>NC_071985.2:24950000-26200000 GCF_028885655.2 Pongo abelii | reverse complement strand
TTTATTTCACCAAGATTCCCAGGTGATTCACATGCACAGTGCAGTTTGGGAAGTGAAGTGCTGTTCCAGATCATGAGGAAACTCTGTAACTGAGCTCAGTAGTAAAGCTGACTCTTAATGCTACAGTCTCAAGTCTCAAGTTGGCCTTGAAAAGCATGGGGAAATGGCAGGAAAGCCAGCGATCCTGTATACTGAGTGCAAAGGCATCGTATCAAGACAGCCCAGCATGTTGTCTATGTGGCTCTGAGAGGGAACAGGAGGACAGGGACTCTGCTCCCATATTGTACAGAACCACCCAACCTGTGCCTGCAGGAGTTCTGCTGAATCCTAATCATCAAAATTGCCACTGCACCAGCCATCCCCAGTCCGATCTAAATTTGGGTAATGATTCCAGGAAGTTGCACGGAACCTTCCGTACCAAAGTCCTGGCCGTCTCTAAGACTATGTCTGAAACTTTGCTTTTAGCTCAGGGAAAATCAATAAACATTATACAGCACATTACATTTTCCACTTGTGTTTTGTTGTAACAACACAGAAGGCCAATACATGTGTCTACTGAAGGAAGCCAATGATGATGAGGCTGTGGGGCTTTGCTTGTTTGCGAGCAGGATGGAGCATGGTGTTCATGGTGTTTACCTGCTCAGAGATGTGCTGACAGATCAAATTTAAGATCAATAGTACCCAGCAGCGCTGAGGGAGGGGCTCTCACCTGCTTTCCATCTCTGAGTCACTACATTAGGATGTCCCTGAAGGAATACAAAATGCATGTGATGACAACTGTGAAACTTCAGTGAAAAAAAAAATGGCTTCACATAAGAAATCTGAAGTGTGCCTGGTTTCGAAGCCACAAGGAAGCCACAGAGGAGCACACAGGTGAGGGAGCAGGTGCAAACCCGTGATTTCCTCTGACAGCAACAGGGAATGGCTGGTGCTGAAATCAAAAGCTGACATGTGTTTCTGTGTTCTGATGAGGTTGCTTGCTTTCTTTGCATTGATGGGAGCCACAGTGGCTACACTGAGGTCAGTCTTCACCACCACAAGGTGAAAATAAATCACAAGACATCCGTGGCGTCAGAGTGTTTTGACGTCTGTGAACCTTTTCCAATACATGATCCCCCTACAGTCAGGACTCCTAAAGGTAATTGGGGCATCTGAATTTTTTGTAAGGGAAGGAAATCAGGGGCACAAGATTAAAATGGAGTGTGTGTCCCACCATGTAACCCAGGAAGCCCACAGGTAAGGGAGCATTTAGAGTGGATCATTTCTGACCCTCTCTGCAATCAGCAAACCCTTCTATTATCAGAGATGACACTGAAGTTAAATGTTGCTAGTGTCTCCACATACTGGACCAAAGTGCCACACAGACACACATACATTCATGTATCCAATTTTCTGAGCCTCCAGTTTTCCTCCCATAAATTTTTAGGAAAATCCTTAGTGCCTTCTCATTCTTGTCTATTAGCAAGTCCTAATAGATGAGGAAATACATAATTGAGTAGTGAGTTAAGAAGAGGAGGAAGCAATTGGTCATGCTTTGTTCCTAGCTGTGCTTGAGTGTATGTGTGTATGCACTTATGGGTTCTATATTATAGTTAGTTCTATAATGTTTATATTATCCATAGAAAATAAACAGCCACAGTTTCCACTAGGAAAGGTAATTCTAAGGTTTACATGATATAATTTTATCAGTATTTCTTAGTGTTCTGCAAAAAACAAAAAACGCATGTTATTCTGTGAAATGCACCATGCTTTTCTGACATCTGAACAAATTTAAGAAACACTGGCTTACAAGACATGGACAGTGAAAAGAGAGGAAGAAAGGGAAAAGTCAGCTAGGAGAACAGAATAGGAGAAAGTGTGAGGGTGAGAATGTGAGAAAGGACAGGCTAAGAAGACATAAGAAAATCAGTGGATTAATGAGAGACACTAGAGGGGCAGCTTTGCACTGCCTCTAGTGCAAAGGTGCAAGAGTGCAAAGGTGCACTTTCCTGGGTTCAAATCCTGGCTCAAACACTTAGTGGCCATGACCTGGGGCATTTTACTTTCTCATCTTATTTTCATTTTCATTCATTTTATTTTCATGTTCTTTCTGAGCTTTGGTTTCCATCATCTGTCAACAGAAATAGTAATACCTACATTGCAGGAAATTTATAAGAATTAGAAATAATATCCGTAAATCAGCAAGCACAAAGTGCCTGGCACAAAAGTAAATGCTCAATAAAAAGAGACAGTGACTATTACTAGCTACATTACGGGCCAGTGAGATGAAATGCGAGCAGTAATGACATTTCACAAGAACATACTATGAGGCAACATACGCACATTATTTCACTCAATCCTAACAACAGTTTTGCAGAGCAGGTGTTGCTATTGCCTCATTTGCAAAGATAAGGGAATTGAGGCTGAGAAAGGTGAAGTTATTTGCCCAAGGTCATCTAGCAAACTAACAGCGAGCTGGGACTGGACCTTATGTGCTGCTGACTCCAAAACTGCCATATCTTACTGAGTCATGCCATGGGGTTTTAAGTGAGCACGGGAGAAAGGGAGCATAGTGCCTCCCAAGAGCCAAGCGGAAGAGCAATGATTTCATTATCTGCTAAGACATGTATTACGCACAATGGGGTTAGAGTTCGGAAACGCCTTGAGGCCTCCAGAGCTAGAGGAAAAGAGAGCTGGAGGAACCCTGACAGATACAGGGAAGCCTCTGTTTGGCTCAGCTGGCATAAGCAGGGTGCGGTGTACTGGGCTAGAGGCGAGGTTAGCTCAGGAAAGGGCTGTGGGCAGGCCAAAGGATGCTGGCCAACTGGGGTTTGGGAAGATTCAAAGACAGCCCTTTAAACCTGGGAGCAAGAGCTAGAGGGAAGATGGAAGGGAGTTAGCTTCTTCCAAAGCTAAGGCAGGGAGAGTATGTGCAGTGGATCGAATTGGGTACCCCCCAGATTCTTATGTTGAAATCCTGGTACCTGTGAATGTGGGCTTATTTGGAAATAGGGTAACTGCAGATGTAATTAAATTAAATTGAGGTCATATTATAGTAGGGTGGGCCCTTAATCCAATATGACTGTTATGTTAGTCTGTTAATTGTGTTGCTATAATAGAATATCCAAGACTGGGTAATTTATAAAGAAAAAAGGTGTAATTGGCTCATGGTTCTGCAGGCTGTACCAGCACGGCTCCATCATCTGCTTCTGGCACAGGCTTCAGGAAGGTTATAATCATGGCAGAAGGCAAAGAAGAACAGGCATGTCACATGGCAAGAGTGGGTTCCAGACATGGGAGGAAATGCCACATGATTTTAAACAACCAGATTTCATGTGAACTCAGAGCAAGAACTCACTCATCACCAAGGGGACGGCACTAAGCCCTTCATGAGGGATCCACCCCCATGATCCAATCACCTCTCACCAGGCCACACACCTCCAACACCGGGAATCAAATTTCAACATGAGATTTGGAGGAAACAACATCCAAAACATATCAACTTGTGTCCTTATAAGAAGAAGAGGCAACAAAGGACATGAACTCTTCATTTTTTTATGGCTGCATAGTATTCCATGGTGTATATGTGCCACATTTTCTTAATCCAGTCTGTCATTGTTGGACATTTGGGTTGGTTCCAAGTCTTTGCTATTGTGAGTAGTGCCACATAAACATACATGTGCATGTGTCTTTATAGCAGTATGATTTATATTCCTTTGGGTATATACCCAGTAATGGGATGGCTGGGTCAAATGGTATTTCTAGTTCTAGGTCCCTGAGGAATTGCCACACTGTCTTCCACAATAGTTGAACTAGTTTACAGTCCCACCAACAGTGTAAAAGTGTTCCTATTTCTCCACATCCTCTCCAGCACCTGTTATTTCCTGACTTTTTAATGATCGCCATTCTAACTCAGCAAACTATTGCAAGGACAAAAAAACAAACACCGCATGTTCTCACTCATAGGTGGGAATTGAACAATGAGAACACTTGGACACAGGAAGGGGAACATCACACACCGGGGCCTATTGTGGGGTGGGGGGAGGGGGGAGGGATAGCATTGGGAGATATACCTAATGTAAACAACAAGTTAATGGGTGCAGCACACCAGCATGGCACATGTATACATATGTAACAAACCCGCACGTTGTGCACATTTACCCTAGAACTTAAAGTATAATTAAAAAAAAAATATATATATATATATATAAAAGAAGAAGAGGCGAGACACACAGAGGGAAGACGGCCATGTGAAGACACAGACATCAAGGGAGAACTCCATGTGATGACCGAGGCAGAGGCTGGAGTGAAGCGGCGACAAGCCATCGAATGCCAAGGAATGAGGCAGCAGCTGAAACCAGGTTGGAGATCCTTATGCTCCAGGGACAGTAGAGTCCCCCACAGCTAACTCCAAGGGCCACAGAGTCTTTAAAAATGTCAAGCAGAATGGTAGGCAAAGGTCCCATTCGCATGCTGCTTTAGCCATGGTTGGCTATAGAATTCTTGGCTTCCCAGCTTCCTACAAATTAACTTTTCTTCCCAATTCAAAATAATTTCCATCAGAATAATAAACTTACAGTATGAAAATACAGACTGATGTAGGCACAGGTGTTTACTTGTGATAGCTTGAACTAAGGACTAGTTTTAAAATATGAATTTCCATATAATTAGCTTTTTTTTTTTAAACTCCAGTCATGCTTCCCCTTCTTAAGGCCTGGACCAATGAAATCCCTTCCTAGAAATGGAGAAGACGGGGTTGGAAAATGCATTAGGTGCCGGGCGCAGAGGCTCATGTCTGTAATTCCAGCACTTTGGGAGGCCAAGGCCTGAGGTCAGGAATTTGAGACCAGCCTGGCCAACACGGTAAAAAACCCCATCTCTATTAAAAATGCAAAATTAGCCAGGTATGGCAGTGCAGCCTGTAGTACCGGCTAGTTGGGAGGCTGAGACAGGAGAATCGCTTGAACCTGAGAGGCGGAGGTTGCAGTGAGCCGAGATCGCACAATTGCACTCCAGCCTGGGTGAGACAGTGAGGCTCCGTTTCCAAAAAAAAAAAAAAAAGAAAGAAAAAGAAAATGCATTAGGTTCTCATCCATCAAAGAACAAACCGGCCAGAATGTAAACAAAGTCCTGGACTTTTCTTCAGAAGCCACAAGAAAAAAGATGTGCCATGGGATGACAGCACTGTCCTCTCTGCACACTCTAACTTTAGAGGAATGTGGGCACAGTTCGGAGTCAGGCATTATCTTTTTACAGAACCCAAGCCAAAAACAACAAAAACTTGCTTCAGTACAAAAAAAAAAGAAAATGATCGTGAACATAGGCATGATGGTTACCATTTCTATGAAAAAAATGAATGACATGAGACAAAATGATAGGAATAGAAAGGTATGACTATTTTACTCACCCATCACTCCAAATGTCTAATTAATTTGGGAGAAAAGGCAGGGAATTACGGCAATGGTTTATGAAGGAAAGTGGAGATGGAGGTGGGAACTGGGGTGGGAAGGAAGAAAGGAACAACAGAGAGGAATGACCCCAAACACCCTGCTGAATGTTGCCGAGTGACTCCCAGCCTGAAAAAGTCCCCTGAAATGACTGAAGGGATTTATTACTTTCTGTGTTCCACCTGATTGCAAGAGGTTTTATTACTATGAAATACAAGTCATCTTACTTCCCAGAGAGGAAAGAAAGAAATAAATCCTGCCTGGAGCAGGGATGGAGAAGATACTCTAGAGTTTAAGGACAAACACTAAGAATCTCCCATTTGTACCGGTCATCTATTTTCTGAGCATAATGAAGTCCCGCTCGTGGCACAAGCTAGAGGCTCAGACCCCTGGTCACAGCTTTGCTGTTGCTTAGCTCTGCACTTCCTTCAGTAACCTGACATTTAAGCATCACAAAATAAAGACCTCAGCTTGCATGTCTGTGGATTTGCAAAAATAGGAGGGGACTACAGGGCAAAGCAGGATTATATTTTGGTGAGAACTGTGAACCCAGTGAAAGAAAGCGACATGTTCCCCACCCCCTGCTCCAAACAGGGAAGCTTTCCAGGCTCATGCAGGCCCCGGGACGGGCGACCTGCCCAGGTGAGAACCATGGATGGGGGCTTGGGTGGAGTTGGGCTTGAGCCTGGTAAGATCCCATCTCTGAATGGTGGGGAGAGGGGATTATCTGAGTCCTCCCTTGGGTGTTCTCTTCATTTCTTGATTTGGCGGGAGAAGTAGTTCAAACCAATGAAGCTTTCAGCTTTCTTTCCCCTTTGGTGGGAGAAGAATCACCTCTCTTCTTCCTTTGACCTCAGTCTAGATCTCTGCACTTACACGGGATTAAAAAAAAAAGAGAGAGAGGTAATTACAGGAGTCCAGGAGAGACAGAGGGTTAACGGTTGTGTTTCTACTAAGGCTAAAAGGAAGGCAAGATGCTGAGACAGGAGCCTGCCAAGGGGCTTAAGCTAGTGAACAGCAGATTCAGAGAGAGAGGATGAGGACCATCTATCATGCTGGGAATCAGAAAACGCAAGAGAAAAAGAGCCTAAAAAGTAATAGCAGGAATGTGAGAACTTGGATCTACTTGAAAAAAAGGAACAAGGTCTCTTGGTTTTCTTAAGACAGAAAGATCAGTGTTTCTGGATTTGATATAGGAAAAGAAAAAAAAGAGAATAATGAAGCTTCTTGATGCCATGGCATAATCTATCTTGAGTATGAGAGAGATGTGTGACCAAGAAGAGGAGGAAGCTACAGTGGCAATTACTTATTGTAAAAGAAGAAGAGAAAATTAAGCACAGTGATCCTTGAGAATGCTGTATGGCATGCAAGCAGCTATTTTCTGGTAATCACTCTGCTGTAATATATGAACAGCACATGGAGACGATATTAGAATAATTTACTATTGCTGGTGAACAATAAATTAACAGGATTGCTTGCTATTTTGCATTTCCCTCTAATAAAACACCCACCAGGGTCACAGGCAAGGTGATGGTAACACGAACAGCACCAGGCACAGGGATTTTCACTGCCAGGGAACAAAATGGCAAAAGGGGATGGTAGGTACTAATGTATGTGCCCAGGTCATGGAATTCATTTTCAGTTCACAAAGGGACCTCTGTTTGTTTCAGACAGGGAGAAACACAGGAGGGAAAGGGCCTGAGATTTTCTCTTTCCTAGACCCAGGCAACGCACATTTATCTTCAAAGGGAACTGAAGATTCTTTTGAGAATAAGATCTAAAAATCCCGTAAAACTTTGACTGATGTAAGCTGGATTCCTAATTAGGATTATAAATTAGCCATCTACTTACATCCTTGAAGGCTGGGAGTCTAAAGAGGTGGGGGGTGGGAGGTTTATATGACCCAAGCCAATCATTTCATTGCTCTGGTCTCAAGTTCCTAAGGAGGCAGAACCCGATGTATGATTTTCACATTTCACGCCAGCAAACTCTTCCTTCAAATAAATCTTGAGTGGGAACATAATATGTAAATATATAAAACAGAGTCGTTGGGGCTGGGGGAGCCTGGATCAAAGTTACCTGGGGCTTCCCAGGAAACTCCCAGGGCCTTAGAGCCTTATGTTCCAGAACCCCTGGCCAAGCATTACCTAACCTTGTATTAGCTAGAGGAGGTGAGGGAAGGGCAGAGCCTAGGGCAAGCAGATTAATCAGAAGCCCTCCCTCTACTGTCCCATGGAAAGAACCCCCCTGCTATATCAAGTAAAAAAGGCATTTGCTGCCCTTTTCTTCCTTTTCTGCCGATTAAATTTTATGCTGGGTCCAGCTGCTGGCAGGATCACGGATAAGCCTGCAGGGAGTTTGAGGGCCCAGGAGAGGCTAATTGAGACCACACCTCTGGCCAGTGGGTTTATTCAGAACCGTGGGAGGCTGAGTGGGTATTCAGTGTCCAGGTGGTCACTGCTATTATCATTTACACAGAGGTGCACAGGACTTGAATCTCTAATAGCAGTGGCCACTTGGCACATTGTACGTCCCTGGTTGGCACCAGAGCCTTACCTGGGAAGGAGGGAGGGAGGGAAGGAAGAAATGGAAATTCCCCCATTGCTCACCGTTGTATACGGTGTAGCTTGGGGCAGATCACATGGTATTGCCCTCTCCCTCCTGCAAAGCCTTTTACATCATAAAAATTCAGGTTCCTGAGAACATTAATGGTAAAGAAGTCATCAATGGGTGGCTGTGCAGATTACTCAGGTGGCCAGGCTGGTCTCTCCCATGGAAGGCAGTGCAGTACAGGAGAAAGCACAGCCCAGGAGTCAGGTCAGAGCTGGTTTAGAATCTTGGCTCTGCAGCCTACTCCCTAAGGCCAAGGGGTGTGACCAGGCCTGCTTCCTATCTGAAAATAGAGGACAGTAATACCTGGAGTTGTCTAGAGGCTGATTAAAGACAGCAGGTGAAGTGCCTGTTACCAAGATGACCCTCAACATGCACCTCTTACTTTCCTGCCGCTCCCCTCCTGCAGATGACTCCAGGCTCACAGGCTGACTGTATAAACATGAGTTTCAGGAAAACTCTGTTAGCCAGCGTTGGGGTGAGAAGCTCTCCTAGCACCTCTCCCCTTCATTTTTGCCACCTGCCTTCCAGAGCCAGCCAGGGACAGGGCAGCCTCTCTGGGAAGTGTGAGTTCTGGTTAAGAGCAGAATCAAAGAATGTGACCACCAGGAAGGAGCCTCTGAGATCAACACTTCCAACTCCTTTCCATTCTATCTGAGGAAATGGACAGAGCTAGGATTAGAACCCAGATCAAAATTTTCAGCAGGTAGTCTGGGTCTTAGAAGGCCTAGAAGAGTAGTGTCAGTAGAAGGTGTGGGCTCAGGAGGCACAGGGGCCAGGTTGCTGTGGACAGAGTGACCTTAGGGAAGGAGCAGCGGAGCTGTCTGAACCTCAGTTTCCTCATCTATAGGCTGGCACCACACTTGCTTCCCTTGACTGTTGTTAGGAGCGATCACGAAATAAATTACCTGCACGGTGCTTGGCACAGAGTAGGCATCCAAAAATGTCAAATGAATCAAAAGAAGTTTTAGTTATAACAGCTGCAACTTGTAGAATATAAAGCACGTGCTGGGGCTAGGAGTGCAGGGAGGAACAAGGCGCTTTCTGCCATGCAGTCAGTTGTTCATAGGAGGAAGAAATTTGAAATATTATTTCTCCCTGTTCAAGAATGTAGATGAGGGGCTGGGTGCGGTGGTTCATGCCTGTAGTCCCAGCAAGTTGGGAGGCCGAGGTGGGAGGATTGCTTGAGGCCAGGAGTTTGAGACCAGCCTAGGCAACACAATGAGACCAAGTCTCTACAAAAACATTTTTACAATTAAAAAACAGAAAAACATAGGCAAGCAAGGCAGTGAAGATCAAGTGGCATGGGCCTTCCCTACTCAAGGCAGCCTGATGGTGCCAGAGCCCAGGGTGGATGTGGGACCTTGACTGGTGCTCCCAGGCCCACCACTGTAGCCAAGCCCGCTACTCTCTGGCACTTCCCATTCATCTCTACAAGGACACACTGGGGTACAGCGGGTTGGCTTAGGAGAAAGGGAAATTGGTGATGCCTAAGCTCTGTATTCTATGACCAGTAATTCAAAATCAGTGGCACAAAATCCCCAATATAACTTTTCTTCTGTCATTTCCCATGTGCTACTTCATATCCAATGCAGAATAGTTTCAAGTTTATCAAAGGATAGACCCGAGCCCACACTTTCTTATTGTGGATCACCGGGCAGCGAGGTGAGAGACACCGCGTCTCCCCGACATGTTTGGGGACAGGTGGCAGGAGGAAGATAGGAACTCCATAGGGAGAATAGAGTGTCCCTGACTCGGGTCTGGGGAAGTGACCGAGGTGACACTGGGCCTCATCACGAACAGTAATTTACGACCTTATTGGGAATGGTATGGACTCCTCTTTATGTTTGAAGTTTCCATTTGTAAAATGGGAGCAGCCTGTCCCAGGGTGGGCCCTCATCACACCCCCTTTGAGTGTCCCCTGCAGCCTGCCTCCAGGATCACGGTAGGCTCTGTGATCCAAGGAGGCCTGGATTCTCTGCTGTGTCTTTCCTGTTCCCTACACAGGATTCACTTTGAAGTTCTGAGGCACTTCTGAGTGAAGGCAGGATTCCTGGAGGGAGAAATCACTTCAGGCGCCTCTTATACCAGGCGCCTCTTGTACCTGAACGTGTTTTGACTTGGGAACAAAGTACACTGCAAATGTAGCTTGAGAGCTGGGGAGCCCTCCACATCCAAGCTGGCTTTGAGTTTTGATCCCAAATTGGAACCTTTCAAGTCATTTCACATTTGGCCAAACAAGGTTCTTCAGTTTCTTATTTTTCCTCCTTTTCTTATAAAAGGATACAGAGCTAAAAGGACCCCTGGGCACTTGCAGGTTCTTAGGAAATCACACTGCTGCATTCCCTGTGATTGAATTGGACGCTGTCTGATGAAAACTCCATCCCTGTCCATGTGGGCTCTAAGATGAGTGGGGCTGGGGGGAATCACCTGGGGGCATTCTGGGTTTGGGGACTGGGCAGATTTAAAAACCCAAACTTTCAGATGTTTGGCTTCCAAGGGGGTCAGGTTTACTTGTTCCTGGGAGAAATGCCAGCCATGAGGCTGAAAACGTCTTTTGAAAATGTCATCATCAGGGAAGCCACTGCCCAAGTCATTACAAATGAAACCTTAGGTACCTGCAGATCCTACAGTGATTTATTCCCCTATTTGGGAAAAACAAACAAACGAGTAGACCAGACTCCCTGGGGCCTCTGGGACCATGCTCATTGCTTTCCCTGAAAACCCGGCTGCCTTCTGAAAGCAGACCAGGCATCACGTCTCAGAGCCAACCCCACACAGCAAAGAGTGACTCACCAGCCTGACCCTCCCAGTTCTTTCGAAACCATGGAGACCTTGCTTTAGAACTCCTTCTAGGTGGCCTTCAGTGTAGGTAACAATCTTCTCTACTGCAGGAGGCCCTGGATAACTTACAAATGGAGTATTCAGAACCTAGCTCTGCCTGCGTGGAGAGTGCAATTTCAGGAATAACAACACATACTATGTGAGCCCCAGGGAGACAGAGACTTTGCACAACTCATTTGCCACTGTTTGCACTGGACCTTGCAAGATACTCAGCATACAGGCATTAAAACGTTGGCTGAATGAATCCATACACTTCAGAGGCACTTATGTGAAATAGCATATAACAGATTTTGGTTTCTTTCTTTTTAAACTCTAATCTCCCTAAATGTTTGATTGGTCCTTTCTAAATTTGATTCCATCTTTTTATCTAGAGAGTTGTTGAAGGGAGGACCTCTGGATAAAGGATCCAGGATCCTAAGTCCTCTAATTTAACACTTAGAGAAACAGGAATCTTTAAGTGGGTGGCAGCTACAATTAAGGACCCCAAATTCCAAGTTTTTGCTTCCATCATCTGTTCTTCTGACCCTTGCAACCTGCCTCAAAGAGGCACAGTGCTGTGATCTCTGCTGTTGAAAGAGCTGCCCCCAGAAATTTCTATAACTGGATACCCAGCACCTCTGTGCTGTTTCCAGGCTGTTTGAAAACCTGAATGTGAAGAGAATGTTCCAGATACTAACAGGTTTTGGGTGGTCCTATCCCCTGTAGAGAAGTGCCCTTTCCTGCAACCATTCATAACCAGCAGCTCTCACAGCCCCAAGCACACAGTGTCTTGGGGATTCTGGGCAGTTGGTGCCTCTTCTTCCTAGACTGCCCCGTGTGTGTCTGCGTCCGTCCCTGCAACTATGTGCTACATGGTTGGTTCATTTACTTATTGTTATGCTCCTCAATATCCTTCCATATTCCCACCCTTCAAACCACTGTGCTGGAGCCTCTGACACACACTAGGGCAGGCTGCGTCTATACCGATGAGCTCCGCCATGCTTCAAAATACACAGTCCTTCCCTAGGAGTGAGATGTTCAGAACTTTCTCTTTCCCCAAGGCTCAAGTGGAGACAGAAAAGACAGAAAAATGCTATTATTGGTCTCTGGGGAAAATAAACAAAAATGCCATAAATCCCTGGGTAGAAAATTTCATTTTACAATTGTGATATCATCTCCTGAAACTGTCCTTCTACCCTTTCTAAATGCAGAAGCCCCCGTGTGCCCCTTGGTAAAAGTAGCTGTGTGTGTAGTGGCTGCCATCTGTAATGAGGCTATTCTTTAGGAAATGGACTTTGTCATCTTGTTCTCCCTCTAGACTGTAAACTCTTCAAAGTAAGGAATTATGTCCTTTCCTTTCTTTGTAATTCCCCAGTGCTCAATTCAGTGTTGCTCTGAGCCTAGCAGGTGTTCAGTAATCACTGGTGACAACATAAACTGAGTTCTTAGCACTGAACAATGAGAAATTCCCCACATTTATTGTCAGAGCTTTTTTGGTTTTTAAAGATTTCTTCCATTCAATGTGTGCATGTGTATGCACGCACATGAAAGAGACAGATGGAGGTGAGGGCCTCAGGGAGGAAGAGAACCCGAGAGTGGAAAGCACTAAGATACACACAGACGAGGCAAAGCGCACAGGCCCACCGCAAGACAGGGCCCACAGGGACACACAGGGATGCACAAAGCTCCTTCTAGCTCCAATTTTATACAGTAATTGATTTTAAAACATTATAGCCATCATTCTGGTTCAACGCTTTGAAATTCTGGGTGCTTTATCTGACAACACAGCTATGGGGACCCATATATGCTCCAGAATCTTCCCACTATCTATGAGTGCAATAGCGCAGGCCTCAAAACATGTGACCCACACCTTTGTACTGGGCTTCCAAACTCTTGCTACCTTTGGTGAGGCTGCCAAAGCGTTTCCTTCCGAATTATCAACTCCTTCATGAAGCCAGGTATCAACTGTGAAATTGTTGACATGTGAGTGCGACAGCTGTCACTCACTGACCCTCACAAAGTGCTCTCCACTTCGCTAAGAAGAGGAGGTGCCATGCGGCAGAGACCATGCGCCAAGAGTTGGAGGGTCAGGACAAGTCATGGCATTCTCCAAGGGGTCATGTCCTCATCTGTAAAAGGAGGCCAACAACCTCTGCCTGGCTCACTGGCTGAAGTGGGGTTCCACGGCCATGTGGGAGACTAACGGGCATCGTGGGGCGGCAGCAGTAAGAGCCTGCGGCTACCCAGGGGGCAGCAGAGCCTCCCCTGCTGCTGGGATTTCTCAGGGATGATAACTAAACTAGAAAGACAAATTCTTTTCTATGCAATAATTATTTTATTGTTTTGCTTTAAGAAAATGCCTATAAAAGTATCAAATTTCTTTCCCCCTGTTAGATTGTAATCAGAACATGTTAAATAGACAATGTACCTTGGTGATCAAGAACATGAGCTTTGAAGTGACAAAGATCCATGCTACAGTCCCAGCTCCCCCTCTTCCTAGCTGTGTGACTTTGAGCAAGTTACTGAACCTTTAGAAGGCTGGGTTTGCTCAGTGGCTAAAGGGGGTCAGTAGTACCTGCTTCCAAATGGCATTAAGAGGATTAAAGGAGACACTGTGTCAAACACTTTGAGCAGTAGCCTGACACCTGTGTAGTAAGCTCTCAAAATTAATGGTGGCTGTTCTTATTGTTCAGTATTTCCTCTTGGTATCTGAGTCATCTTACGTAGACACAGCTTAGAATATGCAAATAACCAAAATAGCACCTGAACAACCAAAATTGTGTCACAATGTACATGTCTAAAAGCCTGGAGACCGTATTCACAGAGAGTCATGCTAGATTCTCTCTTACTTATTGAGATTTTATATAAAACTCTTAGTGCATTAATAACAATGGACAAGTGATTGACCACATACTATGGGCTGGGCACTTCATTAAATGGGTAGATTTGTTATCTCACTGACTCTTCCCAGTCCCACAAGGCAAGTGGGACTCATCACCCCCATTTTACAGAGGAAGAAATGGAGGCTGAAAGAGGCTATGTGACTTGCCCCAGGTGAAGTGATTGAGTAGGATGCCAGGATGTGAAGCCAGTCTGTCTGAGGTCAGCCTGCACTGGTAATTGATATCCTATGCTCCCTCCATGACCAGCCTGGTGAATCTTTCTCCTGGCTCACAGCAGGTTAGAAAAGAAATTGGGGGTGAGGGACAGCTGCAGCGACAGGTACCCTGAGTGTGACAGGCACACTGACAGCTGATGGATTGATAGTGAAAGAGGAACGGGAAAGGGACAGAAAACTCAAAGAGAAAGACTTCCACAGCAGAACTGTCCACACCATTACTGTGGGGGTCAGAGAGTTCTAATATATTTAAAAGCCCCTTAGAGCATCGTAATTCCACAACCCAGTGCAATAATTTTCACTATGTCATCGAGAAAAATCAAATTGTGCAAATTGTGTGCTTAGGAAGACAGAAACATGAGGAGTTAAAAGTGTGGGTGATCTATGAAAAGGATCGATTCCTTTGTGACAGTTCATCTATGTTGAATACCTATGACAATATTGCATAAATAAGGCACCGTCTTTTAAAAAGATGATACACAATTAAAGTGAGAATGAGAGAAATGCAAATGTATAGGCACATCTGGATAACTTGTTCACGAATCCTTACCTCTTAGTTTAACCCACTGCTTAATTTAACCCAGTTTCTATCAAGTCTTGAAAGAAATAATCCTTTAGTCCCCTTTGTGCCTCTCAGTTTAGAATCACTGCTTTGTACCTTTAGCCAGTGTTGCATTGAAAGCGCTCACCAACAAACGCCATCAGATAATTTAAAGGGATGTCTATTGAAAATGGAGACGTAAACCTTATTAAAAAAAAAAAACCCTAGGGAAAAAAGACACTAAGTGGCCTTCCTGGCACAGGCAGCTGTCAGCATCTATCCATAGTGGAGGATGGCAAAGGAAAGGGGACATGTTAGGCCAGAAGACTCATTTTCAACCCGAAGCCACTCTCAGCTCCCTGTTTATAACCTTAGATTTTGTTTTATGCCTATCCAATCATATTCTCTAGTCTCCATAAAGACTGCTTACAAGTCCCAAAATAAAGCTTATCAGAACCTGACTGCCTGAAACACATTTAAACCAAATTTGAAAAGATTTGAAAACAGGCATTTCAAATTGATAAAATCATAACAACAACATCTTTAAAGGGCCCTCTCTGTCTGGTTATCTGAGCAGGGAGAAGCCTCCAGAACTAGGGAAGAGCCCCTTCCATCAGAGGTCCACGGCCTACCAGCAGCATCCAGATAACAGGAAGGCTATTCCCACTGGAAGCAAAAGGGATGACCTTGTCCCTTGAGGCTAGGGTGACCAGATTTAGGAAATAAAAATTCAAGACACTCAGTTATTGATATATTTGAATTTCAGATAAGCAAAGAATAATTTTTTATACTAAGTATGTCCCATATAATATTTATGACATGCTCATATTAAAACATTATTTGTTTATCTGAAATTCAAATTTATCTGTGTATCCTGTATTTTATCTGGCATCTCTAGGCCAGGCTCCAATTCCCTGGGGGATTTGGGATGGGTGGGAAGTGGAGTGAGGGGAGTTCTAATGATCAGCCTAGGAGTATGACAAAACCAGTGGGAAGGGCTGGCCTTCTCACTCCCTTCCCTCCTTCCGCCACCATTCTCCAAAGAGATTCCATGGCTCCAGCCAACCCCACTCCACATCCCTAGAGTGGCCGTCTCCGATCCTTCTGAGCAATAGTCATCCTCCATGACACACGCCCTACCCTGACTTCCTCCCACACAGAGGTGCACACTTGTAGAGATGCTGTAAACTTGTGAGAACTCATTTGCTTCCATATTCCATTGTTTTGCTTTGTTTCCCAAACAAGGCTGCAAATAGGCTTTGAAGGGGCTCCTGACTTGAGGTTTCTTCACTTTTTTTCTTTCCCCATATAGACCCCTCCTACCCACTATACTCAGATGCCGAGAAACACATTGGAGTTTGTTCTCTTCGGGCATACTTTCAAGATCTGAGTTAAAGCAAGAGCTGAACCAGCATGTCCAACTTGCCTAGCAGAAGTGTTTATAGGCTTTTCCCCTACAGACACTGCCTTGACTCTGCCAATGGAAGCCCTGTCCTTCTCACTACTTCACACTACTGATTAGTGGTCTTTAGTGAATCACAATCTATAGTCACACAGATTTAATAAAAACAGGGAGGAAAGAGCTCTTGCTTTCAGGCATCCAAGGGTGTGCTTGCAGCAAAACATTTACAGCTAAGCCATAAAGTGCATGGAAATATGGAAGAAACATCGACATAACAATAAAACGAGGGGTGAGATTAATGACATGATACAATCTGTTTTCATTTGGTGCAGAGAAAATTAATTTTTGAAGACATTTCATTTAACTTTGCAATATTTTGTAATTTAACCTTTGATGTTCGCAACTTTTTCTTTTATCTGCTCTCCTCTTTAAGCCTAAGGATGAGGGAAGCAAGTTTTACATCTAATTGTAAATATGGCTTCATGGCAGCTGATCTCTGCTCTGGACAAAGGTGAGAAAGATGTACTCAGAGAAGAAAAGTTATTGCCCATCATAATTCGCAGCTCTTCCTCCTATTGATCTTCTTCCTCACTTTAATAATACAAAATACAACTTCCAAAAGAATGAGATGTGTTACCTTCCAGAGCAAGGCACCGGGGTGGGCTGGACGACCAGATAAGGTTGTGTAAGCACTCAAGATACGCAGACCCATCAAGTTTAAATCCGGGAAAGCAGCGATAGTAGATCACAGTCCCCACCGGGAAGGAGGTCTGGAACTCGGAGATGTTTACATAGCCATTAGAAGAGGCTAGAGGCCTCAGACAGCCTGTGGAAGGTGAAAGAAAAAGGGGAAGATTCCACTCTGTCATCTCTGTACGTCGAAAAGTCACACAGAACGCTGGAACTTTTTAGGATTCCCCGACTGTGAAAATGGCACCACCTCTGAAGAATGAAGCACCTTAGTCTCAAATACTCAGGTTCCTTATTCTAGTTATCATGTAGGTATTTGCTCTGCTATTTGAAAATGGCACCAAGAGGGTAAGAGGAGTAGTTAAGACAGAGGGAGGGTGGTGAGTGTCTGACTGTGGATTGTACACCCTCAGGCCAGGTGTTCTGGCTGTGACTGCATTTCAGCATCACCTGAGAAGCTTTTATAAAACACCAGTGCCTGGGCCCCATGCCCAGGCTCTGAGGACAGGTTGAGAACTACCGAGGTGCTGTAAGAGGAAAGAGACACCACCAATGGTTTCAGTGGTGGAGAGAGCAGCTTTGGAAGCTTAGGTTCCAAACTGAATTGCACTATAGTGGATTTGGGGACAGAAATCTGCCTGAGATGGTGGCCTTAAATTTCTGAAAACCCAGTTGTGTTTTATGTAAAGCAGATGAGGAATCCCACAGTGTAGTGGTTCTCAAACTCGAGAATGATCTGGAGGGCTTGTTAGACACAGGCTGCTGGGCCCACCTGCAGAGCTTCTGTTTCAGCAGGTCTGGGGCAGAGGGTGCCTGACAACTGCGCTGCCAACATCCAGGCACTGCTGCTGCTGCTGCCACTGCCAGGCTCGGGACCACACTCAGAACCACTGCTGTCCTGAATCTGTGCATCGAGCACCGCATGCTGTGTGCAATTAGTGTGGAAGTGGGACCTGGATCCCACACTCCTTCTGTGAAACACTAAGCAGCCTGTTTGCCCTGAAGCCTGTGCAGCCAGTAGAACGCTCCTGGTGGCAGACAATTCTGTTGTGTGTGGCATCCACTGTGATCGGGGCATTTCTTATTGCTTCAACAGTTTCACTGGAGGGAATAATGACACTGCAGAGCTGGTGTTCTTCCAGGAGAGAACTAATTGTGTGTGAAGTAAATAATGTATAATGAAAATACCCACTTTCCCTTCCAAGTCACCAGATACAGATTGTATGTGTCCCATGCACAGCAGCAGATGACTGAACCCTTCTCCTAAGCTGACTTTGTTGGACATTGTAAGTATCTTGAAGGGATCTCTCAGCAAATTGCTTTGGTTGAAACCCCAGTATATGGTGTCTGTGCATCAGAGCAGGTGAGGGTGAGGTGGGTGCAGAACTTGAGGCACTCACTGTCATGGTTGGGCAGTGCCAATCCTGCACTGCTGTGTCCTGGGGCCATGGGGCTCTGCAGACCAAGGAGATCATAGCTTTGAACTGGCCAACATTTGGGATGCACCATACCCTAAAAGGTACGGAGCTCAGCCATCTTTGTAGACAGTCCCATAACCTTAGGTTATTATTATTGTTTTCTTGAGCTGAAAACTGACAATGTTCATAGTAAAAGTGAAGTGTATGTGTGTTTATGTGGTGGGGAGGAGGTTGGGGATCAGGAATAAACAGACTCAATAATTGAAAAAAAAAGAGAAGCACATTAACATGAACAAGTGAGCGCCTTAGAACCCTTAAGTGTAGTTCAAATGAGTTGGCACAAATGATTGTGCTCGCTCTTCTTCCTAGGAAGGAATTGTAGTTCTAAACTACTCACACAGATAAGCTGGTTTCTCTCAAATAAAAACTAACTCTGACTCAGAGTGGGGTTATAATTCGTGCAGTTAATCAGAGGAGAAGGAAAGATATGCTCACTCTCGGTTAGAGACAGCCTGTCCTAAATATAACAGTCGAAAAAGGGCTTCAACTCAATAGTTCAATATGATTTCCATTTGCACTTCTAGATAATAGAGAGAGGCCTCCTCAGGCTTTAGCTCCTGGATCTATAGGTGCAAATAAGACTTAGAGAATGAAATGTCACTCCTAGGGCCAATTATATTCCCCCTGGGGGCTCAGAGGGGTGTCAGGCTGTCCAAGGCAACTTCAGTTCCTCATTTCCTACAGTGTGCCAGGCAAGGAGCCAGTGAGCAACACTGGAGCAGTGGCAGCTCCAGCAGGCAGGACCTATCCTTCTGTGCAGCAAGGCATGGGGTGCACTAGAGGGTAGGGAACAGGCCAGGACACCCACCCCCTCTATGGGACAGAGGCCTCTGAGGAGGAGGGAGAGGTGGGCAGGACTTGCATCATTTAAAGAAGCATACCTCTTCAGGGTAACCGACTGTCTCTGTTGTTGCAGACCTAGAAAAGCTACGTCTTGACTGGGATTTGAGGAAGGGGAGGTAGAGCGGGGGCAACAGTGGCCAGAAAGAGCAGTAAGAAAGCCTGGGTCTAAAGCCTCAAAATGACACTTTGAGAGGCACATCAACAGAGGGTATTTCTTTTTTTTATCACTGGGGAAAAAAGAACCCCTAAAGGAGCATCTTGTATTTAAGTGACAGAAAAGGAAACAGAGATGATGGGAGAACAAAAGGTTACATGGAAAACAGGAAGGGAAGAAGTGGCTGCAGTCTGGGGTTGCTTTCCTGACCATCACTCTGACCGTGTCAGAGGACTGAAACGGATCAGCAGGTAATAAAGTTTATTTGGATAAGTAGCCCAACTTAACAGCCAGCTGCTTGTTTTGTAGACATCTGAAAATGTAAATAAATCATGTCTCCTTTAAAAATGCAACACAGAACATGCTCAGCAACACCGGCAGTTCCTGGGAGAGACCCGGGGAGTGTGATGGTCTGGGCTGCTTTCGTCCTTCTTATGCTCAAGCCTCTCTTCCTTCAAGGGGTCATGAGTCTTAAGCTCTCATGTAACGAAACTATTTATTTCCAAGAACAGGGCACCCAAAGCAATATCAGAGTCTGCCAGCTGTGATTTCCAAGCACAAAGTTAACATTCATCTCAGCTTGAGCACGCTGGTGCTTTTGGAGCAAATGAGATTGCTCTCCTTCTCCCTCAAATTATGAATTATGCATTGCCTTTTTGGTTCTTTGGTCGAAGTCACACGTCAAAAAATAAAATCAGAATTACTCTGAACTTGAGGGCTTATTTTCACAAACAGGGCCCTCTATGATGGCCCAGGCAACTCTAAAAAAATGCAAGGGAATAAATATTCACCAGGTTGTTCGGATGAAATTTGAATTTGATAATTTTTCTGCTCTTCATGCATTTTATATATATAAACACTGTTAAGAGAAAACAGCCTCTGTTTAAGATTGGCTTTAACTATATTTTCACCACTACTGAAATAAATATAAATGCTCTGTTATTTCCATTAAATATATAATAGTTCATCATTGTGTTAGCAGCTCAGTTACAAGTCTCCTGATTCTTAAACTACTTTTGATATTTTGGAGTTAAGGAGACATCCAACATTCCAAGGAATAAGGTGTTTCCTGTTTATCCTTTAAAACTGGGTGTATGGAGCTGAGCAAGCTACACGGAGTGGTGATGGAGAGTCTAAGAACAGAGCTTTGGCAATTGTAGTAAACATGCAACTGGATCCATGTGGGGTAGATGGCTTTGTTCATTTCCCCCATCATCTCTATCACTTTATTAGATAAACATGTACACAGTCTACAATAAAGTCCGAGAGAATAATAGCCCAGCTGAGAACTGAGGCATCAGTCCCGTACCTTGACAGATGGGCAGATTATTCCACGTTCCATCATCGCGACATAATGAAACCATATTGTGTAGGTCGGGGTACCGGATCTTGAATCCTTCATGACAAGTGATGATTAGCTTCTCTCCATGTCTATATGTCTTGTTATGAATCTCAGCATCTTCGATTTGAGGGATACGGCAATCTGCAATTTTGTAAAAGGTACACATTATTTTTGGAATTTTAAAACGGTTGTGGTTCATAGCTTCACGAGAAAGCTCTTATTTTCAGACTTGGTCTCAACCTACACAGCAATCTGATAAATGGTACCTCATTTGTCACTAGGCTCAGGTGCCAGTGATGAGCAGAAGAGGTGGTTTCACGGAAGTAACGAGAAGGTGGCTCAAAAAGAGGGACTCAGGGCGTGGGGATCCAACCACAAAAAGAACTGTATTTCCTGCCTGTGACACTTCAAACCATACAGCTGATCTTATGAACAATTTTGGAAATAAGTGAAAAAAGAGAAGTGTTGAGGATTAGCCTGAACTATCTGGTTACATACTTTACTGTGTTTGTGGACAGAACAGACCACAGTGCGGCCTGATGGGCTAGTCTCACAGCTGCCCAGCCATGCCACCTCTGTCTAAGGGTCCCGGCCCTGAGCCTGATAAGAAAATATGCTTTGCAAAACAGCACAGGGGTTGAGCTGTGGCTGTGTTTGCCATTAGCATTTCCTATCCACCTTATCTGTTTAAAAAGAGATAACAAATAGAGCAGCACATGCTACTGCCAATCTCACAAAGGCTCAGAGCAAGCCACTGTGCTGCCTCCTAAAAATGGAGTAAAAGCAAAAGGCACGTGTATAGGAGAAGAGGCAAGGCTGGGGGCTGGGGGAGGAGAATGCCAGTGGAGGCACGAGGAGCCCATGCCATGCAGCAAATGATAAAAAGATCAAATAAAATGAACAAGTGATCATAACCCACTTCCAGCTGCATCTACTTCCAGTTCACTGTGCAGGCCACGCCACCCCTTGCCGCCAAGTTGGGATCCCACTTCCACCCTAAACACTGCCTAAGTCATCCCATCTGGTTTAAGGCACATTGCTCGCAATGTGTCTCTCTCCATCTCTTATGAACACATCTCTGTTTAATGTTTCTGGTTTTATACGCATACGTGTTTGTAAGCATGACCTACAGATGGGTTATGTTCCAAATTTGTTGATTCTTAACTTTTTAAAACAAGGCAAAAACCAAGAACAGCATTTTGTGAATCATAGAAATTTCCTCCAGAAATTTCTCAACGCTTTAAAAGATTGTAGGTCTCTTATCCATTCCCCAAATCCTACAATATCCACAATATGGCCAGAACAGTACTAACAGGAACCCTCACCTTTAAGTTGCTCTAAGCTTTGAACTGTCAGCTCTGAGGCACTTGGCCCTGGAAGCCCTGATGTGAGTGGAAGAGAAGGGAAATGCTGTGGCTAGTGGGTGAGTGGGTGACTCCGGTGGCTAGGAACTTTGGTGGCTCGAAAAAGGGCACATCCAGGAGCTAGGAGGTGGGGTTGGGGCTGGGTTTACTGGGAGAAATGGGAAGTATGGCACAACAGACTTCAGAAAATAGGATGTCAATGATGGGAAAGACTCAGGCAGACAGGGGCTTCCAAGTTAGAGGAGAGCTTGGCAGCTGGGGATGCAGGGGTGATGGCTGTTCACTGCCTGCATGGGTCACCTGAAGTCAAATGCTTGTAAGCCCAGGTCTGCCCTTATCTCAGCCTTTGTCACCACCATTAGCTTGAGAGCAGGGACTGTGTTGCTTACTTCCTCTGACCCTCCTGCCATGCTTCTGACCTGCGCACACACCTGGCGAAAGAGTGCTGAAAGGAGTTCTCTGAACCTCTGCCCAAGCTCGCTGTGAGTGCACAGCCCTCTGGAGCACGGCTAACAGGCTTGGGGCACAGCCCTGCAGCTCAGCCTTCCCTGAGGACACCTGTCATCAGGCCTTCCCTTTGCCCATGATTTCAACAAAGAGAGTCTGGGCTGAAGAACTGTGCTCTGACTTTGGTTTTACCTTTCATATTTGTGTTTCAGGCCGTGAAAAGGGGTTTTCTTTTCCTTTTTGAGACAGAGTCTCACTGTGTCACCCAGGCTGGAGTGCAGTGGCATAATCTCGGCTCACTGCAACCTCCACCTCCCAGGTCCAAGCGATTATTCTGCCTCAGCCTCCCGAGCAGCTAGGACTATAGGTGCATGCCACCATGCCCGGCTAATTTTGTATTTTTAGTAGAGATGGAGTTTCACCACATTGGCCAGGATGTTCTCCAACTCATGACCTCATGATCCGCCCGCCTTGGCGTCCCAACGTGCTGGGATTACAGGCGTAAGCCACCACGCCCAGCCTGAAAAGGGGTTTTCTAACTGTTCATGTTTAACAAACAGTTTTCCTGCTAGCATAGCTGAATTCCCCAGAATCAACCCCAATCCCAGAATAATCCTAACTGGGGTCACAAGATCATTGACAATTCTTTGCACACTGCTGCTGCCTTCTTAATAGAAAATGTGAATTACGTTTTTTCAATCGCACTGTACAGAAATTATTCACAGCAAATAAAAACACATTTATCAAGGCATCCGTCTGTAAAATCTTGGCTGTAAATAGGTACTGCGGCAGTAATTTACACATTGAAACAACTGTTTTCCTGATTGATTTAAAACTTGTTCAGCAATTAGCTAGTATACTCAGGAGGTGGCCAGCTATAGAGAATAAAGTCAATGGATAGAAGCGTCCCTTTGGGCATTATGGACACGTGGATATTGGCTGGCTGGGAGCAGAAGCACCCAAGCCTTGTTTCTAAGAGTGATTTCTCCGCATAGTGTTGTGTAATGTAGAATGCTTTCAACTTCTAGTTAGAGCTAAAGTTTCCCCAAACATGGCATGGGGACTATTGCAGAATATAAGACACAGGGTTAGAGGGAATTCACAGCCTCCCGAATCCCAGTGATGATGTGCCCTCCTGAAAGAAGAGTCACCATAGGGAGTGATGCCAGGCCAATTTACTATGTGGGAGGAGTCACGTATCAACTAGGGAGTAAGAAGTAGGGTTCAAATCCCAACAAGGGGAAGAGGCCAGGAGGGGCAGTGCCCTAGGAATGAGTACAAAACAATCACAGATCAGCTCTATCAAAAAACTTAACCTTGACAGAGAAAACATTATCCAGAGCCTTTATGATTTCTTTACCCACAAAGTCTGGCATCTGATCCTCCCCCTGAAGGAGGGTGAAGTAGAAAGAAGAAGGAATCTAGAAAAAAGTATGTGCCCAGTGAGTTCTCTGTGGTAGTGAAAAACCATGGACCTTCTTTCCACAGAAAAAAAGAATCTAGGATCTTTAGTTATCTGACAGTAAATGTCTAATATCCATCAATTCTGAAGTCTCAAACAGAAATAACACAATTTTCTATAGCGTAAACTAATCTAGTCAATAGAAAGAATTTTGAAGGCAGGTGGCTCACGCCTATAATCCCAACACTTTGGGAGGCCGAGGCGGGTGGATCACCTGAGGTCAGGAGTTTGAGACCAGCCTGGCCAACATGGTGAAACCCCGTCTCTACTAAAAATACAAAACTTAGCCAGGCATGGTGGCACATGCCTATAATCCTAGCTACTCGGGAGGCTGAGGCAGGAGAATCGCTTGAACCTGGGAGGTGGAGGTTGCAGTGAGCCAAGATCATGCCACTGCACTCTACAAAAATATTCATCAAAATCTGGTTCTGTCCTATTGAATCTGGTCAACAATTAGAACTTATATGTATGAGGCATAAATAGGCCATTCAGGGTGTAACTTGAGGGATATCAAAGCCTTCCATTCTGGAAATCATCTTTCACCAGCCCAACACTGTCATTATTTCTACATCCTGCTTCTAGTATCAATGGGGATTCAATATAGTGAATAAATAAAAGAAGGAGTAAAAGATCCTAAGGCAGCATTGCATATTTATACCCAAGTACAAATTAATTTATCAGATTAGTTAGCAGAGAGCAGCGCCTAAGGGATGGAGCAGAAATAGTAACAGTAAAAGAAATCTTAAAGAAAATGTGCCATACATAGGATTTACTATCCTTTAAAAGTTAGTTATACTTGAAAATGAATCCAATTCCTTCAATACACCAAGTTTTGACATTAATACTCCCCCAAAACTGTTCCCAGGAACATGAATACATAATACACACTCAAGAGATTCACAATCCACAGAGTAGATTAAAGGCTCGGAAGGTCTTACTGTAAAGAATTCTACTTAATTTTGTTTAAACCAGCATTTGTCAAGCTTGTTTATTCATCCAGCTGTTCATTCATCCATTTTGTGAATTACAGAGCACTCACTCTAGGCTCAGGGTGTCCTGGGTGCTGGGAATAAAGAGTCAAGGGCCTTACTCTTACAGCACTTGCATGGAAGAAGACTGCAAATGGGCAAATTAACAGCTAAAGGTGCTAGAAAGTAGCAGGCAACACTCACTGCCACGATGAACACATAGCAAGGTGACATGATAGGGACTGACTCAGGAACTCTTTTAATTTGGGTAAATATGAAAGGGGCCCCTGAGGAAATGACATTTATTAATCTGAGATCTGAATGACAAGAATAATTTAATTATGTATGGCTCTTGGAGAAGAACATGTTAGGCAGTGGGAACAGCTAGTGCAAAGGCCAGGAAAGAGCTCGGTGTCCTTAAAAACACTAAAGAAGACCTGTGTTTTTGGAATATAGTGACCAAGAAGGGGAGGGACAGGCCAGATCATGCAGGGCCTTGTAGATTAGGGCAGGGAATTATTTTAGTGTGATAGGGAGTTGCTGGGGTTTGTTAAGCATGAGCCAAGGCATGATCTGATTTATATCCTCAAAGGGTTTGCCATATGTACAGTAAAGGATTAACTTACCCAAGGAGAGGTTTAGGCATTTGCCCTCAGCTCCTGAGAGGTAACCTTTAGCCCCTGGAATGTCTGGCTTGAGATGAGTGTCTTTGTTTGTCTGGGGGCTCTGGGCCACGCTAGACAGATTATGCCAACAGTATGATGTATGGCAGGGGCCTTGGCCATGCCATCTGGTCCATGCTAACATGGATTTTAGTCCATGCTAACATGTGATTTAAGCTTTGGGCCATGGGCCATGCAGTATCAGCTCATCTTCTGGAGGAAAAGGAAACTAAGATCAGCCACACTGTGGTCAGCCATGCCCACGTGACTAAGCCCTGATTAAAACTCTGGATACTAAAGCTTGGTGAGTTTCCCTGGTTGTCAACACTTCATGTATATTGTCATACATTGTTCCTGGAAAAAAGAGGTGTTGTCCATATAACCCCACTGGAAAAGAACAACTGAAAGCTCATGTCTGGTGACTCCTGGGCCCTGCCCTATGCACCTCTTCCCTTGGCTGATTTAATCTATGTCCTTTCATTGTAAAAAGCCTTAGCCATGAGTAGAATAGTTTTCCTGAGTTCTGTGAGTCTGAGTTCCTGAGTCCTAGTGAATTTTTGAACCTGATGGTGGTCTCGGGGAGCCCAGACTTATAGCTGGTATCACAAGTGAGGGGGGTCTTGGGGACTCTGAACTTAGTACCACAGAATGCTTTTTTCCACTTACTATCCACTAATATCCCTCAGGAGCACTGTTCCATATCAGTGCCATTCCACCCTTCTGCTGTTCTAAAGAACTGTCATTCCACCACAGCTCAGAGCACACTGTCTCAACCACCACAATTTACTCAGGATCGGGCTGAAGAAGCTGAATGAAACCAACTGAGACAAATGATTTGACCATCAGCAATTAACGAAAGGCAGAGAAAATGAGGGGCAAGAATCGATGCTCTTCAGAGATGACTGGAGAGAGAGGATGCTTCATAGAATAGGAGGCACCACCATGTGGGATAGTTTTGCTTTGGGAGCAAGGCTGGTCCAGGTTGTTTCTTTCATATTTAAAGGACATTGACTCTGAAACCTGAAGAAGAACTGGAACCAGACACTCAAGACCTTGTGGCTTGCAGCTGAAGGTAGTTAGGCCCTGGCTTAAACCCACTGAGGAAAAGCCCCGTGAAAAACAGTTGGTCAAAGAAAAGTTATTATAATAAGCATGCTTCTTGTACTTAGTGTCTTTGTCTGGTGCATAGATTGGAATATTTTATTTATTTGTGGTTGACAAAGGCAATTAGTAGATTTGTATTTCATTATTTAAAGCATTCATTTCTATATTTAACACATTGAGGGCAATTATTTGTGGGTTCTTAGCTATTCATTTGGAGGGACTGAGACTGCTACACATTCTTCTAAGCACACGTGGAACATTTACAAAAAATGACCATACCTGGGCAATAAAGAAAGTCTCAAAAAAATTTCAAAAGAACAAAATTATAGAGCTCTTTTTTTTCTGGCTACAATGAAATAAAGATAGAAATGAATAGTTAGAAAATCTCCATATGATGGGAAAATGAGTAGTACCTTTCTAAACAACCTATGAGTCCAAAATACTGACTGTTCAGTGCTGTGTACACTTCTATATGTGTTTTATTTCATACATTTTTTAAAAGTTAAAACAACAACAATAGAATTAATCCAGAAAGAAGAACAAGGACATCACTGCCTATGTAGCTGTCTTTCCCAGCTCATCTGGAGCCTCTGGGCCTGGCAAGTAGAGAGTGCTTAACGGAATTCTGGGGAGTGAATGACTAAACATATTGGGGGTGGTGCTGAAATTCTCAAAAGCATAAAACCTCAAATATTTGCCAGAAAATTTTCAGAAGACAATTTGACCTCTGAATATAGGTTATGTAGGTTGTTGGAGATCAAACTGGATTTGATTCAGAGTTTTGTCCTGGAAGGCAAATCTAACCTGATTTCTTGCTTTTCTCTTAATAAACCCAATTTTAATTATTTTATCTTTAAAGAAACTTTAAGGTCACTTTCCACCTTCTGGAAAGTTCAACAACAAGGAAGTGACAGAAAGCACTTTAAGGCCAGAGGTGAACTCACAAGAAAAATAAAAGAAGGCATGTCAAATGCCCTTCTCATGGGCTGATGACTTCCAGAGGTTCTACTCCATGTCTCATGCTCTGCTCATAGAGTGCACATGGTAAGCATCTCAAGGAATCCTCTGAGGCTCCACAACATGAGAATCACCTGGAAATGCCTGGTAAATTCCAATTCTTTGTTGCATACAAGCATCTGAGCTTGGGGCCTGGAAATGTGCCTTTTTTTATGGTTCCCCGCCCCCGCCCCCGGCAATTACCATGAAGTCAAACATTGAGAACCACCATGTGATGGGCTATGCAAGGTTAGTCTGGGTGACTGAATAGACTGAAGAACAGCAATCAAAACTCAAAGGCTGGCTCAGAATTTAACAAGCCCTAGCCCATCTCTTAGCAGCTGTCTCAGACAAATGTAAGAACAGAATCTAATCCAAGCAAGCTGGAGCACCAAGGCACACCGAGGCCTCACACTCTTGCAGACCCAGCATGGGGTTCCAAGGAGATCTGAATCAGTAATAGGACTCACAAGATGCTGCCTGGAAGCCTCAGTCGGCCCCCAAACTGCTCAAAGACTGGCATGAGAGAAGATGAATTTCATCTGCAGTGGGTTTAGAAGGACCCCAGTGGGGGTAAGTCTGCATTTTTCATAAGTAGCCAACATAATTCTGGATAGTTTCAGTTGCAAGCTTGTGAAAAACTGCTTTCTGGGGAAATCCCCCCAAGTCAGTTTGGTGTTCAAGGTTGCTAACAGTCACTGTGTGACCTTTCTACAGGATCTGACAAGGATCTGTGTATGTGCTGATGATGTTGTTGTTCTCTATTTGCCTGACAATTCTGGGACTTCGAGCAGCTCCCTACCTCCATAGCCCCTGTACAAAAAGGGTGAGGTCTCAGCACTCACGTGTGCAAGACTGCATGAGGCAGCTGGTTCAGGAGTAACAGCTGCCAAGATTTGGACATTCCTTCTGCACTTATTGGGGGCTTGGTTGCACAGGCCTGAGAACCCTTGTCTGTGGTGGTCCACCTGTCATCTTGCAACCATCATAACTGATCATTTCTGTCACTTATCTTTGCGGGATTTGCCTCGACCTGACCTGATATTATTTCCTATGGATTATTTTTCCCTTTCAAGTCTGGCCACATTTAAGTTAAATAAATCTTTTAGAAAACAAAAACTAAACTCACATGGAAGCCACAAGGGAGCGAGTACAGGAGAGCAGTGGCTTCTGTTAACAGCAGCATAAATAAGAAATGACAGTGGTCCTGGGGACAGGTAGAAGCATCCCTCTGCTCCTTCCCTTCTTAGGAGGTGGAAAATGAGGACAGAATATCTTGGGGGAAGACATGCAAATACTTGCCCTTGTGGGCACAGGCTGTCGTTTCTGATAATCCACATCTAAGGCAACAAGAAAGAAATTTTAGATGATAGAGAATGCACATGAGAAAAAAAAATCCCAAATAAAATATTTTTAAAGCATCCGTTTTGATGAAGCCTCTGGAGCTGGAAGACAGCTGACAGCTCACTTAATATATAAGTAACTGGAAAACATGAGTATGACCACCCTGCTTTTGAAAAATGCCTGCACCCCACAGTTTCAATGAATAAAGGAGTTATCTCCCAATTTTACTGCCAGCTTTAGCTTATGAGTTGAGCTGAATCTTTTAATTAAAAATTTATAATGTAATAATAATACTTAAACTCATGTTGCACCTTTTCCCCAGGAAGCTCAAAGAACCTTCTTAACATCAAATTATTCATCTTTTATAGCAATCCTGGTCAGGTCTATGGGAGCCAAAATATTTTAGTGAGTGCTTAAAAATAATGCTTGATGAATGGATGATATTTTTTTTCCTTTTTGCACTCTGCAAGGAACCGAGACAAGGTTAAGCATGGAGACAGAGCAAACTGGAGCTGTGGCAGGAACAGCTCCTCCTCCTGTGCTCTATGCCACCTTTAGCCACAATCAGGTAACCAGGGAGCCTGAGACAAAAAGCACAGGTGGAAGGGATCCCTGGTTGCACACTGAAATTACCTTGGATCCCTTGAAAAGAGATCCCTGGTTGTGCCCAGGCATAGGCTGAAATACCTACGCCTGGGCTCCCACTACCCAGAACAACTAAAATAGAGTCACTTGAAGTGGGTCTCAGGCACTTTTATTTTTTTTATTTTTTATTTTATTATTATTATACTTTAAGTTTTAGGGTACATGTGCACAATGTGCAGATTAGTTACATATGTATACATGTACCATGCTGGTGTGCTGAACCCATTAACTCACCATTTAGCATTAGGTATATCTCCTAATGCTATCCCTCCCCCCTCCCCCCACCCCACAACAGTCCCCAGAGTGTGATGTTCCTCTTCCTGTGTCCATGTGTTCTCATTGTTCAATTCCCATCTACGAGTGAGAACATGCAGTGTTTGGTTTTTTGTTCTTGCGATAGTTTACTGAGAATGATGATTTCCAATTTCATCCATGTCCCTACAAAGGACATGAACTCATCATTTTTTATGGCTGCATAGTATTCCATGGTGTATATGTGCCACATTTTCTTAATCCAGTCTATCATGGTTGGACATTTGGGTTGGTTCCAAGTCTTTGCTATTGTGAATAGTGCTGCAATAAACATACGTGTGCATGTGTCTTTATAGCAGCATGATTTATAGTCCTTTGGGTACATACCCAGTAATGGGATGGCTGGGTCAAATGGCATTTCTAGTTCTAGATCCCTGAGGAATCGCCACACTCACTTCCACAATGGTTGAACTAGTTTACAGTCCCACCAACAGTGTAAAAGTGTTCCTATTCCTCTACATCCTCTCCAGCACCTGTTGTTTCCTGACTTTTTAATGATTGCCATTCTAACTGATGTGAGATGGTATCTCATTGTGGTTTTGATTTGCATTTCTCTGATGGCCAGTGATGATGACCATTTTTTCATGTGTCTTTTGGCTGTATAAATGTCTTCTTTTGAGAAGTGTCTGTTCATATCCTTCGCCCACTTTTTGATGGGGTTGTTCGTTTTTTTCTTGTAAATTTGTTGGAGTTCATTGTAGATTCTGGATATTAGCCCTTTGTCAGATGAGTAGATTGCAAAAATTTTCTCCCATTTTGTAGGTTGCCCGTTCACTCTGATGGTAGTATCTTTTGCTGTGCAGAAGCTCTTTAGTTTAATTAGATCCCATTTGTCAATTTTGGCTTTTGTTGCCATTGCTTTTGGTGTTTTAGACATGAAGTCCTTGCCCATGCCTATGTCCTGAATGGTATTGCCTAGGTTTTCTTCTAGGGTTTTTATGGTTTTAGGTCTAACGTTTAAGTCTTTAATCCATCTTGAATTAATTTTTGTATAAGGTGTAAGGAAGGGATCCAGTTTCAGTTTCTACATACGGCTAGCCAGTTTTCCCAGCACCACTTATTAAATAGGGAATCCTTTCCCCATTGCTTGTTTTTCTCAGGTTTGTCAAAGATCAGATAGTTGTAGATACGCGGCGTTATTTCTGAGGGCTCTGTTCTGTTCCATTGGTCTATATCTCTGTTTTGGTACCAGTACCATGCTGTTTTGGTTACTGTAGCCTTGTAGTATAGTTTGAAGTCAGGTAGTGTGATGCCTCCAGCTTTGTTCTTTTGGCTTAGGATTGACTTGGCGATGTGGGCTCTTTTTTGGTTCCACATGAACTTTAAAGTAGTTTTTTCCAATTCTGTGAAGAAAGTCATTGGTAGCTTGATGGGGATGGCATTGAATCTATAAATTACCTTGGGCAGTATGGCCATTTTCACGATATTGATTCTTCCTACCCACGAGCATGGAATGTTCTTCCATTTGTTTGTATCCTCTTTTATTTCGTTGAGCAGTGGTTTGTAGTTCTCCTTGAAGAGGTCCTTCATGTCCCTTGTAAGTTGGATTCCTAGGTATTTTATTCTCTTTGAAGCAATTGTGAATGGGAGTTCACTCATGATTTGGCTCTCTGTTTGTCTGTTATTGGTGTATAATAACGCTTGTGATTTTTGTACATTGATTTTGCATCCTGAGACTTTGCTGAAGTTGCTTATCAGCTTAAGGAGATTTTGGGCTGAGACAATGGGGTTTTCTAGATATACAATCATGTCGTCTGCAAACAGGGACAATTTGATTTCCTCTTTTCCTAATTGAATACGCTTTATTTCCTTCTCCTGCCTAATTGCCCTGGCCAGAACTTCCAACACTACGTTGAATAGGAGTGGTGAGAGAGGGCATCCCTGTCTTGTGCCACTTTTCAAAGGGAATGCTTCCAGTTTTTGCCCATTCAGTATGATATTGGCTGTCAGTCTGTCATAGAAAAGCTTATCCACCATGATCAAGTGAGCTTCATCCCTAGGATGCAAGGCTGGTTCAATATATGCAAATCAATAAATGTAATCCAGCATATAAACAGAACCAAAGACAAAAACCACATGATTATCTCAATAGATGCAGAAAAGGCCTTTGACAAAATTCAACAACCCTTCATGCTAAAAACTCTCAATAAATTAGGTATTGATGGCACTTTTATTTTTAAAAGTTCTGCAAGTGATCCTGACAGGCAGCCTGGGTTGCACACCACCAGGATATAGAAAGAGCACTGGACAAGGAGTCAAGACACTGGTCTAATTCCCAGCTTTCCTGCTGTGTGACTTCTTTATAAGTCACTAAAGCTCTTATAGGCTTCAGTGTCTCCATTTGGAAAATGACAACACTGACATTTCTGATTCTAAGAATTAAACATCTCTAAGGATCTTTGTTGAACACTAGAGAAAATTATGTTATTCTCCCTTCTTACAAAGCAATATCAGACCATATCCCTAAATTAGTGAGTCTCAAACATTTTTATGTGTAAGAATCTGCTGGGAGATTTTTTTTTAAATGCAGATTCCTTGGCCCCACTCTTAGCATTCTAATGCAGGAGGTCTGAATATGTACTTTTCCTAAGTTCTGATGCAGGTAGTCCTTGGCACATACTTTAAGAACCAGTCCCGAGTTCCAAGATGGCTGAATAGGAACAGCTCCGGTCTATAGCTCCCAGCATGAGCGACGCAGAAGACAGAAGATTTCTGCATTTCCAACTGAGGTACCAGGTTCATCTCACTGGGGCTTGTCAGACACTGGGGGTAGGACAGTGGGTGCAGCCCACCGAGTGTTAGCCGAAGCAGGGCGAGGCATCACCTCACCCAGGAAGCACAAGGGGTCAGGGAATTCCCTTTCCTAGCAAAGGGGAGGGGTGACAGATGGCACCTGGAAAATTGGGTCACTCCTATCCTAATACTGCGCTTTTCCAACGGTCTTAGCAAACGGCACACCAGGAGATTATATCCCACACCTGACTCAGAGGGTCCCATGCCCACGGAGCCTCACTCATTGCTAGCACAGCAGTCTGAGATCAAACTGCAAGGCAGCAGCGAGGCTGGGGGAGGGGCACCCGCCATTGCTGAGGCTTGAGAAGGTAAACAAAGCAGCCTGGAAGCTGGAACTGGGTGGAGCCCACCGCTGCTCAAGGAGGCCTGCCTGCCTCTGTAGACTCCACCTCTGGGGGCAGGGCATAGCCGAACAAAAGGCAGCAGAAACCTCTGCAGACTTAAATGTCCCGGTCTGACAGCTTTGAAGAGAGTACTGTGGTTCTCCCAGCATGGAGTTTGAGATCTGAGAACAGACAGACTGCCTCCTCAAGTGGGTCCCTGACCCACAAGCAGCCTAACTGGGAGGCACCCCCCCAGTAGGGGCAGACTGACACCTCACACAGCCAGGTACCCCTCTGAGACAAAGCTTCCAGAGGAACGATCAGGTAGGAACATCTGCTGTTCAGCAATATTTGCCGTTCTGCAGCCTCTGCTGCTGACACCCAGGCAAACAGGGTCTGGAGTAGACCTCCAGCAAACTCCAACAGACCTGCAGCTGAGGGTCCTGACTGTTAGAAGGAAAACTAACAGACAGAAAGGACATCCACACCAAAACCCCACCTGTACGTCACCCTCATCAAAGACCAAAGATAGATAAAACCACAAAGATGGGGAAAAAACAGAGCAGAAAAGCTGAAAATTCTAAAAATCAGAGCACCTCTCCCCCTCCAAAGGAACGCAGCTCCTTGCCACCAATGGAACAAAGCTGGATGGAGAATGACTTTGACAAGTTGAGAGAAGAAGGCTTCAGACGATCAAACTTCTCCGAGCTAAAGGAGGAAGTTCAAACCCAATGCAAAGAAGCTAAAAACCTTGAAAAAAGATTAGATGAATGGCTAACTAGAATAACCAGTGTAGAGAAGTCCTTAAATGACCTGATGGAGCTGAAAACCATGGCACAAGAACTACATGATGAATGCACAAGCTTCAGCAGCCGATTCGATCAACTGGAAGAAAGGGTATCAGTGATTGAAGATCAAATGAATGAAATGAAGTGAGAAGAGAAGTTTAGAGAAAACAGGGTAAACGAAACGAACAAAGCCTCCGAGAAATATGGGACTATGTGCAAAGACCAAATCTACGTCTGATTGGTGTACCTGAAAGTGACGGGGAGAATGGAACCAAGTTGGAAAACACTCTGCAGGGTATTATCCAGGAGAACTTCCCCAATCTAGCAAGGCAGGCCAACACTGAAATTCAGGAAATACAGAGAACGCCACAAAGATACTCCTCAAGAAGAGCAACTCCAAGACACATAATTGTCAGATTCACCAAAGTTGAAATGAAGGAAAAAAATGTTAAGGGCAGCCAGAGAGAAAGGTCGGGTTACCCACAAAGGGAAACCCATCAGACTAACAGCGGATCTCTCGGCAGAAACTCTACGAGCCAGAAGAGAGTGGAGGCCAATATTCAACATTCTTAAAGAAAAGAATTTTCAACCCAGAATTTCATATCCAGCCAAACTAAGCTTCATAAGTGAAGGAGAAATAAAATCCTTTACAGACAAGCAAATGCTGAGAGATTTTGTCACCACCAGGCCTGCCCTACAAGAGCTCCTGAAGGAAGCACTAAACATGGAAAGGAACAACTGGTACCAGCCACTGCAAAATCATGCCAAATTGTAAAGACCATCGATGCTAGGAAGAAACTGCATCAACTAATGAGCAAAATAACCAGCTAACATCATAATGACAGGATCAAATTCACACATAACAATATTAACCTTACATGTAAATGGGCTAAATGCTCCAATTAAAAGACACAGACTGGCAAATTGGATAAAGAGTCAAGACCCATCAATGTACTGTATTCAGGAGACCCATCTCACGTGCAGAGACACACATAGGCTCAAAATAAAGGGATGGAGGAAGATCTACCAAGCAAATGGAACACAAAAAAAGGCAGGGGTTGCAATCCTAGTCTCTGATAAAACAGACTTTAAACCAACAAAGATCAAAAGAGACAAGGCCATTACATAATGGTAAAGGGATCCATTCAACAAGAAGAGCTAACTATCTTAAATATATATGAACCCAATACAGGAGCATCCAGATTCATAAAGCAAGTTCTTAGAGATCTACAAAGAGACTTAGACTCCCACACAATAATAATGGGAGACTTTAACACCCCACTGTCAACATTAGACAGACCAACGAGACAGAAAGTTTACAAGGATATCCAGGAATTGAGCTCAGCTCTGCACCAAGTGGACCTAATAGACATCTACAGAACTCTCCACCCCAAATCAACAGAATATACATTCTTTTCAGCACCACATCGTACTTATTCCAAAATTGACCACATAGTTGGAAGTAAAGCACTGCTCAGCAAATGTGAAAGAATAGAAATTGTAACAAACTGTCTCTCAGACCACAGTGCAATCAAACTAGAAGTCAGGTAAGAAACTCACTCAACACCACTCAACTACACGGAAACTGAACAACCTGCTCCTGAATGACTACTAGGTACATAATAAAATGAAGGCAGAAATAAAGATGTTCTTTGAAACCAATGAGAACAAAGACACAACATACCAGAATCTCTGGGACACATTTAAAGCAATGTGTAGAGGGAAATTTATAGCACTAAGTGCCCACAAGAGAAAGCAGGAAAGATCTAAAATAGACTCCCTAACATCACAATTAAAAGAACTAGAGAAGCAAGAGCAAACACATTCAAAAGCTAGCAGAAGGCAAGAAATAACTAAGATCAGAGGAGAACTGAAGGAGATAGAGGCACAAAAAACCCTTCAAAAAAATCAATGAAACCAGGAGCTGGTTTTTTGAAAAGATCAACAAAATTGATTGACTGCTAGAAAGACTAATAAGAAAAGAGAGAAGAATCAAATAGACACAATAAAAAATGATAAAGGGGATATCACCACCGATCCCACAGAAATACAAACTACCATCAGAGAATACTATAAACACCTCTATGCAAATAAACTTGAAAATCTAGAAGAAATGGATAAATTCCTGGACACATACACTTTCCCAAGACTAACCCAGGAAGAAGTTTAATCCCTGAATAGACCAATAACAGGCTCTGAAATTGAGGCAAAAATTAATAGCCTACCAACCAAAAAAAGTCCAGGACCAGATGGATTCACAGCCGAATTCTACCAGAGGTGCAAGGAGGAGTTGGTACCATTCATTCTGAAACTATTCCAATCAATAGAAAAAGAGGGAATCCCCCCCAACTCATTTTATGAGGCCAGCATCATCCTGATACCAAAGCCTGGCAGACACACAACAAAAAAAGAGAATGTTAGATGAATATCCCTGATAAACATCGATGCAAAAATCCTCAATAAAATACTGGCAAACCGAATCCAGCAGCACATCAAAAAGCTTATCCACCACGATCAAGTGGGCTTCATCCCTGGGATGCAAGGCTGGTTCAACTTATGCAAATCAATAAACATAATCCAGCATATAAACAGAACCAAAGACAAAAACCACATGATTATCTCAATAGATGCGGAAAAGACCTTTGACAAAATTCAACAACTCTTCATGCTAAAAACTCTCAATAAATTAGGTATTGATGGGATGTATCTCAAAATGATAAGAGCTATTTATGACAAACCCACAGCCAATATACTGAATGGGCAAAAACTGGAAGCATTCCCTTTGAAAAGTGGCACAAGACAGGGATGCCCTCTCTCACCACTCCTATTCAACATAGTGTTGGAAGTTCTGGCCAGGGCAGTCAGGCATGAGAAAGAAATAAAGGGTATTCAATTAGGAAAAGAGGAAGTCAAATTGTCCCTGTTTGCAGATGACATGATTGTATATCTAGAAAACCCCATCGTCTCAGCCCAAAATCTCCTTAAGCTGATAAGCAACTTCAGCAAAGTCTCAGGATGCAAAATCAATATGCAAAAATCACAAGCATTCTTATACACCAATAACAGACAGAGAGCCAAATCATGAGTGAATTCCCATTCACAATTCCTTTAAAGAGAATAAAATACCTAGGAATCCAACTTACAAGGGATGTGAAGGACCTCTTCAAGGAGAACTACAAACCACTGCTCAACGAAATAAAAGAGGATACAAACAAGTGGAAGAACATTCTATGCTCATGGGTAGGAAGAATCAATATTGTGAAAATGGCCATACTGCCCAAGGTAATTTATAGATTCAGTGCCATCCCCATCAAGCTACCAATGACTTTCTTCACAGAACTGGAAAAAACTACTTTAAAGTTCATATGGAACCAAAAAAGAGCCCTCATTGCTAAGACAATCCTAAGCCAAAAGAACAAAGCTGGAGGCATCATGCTACCTGACTTCAAACTATACTACAAGGCTACAGTAACCAAAACAGCATGGTACTGGTACCAAAACAGAGATATAGACCAATGGAACAGAACAGAGCCCTCAGAAATAACGCCGCACATCTACAACCATCTGATCTTTGACAAACCTGACATAAACAAGAAATGGGGAAAGCATTCCATATTTAATAAATGGTGCTGGGAAAACTGGCTAGCCATATGTAGAAAGCTTCCTTCCTTACACCTTATACAAAAATTAAATTCAAGATAGATTAAAGACTTAAATGTCAGACCTAAAACCATAAAAACCCTAGAAGAAAACCTAGGCAATACTATTCAGGACATAGGCAAGGGCAAGGACTTCATGTGTAAAACACCAAAAGCAATGGTAACAACAGCCAAAATTGACAAATGGGATCCAATTAAACTAAAGAGCTTCTGCACAGCAAAAGAAACTACCATCAGAATGAACAGGCAACCTACAGAATGGGAGAAAATTTTTGCAATCTACTCATCTGACAAAGGGCTAATATCCGGAATCTACAAATAACTGAAACAAATTTACAAGAAAAAGCAAACAACTCCATCAAAAAGTGGGTGAAGGATATGAAGAGATACTTCTCAAAAGAAGACATTTATGCAGCCAACAGACATATGAAAAAGTGCTCATCGTCACTGGCCATCAGAGAAATGCAAATCAAAACCACAATGAGATACCATCTCACACCAGTTAGAATGGCAATCATTAAAAAGTCAGGAAACAACAGGTGCTGGAGAGGTTGTGGAGAAATAGGAACACTTTTACACTGTTGGTGGAACTGTAAACTCGTTCAACCATTGTGGAAGACAGTGTGGCGATTCCTCAAAGATCTAGAACTAGAAATACCATTTGACCCAGCAATCCCATTACTGGGTATATACCCAAAGGATTATAAATCATGCTGCTATAAAGGCACATGCACACATATGTTTATTGCAGCACTATTCACAATAGCAAAGACTTGGAACCAACCCAAATGTCCATCAATGATAGACTGGATTAAGAAAATGTGGCAGATATACACCATAGAATACTATGCAGCCATAAAAAAGGATGAGTTCATGTCCTTTGTAGGGACATGGATGAAGCTGAAAATCATCATTCTCAGCAAACTATCGCAAGAACAACTAACCAAACACTGCATGTTCTCACTCATAGGTGGGAATTGAACAATGAGAACACATGGACACAGGAAGGGAAACAGCACACACCGGGCCTGTTGTGGGGTTGGGGGAGGGGGAGGGAAAGCATTAGGAGATATACCCAGTGTAAATGACGAGTTAATGGGTGCAGCACACCAACATGGCACATGTATACTTATGTAACAAACCTGCACGTTGTGCACATGTACCCTAGAACTTAAAGTATAATAAAAAAAGAAAAGAACCAGTCTCCTGCATGAACAGATTCTTACCAAGTGTGTTGGTAATGAGATCCAACCCTAATGGGGTATGGGCCTGGGGCCATTATAATGGCCTTCCCTCCCTTCCCCTCACCTGGGAAAAATCACGTTTGGTCAGGTGAAATGACCATACTGGAAAGAAAACTGAAATTTGAATCCCAACTCTGTCACTACCAAGGAGACCATGGGAAATTCAGCCTCTCAGAGGCTTCACTTTCTCATCTGTAACATAAGGCTGTGGAACCTACTTTGTAGGGTTGCTGTAGTAATTAAAGAAGATGATGTATATAAAGCATAAGCATGTTTATCACAGCACTATTCACAATAGCCAAGATATGGAATCAACCTAGGTATTCAACAATAGATGAATGGATAATGAAAATGTGGTACATAAACGCCATGGAATACTATTCATCCATAAAAAGGGATAAAATTTTGTCATTGATGGCAATATGGATGGAACTGGGGGACATTATTTTAAGGCTTATTTTAATAAGCCAGGAATAGAAAGTTAAACACTGCATGTTCTCACTCATATGTGGAAGCTAATATAGACTGATCTCATAGAAGTAGAAAGTAGAAAAGAGGATATTAGAGACTGGGAAGGGTAGGGGAAAGGGTGGGAGAGATTTCTTAAAGAATATAAAGTCACAGCTAGATAGGAGGAATAAGTTCTAGAGTTCTATACCTCTGCAAAATAACTATGGTCAACAATAATATATTACAGAGTTTCATATCACAAGAAGGAAGATATTGAATGTTCCCAACACAAAGAAATAACAAATATTTGTGATGATGGACATGTGAATTGCCCTAATCTGACCATTACACATATATGTATTAAAACATCACTATGTATCCCATGAGTATGTATAATTATATGCCAATTTAAAAAATAAAATTAAAAATAAAACATAGGTACCTAATCCGTATGACAGACATCTCCTTAACACACTGCAGTCCTGTTGGGGAAAGGAAAACAAGGGCAACATGCAGACCAGGGAGAGGGATACATACTGGGGTGGGCAGGAACACCAAGGGAGGCTTTGCCTTCAGTGACTGGGGATGGGGCCAGGTTCTGGACAGATGTGTAGGGACGTTCCTCCTTCTCCTTCAACTGCTGCCTCTCTGAATCCCTGTCCATCTTTGTCAGCATCCCCAAAATACATGACTTTGGACAGGCAACTCAATTCACAATGCCCCATAGAGAACTCAGATTCAACTGTACTGACAATATTAATTGTGGCCAAAGCAACGATAAGGTATGCACTAAGCCAATCAGAAATGTGGAAGGAAAGAGTATCCATGTGCTTTCCTTGTGTGTAAATGATTAACAATGGAACCCAAATGTCAGCAAAAGCAGTAAAAGAAAAGGCCAGAAAACATGGTTCACATACACCATGAAATACTATGCAGCCATAAAAAAGAACAAGATCATGTCCTTTGCAGCAATATGGATGGAGCTGGAGGCCATTATCCCAAGCAAACTAACACAGGAACAGAAAAACAAATACCTCATGTTCTCACTTACACGTGAGAGCTAAACAATGATAACATGTGGACACAAAGTGGGGAACCACACACACCAGGAATTACTTGAGGGTGGAGAGCGGGAGAGAGGAGAGCATCAAAAACTACCTATGGGGTACTAGGCTTGTTATGTAACAAAATAATCTGTATACCAAACCTCCAAGACACACAGTTTATCTACATAACAAACCTGCACAGGTATCCTTGAACCTAAAATAAAAGTTCAAAACAAAAAGTCTGGGGAAAAAAATCTGCTGAAGGAACTCAGTGTGAATATCCATGGGCAAAGGCCCACCTGGGAGAAGCTGGGACTACAGGTGTACACCACCATGCCCGGCTAATTTTTTGTTTTTTTCTTTTTTTGAGATGGAGTTCTCACTCTGTTGCCCAGGCTGGAGGGCAGTGGCACAATCTCGGCTCACTGCAAGCTCTGTCCCCTGGGTTCACGCCATTCTCCTGCCTCAGCCTCCCGAGTAGCTGGGACTACAGACACCCACCACCACGCCTGGCTAATTTTTTATATTTTTAGTAGAGACAGGGTTTCACTGTGTTAGCCAGGATGGTCTCGATCTCCTGACCTCGTGATCCACCTGCCTCAGCCTCTCAAAGTGCTGGTATTATAGGCATGAGCCACCGCACCCAGCCAATTTTTTGTATTTTCAGTAGAGACAGGGTTTCATCATGTTGACCATGCTGGTCTAGAACTCCTGGCTTCAAATTGATCCACCTGCCTCAGTCTCCCAAAGTGCTGGGATTACAGGCATGAGCCACCGCAGCTGGCCTGAGAAATGCAAATCTTAACCAGACCACCTGTCTAAAGGTTGTGGGGAGCATCAGGAAAGACAGAGGCAATGGGTTCTCCCACACTCATGGCCAAGTGACTAAAGAAGACAGGCAAGGAAAATGGAGCTGCCATCGGGCCTCCCTTTCATGGATGAGAATTGCCTGCTTGGATATGCAGGTAATAAATAATAACATCAAGCGAGTGCCTGGGGCTGGCCATCAGATGTAGAATGTCTCAAGCGTGTCATTTGTGCCTACATCTCCCTTTCAGATCAAGGAACCTCTCCCTAGAGAAGCACCGCAAGGTTGGATGAGCTTGTTTTTTGTGTTGTTAGGTGAATCTCACGAAGACAAGCCATGTTCCCCTCCACTCCATGGCCATATCTTGAAGCCTTGCTCTTCTGGGTGATGTAGGTTGGACCCAGGATTTTGAGCCACAGCCTGTGGCTACATTGGTGAGTGACTGCTGTCAGAGCAAGGAAAACCATCCCAGGGATGGGCTTGACTTACAGAGGTAGCTTTGTTTGTTTGTTTTTGTTTTTGAGGCAAGTCTTGTTCTGTAGCTTAGGCTGCAGTACAGTGGCACAATATCGGTTCACTGCAACCTCTGCCTCCTGGGTTCAAACAATTCTCATGCCTTGGCCTCTCAGAGTAGCTGGGATCATGGGCACGAGCCACCACACCTGACTAATTTTTGTATTTTTAGTAAAAATGAGGATTCGCCATGCTGGCCAGGCTGGTCTCGAACTCCTGGCCTCCAGTGATCCACCCACCTCAGCCTGTCAGAGAACTGGGATTACAGGCGTGAGCCACCGCACCCAGCCCAGAGGTAGCTTTTGAAGGTACATTAAGTGTGCAGTTTCAACAATCCTTCTGCTTGACCCCTCTGCTCCTCTCCCACTCAAAGGAATCGACTGGCCAACTACAGAGGAAGAATTTCCTGAAAAAGTCTTCTGCTCAGGAAGTTCATTTTAAAAGCAAGTGCTGCCCTGTGGAGGCCCCATAAGTTCTCTTAAGGACCTTATCCTGGGATTAAGAAGAGCTCTGCAGTGGTTTTAAGGTGTTCTCAGAACCTGCTTGTTTAAGACTCTCACTTAAACAAGCTATCTCACAGACCTATGGGACTCCAGCTTCATGAAAATACTTTATTCACTTAATATGGATTTATCTGAAGTTTACTTGAAACCAAGTGACCAATGCAACCAGTGACTATTCTCAGAGCTGCTCAAGAAAAATGGTTAAATAAAAAGAGAAAGGGTCTTCTTCCACCTTACAGAGAAAAGCTCTATTAAAAAGCCCTTCAACATGAAAATCTCATTTCATAAAATTTTAAGTCTGCAGCAGGCTCCAGTTTAGTCTCCAAAAGCACACTCCCCCTGCAAAGAGGAAACTCAAAGAAGAAAAGAGAGTTGTCTTTCTGCACAAGGAACATGTTGTCTATACCCAAAGGTGTTCAAGGAACACCCTGAGTCTACCCAGGTGCTGAAGCTCCTACTAGAGGGATTTGGCTTTTAAAAATGTCATAACGGCCTGATATGGTTTGGCTCTGTGTTCCCACCCAAATTTCATCTAGAATTGTAATCCCCATGTGTTGAGGGAGGACCTGGTGGGAGGTGATTGGATCAAGGTAGCAGTTTCTCCCATGCTGTTCTCGTGATAGTGAGGGAGTTCTCATGAGATCTGATGGTCTTAAAAGCGGGGGTTTCCCCTGTGTGCTCTCTCTCTCCTGCCACCATGTAAGACGTACTTTGCTTCCCCTTCACCTTCTGCCATGAGTGTAAGTTTCCTGTGGCCTCCCCAGCCATGCACAACTGTGAGTCAATTAAACCTCTTTTCTTGATAAATTACCCAGTCTCAGGTAGTATATTTATAGCAGTGTGAAATGGACTAATAACACCACTCTTCCCAGGAACTGAATCCTAAGGGAGGAGGAATTTGGATGCTGTACAATATTATCTCATAGCCTATGTAAGACTCTCACCCGAACCAGGAACTGAGTGCAATTAGTTACTTGGTTCTCTATTTAAGAAACAAAACCAAAAACTCCTATCTAGCTAGTATAGCCAATGCCATAAGGGCTGAGATGAACTCTGTAGCCCAAAAGATGCTTAAGTAAGGAAATATTTTCATCAATGATGACAATGGATTTTGGCAAGACATGGGTTGATTCTTCTCTCCTTTCTCTCATATAATACTTGTTCATAATATAAATGAATCCCGAATTGATTTCATTTTAGTCTCTTTAAGATGTTTACTTTTTAAATGTGCTAATTCTTTATGATGTACAAACCGAAGTTCATCACCACACAAAGTCTGACTGCTACTCCTTGCAGCAACGGCTTCAGTGAGGAAGCAGCATTTTTTATATCCTGAAGACGTATGTGTGGAGTAAGTGTTTGTAAAGTGAATTCAGGTAAAGTCAATCTTGCTTCACCTCTGTCTTTTCTCATGAAATGTAGGAAAGGGGTATATTTACTCCGGAAAAGTATCCCCAAGTAGACATAACTGAGTTGGTTTTGGAAAGGAAGCAGCCAGACAGTGGCCCGCATCCTGGCCTTTAGTCACTGTACTTACTAGGTCAGCAGCCCTGCGCCCACAGGGTGTATTTTCAGTCCTTTGCCAATTCTAGGGTCTCCTCTCCACCATATAGGTCACCTCCTCTGTTCCCTGGGCCATAGACATTTTCACCCATGCTTGGGGTCATGCAGGCTCCAGTCTTGCAGAAGCAGCTTGAAGAAGCACAGACATCTCTCAGGCTGGAGACTTTGGGGGCCATAAAGTGAATTCATTCAGTTCTGTAAATTCAGACCTCTATAAATTTAGTTCACTCGGAAGAAGCAAGTTGAATTGGAATAAGGGGGCTATGTGAAAAGGGGGAATGGCTGTACATGTGGCAGGATGAGGTGGGAATAAAAGAGAGGGATCTGTGCGCACCCAAGAGAACAGCTGCCCAATACCACCTTGCTTCTGTAGAGCACTTTACTGTCATAAAGCATTTTAATGGATATGAACTTAGTTTTTAAAAATTCTGCATCTCAGACAGGACTGACCCATGGCATGAAAGGAGTCCAGGTAACAGTGACAAGCCCGGGGGCTGCAACAGGTCTTTCCCTAAATTGTCATTTAACTCTGGGAAGGCTCTTACCTTATTTGAGACTCAGTTTCTCTATAGGTCAAACAAAAACTAAATCAGAATGAGGGCTTGAATTATATGATTTCTCTGAGTTCCTTCAACTCCAAACCTGGATGATGTCATTTGTTGTAACAAGGTGCTCTTGTGTAACAGAGTAGAGTGGGGCTGTTGTGACATAAAGAAGGTTAGACTCAACCTTGTAGAGGAAAAATAATGCTGTTTTAGGATTAATTCCAGCCAGGCTGCTTACTCATCAACTGTGTGACCTTAACAAAGTGAGTGAGCCTCTCTGAGCCTCAGTTTCCTAATCAGGAAACAATAAAACTCATCTTGTAGAATTGTTGTGCATGTTAAATGAAATAGTGAATCTGAAAGCACTTTTAAACTTTAATGACCTATAACAATGTGATAATTATTGTTACTATTATTACCACCATTCCAGAAAATCATTAGCCTTCTAAGAATTACCTGGCAAGGATAACAAATGAATTCAGCAGCCCTTACTACTTGCCCAGCATAAATCCTAAGCAGGGAGCATGGCTATTTACAAAGCAGGAAAAAGACATTCTGAAAGTTTAGCTTTTTCACTGCTATGTGACATCAGTGGTATAGACTTCTAGGTCTCCCTCCAGCCCCCTATAAATCACATAGAATAAAGAAAGCCTAGAGTGTTAACAATCATGATTTTCTCTACTATCAGGGCAACACAAACAATCTCTTTATACAGATCTTTCAAAGACCAAAAAAATTACCATTCAAATTAAAAATAAATACACCATTGTACTTAGAAAAGCAATATCTGCTCTTCCAAACTTCCAAAAATGATTGGAGGACATCACGACTGGAATCCAAGGACCTGAACTGTCCTTTGGACACACGTGGTCTTATTTGAGGTTGCCTAATAAAAAAGCTGACTCCCTGCTGCCATGCCTATGTACAAGCCCCTCCCTGCACATCTGGGGCTGAGTGTTAAGAACTGTACCTGAATTCCATTAAATAAATAGAGAAAAAAAAAAAGAAAAAAGAATGATACATGCAGACCAGTACAACAGAAGGCCCCTACTCTAAGGTGATTTCTCACCCTCTTTCTTGGAATGACTACACAGTACCTAGTTATGTATAGGGTTGGAAAGAAGCTTAACAGAAGGCCTTCATCTCTGGGCAATATTTAAGAAGCCTATTTTGGTTTTCTCTGTTCTCTGATGTTCCTAAGCTTGACTGTTTTTAAAGCACTGGGTAACGTAGGCCATAGGTTTTGGTAGGGAAGTCTATATATATATATATATATATGAACCAAGTAAACTTTAAATAGAATCTCAGGGAAACCACAGCTTGCATAGGCTGCATGCAAGAGGAAAAAATGAACTTATTTTTAAAAACCTCAAGTCTTTATTATATTTATTATGGCTTTTTCTTATACCTTGAAAATAAAAGCAAAGATAGCAAGTACTTTAAGAGCAAGACACCATCTTATCCATCCTTTACAATTTCCAAAGGAGGAGCAAAATAGGCATTTATAAAACGCTTATTATGGCCAGGTGCCGTGGCTCATGCCTGTAATCCCAGCACTTTGGGAAGCTAAGGCAGGTGGATTGCACAAGCTCAGGAGTTTGAGACTAACCTGGGCAACATGGTGAAACCTCATCTCTACAAAAAATACAAAAATTAGCTGGGCATGGTGGCGCACGCAGGTAGTCCCAACTACTTGGGAGACTGAGGTGGGAGGATCACTTGAGCCCAGTGGAGGTTGCAGTGAGCCAAGATTGTGCCACTGCACTCTAGCCTGGATGACAGAGGGAGACCCTGTCTCAAAAAAAAAAAAAAAGCTTATTAAATTATTTAAAAAGTAAAAAATTTCATAAAGGAAATATACACTAAATCATCACAATAGTTTCCATATTACTATAAAAGCTCCATTCCAAAATAAAACGAGTGTTAAGAGAAACTGAAACTAATTTCAAATGAACTAAATGAAATATAAGTTCTGTGTTTCATGGAAATTTGGGACCAGAATTAATTCTTGATTCATGCCTATTCCAACTTCAGCCCTGCTGGTCTTCTGAGATATATCATCAACAATTTGACATTCTAATTAAACTCCATGCATTTTTTAAAAGTCTGAACGTATCTACATAAAGTAAAAACAAAAAAAAGTATATAAAGTTGTTTCAACCAACAGATGTGGGGTAATTGCTAGAAGTAAATGAGTATCTTGTCACTACCAATACATTTAGGGATAATTGCTAGAAATAAATGTCTACCTTGTTAATCTGTCACTGCTTGTCACAGTCCTTTCTTTTCCTAAATGAATCACATCTAACACAGAACTGATAAGTAGTCATTGATTTAATCCTCTGAGTAATGCACATCTTCTGTATGACTAAATACAGTTTTTGCACAGTATATTTACTGCACATTTTATTGAGTAACATGAAAATGAGTGCTGAGTTGGCAGCCTAATAATAAATACCCCTAATGTTATCTGAGTTGCTCTGTTGCATTGACAAAAATGGTGATAAATTAGACTGTAATTGAGATAGAGAAAAAAGACTATTACTTCTAATGCAGAGATTAATTAACCCTCTATCCCAACACTCATTACCCACTCCTGCTTTCTGGTCAGCATGCAGGTGCAGCCCTGCATTAGAGAGAAGAGCCCAGGGTATTGAGTTGTCACACAGCCCTGCACCCCTGTGGCCATGCAACTTGAGCCACATGAGTGGCTTCCGTGGAGAAGTAAGCACTTTACCTTCTTGCACACAGATGGAACTATCACTTGGGATCCAGCCTAGGGTTCCATTAAAATGCTTCAAACACAGTCTCTTTGTAGCGCCCTTCAGCTTGAATCCGTCTTGGCAGTGAAATCGGGCTACAGAGCCTTCAAAGAAAACCCCTCCGCTGGGGGTCCTGAAGCCATTCTCGGGAATGCCGGGGTCAGCACACGCTTGAAGGTCATCGAACCCTACATCAACAAAGAGAGGAAAAGGTGCCTGTGAATATGTTCTCTCAATGCCAAGGGCCTTCTTACATAAATGGCAGACCCTGCATGATGTTATACGCCTTGGACACTCCAGTTACCCCACCAACAAAGCCAAGGACATTTTAGTGCACATTCCACTCTGCTTTTAGCTCTTTGCTCAGAAAAGCACTGAGTAGAGTTTTCTGTTCAATGGCCAAGTTAGCCTTTCAAGGAAGTTACAGTAGGAGGGAGAAGGAAACAGACAAAAAGGATTTCACATGACAAGTGCCATAAAAGATGTACAAAATGCTGAAGAGAGTTGAGGAGGGAAAAGTAGGTGGGAGAGATTCAAGGAGATGGCATCTGAGCCTGGCTTTGAGGAAGGGGTGAAATTTCAAGACAGAACTCTATGCAGGGAGGCATGGGTGGTTTTCTAACGGTAGAAATGGCATGAACAGTGAATGGCTGGGGACTGGAAAATGGCAGTGTGTGTTGAGGGAGCAGCAAGTGGGATGTAGTTATAACCCAGGGTATATGGTAGGGGTGGCTGGGAATGCCCTTCCTCTTCCTCTTACCCCTACCCCTATCTGCCAGGGGAACATTCACTCCTCAAGACCTATTCAAGTTTCTCCTCCACCCGGCTACCTTTCTTAATTTCACTCTCCACCTGCCTCATCCCTACTTTGTTCCACTGCTGTAGCGTCAACACAGCTCTGTGCTGAATTACCTGCAGAACATCTGCCTCTCATCCCAGGCTGTGAGCCCTCCAAGAACAAGTCCTGTGACTCCATCCTGACATCCCCAGAATCTACCACAGTATCTTCTGTATTCAGTGCTCCATAGTTTGCTGAATGAATAAATGAGGTTGGAGGACAGCAGCTTGAGAGACTGACTGAAAGAGAGAAAGCCCAGAAGCTCAGGCAGGAGAGCAAGCAAGGGTGTGGGTAAGAGGTGATGGGCTGAGAGCAGTGGAGACACAAGGATGCTGGTATCTGGGACACTTGGATTCTAGCCTCCCCCTGTCAACTGACTGGATGTTGGAGTGAGGAGGGGACCTAAGAAATTTTGTGCCCAGACAGCTGGGATGAATTTAGATAAGCAAACATGGATGTCATGAGCCGCGGCTAGGGCCAAGGATAAGGGAGGGTCTGCTGTGTGCATAATGCTCCTAATGTGTCCTCACTCTAAACGCTGCAAACTTGGGACACTTGAGTTCCAGGCCCCCCTTTTCAACTGACTAGATGTTGGGGTGAGTGAGAGATCTAAGAGATTTTTGTGCCCAGACAGCTTGGATGAAGGCAGATCCCTGAAACAAACACGATGTCATAAGCCACAGCGAGGGCCAGGGATAAGGGAGGGTCTGCTGTGTGCATAATGCTTTAACCGTGTCCTCAAAGGGAACAATGCAAACTCCAGAACAAGAAACTCCTGAGCCCTACAGAGGCATTCTACTCCATTCTCTTACTCACAAAATCAATAGACAAATCCTTACTGAATGGGTACCAAGAACAAATATACAGAACTCTATGTAGATGGGGACTGGTGTACTGGTGTGCCCATCCATCCCCACCCCCAGCACAGCCTGCTGGTGCCAGGACAGGCTGAACACCATCAAGATATGATGGGGAAGTCTCAACCCAGACCTAGGAGACAGTAAGTATCACTGGGGCTCTTGCAATGTTTACCTGGTTTCCAGGAGGATGCCCAGATATCGAACTCGTAAGATATCTGGTTTTCTCTAACATACTGCGCTTGCAGAAGTTCCTCAGCTGCAGGTAAATTCCCACAGCCCAGCTTTTATGTGCTTGTGTAGGATTCACTGGCTTCCCTCCACACCTGGCTTATGATGCTAGACCCTCTACCAGTGTTGCTGTGCTGAAAGCCACACAGCACAGGAGGCATGGCACTGGCAGGATGTCCAGAAGTCACTGTTACAGTGCTTACTTTGTGCAGAGGTGACAAAGAATTGGGGTGAGGGAAAAGCCATTCGAAGGCAGGCAGGAGGAGGGCACAGCATCCACATCTGACACTTGTACTTGATAAGCAGGAGCAAGTCTGATATTTTACCAAACTGATGATGCTTTTACAAAGGAGATAGCATCCAGCCTTCTCAGCCCTCCTGCTGACACTCTGTTGGGACTGAATACCCCAATAGTACAAGTTGTGTTGCAGCCCAGCAGAGGGGTATTTGAAAGTCATTAAATGATGGCTGCATGTTTTTAATTTGGGGGAAAGTATTCTAATTATCAAGTGGTTCCTAAATGATGAATGTCAAGCATTTCCTTTCACGTGGAAGGAAGGGCAATCTCATGCCCATTCTATTGCTGCTAGTTTTTCTACTTCAGTACCATCATGAATATTGAAACATATATTTATGAATATCATGAATATTGAAACATATATTCATGATGGTACTGAGCCATGGGTTCCAGGCTCCCCTTATCAACTGACTGGATGTTGGGGTGAGGAAGAGGTCTAAGATATTTTGTGCCCAGATAGCTGGGATGAAGGCAGACAAGCAAACATAGTGTCATGAGCCATAGCTAGGGCCAAGTATAAGGGAGGGCCTGCAGTTACATATATTGAAACATATATTCATAATGCTATTGAGGTGGAAAAATTAGCAGCAATGGAATTCACGGTTTTATATAGTTTAGAAGGCCTAGAAGCACAGATATCCAGAGCCCTGAAACCTGGGTAATCTGGACGTTTCTGGCTATCCATAGGTAAAAGTCATTCTCTCTCATACTACGTCAAATAGAACCAGCGTCAGCTCTCATAATGTTGGGGTGGGGCACATGTATCAGTCAATGGGTGGCCACAGAAGGGCAAGATGAGTGTGCCATAACAGAGGATGGGAACCTCTGCAAAGCCTTGAGTGAGATCCTTGTGAAGAGTAGCCAGAAGGGAGGAAGGGTGCTGTGGGTGCAGGTTGGAAGGTATGGAGGTGGGAAGCTGCCCAGCACCTGTCAGGAAAGATGTGGTTCTGCCAGCTGGGGACAGGGTGCCTGCTAGGGGTGGGGCTGTGGGGATGAAGGAAGGGAAAGAGACGAAGGCAGACTGTGGAAGCTTTGTGTTAGCTCAGGGTTTGGATTCGATGTGGGAGAGGGGGCACGGGTGTCGAGACTGAGAGTTTTGAGCAGGGAAGTGATTAGGATCAGATTCGCATTTTAGAATGATCTCTCTGGTGCCCATGTGAAGGACTGATGGCTACAGACCAGGAAAAGGGTGGGAAGATAATTTGAAATGGTTCCCAGGACACCAGCTGCACCTCAGTATCATTGGGCACCTTTATCAAAGGACAGATCAATTGAGCCTGGCTCTCTCTGTGTGGGGTGGGGTGGGGCTGCTCTTGGACAGCCAGCCTAGCACTTGCTTGAGGGCAGGCATTTGAGAACTGTGGAATTTCAAGGCTCCTGCAGTACTTCAGGTGAGTCAGAAACAAGGCAAAGACAGTGGAATGGAGAGGGCTACAGAGACATTGAGGACACAGAGTCACAAAACCTCGTGACCTCCTGGATGGGGGAGTGATAGTGGGAGTGAGAGAGGAGAGAGGCGTCCAGGATACCTTCCTGGTTCTGGCATCAATGTCAGGGTAGATGGTAGTGCCATGTGCTCAGATTAACAGAACAAAATGAAGAGTGGGCCTAGGGAGAAAGGGGAAGAGTTCAGTGTGGAGTGTGGTGAATCTGAATTCTTGGGGATGCCAGGTATAGATGTCTAGCCATCAGCTGGAGCATGAGCCAGAAGTTCTGCATGGCCTGTGCTGTGCATCCATGTATAGGCAGCAGTCCAAGGCACAGGTGGGCATGCCCTCCTGGAACTAGCACAGTATGAAGGGAGGAACAGCTGAGGACACACAAATAAGGGACACCCAGAAAGGATAATATACTTTGGCTGTGTCCCCACCCAAATCTCAACTTGAACTGTAGTTCTCATAATCCCCACATGTCATGGGAGGGACCAGGTAGGAGGCAATTGAATTATGGAGTGGTTACCTCCATGCTGTTCTTGTGATAGTGAATGAGTTCTCACGAGATCTGATGGTTTTATAAGGGATTTTCCCCTCCTCTCTCTGCACTTCTCCTTGCTGCCGCCATGTGAAGAAGGATGCATTTGCTTTCCTTTCTGCCATGATTGTAAGTTTCCTGAGGCTACCCCAGTCCTGTGGAACTATGAATCAATTAAACCTCTTTCATTTATAATTTACCAAGTCTTGGGTATGTCCTTATAGCAGTGTGAGAACGGACCAATATAAAGGTCATGGAAGATCCAGGACCATCAAGAAGAAAGACCTGACCAGTGTCCCCAAAGCAAGGAAAACAGTTTCAGGAAGGAAGAAATGGACAGCCACATCAGTGTGACCCATTGGTCAACTAAGTAAAGATCTGAAGTCATCCACTAACTGAAGACAGAGAACACTGGGACTACAGCCCAGGCAGCTGCAGGGACAGGAAAGGACTGTCCCTGGGTAGGAAGCCTGTCTGCTAACATGTGGAGAGGGAAGGGTGACACAGTATGTGTGGACTGCTCTTTCAGGATGCTTAGTGTGAACAGAAGAACATAGGGAGGCAGCTGCTCATGGACTAGGCCCAAGGGAGGGTTTTTATTATTGTTGTATTAAAATTTTAAGATGAAAGAGATCTGAATTTATCTCTACACAGCAGGAAGAAAAACACTGGAAAACAAAAGCCTGTGGATGAAGACAAGTGAGGGGGAGACAAGTGGGGTAAGTTGTCCCCACCTGAATGTGGGCAGGAAAGTGACCCAGGCCCTGAATAAAGGACTTGTCTCCCACTGAAGCAGGAAGGGAAGTCATGCCAGAACCTCTACCAAGGGAAAGTTTTCCCAATAACGTGCTCATCATCCAGGACACAGCTGAAATAGTGCCTCTTCCAGAGAGCCTTCCCTCCCCTGCAGAGTCTGAATAGGAGGCCTCTCTTGTCATCAAGGCAACCTGAGCTCACCTCTCTCAGTGTTCCTCATTCTGATCATCATCACTGCTCTACTTAGCGGTCTCCCTCACTGGGCTGTGAACTCCTGGGGGGAAAGAGTAGGTCTTATTCTTCACCTCCTCGGCATCTGGCATGGTGTGTGGTATAAAGTGGACATTCTACAAGTGTTGCTAATGAAGGATAAAGCAAGGGATGGCTGGATGGATGGATAGATGGATGGACAGGTGGATGAATGGGTGGATAGATGGGTAAATGGATAGATGAATAGATGAATGGCTGGCTGGTTGGCTAGGTGAATGGATAAATGGGTAGATGAATAGATGGATAAATGGATGGATGGATGAATGGGTGGATAGATGGGTAGATGTATGGATGAATAGATGAATGGCTGGCTGGATGGGTGAATAAATGGATAGATAGATGGATGGATGCATCGCTAGATGGATGGATGGATGGATGGATGAATGGATGGATGGATGGGTTGGATGAGATGGATGGATAAACAGATAGATGAATGGATGGATGGATGGGTTGGATGAGATGGATGGATGAACAGATAGATGAATGGATGGATGGATGGATGGAGCCTCATGCCAACTACCCTGTTGGACCCATCTGGAACCATCTCCGCCCACCAAACAGCAACACCAATGGCACTGACAGTCCCAGGAGCTTATGAATTCCACAGACAAGGGAGATGTGAAATGCCCTCCTATAGCATAGACACACTTTCTCCTAACACCCTTTCGCCTTTCTCTCTTCTCCCAAGCTGAGTAGACTATATTCCTTAATTACTTTTTACAAACTTCTCCCAATCCACAGCTCCAAACACTTCAGCCCTCTTCCTCCCTCTCCAGTATGGGGGGCCAGAGGTAGGTCTATGCGATGGATTTGACTGAGACATCTAAGTTCCCCAACACACACTTTTTGGCCAGTCACCCTCTGCTAACAAACAAGGCGTGCTGAAAGCTGAATGATAGGTACAGACCCTCAGATGGTCGTATCCCCCACTCTTTGCCATAAAGCTGTTCTCTCTCAGAGAAGGACAGACAATTCAAGAGAGAACTGAAGATCCAGCCCTGAATCCATCAGAAAAATGACTCCTGCACTGATAAATAAATGATGAGAGTTTCATGGAAGTTACAATGTGAGAGCTGCACAATTTCCTCATGAATTTAATTCTGTACTCTTTCTGCATTTATTCCTTTCCCTTTAAAAGAACATTCCCATGCACTTCCTCTGTTTTCAAGTAAGCATAGTTAACCTCTGACTGTTTCTGTTCCGGTGACAGCACTGAGGATCAGGAATGCTGCCGGCCATGGGCTCCAGCCGTTGGCACAGAACAGGGAATTAAGAGTAAGTGGTGAAAAGACAGCCATCAGAAGATGAGATGGTACAAGAAGAAAATATTCTTCATCTTGGACAACTAATTCCATTGAGCAAGATAGTAATTTTCTAGGGCCTGCCAGAGCTTTAAATTCTACTTTTCAAATTATCCCCTAGCAGATCAATTCCCAGCCTGGGTCATTTCTCTGAAGAGCTGTTCTGTTAGTGTCCTTCCATAATGACGATGATCAGCCCCCTCAAATAACATATCCATTAAGGAGTGGGCTGGTGTCGGTGTTAGGGAAGTAGAGTGGAAAATCATTTGCATGCAGGCCCATTCAAATAATCTTATCCTAAGAACCAGTATTCTCAAAGTCCAAACCTATTTCCTCCCCATTCTTCATATTCTGCTCACGCATGAGAACTAAGTAGTCACAGCTTGGAGAAGAGAAAAGAGTTCACAGAATGATTCCAATATGTTTGTTTTTGGGGGGAGTGGGAGGAGAAGAAAACATTCCATTTTAATCAGCCCTGAGAAGTGGCATCCTTTAGCAGTTCTTCCTAAATTTAATTCAGAGTGGAGCACTTATATATAAGAGATAGCCTTTGTGATGGTTCATTTTATATGTCAGTTTGACCGGACCACAGGGTACTCAGACATCAATCAAACATGATTCTAGGGGTATGTGTGAGGGTGTTTCTGGATGAGATGAACATTTGAATTGGTAGACTGAGACAAGCAGATTACCCTCCCTAAGGTGGGTGGGCCTCATCCAATTTGTCCAATGCCTGAATAGAACAAATGGCTGAGTAAGGGAGAATTCTCTTCTCTCTGCCTGACTGTCTTCAAGGACATGGATCTTCTCCTGCCTTTGGACTTGAGCAGACAGGAACTTATATCATTGGCTCTCCTGGGTCTCAGGCCTTTAGACTTAAGCTGGAACTATACTACTGGCTCTCCTGGGTCTCCAAGGAGATACCTATCTATCTGTCCTCCTGCTGGTTCTGTTTCTCTGGAGAACCCAGACTCATACAGTCTTCCTAAAAATACTAGAGTACCTTACAAATGTGAATGACAGATATGCTGAATGTCCCTCCACCCAGAGGATGCTCTTTCTCTCTGGATCCCTGAGTTCTGGTAAGCAGTCATCTAGTGGGGAAAGCACCTGGGTCCTGGGGTCAGAGCAGCCCAGAGGCAGGGTCCTGGCCTGCAGTACCCCCTGGGGCTGACACACCCTCTCCATTACTGGCATCACCGTCACTGGCACCCATTTTCCTGCCCAGCATTTGTGACCTCAGGAACAAATTAGGAGCAGTATTGTAATTTGGACTCCGGTTCTCAATGAAGGCTGAGATTCCCTCTTTCTTCTCTCCTAACCAAAAACTGTGTGAGTAACAGGGATTGAGAGTGCCCCTCTCTTCTCATGCAAAGACACCCTCAGTTTCTTTATAAGGTCTTGACACTTCTGGTTTGGTTACTTTTGAGCCTGCTGAAACCTACCAGTTTTACTGTGAGCAATATAAGAAGTATTTAAAAAGAATCATAAAAATGAAAGAGGTGTGAAAAGCAATCTTTTGGGTTATTATAACTGAAAAGTCATATTCTAGAGAGGAAGAGTGTATCAAATGTAGCCAAATCAATTTAGAACTAAGGCTGGGTTTCCATTTCTCTGTAAACTGCTATGTGAGGCTTTGGAGAGAGAAACAGTATATACACACAAAAATTGATTTTGTATGCAGTGACTTAGTGAGAGGGTCCTGGGGCTAGCGAAAAAGGGCATCCCTGTGAAAGTTTAAACAGACGGGTTTGCAAATGCTCACTGGAATCAAGACCAACCCCAAAAGCATGCCCGTCCTCCATCCCACAATAGCACTATCAGTCTCACATGGTTGCCATTAAAGCCATTTTAAAGGTCATCTAGTTTGACCCCTTTGTCTCCCAGAGGAGGACACTGAGGCTGTGAACAACATAAGAAGTCTTTTAAAAGAATCATAAAAATGAAAGGTGTGAAAAGCAATCCTTGGGGTTATTCTAACTGAAAAAATCACTCTAACAGCTAATCACGGGGCTGGGACTAAACTCTGAGGCTTCTGACTTGCAGTCCAATGTTCTTGCTGCTAACAATGTTGTCTCTACTTAGCCTTTTCCTACCATATTTCAGTTTGTGAATGACTCAGATCTTCATGATATTATATAAACTCTTTGGGGAAAGAACAGTTTAAAATGTTTTTGAGTCCTTATATCTGTTAAAACAGGGCTGAGCAAATAGCAATGCTGGAATATTTAATGATTCAATACAATACAATCCTCATGTTTCGCCCAAAGCCCACACCTCCCAGCACACAGTCTCAGTGTGATGGGGCCAGGGATCCTGACTTGTCACTTAAAACATCCCAGAATCCAGGCAGTCTGTTCTCAAACATCTATTGACCACAGCATGGTCTGTAGCATATTACTGGGGATGAAAGGTGTTCTTGGGGAGAACACAACCTAAGCCAGATATTGGTTTCATGAAACAGAGTTAGTTCTAGAGACTGGAGTACATATTGCCCTCAGCAGTAAAATAAAGAGAGAAGGATGTGGTAAACTTGAAGAAGTCCCTTCTTGAACCACTTAAGAGCTTTTCCCTCCTTACTTCTAAACATTCTCATCTAGCTTCCCACAGGCTGAGACTTGCCTTTTTCTCATCACCAGCAATGCAGGTAAACCACCCAACTGTTAAAATATCTGTGCATCAATAACCCTTTATGCTGAGGAGGGAATCTTTCCATCTCATGAGAGGAAAAACTTCAAAAAACCTTGCCTATTTTTAAAGACAAAGTTTAGTCATCTGGGCATGTTAGTAAAGGATACAAATTAAAATGAATCATGTCAGTTCCTGAGGATCTATTGATGAGGGGTCTTTTAACCATCTCCTTACTGCCAACACACACCTCACCTTACACCACCTTGAGTTTCCCATCATCTCAAAATCCCTTGCTCTTAGAATGACCTGATATGGTTTGGCTCTGTGTCTCCACCTAAAATCTCATGTTGAACTGTAATCCCTAGTGTTGGAGGTGGGGCCTGGTGGGAGGTGATTGGAACATGGGGGTGGTTTCTAATGGTTTAGCACAATCTCCCTAGTGCTGTCTCCTGATACAGTTCTCACAAGTTGTTTAAAAGTGTGTGGCACATTCCCCTTTGCTTTCTCTTCCTCCTGCTCCAGCCATGTAAGACGTGCCTGCTTCCCCTTCACCTTCCACCATGATTGTAAGTTTCCTGAGGCCTACCCAGAAGCAGAAGCCTGTATAGCCTGTAGAACCATGAGCACAATTAAACCTCTTTTCTTTATAAATTACCCAGTCTCAGGTATGTCTTTATAGCAGTGTGAGAACGGACTAATACAGACCTTAACTCATAAATGAACATGTCCAGTGATAGCCTGACTTATCCAGAGTAAGACAAATGCCCAGCAACTATTTGAGCTAATATTGTATCTAAACCAAGGTATCAGCACAACTGTACTTCAGGCTGGTCCATGCCCTTGCCACGAATGTCCATCCTGACACTGTTTCCAGGTGTGTGTCTGCACCAACAACAGATGGAGGACTCCTCCTGAGCCTGAGTCTAGAGAAGTTCTACATGTTCTGGAGATCCACCCTGAGCCAAGGTCAGGCTCAAACATTCTGAGGGCTCCCTGCCCCAGTGATAGGTAGCTCAAGGGCTGCCAAACATTTTCCAGAAAATGTTAGAAAGACTGACTAACCCGGACCCGAGGGCTGCCTGGGAATACCTCAACTGTCAAAGAGATGGAGCAGAAGAAAAGCACATCCAAACTAACCTGCCTCTGAAGGAGATGCCCGTGTGGGCCAGAAGAATAAGAGAAGTTCCCAGAACCAGCAAGCACTAGAAACAGCAGGAGATACAGACACACTGTGAAAATTACAACTAACATCAATAAGGAAACGTGATTGCTTTATAAAAATTCATCGTTTTGCTTAAGTCTAGGAGTTTCAGACCAGCCTCGGCAACATAACAAGACCACATCTCTAAAAAAACAAATAAATAAAACTAAAATTATCTGGGCATGGTGGTATGCTCCTATAGTCCTAGCTACTCAGGAAGCTGAAGTGGGAAGATCACTTGAGCCCAGGAGTTTGAGGCTATAGTGAGCTACGGTCTGATTGTGCCACTATACCCAAGCCTGGGCAACAGAGCAAGACCCTATCTCAAAAACACCCCCAAAATCATTGATAACACATATGTCCATACGAAGATCATTATTATGTATTCCTTGACCTCTGTTCCAGCCTAAACAATCTCTGTTTGGGAAAACTTCAGCTCTTGGTTTTTAAAAAGAAAAGGGAAGGAGAGAAAATAATTTTAAAAAATAGATAGGAAGAAAGAAAAATTATAATCTGTTTATATATTCACTCCATCAACAAACAGTGCTGGGCACTGGGGGAAGGAGTGGACAGGCATCCATTCAACCAACAATGGGAACCTGAGGCTTCCAAAGAGTGAGCTTACATCTAGGACATTCAATAGTTTTTGACCTGCAAATTGTGACCTTATAGTAGTATTGCAGGATCTGGCCAGCAGCCCGCAATGCAATGGGGCTCTTTCCTTGTTCCCAGGTGGATCGGTAGGTCGAGAAATAATAGACACACACAAGATAGTGGAAGCTGGGTCCAGGGGGGTCACCACCTTCTGGTCCCATGAGCCGCCAATGTACTGGATATGCCAGCATTTATTATTAAGTTTAGTGAGGCCGGGGGTAGGTTAGTGAGGGATTTAGGGTCATTTGATTATGAGGTGAGATGGTCACATGGGGATGAAGTAATTCTTTAACATAACATCTGTATGCAGAAGTACAGTATACAGAGATAAGAATTTACAATATAGTGTGTGCATCAGTAATTTCTAACAGAGCCTTAACACAGAAACACAGTCTTTCCATAACCTAAGATTAGCAAGATATTAATCAGCAGTAACAGTTGCAGCAAAAGCTGGTTACAAACAATCCATAGAAACAGGATATGAAGCTAGACAACCAGTTAGACCAGAAATTCTCAGAAGGGAGTATGTCTTAACCCTAAAGAGGCCTAGAAGAGCCGTGGCAAAATGAAGGCGTTTATAGCCCTGTCTTATCCATATGAACAGGCGCCCCTCATGCATCCGTTTGTAGGCTCTCCACAAGGGTCGCATTCCATTCCCAGAGCTATGAACATCCGCTTTTCTGGGATAGGAATCTTGGTGATGTGAAGCCTCCCTGACTGCAGGTCCGTTCATAGGCTCTCTGCAGGGGGAAGCACATCACACGCTGTTGGCTCATTCTGGCAGTCCAACCTGGCATTGTCTTTACACAATCCTGCATACAATTTTGTATTTACAATAATCAGAAGCATTTCATCTTTTATTCTGTAGCAATAGTTTCAGGGGGTCTCCCTATATAGTAGGTCCTGAAATCAATTTTAAGGGTCATGACCAGCACCCTTTAGAAATGAAGTGGAACAGAAAGGAAAAGTCCATACACACCCTGCATGGTAATGGTGAGTATTGTTTTGTGTGGTTTTACTAGTTTTATTTGTGCATACAAGCTAGTTTGCAATGTATATTCCAGTGGGTCATAGTCAAAAAGGTTTGAAAAACACTGCTTTCAATACACTCCACCTTGTCATGATACTCAAAAACATATGTACTTTCAATAATGTAGCTGGTGCTTATAGGCACATGTTGTAGAGTGAGAATGTACACTTTGAATCCCGACTCTGCCATCCTCTAGCTGTGTAACCTTGGGTAAGTTCCTTAACCTCTCTGTGTCTCAGGTTTCCATATATATATATATATATATATATATATAAAATGGGTATCATAAGAATAGTACCTACATCTAGGGCTGTCATGAAATTTGAGGTGTAATACATGTAAAGCAGTGCCTGGCACATAGCAAGTGCACAATAAATGTATGCAAGCTGCTATGTGATTAATATTCAACCAGTTCCCTGAAGAATGAAAACATATTGCTTCATACAGAGGCAATTCTCTAAATTCCTAGAGCCGCGTTAATATCTGAAAATATTCAGGCCTATCCTTTCTCCTAACTTTTGCTAGAATAAAGTGTCTTTGATGATTTTGATGATGACAATTGAACTTAGGAGCAACAACAAATATTTCTAAATAGAGTCCTTCTCTTAGCCACAAGGTCAAGCTATGAAACAGTTGATGGTAACCCACAAACCTCCAGAGAATTAAAGTGATTTCTTCAAGAGCCAGACTTGCACGGGAAATCTAAGGGCCAGCAGCCTTTCATGCACAGACAGCTCAGCTCTGGCCTTTGTTCTAAGAGACAGCAGTCAGCTCCTGAGGGAAGCTCTCCACCAGTCTCTTTGGGGGTGTGCAATCAAGCTTCAAAGAACCCCCTGATTTGGGCACAGGGAAGTGCATGTTCCTGGTCACCCATGAGTCTAAGCAAAAGCAAAACCCAACCACCAAATGGGAACACCAAGGATTCTAAGATTTATGGGAAAAGAGCTCAGAGCAAAAAAAGAGGCTGAAGACAAATGTTCCAATAAGAGACAATACAAAAACTTCAACAAAGAAAATCAAAGGTTCCCAAATTAATTTTCTTGTTTGTGAATTTAGTGCTATGTCATTCCTTAATTCAGTGTATTGTCGGTTACATATTTAAGAGGTGGAAGGGGAAGCTGATTACTGTTACCATTTATTAGGCTAAATAGATTTTTCACTGCAAAAGCAGTACCCCTTGGGAAATACAACAAAAGAAAACCAGAAAGCAAGACTGGGCTAGTTAGTATAGGCATACTTCTGCCATATAGCACGATATACTATTTATTATAGCAAATTTATACCAACAAGGCACACTTAAACCTAGTTTTTTGAAGACATGGGAATGAGTTGGGGGATGCAGAATTCATCTATGTGGGCTAAAGGCTTAGTATGCGGATTCTATTACCCAGAAACTACACTGAACACTGCACTCATGATTGTAAACACAGTATCAACTCTGAATATTTGGATGCTAATCAAATTAGGTAACTCTTGCCTAGAAATAGTGAGAATGTTTTAATGTTTCAAGAAATATTCAGAGATGAATATAAAGTCGGCTATGTCTGAACAAGTAAACGTCACAAAAATAAGTCTTAATAGCATAATTTAGACTTGATTAAAATGGATAAAGACCACAGATGTGGAAGTCATTGCAGTCCCCATTTGATGCCAGAACTGATATTTTCCCCTCTCTTGATTTAATTCGCTTTGATTACCCAATTATTCCTAAATCCTTTCACTCAGTTTCAGCTCCAATAAAACTGATAACAATGCTAACTCATAATGTGATTTTCACTCCAGTCTCATGAAACTGCTCTATAAAAGCATGCCCAGCAACTTCACAAAATTCTTCCAGATTGTGGTATTATATCATGGGAAAACAGAATAAACCTTCATCTATTCAAAATCAAGCAAGCACAGAAAACCACTCATCAGGAAAATCTGAGGATTCACTTCATCAACAGGAAGATGGTGGCAGGGAAGTCTTGCATTTGTAAGTTTTAAGATTATCAATTGTCAAAACATTTGAAGAAGGCATGGGTAATTTTTTTTTTTGAGATAGGGTCTCACTCTGTCACCCAGGCTGGAGTTCAGTGGCTCAATCTCAGCTTACTGCAGCCTCTACCTCCTAGGCTCAAGCGATCCTCACACCTCATCCTCTTGAGTAGCTGGGACTACAGGTGTGTGCCACCACGCCTGGATAATTTTTTATATTTTTGGTAGAGACAGAATTTTGTCGTGTTGCCCGGGCTGGTCTTGAACTCCTGAGCTCAAGCGATCTGCCCATCTGGGCCTCCCAAAGTGCTGGGATAAGCCACCAGATAATTACAGGCATAAGCTACCAGATAATTTTTTAACTGATTAATATGGTCAAAGATGTGGCTCTTTTCTAAAGCACTTCCTTATTGAGTATAATGAAAGCTGCCTGTCTAGCTAGCCCTGTGATGCTAGACAAGTAACTTGATCTTTCTGGGTGTTAATATCTTATTACTAAATGAGGCATATAAATGAGTTTTTTTTTGGGGGGGGGGAGCCCTTCCACTTCTAAATTCTACAGTTTATAGTCTTTTCTTCTGAAAATTATTTTAAGTATTTTTATTTTATTTTTATAGAGACAGGATCTCAACATGTTGCCTAGGCTGGTCTCTAACTCCTAGGTGGCTCCCTCCTTGGCCTCCCAAATTGCTGGGATTACAGGCATGAGCCACATCCAGCCAATCTCTTCTTGATAAAACCTCCCAAAGCACAAGCACTTAGACTGAAGCAGCCCAGAAGACAATGCATGGGGCAATCTCAACATGCCTATGGCTATTTGTTGTTTTTTTATGAAATCAAATTTCCTTTCTTTTCTGTGAGCAACAGCTTTAGTGCAATACTAAAATACGTTTTCCACATGGATACAACTTCACAGTTTACAATGCGTTTTACATACACAATCTCATTTCATCCATACAACAACCCCATGAGATCAATGACAGTTTGATAGGATTAGTTCTCACAGTTGCTTTATGAAAATCCAACTGTTATTAGTAACAACTTTCAAACACTCTTTTTTTAGTGATACTGAATATTCCCTCCCTTACATAGCTCATGGACTCTCTAGAGTCCAGAGAGCATGTGAGGTTTTCAATCTCTACGCAGATTCTCAAGTGCCACTGGGACTTTTGCGGGGGGGATTGGAGATGGGGAGGAAGAACAAGACACTATGTGAAACAGAAGATACTATGGGAAATAGAAAGCGCTGGCTGACTTCAGTCAGTGTGTGCAAGAAGACTGTGTTCTTTCACTACCTGGGTTATCTGCGGTGCTGGTGACAGGTGAACCTCAGTACATGCTTAGTCAAGCAACGAGATTAGGGCTCTGGGTTTTGTTGTTGTTGTTGTACTTTGTTTTTTTTAAAGATTAGCTTGAGGAAAATCTTGCTCCTATCACCTTTATAAATTTGTTATAAAAAACTTTCCCAGATGTTCTGGTAGCCACCAATTCTGTTCTTTCCCCCCATGTTGTCCTTGGACAACAACAGCTACTTATTGGTCAGTTATTCGGATTTGTGCCAGCAAATCCTTTATCTGAATATAGTGGGATAACTTACTTAAATAGTAATATATTTTAAATACAAAGTGTTTTCATCTTTTTTTCAAGGCTATTTAAGTCAAATGGGATTTTTATAAGAATATTCTGAAAACTATGTGATATGGTTTGGATCTGTGTCCCCACCCAAGTCTCATGTTGAACTGTAATCCTCAGTGTTGGAGGTGGGGCCTGGTGGGAGGTGATGGGATCATGGGGTTGGATTTCTCATGGATGGTTCAGCACATCCCCTTGGTGCTGTTCTTGTGATAGTGAGTGAGTTCTCTTGAGATCTGGTTGTTTTAAAGTATGTGGCACTTCCCCCACCCTCTTGTTCTTGCTCCTACCATGCGAGACACCTGCTCCCCCTTCACCTTCCACCATGATTGTAAGGTCCCTGAGGCCTCCCCAGAAGCCCAGCAGAGGCTAGCATCATGCTTCGTACACAGCCTGCAGACCCATAAGCTAATAAAACCTCTTTCCTTATAAATTGCCCAGTCTCAGGTATTTCTTTATAACAATGTGAGAATGGCCTAATACATTAAGAAATAATATATAAGCATATATAAGCTGAAACTGTTCAGGAATAACAAAATTACAGAATGTTATTGCTGGATAAAAATCCTAGAATTTACTGAAATAATTTCCCTCATTTTATAGTAGAGAAATTTGAGACCAAAAAATGTAAACAACTGTGCCAGCTCCCACAGCTCTGAGTGAGAAGAGGGAGTAGAACCTGGGAGCCACATCTCTAATCTGGGTTTCCTTCTATTCTGAGGGCAGCAAAACAATCCTCTGAGGTGGGCCTGCAATACTTTGCCCCCTACTACTGGAATGGCATCTTGACCTGATGGCACTTGTACTTCAGACCACTACCAAAAGTTATCTCCCAGAAAAATCACAAAGACCATGAAATATGAAGAATTCCCTGTAAACAAGGAGGAAACATAAAGGATTTACTTATAAGGATGACTATATGAACTCATCCAAAAAGACTTGTATAGAGTATGTCATACTCTGACTATAAAAATTTGGGGAAACATTATTCTTCTGATGCAGAAAGAGAGTTGTTGTTTTTCTCCCTCTTCCAATCAACCATCTCTTAAGCTTAATAGGATAAGACATAAAACAAAAACAAAAACACCTTGCTGTAACAAACCAACAGGGATTCAAAGTAAAATTACAGAGGTAGCATAATTAAATATAAAGAGGTAGCCCAGTACACACCCCAACTATCTTGGAGATATCTGCACACCACTACACATGGATCAGCCTCCTCCTTTTGAATGGCTGTGGATAAAAGGAGTGCACTTACACCCGCACTCTGCTGTCTACCTATTCATTATTGGTTATCTTTGTTAGTAGAAGAAAGCTTCTTCTGGGGGAAGCAGCATAGAGGACAGAGACCCCAGAGAGCTTCTCCAGGGATAAGAGAGAAACCACAGGACCTCTCTAGGTTCTACTTGCAGGTCAGAGCACTGGGCTTGAAGTGGTGCTCAGGACTGGGGAGGGGCTACCGTGAGTAGGACTGAGTTCCTAAGGGGCAACCTGAGCCCTCTCAGAATAGCAGTGCCCAAGATGCTGGCTAGATTATATTTAGTTTAGAGAAATACAGGAAGGTGACATTTCTTGTCTCATTCTCCAAACTAAGCATCAATCCTGGTGTGTAAGTTTGGTGTGAACAGGTATGAATCCTGGTAGCAGCTATTCTAGAATGCCTGAGGCCTGGATGAAAGGCATTCCTGAGGACAAGATGCATTCTACCAGAAGACTAGTCTTTTTGAATAACATCCTGACATATCTTTGAATAGCAGAGACTTCTCTGATCTTATTTTGTCACTCAAAAATCATGGATAATTTGGTTTCTCCTGTGTGACCTCTGTGCTTGGAGGGTTCCACATCAAATCCACTGGAGTTGTGCCTCTGAGTTCTAACATCTGGTCTACACAAGAACTCCAGCACTGTGGCTGGACAGGACCAGGGCGTGCCTGGGACTGGCAGGTGGGCTTCACTGATGGCCCATTGGTGATAAGTTGGACCTGGACACTTTCAGGTGCAGGCCTGAAGGGGCTGCTCATTTTATCTCTTACTGAGTCCCATGGTCCTGGAGGGCCATTTCTCTCCCTAAGCTGGACAGCCCTGGGACAGTGCCTTTAACCAGACAGAGAGGTCAGTGACCTGGATGCTGCTCTGTGTAGAAGAACCAGCCTCTGAACCCAGTGCTGTGATTCTTATATAAGCACAGCTGTGACGGTATGACCTTGGGTTGCAGCAAGGGTATGGACTCCCTGCTATCCCTCCACTCGAAAGCCTTATATAAAATCTCATAGCACCCCGATTCCCAAACATGGTCAGACTTTCTCAGGAGCACCTGTACATGAGGCACCTGAGCCAAAACAGTTCCTAACAGTCTATTCAGAAACCATTGAAACTATGTTTTTGAAGATTTGCTAATTATCAGTGTTAATGATTATGGGATAATTCCCCATATATATGTTAACTAAACAACAACAGTAAAAGAAATACAATACTAAAGTGTATATATAGCATGATTCTTTTTTGAGGGAATACACAAAAAAGATGTGTGCACATGGAAAAAAATGAAAATAAATATACCTAAATATTAACCATGCTATTTAAGATTGAATGTTGATGGGTGATTTTTCTATTTTTCCTTATATATTTCTGTTTCTTCCAATTTTCTACAATGAACATTCATAATCAAGAAAAAAAATGCTATTTTAAAAAATGAACTCTAATGGCACAGACTGTTAAATTGAGGGTAGGTCAGAAATGGCCCATGCGGCCCTCTATAGACACAGTCTCAAAGATTCAAAACGAAGCAGTGAGGTGCCTCTAGAGGCGTGTGGCACAGAGGACTAGCTGTGTTTTGGTGGGTATTAAATTCCACAGAGGTGCCTGCAAATAACATAATGTCCCTTTAGTGCCCCCCCTAAATCATTTCCCTGCCTGAGGAGTGGCGTTCACTCTGAGTTGCCCAAGACTCTGAAGGTCTGCAGTGCTGACATGTAGAATGTGCGGGTGTGCTTTATAGCTCTCCTCCCCAAGAGGGTAGCCTGTGTGCTGCAAATGAATGGTGCTCACACTAGGCAGGTACCATGAGACAAGGAGAGAAATAACACAGATGGATGCTGAGGAAAAAGCAGCCGTCTGTTCGGGATTGATAATGAACCGTTACATCCTATCTGAAGCTACTTAATTTCCAAAACACTGTTTTATAAATATGCTATCAATGGAGTTAGTTGGTTTGTGAAGAAAGGAAGTAAATCAGAAATGGGTTGACGAAATACCACCAGTTCCCTAAACAAATATCTTTCTCTCTGGTTTTAGCCTAAACACTACCTGGAGGATAAAAGGAAATGCTACATATGACGTAAGTGCTCTCCAGGCAGCCTGTGCTGCTGCTGAACAGCTTTGCTTCCAAAATAATGATAATAATACTAATAATGATAATCACAGTCACCAAAGGGCATGGAGGCATTGGCCCTTTTTATCTGCAGATTTCTATCCTAATTTACGGTTTAAGTGGCATGTTACAGTAGTGACGGAGGTAGACGGTGTTTGTGAATAGCCAAATATGGAAATAAACTCATGTAAGATGAGTGCAAGAAAAAAATTGCTAACAGATTCTTGTTTATTCAGAAATAGGCTCAGATTTTTTGTTGTTTGTTTTTCTGGCAAAATATTATAAAACCTCAAACCTCTACAATATAGAAGCAAATAAGTCTTCCTTTCTCTAGTGTCGAAATGCAGGCTGTACTATCATTACAGGGCAGAAAACAAAACAAAACAGAAAAATCTGCACTGAGAACTTAGGCGAAACAGGGGCTTGCATTGTATCTGTCTGTGTCCTTTCATTGCTGAGAGCAGTGTAGAACTTTATGCTCCAGGATTCAGCTGTTTGCTGATTCGCTCTAAACTCAATTCATTTTCTAATTTCATCTCTTTGATGTTATTCCAGTGAGAAGCCTGCAGGTAGTATCTCCACCAGAAAGATATTATTAATTAGCAGCCACCAGGGTGAGCAGAAATCACGTGCTCCATTTGCACAGCTAATGGTTCGGTTCATGAATGGTTCTCAAAATATTTTACACCAGCCAATCTGAAAAAACATATGATTCTGGTTAAATTTAAGGACTCTTGGATCCTGCAGGCCCAGATATTCATACCTTGAACAGCCATGCAAATGAGAGTGTCATCATTTCAAAGTTCAATAGGAAGAAAATGAAGCAGCTGTTATTTAATTTTTTATGCAGCCTACAATTTGTCTCATTAGTGGGCAAATAGGATAGGCTGGGAACTAAAAGCTGTCTAGGCCTCAACTCTGCAGGACAGAAAAAAAGTGATCTGTATCAAATCACTCACTCGGGCTCTCTGGGGATAGGGTTAGACTGGCTGGTGCTGGGGAAAGGGCACCTGGCTCTAAATCCTGGCTGCTAGGCAGGCTCCATCACCTCACTGATACATGACTTTTGGCAAAGTACAGAAGCTTCCAGAGCCTCATGACCATATCTAAAAACAGAGGAATTTAGAATTACCCTGTCCATCTCTCAGAGCTGTGGAGCACCTGGGAGGCAAAAATCCCTGGTGCTTTGAAAACTCGAAAAGGCTGTTCAAATGCAATTTGAGAATGACCTGGATACCTGGATTGTTAAACTGAGGCCCAAGGGCAGCAGATTTGACTGCAATCACAGAGGTACAGCCATGAGGCTGGGCTCCCTCATTCAGGATTCAAGGAAAATCCCTACATTCTCTCTCTCCACTCACGGTGTCACCCATCAGCCAGTGAGGTAGGTGAGGAAAGGGAGGCTGAAGCCAGCATGTTTCCTAGGTCATTTTCAGCATAGGAACACAGTGATGTTACCCGGTAACAAGTCGTGGCAACTTGCTGATAGAAGTCAAGACACTAAGCAGAGCAAGTCTGGGGAAATAGGCAAAGGGCAAAGAGTCAATAGAGCTCCACTATGTAATAAAGAATTTGGCTGGCCTTGTCCCTGCTTCTGGAGTTTTGTCCAACTCCTTGGAATTTCTTTATAGAAGTAACTTATTATTCATGGTGAACCTTGATAGTTTATGCTCACAAGGTGACTGATGATCTCCAGATAGTTTATGCTAAAGAGGTGACTCAGGATGGGAGCTGGCCATGCCAGAAAGATCAACCATGTGATTAGAGGGTTGGGGTTTTGAGTCACGTGATATCAGCCTGACCTCTGACAAGGAGAGGGGGCAGGCGGATTGAGTCCAACCACATGGCTGATGAGTTAATCAATCATGCCTATGTAATGGAGCCTTGGTAGAAACTCTGGACACCAAAGTTTGGGTGAGTCTAGTGATATACATGGACGTACCAGGAGGGTGATGCATTCTGAGGACATGAAAGATTTGCATTTGGGACCCTCCCAGACCTTACCCTATGTATGTCTTCTTTGGGCTGGTTCTGATTTGCATCCTTTATATCCTATATATCCTTTATCTTCCTGAGTTCTGCGAGTTGTTCTAGTAAATTATGAAACCTGAGGGGGTAGTAGTGTCAGAGGCATTTGAACTAGGGTGACTCCATCTTGAATAGGGACTGGGTAAATAAGGCTGAGACCTACTGGACTGTATTCCCAGAAGGTTACACATTCTAAGTCACCAGATAAGATAGGAGGTCAGCACAAGGTAAGGTCACAAAAACCTTGCTGATAAAAGGATGCTGTAAAGAAGCTGGCCAAAACCCACCAAAACCAAGATGGGCATGAAAGTGACCTCTGGTCATCCTCACTGCTCATTACACACTAATTATAAGGCATTAATTAGCATGCTAAAAGACACTCCTGCCAGCGCCATGGCAGCTTACAAATGCCATGGCAACATCATCAAGTTACCCCATATGGTCTAAAAAGGAGAGGAACCCTCAGTTCCAGGAATTGCCCACCCCTTTCCAGGAAAACTCACAAATAATCCACCCCTTATTTAGCATATAATCAAGAAATAACCATAAAAAATAGCCAAACAGCAGCCCTCAGAACTGCCCTGCCTATGGAGTGTCCATTCTTTATTCCTTTACTTTCTTAATAATTAACTTGCTCTCACTTTACTCTATAGATTTGCCTTGAATTCTTTCTTGTGTAAGATCCAATAATCCTCTCTTGGGGTCCGGATCAGTAACAGCTTTACCATCACTTAGTTCTGTGACTTTATGCCTGTTACTAAACCTTTTCATCTCCCCAAACTCACTCTGGCAAAAGGGGAAAACAATACCTGACACATGGAGTAATGAGGACTGAATGAAATACCACACCAAGTTCTGGATAAACATTCAGTGTGCGGAAATCTGACCTCAGCGGGGTGGGTGGAGAAGAGCTGAAAGTTACATAGATCTACAACTTGCATCACATCTAAGACAGGGTAGGATGCTAGTTGGTGAGCAGTGATGATGCCGTGACCCACACAGACTGGGGGAGACATGAGTGGGACAGAAAGATTTCAAAAATAGGAAGATGAGCTGAAAATGCTCCATGATAGGGTTTGGCTGTGTCCCCACCCAAATCTCATCTTGGATTGTAGCTCCCATAATTTCCACATGTTGTGGGAGGGACCTGGTGGGAGGTCATTGAATCATGGGGGTGGGTCTTTCCCGTGCTATTCTCATGATAGTGAATAAGAGATCTCACGAGATCTGATGGTTTATAAGGGGAGTTTCCCTGCACGAGCTCTCTTCTCTTGTCTACCGCCATGTGAGACGTCCCTTTCACCTTCTGCCATGATTGTGAGGCCTCCCCAGCCATGTGGCACTGTGAGTTCATTAAACCTCTTTCTTTTGTAAATTGCCCAGTCTCAGGTATGTCTTTAACAGCAGTATGAAAACAAACTAATACACTCCAGAAATCTTATCTGAGAGTGCCTGATGAGTTCTCTACCTGCCGAGAATTTTCTCCCCTAGAACAGATTGTTTCTTTCAGGCTCTGCCTCAGATGGGAAAGAGGAGGCTGAAGGAATGGAGCTCTGGGACCACCACTTAATTTATATTTTCTATACTAGAGTTCTATAACCACCTTTGCAAAATGATGACAGTAGAAGAAATCTGTCATGGCTGACCCCATCTTGCTTCTAGCCTTACAGGCTGGCTGTCTTTGCTCACTCCTGGGTGTAAGCCAAGCTATGTTTGGGAGACATTTAGTTTATAGTTTAAATGATAGCGGGTCTTCCCCCAAAGCTTAACTGCCTTTGCAGAGCTAATGAAGGGCCATCAGGTCAGGAGGATGTTAGAAGGTTGAATTCTGCTAAAGTGTAGACATAAACCATTACCAGCCATTATTCTGGAGGTCAGAAGATAACTTCTCTAATTACTCAACTTCTCTAATTACTCCTGCAGATAACGTCACTATTGCAGAACCTAAGATTGGCCTTTAGAGACGTCTTTTCAGGTTTTTTGCGTTTCTGATTACCAATGGCTCCAACTGGACCCGCAGACTCCGCCAACTGGTCCTGCGGCCCCACCCACAAGCAGACTCCCTGGCCTGCCAAACTATCCTTGAAAACCCTAGCGTCTGCATTTTCATAGAGATGGATTTGAGTAATAACACCATCTTCCATGTAGCACAGCTGGCCTTCTGACTATTAAACGCTTTCTTTATCGCATTGCCATGGTCTGGTTTTGTCTATGCAGGGAGAAGGAAGACTCCATCAGATGGCTACAATTCCAGGTAAAATTCATCTGAAAAAAAATTTTTCTGCTATTTCTCTTTAAGTTGGTCTCAGAGAACAGATCTGATTACTACGGCAGCTGCTCCTTAATACCTGAGTCTGAGTTTCAAGAATTAGACATCAAAGTTAAAGTGACAAGCCCTTGGGAGGAAGAGACTGCTGATTAGAAGTCTTGATTGCAAGGGAAGGGGATGCTAGACGTATACAGTCTGTCTTAAAAGCCTACACTTACAATGGAAGGTTTTCAAAAGGTCAAAGAAAAACAGGGCTGATTCTATAGTGTGACTCTAGAAGAAAAGGGGACGCACAAGTGCTGAGAAGCTCTGCCACCCATGGAAAGTGGCTCAGATGTAAGACCTGCATACGAAGACTGCAAGGAAGGGCACCAAGGTGACCAAGGATGCAGAGAGGTGCAGCGGGGGCTTGCAAGGAGAATAACAGGGGAGAAGAGAGGCTGCAACCCAAAATGACTTGGAAAAATCTTAAGCACCCAAGAAAGGTAGGGGCATGGGGATGGAGAGAAACCTCATTGGTGCATTTATCCAGAAATCAGTCGCTGGCACAAGGCCAGCCACTTCTGGGGAGAAGTGAGGGAGAATATCTCTCCTTTTTATAGCATTCTGATGGGGTGCCGAAATAATACTGCCTTGCTGCACCCCATGGCTTACAGGGTTATCGCTAGGAATGGCTGCTTCAGTCTTCAAGCTCCTCCCCACTCTCCTCCACACTCCTGGCCACATGGGAACCTGGAGGAAGGGGGTTGGAGCAAAGCCAGGACAGACACCAAGCAGGACTGGACATGTCTCCTCACCCCTGACAACTGCCCCTGGAGAAGCCCGTCGACCTGCCTCCTCCTTCTCTGAAGATGAGTCTGTCCCAGAATGCTCCCCCATTCAAAAGGACTTCTGCCAGGTCCAGGATGGAACTACTAGGTCAGAACCATGCCCAGTGGAGGGCAAAAGGAAGGCTGAACTGGGGCTCACATTCACACATCCATTTTATAACCAAGGAGACAGAGGCTCAGAGAAGTCAAGTAACTTGCCCAAGGTCCCCAAGTTAGTAGGTCACAGGGCAGGATCCGAATGCAGGTCTGTCTGGCCCCCTCCGCCTCCCTGCACAACCGTCCCTAGAGGCCTTAACTGTAGGATCTGGTTGGCCAAAGAAGGCAAGAGAGGGTGTCTGAGGCAGGGAGAGGCACCTAGGAGAGGAGGGGGGCCTTGGAGATGACGATGAGTCTGGCAGCGCAGACCTTGTAAAGGCATCATCAACCAGAGGTTAGGCTGATAGAAGTGTCAGAGGTATTTGAACCAGAGCAACTCCATCTTGAATAGGAGCTGGATAAAATGAGACTGAAACCTACTGGGCTGCATTCCCAGATGGTTAAGGCACTGTAAGCCACAGGATGAGATAAGAGGTCAGCACAAGATATAGGTCATAAAGACCTTGCTGATAAAACAGGTGGCAGTAAAGAAGCCAGCTAAAACCCACCAAAACCAAGATGACGACAAGAGTGGTCTCTGGTCATCCTCACTGCTACACTCCGACCAGCGCCATGACAGTTTGCAAATGCCATGGCAACATCAGAAAGTTATCCTATATGGCCTTAAAAGGGGAAGCATGAATAATCCACCCCTTATTTAGCATAAAATCAGGAAATAACCATAAAAATGGGCAACCAGCCCCTCTTGGCTGCTCTGTCTGTGGAGTAGCCATTCTTTTATTCCTCTTGCTTTCACTTTACTCTATGGACTCTCCCTGAATTCTTTCTTGCACGAGACTCAAGAACCCTCTCGGGGTCTGAATTGGGACCCCTTTCCTGTAACAGATGAAGACCTTCAGGTCAAGCAGCAGAGTCTTTAGACGTTCTTGTATCTCACCCTGGTCCTGGAAGTACTTTGTTTTGAAATTGCAGTTAGTCTTTCAGAAAGTCCTCAAGAAACTTGGGTAAACGGTCTTTGCCAACAGTTCATATTTCTCCTTTACTCCCAAAAGGAAATTTATTATTATATTTATGATTATTATTAAATCAATGTCTCTCATGAGGCCAGGAAGCCCATTTGCTCCAGATTCCCTGCCCTGAGTTGCCCTGACTTCACTGGGAGTTCATCAATTCTTGCCCTTCTTAATAGAAGATGAACGAGCCCAGCAGGCTCTGTCCCTCTCAGCAGGCTGGGTTAATAACCTGCTCACAATACACCCCCTTAATCCACTCCTGGGTCATCTGCATCTACCCAAAGCACATACTGAAAATTCACCAACACACCAACATGAGACAACAGGAAACACAAGACAGACTGGTTTTCACAGGTAGGAGGGAATACAGCTGCTCTTTCAATAGGACCAGCTTCTTTTCTAGGGGAATGTTTCTTCTTGCTGAATTTTAATCCATGGTTTCTTTATGTTTGTCAATGAAATCAAAAGTTTCACACTGACGCTTCCAACTAGCAAAGAAAGTAAAGCTTAGGAGCATGCTCCCCCTCCCTTACCTTTTTCACTGCAGAATTATTGGTGGGAGGGGTGGATGGTGGAAAAGGCAAGGGCTCAAAGCCAATCAGATCTGGGTTCAAATCCAGCCGTACCACTTATTAAGAACGTGGTCTTGGCTGGACAAGTTACTTTCCTCCTATGACTCCATTTTCTCATCAGCGAAGCCAGGTGAACACCCACGGCATTGTGATGAGGATTAAAAGAAGTGCTCCTAAGAGCTGGCACAATGCCTGATGCAGGGATGCCTCCTAAGCCCTCCCGAAGCTTCCCTTTGTTCTTGCTCATCCAGGAGAGATTTCTTTGTTACATGATTTCTTCTGGGAGTTACACTTTTGTCCTTTAAAAAAAAAGTAGGTGAATGTAGAAAAAGCAACTTTTATCTCCTCTCTCTCTGTCCCCAACATCTCAATAAATATCGCACATCTAAAAGAGACAGCAGTGCCTCATGCAGTATTTGCCGTGTTCTGTTTGTAATGTGACAACATCATCAGGGGAGGGAAGGTGGGTATGGGGTAGTCCTTAAGAAGTGCTGTGCCTGTGAGCTGAAATGCACTCAGCATGTAGAACAAGACCAGGACACTAGGCGCTCCCTCTGGGCCTGAGCTAGCTGCTCTCCTTCCACATAGGCATACCCTGGGTGGTTGTGCCCTCCGCTTCTCGGGGTGTTGCACAGAGGCCCCCAAGGACATCTGGCTAAACACGGGTAGCAGGAGTGGGGGCAATGGGTTTGTCTGCTAACATCAACATCTTCCTTGAGTGGAACAGAGCAAAGGGGTAGCAGACACACAGAAAGAATTCCTACAAAAGAAAATAAAGGAAGCTGTGGGATCCAATACCCTGTAGCTCACACAGGGAGAGGGACACCTCTCTTTAGTCTGAGAGTCTCAGAGCACTACTGTTACAAAAGTATGTTTTCCTGCTCAATGCCCTGAGCTTGGGAAGGGCCGTCCCAGGACAGTGCCTCATCTCCACAAGCCCCAAGCTGAGGACCTGGCTCCACTAACAACTCTGTCATTCACAAATTTGTCCCAGTCCTTTTTGAAACCAGTTAAATTGCACCTGGGCTTCTGTGTGAAGTGGTATTTCCTTTAAGTTTTTTCTAGATTTACTTCTTCCAAGTTTCAAAGGTACTACCCTCATTCTAATAGCCTCTCATTCCACATGTGGCATGATTTTCCCAATTTCGATCCTGACCTCTCTCACGCCTCACCTGTCCAGACCAAAGAGTCCTAGTGTTCACAGGTGTCTTTTCAGTGACAGCCCGCTTCTCATCTGATCAAGCCATTGCCCTACTCCACAAGACGTGCCCACTCTCTGAAAGAAATGCTGACACTGCACGGCCAGTGAAAAGCAGACAGGCCTGCTCCAGGCTCAGGTACCAGCCCTGAGGGCTCCTTCCTGCTTTTCTTCAGCATTTTGGGAGGCAGTACACGGCAAAAACAGATGCAGAGACCTGCATGCGATCCTGACTCAGTCCATTTCTAGCTGTGTGACTTGGGGCAAGTCAATGACCCTCTTTAGGTCTCAGTTTTCTCATCTATAAAATGGTAAATACTTACTGGCCAGAGCTGTTATGAGGTTTAAAGGAGATATTCTATGTAGCTCACTGAGAATTCTGCCTGGCCCATGGTAAGTAATCAATATCTGTTATTATCTTCACCATCACCCAGTGCCCTTCATCTCTTCTGGGGAGAATTGGCTGACTTCTCCGGGCAGCATGTGTTTCTTCCTTTGTTCCTTTCTAATGCCATGTTTCTATTACTAGCCTAGAACTTACCTTGTTGCTGGAATCACGTGTTTGTTGATCCAATGAAACCAGGTATTCTAATCCTTTTTGAACCATGGATGCCTTTGGCAATCTGGTGAAGCACATGGACCCTTTCAAAATAATGTTTTTAATTCATAAAATAAAAAGCATAGCATTATGAAGGAAATTGATTATACTGAAATATAGTTATCAAAATATTTTTTAAACAGATCTGTGATATGGCAGTATGCGTGCTTCTTTATTAAAACATCAAATAACAATGTTTACTTTGGGTCTAATATGGGTAGAGTATCCCTTATCTAAAACTCCTGGGACCAGAAGTGTTTCAGACTTCAGATGTTTTCAGGTTTTGGAATATTTACAGTATAGTTACCGACTGAGCATCCCAAATCCCAAAATCCAAAATCCAAAACACTCCAGTGAGCATTTCCTTTGAGCATCAGGTCAGCACTCAAAAAGTTTTGGGTTTCAGAGCATTTTGGATTTTGGATTTCCGGATTGGAGATGCTTAGCCTGTAATAACACTAATTGATGATATAAATGAGATTGTGAGATATTTATAACAACTGTGGGTGATACGAAAATATCTGTGACTCCTACAGGTGACAGAGTCACAGGTACTGCTCAGGTTACTCTAGTCAATTTCCTACCTCCAGAAGAAAAGGAAATGTTAAACTTTCGTTAGAGATTAATAAAATTAAAAGGTAAATTGTTTTCTCATCTAAGCTCACAGACCTCTTGAATTCTGTTGAGAACCCTGACACAGACTGTGAGTTTCTAAGAGTTCATGTCCTATTTATCTAACTTCAGTGTCAAGCATAGAGCATGGTACACAGGAAAGACCTAACACATCGATTTTTCAATTAATGAATTTAGGACATTGTGCCAGGTGCTACAAAACAGACAAGGCTCCTGCCCTCTAGAAGTTAAATCTGTACACAAATAATTGTGATATAAGATAAGAGGTGGCAAATGTCATGATGTAGGAGATTAGAAGGGTAGGCAGCCCTGGGGTGTGTGTGAGTGTATGGTGAGTGTGTGGTGTGTGCATGTGTGTCTGTTGACATGTAGGTACGTGTGTGTGTGCATATGCATGCGAGGCGGGGAGTAGAAGACTGCAATGGGAATGGTGCATTCACCAAATTATCTTGAAATTATTCGTCATGAACCTAACCCCCTAAACTAGGGTAAGCTTTTCATGGACAGAGACCATGTGTTATTTATGCTTAGGCAACAGGTATGGTATTTTGAAAATATTAAACTGATATGTTTTTCATTCCCTTATAATCATGCTCCCTGCAGCCTTTACACAATTACAGCTAAGCCTTTCCCCGAGGAAGAAAAGCAGAGCACTGAGGAGGGCCACAGAGGAAAGCAGGATATGATGGAGAAAGGGTAGCACCTGCCTCCACAGGCAGAGGAAGCAGACGGCCCTTCCAGTTTTGCCTTTAGGTAGAGACTGAAGGAAGAGAGAAAGGAGGTGCTGAAGAGCAGTGCTGGGGAGCATGTTCCTGCTCCTCCTCTCCTAGGGGCTGATCTCACAATGACAGAGGGTGAAGGGAGTGAGGGAGAGTGACAAAAAGGAAGGAGGAAGGAAGGGGGGGATGGAAGGAAGGAGGAAGGAAGGGGGGGATGGAAGGAAGGAGGAAAAGAAGGGAGAGAGGGAGGGATGGAGGGAAAGAGGAAAAGAAGGAGGAAAAAAGGAAAAAAGGAGAAGAGAAGTTAAGTGAAGAAGCTAAAAGCTGTTTTCTGCATCCCTTTGAGATCATGGGTGCATGAAACCACCATGCAAATGCCTCCACATCAACATGAGATGTCCCCAGTAGATAGAAAATGGTGGTGTGTAGAGTTCTGATCAACAGGGGCCCCAGAGAGCACTCACAGGAGTCACTTGACTTCCACGTGGCATGCAGGGATCCAATGAGAGACATGTAATAGAGCTGAAGATTGAGGGTGGGGGGTCCAGCCATGAGGCTGCCATGGAGAGAGGGCTGGGGGCCTCATAGCTAAATGGCAGGGTAGGCCACCCAGGCCAGGGACAGGATGCAGGGTGGAGCCAAGACTCAGAGGGTAGAGACCAGTCCGCCAGTGACTGTGCCAAGAGACCTCAAGACTGAGAGTCACAGTAGCTGTGAACTCCAGCCCTGAATGCCAGCAGGATGCATGATGACAAAAGGGCAAGGACTCAGGAGAAGCACTCAAGGCCAGCATGCTCTGGCCCACTGCTATGAGGACATCGAGGCTTCCTCTACTCCAGATGCCATTTAAGGAGGAGGGCAAAGGGAGAACATCTGAGAAGCAGAAACAACCCAGATAGAAAGTCTGAACCTGGAATCAATCTGCCCAAATATTTTAAAAAAAAGAGACCTTAACTGAAGCAGCTAATTTAGCTTATGGGAAATACATTTCAGGGGTCTTTCACCATCTGTGGATGTGAGGTTTCATTGCCACATGAAAAGCCACAGGAAGTAAAGAGCACATGTATTTCTTATCTTTACTTTTTGGCACATCCGACTGACTGCAATGCATAAGTTTCAACTTTCCTCCATCCCTCCACATCCCATTGTAATTCCAGTATCTAGTACGGCATCAGGCACATAGTGGGCATGCAGTAAATGCTTATGAAGATGAGCTCAGCCTAGGTACACAGGAAGCAATGACAAGTGACAGCTAACAGATGACCATGAAGAGAAAGGAAAACAAAACACAGAATCAAAGACATAAGGGCTGTGACAAAGGCAGAGTGTCTTGGGGCCGTTGGGTGTATGGGCAAATGGCTGCTGAGACTGTCATCCATTGGCTGATAGAATCACCTCATAGTGACTGTTCACAATGAAGACCCAAGACATCAAGATTTCCATATTTAAGGAGGTAGGAAAATACATACTTACAAAGATTCCCATCCAAAATGGTTATTTTAAAAAGGTATCTTAAAAGCTTAAAACATAGCTCATAATAATATTAATTTCTACGGAACCTATCACTCCTCCAAAGATGCTGAATCAGTAAGACACAAGTGCACTTTGCTTCTCCTCTCTCAAGATCAGTCTGGAAATGAAGTTATCTCCCTTTCCAGGATCTATTTCCATGTGACCCTTCATGGATACCCAGCTTTTCTAGTAGGGCAGCAAACTTTCTTAGAGGGGCCTGCAGATTTCCTTTAGATGGATGAGATACCACCCAAAACAGCACTTGGGAGGGTAAAGGCTGAATCAGGTCCCTTCATGAATGAGGAAAGAGGAGGCAATGGACACTGATGGGTACAAGAAGCAGGCAGAGCCTAACTCTAACTGCATCTGGTTTTCTCACTAGCAGGGTCTTTATTTGTAAACACGTACTCACATTTCCCCCACCTCCTACCTAAGATCAATGCACCGTACTCCAGGAAGGGGTACTTTACTTGTGTTTGTCTCCGATACCCACTCCACAATGCAGTTGAGATGGGCTTATGACTCTTCTGCCTTCATTTTGCCAAGTGGGGGAAGAAACCAAGGCGTTTAGAAATTCTTATGATTTGGTTAGGTCATACCCAGCCAGGACTGGAATGAAAGCCAGTTCTCATTATGTAGCTTGGCATCAGTATCCCTTCTCTCCTGTCTTCCCCAAAAGAAAAGAATAACTTTGCAATGTGCTGAGGTCTTTATTTAAACAAGAAGCAAGCAAAAAATAACCCCAAGCAAATTAAAAAATAAAAATTTCCAAATAATACCATCATTTTTTCCCCATGAGCCATGAGAAGAAATTCAGAAAAGACATGATTCTAACAGAAATATATCGAGAGTGATGGGGAGATTAATTTTGGAAGTTATGGTAATTCTACCAAATTCCAAGGAAAGAAAATTCATAATTCATATCAAACTTCATCAACATACACAATGTTCTGTAAACCAGGTTTAATTCATCCTATGGTTTCACCCATTCACCACAAAGAACAAGAGAAAATGACTTTCCCAAGCAAGAGTAATTAGGCAAGAGAAAGAAAGGGGGCATCCAAATTGGAAAAGAGGAAGTCAAACTATCCCCATTTGCAGATGATATTATCATATATCTAGAAAACCCTGAAGACTCTTCCAAAAGACTTCTAGATTTGATAAACAAATTCAGTAAAGTCACAGGTTACAAAATCGATGTACACAAATCAGTAGCACCACTATACACCAACAATGACCAAGCTGAGAATCAAATCAAGAACTCAATCCTTTTTACAACAGCTGCAAACAGCAAAACCTAGAAATATGCTTAACCAAGGAGGTGAAAGATCTCTCCAAGGAGAACTATAAAACACTGCTGAAAGAAATCATAGATAGCATAAACAAATAGAAACATATCCCATGCTCATGGATGGGAGGAATCAGTACTGCGAAAATGACTACACTGCCCAAAGCAATCTACAGATTCTATGCAATTCCCATCAAAATACCAAAATCATTTTTCACAGAATTAGAAAAAAAAATCCCAAAATTAATATGGTACCAAAAAAGAGCCCATATAGCCAAAGCAATCCCAGCATAAAGAACAAACCTGGAGGCATAACATTACCGGACTTCAAATTATACTACAAGGGTGTAGTTACCAAAACAGCATGGTACTGGTATAAAAATAGGCACATAGACCAATGGAACAGAATAGAGAACCCAGAAATAAAGCCAAATACGTACAGCTAACTGATCTTCAACAAGGCATACAAAAACATAAACTGGGGAATGGACACCATATTTAGTAAATGATGCTGGAAAAACTGGCAAGCCACATGTGGAAAAATGAAACTGGATACTTACCTCTTACCTTATACAAAAACCAACTCAAGATGGATGAAAGATTTAAAGACCTGAAACCATAAAAATTCTAGAAAACAACATTGGAAAAACTTTTCTAAACATCAGCCTAGGCAAAGAATTCATGACTAAGACCCCAAAAGCAAATGCAACAAAAACAAAAATAAATAAATGGGACTTAATTAAACTAAAAAGCTTCTGTACAGCAAAAGAAATAATAACCAGAGTAAACAGACAACCCACAGAATGAAAGAAAATATTTGCAAACTACGCATCTAACAAAGGACTAGTAGCCATAATCTACAAGAAACTCAAACAAATCTGCAAGAAAAAAACAAATAATCCTATTAAAAAGTGGGCAAAGGACATGAATAGATATTTCTCAAAAGAAGAAATACAAATGGCCAACAAACATGAAAAAATGCTAAACATCACTAATCATCAGGGAAATGCAAATTAAAATCACAATGAGATACCACCCTACTCCAGCAAGAATGGCCATTACTAAAAAGTCAAAAAACAATTGATGTTGGTGTGGATGTGGGAAAAAGGGAATGACATACTGCTGGTGAAAATGTAAATTAGTATAACCTCTATGGAAAACAGTATGGAGATTCCTTAAAGAGCTAAAAGTAGATCTACCATTCGATCCAGCAATCCCACTACTGGGCATCTACCCAAAGGAAAATGAGTCATTATATGAAAAAGACACTTGTACATGTATGTTTATAGCAGCACAATTCACAATTGCAAAAATATGGAACCAACCTAACTGTCCACTGATTAAAGAAAATATTGCATATATACACCATGGAATACTACTCCGCCATGTAAAGAAACAAAATAATGTCTTTGCAGCAACTTGGATGGAGCTGGAGGCCATTATTCTAACTGAAGTAAGACAGCAGTGAAAGACCAAAAACAGTATGTTCTCACTTATAAGTAGGAACTAAGCTGTGAGTACTCAAAGGCATACATTGATATAATGGACTTTGGAGACTCAGAAGCGGGAGGAGACTGGGAGTAGGGAATAGGGATAAAAAGACTTCATATTAGGTACAATGTACATGACTCAGCTGATGGGTACACTAAAATATCAGAATTCACCACTATAAAACTCATCCATGTAACAAAAGACCTACTTGTAACACAAAAGCTATTGAAATAAAAATGTTTTAAAAACAAAGAAAATGACCTTCCTATTACATGATTCAAACCCGACTGTGTGACCCTACCATGCTTGGGGCCACAAGGCTAAAGGAGCTCCTGGAGAAAGGCCCTAGATTCTGCGGACTCCATGGTTCTGATAACCCAGTAAGGGGCACAAGGCCACTTCTGGCCCATAGGGAGCCTTCAAGCATTTAGAAAAAGGCAGACACAATTCTAGGTCAGGGCCCGGGCATGGCCCAGGCATAATGAGCAAAGCACATCCTCACCTGGCACCTTGGGCCAGGTGCCATCTGCCTAACCCTATCACAGGCAGTTGTCACCCGCCTCAGAAATTCGTTAAGAGGTTGCATTTACGTACAGAATCTCCTTGGTCAAACCCTCTAATCATTTGGAAAGCAGCAATGTGTAGAAAATATATCTTCCTGAGGGGTGATGTCTTGTTTGGCTCTGATCCCCAGGAAAGAGTACAGTAGGGAGAAGAGAGTTCCCAGCACCTGTCTCCAATCTCTTTATCCACAAAGGCAACCTTTTCTTCCATACTCAAGAGTGGAGAAAGAGCACTACAGGGGTAATGTCATCTGTCATTCCTAATTAGTGTTCTCTTAAAAAAAAAACAAACTGTTTTTAAAAGAATATTGGCATATTTCAACTCTGTCATTAGACATAATAATCACAATGTCAAGATGTCCAAGCGTGACTATTAGTAACAACATCTTACATTTGTTGGACTCGTGTTTTATAAAGGGCTCTCCAGTACAGCAGCTCACTTAATCTTTCCTATTCAGTCCTTACAGCCTCTATTTTAAAGATAAGGAAGCCGGGGCTCTGAGATGTTAAGTGGCTTGCTTAAGGTCTCACAGTAGGTGGCAGAGCCAGGACTAAGCCCCACCAGTCCCCTTCCTCCTCTCTGGCCATCCAATTCTCAGGGCAGGGTTGCCTGAATTGCTCTGAAGAGAGAATACACCTATTCTCTTCCTGAGAAGTTCTCAATTCCTCTGGTGAGACTTTTCAGTGACTTCTCCCTGTCAAAATGTACCTCTGTGTTTATTTTTCCACCTGACTGCCCACACCATTCAAGGACGCAGTATTACCATCCAGGTGAAGAAAGAGAATGCTCGCTGTTGCCTCTGCCGCTCATCAAGCACCTCCCAAGCCTCTCATTATTTCCCCAAGTTCTGATTTTAGGAGTGTCTGCAAAGCTCGCTGGCTTGTGTCGACCTGATTCAGCCAATGCTACCAGACCCATGTGTCAGCAGCTACACTTCAGGAACAGGCTCTGCTTCCTTGGCTGGTAGACCAGCTGGCGCCTCAGAATCCATCAGGGTTTCCGCCACTCAGGGTCAAATTTGGCTCCCTGGTGGAGGCAAGTCCTGACTGCATCGTCCCTACCATGACTCTACAAACTTTAATTTTGGCCTGGAGTTTTATGACCATTAGCACCATCCTCCATCCACAAGACTTCCAAATCTCTCTGTCACTGGACAGCTTAGGGCCAAGAAAGCAAAAATTAGTCACTGTGTTCAGTACTGCCCAACAACTTTCAGTCATGCAAAGTTGATGACTCCATCCTAAGACTCGGACATCCTACTGCCTCCCTCCACCAGCATCTTCCCTTCCTCTCCAGCTCCCTGAACTCTCTGTGGGTAATTCTCACTTTAATTCACAGCTTTATCAACGGGCATAAAGAAGAGGGAGAATGGGGGGTTTTCAAGTCCAGTATCGTATTTATCATCATGGAGAAAGCTGAAACTCACATGCAGATAAAATTTGGGATTATCAATGGCCTGCATTTCTACTCAAGTTGTCCTATTCTTGATCAATAATGAACAAGGATATAGCTGTGGGTTGTCTGCTCTGACTTAATAATTTATCATCTCATTCCAAAAACACTTTTGCCTGAAATTGCCCTGCCTTTCTCCATATGTGCACCCTCTAAGTGCAAGCCCAATGTCCCTTTTCCCAAAGTTCTAACTTTCCCTCCTCTAGCTTTTCCCAGCATTCCAGCCACATATTCCTTTTTGCTTTCTCTATTTTATAGTCATTTGTGTTCTGTGTTCATCTCTTCCTCTAAGCTCCTGAAAGGTACACACTCCTGATTTGGCTCTGCATCCCTAAAGTTCTTACTTCTGGGCCTTTCACAGGCATGGAGCTCAGTGAAAGATAATTTAATGAATGGACAGATGGACAGAACAATGGATGGATGAACATATGGACAGATGGATGGTTGAATGATAGCACTGGAGTTCAGTGAAAATGATTTAGTGAATGCACAGATGAACAGAAGGATGGATGGATGAACAGATAGAGAGATGAATAGATGAATGGATGGATGGATGGATGGATGGATGATTGGATGAATGGAAGAACAGATGGACAGATGGATGGATGGATGGCTGAATGGCAGTATAGATGAATGGATGGATGAACAGATGGACAGATGAATGAATGGATGGATAAATGGATGAATAGATGAACAATGGAAAGACGGATGGATGACTGGACAGACGAATGTGTGGATGGACAGGTGGATGAATGGCAGTAGAGATGGATGGATAATAAGTGGATAGACGGAAGGAGGGAAGAAGGGACAGTCCCTTCATGCGTGCTACTACAACCTCCTCTCCTTTTGTATTTCTTTGGAAAAGCAACTAGCATTCATTCTCATTATCACACTCATTTGATTCCTAAGCACGTTCTCAGCTGGGGAGGTTTTGCAATTTCTCTACTGCCACCACTAAATTAAAAGCACACTGGCATACTGTAGCAAGGGAAAGCTATAAAAGGTCCAAAACTTGAAGGGCTAGATTTCCAGCTAAACCACAATCCACATATCACTGTTCTCACTCATATTTAAGAAATAAAAGTTTTCTGTTTGGAAAATTCCCCAGGCCTTTCTTCTCTCACCTGCTTAATATGCCTTCCAAGTTCTGCTGGAATATCTTTATTCTTTCCTAAAACTCTCATTGCCTATTTTCATCAAATTTGAAGTCATAAGTAAGGAGATTCAGAAAACAACAAACAAGAAAATAAAGTCCACACAAAGAAAAATAAAATAGGTTAGTCGACGGCAAAAGGAATATCTGCCAATAACAACACCATTTGTCTTAGTTACTGCTTTTAACTTGCTCTCTCTCCTGGCATTAATAGAAATAAAACTGCATGTCTCTGGCCTCATGCAGCTAATGTACAGTTAGCACCCCAGGCAACAGGAGCCATAGAGTTCAAGTACAGTGGAGACAAATTCAGGTAAACAGATTGTAGACACAATTGATTGCAGCATTTAGTTCCATGGCACTATTCACCATAGCTGGTGGGTTTCATGTAAAAACAAGGGAGTCTCATGGTGGGACAGCCCCATGTAGCCAGCTAGGGCCTCCACATCACAGAATTATTCACCCATCAGAACTAGAAGATGGAAGGATGGCAGAGAGAAGGGAACAGAAAGCTGTCAAATGGTGATTTGGGACCTCTGTCCTAATAAAAATGCCTTGTACTTACATACTCCTTTTGCTGCACTCTCCCTGCCCCCCTCCCATTGTCATAATCACTGGTAGAGGTGCACCAGCTGTCTCATGGGTGAGGGCATTTCTCCACGGCAGGCCTACCCAAGCCCTTCAGTGCATCCACTCAAAGATCACTTACTAAACTCGTTTGTTTATACTTTAACAGCAGATTCCTACTATTTTCGCTGATGGAATTAGCAATCATAACTGCTCAGGATGGTGATGACTGCCAAGAATCAGAAGAGTAATAATCATGACTTAGATTCAATTTGGGGGCGCTTTGGAGTTCACAAGGTGTTTTCACATTCCAGCATCACAAAGAGACCTGCTCCTTAGCACAGAACACTGCCCTGGGCCACTGAGGTTGCAACTGCAAGCCTTTCCTTTTTTCTTTATTCTTCTCATTCCTAGCCAGCTGTGAAACCTTGTGTGCCAACAAAGCTCTGTCATTTCCAGCAAAAACACAGCTGAACCTGTGTCCCCATGTGGTTCGGGTTGAGCACAACTAAAAGGGCCTCCAAAAGGCAAATGCAAGCACAGCCTGGCAATCACAGTCTTTCCACTCCGCCTACTTAAAAGCCCTTGGTTGATCTCCGAGGCCTTTGATGCTATCTGCATAAGTCAGAAAAGGAGGTGCTCAGGGCCTGAGACTTTCAAACAGCAACTTGCCTGACAAACTCACACATTTTTCGAGGCCTCAACTCACGGGACCTTTTGTCCTCTTCCTAACCAGGAGAGACTGACTCCATCTGACCAAGCCATCTGCTCCCGAAAGCAGGGCTCAAGGCTGCACCCCAGCCTGGTGGTGTCAACTCAGAGATGCTAAGGAAGACGTGTGTTCTCCTCTGCCTCCCCTAGAAATCACCTGCAAACCCACTGAAGGCCAGTGATGAAATGTCCAGGTTGTATTGCAAACAACAGCCAGAGAAAACTTTAATCCTAAAGGGACAGTTCGAAATCCCAGTTTCCCATCCCCCTTACCATGCTGACCTCTCACCTGTGTTCTGCTTCATGAAATCCCAATGTGGCATTTCTGGAGGGCTTCCCTGAACCCGTGCAGAGAAAGCTGAGTGATGGGGCACAGTGTGAGCCTGGTTACAAAGCCCACTATTCTCTAGTTGCTGATTTCTAGTGCTCTTGGGCAAATGCCAATTGCTAAGTGAAACAGCACTCAGGGTGGTGTGTCAGGAATGCTCTGTGTAGCTATAAAATACCTAAGATGTGGTTCATAAAATATTTGGAGGGTGCTATTAGGAAGCATGGCTAGGCTACCTCAAAGCAACTTGTTTTATACATGCTCATATACACACATATCTACAGAAAGTATCATAGTGTATGTATAAATGGCATATCTATATTCAGACACGGTACCTGAATTTCCAACAAGCACCAAAAGGATTAAGTTGCATTGGTGAGGTCTCTTACAAAAATTGGATATTTACTGCTGCTGGTATCTGTAACAATTTTCAGGCACTAGCATTACCTAACACCAGCTTTCCTAGTTCATTGCACAGAGATATATAAAGTTTCTTAGGATCTGTCCATTTAAACTAGAAGTCGTTAGCTATTTTTAATGCTGTAATTTGGATTCAAGACGTAAAAAATACATCTCAGGCACTGAAACATGGCCTGACCACACTGTAGCAAGTAATTCTGCAATTCTCAGTGACTGCGGGTAGCCGTGGGGAGACAGGCACCTCCTCGGACAAGCCTCTCCTTCAGGGCGTGTGTCACAGGGAAATGGAACCAGGGGTAAAACTTCCTGCTGAGGCTCCGAGGTCTAAGGTTTGCTCCTTCTCTGTCCTGCCCCTGTCCTTTATGCCTACCTCCAGCTAAGGGGGTACTGGGGAGGGTGGGGACCATCCTGGGAGTGCCTTGCAATGGCCATCTTCCCATCTTCTACCATGTTCTTTCTGGCAGAAGAAATGGCCACCTGCTCCTGACAGTCTGAGTGGACGCTGCCGCAACTGCACACCACACCCTCCTCTCCCACACGGTTGTCCTGGGGAACTCATGTCAGCACCAGGTGCAGGACCCTCAGACCCTCTTGGCCAAATTCCTTCCTTAGGCTTCTCCGTCCACAGCCCAGCATGGCCTTTCTTCCTAAAAGAAACCTGCCCATCCAGGCACTGACTGTAACCTCCCCTGTTACGGTGACGGCATAATGGTGCACACACCCACGGGTGCACACCCTCCTTACTGAGAGGCAGTGCCAGGAGCACGGGGTGCAGCTTAGATCTACGTGCATTTCAATCCACACTCCGCCACTCACCACTCTGCATGGGAAGTTACTTAACCTCTCTCTGCCTACGTTTCCACACCTATAAACTGGGGCTATCAGCATCTCCTGAGAGCAACAGTGAGGATTCTATGAGATTATACACAAACCACCAAGAAGAGTGCCTAGTCCTATTACTCAATTAAAAAATTTTTCTGAAACAAATTAAAATTAGGGCTTCCTGTTGAACATGGTAGATTGAATATGTGATCATTTTTCTCTTCGAAGCTCCACTGACATAAGAAGAAATAATTAAATGGCATATACCCCCAACAACACAAAAAGCAGGAGAAGTGACAATGCAAAAGACGTCTCTGCTTCTTTAGAAAATGGGAAGTGGATAAAGGAGTGAGCAGACCAGAGAAAGGTTAAGTAGGGGGCACCCTTGCAGAGCCATGGAGTCCCAGAAAGGCTGGGGAATTGGAAGCACCAGGTTCTGCAGAGTTGGGGAGGGGTGCAGGGCTGAAAGCAGAGGGACTGGCTGAAATGTATAAAGAGGTCATTCCACCCCAGGTCCTCTCTCCTGGCTGGGGCTTCCAGATGACCACCTCTTCCCCACCACAGCATGAGAGGACAGGTTCACTCTGTGGAAGCCCCAGACTTGGAGAAAATGAAAAGCCTTAGAGAAAAGCCCTATAGATGTGGACATTAGGGAACCAACTCCCACATTCCCCTACCTCCTATCCCCAGTAAAATGGCTGAATCTCAGCCCAGTCAATTTTCAGGATTGCCCAGGAATAGACAAGACCCATCCATGAACACAGAGCTTCTCTGCTTGTCTCAGTCTTAACTGCAATGGTCAAGGAAGCCCCCAATTTGAAAGGCAAACTATGAGGAAATACAAAACAATATAGAAAGAAAATACTATAATTAATATCCTCAGAGATACAAGAGAATATAATGCATCTATGAAGCAAGAACAGAATGCTGTTTTAAAAGGAAACAGAGGAAGAGTTCCTTATCATTAAAATATGGTAGCTGAAAAGCTTCAACAAAAAAACCTGGAAGAAAAGTTATGGAAATCCGTCAGAAAAGACAGCAAAAAAGCACAGAGAAAGAAAAGTAGAGAGAAAAGATAAGAACATTTAAGGATCAGGAAAGGAGTGCCAGCATCCTACTTATAGAAAATCCAGAAAGAAAAGAGAAAAATGAAGAGAAGGAAATCATCGAAGAATATTTTTTAAATTCCCAGAAATCAAAGGCATGAGTCTCCAAACTGACAAGGCTATAATAAATGAAGAGACCCCATACCATCTACCTTATTGGGGAATTTCACAGAACCAAAGATAAAGAGAAAATCTGGGGAGAGACCGGGTCACATATAAAAGACTAGAATCAGGGTGACATCATACTTATTAGCAAAACTAGAAGCTGGAAGACTACAGAGTAATACCCTCAAAATTATGAGGGAAATGGTTTTTTATATTTTTTATTTCTATAGGTTTTTGAGGAACAGGTGGTGTTTGGTTACATGAGTAAGTTCTTTAGTGGTGATTTGGGAGATTTTGGTGCACCCATCACCCAAGCAGTATACACTGAACCCAACTTGTAGTCTTTTATCCCTCACCCCCTTCCTACCCTTTCCCCGAGTCCCCAAAGTCCTACCCATTCCCCCTGGGTCCCCAAAGTCTCTTGTGTCATTCTAATGCCTTTGCATCCTCACAGCTTAGCTCCCACTTATGAGTGAGAACATACAATATTTGGTTTTCCATTCCTGAGTTACTTCACTTAGAATTATAGTCTCAATCCCATTCAGGTTGCTGCAAATGCCATTAATCCATTCCTTTTTATGGCTGACTAGTACTCAATCATATATATATACCACAGTTTATTTATCCACTTGTTGACTGATGGGCATTTGGGTTGGTTCCACATTTTTGCAATTGTGAATGTGCTGCTATAAACACGTGTATGCAAGTATTTTTTTTCATATAATGACTTCTTTTCCTCTGGGTAGATACCCAGTAGTGGGACTGCTGGATCAAACAGTAGTTCTACTTTTAGTTCTTTAAGGAATCTCCACACTGTTTGTCATAGTGGTTGTACTAGTTTATATTCCCACCAGCAGTGTAGAAGTGTTCTGAGGGAAATGATTTTTAACCTAAAATGCTATGCTTTGCCGAGTTATCAGTTCAGTGTGAACAAAAGGCATTTCGAACAGCCAAATCTCAAAATATTTACCCCATATCTCCTTTTCAGTCAATTTTCAGTAATGCCTAGGAATAGACAAGACCCATCCATGAACACAGAGCTTCTCTTCTTGTCTCAGTCTTAACAATAATGGTCAAGGAAGCCCCCAATTTGAAAGGCAAACCATAAAGAAATATAAAACAATACAGAAAGAACAAACAGTCATTAATATCCTCAGAGTCACAAGAAAGCTAGTAAAAGACGTGCTCCATTGATTTAGGGCATAATCCAAGAAATGAGAAGACACAGATTTAGAAAACAGGGAATCCAACACGGAGCAGTCAAGCATCAAGATAACCAGGCAGCAAACCTAGAGAAGAGTCAGTCCCAACTGAGACGGTGATCGGAGGGCTCTGAGAAGAATGTCTACAGGGAAAAAGGAGATTTGCTAGATTACTTGTTGAATTTGACAAATAGAAAATGGTGTTAAGAAAAATTTTTAATTCTTTGGTCGATTTAGGGAAGAATTAATTACACTGTAGAAAGAAAATATTGCAAAGCAACAACAAAGTGATTGTTGACTCCTGAAAGAACAAAAAGTTGTTTAAAAAAAAAAAGAAAATGTCATTATAGTAGACTTTTTGGCCCAGCAGTGAAAAGTATGTACAAAGCCAAGATGTAAATAATGACAGGAATGCGCCACCATGCCCGGCTAATTTTGTGTTTTTTAGTAGATACGGGGTTTCTCCATGTTGGTCAGGCTGGTCTCGAACTCCTGACCTCAGATGATCTGCCCGCCTCGGCCTCCCAAAGTGCTGGGATTACAGGCGTGAGCCACTGTGCCGGGCCAATAATGACTATCATTTTAATAACAATTGGGAGACAACTACCTTGAGAGAAAGAAGAATGGGAAATGGGGAAGGAAACTGTTGTCATTCCCCATATTAAGAAATCAATAGGTAATAGCTAAAATTTTTAGTATCTAAATTTTATAAATCAAAAAATATCAGTATAAGCAATTATCAAGAAATGGGAAGGTAGCCACATGACCAGTCAGAAGTATTGGAAGTGGCTGCCTCTGAGGCGTGAATAGCACTCAGGACTGGAGGGGCAGCACAGAGACTGCTCTTTCTCTTCTGAAATCTTTGCCCAGAGGTCATGGTTTCTGTGCTTAGTAGAATTCATGCCTGTGTCTTATTTAACAGGTAAGAATTTTAGTAAATTCCTCTATGGACTTGTATGAATTGGCTTCATTTATGCAGTAGTATCTGGGTGACTGTAACAGAGAGCTTTAATCCTTTTTTTTTTTAAGGGACTTGACAAAATTCACAAAGCTGATGTTCCAAGTGTGCTTGGAACCCTGCTCTTCTGGCTCCAAATCAAATGCCAATTCTATCTCAGCAAGCCCTATCACAGCATCTGGCACATTAGAGGTGTTCAAAGAGTATCTGGTGAAATGTGATGATTATGCCACACTCGTGACTCCAGCCCACCTTGAACAGCCCAGAAACTCTCCCTTGAAGCCCATGGAACCTGGTGAGAGCTGGCCACTAAGATGGTGGAAAAGGACACCACCACCAGCTTTTCCACAGGAAGTACTTCATAAGTACTCTTCATACTTTGTCGTTAACTTGTTTTCTCCGACTGCACACTGGATAAGGGTAGGAGCTGTATCTCTCACAGTCACCATAATTTGTTCAGTTCTCAAAATCAGCAGAATGCATAAATGAATGACATTTTGTAGAGCTCAAGTATTAGTTGAATAAATTAATGAATGCCACCTTACAGAGTTCAAATGTTAGTAGAATGCATGAAGAAATGAATGCCACCTTGCAGAGCTCAAATGTCAGTAGAATGTGTTAAGGAATGAATAATGTCTTCCATTGCTCAAACGTCAGTTGAATGCATGAAGGAATGAATGTCACCTTACAGAGCTCAAATGTTAGTACAACGCATGAATGAATGAATGAATGAATGAATGAATGAATGAATGAACGGCACTTTATAGAGCCTACCCACAGACTGTGTTGAGTGGATGAAACCTCAGATGTCTAAATTTAGCTTAAGGTGTGAGGGAGAAATATATCTAAGTAATGAACTCCTGTAAATAGGGGTGGGGAGGTAATGGAAGTTCTTGCTGTAACTGGGTGTTAATAGCAGAAGCTCTACTGCAACCTAACACCAGGGGAGTAAGCCATCTGTTCAAAAGGTGGCAATTAGGACACCGCAGCCTGGAAGCCCAGACTCCAGTGCCTGCTTCTGTGAGCTGTGTACCAAATCGTCAGGACACATTGTCCCCTCCCTCACCTGTGCCCACTGCATAGTCACCAACTACATGGTCAGTTTACAGAGCCATCCCTCAGGGTGGCTTTTGTTCTCAAGAGGAAGGGCTGTTGTTTTTAGTATAAACAGAGGCAAAAACAAGGGAGGCTTAGAGGGAGAATATGAGGCCAAAGCACACCAAACCCCTTAAGAAAGACATGAGGAACCCTCAGAGTCTGACAACTGGAGGCCACCCAGCCCTCTGGGCAGAGCCTCTTTCTCAAGCAAGGCTCAATCTGTTCTACTCAAGGTCTCTGGACTCCTAGGGAATAATTGAGCTATTTTTTATTTCTTTAAAAAGGTGAATGGAAATAGTACATTTATCCAGGACAGATCTGCACAGGCTAATGCAAAAATTCAGGTTTCTTTGACTGGATTGGAAACACAGTGCAGTGAGAAAACTTCCCCCATATTGAACACAGTGATATTTATGTAAACGTACATGTTTCACCAAAAATAGAGACACAAATTAACCATTGCTTCATAAAGGCAGTCAGGCTTTTTTAAAATGGAAGGTCAGTGGACTGAAAATAATACAAGGGACCCCGAGGACTGAGGCCGGGAGCCGCTGATCTCAGCCGAATTTCTGGGTCCTCTGCTTTGTCATCAGATCCACCAGGGCTGCACAAGTACCCAGGGAACCTTTAGCCATTTAGTACAACTGAAAAAATGAAAGAAACAAAATGGGGGAAGCGGCCAAGACTGAGGCAGGAGAGAGGCAGGGTGCGGGTCACAGAGGGCTTTGTGTGCTATGCTTTGGAGTTTCTATCTCCCCCTGCAGCAAGGGGCACTTAGCAGTAAAAGGATGCAATCAAATACGTGTTTTGGAACAACTCTGTTCACCACAAGGAGGATGAACTGGAAGGGGGCAATGCCAGAGGCAGATAACCCACCAGGAAGCTTTTCCAGCAGTCCAGGGGTGTCTGGAAGAGAGGCTGGATAAGAGCATGGGGAGAAGGGGTGATGCATTTATGGGAGGAAACTGCCAGTACAGGCTGCGCATGCAGCTGCAGGGTGGCTCCAGGCCTCTGATTTGTAGGATGAGGCAGATCTTAATGCCATTCACTGAGATGGGGAACTTGGAGGGAGAGGCAATTTGAGGGAAGAATATAACTGTTTTAGACAAGCTGAGGTATGTGGAGAACAACTCAGAGATGTCCAGTAAGCACTTGCATCTATGTCCTCATCAGAACCAGGAAAAAATCTGAGCAGGAGAAATACATCCAGTTCCAGGTGGTAATTCAACTCACAAGGGTAGATGAGGTCACGTGGGAAGACTGTGTGGTGAGAGATGGGAAGAGGCCAAGACAGAACTCTGGGGAGAGTGTAGGAGGAAAAGCAAAGGAGACCAGCAAGGACTGGTTAGAGAAAGAAAAAGCAGAAGGGAGTAATATCCTGGCAGTCACAGGAGGAGACGGTTTCAAGAAAATGAAGTAGCCAAGTGCTACAAAGAGGCTGAGAAAGAGGAGAACTACAAGACCCATTGTGTACATGAGTTTGGTGTTTGCGTGTCTCTGAAGGTGACATTTACCAGGATAATTTCAGAGGAACGATGGGGGTGGAACCATATTGCTGTGGGTTGAAGAGTGAGTCGGAGATGAGGAAAGAGACTAAATGTGGACTATTATCTCTAGGAGCTCAGCTGTGGAGGCAGGAAAATATCAGGGCAGGGCCAAGATCAAAGGAAGGTTCGTTTGAGAGGGGAGAGGTTGTATACATTTGCCTGCAGAGAAGGAGCCAGCGGGGCAGGGGTGGGACAGGACAGAAGGACCCATCCCTCCAACCCGCCATCTCCCTTCTCACCTGCCATGCTCCCAGAGGTCTAATCCCTGCCCACGCCAGGTCCCTGTCAGATCTGGTGTGAGATTGAGGGAGTCACTGCAGCAGGGTTAGCAAACCTAGAGAGCCACCCATCAGAATCTCACCACACCTTTTAAAGGCATGATTTCTGTGATCCTCCCAGATCTACCTTCTCAGCATCTATGGGGGCAAGGCCAAGGAACCATCTTTGCAGAAGTTCCCTAGAGATTTCTGAGGCATTCAGACACGACTAACTTAACAAGCTTCATGTGTATACACCTGAGGCCCCTCAGGAAGCAGAAGGCTGGGCCCCCGCTCCCCCAGGACTGGCCGGGCCTGAGGCCTGCCGACCACTTTTCCCCTTACACACACAGAGCTGTTTCCAACAGTCTGAAAGGCAGACACTAATTTGCCAAGTTGAAGAAAAGGGGGCTCTCATTCCACCGGCTCCGCTCCGGCAGAACCACGACACTCAACTCCTTATCTCCTTAAAACCGTCTCCTTTACACGACAGGCTGGGAAGAATTGTGGGGAATCAAGCCCTGGAAGCAGCTGCTCCAATCGCATTCCCTGACAAAGACCACACGCAGCTAAATCCTGCAGGAGCATTGTGGCTGGTGCCATGGGCTTCAGTCTAGGTCCAGCACCTGAAAAAAGCAGAATAACACCCAGAAGTTAAACACCCCATTGTCTGAGAACTAGCGAGGCTCATGTGTGCCCGTCACTTCCTTGCTCAGACAACTCAGCTCTTGTGAAATTGGTCCCATCTCCAGGAACAGACAAGAATTCAGGCACTGGCTTGTCCATCTTTCTGAGGGGGCAGAGGGCACAGATGGGCGTCTGACAGATACAAAAAGATGCCCTGACCCAGTGAGACCTCTGCTTGGGGTGCGGAGCTGGACCAGCACTCCATGCTGCAGCTACGATGAAAAATGAGTCACCTTTGTGTTAGAGAAGAGACAGGAAAAGTGTCCTGGAGAAGGGAAGGCTTTGAGAGTAGTGTGCCACAATCAAAGTTAAGGAAGGAGCTGTCAACACGCAGTCCTTTCCATCCCCGCTAATCCAAAGGCAGCTTCTGTCCGCAGTCATGATATTCAGCCTGCATTGACGGCTGGGGAGCTGGGTTTAGAGGCTCCAGGCAAAAGATCCAGGTAGAGGTCAGGTGAGCTCTTCCCCACAGGAGGGGAAATGTGTCCCTTCTCAGCCCTGTGACCTAGTTAGACAGGTAGTCAGAGAGACAGAACACATACAAACAGGCCCTCACTGATAGAGAGTATGTCAAAGGCTGCTGAACTCCCCGGAGGAACATCTCTTAAATCTCTATTGTTTCAGAAATATAGTAAGCACTTAGCTGAAACCGACCTCTAGAAAAAGACACACTTGACCTCATCCACCTAATTCCCTGTGTGTTACACATACTCGTTTAATGTGGTTTGCACGTTAGGTGCCGATTGTCGTAAGAGAGAGAATAAAAGCACCTTGATTGCTAAAATACACGTTTGATATGGAAAGTCCTAAAGCTTTCTTCCTCCTCTCAAAACAGATACTGTAATAATCTGGTGTTCTTTGGGGAGGTGTTTTTATTTTTCTTTTTGTTGCTGCTGTTGTAAATTTTTTATAAAGCCCAAAGGTAACCAGAACTGTGATGGTGCTGGGCCTGCCTGGTACTCCTGTCATGGGGTGCCCATCTGTCCCCCACTATAACATGGGAACCCGAAATGCAGAACCAGATGCCTGTCTGGGTACTTGGCAGTCCACAGGCACTGCTGCAATTAGCAAGCTGGATCATGATTCAGCATCTGACGCGGGCAGCCTCCACCAGAGCATAGCGGACAGCTTAAAAATAGCAAAGTCGCGGCTGCATCTCTGTAGCCCAGGCTCCACACGAGGCAGGGCAGCTGCCGCCAGCAGAGTCTGGAGAGGGTCCCACCTCCCACCCGCCCCCTCTCTGTCCTCCCCAGATCCACCTTCCAGCTGTGAAGGCTGAGTGGGAAGCAGAAGGGGCCGGCTCCCATCAAGCTCCCCCACGCAGAACACCCGATGCAGAAATGCCAGCAGTCTCCAGATCCACTGACGAGGCACCCACGTGTTCTCAGGTTCAGGTCTTGTTTTAAATACACAAATGGAGGGACAATCAGCATGGCTCCCCCATGCCTCAGGCACCAAAACAACTGCACACGCAGCTACACCCACAGGGGTGCTCCCAACTCCCCCTTCCCACTTAGCGACTGGTGGTGAGGGTGGGTGTGTCTCCCAGCCTGAAGAAGGGAACGGAAAAAGGCAGACTTTCCATTGTACCCAGGCTCAGAGAGGCCTGGGTACAAACCCATTTCACCCATCTGCCAACAGAGACCACCATGCCTCCTGCTCGCCTATCACCACCCCCATCTTCGCCAAGTTAAGTAACTTCTCGGGGCCTCAGAGTCTGGTATGAAACAGAGCTAATGATCGCTCATTTGCTGGTCATGTTGAGTGTAAATGAGGCAATAGGCAAAGCACTGAGGAGGGTGCCCAGCCCAGACGAGTCTCCAAAAATAAACATCCCTTGCCTTTCCTATTTCCTTCCTAGTCATGGCTGAGGTCTGCCCTGGTGGACCACAGCCACAGTGAAACCAGGGCCAGGAGGACAGGCGGGGGGCCTGGGTACCCAAGGCAGAGAACCGCAAAGGGCCCTCAGTGTCCTACTGTTTCTCTACTGTTCACTGAAGTCATGTTCTCTAGGTCAGTGATATTTTGTAGATGAAAATGCAATGTCCTCAGGGCTGATGTTGTCTTTAAAAATGTTCTTTCTACCCAGGAACCCAAAAGGAGATTTAAAACAATAGAGAGGGTTGCCATTTTTCTGAGAATACTATTATTGAATAGATGTCCCTTCTCCCCAAATTAATCTACAAAATTAACAAAATGATTCCACAATTTATCTGGAAGAGTGATTTCATAGGACTAGCTGAGAACATTTTGAAAATGAAGAGTAATGAGTGGGGATTTGCTCTATCTGATTTTAAAAGGTACAAGTAGTAAAATAGTGTGGTTCTGGCACAGGAAGAGATATCAAATCAATGGAATATAACAGAAGGCCAAGAAACAGACCCAAATATCTATACAATGTTAGTATATTATGAGGGTGTTATTTCAAAACATTGGGAAAAGGATAGACTATTCAATAAATACTGTTGGTACAACTGGCTAACCATTTGGATAAAAATTAACAATATCCTTACATCTCCCAGGACGCAAATTGACTAAATGTTTAAGTATAACAAATAAAATATGAAAAATATAGGTGGCTATTTAAATAACCCTGGGTTGGCAAAAACTTTCTAAGCATAATACCAAGTGGCAGAAACCATAGAGAAAAAAGTTGACTGCATTATCATCAATGCAATTAAAGGCCAGTAAAAACTGCAAGAATGAACACTGTTGATATGTGAGAGGTCAAATATTTGAAAAGAGTTTTTACAAATGAATAAGAAAAAGATAAAAACATTAGTGGAAAAACAGACAAAGAACATAAGCCCAGAATTCAAAACAATAAACACAAATAGCCAATAAAAAGCGGAAGGCTTTCTACACTCCAGGCACACTGGCCTTCTTTCAGGTTCTTGAACATTCTATGCTACCTCCCAACAGAGGACCTCTGTGCTGGCTGTTCCCTCCACTGAGAACACACTTCCCCTTCATCTTCACCTGGTTCAAATCTATCACCTCTCCACGCAAAGCTAACTTTTGCAGGAAGCCTTCCTTGAGCACCCCACCGAGCTGGACCAAGTGAGATTCTCCCTCTTCTCCCTTATAAGCTCTTTCAACGCTAACTTGCTTTCCTTCATGGCACTTTTTACAGCTTGTACTTATTTTTGTGATTATTGGATTGTTTATCTGCCCCACTGGACAAACTGCCTCTGTTTTTGCTGACCAGTGCATGTGCAGCAAGATGGTGAAAAAAATTATAGGGTATGCACAAAATAGAATACAATACAGTGAGTTACAATGACGCTCTAAAAGATTTATTTTTAAAAGATTAATAAAAATATGATATATTGTTAAGTAATAAAAGTAGGTAACAAAACAATGTCTATATACTATTTGGGGGGAGAATGAAGGTATATAGAAAAGAGACACACAACACTTTTCTAACAGAGGGTTAGTGTGACATTTATTTTGTTAATGTTGCTCATCCATATTTTCTAAAAAATTCAACAACAAATATACATACATCTGCATATATATAGCTGCTTTTAATAAGGGAAAAAGATTAAACCTAGCTATAGTTTCCCTCTGTAAACCCGTGAAGTCCCTGTGCAACTGCTGTAGGAACCACAGTGGGTTCCCTTTCTTTGTCTTCTCCCTGAGCCTTCTCCACCCTTCTAGCTTTATTTCCACCACCAACAGAGTAAGAGAACATGGCCCAGATCCAAACCAACGTGTCAACCTCTGTTGAGCCACCTCCAAGTCCCAAGTTAGCCATTTTCAGGAAATAAAAACTAAATGTATGAGCACACAGCACTTTAGGAAAACCTGAGATTTCCACTAAATAGCTAGATTCCCAAAAACAGTTAAAATGGAATGTGAGTCATAATTTTTCAGAAACCTGTCTATGCTTAGCCTTCAGAACTGTCTTCTCAATAAATATATACAGACAGCCTGACCACCTAAGAAAATGGAGCAAGGGCATTTGCAGGTTTTAATACTGCACAGCAAAGATCATTCTGACAATATTTCAAAGAGATGGGTGATATGATGTGTTTGGCATACATGGTGTACAAGATAAGCAAGATCTAGGGAGGCAACATTGTCGGCTGCTAGGGATAGAGTGGAAATGGCACCCAGCCTCTCAGGTGAGTGTCTCACATAAAAATAAATTTCGTGAGTGTTCAATTACCTCCACCTGCCTGGTGCAGTGAACATGGTAAGGCTGTGCTGATGTTGCACTTTCCTGGGGTCTCCTTTCTTGAGAATAACAGTGGTCTGCTTATTTGTAGTTAAGGGAAGAGCCACTTTGCACTTAATGCACTGAAGGAATTGCTCAAGGACTGCTCACCCCCGAGAAAAGCTTAGCCTTGAAGGGCTGCCAAGGACAATGTTCGCTTTCCTTATCAGTGTGGGTTCAGTAGGTTCAGTCTGGTCACAGTGAGACTCAAATTTCAACTCCAGAAAAACTCTCCACCACTTCTTATGTTTTCCACACTCCGCGGCCCTCATTTAATCGGGATGGACATTTCCCACTGGGGACTGAGTGTGCTCTTCCTAAATCCAAGCAGGCTGCCCTAACACGATATGTACATGTGGAGGGCAGGCAGATTGCTTCCTTGGGCCCATCTGGACAGTTTTCCTGAGTTCAGAACATTTAGCACTCCTTGTTAGGTTCAACACTAGGAATTTGGAAGCTAAAAGAAAAACAGAGTCTGCAGAAATAATCAAAACTTCCTCTCTGGCCTCTCTTCACTTTCATTTATAACTTATCTACCCTCACCTTCTCTATAGCTCATTGCTCTTACTTAAGGGAAAACTAAAGTTAATATGAGTAATTTATTATTAAGTCCACATACACACTATTCCTGTCACACACTGTAAAGAAAATAGATAATTGGACATTGTGGTAACACCAGTGAGGATAACTTACATTGAAGTGGTACTCACAAACATACAGTGAAAATGCTGTCCCCAAAGTCACTCATGAGCTGAGAACACGAGGTGGTCTTTCATTCTCATGGATCCCCCAAACCCCTTCAGAGGTCCGCACCACTAACCCCCTCTCTGAAACCCTCACATCCCTGGCTTTGGTAATGCTGTATCTTGGCTCCCCACCAATCTCTGTGAATATTCTCTTGGTATCTTGTGAGGAAACTGAGGCAACGAGAGGTTCAAGGACATGTCCAAGATCATGTGCTTATTAAGAGATGGAGCCAGGGTCCAGATCCAGGCCCTGCCGCTCCCTCTCCTGCATCCCTCAGGGCGATCCCTCACAGGCCCTGTGTCCCTCAGTCCTCTCCCAGGACCACTACTGAACATGACTATAATTACCGCTGCCCATGAGATGGTTCCTACATCGCATTTATAATGCCGACGTCCGACTTTCTAACACTTATTCTCAAATGCTTGCTGGGCAATTCCACCTGCATGTCAAAATTTAAATATCTTAAGACCAAACTCATCATCTTTCTAAAATAAGCTTTTCTTCCTGACATCTCCACTGCAGTTAATGACTCCAGGCTTCTCTCTCATGCCTACACTAGAAACCCCTGGCTGCAACATCTTCCTTGGTCTGCCCTCTACCCTCCAGAATTCAGCCTTTGAAACGTGCACCCTGGCTTTCTCTGCTGCCAGTACCTCCTCCGGGCCTTCAGCACCTCTCACCTGGAGCTCCTCCTCCTGGTTACTAGCTTCCATGTCTCCTCTCAGCCTCCCCTGCCTACCGCAGCAGCCAGGCCAATCACCCTAGGGCAGGGTTGCTCAGCCTCAGCCCTATGGACACTTGAGGCTGATCATTCTCTGTTGTAGAGGCCGTCCTGTGCATTATAAGATGTTTCACAGCATCCCTGGTCTCCACCCTCTAGATAGTCGTAGCACACACCCTCTATTCCATCCACTTACCCCAAAACCAAAATTGTCTTCAGACATTGCCAAATGTCCCCTGGGGGACAAAATCACCCCATTTGAGAATCAAAACCCTAAAGTATGACTTAAACATGCTCCTCCGTTCAGAAACTCTCAGTGGCTCATCGATGGCCTCCTGAGGAATCGATAAGAAGAATATAGTTTTCAAAGATTAGGAAATTCATTTTCCTATTTATGATTTCCTTTCTCTTGAGGTTCTGGGCTTAACCACATTTGGGCTAGGGTTCAAGGTGTACTGGAGAAAGAAGGTCAAAGAGGAAAAGCAGATGACGTTAGCTGGCAAATCCATCCATGGTCTTACATCCCAGACTCCCATGGCTGAGTGCCCCCCAGCCTGGAAGCAGTGAGACAAGGAGAGGTGAATACCTGGGCAGGCTCCAGGGCCAGATGGCTTGAATTTGGGACCCAGCCCCACCACTTCTAATTCTAGGACCCTCAACCTATCCTTTAGCCTCTCTCTGCCCTGGTTTCCTCACATGAAAATAGGAATGAAAACAGTACCTAATTCATAAAGTTGTTGTGAGGCTCAGTGACTTAATTTACGTAAAGCACTTCAAAAGTGCCTGGCATGAATAAGTAATTGATAAATGCTACCCATTAATATTATTAATATTGTTACTACATTTCCTGCTATATTGCCGGTCTGTCTCCAAAACATGCCCTTGGTCCAGGCCAAAGTCAGTCCTTCCCTGGCCATGAACCTACTTTACGCTTGCCCCAGCAAGGCCCATGTTCATGTTCTTTCTGCTAAAACCCCCTGCAGTTCACTTCCTCCTGTTGAAATTTCACACATATTTTTTTTCATTCAACAAATGTCTATTAAGCTCCTACTTTTTTTTTTCTGTATGAATGTTATTTTTCTTTTTTAAAAAATGCTTTTTAATTTTTGTGGGTACATAGCAGGTATATATATTTATGGGGTACATGAAATGTTTTGATACAGGCATGCAATAAGCAATATGGAAAATTGGGTATCCATCCCTTCAAGCATTTATCCTTTGTGTTATAAACAATCCAATTACACTTTTTTAGTTATTTTGAAATATACAATTAAATTACTTTTGACAAGTCACCCTGTTGTGCTATAAAATACTAGGTCTCATTCATTCTTTCCAATAGTACATTTTGTTTGTGCCCATTAACCATCCCCACTTCCCTCCCACCCTACCCCCACTCCCCTTCCCAGTGCAGACGTCTTTCAAGGCCTAACTTAAATGTCATCTCTGTCACAAATTCTCCCCTCTTCACAGTGAGAACAATCTTTCCCATTCCTGAACCCCACAACCCTCTGATTATGTGCCCAACATCTTATGTCATGATTGTAGGTGACAGAATCACTTCCCAACTAAATAAATCCCAGCCCCTATGGTAGAAGCCCTATTTGGGGATCAGTAGATACCCTATAGAACCTGGCACAGAGTGCCTTAGATTAATTATTTCATGCATGCATTTAAGTGAGAATTACTAAGTACTTCCAAAGTACTTGGTAACTTAATGCTCAAATGCATCCATGAAATAATTAATCTAAGGCACTATTTTATAATACTGTGATTTCTTGCCTGAGACAAGCATTTTAAGGCATATGAATACTCAACTTCTGCTGGACTAAGTCGCATATTCTTGCTAACCTATATATGTAACAGAAAAGTTTTCAAACTTTCCCACTTGTTAAAGGTCTGAAACATGACAAATACCATTTCTCCACTTTTTAAAAGTATGTTAAGTGTTGCATTAATATTCTCAAATAAATCATTAACTGCTTCATCCTGCTTTTGCTTCTGACTTGGCTTTGATAATTTCACCATAGTAAGGCATCGTAAAACCTCACAGTTTATGCTCACGAATGTGAGGTTTTGAGCACAAAGGTCCCTCGTTAGGTCTATTCCTGCAAGAGAGTCTGGTGCAGGAAAAGCAATTCACACTACACAGTGTTCATGAAACAATGGACTCCTGGCCATCAGGGAACCCCAGAAAAGGGCCCGAGAGTTTGGGCCTCTGTCCTCTGGAGATAACAGAAACAGCTGTCAACAATGTTCTGGACAATATCAGAAAGGAACCTGTCACTCTGGCCTTGGGCCTGCCCACATGTCTGGGCAGCTGTCTGCCAGTGCTCCTCAGCCAAGCCGCAGGGGAACTGCAGAGCCCCAGCCAAGGAAGACTGAGGCATACAGAAAAAATGAGGTGACAGAGGGGCTGACAGGGAGTGACCTTTCTGAGGTGAAGTCTGAAGGACAACAGCTTACTGAAACTCCACAAAAAAAAGTACAAGGCATATCTGAGTGTTCCCTATAACCAGGGGATGCCATCTGAAGCCAGAAGAAGGGCAAATGCATTTGAGGGGAATTGAAAGAAGTACTTAGTAGATCATACATATATGAAATACATTCACCAAGCAGTGACATGGAGGCGGGGAAGAGCCTATTCAAGAAGCGTTTACACAATGAGATCTCATCTTACCCTAGTCAGAATGGCTATAATGAAAAAGATTTTTAAAAATCATTGGCAAAGATGCGGAGAAAAGAGAACTCATACATTGTTGGTGGAATTGTAAATCAGTACAACCTCTATGGAAAACAGTATGGAGATTTCTCAAAGAACTAAAAATAGAACTACCATTTGATCCAGCAATCCTACTACTGGGTATCTACCCAAAGGAAGAGAAATCATTACATCAAAAAGACACCTACACTTGTATGTTTATGGCAGTACTATTCACAATAGCAAAGATGTGGAATCGACCTAAGTGTCCATAAATGAATGATTGGATAAAGAAAATGTGGTGTATATATACAGCAGAATACTACTCAGCCATAAAGAAGAAAATCACGTCTTTTGCAGCAACTTGGATGAAACTGAAGGTCATTGTCTTAAGTGAAATAAGCCAGGCACAGAAAGACAAATATTGTGTGTTCTCACTCAGAAGTGGTTGCCAACAAAGGTGTACACATGGACCTGGAGAGTGGAATAATAGACTCTGGAGACTCAGAAAGGTGAGAGGGTAGGAAGGGGGTGCATGGGGAGAAATTACTTAATGGGGTCAACGTACATTATTTGGGCAATGGAAACCCTAAAAGCCCTGACTTGACCACTCTGCATGTAATAAAATTGTACTTGTACCCCATACATTTATATAAATAAGTAAATAAAGGTTTACATGAATTTAGAGACAACAAGATTCATAGGCAGTAAGAATAATACAAGCATATTGGCTGGCATTCATTGAGCTTGTGTTCTGAGTCATACCTACTGTAAATACTTTTCCTTGTACTATCTCATTTAATCCACATAACCCTCAGGAGGTGGATCCTGTTGTGATGATTCCCAGTTGTCTGGAGGAAAGCAAATGATGTTATAGAGAAGCCCCATCTGAGAGAACATATTGGGGTCCCTGTCCCAGCTCTGCCACTAACCAGTTGTGAAACCAGCACCTCGCTCTACTTTCTGGGCCTTCATTTCCTCATCAGTAATTAAGGCAACCTCTATGGCCCCTTCAGCTCTAACATAACAAACCCCAAGCCCAGACTGAGTGGACTATAGATCTAAACAACAGGAACATTCATTACGCTTCTAATATTCAAATGGAAAAGAAAAAAACTTTGTTCATATGCAACTAAACCATCCATTTAGAACACTAGAAGCAGTAGCATAATCACAGTTATAAAGTCCATAATGCTTCAATATGTCATAACAACATGCTGAATTACAGAGATAACTGAGACAAACATGCCATTTTTGCCTGTTTATTGGAATATTTCTCATTCTGCTCATATTTTCAGTGGGAAAAAATAAATACGAATTTTTTTACACTCATAATTTTCTATAATAACTCAGGCTTTTGAATCTTACCTATCATTCATCTCTGACTCTCCCATCCTGCCTAGCACAGTGCCTTGCATATACAGACTCCACATATATTTGCTGATCAGTCTACCTGTTCTATATCTATTTATTCTTATGCCATGTAGACAGAGCCACTTTGTAACAAGTTTCCAAGCCAGTTGTGGCAGGAAACTTTTCCAAATTGCAGGATGTTTTCAATTGCCTTGGTGGGTGAAGGGTTAAATTAAAGGGACAGCTCTGGCGCCTACCAGTCCAAATAGAGTTGCTGGCCAGTACTGCCCACCTTTTCTCTTTAGGCCTTCCCAGTACGCTACCAACCCTAGCCTAAAGGCGCGTAAGCCCAAAACCTCAATCTCTTGAAAACTGTTTCCTTCTCTTTGTGATCTGTATCAACAGGTTAGGTACAGACTTACTCTAAGCAGTTTGTTCTAAGCTTGTGAATTTTTTAAAAAGCTTTCTGCGTTAATGAACACATCTGAGATTCTGCTGAAAGCTACAAACCCATTTCAGAGAAATGCACATACAAGTCTTCATACACGTTCAGGTGTGAGGCTGGGGGACGGTTCAGAGACCTCCAGGAGCTGGTCCATGGGCATGAAGCTAAGAAGCTCTGGGAGGTACTAAGCAGAGAGAGGCAAGCAAGGAGACTGAGACCACAATGGATGTGGCCACTACGCTCTCTGCCAGGGGGCATGAGGCTCCTTCTCCAACAAAAAGGCCATCAAGTCTCATAACATGGGCCTGTTAGAACGGCACTAGCACCAAACCTGGACTCATGAATCATTCAGAGGTTTTAACTTTAAATATCAGAGAAAGAAAAAAGAACAAAGAAAATGTTTTGAGTAGGAGAGAAGAAAATGTCCCTTAAAAGATAAATTCAAAATGACTTAAAAAAATGTACATGTGATGGCCTCCAGTTACTATGGATATTAACTCATCACTTCTCCGCAGGCTAATTCCCCATAATAATTCAATCTTTACCTGACTTAAACCAGGGTGGGCTCAGCGGATGGCCTGGGGCACCACTTGCAATTGACTTTTAGTGGCCAGCAGCTGTAATCGAATAATGTGTGTCTAGCAGTAGTTTGATTAGATTAGAGCAAATGTTATGGCCTTGTAATTTGGGAAATTCTGCAAATTTGAGCTTCCAGATCATCTCTGGACTCCATCATCAGTGCCCGCATGAGTAGCAGACACTTAGGAAATGTTTGATGAATGACTTAATGAAATGCATGAATAGGTAAGCTAATGGTTTGTAGCCCCTATCACCCTCACCATATACAAACACTGGCAGTTTCATGTGGCTACACCTTTGCTCACGTTCTTTCCCCCTTCTTCACCTAATTGCCACTTCCTTCAGAACTGAGCTCCAGCATCATCTCCTCCTGGAAGCCTTCCCGTATTTACCCTAGCTGGGATAAGAGCTCTGGGTTCCTTACAGCACCTTTTCATCAGAATTAACATTTGTCTTCCTTTGGTATCTGCTAAGAGCTGAATTGTATCCCTCTAAATTCACACTTTGAAGCCTTAACCCCCAATATGACTCTATTTGGAGATAGGGCCTTTAAGAGGTAATTAAGGTTAAATGAAGTCATAAGGTGGGGCCCTAATCCAACATAACCAGAGAGCACTCTCCCATCCCCACCCCTGCACCCACACCAAGGAAAGGCCATGTGAGAACACAGCAATTAGGCAGCTGTCTGCAACCCAGAAAGAGAGCCTTCACCAGAACCCAGCCCTGCTGGCACCTTGATCATGAACTTCCAGCCTCCAGAACTGTGACAAAACTTAATTTCCACTGTTTAAGTCATCCAACATGGTATTTTGTTAAGGCAGCCAAGCTGACGGAGACAGTCTCCCACATAGGCTCGAGCTCCTGAGGGCCGGGACTGTACTGTGTTCTTATTTCTAGTCTTAGCACCTAAGGCAGCCCTTGAACATAGTTAAGTGCTCAATAAATTATTGTTGAACAAATGTAAGAGTGGATGAAGATAAGAAGCCGGAAAGACTTCCTCCCTTTCCCACCCTTAGGACTGACTGCAAAGCCATGTTTGGACCCTCATCACTGTCAGTGAAAAACTCAATACTCCAGGTGCTATCACTCCCAAGAGAGGGGCAAGGCGCAAGTCAAGGCCAGACATCAACCCTCTCACTGTCCTCCCTGCCCATCATTGCAGCTGTTGTTGCTGCCTGACTCAGATGCCAGAAGCAAAGAGGAAAGGACAGAGCATTTAGAAATAATAAAACCCTTGGCTCAATGATATCCTTTATTCATACAGTAGCAGGTCTTAGCTGTTGAACTTGGCTGTGGAGTCCTTCAGCCCTCTAATCAGGCTATGAGTACTCAACTGGGGTTATGTATGTATGCTGTGGTTTGAGAGATAAACAAGAGGAAAAGTATAGTGCCTGCCCTGGAGGAATCTGTAATGTGGCTGCAGAGGTCTGACATTAGGGTTTGCTCTCAGTCCTTCCCACATTTGTAACTTGGTAGACAAAGGTTTACTGAGAATCTAGAACACACAGCCCACAGTCAGATGAAAAAAAAGATAAATTGGTTGTGGATCCTAGCTTTAAGGAGCTTTTATAACTAAAAATATAACAATAACAATGAAGATACCAATATTTATTGAAATCTTACTACATAATAGGCATTCTTCTGTGTGTTTCTATAGATTTAACTTATTTAATTCTCACAACAGTTCTATAACATGGGTACTATTATCCCCCATCTTACAGAAGAGGAAACTGAGGCAGAGGCAATTAAGCGGCTTGCCCCACATATAAAGCCACCAAAGCAGTAGAGCAAGGATTCCAGTCCCCCCAGGATTGCCACATGATGACAGGGCCCTTTCTTCCCCTCATCTCTAGAATGATACGGCTGTACTACGTGCAAAATTTTCATATGTTGGTGAAAGGATACAAGGGAGCACAACATCTAAAGCATGGGCACGCACAGTCAAGTGGGAGCAGGTTTGTCCAGGGGCAGCTTGCTCAGCCAGGTGCCCTCAGTCCCCACTCTGTCCAGGAAGACCCTGCAAGAGAGCAAAAGGCTCCATGCAAACCCCAGCCCAGACCATCTCCTGGGCTCTCTCCAGCACACCACACCATGATTCTAGTGCTCTGGGAGTTCTGAGAACACAGAGATTTCCTGGAGCTGGGGAGGAAGCCAAGGACCATCTGAGAGTCACAGGAGGTTGTGGCAGTGAGATGGAAGCTGACAGAGAGGCGCCCAGATGCAGGAACAGCTGTGGAAAGGCCAGTTGGAGGAGAGGGCACAGAGGCTTAGGGTAGAATCAATGAATGGGGTCAGCAGGGCTAACATGAATTTTGTTCCACCCTTGCTTTTCCAAGTCCATGCATCATTCTGGGTGCATTCACTCATGTGAACGTGTGGCCATCTCACTCTTCAACCTTATGAAAGTGTGTGTATCTTAATCCAGTAATGGTACTGAAAGAATAGTTTCAATGTAAACTGATGGTCCAGGAAGCAATGGGCTGGTACAGTCTTTTGCATTTCCATGGACGTTAGCTTAGGCTACATCACCGAGAACATGACCCAGTTTAGCAACAACATCAACAAAGCAGGCACTATAAGAAAACACCAAGTATTAGAAGACCAAGGCACGTAGGCAGCAAGATGCACAGAAACCATGTAGCAAAGTGAAGGTAGAGGCCAGGTAGCCAGCTCTGCTTTTGATTAAAGCCCCTGTTAACCACACTACATGCAGGAAATTGAGAAACAGCAATTTTAATAGCAGCAATGACAGAGTAACAGGAGTCTACCCTTGAGTGTGGCTGCAGTATTCCACCCAAGATGCAAAGGCAACTGCTACAGAGATAGGGTAGGTTCACTCCCAGCTTTAGATACTCTGTGTGTTTGAAGAGCTCCCAAAGAATTGGGTCTTCCTTCATCTGGAGATGACAAGGGGCAAGAGCTCTCTGTGTGCTCATTTCCATGTAAATGAAAACTGCAGCAGCAGATTTTCAGCAAAGCCACTCTCGAGGGGATAGATAAATGCCCTGCTACCTCCTTAAACCATACAAGACCCTCCTTGATTAATTCAAAGCCCATTGCATAGACTGCACTTTAAGGAGCGCTTCCTCAAATCAGGCCCTGGCATTCCAGGGGCCCATGTGTGGCAAAGATCTAGGAAGGTCTGGGGCCAAGAAGAGGCTGCAGCAAGGTACTCTCCGCAGGCTACCAGGCTGCTTTCCTGAAGGGCTCTGAGGCTGGACTGCAGAGGATTTCCAGGCATTCCCGCAAAGGACTAGGAATCCCAAGATCTCCAGCCCACAGACACCCAGAAGCAGCATCCTACCTGCAAAGCTATAAAGAGGACTCCCAAGAGTTAGAGATAGCAGGCAGCTGGAGGTGAGAGGAGGCAGTCAACAACAAGGATAAGCACTTAGTGAGTCACTGGATTCAAATGCAACTCCCAGTTCACCCCACTGTCCTACCTGAGCCCATGGGGGTGAACTCACCATGCCCACACACTTTCAGCATCCAGCAACAGAAATAGCATGCTAGATAAGGGGGAGGCACATCGAGGGACGCATGGAGCACCTCCCTCCCTCATGGACCTCCGGAGCACCTATAACAAATCACTTGCCTGCTTCACATGTTTAATTTATTTTTCCTGAGGCTTCTGTGAGCACACAAAAGGAGCTGACTGGGCTTGGGCCAACAGCTATTGAGAAGTTCCTCTCAACACCACAAGGACCTTTTCCATCTCTAGACGTCACCATTCACTGAACATGCCAGCAGCAGGCACTGAGAACAGACTGGCACATCCCATTTTGCAGCAAAACAGCTCCTCCAGCTGCCTGACATCATGTCCACACACAATGAGTTTTCATGGGGGTCAGGACCTGCACGTGGGAAGGCGTTTACATGCTGTGCAGAGCATCCCTTACCCTCCCTTTGTACTTATGGAGGCAAAAGGCAAAAATAGCCCTATGTGCAGTGGAGAGGTGTCTCCCTCCAGATGCTCAATAATAACTCTGTTTTGTATTTATGAAATGCCTCTGACACTGCCTTCTGTATACCAGCACATCCTATGTCCCTGTGAAGTCCAGAGGAACCAGCCTTATGGCCCCTGATTTACAGATGAAGAAACCAATGCATGGCAAGGTTAAGGGACCTGCTTCAGAGGTGACAGAGCTGGTCACAGAGGGTGGGGTGATGGAGAGATCACTCTCTAACAATTGAATACTTTGAAGATGAACTGACAGCCAGAGAAGACTGAATCTTTGAAAAACTCAAGGACAGGGCTGCCAAAAAATTTGTGCAGGGAGAATCTGTATCCGGAGGGCTGAGCACATTTTTAAAAATCCTGGTGCCCCAGGACAGAGGAAGGGGCAGCAGCAGGGATGATGCCCCCTGGCCACCATCACTACAGTGTTCAGGTGACAGACCCCTCTGCTCAATGTCCCCAGGAAGTGAAACACCCAAAGCCACTCATGGCCACACTGACCCTGCTGTACTCTACTCCTCCTCTTAGCTTTCTCCTCCCATTGAAGGTTAGAAAGCTACTCGGGAGGCTGAGGCAGGAGAATTGCTTGAGATCGGGAGGCAGAAGCTGCGGCGAGCCGAGATCGTGGCACTGCACTCCAGCGTGGGCAACAAGAGTGAAACGCTGTCTCAAGAAAAAAAAAAAGAAAGAAAGAAAAAGAAAAGGTTCTGACTCTTCTGCAGCTGAGCCTCGGACAGCTCTATGTGGATTCTCCACCCCCTTATCATAGGCTTCCTCCCTTCTGGCTCTGTCAACTTTCTGTTCAGTTGATATGGGCATCCAAACTTCAGATTACTTAAACATTAACCAAATAATACACAAATAAGTCTCCTGCCCCCAAATAAGAGGAGCAATCAATTGCCAGAATAAAGTGTTGTTGGTTTCTTAAAAATTCTTATTATGACCAATGCTGATGGTCAGCATAACTCCTCAGCCTCCAAAAAAAAAGCACCTTGCAACCACAAAGCATTGTATAAACAGAAGAATAATAGAAAAAAGCCTAGTCCACCATTTACAATCCAAGGGGAAAAATCTGGGCAAGCCTTTTAAATGTCACAGAGCAATTCAGACCATATTGTTCTAAATCAGAGGAACTGTACATTTCTAAAATATTACACCCCCATTTTGTGTAAGTATAATTTAAACACTTAGGTAGCCTTCATCAGCCACCAAGTATATGCTGTGATGCTATAACCGAAACATACAGATGAGCCCCCCAACACACACACAAAACATTAACTGAAAATGCATCCTTGGGTTAGATTCTAACACTGACACTCAGGGTTGGTTGATAGTGGTAGCTTAAAAGGACTGTTGAGAGCCTTTCACAAAATTAACTCTAAACCTATTAAATTTTTACAAAACAAGCAGATCCTATTGTTTCTTGCCTGGAGAAAATCAGAATCTTCTGGGTGTGAAGTATTTAGGGAAGTCTGAAGGATTTTTCTACATACTGAGAATCTGAATTTGAAACTAGTTAGAACAGGAACAATGCTGTGGACACAAAGATATCAAAGAATCCACCATAAGAATGCATTTTCTTTCTTTCTTTCCTTCTTTCTTTTTTTTTTTTTTTTGAGACAAGCTCTTACTCTGTCCCCTAGGCTGGAGGGCAGTGGCTTGATTTCGGCTCACTGCACTTCTGCTGCGACTACAGACGCGTGCCACCACACCCAGCTATTTTTTTTTTTTTTTCAGACGGAGTCTCGCTCTGTTGCCCAGGCTGCAGTTCAGTGGCACAGTCTCGGCTCACTGTAACCCCCACCTCCTGGGTTCAAGCGATTCTCCTGTTTCAGCCTCCTGGGTAGCTGGGATCACACATACATGCCACCATGCCCAGCTAATTTTTGTATTTTTAGTAGAGATGGGGTTTTGCCACATCGGCCAAGCTGATCTCAAACTCCTGACCTCAAGTGATCCACCTGCCTTGGTCTCCCAAAGTGCTGGGATTATAGGCATGAGCCACCGTGCCTAGCCACACCCAGCTAATTTTTGTACTTTTGGTAGAGACGGGGTTTTTGCATGTTGCGCAGGCTGGTCTCGAACTCCTGGGCTCAAGTGATCTAACCACCTTCGCCTCCCAGAGTGCTGAGGTTACAGATGTGAGCCACCGCACCAGGCCCATTTTCTTTCTTTCTTAAAAAGAATCTCCCTCTTCCTGATTCACCCAATTCAACCACATATGTATTTGATAAACGCAATCAGACCCCAAAAATAAGGTCTTTTTATATTTTGTTACTCTGAGAAAAAAAGGAATATAATGCATGAGTGACCCTCCTTGCTCATCTCCACTTCCACGTTGGTAATTCTGGGAGATAAAAGTCACAAATTTCAAACAGAAACATGAGATAACCGGGTTACACCTTCATTTGCAAAGAACGTCACCCTTACTCATCCTCTCTTGAAAACTCACTGGATTGGGATGATAATGAAATGATCACTGATCAGGTTTACCAGGTTCTGCAATTCCTCTCACTCCTTAAAACCAAAATCCATTCCTGGAGACTGGGTGTGCACTCTTGGATACACATATAGGGTTATGCTTCCGTCTGCCTACAGGCCCTGACCCGCTGGGGCCTGCAAATGCCTCTGTTACACAGGGGAGGGTCATCTATAATGGCACTCCCAAGTTTATTGCCCTTTCCAAAGAATTATTTTGTTTGACTTCTCTGATGTTCCCAGTTTACCTTGTTTAAGATTAATAAAGCAATTACAATACTCTCAATTAAGAAGCTATTTGAGCAACTCAATTATTTCTATTTGTTTTTTTTCTTGAGTGGATAGTTTTCTTCTCTCTTAGGGTAGTACGGCATCCTTTTCTTGAGAGAAGAAGAAATATTGGGCCAAATTCTTTCCTAAAACACAGCATCTTAAGCTCATACCATCAAACATGGCTTTCTGAGTAAGTGACTCTCGGATCTCACAAACTATCAAATGTTATTTTTACTTCAAATTTAACCTTTTAGGGGGAACTTCTACACACATTCACAAATCTCAGAGTTCTTTTTCTTTTTTTTTCAGTGACAGGGTCTTGCTCTGTTGCCCAGACTGGAGTGCACTGGCACGATCGTAGCTCGCTGCAGCCTCAAATTCCTGGGCTCAAGTGATTCTCCCACTGCACCCTCCCAAAGTGCTGGGATTACCGGCATAAGCCACCGCGCCTGGCCAGATTTTGTTTTTCATTTATCTTTTGACATATACTAACTAGATTTTCATCTACAGCATACAGTTGAGAAGATAAGTTCAAAGTCTGGATCAAAATGACAAAGAGGAAACAAAGAGGAAAGTCTTGACCAATAGAAGAGATTGCTCCTAATCTGGCTTTGTCTGATATTTGTGGAACCCTAGGACAGCAATCTCACTGAAGATGTCTCTTGAAATTTAACAAACAACAACAAAAAAAGGCAGAAAGCAAAAAAGAGAGAGAGAAATACTCAAAATCTCTTCCTTATCTTACTAGGTTGTTAAGAAAATTAAAGGTGGCAATACAGCTAAAAACAGCTTGCAAACTGTATACTTGTCAAGTGCTTGTCCAAGTTACATGAAAAAGAACCACTCTTAGGAAGGCTCTCACTAAGGGAGCAACAGAGCTCAGAGAACCATCAGAAGGGAATGGTGATGGCAGTGACAGTCACTAGCAGAAGGCCCCAGAAACCAGCCACTTGTTTACTCACCCTTGGCAGAGCAGGTAAGAGTCAAGCACAACCCATTCAGACTACCTTCTTCCAACAGGCACAAAAGGACTGGCACATGGGTTTCTGTCCTCTTACCATTCACCATTCAGAGCCCAAGATTCAGGCACTCTGGCCTTCACTTTGTCTTGGGTTGTGGGATTTTCTTGTTGTTGTTGTTGTTGATCTGTTTATATGCTTTCTGCTTTTTGCTCACAACACAAAAGAGTTCCCTTCTCTCAGGGCAGGGGGTGTTCCAAAATACTTGATAACTCAGCTTAAAGAAAAATGTTTGAATCAAATACAATACAAAGAAAAAATGTATTTAGGGATTGGGATTTCCAAGCCCTGGCATGCTAAAAGAAAGATTATCATTAAAAGAATAATCTGGGTCACCATGCCCCACTTGTAAGCCAGGTGAACTTGGACAAGTTGCTTAATCTTTCCATGCCTTCTTTTCTTCTTCTATATAATAAGGATAAATAATAAAATCTACTTCATACAGTTGTGAGGAATTAAATGAGTTACTACACATAAAGTGTAGAAAACTGAGTTGGTATGTAATAAGCACTCTTCAATTATTATTGAAGTATTATTAACAATTTGGAAACTTTTATCAATCACGCAGATGTTGGCCAATTGAAAATTTTGTCCCTTTTCCCAATCTCCCATGGTTAACAATAGTTGAACAGCTCATTCTTATGAGAATGGACCAATAAATCAATAAAATACATAAGAATATACATCTATCCATCAGTCCTAGATACTGTGATTGGTTTTGGTGAAGCAGGACCATATTTGTATACAAATTTGAAAGTCTATCCTTTTGCCCCTTTCTTCCCCTCAATTCAGAGGCAATGATCCCAACGATCTATTTAGACATACTGTTACTATGTGTGGTTATTTCAATTGTCAAACAGCAAATGAGCTTTCAAAGCACAGCAAGGATAAAGGGGAGCAGTCTGCAAAATCACTTTTCTCATCAGAATCAATAAATAACACTAACATGGAATTTTAAATCGAATTTAAAATATGTGTGAAAAAATAATTTTATGCATGCTTTTTGCATTTAAACTTTTGAGAAGACACAAATCCTTACCTGTATGTTTTCTCAGGACCAAGGACTGTATCCCCTTAACTGTGTATCCCCAGGATGTACAATAGACACTGGAAAAAGATGGATGGACGGGTGGGGAAAAGAGAGCTGCCTTTACCCAGATTTTAGAATCCATCAAATTCCTGTAATCGCAGAATCAAATATTAGTGATATGAAAAGAACTGAGTCAAGGGGAAGTCATACCACTTGACCAAAGCTAGGTGGCAATTTAAGGACAGAGGCTGAACTTGAGTTCTATCCGTCCTATAAAGAATGCAGAGCTCTTGTTTATACCAGAGCTTCCCATCTAAAGGCAAGCCTCCTTGGTCTTTTGCAAGCTTTGGAAATATGTCTCTGAAACCAGGAACAGAATAATTTAGGTGCTTTTCTTCACGTATCTAATCAGTGTTTACTAGAGAGAGATCTTCACCTACATTTTTCATTACATTCAAAAATTAAAGAACCACTGATTCTCCGACTCGCCTCTTCAGGCCTCTGAGACAAGAGATTTGCTACTTGTTATATGAAATCCTTCTGCCTCCAAAAGCTTTCAGATTTCACCCACTGGATAAATCAAAAGAGTCTCCATGCTGCTTACATTAAGGTAGCCTTTTGTTGAAGATACATACATTAGAGTTAGAGGAGCTGAGACTTTGTGTACAGATTAAGTGCGGTTTGAAATTGTGAATTTTAGATGTAGCACTGAATGAAAAGCTTTCACTCTACCATGTAAGAAAATGTTTCTCAATAAAACCAAAGGACTTAACATCTACAAATCACTAAGTCAGTCAGAAAGCATCTGTTTCTACCTGCTGGCACAGAGCACAGCACTACAGCGACATGAACCAAATGAGGGCTCCAGGAGCTCAATTCAGCTGCACTAGGACCATGACTTGGGTATGCAGAGAGGGCAGCTGGACCGGGGGTTTGCATGAGTCAGAGACCTAGAAACAGAGAAAGGAAGACAAGCCAAGCTCAGATGATATTTTGCTCCTGCTCTCCACCCTTCAGTGGGTTCCCCACTGCCTGCTGTGTGACTTTCAGAACCCCCATTGGAGCTTCTAGGACTTTTACAATAAGGTTCTAACCTATTTTTCCTTCTACCCTACTGATTCCTGGCAGGTACACTATATTCCAGATTAAACAGACTATTTTCTGCTCCCTGAAGAGTCCAATCATGTAACCACCTTCCACACCTTTGCACGAGCTATCCCTCCACCTAAGAGGAACTCTTCCTCCCTACCATCCTATCCTAAGTGCTACCTCTTCTCTAGAGCCTTTCCTGATTTTCCTTCCAACCTTATAAGCTACCATTAATTGGATGTGCCCCCAGCTACCATGAAACTTTTGCACTTTTGTAAAAAGTAACTCACTCATGGTAATTATTTTCTAAATGGTGTGGCAGTAATTTGGGAATCTTTTTTCTTGCTCTCAATCAAAATTAGCTGAACATCTACTGTGTGTCAGACATTGTGCTGGGTGCCTGAGACACAAAAATGAATAAAGTCAAGTTTCTTGCCCTCAGTGGGCTCGTGGTCTAGTAAATGAGACAATATTATGATAGAGGGTTACAGCTAGTGCAATGGGAGCCCAGGTAAGGGAAGAACTTACTGTCTAGGGAAATATGAGAGAGGTTATGGCATTTAAAAGTTGGGGATAGAGAGAAATTTGAGAAAATTTGCTCATTTAGGAAAAAAATGAGCGAGAGAGAGTTCTAGGTAAAAAGAACATTTATGCAACACTGCTTGGCTCAGGACAGGGGATAGGCACTCAATGTTTATTGAACGAATAAAGCAAAAGTCTCCAAAATTATGGCATTGTCTTAGCCCCCTCCTCCCCACTACTATTTACATTTACTAAGTGCCTACATGATTTCCATCTTCACACCAACCCTGTAAATTAGGCACCGTCATCCTCATTTTATAGATGAGGAAGCTGAGGCTCCCAAGTCCTGAGACCCCAAAACTATCAAGTGGCAGAGCCTGATTGAGTTATTTATAATATAGAAATGTGCTAAAGAATTCACCTTAAAGGAGTCACTTGTTGAGCAAACTCTTGGCTCTCTTCCTTGAAGCCTGGGGGTGGGGGGCACTCTGGGCATCCCTCAAAGCCCAGCAGGTCTCTGGTCAAGTGTACTGGGGCAGAAAGGGGAGAAACGGCTGAAGCCATGCTTCATGCAGATTCCACGCACGGCAGGGTCCTATATCTCCCCACCAACCTAACATGCGTTCTTGCACAGCATTTGGTCTCAGTGGCCCCAAATGAGGGCCCTCTTCCTTAATGACAAAAGACAACCTGGAGAGAGCCACCCAAACATCACCTCAGGACAAGTCAGGCTCATAAATCTTCCCTAGGGTTCAAAGAACTGAATCAGAGCTCTGGCTTTCTAAGACAAAGCATTATTTTTGATGGAGTTCCTGTTCCTACTTTTCTTTGATCATTTTCTCAATTTCTGCCTTTCTAGTTCAGGCTTTTTCTTCAATACTTGTACTGGGCACATGCTTTTTTTTTTCTCCTAGCTGAGATGATTATATCTTGCCATTGTGGTGTTCCTTTTCCATTGAAAGCAATGAGAAATGAAAATCCACATTTCAGAACAGTGTCCATTAAATATACACCTTTTTTGTGGATGAAAAAAAAGCACTCTCTGAGGGCTGATTTTCAGCTCTGTGTATCACCTGAAGATTAGGTATTGGGTGAGATTTCTGCTCCTCACAGGCATTTGCATTTAGTAATTGAGAATGATGGCAGAAAGTCTGGAGCAGAAGCAACTTATTTTAAGGAATGCCTTGGTCTCAAGCATTGCTAATCAAAGTGTGGTCCTTGGATCAGTGGCAACTGCTTCACTTGGGAGCTTATTAGAAATGCAGAATCTCAGGCCCCACTCCAGACCAAATGAATCAGAATCCACCTTTTAACAAGATCCCAGGTGATTTGTATGCACATTAAAGTTTTAGAAGCACAAGTCTAGAGCTAAGGTGTATTCGCTTTTATTGCCTTACTGGAGCCTCCATGTGCATTTCTTTCCTAAAAAAGAAAATCTCTGTATAGTGAACTCTATAGGACATCCCCCACCACCCTTGCTTGTCCAGTTTACTCATAGAGGAACTGTGAAGTGATAAATACTCTTCCAGAAATCACACTCTCAGCCTGAAGGAGTTCAAAGTGAAACGAAGCTGATGGGTAGCTTCCTGCAGCATACGAGTGCCTAAAAAGAAAGAGCTCTGAGACTGACAGGTGACAGGCAACCCTTACTCCCATCCTCTTCACCAAGGCTCTGGATATTTTTGCCTGGCATGATCCCCCCTGGGAAGGCAGGGAGAAAAGACATGCTATAGAAACCTTATAGGTGACTGTCATAAGACCGAGGTGGCCATGATGTACACTGAGCTCTGAAATGTTGAGGAGGATGCTCTGTAAACACGACCGAGCAGAACCAAGAGCACAAAACAAATCTCGGCTGTGCTCAGACCTCACCCATCCAATAACAACAGTCAAGACAAATGTAAACGAACCTTGATTCACTAGTCTGTCATCTACATAAGAGAAATGGACCAAGAAGATGGAAAATCATGTGGACCTGGTTTGAGAGAATGAAAGCTAGAACTGGGAGGCAAAAGCAGACAGGAGGGGAGGAAATGATCCAGATCCACACAATACTGTTCTGCCGGTCTATTCCCACTCATCTGTGAAGCAGAGCTGGTGTCCACGGCAGATCAGAGGCTGTGACCAGAGCCCTGGCAGGCCGCACAGGTGCTGACCTGGCCTCACACTTGACCTTTTCCTCCATGAAGAGGAAGCTTGTCCCAGAGAAATCTCTATAAAAAACTACAAGCACCCAAAAAGTTATTCCTTCTTAAAAAAAAAATACAAAAATAAAAATAAAAACCAATGTCCACCCAAAGCAAGTGTTTTCTCACTAATTTTGATACATATGCACATTGCAATAAACACCTTTATACTCTGGGCATCTTTCAGATGTCTAAGTGGAATGCCTGGGTCATTGATTACTCTGTGTTAAAGCCCAACTTGTTACACCTCTCCTCCACTTTTGCTAATTTTTCACTCATTTTTTTTTCCATTTTCACCTTTGAATTCTCTGAAACAGCAATATTTTAAAAAGCTAAAATGGTTTATTTATATCAATCAATACTTGCTTTTCAACCAAAGATTATTTATTTATATATTAACAGGATCTCAGCTCCTTTTAACGTCCACATCAGCAAGCTCTAGAGAACGTTTGCAATGGACAGGAATGATGGACAGCAATGAGCAGTGGAGGCAGGGAGACTAGGCTCTGAAATTCAGACAGGAACTCCATCTGTCTTCCTCTACCACAACCAAAAGATAACCCTCCCCCAGAACCAAATATGTTATAGATTAGCCGCCCACGGAGGCTGAGGCTATCAATTTTATTTCAGCTAACTTCTACTTCATAGAAGAGCAATTGACTTTATTCCCCGAAATCAGACCTCGATGAGCAAAGCAATCTGTCAGAGGCACACCTGAAAGAATACCTCTGCACCTCCTCCACGCCCCCAACATACACATACATGCTGCACACACAGGGAAAGGGAAAGTTAACTTTCAAATAAACCTGCCCCTCAGCCAGTCTGACCACGTTTCCAGACCCTTCACATTCTCAAAGGTGGTTCTTACAACTCTTGCTTAAATCCAGAGGCTGAAATCTGACCTCTATCTGCTGAAGGCATTGGCAAGAGGTCCACAAATACACCACTCCCCACTCCCCCCACCCCCCCCTGCCCCGCCCCCGCTTCCTTGGCCAAAGTGGGAATAATGGGCCAGGCTTTATTGTCTTTCCTTGGGAGAAGCCAGGCCCGGAGGCTGGTAGGAAGCTCCAGACAGAATGTGGGTGTGTGAATATGTGCGGGCTCCACAGGAGAATTTTCAGGGAACTCCAGCGGTTTCGGAGAAGGGCGGCCATAGGCTGGGACGCAAGCACCCTCGCGTTGTCAGATCCTCCTGAAGTCTGGGTGTATGGGGGAGGGGTGCAGGGCTGTCCTGGCAGCTAGGCTCTCTCTCCCCTCTGGGCCATCCCCAGGCCCTCCCATCACAGCTGGGTCACTCACCGCCCGTGAGCTGTGCAGGGCCGAAGCACAGCGCCAGCTGAAACCACAGGATCACGGCCAAGAGTCTCTGGGGGGACTGAGGTTGCTGCTGCTGCTGCTGCTCTAGAAATCCATCTCCATTGCTCGGGTTCATTCCATGATACATCTTTCATCCACAGAGGGCATCCAGCTTGCAAGAGTCTGCAACCCGAAGCGGAACACCACAATAAGCCAGTCTGTCCGGGCTGGGGGGCCACGCTCCCCCTCCTCCGCTCTGGGACCCGGCGCCTCGGCTTCCCAGGCTCCATCCTGGTTCCTCCCCCGCGCGGCCCCCGCCCCCTTTCCCACGGCGAGGTCCCCCGCCTTCCCCCGAGCCGGGTGCACTGAGTAACAGCCGCCGTGGGATGCTGCGCGTGCTGGGGGATGGAGGACAGGAGGGAAGGCAGGGGTTAGCGCACATTGGCTCCGCGCCGGTCTCCGGGATTCAGCAGCTGTGCCCACCACAGGAAAGTCAAAAGCCTCCCCGCGTCTCGGGGCCGAGAAGACACTTTTCCCTGGGCCTATACATTTCACTCTGGGAATCTCACAATGTGGCACCGTCTCCCCCAGCTACTTCTCTGGTTTTTCTCGGGATTGGGATGGATCCTACTGCCCCAGTCCCCAGTGAGATTTCTCTGCGCTGTCCAAAAAAAAAAAAAAAAAAAATTTCTCCCTTGGGGAGCTGCACCAGGCACCAACTCCCCCTCCCCGGCCTGCGCGCGCCTCCCCGGAATGGAAGACCCTTCCGGGGCTGTCGGTCTTACCTGTGGGTCTCATGCATGCAGCTTCCTTCCCTCCTCCGCCTCCTCCCCCCGCCAGTCTAACCCGCATCTGTGCGCGACCTCTGCTGCCGCCGCTGCGCGAGCGAGCGAGACGGAAGCTTCGGCGGCGGCGCCCGGCTCCAGCTCCCCCGCCCGCGCGCTCCCTCCCCAGGCGCCCCCGAGCGGGCGGGTGCGGGGGGAGGACGGGAGCCCGGCCGCGCGCCCCCGCGGAGGCGCCCGCGCGCCCGCTACCTGAACTCGCGAGCGCGCGGCGGCGGCGGCGCGGAGAGAGGGAGGGGGTGGGGACGGGGTGAGTTGGGGGGCGGGGACGGGGCGAGGGGTGCGCGGGCGCGCGAGCACGCGCCTCTGCCAACGCGGCCGGCGCCGTGGCGGGGCCGGGGACTGGCGAGGGCGGGGACGGGGAAAGGGGCCCGCCGCCGCGACCAATGGGAAGCCCGCGCGCCTGCACCTGTCGGGGCGCGAGGCGCCGGCGGCCGGTCTCGCACACGCACGCAGCTCGGTCGCCCCTTCCCCGGCGCTGTACTGCGGCCCCTGCCCCGGCTGCGCGCCAGCTCAGGTGCCCGCCCCGGCCTCCGCGCGGCGTCTGGTGCCCCCAGCCCGCGGTGCGGCGCGGGAGAGCGCTGCGCCCTAGAACTACCGCCGCCGCGGTGGCTCCAGACCCGGGGCGAGTGCGCGGCCGGCCGCTCCCAACTCCAGAACGCTCGCCACAGACCCGGTTAACTTGAGCATCGCCAGTTGCCCAAGTCTCTTAATTTCCCGCGTCAACCCCTCCCCGCTCCCACCTCCGCCGAAGCTCTGCGCGTCCCCAGGGAGCCCGAAGGACGACCTGAGGCGGCTGAGAGACACTCTCCCACTCCCCCGCACCCTTGGTATTTTCCCTCTGCCAGCTGCAGGCGTTGTGAGTGAGGACCCCTGTCGGGTCTTGGAGATGCGCGGGGCCCTTGGAGCCTCAGCCTGGGAGGCGCTCCCCTGGGCGGGGAGGCGGGGGTGGCGGGTGATTGGTGACACGCAGAAGGTTGGGTATCTGGAGGAGGGGAGGCTTCCGGGGTCATAGATCGGAAGCCAAGGGGGTCGGTGGTAATTGCCCTCCCAGACCCAAGTGGAGAGAGTTGGCCTGGTCGGTCCCCTGTCTCTACGACAATTCTGGTGTCGGAGCTCAGCCGGCAGTGGTTGCAGCTCTCAGTCGCCGCCGGCTCTGACCGCCCGCGGTCGGTTTCAAGATAGGGAAGCCCACATTCCAGCCACAGTGATTAAGAGGTGTCAGCTAATGAGGTGGCGTCCACCGGCCGCACTTTAGAGCCAGTGACACTCCATGATTCTGTAGCAATTTGTGGATATGGAAACTATGTTCCTGATACAGCTACCAAATCATCCCTTGCTTCTATCGACTCTCTCAAAATCTCACATACTGATGGTAGTTGGGAAATTACAGCTTTTACTGTGTCAGCTCTTACTGGGAGTAATTTTAACATATTCTTTCAGGATAGATTAGCTTTTAGTAGATAAATCAAGCTCCGTTATTTTGTTTTTTGTTTTTGCGTGTGTGTGAAATTGAGATGGCAACTTTGCACAAAATAAACAAGATTCTGACTAGCACAAGTCCAGTTTTGCTACAGCTTGTACTTTGGGACCCCAAAATCTTAGTAGGGGACCATCCACCTTCCCAAGGTCCTGTGACTGTCCTCTACAGTTTGTATATTTATTCCATTTTTCTTTCTTAGTAAATTTTCTAAATCTTTTTAAATATCCACCAAATCAACAACGGTCAGAAATATTTGTTGACCATGCACATGTTCTTAACAATTATAAGAGATATATCCAAGTGCTGTTGAAATCTGTTCTTTGGCTGGAGTACAATCTAATTTTACAGAGAATGTTGGGACTGAAAGGAACATTCAAGTTTATCTGATCCAAACATGGGATCTATGCTTGAGTTTCCTCTCTGACATTTCTAATAAGTGGTCATTCAGCCTCACTGAATACTTATCAAGGTAGCCTGTTTATATTTGCCAGCAGGTCTCTTAGAAAAGTCTTTCTTATATTGAACTGAAATCTACTTCCCTGAAACCTTTACCCACTGATTCTGGCTCTCCTCTGTGGGCCCACGCAGCTAAATAGAATTCCTCTTTCTTAAGAGAGCATCTCATGGCTTTGGAGATGGCTTCGTGTTCCCTTGAGTCTTCTCTTCTCTGGGCCACGCATAGCCGTTTCCTTCAGTGCGACGATTCCTAGACTTTTCACCAGCCTGTGGCCTTTCTCTGACCCAGTTTCTCGATGATCATCCACCCCCAACAATCAAAGTTTGTTTCCAGAAAGAGGCCCTACTTTCCCTCTGTGGGTTCTGACCAGTACAGGCCAGTACTGTTGCTTTCTGTATTTTAAACAACTTGCTTCTATGAATTCAACTGAAGAAGACAAGCATTTGGAGGGCAACTACAGCATAACATATTGTTATCATTACATATGTTATTATTATTATCTTTTTCTACATTATCCCATGTATTATTTTTGTAGGGCTGCCAAAACAAAATACCACAGACTGGGTGGCATAAACAACAGACATTTATTTTCTCACAGTCCTGGAGGCTAGAGTTCCAAGATCAAGGTGCCAGCAGGGTTGGTTCCTTCTGAGGTCCCTGTACATTGCTTGTAGACTACCATCTTCTCCGTGTGATCACATGGTCTTTCCTCTGTTGTGTCTGCATCGTCATCTCCTCTTTTTATAAAGACACCAGTCATATTCAATTAGGGAACACCCTAACAACCCCATTCTAACTTCACTGCCCTTTTAAAGACACTGTCTCCAAATATGTTCTTGTTCTGAAGTACTGGGGGTTAGGGCTTCAACCTATAAATTTTGGGGGGGGACACAATTGAGCCTGTAACATCCCACAACAAAAATACGGTATATTTTTTAAAGTGTAAAATATAAAGCAAGAACATACTCATCATGGGTGAGGATGGTGAAGGCAAAGGAGGTCAGTCCATTTGTTGGAGACCACCCAGCTAATGAAGGCCTCAGACTTGAAGTTAAGGCAGTTCAACTTCTTCCTAATAGTTTTTCTGCCATTCCACAGCTATTTCTATGAATACCTTCTACCTAAGGGAGTTTACAAAATAAGTCATCTTGAATTTATTTTGTTATGTGTTTTTCTCAAGAAAAGGAAGGAAAATGAGGGTAGATGGAATGTAGAAGAGAATATGGTTTACTTCCTATTAAGTGGGAGCAGGTATGGAAACCTGACTTTCTGTCTCTTCCTGTCCCAACTCCAGAACCAATACTAATGGGGACAGGAACTAAAGCAAAGCCTCAGAGTCCTCCTCCCAAACACAGGAGAGCACCAGGGGCTTTTTTTCTTAGAGAATGTGCCCCTCCTCTGATTACACGCCTTCTCTCTACCCTCCATGCGTGAAGTTCCCCACTGTTTTCACTCTTCTTTCCTCGTGGCATACATTATGATTTCACTTTTGGTGGCCAATAATAGTTCACTCTCTATATATTTGTTGAGCACTTACTATGAACTGGACACTCTTCTAGATGCTGGGAATGCAACAGGGAACAAAGACAAAAACCCCTGCCTTCAGCTTTGTTTAGTAACAGTATCATAGCCAATGAAGTTTATCTGAGGTGATTATTGCTAATTGAAAAACCCCTGCCTCCCAGGAACTATTCTAATTAAGGAAGACAGATGAGAAGAAAAGAAGGAAAACATTTATATGTTAGATGGTGTTAAGTGCTAGGCAGAATAATAAATTTGGGAAGAGGTAGAGGAAAAATGTAGGTTATAGTATGGGCTAAGTTGTTGTAACAAGGTGTTCCAAATATATAGTAACTTAAATAGAAGTTTATTTCTCATATATGTAAATTTCTTACCATTCGAGGTAAGGGGCATGGTAAGATGTCTGGGGCATCTCTGCTCCAGAGTCATTCAGGGACCTAGGTTCCTTCTCTCATTGCTCTGTTGTTCCCTGAGGTCTTCATTTGCATCATTGAAGCTGGATCATTGGCATTTCTGGGGTCTAGCCCAAAGGAAAGCCGTTAGGGGGTGGTACGGGGAGAAAGAAAAGAAAAGTCTAAGGCAACAATTTTCTTTCAGGCAAATGAGGAAGAAGTTACACAAATTAACTCTCTCACATATCATTACTGGGAACCTAGTCACATGGCCATAACTAGCTGCAAGGGAAGCTGGGAAATACAGTCTTTATTGAACAGCCTGGTGACCAGAAAGAAGAGAATGGATTGGAGGGGACATGGGAAACTGGCAGTCTATGGCACCTTCCGTATGAAGATAGAGATGGTGTCTTATTTTTCTTAATTAATATTCAAAGGAAAATAAATCATTTGAACCAATCTCTTCCTGACATTGAAAACCAAACTGGAGCCAGTTGTTCTTCTCTTCTGGCTTTCCTCAATCCTGCACACCCAGGAATACACCCAATCAACCACAAACCCTTTAATGAGCCCAGAACATACCAGAACATGAGGCTACCATTGTACCAAATGCTGTGTTTGGGTGCAAATCTAGAATTTTCAAAGTATCTGATTCACCTTCACCCGTTGCCTTGGCCTTGGAGACAAGTTTCAGGGGCTAGAGTGTGGAACAGGATAAGTAAGCTCATTCAGTCACACTCCCATCCATTCTTCCTTCCATTCGAAGTGCGCTTACTGTGTACCAAGTATATTTCCGTCATTGTGTCAGGTATGGAGGATACAAAAACAAAAACACAATCCTTATCTTTAACAAGTTTACAATCTATGGGGAGAGTTGAAAGACAAACCTGCAATTACACAGTCTTGGGGTAATTGCTGTGATTGGAAAGTACATAAGAGAAGGTGGCAGGAAAGGGGTCCTGGAGGTGACCTCATATGTCATATGAGTAGAGGGTGTGTGTGTGTGTGTGTGTGTGTGTCAGTCAGAAGTAAAGGGGAAAGGACATACAGTGAGTTTTCTAGGCAGAAGGAACAGCTTGTGCAAAGGTCAGGAGGGAAGGATGGGGACAGAAACCAAGGTTAGAATTTAGAATGCAAGTTGGAAAATGCCAAGAGATAAAACTTCTGAGAAGCACTCGGACCATATCAAGAAGGGCTTAGAAAGCCATGCAGAAAAGTGTAGCTTGTGTCTGCAAACCAAGGGAGAAGACAATGGAGGGGTGGGAAGAAACTGGAGAGGTGAACCAGAAAGGGACTATTGACCATTGGCCCATAGATACATGAAAGGTGCTCAACACCATTAATTAATTGGGGAATACCAATTAAGAGACACTGTTTTCACGCATCAGATGGATTACAAATACTGTAAGTTTGATAATATCAGGTGTTTGGTGATAATGCAGGGAAAAGGGAGTTCCAATATTCTGCTGGTACGAGTGTAAATTTCTGTATATTGACCATGTCTTTTATTTTCTGTATTTTGATGCCTTGACATTGGGGACCTTGGTGACCCTCAAGGGGCTGCGCTTCCCAGAACTAGACAATTCCTAGAAATAGTAGACCACGGCTGGGCGCAGTGGCTCACGCCTGTAATCCCAGCACTTTGGGAGGCCAAGGCAGGCGAATTACGAGGTCAGGAGATCGAGACCATCCTGGTTAACACAGTGAAACCCCGTCTCTACCAAAAAATAGAAAAAATTAGCCGGGCATGGTGGCGGGCACCTGTAGTCCCAGCTACTCAGGATGCTGAGGCAGGAGAATGGTGTGAACCCGGAAGACAGCCTGCAGTGAGCCGAGATCGCGCCACTGCACTCCAGCCTGGGCGACAGAGTGAGACTCCGTCTCAAAACAAAAAAAAAGAAATGGTAGACCACACCCCCCCACACCCTCCTCTATGAGCTGTCACACTCAGGGCCACTATTCTCCTGCCCTTATCACCCCAGGTCCAGGTACCAGACAACTAGGCACAGCCCCTATGCCCCAGAGTCTGCTGAAACCATTCAAACTAGCCCATCTTAAATCTGTTTACACTGCCTCACCTATTCCTTCCCGTGAAACTACAATAAAGGCTCTTGTCCATGTTCCCCACCGCACTCTCCCTCCTTCTGCCTCTAGACCTACCTGTTGCTTCCCCACGTGGCCCTGCATGGAGTGCCATGCTCCCATCTCTAGGCATCTCTGACTCTGAAAAACTTTTTCCTTCATGACAGTCATTTCTACGTCTGTGTGTCTTAACATACCTAATTAAAATAAATCCCAGGCACTTTTAGAACAGGCCACCACTGGCAAGGAGGGGAGGCTGGGCGCAGGGGCTCACGCCTGTAATCCCAGCACTTTGGGAGGCCGAGGTGGGTGGATCGTGAGGTCAAGAGATCAAGACCTTCCTGGCCAACATGGTGAAACCCTGTCCCTACTAAAAATACAAAAATTAGCTGGGTGTGGCAGCACGTGCCTGTAGTCCCAGCTACCTGGGAAGCTGAGGCAGGAGAATTGCTTGAACTCGGGAGGCAGAGGTTGCAGTGAGCCAAGATCGCGCCATTGCACTCCAGCCTGGCGACAGAGGGAGACTCCATCTCAAAAAAAAACAAAAAGAGGGGAAAGTGATCCTGCGATTGCACTGTTCAGCATCTACCCCCAAAGAAACCCTGATGCATTCACTTGGATACTTCGTCTACTAAACAGAGATAATGCCAGTACTTACTTCACACGACCATTGAGGGGAATGGCATTATTCCTTAAGAGCACCTGAAGAGCACCTAGCACATAGTAAGTGCTCAGGAAAGTAGGTCCAAAGATATTCACTGCAGATATTTTTCTAACAGTGGAAAATTGGAAACAAGCTGAGTGACGGAATGACTAAATAAATTGTGGTCTAGTCATACTAAGGAACACTATGTAGCCATTAGGAATAAATTAGATTTCCACCTAAGAACAGGAGCTCTGTGAAACATTGTTGCTGAGCAAAAGAAGCAAATTGTAGAACACAGTGTACAGCAAGATACAATTTACGGAAAGGCAATACCATAGATTTTCTATGGATTTATATGAACACAAAAGAAAAAAGTCTGAAATGATTCACAGCAGTGGGGTTACATCCAGGTTAGCGTGAGCAGATTGAGTTGTTTGGGATGGGTGGTCAAAAATACTTTAGTTTTATTGCTATGACTTTTATTTTATTGTTTGGGGGGTGGTGAGGAGATTATGTAATACTAGGGTAATTAGGAACTAATTTGAAATTCACGAGATGCGAGAAAAAAGATAAAGAGGGTAGAAAGTGGGAATGAACTTGGTGCTTAATGAGATGGAGTTAACTTTGAGAATACCATGAAAAATAGAAATAATAAGATCTGTCTCATAAGGAGTCCTTGGACTGAAGGCTTTCACTTGGACGAGGAAGGGAGGGATGTGCAATAACGTTAACTGCTAAACTCGTTTGCCATTTTAAGATCAACCTTGAGCTCCCCTCCAGAGCTTCCCCTCCTCATAGGAGGTGGGATAGGAGCCCCCTCTGTCCCTCCCTGGAAGTTTCCTCATCCCACACTATATCCTTAGCTGCAAGTTGGTTGATTTCCTGTGATAATTAGGCGGGTTAAACTGCCATAACAGATAAGGCAAAACATGTAATGACTCCAATATAATAGAAGTTTCTTTCTCATAGGACAGTCCAGGGTGATGAGGGAGGGGCACGAATGGGGGAGTTGAGGATGAGTGGAGTTGGGGCACAGCAGTCACTCAGGAACCCAGGCAGAAAGCAACTTTGTTCCAGTCAACACATGGTTTCCAAGAGTTTCTGGTCTTTGCCATTTCAGCTGTTTAGTAAAATTTAAAGATGGCTGGACACACCACAAAGGCATTTGGATAGATGAAAGGTAGAATTCTTTGTTACTTATAGCTCCAAACAAGAAAAGACTGCCACACAGGGCCACACAGAGATTGCGCCAGGGCTATTTGGGTCAGCTTATGTATGGCAAGTGGAATGGGGTTAGCTAGGTTTTGTGAACTCCCTGTGGACTGTCTGATTTGAGTAATTTGAGTAATTTCAGGGGGCTGTGGAGCATAGTGGTTACCCCTAGTTTTCTGGTACCTGGGGCAACCAGGGCAGTGGCCGCATATGAGTGCCCAAAAAGGGAATTGGTTTAGTGATTGGGGTTGTGGACTCAATCAGCAAATCAAGAAGCAGAACTGACCAGCCTTAAGCCAGGGCCTCAAAACTTGGGTCAAGACAATATTATATTTATATAATATATATAAATACATATGTGTATATATAATATATGTTATCTACATTACAATGTATATCTTTTTATGTTACATATATTACAGTATATATAATTATCTATTATAGAATATGTAACATATATTACATAATATATAATTATATATTATATAACTACCTATTATATAATACGTAATATAATATAATTAATTATATAAATATATACTAAAATCATATTATATAATCAATTAATTATAATATAAAATGTATGATTAATATATAACATATATAATTTTCTCTATTATATATTGTATAATTTTACTTAAAATTTAAATTATATATTTTATATAATAATATATAATATGTGATATAATAATTTATTATATATTATATAATATAAATATATATTATACATAAATATTTATATAATTAGATATAATTATATATAATGTATTATTATATGCATATAATTTTTTTCTTACATCAGCCCGTGGGGAGAAAGACTAGGGCATATATGGGCCAGGCCCCAAAGTGGCCCACATCTATTCTGCCCTCATTCCGTTGACCATAATGAGGTCGCATGGCCAACTAGTCACATGGTCTCACATAAGTGCAAAATGACCTGAGAAATGTAGTCCCAGGAACAGCTGTTCCTAAGGTTGAAGGGAAGCTCAGGTTTCAGTGGGCAACTAGCTGACTCTACCAAAGGGCTGTAAATTAATCTACACTCATAATTTATTTGCTTTTTTTTTCTTGCTTTGTTCATATTTGTTTTACCTGCTTACATAGTAAGCTCCTTTAGGGCAAGGACTATGATGTTCTCTTGCTTTTTGCTTTTTTTTCTTGCTTTGTTCATATTTGTTTCACCTGCTTACCTGGTAAGTTCCTTTAGAGCAAGGACTATGATGTTCTCTTGCTTTTGATGCTTTCCCCAGCAATTAATTCTGTATCCAATGGGGTTCTTAATGGATAAGCTTCTCATTAAACAAGCCCCAAGTAATTTCAATAGGCAAAGGTAGTTACCACTTCAGAGTCGGTGTAAATATCTGATACTTAGAATATGATTTCAGCTAGTTAAATTTATATCACTGGGGTAAAAAACAGCAACAGAAATATTATCTGGGCCTTTCACTTTTTTATTTAATTCTGAATTGGATAAAATATTTCCAATAACTTTAAGCTTTGGCGTCTGTATAGCAATATTTGGTTCTTGGATTAAATCAAACAAATATTGCTAATGGGATGGTTCAACGTCATCATCACCTATAGTCATGTTTTCCGTTTCAGTTGACTACCAGGTAAAAGTAAATCAGTGCTCTCAAAAATACTTTCAGTAGTGAATTAAATTTTAAAATGTTATTTTCCTGACCTTTTTCTTTCATCTCATTTTCTATCACACTGCCTTCATTTTCTATCATACTGCTTTTTTTTTTTTTTTTTTTTTTTTGGTTTCTTAAAGACTCTTACCTTTAAAACCACTGTCAGCTTGGCATGGACATTTTCTTCAGGAAGGTTAATACTTAATGACACCAAGAAAAGGGGTGGGAAGAAAACAAAACTCAGCTATGAAATCACTTACTCACTTTCATTCAGAATTTATTGAGTGCCTAAAATATGCCGAAGATAATGCAAATCCGTAAAAATGCAAATAGACATTATTTCAGCCTTAGAGCTCATAGTCATAAACCCAGGCCTATGTTTCTTTTATATACATTTTTTTAATTCAGGCACCTATTCATTCAACAAATATGTATTGAGTTCTACTATGTGCCAGGCACTACTTTGCATGCTAGAAATATACAACTAAACAAAGCAAAGATTCCTGTCCTCCTGGAGCTTATATACAAGTGGAGAGAGATAGGCAATTATTTATCTCCACTCCCTACATCTCCAATCCAGAAGTGATTTTTTTTAACCTGTGAAGTTCTCTGATATTTTAGCATCTTTCCTTTGGCAACTGCTACTATCTAGCAGGTGTATCCAAGTTGAAAAAGAACAAGGACTGGATCTTAACCTTTATATCTACCACTATGGCTAGGACAGGGTTAATAAATGCTCATTGGCTCAATGAATGAATGAATTCTTTTCACAAAAGCATCACCAGTGTAGCCAAAGCAAATGAAGACTCACAGGATGCTGAATGGGCTTTTTAAATTTCCATTATCTGAAGGTATACTAGTCCATTTTCATACTGCTATGAAGAAATACCCAAGACTGGGTAATTTATAAAGAAAAGTAGGTTTAATGGACTCACAGTTCCACATGACTGGGGAGGCCTCACAATCATGGTAGAAGGCAAAGGAAGAGCAAAGCATGTCTTACATGGAGGCAGGCAAGAGGGCGTGTGCAGGGGAACTGCCCTTTATAAAATCAAAAGGTCTCATGAGACTTATTTTCTTTTTCTTTTCATTTTTTTTTGAGACAGAGTTTTGCTCTTGTCACCCAGGCTGGAGTGCAATGGTGTGTTCTTGGCTCACTGCAACCTCCACCTCCCGGGTTCAAGTGATTCTCCTTTCTCCTGCCTCAGCCTCCTGAGTAGGGGTATTACAGGTGCCCGCCACCATGCCCGGCTAATTTTTGTATTTTTAGTAGGGGTGGGGTTTCACCAGATTGGCGAGGCTGGTCTCAAACTCCTAACCTCAGGTGATCCACCCATCTCAGCCTCCCAAAGTGCTGGGATTACAGACGTGAGCCACCGCACCCGGCTGAGACTTATTTTCTATCATGAAAACAGCATGGGAAAACCCGCCTCCGTGATTCAATTATCTCTCACTGGGTCCCTCCGATCACACGTGGGGATTATGGGAGCAATAATTCAAGATGAGATTTGGGTGGGGACACAGAACCAAACCATATCAGAAGGCAACAAAGTAGCCAGAAGCCAGATGGGATTTGCTTCCACACCCCTACCCTGCCTTCTCCCTGGCTGGTTTGGGGGCTGGGATGGAAGGGCACAGGAGCAGACTACATCTACCATTGTAGATTGCATCACAAGTAAATTTTGCAATGGGCTTTATATCATGATTTTTTATTCTCAAGGGAGAATTTTAATTCTATAGTTATCATAACAGTATGAGAAATATCTGGAAAACTTCAAGGCATGTCTGGGACATTGTGAACAACCCTTTGTGCCTAGGGAGCATGTGTGTTTAGGGATGGATTGCAAGGTGGCTGACAGAAATACAGATGGAACGTCTAATTGGGGTTACACCAAAAAATTTGAACTTTATCAAAAGACAGTGGGAAGCCATCAAATGATTTTTTTTAAGTTCCAGGGTACATAGGCAGGTTTGCTGCACCTATCAACCCATCACCTAGGTATTAAGCCCAGCATGCATTAGCTATTTTTCCTAATGCTCTCCCTTCCCCACCCCCCCACCACCTGACAGGCCCCAGTGTGAGTTGTTCCCTTCCCTGTGTCCATGTGTTCTCATTGTTCATCTCCCATGTGTAAGTGAGAACATGTGGTGTTTGGTTTTCTGTTCCTGTGTTAGTTTGCTGAGGATAATGGCTTCCAGCTCCATCCATGCCCCTGCAAAGGACATGATCTTATTCCTCTTTATAGCCACATAGTATTCCATGATGTATATGTACCACATAGATGCTGGTGAGGCTGCAGATAAATAGGAATGCTATTAGTTCAACCATTGTGGAAGATGGTGTGGCGATTCCTCAAAGAATTTCTAGAACCAGAAATACCATTTGACCTAGCAATCTCATTACTGGGTGTAAACCCAAAGGAATATAAATCATTCTGTTACAAAGATACATGCATGCGTGTGTTCATTGCAGTGCTATTCACAATAGCAACATGGAATTAACCCAAATGCCCATTAATGATAGACTGCATCAAAGGATTTTGAGTGAGGAAGTATCATGATCAGTTGAACCAGATACTAGGCTTTTAGGAAGCATGAAGTTTTGATGGGCAAAGAATAGGACAAGAAGACAATGAGGAAGCTTCCCAACCATCCAGGTAAGGGATAATGAGGTGTGAGCAAGAGCAATAGCCACAGCCAAGGGAGGCTCTGAAGAGGGGCAATGGTAAGATCTCAGGGACCCCTATGTATTGAGGGTGAGGGAAAAAGAGAACGCAAAGATGACATCAAGACTTAGAGTCTAAGAGACTGAGCTGTAAACCTACTAACAAAAGCAGGGAATACAAACAAAAAGGAGATTTTGTGAGGATGGTTATGAATTCAATGTTGGAAATGTTGGGTTTGAGTTGCCAGAAAAAAATCCATATGGAGATACCCAGTAAGCGGTTGGAAACTCAGTCTCACGAGCTTTGTAGAGGGCTCCAAGGAAGAGAAGCAGGTCCCTGAGCTGCTCCAAGACTGTGGCTAAAGCCACAGAATAGATGCATTTGCCTAAGGAGTGCACGATGAAAAGGGAGGAGGCCCTGGAGAGAACTTTTGGGACCTGTGCTATAGGAGAAGGAAGAAATAGAGGGAGTGAGGGAGGGAGGACAGTCAGTGAAAATAAAAAAAGAGCAGTGGGTCTCAAACTGTGGAGAGTAGAAAAAGTACCCAGAGATATTAATGCAAACTGTGAGGCCATCCTGAGGCTGTCCCTGGGGAACCAGATTCAGTAGGCCCAGGATGGGGTCTAGGGACATGCAACTTAAAGCACACACACCGCTTCCTTTTCTATTGATGAAATTACCCCAAAATTCAGCATCTTAAAAAACAAGGAAACATTTTTGATCTCATGGTTTCTAGAAATCAGGAATCTGGCTCCAGGCCTCTGGCGAGGTTGCAGTCAAGTTGTCGGCTGGGCTGCAGTGATCGGAAGACTTAACTCGGCTAAAGGATCTGAATGAAGATGAGTGTCCTCATAACATGGCATCTGGCTCCCCAGGAGCAAGTGATCCGTGAGAGTAAGGCAGAGACCACAAGATCTTTTATGACAAAGCCTCATAAGTCACACTTGTCATGTCTGCAAAATCCTATTGTTTACATAGATGAATTGAATTCAGTGTGAGAGGAGAGGTCGCGAGGGTGACAGGAGACACAATCAGGAGGCCCACCTTGGACAATAAACATGTTCTTACACCTCTAGACTGATTTTTATACCAATGGCTCTTGGAGGGCCGGGTGCTGTGGCTCACACCTGTAATCCCAGCAGGCGTGGGATTGTGGGTCCAAGGTAGTAGGATGGCTTGAGCCCAGGAGTTCGAGAGCAGCCTGGGAAACAGTGAGACCCTGTCTCTACAAAAATTTTAAAAGTTAGCTGGGCATGTTGGCATGTGCCTATAGTCCTAGCTACACAGGGGGCTGAGGCAGGAGGATCGCTTGAGCCTGGGAGGTCAAGGCTACAGTAAGTCATAATCCAACCACTGCACTCCAGTCTGGGCAACAAAGTGAGACTCTTTTTAAAAAAAATAACCCAAGTGACCCTTGGAGAAACACTGGGTGGAGAGAAGAAAAAGTAAGCAAAGTAAGTCAAGGAAGGAAAGAAATTCAGTCAAATGGAAGGTGGACCTCAGTGCCAAATAGGACCAAGAAATCAAGATGAGACTGAGAAGAGACCACTGGATTTGGTCTCTAGGACATAGTCTTGACCTTCTAAACTCTAAAACAACACTTCTAGAGAAACACAACTTTTTTAGAAAATGCAACCTATGGTAAGAAATATATTTTACTTCAACACCTGGTACATAGTTCACCCATAGATAGAAACAAGCATTTCATGACTTCATATCTACCTCTACTACATGAGAACCACTCATATTTCTTATTCTATTGTAAAGTATTTCTTTTTAAAAAATACTAGCCAAAGTCCACTAAATTGATGTTGTTGATTACTAACGCATCTTGAGGTGAAGTTTGAAAAAACAATGTGAACATGTCTGAATAACAAAGATGATGATGATGATGATGATGATGATGATGATGACGATAACTACAAGAAGCAAATTTTGAGTGTTTATGCTAGGAGTATACACTATCTGCTAAATGTAATGCTATGAATTATCTCATCCATGACAACCCTATACTTCAGTACTACTATCACAACTTTAGATGAAGAAGTTGAATACTTAAAGAACTTAAGTAAGTTGCCCAAGGTCATATGGTTCAGAGATCAAAACTATAATTTATTTTAATCTAAGCAATATGACTTCAGAGCTCACACTTTATAACTCTCCTGTCCAATATGGAGGGCACCAGCCACACGTGCCTCTTTTAATTTTAATAAGTTAGAATTAAATAAAATTAAAAGTCTATTTCCTCAGTCGTGCCAGCCATATTTCATGTGCTCAGTAACTACCTGTGGGCTCCATATTGGATAGTACAGATACAACGCATTTCCCTTATCTCAGAAAGTTCTGTTGGACAGCGCTGCCCTAGAGCTAAACTATAAGGGTCAGGGGAGATGGAAGTCACCTGAGCATAGTTGTAAGGCGAGAGAGAAAAGAAGAAAGAGGAGTCAAAATAGGGGATGCAGGAGACAGCAAGGGTCTGGGGAAGATGGAGGGACAGAATCAGAGTAGGGGGAATGGGCTTTGGCAAGAGACAGGGTCAATTTCCACCCTGTATCAGAAAGGAGGAGAAAACGGATGAAGACCCAGAGGAAGAGGAAGTTGAGGAAGTTTGCTTTGATGACCTTGATCTTGTTTAAAATGTAGAGGCTGAGAACAGGAGCAAAGAGTGAGTGAGCAAAAGTGTGGTCAGGGGCTTGAGTCAGATAGAAAAGATTAGAAATCATCCCTGCACTAGATGCACATGTGCAAATAGAGGCACTGACACCTACCACTAACTGGCTTAGCAGTGCTTAGACACTGTGAATTTTTATTTTTTATAGTTTTTTTTTTTTTTTTTTGAGACAGAGTCTCATTCTGTCACTTAGGCTGGAGTGCAGTGGTGCAATCTCTGCTCACTGCAACCTCTGCTTCCTGGGTTCAAGCAACTCTTCTGCCTCAGCCTCCCGAATAGCTGGGATTACAGGTGCCTGCCACCATGCCCCCAGGTAATTTTTGTATTTTTGGTAGAGATGGGGTTTCACCATGTTGGCCAGGCGGGTCTCGAACTCCTAACCTCAAGTGATCCTCCCACCTCGGCCTCCCAAGGTGCTGGGATTACAGGCATGAGCCACTGCACCCAACCTTTAGACACTGATTTTTTTTTTTTTTTTTTTTTTGAGGCAGAGTCTCGCTCTGTCTCCCAGGCTGGAGTGCAGTGGCGCAATCTCGGCTCACTGCAACCTCCGCCTCCTGAGTTCAAGCAATTCTCCTGCCTCAGCCTTCCGAGTAGCTGGGACTACAGGCATGTGCCACCACGCTGGCTAATTTTTTTGTATTTTTAGTAGAGACAGGGTTTCACCGTGTTAGCCAAGATGGTCTCGATCTCCTGACCTTCTGATCCACCTGCCTCAGCCTCCCAAAGTGCTGGGATTACAGGCGTGAGCCACTGTGAATTTTTAGTGCAGTCAATCATTTATTTCATTCATTCAACAAATATTTATCAAGTTCCTGAGTGGGGGTGAAAAAAGCAGGTGAGAGCCTTTCTCTCATGGAACTTACTGGAGGATGACTTGGTTAACCAAATCTTCACAGAACTCTCAAGTGTAGGCCTGCAATGAACACACCCACCAAGGCGAGAAGCTGCTACTCTAAAGGAGCTGTGAGAGTGTATAGTAGAGAATTTAATCTGATCAGGGATGGCTTTCTCTGAACCAAGACTTCAAGAAGGAACCCCGTTCCATGCAAAGGGGAGAACAGTTAATGACTCTCACCAGAGGTACGGCCGTGCAGAGACCCAGGTAGGTGGATGAAGGTGCTTTCAAAAGGTTCTTGTGGACAGAAGCAGTTGCTGAATGCACAGACAGGGCCACCCACAGTTTGTGAATTCTACTCCAGCCCCATGTGTGGGTGGCTTTGAGTGAAAAGAACACTATGAGTTACCCACTGAAAATTCTTTCATAGTATAATAAATCTGCTGGATGCAGAGGCTAGAATTTAAGTGGGCTGAGGGTGCCCTACCCTACCTAACATCAGCAAAGGATTCACGATGCACAGCATATTACAATATATGCACAGTTAGCCATCACAGCAAACCATTCATCACCAGAATTCTATTGCAGTGCTATCTTCCCTCACTTCTATCTTTCGGGGGAAAAACAAATTTCCTTTAAGGTTGAAAACTTCATGCTCAATTTTAGCAAAAACAGAAAACATTTTAAAAATGGAACTTTAAAAGCCTCACACATTTTTTTTAAAGTTTCAACAAAGCACATTCTTTAAAATTAAAAATAAAATTATTCAATGTAATGCCTATGTGATGCTGAGGATGAAGGAACTCCAAATTGGATACGTTATTAAGCGAGACTATTTCCTCAAGTTTCCACTGGGTCAATGTCTTCCTGTGTTTTAACATTACAAACTAGTTGTAATAACATTTCAAAAATCAGCAACTTTATCACACCGTTTTGTGTTTCTGTGTTACTTTTGAGTGATCCAGTAACTGCAGCCCAGTCCTGTTATCTCCCTGTGGAATTGAATTCACTGTCAACTCTAAGTTGAATACTTATTTCGAGTTCTTCCTTTCTTCGTAAGAATTAGTTAATTATCATCTCCTGCTTTTAATTGCATGAAGTTTACAAATGTGAAAAACATTAAAATCCTAAGATGCAGCAAAACTAGAAGTGTTTAAAATACTCTTATGCTCTCCGGGCTACACGTGATTTTCTCTGGCTGTAATTATGCAGTCCTAGCAAGAGGTTGGGGTGAGGGACCAGGGTCCGATCCTGACTCCACTGCCAACTAATTTCATGATCTTGAGCAGTTGTCTCTTAGAAAGAACAGTTGGCCCAGAAAGAACAGTGCCTATTTCGCATAGTTGTGGTAGGGTTTGCACATAAAGCACTTAGAGCAGTGATCTAACACCCGCTCAATATGTATCTGCCATCATTTTTATACATATAACCTCTCATACACATGGAATATTTGCATTGTGGGTAAGTGATTGTTTCCATGGTAACAACTTTCCTATTTCTAGGCCCTTATCCCGCTATTTTCTTTTTTTAAAACAGAAGTTTATAGGCTACAGTTTTCATTCTTAGCACTACATTAACATGAGTTTTTCACTTATTGCCCTGGGTGTTTGCATACTTTTTTTTTTTTTTTTTTACTGTTTTGCAGGTCTGGTATTTTTAACGAGTCCATATCTCGTAGGCTCATGTAGAGAGTGGTCCTGTACTGTATTCTCAGATACTGTTACTTAGGGGAATGTTTTCCTGTGTAGTGAGGAAAAAGTGGAGGTGGGGCATAAAAGAACAGAAATTCTGTGAAATTGTACTGCAAAAACTGATTTTTGAAAATTAATAATTGCTGGGTGTGGTAGCTCATGCTTGTAATCCAAGCACTTTGGGAGGCTGAGGCAGGTAGATCACTGAGCCTGGGAATTTGAGAGCAGGCTGGACAACATGGTGAAACCCCGTCTCTACAAAAAATACAACAATTAGCCAGGCATGGTGCTGCACGCCTGTAGTCCTAGCTACTCAAGAGGCTGAGGTGGGAGAATCACTTGAGCCTGGGAGGTCGAAGCTGCAGTGAGCTGAGATCACGCCACTGCATTCCCGCCTGGTGACAGAGTGAGACTCTGTCTAAAAAAAAAAAAAAAGAGAGAGAGAGAAAGAAAACTGGCCAGGCACGGTGGCTTATGCCTGTAACCCCAGCACTTTGGAAGGTCAAGGTGGGCAAATCACATGAGGTCAGGAGTTCGAGACCAGCCTGGCCAACATGGTGAAAACCCATCTCTACTAAAAATACAAAAATTACCTGGGCATGGTGGTGCACACCTATAGTGCCAACTTCTTGGGAGGCTGAGGCAGGAGAATCACTTGGACCCAGGAGGCAGAGGTTGCAGTGAGCCAAGATTGTGCCACTGCACTCCAGCCTGGGCGACAGAGTGAGACTCTGTCTCAAAAACAAAACAAAACAAAAAGGAAATTAATAATTTACCCTATCATCCAGCCATTAAGGAAAAAAGGAACTTTCCACATAAATATTATCCTCCTAGTAGAGGTGGTTTCAAAGCAATACAATTATATAGAATAAAAATTACCTAAATGTTAAAAGCTTGTGCTTACTCCATGAATATTGGGGAACCTCAATTAATCTACAGCAGCTCTGTCCAAAGGACATATAGTGTGGTATCTATTGTACATGCACATGTGCAATTTTTATTAGTAGCCACTTTAATATAAGTAACAAGAAACATGAAATTAATTTCAGTAATACATTTAATCTAGCCTAATGTGTTCAAAATACTATCATCTCAACATGTAACCAATATAAAAAAAAGTATTGAGATATTTTACATTTTTTCATACTGCTTTTGAGATCCAGTGTGTATTTTATACTTACAGCACACATCAATTCAAATTATTCATGCTCAAGGGCACATACCATGTATGAGTACGGGCTGCCATATTAGACAGAGTAGCTATAGCTTTTTTCTCCCATTTGACCCACCCCAGAATTAGATGCTCTGCTAAGAGATCGAATTTGAAGTCACCACAACAGCTAACAATCTGTTCTGAGGAAGGGTGTGGAACGCATTTCAATTCCACAGATGAATTTGAATTGTGGGGTCAGAGCACATTCTGCCATATTTTCCAAGTCTCCAACAAATTAGGAGGTCCAGGTCTTCATTTGGCAGAAGGCTCACATTCTAAGGCATCCAGCAAAATACATTGAGGATTTTTTTCTGCCAAATAAAAATGATTGTTCTTAGTATCAAGGGAATGTTTGGCAGTGTAGCATTTGCAAAACATCTCCTTCATCTGTCCCAGGAAAGAGCTGACTGTAGCTTCCAGCCTGGGATCCTCTGAGGGGTTTCCATAAGATGCTACAGATGCTGGTGAGGAAGATTTTCTTGGCTCTGTGACGATGTGCTAAGGCTTGGAACTTCCCCACCAGGACCCTCAAAGGAAAGGTTTCTCTTCCGAGTTTTGGTGGTTTACTCCAGACATTCTATTTGTTGTTCTGTGTAGGGTTAACTTGTTATTATAACTTCTTTTACCAAATTTCCAAGATTGTTGTCTTCAAGATCACCTAGACTGGAGATCTGCTATCACTGCCACTTGGGTTAGAAACTCTCCTTCTCCATATGAAAGCATCCCCATGACATGAACCCTCAAACTCTGACCTGTTCCTCCAATCCATTCCTTCCTGTCCCCTGGCTATTGCCCTGGTTTGCATTTCCTTATTGCCCACCCAGACTGCTGAACCAGCCTACTAATTGATCATCCACGCTGCTGCCAGGGTGAGCTTTCTAAAATCTAGATCCCATTGGGTTTCTTTCCTGGTTTCAAGAGTTTTATTGACTTCTCCCTGTGATCTATACAGTGGATTTCAACCCTCACGAAAAAGGATTGAAACAGAAGAACCCCAAATTTTTTCAGTGAAGTGTTATAAGGATCTCCAAGATAAAGTCTAAGTTCCCCTGGGTAAAGCAAGGACAGAGGCCTCAGAGCCTGCCCTAAAGTCCTCCAGCCCTGCCCTTCTGGGCCCAACACAGCTCTGAGGAATCCTGGAGCTCTTCTGGACACAGCTGGGATGCTGCAACCCAGTGGGAGGATGTCTATGCTTCCTGGCTTGGCATAGCAGGCCCTCCAGAATCTGCCCCGGCCTACCTTTCTGGCCTCATCACCTGCCACTTCACTGTACACACTCTCCATGCCCCTGCTACACAAATCACACAACCCCGATGTGCCAGGCATTCGAGGCTCCACACTGCAGTCCATGCAGCTTCCTCGGCCTGGTGTCTTCCTGCTCATCCCTGTCTGGACAATCCTAATTGTCCTTCCAGGTTTCACTCCAGTGTCATCCTGTATGGAGCCCTCTCTTCTAAAAAATTCGCACAGAGCACACCCCCACCTTCCCCTGGGAAATCTGTTAAGGTGAACTGTTTAACCACTTACAACATCTGCTACCTAGACCTGTTTCTCTTAGCAATATCATCTTTCTAATCCTGGCCCAGATTATCAATAAATGTGTGTGACATTATGAAGTGAAGACTGTGTCCTTTATTCCATCATCAGCAGAGGTGAGTGAGCCATACACAATTCCCTGAGGAATCCTGAGAACCCTCAGAGGAAGCAAGAGGCCAAAGAGCCCTGAACTGGAAATCTGAGCCCTTGGGTTCTCTATTCTGGCTCCATCCCAGACTAAGTCTTTAAATTCAGCTCTACACTGCCATGGTTTTAGTGCATTTGGCATAATGATAATGATGATTCTAATGGCTAATATTTATAAGGCAGCTACCACATGCAGACAGACACTGCTGTAAGCATTTTTCATGGATTAACTCATTTTTGCTTTACAGAACAAAGGCTGAAGCATTTACTAGATTGAACCCTTTCTCCAGCTGCATTTGGGACTGAAAGAGACTTTACAGGGATGAGGAAAGGTGAAATGACTGCTCAGGTGACTCAGCTGCTAGCAGAACTGGCTGGTGGCAGGTCTCCTGGCTTTCAGGTGAGTATACTTTCACCCATATAACACTGCTCTGTGGGAGTAGCCTGGGTATTGACCTGTCCCTGCAAAATGTTTTACAAAGCATCAACAGAGAGATATGACACTCAGCTATCAGCACAACTCAATACATGAAAAAAATTTCCTAACTTCAAAAGTTAAATGATTCCATTCAAATTTGGCTTACTTTTTAAATTACCATCCAGTAAGGACTATATTCACATAAAATAATTTATTTAACAAGGATACAAATGGTGCCAATAAAATCTAGGGTAGAAAAACTTCTTATCCCCAGCTATAGACATGCTGGTGAAATCCTAACCAGGCAGAGTGGCTCCTTCCACTGTAGTTAAGGCTGCTACCATGTGGCTTCAAGGACATGGTGTCCATGACCCTCTGCTGTACATCAGATCATAATTCTCTTAAAAGCATGGCTCAATTTAAAGTGTATTCCCCGAGAGGCAGGCAGCACGCTATCATGGAAAGAGAAGTAAATCTGAAGTCAAAACTCCTGCCATTGACCAAGTGACCCTGGGGAAATCAGTTAATATGGCCAAGTCTCAGATTTGTCCAGTGGAAAATATTATCAAGGCTATTGGTCCTTCCTAGCTGGGGTTGCTGTGATGCTTCAAGGAGATGTGAATGAAGAGGATTGGTGTGGGTAAATACTCATTTTTCTTCTTTAAGGAATGGTCATACTTGGATAATGCTATCCAGAACTGTTTCCTCATTACAACCCTGCCTTAATCTCTTCCGGATGCTATTAACAAAATACCACAGATTGGGTGGCATATAAATGAATGAAATTTATTTCTCACCATTTTTAAGGCTAAGAAGTCCAAGATCAAGACATCAGATTTGGTGTCTGGTGAGGATCCTCTCCCTGGTTCAGAGATGGCCATCTTTTCACTGTGTCCTCACGTGACAGAAGGGATGAGGGATTTCTCTGGGGCTCCTTTTATAAGGGCACTAATCCCATTGATGAGGGCTCCACTTGTATGACCTAATCACCTCCTAATACTATCACCTTGAGGGTTGGAATTTTAACATATGAATTTGGGGGAAACACAAACCTTCAGACCACAGCAACCCCAGAGAAGAGAAATGACTTAGCCAAGATTCACAGTATGATGTGGACATGACAGAGCTTGGAGTCACCACTTTCTAGCACTCTATCCTTTACTTAAACTATTTTAGGATTACATTAATTTCATTATTTTCTTAAGCTAGGAATCTGCAGAAATATTTGCAAATTCATATATTACTTGAAGTCTTAACACTTTCTTTTTGAGACAAAGTCTCACTCTGTTGCCCAGGCTGGGGTGCAGTGACACAATCATGGCTCACTGCAGCCTCAAATTCCTGGGCTCAAGCAATCCTTCTACCTCAGCCTCCAGAGTAGCTGGCACTACAAATGCACTCACCATGTCCAGCTAATTTTTAAAATTTTTATATAGAGGCAGGATCTTTCTATGTTGCCCAGACTGGTCTAAGTCCTGGGCTCAAGGGATCCTCCTGCCTTGCCTTCCCAACATGCTAGGATTACAGGTATGAGCCACCACCCAGCCCAACTCTTAAAACTTTTAACTGATGCTTAGCATGGCACCAAAATAATATTTATTGAATGTATTCTGGTGCCAACCTCTGGATGCATAATTTCATTTGACCCTCACAACAGTCCTGCAATGCTGGTATGATGAGGCCCCGCTTCCCATTCCACCTTGCTGGAACTGGAGGTCAGGGAAACTTAGGGAATTTGCCCAAGAGCCCATGAGTGAAGAGTAGTAGAGGAGATTCAAATTCTTTTTCTCTACCAGATCCAGTGTTTTTCCCATTAGCCAAGGGTGCCTCAACAAGGAACAAGAATCCCACAAAATTGGAGGAAAAGGGAAAAAAAAAATGTAATTTCAACATGGTGTTCACTGATGCTATGCTATTGCAGAAATGTGCACGCAGCATTCATATTTTGACAAAAGCAGTAATTACCATATTAGGAAATAGAGTCGTCTTCTTCCTTTTCTGAAAATCTTAAAAAGTAAACATTAAAGCATACTTTGGGCTTGCTAACTTAAAACGGCAAATGGGTGGTGTCGCGTCCACAGCCGCTCTATTTGACCACATTGCAGAGGTACACACGTGCAGGACGGTGATTCTGCAGCTAAGGGTACCTCCTCCCTGAAACTACCCCGGCCCTTCTCCCCACCCCTTCCATTCTGAGGGTGACGCCTTCACCTGGGCTCTCTTAAAATCCTGCTATTTGTGTGCAAATGCGAGTTCAAATTTCTCCCTGAAACACTGATGGGGGGACACTATGCACCCTCAGCTTTAAATGTCACCCTGATTTCCTACATATTCCCTCCTCCAAACTGCAATCCCTCTCTCCCCCACCCGACCCCCACCACCCCCATCCCCGCCTCCTGTCCTTCCCATTCCAGGTGCTCCGGGTGCTAGCAAAGCTGGGGTGGGCGGCGCCGGGCAAGGGCTGAAGACTGCGGGGACCCAGCTGCCAGGCGCATTGTGAAGTGGCCCGAGCGTCACAGGCGACCCGGACCCCGGGACCGGGGGGCGGGGCGGGTGTCTGCAGGGGAGGTCTCAGGCCCCTTGGGCAGACGCTGCGCGTACCCAGAGGGAGGGATGGCAGGCTTCAGCCACTTCTCCCAGCCGCCCTACCGGGACCTTGGGGAATCCCCGCGGCCGGGCGGAGAGCGAGAGTCCACGCAGCGGCTGGGCGGGCAGAGGTCCGGAGCCGACTCCCCCGCGTGCTCCCGGGCCGGGACTCCGGGTGCGGAGAGTGAAGCTGGGGCGTGCTGGCTGCACCCGCACTGTTCTTTCACCCCGCGGCCTCGCAGGCGCGGGTGCTCAAACTCACCGCGGGGCAGCCGAAGCCTGAGCGATGTGGCCCGCAGGCCCCTGGACCGCTCCAGGAAGCACCGGCCCCGCAGTAGGCGCCTGGAAGATGCATGGGGAGAGACAGGAACCAAGCCCCGCCCAGCTTGGCAGCTGAAGACCCAGCTGCCACCCCAGCGGCCGCAGCCCTGTCCGCATTACCCTCTGGCCCAGGGAGACTCGCCCCCGCCTTACCCCGGAGGAGCTGGCACTCCCCTGAGTGGCACATTCAGGGTAGAAAAGGCGCAGGGTGGAGACCAGTGGGCAGTGCCACTCGGCAGACATCTAGGTCGCTGGTCCCCTTCCTCAGTTCCCTCTGAGCGGTCTTCTGTGCCCTCGCAAAAGTTCAGGAGGCACTCAGCCTGCGTGTGCGCCCAGAAGAGAGACAGCAGCGACCAGGTTGAGTCATTAGCCAGCCGGGACTCCCAGGCCTCGGCCACCAGCAAAGAGATGCGCAGCCTGCACACCCAGGTCCTGAAGAGCAAGCTGGAAGAGGTGGTGGTGTCCTCCCAGGACCAGCAGATTGTGGCCCTGGTGCTGACCCGTCTCAAGAAGGCCCAGAGGATGCGGGAGCTGCAGCAGCAGGCGGCTGAGGCCTGGGAGGAGCTGAAGCACTCGGATCAGAAGGTCCAGATGACCCTGGAGCGGGAGCGCCGGCTGCTGCTGCAGCAGAGCCAGGAGCAGTGGCAGGAGAAGGAGCAGCGCAAGACCCTCCAGAGCCCTGAGCAGCGCGGCCGGCGGCTGGACAGCCAGAGGAAGAACGTGCCCCCGGGGGAAAGCCGGTGGAAGGAGCAACCAGAGGACCAGGAGAGCCCGCGCCAGGAGAAGCTGGAGAAGGCGCGCGCCGAGGCAGAGCACCGAAAGCAGTGCCAGGTGCGGCGCCTGCGGGAGCAGGAGAAGATGCTACGGAACCTCCGGGAGCAGCACAGCCTGCAGCTGCAGAGGAGGCTGGTGGAGGCCTGTCGCAAGAGGCACCTACATGCTGTGGAGGGCCAGAAGAAGGTCCAGGACACCAACCTGAGCTCCCTCATCAATTACCAGGCCCGGAAGGTCCTCATGGACTGCCAGGCCAAGGCTGAGGAGCTCCTTAGGCAGCTGTCCCTGGAACAAAGTTTCCAGCGGTCCCAGGAGATACACCAGGGCCTGATGAAGGAGCGGCACCGCGAGCTGAGGGAGAAGGCCCAGAAGGAGGAAGAGCAGTTGCAGCAGGCCAGGTGGCGCGCAGGGGAGTCAGAGGAGCAGAGGAAGATGCGCAAAAGGATTCTGGTGAAGCTGGCGGATGAGAAGATCCGACAGGCCAGGAGTCACGTGCACAAGACCACTAGGGACAAGGTGCAGCACCTCCGGGAGCTCAACCACCTGAGGGAGAAAAACCACCACATCCTGAAACTGAAAGCCGAGAAGGAGGAAAAGTGTCACATTGAGGGCATCAAGGAGGCCATTAAGAAAAAGGAGCAGAGGGTGCGGCACATTTCCCAAGGGAAAGACCCAAACTTCCAGGAGTTCCAGAAGCTCCCTCAGGCCTCCAGGAGAGAGGAGAGAGCGCCTCCCAACAGCTCCCTTGATCAGATGGTACTAGAGGCCCAGCTCCGTGCCTGTCAGCAGAACAGGGATTACTGAGAACCAAGGACGCCTGGCTTACAGCGCGCAGCCAGAAGGAGATGTGGCAATGTGATTCCTTTTGTAATCTGATTATAATTGAACATTGATTTTAAAAAAGCATGCAAAATAGCTGCAATTTCCTCTCATGAACTGGTTTATTGATTCACTTGGATAGTTTAGAGGGTTGGGGAGAAAATGTTGGGAATTTCTATGAAAATGACTTCGCTTTGTGAATTTCGATTTGAATAGAAAATACTCATTTAGCTCTCAAGTAATCTTAGAAACACACAACAGGAACATTTTGGAGACACCAGAGAAAAATCTATAGTTAGGGATACAGTTCTGTGATATGTCTTAAGTCTTTTCCTGTCCCAGAACTTATGAAAGGTTGAAGTATAAAGTACCCATCATAAGAAATCTCCAAGACAAAAAGAAATTTTAAAAAGGGTGAAGTGGGAGGATTCCTGTGAACGAGTAGATTTGGGAACCCTGCATACTATATCCTCTCCTGGGAGTTCATAATGCACTTTAAAATTTTAAAGGCTCTGAAAAGGCATGCAGTAAAGACACTTATTTGTTTAATGCCCCTCCCCCCTTTTTTTCTCAGATAATTTCATGGAATTGATGTTCTGTGAAACATTTTTGGAAACAGCACTCTATAGTTCTTAAATGATTGTGAACCTCTTTGGCCTTCCCTCCCTGTGTTGATAGGAAGTATTTATAATTCCATCAGCACTATGTCTTGACTGTTCCACCACAGCCAGGCCATCTGACACGGTTTGGCTGTGTCCCCACCCAAATCTCATCTTGAGCTGTAGCTCCCGTAATTCCCACGTGTTGTAGGAGAGGCCTTGGGAGATAACTGAATCATGGGGGTGGGGGTTTCCCCCATACTATTCTCATGGTAGTGAATAAGTCTAAAGAGATCTGATTGTTTTATAAGGGGAAAACCCTTTCACTTGATTCTCATTCTCTCTTGTCTTTCACCTTCCACCATGATTGTAAGGCCTCCCCAGCCACATGGAATGAGTCTATTAAACCTCTTTTTCTGTATAAATTACCCACTCTTGGGTATGTGTTTATCAGCAGCGTGAAAAAAGACTAATACATCATCTAAGAACTCATTGGAATCTATTTGGTCTGCTTCTTTTTTTGGTCAGTCCTATCCAGTCTTATGGAATAAAATTCTATTGGAATCCTTCTCTTCCCCTCTATTTCTCCTCTGTCTCTTTTGGAGGAGGTATGTGATGTCATTCTGTCTACCCACATTGTGTCTAATTAATCTAACCAGGCCCTGAATCAATGACTAAGCATGACTCAGTAATATGACATTTTAAAAATAAGGAACCAAAAGTTAAATAGGAATTAACCCATCATATCTCAGTCTTTATTGAAACCTCTAAATGTTTTCTTTAAAAAGCCCCTAGTGTCACATTTGTATTAGAGAGAGAGAAATAGAATAAGCCCCATTGGAGATTTATATCTTATTAGTAATTCTAAAACATTAAAGGTAACCTGACAAAGGATTTTGTGCAGAGGTCAGTTTGAGATCCACTTTCTTGGCTCTTATCATGGAAACCACGCCCTCTTCCCCATTCCATTTTCTTCCCCTGCCCCAGATCCCTTCTGCCTGGTATCCCCAAAGAGGTCTACTGTAGGACCCTTACTCTTTTCCTCAAAAATGTTCAGGGACAGCCCCCTTGCTCAAAATGGAAGGGCTCACATACGTTGCCTCAATTTCCAACCTTATTCTCTTCTCCTTGCCCAAGTTAATCCTCTGTTCAAGCCAAATGCCCTGTGCAACCCAAATATTCAAGAGTAATGCTTAAGATATTTCAGACAGACTTTGTTATGAATCCTAGCTCTTCCTCTTAATACAGTTGTGTGAGACTGGAGAAGTTACCTTTTTGAGCCTGTTTTCTTGTTTGTAAAATGGAAAATAATTCGTACTTCAAAGGCACGTTGCAAAGGATGATAAAAACTAATCCATGTAAGGTGTTTGGCACAGTGCCCAGAACCTGATACATACCCTATAGTTAAATACTGTGGAGTTTTTTGGTTAATAACACTGACCTTGCACCTTTGTCAGTTCCATTCTCCCTATTTTGGTGCCTTTTCCCCAGCTGCCCCCTTCCACCATATCCATGCCTGGGTTTTCTGAGCTTAGTTCATACTCTGCCCCTTCCCTGGCTGCCCCATCTTGACATCACTCTTCACTGACAAACTGCATGGCTCATGGAGTACTTAGTAGTTACTGCTTGTATGGCATACCTATTTTGCAATCCACATCTTGGCTTCCTAACTAGCCTACATGCTACTTGAAGCCAGGATCATTGTCTTAGACTTCTTTATACAGTACTTAACATGGTGGTCAATACATAGTCAAAATAAAGGCCATAAAACAGGATGTTTTGACTTCACCTCCATATCCCATGCATTTTTTCCTAATGTTCTTTGCTTTTTGCTCCAAGAAATAAATACAGGCTTGTATTTTTTCCAATTCTTTGTGAATATTACTGGTAGAACTAATCTATACAAAATGAATTTAACAGAAATGGAGTAGACTTACTTTTTCTTATTTTTCCCTTAAGTACAATTAAAAGCCCTCAACATCATATATAAAACAAACATGAGAACACTGAAAGGTGGAGAGACGACAGACCAGCTAGGGACCTCAGGACCCAAGAAGCCACACAGTGGTAAATTTCCTGGGCTTTTTTTGGCCTCATATATCTCAGACCAGGAGCCAAAGAAAGGAATAACCCTAAGACACCAAGTGCAGACAAAAAAGCCCCTACACAAGTCAGCCCTTTCCAGTCAAAGGACCAAGAAAGGGCAGGCTAACAAGAAAAAAATCTTTAGACAATAACCACTCTACTCCAACAAACTCCACCCTTACCCATGCCAGCAAAGACTGAGGGGGGAACCTAGACTTTTACCCTCGCAAGCTGAAACAAGGAGCTCCCTCCTCCTGTCCTAGCAATGCCAGCAGAGACCACAAGGGAGCCCAGAATTTCAACCACTGCCTCCCCAGGCATCTCTCCCCGCCTCCCCACCTCCCCACTGGATGATGTCAAAGGAAGATGAGTGGAGTTAGGACTTCTATCAGGTATCCACCAGGAACAAAGCTGAATACTCCTTTTTTGGCCCCCAGCCCCTTCCATCCTGTAGAGGCCACATAGGAACCAGTAATGAGGCATTCCTACACCTCCCAGACAGGGAGGTATCAGTAGAGGCCTGAAGGGGAGCCAGGATTCCCACTCCCCACCAGCAGTAATAAAGGTGCACACACACACACCTCAGGTGACAGTGGAGGTTGAGTAGGGACCTGGATTTCTGTCCCCAGCTGGTAGTAATAAGGCAGTGGCCCCCCTTCTCTTCTGGAGTGGTGTCAGAGGAAGCCAGATAAAACAAAAGGTTTAAATAAGTTCTAGTCTTATAATACTCAAGATGTCTAGGTTTCAACTGAGAATCACACTTTATACCAAGAACCAAGGACATCTCAAACTTAATGAAAAGGTAAACAATAGATGCCAACATGAGGACAAATGTTAGACTTACCTTAAAAAGAATTTAAAGCCACCATAATAAAAATGCCTCAACAAGCAATTATGAACACATCGAAACAAACAAAAAAGAAAATCTCTGAAAATAGATAGAAAGTCTCAGCAAAATAAATAAGAAGTATAAAGAAGGACCAAATGAAAATTTTCGAACTGGAAAATACAATAACAAGAATCAAAAGCTCAGTGGATGGACTCAACAACTGAATAAAGGGAAAAAGGAGAGAATCCAAGAACTGGAAGACAGAACAATAAAAATTACCCAAACAGAGAAACAAAATTTATTGGAGAACAGAATGAGTAGAGTCTTATGGGCCTATGTGACTATAACAAAAGATCTAACATTCATGGTATGGGAATCCAGGAGAAAGGTACAATAAGGAGGGGGCTGAAAAAGTACTCAAGGAAACAATGGCTGAAAACTTTTCAAATGTGATAAAGTATTAAACTCTAAAAGGGTAAACCCATAGAAATCCATAAGATACAACATAAACTTCTAAAACTAAAGACAAAGAAATTATTGATCAAGAGAGTGAGAAAATAAGCCATAAACTGAGAGAATATTTGCAAAAGACTGATTATATTAAAATTAAATGAAGTATACTTCAGAGCAAAGAAAACTACCAGAAACAGAGAAGAACATTATAAGTTTATAATAGGGTCAATCCACCAAGAAGACATAGCAATTCTAAACATGTATCAAACAACAGAGTTACAAAACGTGTGAAACAAAAACTAATAGAACTGTAGCTGGGCATGGTGGCATGTGCCTGTGGTCCCAGCTACTCGGGAAGCTGAGATGGGAGGATCACTTGAGTCTGAGAGGCAGAGGTTGCAGTGAGGCAAGATCGTGCCACTGCAATCCAGCCTGGGTGGCAGAGTGAGACCCCATCTCAAAAAAAATTAAATCAATAAAAGAAAAAAAACTAATAGAACTGGAAAGACAAATAGATAAGTCCACAATTATAGTTGAAGATTTCAATAAGCAGAAAATCAGCAAGGATGCAGAAGAATATAAAAACACTATCAACTAACAAGATGTAATCAACATTTATAGAAGACTCAAACAACAGGAGAATATGCATTTTTTTTTCCAGGCCATGGAGCATATACAAAGATAGAATATATCCTGGGCCATGAAACAAGCTCAACAAATTTTTAAAAACTGAAATCATACAAAATGTGTTCTCCAATCACAATAGAATCAAAATTATAAATCAGTAGCAAAATAAGAAAACATCTAGTGCTTGGAAATTAAACACTTCTAAATAATCCATAAATCAAACTGGAAGTCTCAAGGGAAATAAAAAATTCACATTGAACTGAATGAAAAATAAAACTTGTTAAATTCGTGAGATACAGCTAAAGCAGTGTTAAGAGGGAAATTTATAGCATTAAGTGCATATTTTAGAAAAGAGGAAAGGTCTCAAAGCAATTATGTAGGCTTCCACTCAAGAACCTTGAAAAAGGGCAAGATAAACCCAAGGCAAGCAGAAGAAAGAAAATAATAAAGAGCAGAAAACAAAGCAAAAATAAAAAACAATAGAGAAAATGGGTGAAATAAAGATCTGGTTCTTTGAAAAGTTCAATAAAATTGACAACCGTCTAGAAAAACTGATGAAGAAAAAAAGGATGACACAAATTACCAATACAATGAGTGAAATGAGTATATCACTACGGACCCTGCAGACATCAAAAGGATAATAAGGAAATACCACGAACAACTTCACACACATAAATTTGACAACTTATGTGAATGGACCAAACACAAATTACCACAACTCACCCAATATGAAATAGATCATTGAATATCCCCATAACTACTAATAAAATTAAATTCACAATTTAAAAACTCCCCCCAAAAATCTCTAGCCCAAGAGCACTTTCCAATTCATTTCAGGAAGCTAGTATTACCCTAATTCCAAGCCAGGCAAAGAATAGATGAAATAAACAAAAACTACAAATTAATGTCCTTCATGAATATAAACATAAAATCCCTAGTAAAACATTAGCAAATTGCATTCAACAATATATAAAAAGAATTATATGCCACAATCAAGTGAAATTATTCCAAGAATTCAATTTAGATTCCAAATTCAATATTCTAAAGTCAGTCATCATATTAATAAGCCATGATATTAACAAGCTAAAAAAGAAAAATCACACTAACATATCAATTGATGCAGAAAAAGCATATGACAAAATTCAGCACCCATTCATGGATAATATTTTCAGAAAAGTAAGAACAGAAGGAAACTTTCTCAGCTTGATAAACAGTATCTACAAAAGAAAAAAAACGAACGGAAACAAAACAAAAACCTACTGCAAACATCGTACCTAATAGTCAGAGCCTGAATGCTTTCCCCCAAAAATTATAAACAAGGCAAGGCTGTCAATACTTACCACTCTTGTTCAACATAGGGCTGGAAAGCAAGAAAAGGAAATAAAACCCATATATATTAAAAAGAAAGAAAGAAAACTACCTCTATTTGCAAATACTAGGGTGGCTTATGTAGAAAATTTTAAGGCATCTACATAAACCTTCTAGAATGAATGAGTTCAGCAAGGTAGAAAGATACAAGATCAACATTTAAAAAATCAATAGTATTTCTATATATTATCAATGAATATGTGTTTCCAAAATTTTAAAATACAATACCATTTACAATCACTAAAAAAAAGGAATATCTAGATGTAAACCTAAAAAAACCTACAAGACAAGTCTTGTATAAGACTTGTCTGCTGAAAACTATAAAATGCTGATGAAAGAAATAAAAGACCTCAATAAATGGAGAAACATACTGTTCGTAGATCAGAAGACTCAACATAATAAACATGTCAATTCCCCGCAAACTAACATACTGATTAATTGCAATTTCTATCAAAATCCCAGCCAGATTTTCATAAATACAGAAAGATAATTCTAAAATATATCTGGAAAAGCAAAGGAACTAGAATAGTTAAAACAATTTTGAAAAAGAAAAGTGGGAGGAATTTTATGACTTTTTCTATAGCTACCATAATCAAGACTGTGTGGTATTGGGAAAAGTACACATACATCAGAGGAACATAAAAGAGAAACCAGAAATAGACCCATATAAATATGTCTGATTAATTTTCAACAAAGATGCAAAAGCAATTTGATGGAGAAAGATAACCTGTTCAACAAATGATGCTGGAACAAGCGGATATCTCTGAGGTGGGGGGAAGCACAGGGGAAGTCTCACATCTTATATAAAAATTAACTCAAAATGGATCATGGACTTAAATGTAAATTGTAGTACTATAAAACTTTTAGAAAAAAATATGAGAACATCTTCAGGATCCAGGGTTAGGCAAAAAGTTCTTAAACTTGACACGGAAAGTTCAATTGATTAAAAAAACCTGATAAATTGGAATTTATCAGAATTATAAATGTTTACTCCATGAAAGACTCTTAAGGATAAAATGACAAGCTGCAGAGTGGGAAAATGCAAATTAAAACCACAGTGAGATATCACTATTCACCTGTCAGAATGACTAAAATAAGAAATAGTGACAACACCAATTGCTGACAGGAACGCAGAGAAACTGGATCACTCATATATTGCTAGTGGGAATGTAAAGTGGTACAGCCACTCTGGGAAACAGTGTGGCAGTTTCTTTAAAAACTAAAGACGTAACTACCGTACAACCCAGTGATAGGACTCCTGAGCATTTATCCCTGAGAAATTAAGACTTACAGTCTCACGAAAACCTGTATGTGAATATGTGAATATATATAACAGCTTTATTTGTAATAGCCAAAAACAGGGTTAACCTAGATGTCCTTCAATTGCTGAAGGTTAAAAAACTGTAGTACACCCAGACCATGGAATATCACTCAGCAATAAAAAGAAACCCACTTTTTTTTTTTTTTTTTTTTTTTAGACAGAGTTTCCCTCTTGTTGCCAAGGCTGGAGTGCAATGGTGCGATCGCGGCTCACTACAACCTCTGCCTCCCGGGTTCAAGCAATTCTCCTGCCTTAGCCTCCCAAGTAGCTGGGATTACAGGCACCCACCACCACGCCCGGCTAATTTTTGTATTTTTAGTAGAGATGGGGTTTTGCCATGTTTGCCAGGCTGGTCTCAAACTCCTGACCTCAGGTGATCCACCCACCTCGGCCTCCCAGAGTGCTGGGATTACAGGCGTGAGCCACCCTACCTGGCCCCAAATACTGATTCATCCAATAGCTTAGATGAATTATGCTGAGAAAAAAAAAGCCAATCCCAAAAAGTTACATAATGTGTGATTCTAATTATATAGCATTATTGAAATAACAAAATTGCAGAGAACAGATTAGTGGCTTTCAGGGATTGTAAATGGGTGGAAATGGAGGAAAGTGGGTGTGGTTATAAAATCAAAACATGAGGGATCCTTCTGGTGATGGAAATGTTTTGTATCTTGACTTTATCAATGTCAATATCCTAGATGTGATATTGTATTGTAGTTTACAAGATGCTATCACTGGGAGAAACCAGGTAACAGGCATGCAGGATCTCTCTGTATTATTTCCTAAAACTGCATGTGAAACCATAATTATCTCAAAATAAAAAGTTTATGAAAACAAAATAAAACTGACATTACTAAAACTGCACATTGTATATTGCTAGGGGAAAATGGCAGAAAGAAATAACATTTTGTTGTCAACAATAACAACCTCAAAAGTTGACACCAGAAAAACTAGGTTTGGTAGAAATTTATTAACAGAAAGTAAACTCAATGATGGCTAAAACTGCAAATAGTAACATTTGTGATACACTAAAATTGAATGATGGAACCAAAGTTTTTATAACACTTTCACATGCAGAATTCAACCTGGGAAAGTTGAACTTGGAAGAAATAATTGCCACAAAGGAAAGCCCACAATGACAGAGGCTATAATTGGTCACATTTGATATCGCCAAAAACACTAATAAAGAAATGCAATTGATCTTAACGCAAAGAAGTTTTTGTAAACTGAAAACAAAAATTAAAAAATTGGAAGCAGAGACTATACCATTAAAAACCGATCACAGAATTGAATTGGCTTAAAGAGATTTGTGGTTGGAAAATACTCTCTCAATGCTCAATGAAAATGTATTAGCCTTGGTTTTCTGACTTAAACATTTGTATTTAAGTACATATCAGATCAAAGCTACGAGATCAAAACATCCTACCCTCTAATAGCCAAATCTTATCAAAGGCCTACTATACGCCAGGCACTTGACACATACTAGGCTGTTTTACATTCGTCTCCTTTAATTTCATAACATCTCTGTGGCATACATGTTACAGTATTTCACAGATAAGGAACTAAGGCTTAGCAGTGAGGTTGAGCAAGATTTCTGATATGCTGCTGCCAGTAAATGACAGAGCTGGAATTTGAGCCCCAGGTTTTTCTGACTCCCAATGCAGTCTTCTTACGTTTTGTGGCCTTTTAACAATTAAAAGGAAGTAGGACACAATGGTTAGAACACAAGCTCTGAAGCCACACTGCTCATGTTAGAATCCAAGATTCATTCCTTAACTAGTCAGTCACTTTGGACAAGGTTCTTAACCCGTCCATGCATCAGTTTCTTTATCCAACTAAAGGGAATAAAGTACTGTATATAACTCACAGGGTTGTGATGATTAAACAAATTAATACATGTAAGGAATTTAGAACAGTGCCTAACACATGATAAGAACTCCATGTTGGTTTTTATTATGTAATTTTTTCTTGAGTCTAGTGCGGACACAAATTTTTATTTTAAAAAATCTGAATTGCAAGTGCACTCAGAATTTGGGAGGAATGAATGGCAAATTAACCTAACTCTTTTCAAATATTAAAACATACATGTCTTTTATGGTAGAAATTTAAAGACTGACTGTTAGCTTAGTTGCATTTAAACTTACAGACCTCAGAAGTTTAAAAGAAATTACTTGAATTAGCCGGGCGTGGTGGTACATACCTGTAATCCCAGCTACTCAGGAGGCTGAGGCAGTAGAATTGCTTGAACCTGGGAGGTGGAGGTTGCAGTGAGCCGAGATCACGCCACTGTACTCCAGCCTGGGTGACAGAGCAAGACTCTGTCTCAAAAAAAAAAAAAAAAGTTACTTGTGACTTTGGGGGATGTAAGTGTTTCTCCCCCGACTGCGTAACTGAATTAATTCTTCATTGGAACAGCCTTTGTTAATGTTCTCCCTCCATCCTAATCCTATAGCAGCAATTCTGCATTGGTTGGGGGGAAATGCTGACCCAACTGAGTGTTCTCAGGCATTAATCCTTCCTTCCTAGGTCTGGAATGTCATTAAAATTATCTGGAGCTGCATTCTTCTCCTTTTTGTATATCTTACATAATCCAAGAGTCTTTCAATAATAGGCTTTAAAAATTATTTTTGAGACATCAAACACTTGCCAATTGATTTTGTCTTTTTCAGAAGTCAGAAAGTTCTGGGTATTTTCCAATTCTATGTCTAGTTATAACTAGACCCATTTCCCTTCTAATAGCACTTGAAACCAGAATAGTACTATTTCCAGCTAATTTTCCTGTGCTTCAGAAGGAGTTATTGTTTCACTTTGATGTTGCAGATGTTCTAACTCAAAGGAACGAGGAAGTCAGATTCGCTGGCAAGTTTATATTTTGTGGTTTAAGTAGAAGTGAGCTAATTTTCAAAAAAGGGGGAGCCACTCCAAAAGGTTCTAAGTCTTATTTTCTGCATTGGCCTAATTGTCACTTGCATTGTGTGGGTGAAGGCACTTGCTAAAAGTCATGTCTCTTTTACTGACTTGAAGGTGGCAAAGGGGCAGAAGGGTTAGGTCCCAGTTGTGGCACAGTGAGGGAGTCCTCCTGTAGCCCTCTGAATGTATGTGCTGTCAGTGACAAGCCCTCCTTCTTTATAATCATTTTTAAAATATCTTCCTTACAGCCTCAGCTCAGAAATAGACCCATGTGTTAATCAAGGCTAAAGATGGACACTTCCATGTGGCATGGAAGATGGCCACCAAAAGCCTCAGGCTTATGTGCATCCCATTTGCAATGCAAGAAGAGAGACTTCTTTGCCTCTGATATGGAGAATTCCAGAAGAAGACTTGGATGGGGCCAGCTTTGGTCACAAGCCCTTCCCTTGGACCTGTGTCCCTTATAGTATTATAGCATATAGCATTATACTTGGTCTAGTGTGCAAATTGGGCCATGGGGGCTGTTACCAGAATGGGGTAGAATTGGCAAGGGTGTTATTGGACAGCTTTGTACACACAAGAGAGCCTGAGAACAATCATAAGATAAGATGTAGGAAAGTATGTGCCACAAACAGTAACTAACATTTATTTGGTGTGGCTTTAATGGCAATGAAATGTTTCCATGTTTCCTTGGATTTTCATACTCCCTCTCCATTTAATGCAAAAAACAGGCCCAAACCTCTACTTCCCACAGTGTGGGGGATTCACTGTCTTGAGGGCCCTCCTGCTTTCAAACAGCTATCTGCTTCCTAAAATACAATTTATTTGCATTGCTGGGATTTTGGAAGTAAGGGAAACCTCCACAGGGACTTGACACGCGCGCGCGCACACACACACACACACACACACACACACACACAGAGAGAGAGAGAGAGAGAGAGAGAGTCTGTATGCATAAAGGCAGAATTCCTCTGAGGACAAACAACAATATAGCAATAAGGATAAGCTGACTCTGAGATTCCCAGTTTAAACTAGAGACCCTGAAAGGAGATGACATTGATCCAGGGTAATTGTGTCCCTGGTTCCTGGCAGAAGCAATCACAAATCCACTCTTGAGCAGGCATCCTCAATTTAAGCTCTCAAGTTTTTCACAGATTAAGATGAGTCCAATATGAGTTCACAAAGATCATTCACACAAATAAACAAATCATAATGAGTGATAATCAAAAGAAATAAAAAAATTAAAACCCATGCAGACTTTAAATATTAGAATTATCAGAATCAGAAGAGAGAAAAACCGCATGTAAAATGTTTAAGAAAAAATATAATCATAAAAATGGGCAAGCAGAAGGGAATGGCATATATGACTAGTCATATTTGAAAAAGAAATACAACTTTTCGAAATAAAAAGTGTAGTTTTTTGCTATTTCAAAAACCGCAAAGGGTGGCAGTAAATAGCATACTAAACATAGCTGAGGAGAGAATTAGAGAACTTGAAGATAGGTCCATAGAAATTTCCCAGAATACAGCACAGAGAAACAATATATAAAATGTGAAAGAAATGTTAAGAGATGCAGAAGATAAAACAAGAAGTTTCAATAGCAAATCAGGGTCCAGGAGGAAGGAATAGAGAAAATGGGAGAGAGAACAAATTAAAGATTTCTTTCTAGAACGATGAAAAATGAGTACATTGACACAGTAAGCATCCCATGACAGTCTCCAGAAAATACAAAGACAGTAAATCCAACTGTAGGCATATTGAAAGTAACATACTGAACACCAAAAACAAACAGAATCTTTTAAACACATTTTAAAAAGAAAATGCATCACCTACAAAGGAATGACAATTAGACTGGCAGCAACTTTCTCAACAGCAAAAACCAAAGCCAAGAGACAGTGAAATAATACCTTCTAAGTGCCAAGAGAAAATAACAGTCATCCTAGAATTGTCCACCCAGCAAAAATATCTTCACTCATGAGAGTAAAATAAAAACATTTTCAGAGAAACAGAAACAGAATTTACTACTAGCAGACCCAAGCCGAAGAAACATTTATAAAATGCACTCTGGAAAGAAGAAAAACTATCCTGCAAAATAAATAAATAAGTAAATATTAACAAACATCATCTATAAAAATGACATCTAATTTCCACATATAATTTATGGAAATAAAAATGTTTAAAGGACAAAATCAAAATACAAAAAGGCAATAGAATGAAAGTTGGGAGAAGAAATAAGGTTGAGTGACCTCTACTCACTTATAAGTGGGAGCTGAGCTATGGGTATGCAGAAGCATACAGAATGGACACAGGAGACTCAAAAGTGAGGAGGGCGGGTGAGGTGTGAGAGATAAAAAAAAAAATTACTCATTGACTACAATGTACACTATTTGAGTGACAGGCACACTAAAAGCCCAGACTTCACTACTATACAATTCATCCATGTAACCAAAAACCTCTTGTACCCCTAAAGCTGTTGAAATAAAAAAAGAAAAAGAAATTATTACATGGTTTGATAGGAGGGTTGAGATTCTAATGTTAGAGTTTAGTAGATTTGCATGGTAAAATGTCGAGGGAAACCGCGAAAGAACGGAAATAGAATATGGCATAACTTCCAGACAAGTAGAAGAAAAAATGGAATAAGAAAGCAACCAAAATTCAAAGTTTTAATATTCAAGAAGAGGAAAATAGGCATAGTAAAAATGGAATAAATAAGATGCAAAAAGTAACAAATAGTACAGAGGAATACAGATGCATCAGTCACCACAGTGAATGAAAAAGACGAAATTCATCACATAATAGATCAATATTGTCACACTAGATATTTTTAAAATTCAGTTATGCTATTCACAAGGGACACATTTAAATATAAGGAGAAGGAAATGTTGGAAGTAAAAGATACATGAAACAAATATTAACCAAAAGAAAGCTTTCTGCTGTCAGGGAATACAGACTTTAATAGAGAAAGCATTATATAGACAGAGAGGACCACTGTATAATAACAAAATGATTGATCTGGAAGATGAAGCAATTCTAGAAAGTCTTACATATATGTAAAGCAAAATCGATAGAACACAAAGAGGAGTTAAACTCATTATCAGAGTGAGACATGTTCAAAGATACCTCTTTTATTTATTGATAAACAAAAAAGTCAAAATATAAAAAATTGGCAAGTTTGGTTTATTGGACATATGTAAAGTCCATATAACAACGAAAAATTTACAAAAATTGACTATGGGATAGGCCATAAAAGAAGTATCAAGATTTTCAAATATTCAATAGCCTGTGGACCAAGTTTTCTAATCACAATGCAGTTAAATTAGAACTCAAAAACATATGCTTAGAATTTTAAAATCTCATTTTAAAATACTCTGTGGATTAAAACATCATTAACAGAAATTTTAAAGTACTTAGAACTGGACAATAATAAAAATACCATATACCAAGGCTTATGGCATGCAGTGAAAAAGGTAATACAAGAGAAATATAGAGACTCAAATGCTTATTAACATAAGAGAAGAAAAGCTAAAAATTAATGAGCTAAGCCACCAACTTAAGAAATCAGAAAAGGAACAACAGAATACATACAAGAAAGTAAAAGAAAGATAACTATAAATACAGGCATTCATAAAATAGAAAGCAAAGATGTGACAGAGTTGATTAACAAAACCAAAAATTGGTTCTTTGGAAACAAAAATAAAATGACTAAACTTCTAACAGGATTGTTAGACAGCTATGGTTTTTATCAGTGTTATCAGTATTATTCTTCATGGTCCTTTCTATTAAGAATCTAGTAGCTTGTAGCTGGGCATGGTGGCTTACACCTATAATCTCAGCACTTTGGGAGGCTGAGGTGGGCAGATTGCTTGAGCCCAGGAGTTCAAACCCAGTTTGGGCACATGTTTACCTATGTAACAAACCTGCACATCTTGCACATGTACCCTTGAACTTAAAATTGAAAAAAAAAATTTTTTTAATTAGCTGGGTGTGGTGGCTCATGGCTATAATCTCAGCTACTCAAGAGGCTGAGGGAGGAGGATGGTTTGAGCCTGAGAGGTCGGCCCTGCAGTGAGCCCTGTTTGCACCACTGCATTCTAGCCTGGGTGACAGAGTGAGGCCTTGTGAAAAAAAAAAAAAGAAGAAGAAGAAGAAAAGAAAGAAAGAAAGAGAAAGAAAGGAAGAGAAAAGAAGAAAAAAGAAAATGAAAAAAAGAGATTCACAATGTTAAAAATAAAAAGAGGGATATACAGAGAGATCCAGCAGACTATAAAGATAATAGTGTACTATTAAAAACTATATGCCAAAGAATGAATAAAGAAGCAGAAGCTTAGAAGAAACACACATTCTTTTAAAATAACCAACTCAAAAAAAAATTACGAAGTCCAAATAGCTCATAACCATTAAAACAAGTGAATCAATAGTGCCACAAAGAAAATCACTGGGCACAGATGATTTTACAGGTAAGTTCTGCCAACCATTCACAGAGTATATCATCTAATCTTACGCAAACTCTTTGAGAATACAGTGGCTCATGCCTGTAATCCTAGCACTTTGGGAGGCCAAGACAAGTGGATTGCTTGAGCTCAGGAATTTGAGACCAGCCTGGGCAACATAGTGAGACTCCGTCTCTACAAAAAATACAAAAATTAGCCAGGCTAATGGTAGGCACCTGTAATCTTAGCTACTTAGAAGGCTGAGGTGGGAGGATTGCTTGAGCCCAGGCGGCAGAGGTTGCAATGAGCCAAGATTACTCCCACTGCACTCCAGCCTGGGCGACAGAGCCAGAACCTGCCCCCCACCTCAAAAAAAAAGTTAAAAAAAAGAAAAAGGATAGTCCCCAACTATTTATATGAGTGCACTGTACTTTGATACTAAAACTCAAAAAATCCAACAAAGAAAAATGATAGGAAAACCTCATTCATGAATATACAGGCAATAATCCTACACAAATATCAGCAAAATGAATACTGTAGTTTATGGGAAAAGATAATACTGTACATCAGGACTAAGCTGGGATTATTCCAAGAATATAATGCTTAACTTTAGGAAATCTGTAATTATCAGTCACCACATTAGCATATTAAAAGAATGAAACAATATTGTTTTTCAATAGATGGAGAAAACACATCTGACGAAATTCAAAATACTATTTATTTATTTTTAATTAACTAGCTCAGATTAAAAACAGATTTCCTTAATCTGATAAAGGGAGTCTACCAAAAACCTACAGTAAATATTATTTTTAAGGATAAAACAGAGAAGGCTTTTAAAATCAGGAAGAAAAAAGACAGGAGGCTGGGTGCGGTGGCTCACGCCTGTGATCCCAGCAGTTTGGGAGGCCTAGGTGGGTGGATCACTTGAGGCTAGGGCTTCGAGACTAGACTGGCCAAAAAGGTGAAACCACCTCTTTACTAAAAATACAAAAAAAGTAGCCGTGCTTGCTGGCATGCCCCTGTAGTCCCAGCTATTTGGGAGTCTGAGACAGGAGAATCACTTGAAGCCAGGATACGGAGGTTGCAGTGAGCTGAGATTCCACCATGGCATTCCAGCCTGGGCAAGAGAGCAAGACTCTGTCAGGAAAAAAAAAAGAGAGAGAAAGGAAAGAAGGAAGAAAGGAAGGAAGGGAGGGAGGGAGGGAGGGAGGGAGGGAGGGAGGAAATAAAAGGTATAAGGTTTGGAAAGGAGAAAAAACCCTTAAAACTCTCATTCACAGGTGATATGATTTCTACATAAATGATGTGATTTTATCGACAATCTTAAAAGTTTGTATGTTATATTCATAAAAGCACTTTTTGTGATAGCCAAGAACTGGAAACCATTCAATGTCCATCAATGGTAGAATGGATAAATGAATTGAGACATAGTCACACATTGAAATTCTATACAGCAAAGAGCACGGTCTACAACCATATTCATTCATGTGGGTGAATCTCACAAATTTCATGTTGAGTGAAAGATGCCAGCCACAAAACATCACCCACTGTATGAGTTCATTTATATAAAGTACAAACAGGCATAACTAATATCTGCATGGAAATCAGGTTAGTGGTTACCCTTGGATGAGGGACTAATGGACAGAAGTGGCACAGGAATGTGGTGTGCAGTATTGAGGTAAGTATGGAATTTGGAGTCAAGCAGTGTTTGGTTTAAATATTAGCTCTGCTGTTTACCAATTGACCGACCTTTCACGAGGGACATCACCACTGGGAGACTCAGTTTTCTCAACTAGAAAATGAACATAGTAATGCTGCTCAGCTCACCGACTGGTGTGAAGTGAAGCAGAAAACATATGTGAAACATCTGGCTCAGAAAGTTCTGAAAAATGGCAGCTTTTGTTGTTATCAGTTTTATTATTCCTCGTGGTCCTCTCCATTAAGAATCCAGTGACTTGTAGCCATGAACGGTGGCTCACACCTATAATCCCAGAGCTTTGGGAAGCCAAGGTGGGTGGATCACTTGAACTTAGGAATTTGAGACCAGCTTGGGCAACACAGTGAAACCTCATCTCTACAAAAAATACAAAAATTAGCTGGGCGTGGTGGTGTGTGCCTGTAGTCTTGGCTACTGAGGAGGCTGAGTTTGGAGGATCACCTCAGCCAGAGAGGTTGAGGCTGCAGTGAGATGCAATCGCGCCACTACTTTCGAACCTGGGCAACACAATGAAACCCTGTCTCAAAAAAAAAAAGAAAAAAAATTCTAGTGACTTGTGAGTAGAAAACAAAGGTAACAAGTAGAGAGTAACTCAGCAGATGGCTTTACATTTCAATGTATTTCCTCTAAAGACACTTTGGGAACACTCCACACCCCAGACATGGCTTGTTCACCATGCACTGATATTGTCTTGTCATTGAAACTCCTGCCAAGGTCACATGCACCAATGCCAAATGGTAAGTTCAGCACGGGGAGGGGCAGAGGCCTCTAGAGACGTTAAGTCAACTGCTGACTTTACTCTCCTTCCTGCAAATCTGAGAACGAGCACAAGTGACCTTTCATTCTTATCTTAATGGTAAGAGCCGCTTGAGTCTAGGGCATTTTGGTTTGGAGCTGAAAGAGGCTGTGGAATGCCTTCTCAGTCCATTAGGGACTAGTCAGGCAGCCTCCTGCGCCCACCCTCACCCCTGCCCACTGGGGGCACAGGCATTTATCATGAAAAGAATGTAGCGCCTGCTTCCCCCAACCCCCGTCAGATTTCCTCTTTTTTTTTTTTTTTTTTCTAAAAGCTTCCAAAATAGATTTTGGATTGTAGCGTTTTCCTCAAATGTTTCTTCAAAGTGTTTCTTGAATAATTATTTGTGCTTAGTGTTTGAAAAATAACCTCGCTCAAAGAGAAGAAATATAATGAGCCTATTTGACATAATCTACATTAATGCGAGCAGCCCAAAGCAAAGGAGATAAAGAGGGAACATGAGGAGGATCAACATTTGGGCTCTTGGAAGGGAGCCCTAAGAAACAAGATCAGCCAGACTTTAGTAATCAGTGCTCACTGAGCCTCCCTCATTAGACAGGGCAACTGGAGAGCACAACCAATATACACACAGGTGCATGGACACACACACGAGGGACATAGGAATGAGCAATTGGTCCAAGCATCCTACCAACGTGACTTCTGCTTCACCCCAACATGAGTTTAAGTAGTGTGGAAAGTAGGAAATGCTCCTGTAGTTCACGAAATAAAGCAAGAAAGGAGCTTCCAGCGAGGTGCACTGGGTAGGAGAGCCACCCAAAGCCCAAAATAGAAACAGCGCCTCATCAGCCCAGAAGAAAAGGCATCCTACTCCCTGCCCAGGCTGAAGAAGACACCATCCAGAACATTAATCCTGCCACGCTTTAGTGCATCCAGAGCTTTGCAGCAGAAAATGTCCTGGTAGAAGCAATTTTTGCACATTGAACAAAAAAGAATACGCTTTGGAACAGACGGGATCGAAGATAATAGATGTGAAAGTGCTTGGGAAAGTTAAAGGGGTTATACAAAGGTAAGAGATCCTTGTTATTAGTGCTGTGTTTGCTTCGAAGATGCTGGAATATTTCTTCTCAATCAATGATCTTGACACCACAAGGGCCAATTCTGTCAGGACGAGGAGAGCATTGAGCCTGGAGCCAGAAGGGCCAGAGTCCAGCGCAGCTGTACCGCTGATGAACCACCAACTACCAGCGAGCCCCTCAGCTCTCTGGCCTTGAGATGCCACCTCTGTAAATGGGGCCTAATCATAGGGTTGATGGAACATCACATAGATGAAAGTGTCCAGTACTCAGGAGGCACTTAAAGCAGCTACTGTTTACTGAGCTCTGTTTACTTCGCTCTAAACACCATGCCGGCACTGTGTCTTCCTTCTTTCACTAATCTTCACAAGAAACTACAAGATAAGAACTGCTGTTTTCCAGTTACAGGGAAGACACAGAAGTGCCAAGAGGTCAAGCAGACTGCCCTAAGTGACGGGATTTCAGAGCCCAACACAAACCCAGTGATTCTAGTCCCAGGCTCTGTTCATTCACTACCATGTTTTCCTCAATAAATATTGGTTGAATCCCGAGTAGGTTATCCATCCTTTGACGGCAGGTACTATTTGTTCTTCCTGAACTCTCATCCCAGAGCATCTGCTCCCGTGCTGGCTGCCAATAAAATTTACTGAAATTGAAATGTTACAGCTCTGTGAGAAGGGCCCTGCTGGCCAGGTCAGGGCTCTCTGACAGCTGTTTGGTGAGCTCCACGTGACTCCCCAATCCAGGTGGGATGACTTCTGCATGAGGGGGACTGGGAGGCCCTCACACATGCAGCTTCCAAGGGCAACAGATGAGCTCATTGTGCCCATCCCTGACCTGTAAAGAAGGAACTACCTCTGGTACACTCTAGGTGGCCAGACAGGTGTCTGAGATACTGTGACACCATCCAGCCCTGCTACAGGAGTGCAGTTTTAGCTTACCTCAAAGTGTCAAGAAAATAACTTCAGAAGTAACATTTGAGAGCGTAGCTATCCTGCTTTGTATATCTTGGCATGTTTTTGAAAACTTGATGTAAACACTGTATTGTATAAAACACTGTACCACCAGCAACTTCCAGGCAAAAATGGCTAAAGTGAAAACAATGAAAAATGCACCCAGCATTTCAAATTAAGGCTTCCTAACATCATATCTCTTCATTCTTAAAGACAGTTGCACTGGGCTTGATTTGATGTGATACCCAAATACAACGGAACTGTAATTTAGGAAGCTCAAGTTATCTTTGAATCAATGATAAATTAATACTATTGTAAATTTTCTTTAGGATACCTTCTTCACATGCCAGAGATAATAATGTTCTGGTCTTCAATTAAATGAAAGATGGGATTAAATAATTCCCTGGGGAGCTAATTGGTAGATTTGGTAAAGCTGCTTTTCTCATGCAACCACATAGCCTCATGCTCTCTTCCTTGGGTATTTTCTTTGACACAAGTCTTATTATGCATTTGTCACTCTACGCAAGTGCTTAGCTCAGAGTTGGTTCCTTTGGGGTATATGTAGTGTACTGCAGGAGAAAGATTGTTGCTGTGCCATGCAAAACCCAAGGAAGGACCCATGAATGAGCAGGACACAACCAAATTGTGTTGAAAAGCATGGGAGGCTGGCAGATGGAGCCGCTTATCAACTTGGCACCATGCTCTGGATCAAATCCAAGCCCTGCCTCTATTTTGATTAGTTAAAAATTTCAAGGACTGTTCGCCAGGCTAAAACACAGTATGGATCAGAATTCATATCCCGTGGTTTCTCCAGCCTCTAGCGTGAAATACCCCTCAACTTTAATTGGCTTTGGTCTCAGCCTGCTCACATAAGCTCTTAGGCCCCTGCAAAGTTGCCCCTGGAAGTACACAGAAGAGGCCCCCATATTCATGAACTGGATAGTGGGTGCAGCCATCATGATTGACATGTGGGCCATGTTCTGCCTCTCTCCTACTCCCATCCTCCTGAAAGTAAGAGTGGCTGGCATGTCTGGAGTGAGCCCCCAATGTCCCTGTTCCCCTGCACTGCCACTGCTACTGGTTTCAGGTGTTCTACAGTACAGGGTGCTGTGTTTCCAGAATACATATAATGAACATTGCTGTCCCCCACAGTGAGTCCTACTTTGTCACAGGGACACACATACCTGCTGAGCATATTCTTAGACTCCTAATCTTTCATGCCAGACAGTGTCTTCAGCCTTCGCCTGCTGCTGTCTCAACCCTGCCCCTGGTCCAGAAACCCAACACAAATTCCCCTCAGCCACACTCAGGGCTCCAGTGCAATTCACATCTTGCAAACTGACTCCTCTCACCAGCCCACCAGCTCACCAGACAGGCCTAGACAAGTCTACTCTCACTTAGGGATCAAGGAAAAATGCTCACACCAGGATTAATTTTATGCTGACAGTTTTGTTTTTTAAGCATGAGGGAATAAATTAGTAAATAAATAAATGAATAAACAAGATAGCTTTTCCTTACAGTAGAAAGTCAAGAAATACATGTAAAAGGAATAATATTGAAAAAAAAAAACCAGCATTTGACAACCATCATCATTATTATAGATTCAGGCCATAACCATCAATGGATGCTAAAGCTAGTGAGTAAAATTTGAAGGAACATATTTGCAATCTCAAAGTACCTTCCCACAAGATGCTTATTAATTACAAAGTAACTTTACAAAGTAAAATAACATTATTATTTTAGAAAGTAATATTACCATGGAGAAACTTGGCTGATGCTACTTGTCAACGAAAAGAGTCAAACGCTGTAAAATATTTGAAGAGATTTATTCTGAGCCAAATATGAGTGGCCATGGCCTGTGACACAGCCCTCAGGGGGTCCTGAGAACATGTGCCCAAGGTGGTCAGGTTACAGCTTGGTTTTATATATTTTAGGGAGGCATGAGACATCAATCAAATACATTTAAGAAATACATTGGCTTGGTTCAGAAAGGTGGGACAACTCCAAGCGGGGGCTTCCAGGCTATCGGTAAATTTAAACATTTTCTGGATGACAATTGTTTGAGTTTATCTGAAGACCTGGAATTAATGGAAAGGAATGTTCAGGTTAAGACAAAGGATTGTGGCAACCAACTTTTACAGTACAGAGGAATCTCTCAGCAGGCTTCAGAGAGAGAGCAGATTGTAAAATGTTTCTTTTCAGACCTAAAAGGGTGCCTGGCTCTTAGTTGATTATCTCCTGGATCAGGAAGGAAAGGAAGGAAAACAAAGGGGAGACGGGATTCTCCATAGAATGTGGATTTTTCCCACAAGAGGCTTTGCAGGGCAATTTCAAGGCATGGCAAGAAGATATATTTTGGGGTTGAATATTTGGGGTTGAATATTTTCTTCCTTGTCTCATAATGTTATGCCAGAGTCAGATTTAAAAGCAAGTCATAATGTACAGGGTCAAATAAAATGCATCTGATGAGAATCCATGGTTTGCAGAGCATGACTCCCCAGACCCCTTAGAGAGGAATTTGGGCAAGATAAAAAATCAGAGCTTAGTCCTCATACCTTAACCAAAGGATCAAATTTCACATTACTAGTAATGACACAAGGGTTCAGCAGGTGCCTCCTGATAAGCTACACCGAGAGGAACTCAACACCATTTCTACAGCATTGCCACTCAAAGCACACAGCCCAAATGCAATCACAAGGAAACATTGGACAAACCCCAATTAAGGGACATTCTACAAAATAAGTGGCTGGTACTATGAAGAAAAGTCAACATCATGAATATGAAGACAGACTCAAGAACAGTTCCATATTAAAGGAGACTAAAGAGATGCAACAATTGAATACATAGTCCTGGGTTTTCTTTTGCTATAAAGGAAATTATCAGAAAAAATTGATGAAATTTGAATAAAGTCTATAGATTGGAAAATAACATTGCAGCAATCTTATCAGTTATTACATCAACAATCAATATATATGGTAAGAAGGAAAAGGATAAGACAAATGTAGTAAAATGTTAACATTTGAGGCATTTGAGTAAAATGTTTTCTATTATTCTTGTAAATTCTCTGTAAATTGAAAATTTATGTCAAAACTAAATTAAAAAAATAATAATCTGGGCTATTCTTTGAGTTATCTAAAGACATGTGTATATGTTTCCAAGCCAGGGTTGGGGGCTGGGAATGCTTGCTACTTTTCAAGCAATGGCCAAGCCTGGTCTTCTTCTTGGACATGAGAACACAGCTGGCTTCTGAGACCTTAGTGAGCCACATCACCATGTGACCTGAATTTGAGCCAGTTCTAAACCTTTTGTGGTTGTTTCAAAATCACTTAGGAAAAAAAATTGGTGATGATGGGGAATGGTGGGGAGGAGCAGCTGCGTTTCTAAGAGAACACATGCCCTATATATCCCTGCCCGGTCGTCTCATAGGATACTCTTGGCTTCTGAGAGGGAGAAATCAGAAAGTCAAGGACCATGTGCTCCTGTCTCTAAGCCTGTTCAGTGATGGCTGAGCCAGAGACTCAAGCCTTAGGAGCGGACTTGTTATGGCCCTAAAAATAATTCAGAAGTAGCCCGAAGCTACTGACTCATCAGACACCCTGAGGGCTCTCTTGCTGGCATTAGAAAACTCTGAGAAATTTAATTAAACTTTGATTCAACCCCCTCTCTGAGAGCACAGACTAGTGGAGAGCAAGTGACAATGGTCTGGTTCAGCTTGGGTGTCTCCTGAAGGTGGAGGGCGGAGACAGCCTCCAATCCCAGTGAAGGAGCATGGGCAGTGGGAAGACCCTGCAACGTGGGCTCCCTGAGGCTGGGTCCCAGGAAGGACAGGCTCCTTTTCCCACTTCATGTCAGGGACCAAGTGCTCCAAGTCTGTGCATTTCTCTGAGCCTGCTTAGTTACTGGTGAATCAAATAAATAAAATCAAGACAATATTTAACATTCATTGAGTACTTATTGTATGCCCTTCACTGTGCTAACCACCCTAATAGAAAATCTCGTTTAATCCTATGCAGAAGGTGTTATTAGTCCCATTTTAGAGTCGAGGGTATTGAAGCTAAGAGAGGCAAAGCAATTTATCAAGCCTGCTTTGAGAGAGTGGAGGAGCAACTAAGTTTACCATTAAACAGGGAGGCCAAGTATAAATAACCACATGAAATATGAAATAGCAATGAAAGAGCCATCTTAGAAAAGGCTATCTTCATGGACTTTTCATCAGAGACCTCATCCGATCTCAAGACTCCAAACATCTCCTCCATGAGGGGATCCTTAGATCTCTAGCTCTTGGTTCAGCCTCTCTCTTGAGCTACATAAACTCCTTATTTTTAGCTGTGGGCCTGAACTTTCCTCTAGGCAGCTCTGTCTGGAGCTCACACTCAGCCTGGCCAAAACTAAGCTCACGTCATCTCTCTCTTCTTCCCAAACAAACCCCACATTCGATGTTTCTATTTCTGGCCCAATGATACCATTCTCCTAAGGACTAAGGTTTGAAATCTTGCGCTTTTTCATCCCTGTTCCATTATACGCTGCCTAATATACTTTTTTTCTCCTTTTACTTCCTTTTCCATGCCTGCCCCATTCTATCACCACCCCACACTAACCCACCTGCCTGCACATCTATCTAAGGAAATGTGGGCTCTCTTCGCGGGGAAATATGACATAAATCCTTCCTTATCCATCCCTCAGAGCACATGCTACAAAACTGACCCAGAATAATATTTTGAAAGTTGACGAATCAGAGAACAAAAAGGTCAAATCCTGGACACTCACTTTGTGTAGATCTGATTTTAATGGCTCATACAAATACTTTTATTTCCAAAAGAAATGAGATGGAGGATACTCAGAGTTTTTAAAAATAATATATCTTTAGACTCTACCATGAGCTGAGCCTTGTGCTAGTTTCTTTCACACACATTATCTAATTTAATTCTTATAAAAACTTTGCAAGACAGGTAGTAAAAAACTCGCTGTAGACAAGTTCAAAATCAAGCTCATTTTGAGAAGCTAAATAACATGCTCAACTCACACAACTAGCAAGCTCACTTCTCCTTTTGCAATCTCTCCCTAAGTGATTTCCTCCAGATTTAAAACCCATCCACAAACTGCTCAGATTCAGATCTACAGCTCTGTGTTCCAGACTCCACAAAAGCACCTCCTCACATCTCCACTTAGAGGGCTGATCCACCCAGATGACTTTACATGTCCAAAACATAAGCCTTGATTTTTCCCTCCTCACTGAAATAGGTCCTTCCTTTTCCCCATATTTCCCACCCAGTTAGTGACATCATCATTGCTTGGGCCAAAAACCTAGAAGTCATTCTTGATTTGCCTCTTTCCTCCTTCAGGCACACTTAGTCTGTTTGGCAAGGCTTTTGGGCTCTGTTTCCAAAGCGGGCCTTTCGTCCAAATACCTCTCTCCATCTCCACAGCCGAAACCCTAAACCACGCCCCTGCTGTCTCTGAGCTAGTTGACTCCAGTGGTCTTCCAACCCTGCCTGCCTCCCCTCCTGCCACCCACCTTCCTGCTCCATAGCACATCCTCCCCAAAGCAGTGTGAGTGAACGTTTGACAGCAGAGATTCGGTCATGTCGTGCTCCTGCTTAAAGCTCTCCGTGACGTCCCATCATCACAGCTTCCAAGGTCTGCCAAATTTCCTGCTTCATCTGCACCACTCCCTCCTCTGCCTTCCAACCCCTGGCAACTGCTGATCTTTTTGAAAGCTGATCAATCAATCAATTTGCCTTTTCCAGAATGTCATAGAGTTGAAATCATGCAGTATGTAGCCTTTTCAGATTAGCTTCTTTCAGGTAGGAATATGCATTTAAGGGTCCTCCCTATCCTTTCATGGCTTAATAGCAAGTTCCTAGGGATACATCACTTTGTTCCACCCTTTGCAGCCAGTCTGACCCCAGGCAAGATAAGCTAAGGTGGGTGGTGGGCAAAAAGCAGGGGTCTGAGGTCTGCTATAGTTCCCCACAGTCAGTCCCACCTCGAATGATCCATGCTTCCATGGCAGGGTGGATATTGTGGCATGGATCCAAACCCCCGATTTCACCCTGCTGTAGACGCTACTGTCTGCCTTTTCAACAGGTATTCCTTTCTTCCTAAGATGCCAAAGTTTATCCAAGGATAAAATTTATCTCCCCTCCTCAGCTTGCCATGTCCTTTGGGGAAGGCACATCCCCAATCCCAAAGGTCCATACGAGTCTAAGCCAATCATAGTGGTCCTATTCCCCTTGCCTGTGACTGGTTTAGGTATGACCATGGCTTGCATCTCTGGCCAAGGACGCATCATGGGAAATCTGTGGGGCTTCTGTGAAAGATCCCTTTGCTTGCCCAAAAAAAGACACAAGGAAAGACAGTTTCTCTTCTTCTGCAGAAATAGTGTGTCTTTGTGTCTGGGTGTGACACATGGAACTAAGGCAGTCATCTTGACCTAAGAATAAAGCTCACCTGAGGAAGAGGGCAGAGCAGAAGAAAGAAAAGAAACTGGAGCCTTGCTGGCTACTAGGACACTGAGTTAGCTAATCCCTGAAGCCCTACCTCAAGGCCTTTTTTTTTTTTTTTTTTTAATGTGAGAAAATACACTGTGTTTCTTGTCCAAACCACTTTGAGCTGAAGTTTCTGTTCTTGCAGCCAAAAGCAGCCTCAGGGAGACATGCCCTGTTGAAGCTTCATCAATCCACTTCTTGGCTTAGCTTCAGCCTTGTATTAGTCAATCTCAAAAGGTGCTCCAAGTCAAATTGTTGCTGCCTTTAGCAACAAGGTGATCTGCATTTGGATTTCCTTGGTCTTGAACTGTTCTCACTACATGGAATCCTTCCAGATAGAGAAAGGCCATGTGCGATGAATAACAATTTTGACATATCTATTGCACTTTGCATTTTATAGAATTTTCAATGTTTCCTTCAATAAAAACTTCTTAAGCACCTACTGTCCGCCAAGCCCAGGTAAGAATGATGCGGTAACGAACAAAACAGACAAGGTCACTGTCTTTATGAAGCTTATAAGGAAACAAGTACAAGATTGTGGTGAATGACAGGAAGGAAATAAATAGAACAAAGAAAGAGTAAATAAGGAACTGCGGTGGAGTGAACTCTTTAAATTAGATGGCCAGGGAAAGCCCCTCTGAGAAGGTAATTTTTCTGCTATAATTAAACTTTTTTTTATTGTTGCAAAGTATACATAACATAAAATGTATCACTGTAACCATTTTTAAGCATACAGTTCAGTGGCGTTAAGTACCTTCACATTATTGAGCAACCATCACCACCATTCATTTCCAGAACTTTTTCATCATCCCAAACCGAAAATCAATAACTACAAATCAATAAACATTAACTCCCCATTTCCCTTTCCTTCCAGACCCTGAAACCATAATTCTACTTTTTTCTCTATGAATTTGACTTCTTTAGATATTTCATATAAGTGGAATTACACAGTATTTGTCTTTTTGTCACTGGCTTCCTTCACTTAGCATAACTTCCTCAATGTTCATCTATGTTGTAGCATGCATCAGAATTCCCTTCCTTTTTAAGGCAGAATAGTATTCCATTGTATGTTTATACCACATTTAAAAACATCCAGGTGTCTGTCAATGGACACTTGGGTTTGAGGAAGTGACAGGTGAAATGCGAGTTTAAAGGATGAGAAGACCCAGCCACAGGAACTGCTGAAGGGAGTCTTGCTTGGCAGATGGAACAGTGGTTTCTTGGCAGATGGAAAGTTAAAGGCCTGGGCAACTCCTAAGCTTTCCTTAAGACCCGATGCCAATGCCAGCACATTACTTTTCAAAGTCTTCTCTCCCTTTCCTGAGCAATTTGTCACTTTCTGTCTATGCTTCCAAGAAACTTTACCTGTATTTATTCCGTTGCATTGTTGTCTCCCCTACCAGGCTGTGGTTGTGTCTTAGCTGTTTTGTGTTGCTGTAACAGAATGCCAGAGACTGGGTAATTTGTAAGCTATAGAAGTTGATTTGGCTTATGATTCTGGAGGCTGGGAAGTCCAAGAGCATGTGACAGCATCCCGTGAGGACCTTTGTGGTTCATCATCCCATGGCAGAAGGTGAAAGGGCAAGACAGTGTGAGAGCAAGGGAGCAGGAGGGGGCTGAACTTGCTCTAATAATAAGCCCAGTCTCTTGATAACTAACCCACTCCATCAATAACAACATTCATCCATTCATGAGGGCACAGCCCTCATGACCTAATCACCTCTTATTAAGTCCCACCTCCCAACACTGTTGCATTGAGGATTAAGTTCCCAACACATGAACATTGGGAGATACATTCAAACCATAGCAAGTTCCATCATCCCTCCCCAACAAACCTTTTTCTAGCAGGTGCAAACAAATTACAAAACTGGTGAATTAGAGCTGCCAACAAACTGCAAAAATGATGGATTTGAGTTTCTCCTTACCCTTAGTTCCATAAGGCAGAAGAGATAAGGAACAAGGTGAAATACCAAATGCAGGCAGCAAAGGAAAATAAGTAAAGAGCCTTCATCATCTGCTAGTTAAGCCCTGAATTTAGAACCATAGCTTCCAGGAGCTGGAAGGGATATTAAGGGATATTGGAGATCACCTAATACAATGCATTTGCTTGGTCCTGGGATGAAATGTTTTATGCAAGCCTCTGGAATGGACATGATTGGTTGGAAGCAGAGAAGGTTCTCAGCAGCCCTGAGAGGTGCTTAAAGTGAGTTTTCAAATGCCCATTTATATCCTCCCAATGACCCCCAATAGCTGGACCCCCTTATATTACTCCAAGACTGGACAGCAGGCTGATGGGACAAAGGGGCCCTTGCAGAGCCCCACAGCTCATACCAGCAAGTGCTACAAACAGTCCCCGGGAGACGTGATTTACTCTGGGCCTTTGCTGGGAGGGAGGGAGGAGAACAGCTGTAAATGCCACTGTCCCAGAGATGATGGATCCCAGAAAGTGGGACAGAGTTGGTCTTTCTCCAAAGGACACCTCTCTGTAAGCAGAAATGGGCTGAGAGAGGGTAGCTGGTGGTGCCAAGGCCTCTGGTGCATTCCGGTGGTAGGTGGGTGGACAGACCATCCTGGAAATGACTTGTCATAGCCCACTCTTGACTCATCCAAATGGGCCTGAAATTGCCAGGGCTGTGACTGTGCTTTGCATGAGCTTGCCCTCTGCAGCCCAAAATATCCTTCTCTGATTCTGTGCCATGAGATGATTAACAGTCTCTCTTGGAATAATTCCCAGGCCCCTCAATCCCTTTCAGAATTTATTTTCTCACTTTACATGGGGCACATTTTAGATGGGGACAGGGTAATATAAAATAGTGCCAATGCTGGATTCTCAGAAAACAGCTAGGTATTTGATCTGTACTTATTAAGCCCTCACATAGAAATAGGAAGACATTTGCCTTTAATTTATACTTCATCAATCCAAAAATTATCCAGAACCTACCATGTGCTCAGAACTAAGCATTTTGGAGGAGAAAGTATAACATGTATAGCATGACACGATCCTGGCCCTTCACAGATTTATCAACTTCCTTGAAATGACTAATATATGTGAAACAATGGGGAAAAAAAATCAATGCTGTGGTATGTGGACTCTTTGTGTATAACTTATGGGCTGCCATCCACCCCTGAGAGGGGCTTCCTTTCTATGGGATAGGGCTCCCCTGGAATATTTTTGCAGGTTAACTAGGCACTGTTCTTCCAAACATGGCATTCCTTCCAAATGCTCTAACATATTGTTATATGAATAAATTTCATCCGCAAGTGACACTCCATAATCCTTAGTGCAAACACCAAGTATGGACACTGTATATAAACTCTGAGGACTTGGAGAACATCTCAGCGACATCTTATAACTTGGCTCCGGAAAGCCAAGATGCCAGTGCCCCCACCAGTTGCCACCTTGGGCCACTTTCCCTCTTTCCTTCAAGACTTCCTGGTGTGCTGGCACTGGGTCTCTCCAAACAACCATGTGTTGTGGCTTCAGCAGGCATGATTGCCACTTGTTTTCCTGGAGCTGGATCTTGCAAACTTCACACCCTTGTCCTCTGTGTTACAGAGAATGTCCTTTGGGTTTGTCCATCTGAGCTGCCATTTCTTTGCAATGGCCACATGCCATTTTCCTCTTCCTCGCTTTTTGCTCGAATCACAAGTTTTAGGGAAAAAAAATTAGAAGCAATTCCTCTCTGAGAAATTCTACACTTGGCTAGTTTCTGCCCCATGTGATGGGATCAAGCCAAGTCACCATGTTTGTCCAAAATATTACAAGTGCAAAGGAACCCAGAGGAGGGAGAAGTCAGTGTGGGATGAAATGGGCTGAGAGGGAGGCATGGAGGAGGTATGAATGCTAAGGGAAGGAAGGAAGACCCCAGGAGGGCGAGGAACTGACTCAGACCTGCGCAGGCTAAGTGTGGCCAGCTGAGGGTGACACACTGGGACAGAGGGGATGGGGTGACCAGAGGAGGTGAATAAAGTCCATTCAGCAGCTAAGAGTGATAGAAGAGTTAATTTTATGTGTCAACTTGACTGGCCTAAGGGATGCCCAGACAGATGATAGACATTATTTCTAGGTCTTTCTGGGAGAGGTTAGCATTTGAACCAGTGGGCCCTGTAAAGGAGATTGCCCTCACCATTGTGAATGGGTACCATCCCATCCATTGAGGGCCTGAATAGAGCAAATAGAGGAGGAAGGGCAAATTTTGTCTCCCTGTCCTTGAGCTGGGACATCCACCTTCTCCTGCCCCCAGATATCAGAGCTCCTGGTTCTGGGGCATCTGGACTGCAGGATTTATGCCAGCAACCCCATCCACACCCCTTCCCTTCCCTGGTTCTCAGGCCTTTGGCCTCAGACTGAATTATACCACCGGTTTTCCTGGGCCTTCAGTTTGCAAATGGCATTTGACTTCCATAATCGTGTGAGCCAATTCCCATAATGTGTCCACTCTTACAGATAGCTATACATATCCTGTTGCCTGTGTTTCTCTGGAGAGCTCTGGCCAATATGAGTGAGCACCTACTATGTGCAAGCACTGGGCTGGGGCCTGAGAACACAGCAGAAGACAAGATGGACAAACCTCTCTGTCCACTATACCAAAATATAATGGAGCATACATTCTGGCGGGCAGAGACATGTAACAAATAAAATAATAAGTAAACTGTACATTTTTCAGAACCTGATAAGTGCTATGGAAGAGAAAAAAGCAAGGAAGATGAAAGGGCAACCTGGAGAGGATGAAAAGTACCAAAATGTAAATATGATGGTTATATGTATAGAAATATTTATGGTTACATGAGAAATATAATGGTTATATTTCTCAGGCCAATGGAGGAAGTGGCATTTGAGCAAAGGTTTGAAGGAGTTGATAGAGTGTGCTATCTGAAGACCCAAAGGAGGAGTGATCCAGGCAGATGAACTAGCAAGGGCAAAGGCCCTGAGGTAGGAGCTAAATCTGCATATCTTCAGAAGCACTGGAGTGAAACAAGCAAGAAGAGACTGGTTGACCAAGTTGATGAGGTAATGGGGAGACATTGTATATGGCCTGAGAGGCCACTGAAAGGACTTTCTGGCTGGGTGCTGTGGCTTACACCTATAATCTCAGCACTTTGGGAGGCCGAGGGGGGCAGCTCACATAAGGTCAGAAGTTCAAGTCCAGTCTGGCCAATTGGTGAAACCCTGTCTCTAATAAAAATCCAAAAATTGGCCGGGTGTGGTGGCCCAGGCCTGTAATCCCAGCTACTTGGGAGGCTGAGGCAGAAGAATCACTTGTACCCAGGAGGCAGAGGTTGCAGGAAGCCAAGATCACACCACTGCACTCCAGCCTGGGTGACAGAATGAAACTCCATCTCAAATAATAATAATAATAATAATAATAATAAAATAAAAAGAAAGGACTTTTTTTTGCCTTTTACTCTGAGTGACATGAAGAGAGCTTTAGCAGGCTCTCTCTGGCTACTGGGTTGCCACTAGGGAGGCAGCAGGAAGCCAGGTCAGGAGAGAATCTAAGTACCCAGGTAAATGAACATGATGGCAGGACCAGCAGGGTGGCTATGAAGGTGAGAAGTAGGGGAGGCTGAGCATATTTTTAAGGTGGTCTCAACAGGTTGACAGTTGCCTAGGATACAGCCTGGGATGTAAGAGAAAGAAAGCACTCAAGGAAGACTCCAGCATTTTTGGCCTGAATAGCTGGAAGAAAGGAGGTTGTATTAAGGGAGGTGGTTAGATTGTGGGGTGCGGGGAGGACTTGGCAAAGAAAGTGGTGTTTCAAGTATAAAGACTCTGGATTTTGCCCTGTAGGCAACAGGAAGGATTTAGACTCCTGAGCAGATGAATTCGTGTTTGTGATTGCATTAGTGTTGTACAAAGGCAAATCTGGCCTTTATACAAGAGGGACTGCAGCAGAGAAAGACAACAAACAGAAAGACAGGCTTGGAAACTCTGTCTTAATCTAGACATGAAGTGGTAGTTATGGAAATGGAAACTGGAGAAATCTAACTCTAATGCAAACATGCAGTGGAGTCACATTTGGGATTCAGTAAAAATACATTCAACCCTCCTATATCCCCCAGGAAGCCCTATGGCCTCCCTGCATTGGCATCTCTATGATTGCAAAGGCTTATGCATGCACAGCCATTTCTCATGCTGTTTGTTTGAACTCATGCTGTCACTCTGTCTCACTTCTTGTTTGTTTGTTTGTGATAGAGTCTCATTCTGTCACCCAGGCTGGAGTGCAGTGGCACAATCTTGGTTCACTGCAAACTCCATCTCCCGAGTTCAAGTGATTCTCCCACCTCAGCCTCCCAAGTAGCTGGGATCACAGGTGCACACCACCACACTCAGCTAAGTTTTTTTGTATTTTTTGGTAGAGAGGGGGTTTCACCATGTTGCCCAGGCTATTCTCAAACTTCTGACCTCAAGTGATCTGCCCACCTTGGCTTCCCAAAGTGTTGGGATTACAGGCGTGAGCCACCGCACCTGGCCTGTCTCATTTCTGGGAGCTGGTTTCTTCTCTCTGACTCAAGTGGAACATATCCAGAAGTTGCCTTGGCCACTTCTGCATGTCTACCACTGGCTAGAACCAGGGCAAAAGTTCATCTTTAGTTGCAAAGGGGACTAGGATTTGCCATCTTTCTTCTGGGAAGTCCTGTGCCCAGTCAAATTTAGGAATTTCTTTTCCATTTTTTTTTTTTTTTTTTTAAATAGAGGAATAAGGGAAGTGGGTACTGGGGAACAAGGCCTCCTCCTTTCAGCTGTCTGACCTCCCAGGACTTTCACTCCCCAGCCTACTCCAGCCATACCCGGAGGGCCTTGTTTTCCAACCAGAAACACCCTTTTAAAAAAAAAATAATAATTTTAATTAATGTATTTATTTTATTTATTTATTTTTTCTGCTTCTTGTGGAGCAGGGTTACCCTATAGGCAGTGTGCCCAGAGTAGCCCAGACATACCCTTAAATTGAACTTCTAAACAATACTCTTCTCTCCCTGAGAAGAGTTCTATGCCAGCCTCTTAAAGTAATGCTTTTTCTTCCAACCCACAGAAGAATGACCATTTGAAGGAAGGACATTTCAATGACAGGACTCTGTGATGATGAAGAGAGAAAATTTAGATTTCTGTCTTTGGGAGCTGGAAAAATTGGAGCTGCACTATTAGAAATAATGTAATTAGGAAGGAAGGAAGAGTGTAAATAAAAACAGATGGCAGGGGCTGGGCGTGGTGGCTCACACTTGTAATCCCAGCACTTTAGGAGGCTGAGATGGGAGGATCACTTGACGCCAGGAGTTCAAGGCCAGCTTGATCAACAGAGCGAGATCCCATCTCTATTTTATATAGAAATATATACATAAAATGCATATCATAAAATGTATATAAAATGGATAGATAGATAGATAGATAGATAGACAGACAGACAGATAGATAGATGGTGGGGAAGTGGGACAGGGATGGGAAGATAATGTATTTTAGGATGAAATGATTGTGTGAGGTTTGGACATGATACATTAGAGGTAAGAGTGGGCATATTAAGGTAAAAATGTACTCTACACCCTTGAAAACATAGAAAAAATGTCAGGTTATAAAGTCAGGCTGAAGAATGGACCTCATCTCTGTGTGTCTCGGTTTACACATCTGTAAAGTCGGGGTAGTAATAGAACTTTTAAAAAATTAATTAATTAAAAAACAATTTTTTTAGAGACCAGGTCTTGCTCTGTCAGCCAGGCTGGAGTTCAGTGGTGCTATCATGGCTCACTGCAGCCTCAAACTCCTGGGCTCAAGGGATCCTCCTACCTCAGCCTCCCTAAAAGCTGGGACTACAGGTGTGGGCCACCACTCCTGGCCTAATAGAACCTATTAAACGACACAGAGCACGTGTTAATGATGTAGACACACAGAATAGAAACAGCATATTAGAAACATATCAGAAACCGCAGCAGCCAAGACCATGGGGGACAAAGAAAGACATGCATGGGTACAAAGTGAAGGCAAGGGCAGGATTGGACCCTAAATGGCCACTGAAACACAGGGGCTAGGTTGGAGGGAACCACAGAGAGACAAGGCTGGGAATCTGCTCAGGTCTGTGGGAGAGGTGAACCAACCCAGGTGGGATCCTGGGGCTCCCACCACGGCGACCTCGTCTCCAAGGGCGGCAAGGCCCAAGAGAAGGTTAGATGTGCTGAGCGCAGGCCCAGCTCACAAATGAGTCCTCTCTACACCTCTAACCTTCTCGATTCTATGAGCAGGATAATTTTGAGGGCTGGCCTGCTAATCTCAGAGAGGCAGGTGCTCTTGTGGGCGTTTCGGTGCCCTTTTTGTGTAAATGTGCCACAGGGAAGTACATTCAGAATTGATTGGTGCTTTCTGCCTATGTTGGTATCCCCAGCTCATTCCCTTCACAATTTTCTCATCACATAGGAACTTAAGGGATACGGTGAAGCAACCTGGCCAAATAGCCATATTATTTGTTTTCCTGTCTTTGGTATTTTAGAGGTGATGAAAAAGAATCTGTCATATTATTTACAGTAAAATGCCACACCTACAATCCCTTTGACATTCAAATCTGGACTTAAATACCATGAGACATGCATGCCTTCCTTAAAAGATTGCTTCTCTGAAAGCATATAATTCATCCTTATCTCTACATGACCAGGTGTAATTTGCGGGACCAGAAGATTCATTTTCCTATTTAAAACAATGAAGGGGGTTGAGATCCTGATTTGTATGGTAGCTGCTTTAGGCTGCCAGCTCTAGATATTTTCATCTTTGATCTAGGCTGGTGTCTGTTTCAGAGCAAAAGCAGCCAGGAGCAGTCGGAAAGATAAGCACACACCAAGCGGGAACTTTTGCCAAGAGGGAAAATCTTATCTAACCCGAGTGGCACAAAGATGTGCTTGTCCCCTAGCACAAATAGAGAAGAGTCTTGAGGTCAAGGAGGAAGGTGGAAATGGCCTGGAGGTCACACAGCCCTTGCCTCTGTCATAACAATGGGTCTTCCTATCAAAGAGTTGTTTGGGACTGTGTTAGTCCAGGTCCTCTGGGAAGCAGATGGCAAGAGATTTACTGGGGGAAATGTCAGAAGGATAAAGAGGAAGAAGCAGGAGAAGGGAGGAAAGCCTTCAGACTGTGGTGCTGGCCTGGGCCCTGTGGAGGAGAGAGAGAAAGAAGGATGATTGATTGGGCTGGAAGAGTTGCAGTAGTGCTGTTCTAAGAAAGATGTGACGAGGCCCATGAGGGATCTCCCAAATCAAAGTGGCTCCTCAAAGGAGGCCCCCGTCCTGCAGGAATGGATCTGCTTTAGCCCCTCCACCTTGCTCAGTCATTGACTGGGACCAGCCTGGCGGAAGCCTGGCCTCAGTGCCAGTACAGCGATGGGCCCAGCTGCAGCACCAGTCAGCCTCGCTCCATGCAGTGGAAGACCCAAGTGGCACATTCTCGTGGCTGCCCCAAGGATGATTTGCAAGAAGTCATGTCTAAATAGCCTGATAAAGATCCTTGTGAAAATGTTCATGACTCAGTTACCAATAGCAATGAATTCTACTCAAACTGACCACTGCTCATTTAAATGGTTCTGAAAGTCAAGGGACAAAAGTGGGGATCCCTACATGGGGGACTGAGCAGAGACTGAATCTGGCTGTAGGTTTTGAGCTGTGTCCTACTCTATGAACTGTTCTTACAACACCACTCCTGACACCAAATAGTTGGGATTTTACCAACTATTTCTCTAACTCTCCAGACACTAACTGGGTGTCCTACATTTCAATTCAATTCTGACACTAACCACCTGGAGTTAGCGCAGACCCCATAGGTTCTAGGGCTCAGTCCCACAAGACTGCCCTTCAACTTCAGACAGTCACAAGTCCTGGGCCTCCCATACTCTTGACAAGCTGGCTATAAAGTTGGGGGTTCCCGTGACTCCCCCTCGGGTCCAATAATGTGCTAAAATGGCTCACAAAACTCAGGGAAACATTTTACTTACATTATAAATGATGTAACTCAGGAACAGCCAACTGGAGGAGATGTGTAGGGCAAGAGATGGGGATGGGGGTGCGTTGCGCTTTCATGCCCACTCTGGTGCTCCACTCTCCCAGCACCTCAGTATGTTTACCAACCTGGAAGCTCTCGTAGCCCTATCATTTAGGGGTTTTTAGTGGAGGTTTCATCACATAGGCATGATGGATGAAATCATTGGCCGTTGGTGATGAGCTCAATCTCCCAACCGCCCCCTTCCCAGGAGGCTGGGGTTGTGGCTGAGAGTTCCCACCCTCTAACCATGGCTTGGTCTTTCTGGTGACGAGCCCCCAGCCTGAAGCTATCAAGGGACCCAAAAACAGCCATCTCATTAGAACAAAAAAGACCCTGTTATCATGCAGAAAATCCCAAGGGATTTAAGAGCTCTGGTGCCAGGAACCAGAGACAAAGAACAAAGTCATATTTTTTTTATTATATCACGCACATACTGTCAGTGTGTCACTGAGCTTATTGTAGTAATAATAGTAATAATAACCACTACAACCTCTACAAAGGACAGAAGTAGGTTCTCATGCTTGCTAAGAGTGATGCCTACCATAAAAAGCCAGAGCAGAATTTTCTTACTCTCATGTATAATTTCCAAACCCTTCCAAATGAGGATAACAGCCTGTGCCCAAGGCATCCTTTAATAAGAGAGGGACAGGGCAGCTGGTCAGGGGGGAAGGAAGGCTCACCGGCCAGAGAGGAACATGGGAGAAGCTGACGCAGTGTGCAAAACCAGCAACTGACAACCGAGGGACTCAAGGACCTCCATGACCTGCCCACTCTGCAGCCTCACACACTCTGGGAATAGCTTCCTCCAAGATTTCAGCCAGGCAGCCTCCCTCCATCCCTCTCTTCCCACCCCTCCCCTACTGCCTCAGACCTGCCCTGGCTTTCTTTCTAAAGGAGCCTCTGGTAGGGAGAGGACAACTTAAGGTTTGCAGGTTTACCATATATTAATTCGACCAATTAATTGCTATTTAGCCTTTTGTATCTGCCAGGATCCTTTTAAACACAAACTGGTTAATTCTTACATCTCTTTGGTTTTTCCTCTGGGCCTAGGCTCATGCTATGAACATATTAGATGCTCAATGCATGCTTATTGACCAGTTTGTTAATTCTGTGAATAAATACTATCCAAAGAGTGTTAAGAGCCCTTGCAGCACAGTGATTGCATCACAGAACCCAGTGCTGGTCACAGATTGCCTTTATCTAGAAGGCTTCAGTTATGAAAATGTTGTCTTCCAACTGGACCAGAAGGAACTTAAGGGCAGGAAGAAGTGCAGATTGATCCACCATCTTTTCTCCAGCAACTCTAGAAATCAAAAAGCTCTGAGAATGAATGTGATTTTGTTCAAAGTTTGAGGTGAACTCCCTTGGCAGTAAAACGTGACCTGAACTGATATAAGACTATAGTCTTCGTTTATCCTCATAGAATGAATATTCATACATTCCACTGCAAATATTAATGTGTTGCTTGCAGAGTGCTGTTCCAGACCCCACTTGCGGCATTACGTAATGTATAGTAAGGGAGCTGAATTACCTTTTGCTATGGTCTGAATTCCCCCAAGATTCATGTGTTGAAACTTAATTGCCAGTGTGACAGTATGAAGAGGTGGGGGCCTTTAGGAGGTGATTAAGTGATGTGGGCAGATTTTAAAAACTTGAGAGAACTAGCAAGCCCCTTTGCCCTTCAGGCTTCCCCCAAGTGAAGATGCAGCAACAAGGCACCATCGTGGAAGCAGAGACCCCTCACTAGCCACCCAACCTACCCGTGTCTTTCTCTTGGACGTCCCAGCCTCCAGAACTGTGAGAAATAAATTGCTAATCTTTATAAATGACCCAGGCTGTGGTGTTTGTTATGGCAGCAGGAATAAACTAAGATACCTTTCTAAATGTGAAAAATTCTGACTTAGAAACATACCTGGCTCTAGAGATTTTGCATAAAATGTTGTAGTCCTGAATTCTGCATCAGTCAATATAGTTGCAGATGCAAGTAACTGATAGTCCCACTCAAACTGGCTTAAATAATAAAAAGAATGTATTGACTCACACAACTAAAAGTCTATAAATTGCGTGGCTTTCAGGCATGGTTTAATCAAGAGTTTCGAAGTTATTAAAGCCCTACGTCCTCTGTCTCCAATATTCTTGCCTTTACCCTCCTTTGTCTTTTGGCTTTATCCTAGATTGTCTTTACACATTGTAGCAAAAATGATTGCAGTAGTTCCAGGCCTTGCAGGGGCACCCCACGTGGCTCAGAGGAAGAAAGAACATCTTTGTCCTGGCACCCCAAGGAAAAGGTCCCATGGCCACACCTGAATGGCCACACTAGATGTGTTTGGGTGGGGTGGAGGGTAAATTGGGCTGATTAGCTTTGCCTACGCCAAGCATGCTACCTCTAGGGCTAGGGAAAAATTAGTTGACCTGAAGCCACACGGATCTCCAAACAAAAACCAGGAATGATAGGGAAGCGGAAGGAAAAATGAATATTGTGGAGGTAACAACCACCTCATCGCCTTTTACTCTGTAGTCAACACACTCCTGAGCATATTAAAGATACTTAACATATACTGGCCTGTGTTCAACTCAAACCTGATCCCCAATGGTCAATAAGAATTCTGTTTTCTTTATGTTATAGCTTCCTTTCTTTCCTTCCTTCCTCTTTCTTTCTTTCTTTTTCTTTCTTTCTTTCTTTCTTTCTTTCTTTCTTCTTTCTTTCTTTCTTTCAGACAGAGTCTTGCTCTGTCATCATCCAGGCTGGAGTGTAATGCCACGATCATAGCTCACTGCAGCCTCCAACTCCTGGGCTCAAGTAATCCTCCTGCCTCAGCCTCCCAAAGTGTTAGAATTACAGGCATGAGCCACTGTGTCTGGCCTCTTTATATCACTAACTTTCTACCCTCCTTTATGATCCTATGCAGCTTCCCATGTGCTTATCTTATAGTATTTCTTTTATGTATTATATTCTACCTTGTATCAGTCATTTGTGTAAATATTGTCTACTTTATTGAACTCTAAGCTCCTTTAGATGGGGTCTAGATTTAGGTGGGGTTCTAGCTTGGTTCTGTGCTTAGTATATGTCTTGCAATGAAAAACATTCAATGAGTGTTGGTTGAACCAAATCTATTCCCCACCTCAGATCAAGGTATTAGCAATGGAAAGAACTCAGCAAAGCAGGGAGTGGGGGGTATAGATGGATGGAGAGAGAATGATGCTCTCTTTACATGTTTTTCATTGGGAACCTACCTAAAGGCTCCATACATATCACACTAAGGTAAAGTGATTTGGGGAGCAAGAAACAGAAAACCCAGATTGAACTGCCTTGAATAATAAAGGTGATGTATTAGTTCACAAACTGGAAACTTTTGAGCCAGGGCAAGCTTTGGACCCAGCAGCTCAAGATTGTGAACATAAACCCAGTTATTTTCCTTTCTCCAAGACTAACTTCCTCATGGTTGCCAAATAGCTGCAAGCAGTTCCAGGCATCTCATTTATACACCACACTGTCTAGAACGCATGCACAGCTTGAATGAAAAAGTGGCCAGGGGAAGAGGAAGACAGACAAGACTCACCTTTGGAAACAGGGATGGGTCAGCTTTTCCCTAAGAATTGCATGGTGTGTTCGTTTGCTAGTGCTGTCTTAACGAAGTACTGCAACCTGGGTGGCTTAAACAACAGAAATTGATCGTCTCATACTTCTGGAGACTTGAAGTTCAAAATCAAGGTTTCCACAGGATTGGTTCCTTCTGAGGGCTGTGAGGGAAGGATCTGCTCCAGACCCCTCTCTCTCTGGCTTTTAGATGGTCATCTTCTCCCTGTGCCTCTTCACAGTGTCTTTTTTCTATGCATGACTGTCACTGTGTCCAAATTTTCCCTTCTATAAGGACATCAGTCATATTGGATTGGGGGCCCACCCTAATCCAGTATGGCCTCATTGTAACTTAATTAATTACATGTACAATGACCTTATTTCCAAATAAGGTATAGAGGTACCGAGGTTAGGTCTTCATCATACGAATGTGTTAGGGGTGAAGGGGAACATTTCAACCTCTAACACATGGGAGGAAGGAGTGGATGGGATAGCTAAATGAAAATCAGGATTCTGTTAGGGAGAAGAAACAAGGAAATGGGTTCTGGGTTAGCAGTGGTAAAGGTTTCACAGTGATCTCTCTCTACAACAAAAAAAGTGCAGATGAGGCTTTCAGGGACAGTGATTGTGGAAAATCATTTTCCCTCTCTCTAGCCCATGGTAGATGATGGATGAGACGACAATAAGCCCTAAGAGATGGGTTCTTCCCTCACACTGTCTTCCACCTCTGTGGTTTCACTGGATAGTCTCTCCAGCAATCATGTGCTATTTAGCCCTGAGATGCTCTGAGATGCTTTTGAACATTACCCAGTTAATCCTCATGATGCCTGCTGGGATTTCTCTTAGAGAAGAGACTCTCAAGGAGATTTATGGCAGAAATGCCCAGAAATGAGAATCCGCCCCACAGTCCCAAGCATTTCTCTTGGCCCAGAATATTCAGCATTAAAGAGTGAAGACCACATTTTCAGCTTTGGTAGTGTCTGGACGCCCTGGTGGGGAGAGATATCCTCACTGGTGGTGTCCACGGGAATGTAGAAGTGAAGATGCCCCTCTGTAGAGTGCAGACACTTTATCTCATCTCAGACAGGGCTCTATGGAGGAATAGGCTGGAAAAGAATGAAGGTCACAGGGGGACTTGGGCTATGCAGAGGTGCCTGGAACACTCAAAGGAATTCCTTTAACCTGGGAAAGAGAAAACGCCACCACTTGGAGCCCAAGTTAGGTAGAGCATCTTGTTCAGAAAAACTCAGTTGAGATCAAGCATGACACAGCCTTACTACTTTCTATTAAAGAGGCCGACATCAACTCTAAGGGGAAGTTATATGGGATACATGGTTCTTTTATATTGTTTTGGTTTCTAAGAGCTTCTTTGGGATATGATTGACATACTATAAATTGCATGCATTTGAAGTGTACAATTTGATAATCTGTGATGTATGTATACAACTGTGACAGCATCACCATTATCAAGATAATGAACATATCCATCACCACAAAGAGCTTCCTCCCACTCCTTCTCTCCCACCATGCCCCATCCCTTTCCTTAGGCAACCACCACTCATCTTTCTGTTGCTGTAGATTAGTTTGCTTTTTTGAGACTTCTATATAAATGGAATCATACAGTATGTACCCTTGTTTTGGTACATACTACAATGCTGTGTGCATCAACGTTTATTCCTTTTCATTTTTGAGGAGCAGTCCATGATCTGCATGTTCATCGACCACAATTTGTTTATCCAGTCACATGTTGATGGATATTTGGATTGTTTTCCATTTCTGGCTATTTTATAAATAAAGCTGCTGTGAACATTCATGGGAAAGTCTTTGGACCTGAGGCACCCTGTTCAGTGGTGGCATATCAGTTTAGTGGGGCTGGTTTTACTTTCTGCATGTGGACATATGCAAGTAATGGGATCTAGCAAGATCCCAAAGCTGTGCTCAGCAGAGGCTGGCCTACTGCGACTGCCGTCTCAGGCCATCTTTAGGGTCCTCGTCCTCTTCCTCAGGGCATCATCCCTGGCTTTTGCTTTGCTTTCCTTCCTTCCTCAGCCCCTACTGCTGCCATAATTAGTGACTAGACTGGAACTTAGGGAAAACAGACATCTGGGGAAGAAGTACCTTTAAGAGGATCTGGGATTTACTTTCTTAAAATCAACTCTAAATCCTCCATTATCACCCAGCAAACCAGCTAGTATAGGCAAAACCACACTTAGACCTAGGCAACAGCAGCCACTGCTCTGGACCCTGTGACTGGAGTTTCCCCTCTTGCCCTCCTCTAATCACACCCACTTCACAGCACAAAGAGGCCACCTGATATGGTTTTGCTGCATCCCCACCCAAATCTTATCTTGAATTGTAGTTCCCATAATCTCCACATGTTGGGGGGGGGGGCACCCAGTGGGAGGTAATTGAATCATGGGGGTGGTTACCCCCACGCTACTGTTCTGTGATGGTGAGTGAGTTCTCGCAAGTCCTGATGGTTTTATAAGGGGCTTTTCCTCCTTTTGCTTGGCACTTCCCCTTCCTGCCGTCATGTGAAGAAGGACGTGTTTGCTTCCCCTTCCACCATGATCATAAGTTTCCTGAGGCCTCCCCAGCCATGTGGAACTGTGAGTCAATTAAACCTCCTTCCTTTATAAATTACTCAGTCTCAGGCAGTCCTTTATAGCAATAAGAATGGCCTAATATACCACCCAAAGTCTGCACCATCATCACCCCACCCTGTCCACACTCTTCATGCCAGGGACCCAGAATCACTTGCCCAGGAGACTCCAGCCCACTTGTAGGATGTCCATGGGGTGCTCTCCAGCTCTGAGCTGCCTGAAAGGTAGATAGCTGTGGGCAGAGGGTATGGATGGAGCTTGCACGTGTCCATGAGTGCATCCTCATGGGTGTGCACACTCACGTGTGGGTACACTAGCACACATGGCCCTTTGCAGTGTGTGTTGGAGTAAGGAGTGAAAGAGACAGGGAGGGACCATGGCCAGGGCCTGGGGGCCAGGAGCCAACTCTTCCCATGCTCCCAGCGCAGAAGAAGAAGGAGTTCAAGAATTTTAAATGTAAGCCTGGCCTACAGAATGTTGGGAAAGTCTATTTGTCAAGGGGGAGGCTACACCATATTTCCCTTCACAGTGCTTTGGCTTGATTCAGAACTTTTATGTCTTTAGACATTTGATGCATGGGCCTCCACTTGTACTCTTGTACTTGTATTCTTGCCTTGCCCCCCATTAGGGATGGGCCGAGGTCCACCGCCCTCCTCCTGCATCACATAACTCTCATGTTATATGCAGCTTTTACTGCTTTCTTTTCCCCTCCTGAGTTATCCTTCATGTTTACTTCAATCTTTTTTCAATTGCATAAATATTGAGAGAAAGTGTGAATTGGGTGGGGGAAAGGGGGAAGCACATTTAGTGTGATCTGCCCGAAGCCTGCACACCTGGAGGCCAGGTTCTTCTGCAACTTCAGAGTAAGGAGTTGATGTTTCTTGTCAAGATTATGGGAATCAGGGTAGACTCTTTGCTTTGAGGTCGGGCAGCTTGTTTTCCCACTAAAAAGCTACTTTGACCACCACTGTGGAAAAGCAATTGCAAAAATGGCTCTAATTCACCACTTCTCCACTCCTTCCATTGCAATATGACTTTGTGGCTTCTCTCCTCCTATTAAGAGATGGGATGTATCCCCCTCTTGCCTCAGACCTAGGCTGTCTGTGTGACTCACTGTGATGAACAGAACGTGACAGAAGGGACAGTATGCCAGCCCTATGCGTGGGCCTCCAGGGGTGTTTCTGCACATTTGCTGTCTCTCAGACCCCCACTTCTGCCATGAAAATAAGGCTGAGCCAGACTGCTCCATGACAGGACACGTGAGGCAGCCTGGATCATCCCGGCCAAGGCCACCAGCAGCCCATCCAATGACTGCCCAGAGATGCATGGATGAGCTCAGCTGAAATGAACTAGGCTTGACCCAGGTCAGCAGAACCACCCATCCAACACATACTCAGGAATGTCAGAAAGTCAACAAACCCAGATTTTATCAGTTACATGGTCTTTCATGAAACTCCACTAACCTGCAAAGTGTTGTGTAAAATAAGAAATGTTTTCATGTAAGTTCAGAAAATTCTAAGTTAACCTGGTTTAAAAAAGTTAAACCTGTTTTTTCACTTCAAGACTTCTCAGAACTTTTAATACAGATCTAATCAGTATGCCTAACCAATGCAGGCACAAGAAACTCCATCAGATCTATGTGCAAAATCATAGCAAAAAAAAAAGTAAAGTCACTAATTAGGCCCTAATACATGCATTTCCTGAAATGTGGATTAAACTGCATGATAATTCAATTCTTCCTAAACCTCGTCCTATTGGGATGGACAAGTTATCAAAATGAATCAATGGCACCAAAAGCACAGGCAACAAAAGTAAAAATAGACAAACTAGATTACATCAAAAGTTAAAACTTCTGTGCATCAAAGGACACAACCAACAAAATGAAAAGGCAACCTACAGAATGATAGGCAGTATTTGCAATACATATTTGAAAAGGGAGCTAATATCCAGAATATAAGAAGAATTCCTACAACTTAACAACAAAAAAACCCAAATAACCCAATTTAAAAATGGACAAAGGACTTGAATAGACATTTCTCCAAAGGAGATACACAAATGGCCACAAAGCACATGTAAAAATACTCAACATCACTAATCATTAGGGAAATGCAAATCAAAGTCACAATGAGATTTCACCTCACATCTGTTAGGATGGCTACAAGGAAGGAAAGAAGGAAGGAAGGAGGGAGGGAGGGAGGCAGGGAGGGAGGAAGGGAAGGCAGGAGGGGAAGGAATAAAGGTAGGGAAAGAAAGGAAAAGAAAAGAAAAGACAGGAAGTAAGGAAGGAAGAAGGAAAGAAGGAAGGAAGGAAAGAAAGAAAGAAAGAAAAAGAAAGAAAGAAAGAAAATAGAGAAAGAAAAAAGAAGGAAGGAAGGAAGAAGCAAGGGAGGGAGGGAGAGAAGGAAGGAAGGAAGGAAAAAGAAGATAGCAAGTGTTGGCAAGGATGTAGAGAAATTGGAACCCTTCTGCACTATTGGTGGAAATACAAGATGGTGTAGCCACTGTGGAAAACAATATGGTGTTTGCTAAAAAATTAAAAAACAAAACTATTATATAATCCAGCAATTCCACTTCTGGGTATATAACAAAAAGTATTGAAATCAGGGACTCAAAGAAATATTTGTATACCCATGTTCAAAGCAGCAATTTTCACGATGGCCAAAAGTGGAAGGAAACCAAGTGTCCATCAACTGATAAGTGGATAAACAAAATATGGTACATACATACAATGGAATATTATTCAGCCCTAAAAAGGAAGGGACTCTGGCAATGCTACAACATGGATGAATCTTGAGGATGTTATGTTAAGTAAAATAAGATACAAAAAAAATTGTATGATTCCATTTATATAGGATATCTAAAGCAGTCAAAATTATAGAGACAGCAGAAGGGTGATTGCCAGGGACTGGGGGTGGGTGATTGCCAGGGACTGGGGGTAGGTGAAAATAGGGAGTTGTTGTTTGATGGGTATAGAGTTTCAGTTTGGGAAGATGAAAAAGTTCTGGAGATTGGTTGCACCACAATGTGAATGTACTTAACAACACAGAATTGTAAAATTAAAAATTGTTAAAATGGTAAATTTTATGTTCCGTATATTTAATCACAATTAAGAAGAAAACAAGAAAAAAACTCATGATGCCAAGCAAAGTATGTCAGCATGTTATCTCAAAACATCCACTTTAACCAGGAAAAAAAATAATTTTCTAAGTATCTTCAAGTGCAAAATAAGAAACAAGTAACTTTAAAAGATAGTTATCAAATCAAACTCAAGAAGCTACCTATAAAGTCATGCAATTAATAATTAAAAGCCAAAATATCTCATATTATTCCATAATGGCTCATTTGACCCACCTGCCTGAATTGTCTGCCCCGCATTTGGGACCAACGAAGCAAGGAAAACAGAAAAGGGGCCACTTTTAAATAATGCGATTAGTAAGTGCATCATGGCATTTCGGATGGCAAATTAATGAATCAAAATGTTTCTGTTGCAGGTTGATATATCTACAAATATTAGTAATTGTGCTCAATAATTGCATTGGCTAAAAATCCCTGAAGAAAAAGGCTTGAAAGAAACTTATTTGTTTTGCAAAAGAGTACCAAAGCAAACCGCAGGTGATGAAATATTCAAAGTGATAAATGGAAGCACTGAAACAAATATTATCAGAACCCTGCATAAATTTGTGCATGGATGATATAGCTACAATGACAGGGAGTTGTCAAGGTTGTACATCAAGAGTTCATTCTGAAAACCATGAGATGCAAATAATACATTGTTTTTTTCACAGGGAAGCCCTCATATGAACAAGTTTGCCTATAGATCTGAATTTCACGTGAATGATATTATAAAAATGGTGAGTCTAATGAAATCCAAGCTGCGTAGTCCCATCAGTTTTCAGCTTTACCTAAATAAATGGTATAATAACATCCATTTCTGATATTTCCCAATAAAGTGCATTGGCTGACCAGAGAAAGTACTGTGTCAGTAATCTATGAACAAAAGGAAGAATTGAAAATTGTTTTATAAATCATTCACACCATGCAAATATACTAAAGAATAGTTAATGACTTTTCTAAATGGTTTAACTGACAATTTTGAGCACTGATTGAAATTAATTAAAAATTACCAGAACTGCGTGAAAACATATAAAAGTGTTTCACAAAGTTTATGTATTCAGGACAAAAATTTAACTTAGGAAAACTGAGGTTAATATGATTTACCAGTAATATTAATCAGGACTAACATATCAACTCTAAAAATGATTAGAGACCAATAGACAAACATATGTGCAGGCTTAGGGAGAAGTTTCATCATTATTTAGAAATACTCAATATGATCAAGTTTGATTGTATTCTAAATCCATTAATATTATCATAAGATATTATATTTGTCAATAAAACAAAAAGCAGAGCTTCTGGTTTTAAAGAGTTATCTTTCCTTTAAAGTATAATTTAAAGAGATCAAATTATCTAAATTCCTACTAATGATGAGAGAGAAGTTTCTGCCAGTTGAAGAATAAGAATATTATTGTGCCATTTGCTATCATGTATGTGTGCAAATAAACTTTATTTCCAGTGCTGACTATTAAGATCTTTGTTAAGATTTATATGCATTCATTTCAAACATAAAACCTGATATTAAAAAGTAAAGTCTGTGAAAGCAAGCTCAAGTTTATTAACTTTTTCAAATGCAATATATGTAAATATAAATCCCCTCCTATTTACTCCAGTGAGTCACAGAAATAGAGTATCATCATTTTCCATGTGTGCAGGGATGCAAAAAATGCTGGGAAACAGTGTTTTAATATATTATGTGCACCATGCATATTAAAAAGGGTACTACAGTATGTAGCTTTTCAAAAGGGTACTACAGTATGTAGCTTTTCCCAAACTTGCTCAGTCATAGATCTTTCCTTGCATGTAACAATGGTTAATGTCTTGTGTTGCACTGGTGTTTCATGGAACACAGTTTGGGAAAACTGATGCAATCTGAACTTGTAATTACACAGCTGTCCAGACAGGGAAAGTGTATTGCCCAAGGTCATGGGGCAACACATATCTCTGTTTTCAAACCATTGCTCTCTTATACAACTTCCCCAAGGAGGCCATCTAAGTAGGATATGGAGAAACCCATCAAAAAGTCCTTATTGTTTTTTTCTTAATGATGAACTTTCATCATTTTAACTTTAGCTCCATAGCAACTAGAGTTGCATTTATCCTGTGGTTTCCTGCCATTTGTTTTGGAAGCCTGTTCTCCTTTTGTATTATTAAGTTTATTATTAAGTCCCATGGCTGGTTTAGATTGTATACTTCCTTGTTTATTCAGTCATCTGGCTAATTTGGCTCACCAGAGATAGTATTTTTCAAAGGCTTTCCCCTTCTTAAGTTCATCCAGAAATTGAAAATCTAAACAGCCATTACAGAGTTCCTCAGCCCTAAGATTCCACAATCCCTAGGTGTGAGGTGGGGATCAGGCATCAGAATTTTCAAGCTTCAAATCTTCAATCCTGATCTTTAACTCTTTTCTTCTTATGCTTTCCATAAGATTTTAAAGAGAAGCACATATTCCATCCCTTGGCCCTTGTCACATGTGTCTGGGAGATGGAGTGGCAACAGGAAGTCTATTGAGCTGTGCTCACTAAAGGGAAGGTGAAGGCAGCAGGGCTGGGTTGGGGGAGGATCTGGGCCGAGATGGAGACACTATCAAGGCTTCAACCTATCCCATAGGGAGCTCCAAAGATGGGAAAGCCTTTGTACAGGTCCCCAAGCCTTTGTACCTTTGCATCATCCAGTCACTGGATGCCGGCTGGTCCCGGGAAGGGGCATGAACTTGGGTGAGGTAGCTTTCTTCTGTTGAGGGCAATTCCTAGCCCTCACCTATAAACTAGCAGCTGCTGGGGGAATCAAGCCTTCATTCTTGCTGGGGGCATGTGGGTTTGGCAGTGCCACACAGCATCCACCATCACTGGAGAATTTCTCTTGACCTTAGTCCAACAACCCATCTCCTAATCAAACAATTACTAGCCAATGTTTGGACCCCCATGATACAGCTTGAGAAACTTAAAGCCCACCTTCCTCCCTAAGTGAAGGAAAGTAACACTAGCTGATGATGTTCAGTGTAGTCAAAATTCAGAATACCTGGAAAACCTGGATGCTTTGCATGGCATAATCCATGTTTAGTTGGCTGGTGCCACTTACTGAATCAGTTCCCTTGTCCCTTGCAATGTGCCCCCATGTATTTCTAGGAGATCCAGGGTTATCTCATTTGGGCTTAGGAATCTCCTCCAGCCTTTTCCTCTGGGAACTGCTGCATTCACCAGGCACAGCTGTTGCCATCTCCAGGGTACTACAGCCCTCAGGGTGTCAAAGCAGCTGGCTATGAGCCCTGGATCCCACTTCACAAAGCATGCTGCACTCTCTCCCTCTTTGGGTTCATCATCTAAGTACTAAAGCTGTGCTGACCTGTGCCTCAGAGTCTATGTGATATTTCATGAAACATCTTTCAGTCTTTACTTCAGCTCTCCCTGCATGCTCCCTACTCTCCCAGCTCCACCACTGGACTCAGATTTCAGTCCTTGGGACTTGGCTGGGAGACAGGTCCGAGTGACAGTTGCTATGCTGTGCTTCAGAGCAATGCAGTCTTTGGGTTTGAAGTTCAGCGCTGCTACTTACTGGGTGTTCCTAGTCAAGTTATTGCAACTCTCTGAGTCTCAGTTTTCTTATCTGTTAAATGGAAACTTGATACTTTCTCTCTCAGAGTGTTGGTGGGAGAATTTTTAAAATTAATATATGTAAAGCGCTTAGAATAGTGTGCAGCACAGAGTAAGCACTCAGTAATAGCACTTCTTTTCAGAATTGGCCTCCCCTCCGAGCACCAGGCCACCTTTGTCTAACTGGCTCCCCTGGAGCTCCTGAGTTCCATCAGCAGCTTTCTGACTGGCCAACCTGACTATCTTGCTGTACTGGCCCCAGAGATGAGAACAGTGCAGTCCCAACAGGGACCCCGCACCTCATGGCACTTGTGAATGGACTTCTTTCAGTCTGTTTAGGCAGTGGGACCCTCCAGAGCTGGGCATCTGGCCACCCATCCACCCCCACCACACAGGCCTCTGCAGCTTTAATTCTGCCCAGGTTGACCCCTTGGAAGAGCTCAGCAGACCTCAGCAGCACCTCTGACCCTGTGACACAGGAGCTCCACCCCAGCTCCGCAGCCTCCCAGACAAATGAGAAGGCACCCGGAGCCTCAGGTGACTTGCATCTGTTTCTCTCTCCCAAGGCCACAGGACAGCAACACCACATCTCTCTTCTCAATCCCCCTTCCCTTTGCCTCATCATTGCTTGTGCAGTGCAGTGCATGTCTCTGGAGACAGAGCAGAGAGCAAGTTTCTCACTGCCCTGGTACCTTCTCCACTGGAGCCCTTGGTTAGGAGCACCTGCTTTGAGAACCTGCCGGGACCTGCAATCCCCCTCACACACAAAGAGGCCTCTGTGGGCTATTCTCAACTGCCTGTCCTCGGACCAAATTTCAGCCCAGACTCTGTTTCTGGCTGACTTTGGCCAAGTCACTTTACTTCTCTGGACCTGGCTGGGTTACTTATCCCTGAAATATGGGAGGCGAGTAAGATGATCTCATTGGCTCCCTCCAGCTCTAACAGTCATGAGTCCGTCACTGGGGGAGAGCAGCGAGTGGAGGTATAGTCATCAGAAGCATGAGTTCTAGTCCTGACTTTGCCACTCCCTCTCCATGTGGTTTTTAGCAATCCCTTTAAGTCTTAGTTTCCTCATCTTTGAAAAACAAATGAAGGTCCCAGCCTAACAACAACAATGCCAGTCCTTATTGAGACATATGCTGAGTGCTTTACATACAACATCCAAATCATCCTCCAACAATCCTATGGTATAGGTATTACTATCCCCACTGTACCAATAGGTAGTCTGAGCTGTCAAAGTTAAGCAAATTGTGCAAGGTTGCAGAATTAGAAAGTGTGTCAAGTCAAAGTGCATCAGGAATCCAATCTAGGACCATCTGCCCGTGCTCTGGATCACCATACACTGTAGCCCCCATGAGGTCTGACAAAGGCATCAACATCAAAGTATTTTGTACACCGTAGCTCATTATTTGTCTCTCTTTGCATTCACCCAAAAATGATCCTGAACTTAAGCAACAATTCTTATTGTTGAACATAATAGTGTGTGTGTTTATATACACACATACATGCATACACACATATGACTTGCATAGAATGAAGTGTGCAAATTTTGGGGGTACAACTTGGTGAATTTTTATATATGCCACCTGTGTTACTACCACTCTGACCATGATGCAGAACATTTTTAGCTTCCCAGAAGGCTCCCTCACATCCCTCAGAGTCAATATCCTACAAAACGTAACTACTATTTTGACCTGTTATTACTATAAGTTATTGCTATCGTTTTGCCTGGTTTTGAACCTCATATAAGTGGAATCATCAGCAAACTTTCACTTAACACTGTTAAGCAGTAAGTTGTTTCTTACCCATTTTATTGTTGATGGACATTCAGATTGTTTCAGGTCTTTGTCTATTATGAATAACATGGTTATGAGCATTCCCATTCATTTAGCTATTATGAATAAAGTAGCTATAAGCATTCTTTTTTTAACTTTCATTTTAGGTTCGGGGGTACGTGTGCAGGTTTGTTATACAGGTAAACTCGTGTCATGGGGGTTTGTTGCACAGATTATTTCATCACCCTGCTATTAACCTTAGTACCCAATTTTCTCTGCTCCTCTCCCTCCTCCCACTCTCCACCCTCAAGTAGTCCCCAATGTCTGTTGTTCCCTTCTTTGTGTTCATGAATTCTCATCATTTAGCTCCCACTTATAGGTGACAACATGTGGTATTTGGATTTCTGCTCCTGTGTTAGTTTACTAAGGATAGTGGCCTCTACCTCCATCCATGTTCCAGCAAAAGACATGATCTCTTTCTTTTTTATGGCTGCAGAGTAGTCCGTGGTGTACACGGACCACATTTTCTTTATCCAATCTGTCATTGATGAGCATTTAGGTCGATTCCATGTCTTTGCTATTGTGAATAGTGCTGCAGTGAACATTCAAAAGCATGTGTCTTTATAGTAGAATGATTTATATTCCTTTGGGCATATACTCATTAATGGGATTGCTGGGTCGAATGGTATTAGGTTGGTGCAAAAGTAATTGAGGCTTTTGAACCAACCTAACAGTTTTGCTTTTAGCTCTTTGAGGAATTGCCATGCTGCTTTCCACAATGGTTGAACCAATTTACACTCCCACCAACAGTGTATAAGTGTTCCCTTTACTCCACAACCTTACCAGCATCTATTATTTTTTGACCTTTTAGTAATAGCCATTCTGACTGCTGTGAGATGGTATCTTATTGTAGCTTTGATTTGCATTCTTAATGGACATGAACACACTCATTTTTATGGTTGTACACCTACAAATGAAATTGCTGGATGGTACATTACATCTATGTTTAGTTTTAATGATGACTGTCAATAGTTTTCCAAAGGGGTTCTAATAATTTACATTCTCACATATGAGAGTTCTAGTTGCTCCACATCCTTACTAATTGTATTTTCAGTCCTCTTAATCTTAGCCATTCTGGTGGGTGTAGTGGTATCTATTGTGGTTTTAATTTGTCTTTCCATGATGAGTACTTGTGTTGATTCCATTTCCATATGCTACTGACCATTGGGTATCCTGTGTATGAAGCACTTGTTCAAGTCTTTTGCCTACCCTTTTATGAAGTTAAGTTGAATTATCTACTTTGTATTTTGATTTATAGAGTTTCTGTAACTATTCTGTATGTGAGTTCTTAGTCGAGTATCTATTCAGTGAATACCATCTCCCAGGCTATGACTTGCATTTTCACTCTGCTAATGGTATGTTTTGGAGAATACAAGTTCCTACTATCAGTCTTCTTTTTGTGGCTGTTGCATTTTTTATCCTGTTTGTCTACCCCAAGATTATGAAAATATTCTATGTTGTTCTTCTAGAGACTGTATTGTTTTTACCATTTGTATTTATATCTACAATCTACCTCAAATTACTTTTGGAGGTCGTGGGTCAAGGTTCTTTGTCTTTTTTCTTTTCTTTTCTTTTCTTTTCTTTTTTTGGATGTGGATATCTAATTGATCCAGCACCACTTATATAAAAGACAGCCCTTGCCCCCACAGAATCGCAGTGGTACCCTTCACTCAGATCAGGTGACTACATATGTGTAGGCCTATCTCCTAATTCTCTATTCTGTTCCATTGGTCTATTTGGCCATCTTTGCCAATACTACATAAGAAATTTTGGTAGCTACTAGTATAAATACTCCCGCTTTGCTCTTTTTCTCTAAGATTTACCTTAGCTAGTCTAGATCCTTTTAATTTCCATATAACTTGTAGGATCAGTATGCAAATTCCCCCCAAATAAATCTGCTAAGATATTTTTTGCCCTTATTCTTAGGGTATGGTCCTTACTTCTAAGTGTGACCTTTCCAGGGGCTCTATTGAAAGCCCAGGGTATTTACAAAGGCCCTCCACCTTGGCAGAACTTAAACTCTAATCTTTGTGTCCCTAGCACCACCCAAGAGCTGAATGCTCTACTTCAGCTTGTTCTCTTCCTGGTGGTTATTTTTGTTGGAGTTCCCTGAGCCACTGCATGCAGTTTAGAAGTCAGGAACGACTTGAGGGGATTGGTGTGCAGACCTCGGGGGCTCCCTCCTTGCGGTTTCCTCTTCCCCAGGTTTTTCACTCTCAAATCCCAGCCACTTTGGAAACTCTAACCTCCATCTCCTTAGCTCAGTAAGATATCACTCTCTGCTGGGGCTCTAATCTCATTAGAAAGAGCTAAGGTGGGCCAGGGGTGGTGGCTTATGTCTGTAATTCCAACATTTTGGGAAGCTAAGGCGGGAGGATCACTAGAGGCCAGGAGTTTAAGATCAGCCCGTGAAACAAAGCAAGACACCCACCTCTACCAAAAACAACAACAACAAAACAAAACGAACAAAAAAACATTTTTTAAAATTAGAGTAGTGAGCATGCCTGTAGTCTCAGCTACTCTGGAGGCTGGGACAGGAGGATCACTTGAGCCTAGGAGTTTGAGACTCAATCATACCTCACTGCAAACTCCCAGAAGTTTGAGGCTACAGTGAGTTATGATTGTGCCACTGCACTCCAGCCTAGGTGACAGAGTGAGAACCTGTCTCAAAATGAAAGAAAAGAGAAAAAGAAAAGAGAAGATAAGAGAAATGAAAGGGAAGAAAATAAAAAGAAAAGAAAAGAAAAAGACAAGAGCCAGGGAGAATGTGGAGCTTGCCTTCTCTCAAGAATCATGGCAGCTCAAGTCTTGCCTGCCCTGGTTTCTCTCAAATGCCTTTAATCAGTTAGGTATTTTGTCCAGCTTTTACAGTTGTTTGAGCAGGTAGGAGTTAGTCTGATACAAGTTACTCCGTCATGACTAGAACCACCATGGTAGTTTTAGTTGCTGGTTTCAATCAAATGTTTGGCCATCTGGAAGGTGTCTGAGTTGTGACATCATGGTGCAGTTTGGCACTTGAACCTCTAAGCAAATGTTTGCCTCTCAGGCTTTTTCTCAGCTCTCATTCCATCACCAATAATCAAATGCTTACAGGGAAAACGAGAGTGAGCCTCTGTCTCGGTTGATGACCCACACGTGGCTGGGCTGACCAGGACACACCTATAAAGTGGTCAGATTGCACTTTCTTATGGAAGCCAGTGCTAACACTCACTGTGTTCCCCCACAGAACCACTCCTCTCACTTGTCAGCGTCCTTTCCATTAGCATCCACTCTGCCTGGTGCACACATTGACTCTTGGTTACCTTTGATTGCTCCCAGTTCCCTCCCATCTCATCAGCAGTCTGGGCCTTAGAGGTTTTCTACCAGTGTTTCCTCTCCCTTGTTTCAGCTTTACCATGGCTCATCAGTGCAACTGTAATACCGAAGACCCAGCAGACCCCTGCTTCTTCCCTCTCCTGCACACGAAAGCCCCAGATGTCAGGCTCAACACGCATCCCCCATTAAATCCTCCAATCCTTCTCTGTTGCTGCCTGAATAAAGTGCAGGTTCCTTGGCCTGGTGTTCAAGGCCTCCTTCCCAAGGCACCCCAGCTTGTCTTTCTTACCTATTTCCCATGTCCCTCCGACCTAGCCTTACAGTCGATTGCCCCACCTAAAACAAACCATTCCCTGTTTTCTTAACACGCCTTACACTTTCTCACCCTTTGCCTCTGCCCGTGCTGTGCCCACCTTCTGGAAATCCCTGACCCCGTCTCTTCCCTGTCCTTCAATGTGGCTTTTCCCACAAATCGCTTACGCAGCTCATTTAAATGTGGTGCTGTTATTCACCCTTCATTAAGCCACTGTAACACTGAATATCTATCTTTCTAATGCCAGTCTACCTTGCATTAAAATCATTATCATAGGGTGGGAACAATGTCATCCCCCCCACCCCATAACCCATGCCAACCCAGCACAGGGCCTTATGCATAGCAGCTTCACAATGAACATTAGATGACTTGATTGGTAGAACAGAAACAATGGCTTAAGCGTACCCCTCATCTCTGCAGTCCTGGCAACATGCACACATTTAAGGACGGGCCCTAGAGTCCATGGAGGGGTGTATTTTATTGGGAGGGTGTAATAGGTGGGAGACTTGGCAGAATTTAACTTGGGAAACCAGAATTCACATCTTAGCAGATCTAAGTAGAATAGAATGATTCAGGCCCTTGACCCTTGCAACTGGCCACCACCACTACATGGTACAGAATTCCAGATGGTTCCTTAAAGGGTTTTCAGCGGCCCTTGTCCATATTACTCATGTGTCCCTCATGTCTGCCCCTCCTTTGTGGGAAGAGCCCAGGAGGCCCTGGGAGGCAGGTCCAGCTCCACTTACCCACACTTAGTCTCTGGCTCTGCAAAACAGATAGGCACAACCCCTCCCTTTACCCAATTCCACACGCCCACCTGTTGTCCTGTCGCATGTTAATAAAACCATGTCTTTTTTTAATACCCCAGCCATCACTTCCAGACTCAGCTCTAATTATTTTAACCACCACAAAACCCTCTTCAACAAAAGAGCAAACCAATTAATTTTCCCTTATCTGAGGTGAGGTCATTATGGATTCCTCCAGGAAAGACAGGCTCTGGGTATTGGGAAAGAAAAGGGATTTTAGGACTCCATTGTCATGTCTAATCCTCCTTCTCAAATGAAGCTTGTTTTCCTGTCCAACAAACAGGTATTTACTTGGAACTTAAAGTCATTTGAGCGCAGGGTCCTCCAGCAGAATTACAGTGGTGATAATTATTCGACTGCACTTCTGTGTAATTTACTGCTCCATGCAGCGCGTGCATGCAGGCAGGCCCAGAATGCAAATGATATGATTGCTTTCATTAAATCATCTTTTTATGACTGTATAATTTCAGTAATTAAAACCTTCACTAATATATTCTATGAGGCAGGCAGAATGTTACACTAATGTATGGCCCTTATTAATTTTTGAAAAACAGGGGTGAAATTTGAATAACCTGCTTCCTCACACTTAAGAGCTCTGGAAACAAAAAAAAAATACAATTTTGATTAATGTAAACTAATTAGCATCCATTGTTTTTTATTCCCTCTTCCTTACCTGAAAAGTCACCACAGAGGGTATTAGCATTGCCTATTGCATATTTCAAATCTTGTCTTATTTCTGGCATACCTTTGGGTTTTTTGCCAAAAAAGAACGAGGGAGTTTGTAGGTCTTTAATCATTGCAATTACAGAGTGAGAAATTGAACATCATCTGTTACTCTCATGGTACAAAGGGCTCGGCAAGTTCTCCAGTGTGGCTCAGCAGACATGACTATAGGCCTCAGAGAGTTCTAGGAGCTCTTGTTTTCCCCCAGCAAAGCCTTCCTATCTCCTAAGGCATGTTGGCTGTGCTTGATTTTTTAACATACCTGTGGGCACAGGATCACGTGCACGCATGTGCACACACAGGTTTAACAAAACACAGAGAGCTTCTCCTGGGTTGCTGTTACCGAAAGATTAGTGGGAGCTAAAATTTGGAATACAAATGGTTCCAATTAGATCTCAAAGCAAGCTTCATGCCCTGTGTTCATCTTCCCCATAGCCAGGTCAAATGTTCATGCTTTATAGTAGCAGCTTCAAAAAGCACACTGGGATGTACAATGGCTGAATTCAATTTAAGTCTTAGTTGAAGAAATAGCTCCTCTATCTGTAATGCATGTACTAGTGTCCCTTCTGAAAAAGGGTAATTTCCAATATGGAACTCAAATTTCATTACAAGAAACTCCAAAGGGGCTAGTCATCTGTTTGCTACAAACATTTAAGTAAGCAAGTAATTAGCTAGTTTGCACATCCAGGTATTAGTCAGAAATAGGTATATTTGACATCCAGGTTTTGTTATACTGGTGTATGCTGCAATTCAGTACCTATCATTGCTAATATAAGCTTTTTTCAACAATTTTTTTTTGAATTTCAAATATGGCCAAACTCCATGCTGAGCTCAGGATTCATAGCCATCCATGGCTCTCCATTGTCTTACAAAATAAAGTCCACTATTCTTTTTTTTTTTTTTTTTTTTGAGACAAAGTCTCTCTCTGTTGCCCAGGCTGTAGTGCAGTGACGTGATCTCGGCTCACTGCAAGCTCCGCTTCCTGGGTTCACGCCATTCTCCTGTCTCGACCTCCTGAGTAGCTGGGACTACAGGCACCCGCCACCACGCCTGGCTAATTTTTTTGTATTTTTACTACAGACAGGGTTTCACCATGTTAGCCAGGATGGTCTCGATCTCTTGACCTTGTGATCCACCTGCCTTGGCCTCCCAAAGTGCTGGGATTACAGGCGTGAGCCACCGGGCCCAGCAAAGTCCATTTTTCTAAGACCTCTATGATCTGGCTGCAAACCTACCTGTCTTGGTATTATCTTTGAGGCTCACCAGCATTTGCTCTTGGGTCTGCTTGCTGCTTCTGATACACACGTTGTACTTAACCACCTCTGCTGCTCTTGGTGCTCTCTCCTCCTATTAAAAGCCCTTGTTCCAATCATTAAAAAGTCAGGAAACAACAGGTGCCGGAGAGGATGTGGGCAAATAGGAACACTTTTACACTGTTGGTGGGACTGTAAACTAGTTCAACCATTGTGGAAGTCAGTGTGGCGATTCCTCAGGGATCTAGAACTAGAAATACCATTTGACCCAGCCATCCCATTACTGGGTATATACCCAAAGGACTATAAATCATGCTGCTATAAAGACACATGCACACGTATGTTTATTGCGGCACTATTCACAATAGCAAAGACTTGGAACCAACCCAAATGTCCAACAATGATAGACTGGATTAAGAAAATGTGGCACATATACACCATGGAATACTATGCAGCCATAAAAAATGATGAGTTCATGTCCTTTGTAGGGACATGGATGAAATTGGAAATCATCATTCTCAGTAAACTGTCGCAAGGACAAAAAACCAAACACCGCATGTTCTCACTCATAGATGGGAATTGAACAATGAGAACACATGGACATAGAAAGGGGAACATCACACTCTGGGGACTGTTGTGGGGTGGGGGGGAGGGGTGAGGGATAGCATTAGGAGATATACCTAATGCTAAATGACAAGTTAATGGGTGCAGCACACCAGCATGGCACATGTATACGTATGTAACTAACCTGCACATTGTGCACATGTACCCTAAAACTTAAAGTATAATAAAAAAATAAATTAAATAAATAAATTTAAAAAATAATAATAAAAGCCCTTGTTCCCTGGTACTCTGCATGTCTAAATCATCTCCTCCTTAAGGCCCAGCACAAATGTCATCTCCTCTTTGAGGCCTTACCATTGTTATCTATGTATTTATGTCTGTGTCTCACAGGTACTGGGTGCACGGGAAATAAAAATTGTCTTATCATGCAAATTTTGACTAAGGAACTGACCCCTAATAAAATTAGTCCCACTCGACCCTGGTTAACACCAGCACTTGCCCTACTCAGCCTCTGCTGATCAGTTTTTCCCTGATGGAAGGCTGCCATAGACAGCTACAGTATAATGCACAATACAATGCAAATTGATTGCATAGTTCAATGATGGATCTTGGGAAAGATAAGGAATTTCATGAAGTCAATAAAAGTGATGTTGATCTCATGCTAAGTCATTGACATATAATAGTTGAAGAAGAGATTATCAAAGAGGATGATAACTCTGAGTTTTAGAAAACAGTGAATTGAATACCAAACAATTAGGAGAGGCTCTTGAAAAACGAATAAAGCCTTCAAGCATTTTTGGGGAAAAGACAGCCCTTTTGATCAATCTATGAAAGTCAAAAGTGAGGTGAAGAAGGTTGTCTTATGCAAAACTTACACAGTTTTGACTGACAGTTATGAAAAAAAATTCTCTAATCAACCCTGGATTCAGTTTTCATTCATTCTAAAAATGGGTGAAAATGTGTAATTATAACTTAATTTGTGTTAAATCAAAAATAGAATAATCTTATTCATAGTTTTTACTTTAATTTATCAAGACAAAGTCCCAATCAAAGTGTTGTCATGCCATTTGCTAGTAAATGCCACCATTTTCATGAGCTTTTCTTATCACCAATTATCCTTGGATAACAGGGACCTCTGATGACATCTCTTCTCTCTCTGAGTAACCTTTCATCTTTATCTGCACCTCTCATCTCTGCACTTATATCAGTGATTTATGAACTAGTATTATCTCCTCACCAGACTGAGGCAAGACTTGTGTTTTATTAATTTGAAGCTAAGAGGGGCCTTTGGTGTCAGGCTGCCTACAATGAAGACTCAGCTCCACCTCCTTCAGGCTGTGTCACCTTGGACAAGTTCCTTGCCCTTTCTGTTCCTCATTTATAAAATGGGGACAATAAAAGTATATACCTTATGAGGTTCTTTTAAAGACTAAATTATATAATAGACATAAAAGTGCTTGAAAAATGTCTAGCATATGTTACTTTCTCAATAAATACCAACTATCTTTAACTTTATTATTTCCATCCCCTGAAATGCCTGGAGGGAAACAACTTTTACCAATTCCTAAAGGTTTCTCTCACATGGAAATGTAAGACTCCTATCATTGTCTTCCACCCTGCGATTTGCTTAACCATAGGCAGGAAATGTGATTTTATTTGATTAGTGATTTGGGGAAGAACAAACTGTGCATACTTGCCTGGGCCCAGCTCCTTCCTTTTTCCTCCTGGGAGTCAGGTGCTCACTGATACATCACTGGCTTTGCTTTTGGGAGGGGGCCTGGGGGCACCCAGCACCTTCTGCAACTAGGTATGTTTGATAAGCCCATTTGCTCTTACTACAAGATACATCTTTCAACCAAGATTTGATCAGTAATAATGGTCATATTTTGGTCTCCATCGGCCTTGCCATTGTTCATCTTATTTTTCAATTAGTTCAGAACTGGAATGCAGAAAAAAATGTTCTTTATGGTGGGGCAGAGTCTCTCTAAGATTTGTGGCTGGTATTTCAGTTACTGTTTGCCGGATAAATCAATAAATATAGGCATACATTCTAGATTCCAGTTTTGCTTCTCAAAACATTATTTTTCAGATAAGAAGGACTGCAAGATAGCAAGCAAAACTTTTATTGTGTTTAGGTCCAATAAGTCCTATTAAAGGATTAGTAGAACATCTATCAAACATGCTTCTGTGTGCAACTGAGGATCACCCAAAGGGAAAAATAATAATATTGAAAATACAGTAGCTGATTCCTAAGTCTCTTTTCCAATTGCCATTTCAACTCAAAGACCTAGAGATGCCAGCTCCCCATCTGTTGCCTCAAGGATGCCAGCTCTGAGCATACAATATGCTTCAGATCTGACATTTTCTGGCCAAAAATCTGCTTCATGAATAAAGAGACCAGTGAAACGGTCAGCCCCTGCTTGTGGTTTGATCATTATTGACATTTTATGTTTATAAAACTTCTTTCTCTCTGTTGGAACTAGCTCTGTTTCTCTCTCAGACACTGCATTATTCCTTCTACACAATCCTCACCCAGCCTGGTGCTCCTCATTGCCCACTGTCCCCCATACCAGGCTTCTGACACCCTAAAGCCAAGGTCAGAAAGAGCCCCCAGCCTCCTCTCCTGGTGCTGCTCTGAGCACCTGTCCTTCTGGTTGTTGGCAGGCTGTGGCGGGGGTGCCACCTCTCCAGGTTGCCTTTCTCAGATTCCTTCTGGTCTGCTGGCCTCTTCCAGGCTGACTTCTGACAGCACCCTTTACAAACCAGCCCAGCCGACATCTGAGCTCTGTGCCTGGCCTGTCTGGCCCACTGCTGACCCTGGTCACCAGACTCCTAATGCCTCAGCCAGTCCTGTCTGTCTTCTCTGGCTATGCATTGCCCGAGATACCTGGCCCTGGGGCCTATTAAGCTCTTGTCCTGCCTAGTGCCCCTTACTGCCCATGCCCACCAATAGCCTCCTATACAGCGAGCTCTCTCCCTAGTGAGATGGTCTTCCAGGTCCAGCAGTGCCTCATGGAAGGATCATTTTGTCCCTCCGATCATCCTACCACCAGCCTTCTCCAGCTCATCCTTAAGTGTGTAAGAGAACGACCTGTTTCAGCCTCATTTTGTCCCTGGCCTGTGCTCAGCTGCACTGGCCCCATCAGGAGCCCACCCTGAGCAGGTCAGGGAGTGTTAGCAACCTCGTCCCCATGCTCAGTGGGCTCCAGCATCCGTCTTGCTCTCCAGGATCCAGTTCTGAGCTGCAAGTGCTTCCTGAGTCAGGCCTCTCCATCCCTACTCTCTGTGTGGGCCTCGTCTAGGGATTACAGGCAAGTAAGTGCCTTATCTTATGCCAACCCTTATCTGCTGGTAGTTGCTGCCTAGACTGTAATGTTCAGACTGTTCCTGGGATGAGCAGAAAAGAATGAAATGATCAGTTAGTAATGTCTACTGTGGCAGCAGCAGTGGAGAGGGTCTATATGTTGAGTGTTTGCCATCCATTTGACATAGCTGCTACCTCAGTTTCCCTAAGTAGCTCATATTCTCTTCTGATTCTTAAAGTCCAGACTGATCTCTAGCCCACCTCACTGGAGCCCCAGTCCCTTCCATCTCTCCTGGGGAAGTGACCTAAGTGCCTGTCCCTTCCACCCCTGGCTAGGCCCCTGCCCTCAGGGGACTGATCTTGGAACCATGTCGCAGTCACTATGTGCCCACCCTCAAGTATTCTGGCATGTTCCTCCCCACCGCCACCACGTCCCACTGCAAAACTTGGCACTGATTCAAAACCATATCTGGATACCACTTTATACCATCCAGAGGGTGAGTATCGAAAAGTCAGATAATAACCTATGTTGTCGGGGATGTGGAGAAATCAGAACTTTCATGCTCTTCTGGTGAAATGTACAAAGGTGCACCTACTTTGGGAAAGATTCTGGCAGTTTCTCCGATGACTAAACATGGAGTTGTCATATGACCTGGCCATGCCCCTCCTAGGCATGTACCCAAGAGAAGTGAAAACATATGTCTACACAAAGACTTGTACACAAAGGTTTGTAGCAGCATTGTTGAGAACCAAATGATAGCAACAACCCAAATGCCCATCAATGGACAAATGGATGAAAAAGAATTTGCTATATCCATAAGATTAAAATACGATATATGCTACAGCTTAGATGAACCTTGAAAACATTATGCTAAGTGACACAAACCAGTCACAAAAGACCACATATTGTATGATTCCACGTATATGAAAGTCCAGAATTTGGAAATCTATAGAGACAGAATGTAGATTAGTAACTGCCCAGGGCTGGAGAATGAAGGGGCGGGGTGGGGAAGTGTTATTGATAGCCAAAGAATGCCAGATTTCTCTTTCTGGTGATGAAAATGATCTAAAATAGACTGGTGATGGCTGCACACATCTGTCAATATACAAAAAGCCGTTGACTTGTACACTTCAAATTGGTGAATTATGTTGTATGTGAATTATATCCCAAGAAAGTTGTTTCAAAAAAGAAATAAACAGGCCCTGGTGCTAACATCTGCATAACCCAACTCTGGGGTACTGGTGGGCCCCTGTCTGCCCTGGACTGGGTTGCGTCTCCTACTTTATGCCTACTTTATGACTTATGCACTCAACACCATCCAACTCTAACAGTTCTCAGGAGTGCAAATACAGACACAATCATAAAACACAGCCACATAGAGCTGAGAATGGATTCCATGACCTTGGGAACAATGAGGACTATCAGAGCTGATGTTCCTCTCCTGTTGGAAATGCTCTTGCAACTGCTTCCAATGAAGGCCTTGGCTAAGCCCAGTGGCTTCACTCCCTCCCCAACCCCAGTCTCCTCGAGAGGATCCACCCAGAGCCCATCTCTGGTCCTGCCCATTGGCTCCCACCTTGTTTGTCCAGTACTGGTCACCCTGAGGGGTCTCTGCTGTCTCAGAGTCCCTCAGCCAAGCCATTCCCAGCAGCCCCTCTTCCTCCCCAGCCCTTCAACATGGCCACCAGCCAAGAATGTCTGTCTCCATTTGAGTAGACTGGAAGTTACAGAGAAAAAGAAGTGGGGAGGGGAAATCATTCCAAAGATTTAGAGCTGTGTTTCCCATACTTATTTTTCATCATCACTCCCCTAGGAACTATTTCAGACATTTTTATCTGGCTGTCAAGGTCCCAGCCTCCCATAAAGTTTCAATACCACAGATGTACTACATATCTGTTTAGGGACCATAACCCTTTGGAGGGCCACAAAACATTGGCTCTTTTTGACCCCCAAGAACTGATTTTGTCCCCTAAGGAACAATATCCCCACTGTTAAGAATATAGGATATTGTAGAGGGGTCTCCTGGGACTCAAGGCCACAGGGGTCGTAGGCCTGAGGAAGAGGCCATAACAAGAAGAAAACTCACTTCTGCTTCTCTCCTCCCACCCTACCTTATCTTATCTGTTTGCCTGCCCAATTCATCTCTCTGTTTCTGCAAAGTCACTTCCTTTGCAATGCAGGCACATGGAGGAAACCTTGCTCATTTCTCCCCAGTATTTACATTCACTCTGTTCAAGGATCCATCCCAAACAGAAGCTGGAATCCTTTAGCCTTGATCCCAAATGCTCATGGAAGGAATTCCCCCAGCCCAGGTCAGAGACGGTGTCCACTCCTGAGACAATCAACAGGGCCAGTGGGCAGGGACATTTTGTGCAAAAATGTCTGCTAGCAATCTGTCACTGCTACCCAGTGGACAGAGAAAAGCAAGTCCTAAAGGAGGGACATGATGCTGCCTTAGAACCCAGTTCCTCCTAACACTGGTCTTTTCACAGACCCCTTCAAAATCTCGCTTGGATCTTGGCTTCGTTTCCTCCACCCACTCAGGCCTGGGCCTCTCCCAGACACCCTCAAATCAATTCACAATCAACAGGGGCCTGGAGGGCTGTTGGCTCTGACACAAGCAGGGCCTGGTCCACGGCTGAGCTTGGCCAACTGCCTGTATTTCCTCTCTGCTAATGGTGAGTGGCACCATGTGTATTTCACCTTCTCTCTCCAGCCCCAGCTCTGAATCTCTGATCTAAGCCATTTCCTTCTGGCAGGTTCCTAAAGACCAGTCCTGACCTCTCCTGACCCACTCTGCACAGGTGCCCTACAGCCAACTGTCTTTCATGCCCAGATGTTGGGCATGTCTTTTACCTGCATGTAACCTTTGTGCTGCCCACCAACCCGCAGCTGTCCTTGCCTTCAAAAATACAACCTGAAAGCAATTACCCTTTCCTAAAGGTTTCCCCATATCCACCCTCCATATTAGTAACACCTCTGATGCATACGTATCCCTCATCATCTCCTGAGTTGAACACTCTCACCTTCTCTCCTCTGCTTGACTGTCCCTCCCGAGGGGTGTCCCATGCTCAGGTGGCTCCACATGCCTGGCATCCACTTCCCTGTGGTGCTCCCCTTTTGTCCTGATTCTTTCAGGGCACCATGCTTTCCAAGGGGCCACAGCTGCAGGTAGTTTGCAGAGAATTTGAGCAAAATGTCCTCCAAGCCAGAAACTGGTGAGACGGTAAGAAATGCCAGGAAGTACATTAACAACTCAGTTCTTTCATCCCACAGAGGTGGTAGCTGTGCACTTCATCATATTCTGAGCTCTCAAAACCTTGATACCCCAACTTGAATGAGAAAAGTGGGCCCTTCCCAGCAGGGGCACCTATGCTCACTTGTCTCTTAGTTTTTTATATTCAGTTTGTAGGAGCCAGTGGAAGCTAAGCAGCAGTGGGAGGTGGAAACAGATGCAGTCACCTTTAGAATTAAGTTTTAGCAAAGTAGCCCTTGCCTGCACAGCAAGGCAAAAATGTTCATGATCAGACAACAGCAAATCCTTCCTTCCACCCCAGCTTCACAAGTGCTGTCAGATTCACAGGCAGCTACGTCTTCTCATGAGGGGAGTAATAAATGGAACATGTGCAAAATGATTTTTTCAAGGGAAGAGCCTCTCAGATGGTGGCCACAGAGGACAGGACTCCAAGATGTGAGTTGGAGCCCACCCTTAAACTTTCAATGTGAGGGCACCCCCTTCCTTGTCCTCCCAGCCTCCGCCGCATCTCCTGCTTCTGTTTCTCTCCCCTCTCTCTCTGCACACCGCCTTCATCTGCTCTGTCTTCATCTTGGTAACCCCCCTAGATACCTCTCAAGGTGGCTACCTGGCCCTCAAAATGCCCCCTTCTCTGGGAAGATGCCTAAAACTCAAGGTGAGCCCCCAGGAACTATTTCTGCCCATGTGATCTTGCCCCTGGTTGGAACTGATTGTCCAAAGGGTAGACACCTGACCCAAGCTGAGCCAGCCGGTTTCTCATGCAAATTTGAACTCAGAAAGGGAAGACGCAATGAATAGTTTAGAACATTAGTGGCAGCCCAGGAGATCCTACTGCTCTGTGTCTCAAGCTGTCTCAGTTCCTTTCTTTCCTGGGTCAGCTGGAATTATTTAACCTTACTAAACCTTTGCTTAACATTTAGAGTCTGTCAACCTGAGACAAAAGCACTATGAAGCTAACAGAACCATTTTCTCCACGTCTCTATTCCAGATTCCCCAACGAGAGAATTGGATTGGCTCAACCTCACCTCCGGAATGGTTTCTCCTGGGCTGGTGTCCACACCAAGGCCAATCTGCTGTGGCTGGGTGAGGGTGGGGTGCAGAGCCCCTTAGAAACTTGGCTACAGCAGCCTATCCTTAGGAGTTATTGGGTGCAGCTCAGTGCTGAGGAAGGAAGACACCTTTTCAGTGAGCTAGGAAAGTCTCCCCATGAAGGATCTCCCACAGTGAGATCAGGCAGGGGGCCCCAGCACAGATGAGATTGGTAGAGAATCTGACCTGCCTGAGGCAAGAGCTCGTGATGAAGAGTAGTGAGAGTCCGGCCTCCACTGAGTCATGGAAAGCTTTCCTGCTGCAGATGGAAAGGTTTCCTAGAATTCTGTCTCCAGTCAACTGCAAATCTTCTAACATGGGAGCCTTGGTACCTTATGGCCACAGAGACGTGCGATTAAGGCAGAGGATGGCTGTGCTGGCTAGCATGTTTCCATAAGAGATAACTTATTGGTTATTCAGAGATCCGTCCAAAGCTGTGAGTCTAATTAGCTCTAATATCCTCTTTGCAGCAAAACCTAATGTGAAAACACAGACACACGAGAGGAAAACACATTTGGTTAATTAGCCTTGTGAAAACAACGCTCCCCACTTCTGCCCCAGCTTCCAGGTCTCTTCACTAGGCAGCCAGAGCCACGGCGTCCTGGGGAGAGCCAAGACCCTGACTTTCTAATAACACAAGTGGACTCCCGGGAGCCCTCGCTCCACCCCTGGACTCCAGAGTATTGAGCTGTTTCTTTTCATCCTCTCCTCCTCTCCTCCTGGCTGAGACTTGCAGAGATGGATAGCAGCACAGTGTCAGACCTAGAAGGGCCACTGGGAAGCACCTCTTCATTTGATTTTATCTATCTATCCATTGATTGATCCGTCTAGCCATTATCTATTTTTCTTGTGTTACAACATAAAATTTACCCTCTTTTTTGGAGACAGGGTCTCATCCTGTCATCCAGGCTGGAGTGCAGTGGTGCAATCATAGCTTGCTGAAGCCTCAACTTCCTGGGCTCAAGAGATCCTCCCACCTCAGCGTCCCTAGTAGCTGGGGTTACAGATGCCCACCACCATGCCCAGCTAATTTTTTATTATTATTATTTTTTGTAGAGACAAGGTCTCCTTATGTTGCCCAGGCTGATCTTGAACTCCTGGGCTCAAACTATCCTCCTGCCTCCACCTGCCAAAGTGTTGGGATTGCAGGCATGAGCCACCACACCCGGCCAAATTTACCCTTTTAACCATTTGTAAGTATACAATTCAGTGGTATTAAGTACATTCACATTGTTGACCAACCATCACCACAATCCCACCCAGAAATTTTTTTCATCCCTAACAGAAACTCTGTACCCATTAAATACTAACTGCTGTGTAATAAATGTAGAATTAAATATAAATTCCATGTTACCCAGTCCTGATATCCCAGCCCCTGATAACCACTATTCTACTTTCTGATTCTAAGAATTTGCCTATTCTAGGCATTTCATATAAGTGGAATCATATAATCTTTGTCCTTTTGTGACTGGTTTATTTCACTTAGAAAAATGTCTTCGAGTTCATCTGTGTGGTAGCATGTGTCAGAATATCCTTCTTTTCAAGGCTGTATGTATATACCACAGTTTGTAGTCAGCTGTGGATGGATGTTTAGATTATTTCCATCTTTTGCTATTTGTAAATAATGCCGCTATGTACCTTGGTCTACAGGTTTATTAATTTTAATGTTTTATTACACAGGTAGCCCATGCTTATTGTAGAAAAATTAGAAAATGCAGATAATTAGAAAAGAAAAGCAAAGTCATCTTTAACCTCATCATGGAGAGGTAACACTATGAACATTCAGTGTTTGCCCTTCCAAATGTTCTCTCATACTCCTTCAGGCTCTTCCTACTTCTAGATATTTATATAGATATAGCTATATTTGTAAACCAGATAGAAGTTCACTAAATATATCAGTTTTTGAAAACTACTTTTTAAACTTATTTTATCATGCACGACATCTCCATGCCTCCCTCTTCCTCTCTCAGATAGGTAGGCCGACCTGAATAGATACAGACAGTGCTACCTAAGCTAAAAGACTGCATTTTAATCTATTGTGTGGATGTACCATTACGTGAAGTACCAGCATGTAATTTGCGAGTTTTGCAGAGTTGTTGGACACCGATTATTTTCAATATTTTGCTATTACAAGCAACGCCATTGTGCATCCCTGTAGCTGAGTCATTGTGTATAGCCTTTAGCTATTCTCTTAGGATAAATTCCTAAGCAAAAATAATTAAGAACATCCTCATTTTACAAATATGGAAAAGTGTATTGATGTAAAGTGACTTGCCCAAACTTCCATGAGCATAATTTCGTCATTATGCAGTGTATGTCATAAATACAATGTATGTTTGCAGATCTCCTTTTGGGGTCTATCAGGAGCCAAAACCTTCATATCTTACTGATCAGAGCCCCCTACCATGCTGACCCTCCTGAGCCCATCCTCCCCAGGGTCACTCCCTGGATCCTCTCACTGCTCCCCCTTAGGAACTCAGTGTGTGCCAGGGTTTACCTGATCCACCAGTTTACACTGTGGTGAGGTGTCCATGGTTATTGGGGGTACCCCTCCAGCAGAGATAGCATTGACTAAAGATTCTTGGAGGGTGCATATATTTAAGGCAAGGATAAGCAAACCCAGGGATTTGGTTTCTGGAATTTCAGGCATGCTTTTATTGCACTGAAGTATGTGCTCAATAAATACTCCTTAAAATAAAAAGGAAGGAAGAAAAAAAAAGGGAAAGAAGGAAGGGTAGCAGGGAGGGAGGAAACCTGGACCCTAATTCCACCCCTTCCTAGTCTTGTGCCCCCACACTTCACCCCACCATTGCCCCACCTTTCCCCCAAGTTTAGTTAAAATGGGTTTTCCTAATGAAGAGACTGCCAGGGAAGGGAGACAAAGAATCAGCTCCGTCTCTTTCCGAAGCTCCATATTCATTAAGCCATGAGCTCGAAAGTGCAAAGTGATTTATTGGGCTCTGAGCAGCCATCAGTTAGAGCAGCATGATGAATTAAGGTGGTAATGCATTGAAGGCAAAGCCCTAATGCACTATGAGGTTCTAGCTTGGAGAATTTATGGAGATAAAATTGTAACTATATAAGAAAAGTGGGAAAATTGGCCTGAATGTGGGAGAAACCGGGGAGGGAAGACTGACTCTTGAGGTAGTCCCTGCACCCAAACAACCTCCCCACAGGCCTTTTGCTGATTTAAATGATCCATGCCCAACTGGCATCTGTGAGTTTGTACCACACAGATTCTAAATGACCCCTGCCTCCCAGCAGAAGCCTGGGGTCACATAACTGCAGTGTCTGATGAGCCTGGCACTTCTTTCATGTGGCCTCCACCATGAAAGGCACCATGATGACTCATTAGACTCCTCAGCAGACTGTAAACCCCTTGGGGACAGACACCGTTTCTCCCACAATGGGACACAATCTTTGTTCCCTTTGTGTTTGTTAAAGAAACGAGTAATTCACACTTCATTCATTTACTCGATAAATGCAAATTTGAGTCACTTACAAAGTACCTATAACCCAAAGCTGAATGTGACCATCCCACAGGAAAGTGCAAAGAGCTGTGCAGATTCAGAGGATGAAGTAAAGATCACACCGGGGATCCATGAAACCTACATGGAGAAGGTGGCATTGAGTGGGGGTCTTAAAGGATGGGTGAGATTTCATTCGGTGGTTGTGAGGCTGGAGGACATTCTAGATCAGGAATGTCATCCCCTTGAGTCTAGGGTGTTTCAGTAGAATTGTTGGAGAAATGAAAGGAAGGTAGCCTGGAGCCAGAATATGCTCTGGGACATCCTGTATATGATGGGACAGAATGTTTGAAGTTGCTACAATCTATCCTAATTGAGATATGTATGAATTCACACAGGTACAGCTGTGCTTTACAGAGATGCAGAGGTACATAGATATGTATTACATATGCGCGTGTATCATAGTTTACAAAGAGCTCCCAAACAGCTCTAGAGAATAGTTAAATTTAATTACATCCATATCACAGATAGGGAAGTTGAGGCCAAGCAAGCTAAAGTGACTTGCACAAGAAGAATAAGCAGCCCAAACTTCTTTGGGGGCTGTACACCCTAGCACACAATGCCTAGCAAAGATGACTGAAATGAGCACAGGGGACAAGCTAAAGGATGTGCGTCATTGTCCATGTGTATAAGCCAGCCAACAAATACAGGTGCAGCATCAGTTCCAACTCAAATGTCATTGGCACCTGTCCCCACTTACTCAACCAGGTCCTCTCTGTCCCATTACACCCAGGAGCCTCCATGGTTGTGCACCAGCACAGCTACACTCTGGCTTGTCTGTTCTTTCCAACACTAGCCCTGCTATCAGCATCCTGGCTTCCAACTCTGTCCCAGCACTTTGTCACCCTGGGGACCCCGGGAGCCTGCTTTATGCCCTGAGCCTCAGAGGCTCTCCCTCTCCCCACAGTCCCTTCCCCACAGCTGGCAGAAGTTCTTGGGCCCTGGGTCCAAAGCACAATGTCCACAGCAGTTACCACACTCCTCTCCCTCCCATGGTTCTTCTCTTCATTACCCTATTCCCCCTCCTTCAGGCCCCTTATCACAAATGAATCAGCATCACGGAGAGCCTCCTCCCTCTCTCTCATCAAGCACACCTGACAGTGACTTCCAGGACTGGGCACGACTCAGGCATAAACCAGGACTTCTTGGGGAGGTGTGTGTTATTAATGGATGTTTACACACACATTACAATCCCAAATTCAAAGGTTTTTTTTAAGTTGGCTGTTGTTACTCAGGATACAACTTCCCCAAGAACAGTGCTAATAATTAGTAGTCAGGCCTTCAGAAATTCATTTAATCTATAATGCTGAACTATAGTTAAATATTGACTTAGTATTATTAGTATTGATTTAGTGCTGACTCCTGGGATCAAGGAGGCAGCAAGAGAAAAGGAGAAAAAGGAAGAGGAGGCAGCAAAGGAAGAAGAGGAGGAGAGGGAGGAGGAAGAGGTAGAAGACAATAAGGAGGAGGAGGCAGAAAAGGAGGAGAAGGAGGAAGATGGGGAGAAGGGAAAAGAGGAAAAGGAAGAGAAGAGGAGAAGGAGGAGGAGGAGGGGAGAAAGAGGAGTTGGGGGACCCTTCCTGGAACCTGCACCCCTCTCCAGCTATACCTTGTGCCCCTCAGAATCTCACAGCAAACCTTGGAAGTGTTGTCTGTAGACATTGTTTCTACTTTCTCGATTCCTGTCTCTTCTCAGCTGACTTCAGTGAGCCTGTCATCCCCAGCACTCTGCTGGAACCAACTGCCCTGTCAAGGTCTCCAATGGTGGCCGTCTGGCCCACGTTCCTGTCCTCATCTTACCTGACATCTCGGAGGCATTTGACACGACTGGCCAATACTTCCTTCTGCAAACAACTTCCTCCCTGCCTCACTTGGTACACACCCTAACAGCTGCTATTCTTCACCCTCCCTGCAGGCACACCTTTCACCAAGTGACTTTGCAGCTCCTCTTACCAGAGGGGCATCTATTTCCCACTCCCCTTAACTTTAGTTTCTGCAGTATGACTTGCTGTGGTCAATGGAGGGCTAGCCAGTGTGATGTGACTGAAGACTTGAAAAGTCTCTGCTGTCTCGCACCTCTGCCATCACCATGAGAAGAATCCACTGGTCCCAGGAGAAGAATGAGAGATGTACACGGCAGAATGGAGCCAGCATGGATGAGCCAAGGCCCAACCAAACCAGACTGGTAAGTGAAGTAAACACTCATCCTCACACATCATGGAGGTTTGGGGGTTGTTTGTTACACACCAAGAGTTGACAATTACTCCTTCCACAGAACCACTCTCAACTTCTACCTCATTGCCACCCATTCTGAGCTTTCTTTTTGACCCCCTACCTGCCACCCCCAGGCCTCTACATCTTGAGAAACCCCGGAGCTCTGTCCTCAGCCTGCTTCTCTTCTTTATCCACAGTCTCCTCCCAAGTGAGCTCATGCAGGGTCGTGGCTTTAAACTCTGTGCTAATGACTCTCCAATTTATAGCCTGGCATCCTCCTGAACTCCACATCAGCATGGCCAGCTGTCTTAATGTAAAAATCTCAGGGGAGGAACAGCCAAGAGCAGGCTGGAGGATGGGCAGCCTTCTCAGATGCCTTCTCTCTTACCCAAGATGGCCAAAATCTAATAGCTGGTCCTCCACCCACCCCCTCCTCCCACCAAACTCACTCTCCACACAAGATGTCCTGATCTCAGTAAATGACACCATTTAGTGGCTCACATGAAAAATTGTTTTCAAGTTTTCCTTCCTTTTTGTCTTCCTTCACACCCATACTGAATTCATTGTTAGTCATATAGTCTGTACCTGTAAAGCCTTTCCCAAGTCTGACCACTTCTCATGATCATCAGCGCTGCTACATCCCAATACAAGCCACCATCACCACTCCTGGTCTCTTAGCCTCAACCCTTGCCTGCTGATAATCCATATTGCATGCAGCATAATCACATCTCTCCCTTCCAGTTTTCATTAGGATTGAATATGCCCTGCCATCCTTCCCGGGGCCTGCCAGCCCTCCTCGCTCTCCGTCCTAGTCTTGCCTCCTGCTCCCCCTGGACCTCCCTCGCTCCCTCCCTCTGGCCCTTAACTCCTTCACACTCTCCAGCCTGTTCCTGGCTGTTCCTCAGCCTAGATTTTTACATGGGGGCTTGTTCCTCCTCGCCCATGCCTCCACCTAAATGCCCCCACTACGAGTGGTGCTCCCTGACTAAAGTGGCTCCCCACCCCCCACCTCATTGACCTGTATTCTGTCCCTGCAGCATCTGCCAGTGCCCATGGTACCCATGGACTTACTCGCCTGTTGCCTGCCTTCCTTCACAGAGTGTAGGAACCCCTGGAGGGCTGCCCTAAAAATGGGCCCTGGAGTATCATTTTTGATTGATAGGAGGAGGAAGGAGCAGAGGGGAAGGAGAAGAAGGAAAGGGAAGAGAAAAGAGAGATGGAGTTGGAGGAGTAGGAAAAGTGTGGGGAGGAGGAGAAGGGAGGGGAAGAGGAGGTCCTCCTCCTTCCTGGGCATGAGGCTGTGGCTTCCAGCCTCCTCTTCTGTCCCACCCTGCCACTTACTAAAAGAACTCTGCCCAGGCCCCTGAGTGACCCAAGGTCACCATGTTCCCCGCAGTGGCCCCAGTCAGTCCTTCATCTCTCCCAGGTGCTCGTGCATTCCCCAAGCACTCCCTCACCTGCCCTTGCTCAGCCCCAATACTCTCCATACTCTCTGTTGGAGGTGAGGAGGTGGTGGGGTGAGGAGGGGAGAGGGTGAGGAGGTGAGGAGGTGGGGGAATGAGAAGGTGAGAGGGTGAGTAGGTGGGGGGGTGAGAAGGTGGGGGGTTGAGGAGGTGAGGGGTAAGGAGGTGAGAAGGTGAGGAGGTGAGGGGGTGAGGGGATAAGGAAGTGGGGTGAGGAGGTTGGGGGGCTAGGAAGTGATGAGGTGAGAGGGTGAGGAGGTGGGGGGTGAGGAGGTTGGGGGGTGAGGAGGTTGGTGGATGAGGAGGTTGGGGGATGAGGAGGTTGGGGGTGAGGGGGTGAGGAGGTAAGGGGGTGAGGAGGTGAGAGGGTGAGGAGGTAGGGGGTGAGGAGGTTGGGGGTGAGGAGGTTGGGGGGTGAGGGGGTGAGGAGGTGAGAGGGTGAGGAGGTGGGGGGTGAGGAGGTTGGGGGTGAGGAGGTTGGGGGGTGAGGGGGTGAGGAGGTGAGAGGGTGAGGAGGTGGGGGGTGAGGAGGTTGGGGGTGAGGAGGTTGGGGGGTGAGGGGGTGAGGAGGTGAAAGGGTGAGGAGGTGGGGGGGCGAGGAGATGGGGGTGAGGAGGTGGGGGGTGAGGGGGTGAGGAGGTGAAAGGGTGAGGAGGTGGGGGGGCGAGGAGATGGGGGTGAGGAGGTGGGGGGTGAGGAGGTGGGGGGTGAGGGGGTGAGGAGGTGAGGAGATCGGGGGAGTGAGGAGGTGGGGGGTTGAGGAGGTTGGGGGATAAGGACGTTGGGGGTGAGGGGGTGAGGAGGTGAGAGGGTGAGGAGGTTGAGGGGTGAGGAGGATGGGGGTGAGGGGGTGAGGAGGTGAGAGGGTGAGGAGGAAGGGGATGAGGGGGTGAGGCGGTGAGGAGGTGAGGGGGTGAGGAGGTTGGGGGGGTGAGAGAGTGAGGAGGTAAGAGGGTGAGGAGGTGAGGGAATGAGGGAGTGAGGAGGTGGGGGAGTGATGAGGTGGGGGAGTGAGGAGGTAAGAGGGTGAGGAGGTGAGGGAATGAGGGAGTGAGGAGGTGGGGGGGTGATGAGGTGGGGGGGTGAGGAGGTGTGGGGGTAAGGAAGTGAGGAGGTGAGAGGGTGGGGAGGTGAGAGGGTGAGGGAGTGAGGAGGTGAGGGAGTGAGAGAGAGCACAAGCTGAGAAAACCAACTACCTAGGTCCTGCCCAGGCGACCTCTCTCAGAGTTGCCAGGCAACGAGGACAAAATAAGGCAATGCAACACTTAAATGAATAGTCAAACTTGCCCCAAATCACAATGCAGACCTTCCGGAGCCAGGCAGGAGGCAGAGAGGACTCCTTTCTCCTCAACAAGGGAGGGCTAGGGAAACTCAAGTCAAGCAGATCAAAGAGTAATTTGCCTGCTTTCCCAAACCCAGACTTCAGCTGCTGCCGTTCCTATGTGAGGAAGGGTTTACCCCACAGCCGTGGGAAGAAGGGAGCAGCAACACTTGTCCCATGTTTTGGGGGTGAGGGGGTAATGACAGGGAGACAGAGGGCCTGGGGCTGAACCCTCCACACTCCAGCCTCAGAGAGGGGCCAGAGGGCGGCGCCCACACCCTGCACGCTCACCCGCTCACTCTTTACCCTTGCCATGCCTACTTCCCCCCAGCTTTAACATAAGAATCAGACCAAGCAGGCAGCCCTTCTCCTCTTTGAGAGTGAAGTGACATGGGAGAGGAGGCAGGAGCCATGAGATGCCTTGCTCACCTGGCTGTGGGCCAGGGAAGGTCTCCTCAGCGTGAGGCAGCCCTGCTGGGACTCTGTTCTGGTGAGTGGCTGTCAGCTCACCTGCTTGTCGCAGCTCTTTCCTTTTGTCCGTTTCTGAGCCTGCATGGTCCCTAAAAGGTTGGTATTTTCACCACGTCTTCCTGGATAGCAGCAGCAGCCTCCAGATAGCCTGCAGACTGTGTGTGTGTGGTGTGTTGTGGGGTGTGGGGTGTGTGTGGTATGTGTAGTATGTTGGGTGTATGTGTGTGTCTGGTATGTGCGCTGCATGCGTGTGGTGTATAGGAATGTGTGGTCTGGGCTGTGTGTTTGTGGTGCATGTGTGTGAGGGTAATTTTGTGGTGTGGGGTATGTGTGCACTATGTGTATAAAAGTGTGTGTTGGTGGAGGGTGTGGGTTGGGGCTGTGAGATGGTCATCACTAGAGGGTGAACCGCAGCTCCATGATAACCTTTTGTGCATACACGTCATTTGTAATTAGCCAGGTTTGGGGAGTTCGAAACTGGGAGAAGAGAAAGAAGAGAAGAGAGAAAAGGAAAATTAATGAAACAAGTAACCTGCCTTATATGGATATTTGATTTGCTTGTTTGCACATTGTTTAGTCCTTACAAGCTCTGAAAATAAAACACAAGCACAGTATCAGACTCAATTAGGTGCTTAATAAATATCTTTTGATGATGACAAATGGCAGGGATGTTAATGACACTGCTTGCCTCCAGCTCCCACTGCACAGAGTGCCCTTGGCTCTTCAGACTTACAGTTCTTTGCCTGAGCTGCTGTGAGCCAGCCTCTGCTGCCCACAGGAGATGGCCCTGTGGGCAGGGCCTCCCTGTGTCTTTTCAGCTTTTGAGACCACCCCGTCCATCTCTTCGGGCAGCAGCTCATAGCAGGTGCTCCCTGAACATGTCTGCCTTTGACTTGAAGGGGTCGGGACACCGCTTGAGGATGCTGAAGGGAGGCAGCTCATTGTGGTGCCCTCACCTCCACCACTTCCAGGAACTCCTCCTCTCCTTGTGGATCTCAGGGCTCATACGGTTTGCCCAGAGCCCAACAGCTACAAGTGCACTCAAACAGAACATTCCTCCATGCATTTGCTCTGCAAAATGTGTATTGAGGGCGGGTGCAGTGGCTCACGCCTGTAATCCCAGCACTTTGGGAGGCTGAGGCGGGTGGATCACCTGAGGTCAGGAGTTTGAGACCAGCCTGGCCAACATGGTGAAACCTCGTCTCTACTAAAAATATAAAAATCAGTCCAGCGTGGTAGCTGGTGCCTGTAATCCCAGCTACCTGGAGGCTGAGGCATGAGAATCGCTTGAAACTGGGAGGTAGAGGTTGCAGTGAGCTGAGATCGTGCCACTGCCCTCCAGCCTGGGCCACAGGGTGAGACTCCGTCTCAAAAAAAAAAAAAAAAAAAAAAATGTGTGTTGGATCCCATGGTTCTTCTGCTGCCCAACACACCGAGAACCAAACGCACGCTTGCACACTTGCCATGGGGCCTCAGTCACCTCCTGACTCCCAGACACACAGCTCTCACTGCTGCCTCCAGTGCTCCCCCAGGCCAGCGCTGGCTCTCTCCGCGCTGGTATCTTTTTATAAGGATACCAGTCGTGTTGGATTAGAGCCCATCCTACTCCATCATGACCTCATCCTAACTTAACTAATTACATCTGCAGTGACCCAATTTCCAAATAAGTTCACATTCTGAATTACTGGGGGAATAGAATTTCAACATAGGAATTTTGAGGGGACACAGACCCATTACTGCAGCTATCTGCAGAAGAAAGTCCAAATTCCAAAGCCCCTAGTCTTTCCTCAGAGGCCTGCCCTGGCTGCTGTACCTAAAGCAGCCCCCCCATCAGCATGTGCACCCTGCTTTTTACCTTGCCGATTGGTTTTCATGACATTCCCCATCCCCAGAAATGACACTGCACAATCACTGTTTACTTAGCGCTAGACTGTAGGCTCTATAGGGACAGGTGCTTTCTCTTTCATGATTACCTTTAAAACCCAGGCTTCAACATGCCTGACCCACAGGACAAGATCAACAAAATACATACCATAAAAAATGATCCAATACATGCCACGAGGACATACATTGAGCCTGGCACAGTGGCTCACACCTGTAATCCAAGCACTTTGGGAGGCTGAGGCAGGAGGATTGCTTGAGCCCAGGAGTTCAAGACCAGCCTGGGCAACATCTCTACAAAAAATACAAAAATTAGCCAGGTGTGGTGGTGTGTGCCTGTAGTCCCAGCTACTCAGGAGATGAAGGTGGAGGGGTCACCTGAGCAGAGGGGTTTGAGCTATGATAACGCCACTGCACTCCAGCGCGGGCAACACAGCGAAACCCTATGCAAAAACAAAAAGAGCCTATATTTCAGCACCACACAAAGTAACTATTCTAAGGGTAGGCTTTTCCTTTCCCGAAAGAAAGAAATTAGGCCCCTAGGCCCTATTGGAACTATGGGAGTGGGAGTATCACCTACGCAATCCCAAGCCCTATGCAAGTCTCAGGTTGTGAGAAGACCCCTCCCCTTCCTCTGTCCCAGGTGTTGTACTCACTGGCCTGACACTTTCGGGCCTGGGAGGACTGGCATCATCTTTGCATTTCAAAGATGATGAGGATTCATTCCACGGGTGTTGGGATGTTGTTCTCCTTCCCTGTCTTTTGGAAAGGGCTGTCAGTCCCCAGAAGCTGGAGAAGCACAGAGTTGTTCATTATGACTGCCACCCCCTACCCCTCCTCGACCCTTCTCCCTGTCACCCCTGGCTTATATCCTCTGCACAGGCTCACCCTGGGTCTTCTTTGGCAGTGAACTGCACAGAAGCATCTCTCGACCCCACAAGGTGTAAAGGCTCAGTGTGCGCACATCAAAGGCAAAGCCCAGGAGAGGCCTTGGAGGGCTCCTCTGATCAGGAGGAGGCAGAGTCCACAGCTGCCTGGGCAGCGGCTTGAGATTCCCCACATGCCTTCGCACCAGTGGCTGCAACCCCACAAACAGAGCTGTGCACCTGCCAGGCCCAAACCTCAGGGCTGCCACTTCAGCCCCTTCTCTTGTTCCATTCATCTCCATATCTGTCAGCACCACCTCAGCAATGGCCCTGTCTTCTCTCGTCTCCCCCATCCCCTCCCGTCACCACCTAGCTGCATCTCTTGCTTCCCCAGCGTAGCTCGCCCTGCACATTCCGCTGACCCTGGCACCCACTCCTGTTGACCCTGGCTCCCTGTCTTGCAGAGGTTCCCAGCTGTGTTAGTTTGCCAGGGCTGCCTTAACAAAGCACCAGAAACTGGGTGACAAAGAACAACAGAAAAGTATTGTCTCACAGTTCCTGAGACTGGAAGTCCAAGATCAAGGTGTCAGCAGAGATGGTTCCTTCTGAGGGCTTGGAGCTGGGAGGATCTGTTCCAGGCTCTCCCTTAGGTTCTCACGGTTTGCTGGCAAGCTGGTGTTCCTTGGCTGATAGAAGCATTGCCTGATCTCTGCCTTCATCTTCACGTGGTGTTCTCCCTGTATGCATGTCTGCCTCCAGAGGTCCTCTTTTTATAAGGATACTAGTTGTGTTTGATTAGAGCCCACCCTACTCCAGCATGACCTCATCCTAACTTAACTAATTACATCTGCAGTGACCCAATTTCCAAATAAGTTCACATTCTGAATTACTGGGGGAATAGAATTTCAACATATGAATTTTGAGGGGACTCAGTTCAACCCATTACTGCAGCTATCCACAGAAGAAAGTCCAAATTCCTTATATGGCATTCAAGGCCCTCTGTAATCCAGTGAGATCCACGTTTCCAGCTGTTTCTCTTCTTCTTCTCCCCTAGGTGCACACATGTGATACTGTTTTGTATCAAGGCAGGATTCTGAGATTAAGGAAAGAAAGGGGAACAGTTAGGAGAGTAGCATCTGTTGAATGTTTACTAAATGCCACCGTCAATGGCAAGTGTGTTTTATCTACATCACTCTACTTTTTTTTTTTTTGAAACAGAATCTCACTCTATTGCCCATGCTGGAGAGCAGTGGTGCAATCACGGCTCACTGCAGCCTCAAACTCCTGGGCTCAATCAATCATCCCAGTGCAGCCACTGTGGAAAATGGTATCACAGTTTCTCAAAAATTAAAAATAGAATTATCAAATGATCCAGCACTTCCACTTCTGAGTATATACCCAAAAGAATTCTAAGCAGAGACTCAAACAGATATCTGCACACTCATATTTATAGCAGCATTATTCACAAAAGCCAAGAGGTGCAAACAACCCAAGTGTCCATCAACAGCTGAATGGATAAACAAAATGTGGTCTATCCATACAATGGAATATTACTCAGCCTTGAAAAGGAAGAAGATTCTGATACATGCTACAACATGAATGAACCTTGAGGACATTATGCTAAATAAGCCAGTTTCAAAAGGACAAAAACTGTATGATTCCACTTATATGAGGTACATAGAACAGTGAAATTCACAGAGACAGAAAGTTGAATGATGGTTGCCAGGGGCAAAAACAAAAAACAAGGGAAGATTCACACTCCCTTGCAGGTTTCTCTCCACAGACCTCACCAGGTGTCAAAAAAAAAAGTTCTCCAGGGGATTCCAATGTCTGCCAAGCTGTAAAGCCATCGGCCTTTTGGGTAGTTATCTTCATTTCTTCTTTGGGGAGAACTTTGATTTTCTGTAAGCTGCAAAAGATAGCTCAAACCAGCAGCTCAGCCAGTTGGGGGGACGGAGGCTGCTGGTCTGCATCCTTCCAATGGTCTTCCTTCTCCCTTTTTCTCCTAACTTAAAGCTTTCATGATGGAGAAGGCTTCCCTGTTGTCTGCAGTTTGCCTTCTCTCAAAACAACCTTCTGAAACCTCTTTTGGGGTGGGGTTTCAGATGCTGTGAAACCATCACATGCTTATGAACTAGCAGACATACAGCACCGGACGTTGAGAGGGTGGACTGCCATCAGACTGCCTGGGCTGAGTCCTGAGGGCACCCTTGCTTGCTTGAATGACTTCTGGCAAGTTACTTCACCTCTCCAAGATGTCATCGGGGCTCATCAGAGTACCCGCCCCCATGAGGTCTCCTTGTGAGAACAACATGAGAAAAGCCTGTGCAAAATGCTTGCTTGCCACGTAGAAAAAAAGCTTCCATAAATGTTGGTTAATATTGTGAGCTTTCAAATCAACCTAGTGTGAATAATTTCTACTTCATTCCATCGGCTATGGCAGGGGAATACAAAGATTTGTCAGAGCCGTTTCCAGCCTACAGGAGTTTACAGTTATCCGACTTTACAGTTACGAGTGCTGTGAGAGAGCTACAAAGCCAATGCTGCAGGTGTTCAAAGTCAGAGATTTAATAACCACGGGGCCGGGAATTAGGGAAAGCCTAATGGTGAATGGATTTAAGCTGACCCCGGTAGAATATGAAGTACAAAGCTGACTTCCCTGCAACTCTGTCTGGTGACATACTTTTCTTTTTCCAAAGAGATACTCAAGACTCAGAGAGATTCAAAACCACCCAAGGGTCACAGGTGGTTTATCAAAAACCCCCACCCCACCGCCCAAATACACACCAAAAAGCTAGGTTTAATAATCCATGACTCAGAACCTGGAAGGCTCTCTGCAGGGCTGAGGGGCCTTGCTGGCTGCCTATGACTTCTGCCCGCCTAGCAGGCACTGACCCAGGCCCCAGGCTCCAGGACAGTGTGCTGTCAGCCAGAGGCAGCTGTCAGCCAGGCCGCTCCCCTCATCTCAGCCTGGTGGGGATACTCAGGGTAGTTCTCTCTGCTGGGGACCCTAAGCATGAAACAGAATTGGAGGAGTCTGTGCTGAGAAACCCATTGAGGGAGGAAGGCTGACGGTCTGTGTTCTTCCAGTGGTCTCTCTTCACCCTTTGTTCTCCTAGCATAAAGCTTTCACGATGGAGATGGCTTCCCCATCATCTTCAGTTTTTCTTCTCTCAGAACAAGCTTCTGAGACATCTTTCCGGGGAGCTTTGGTCATTAGAGCTTGGGAGAAGGAGGCACTTCTCTTCCGGTGTCCTCACAGGGTCTCTGCCATTTAGATTCTTGTTGAACAACTGGGCTTTGGAGGGGGTTGGAGGAGACAGTGAGTGATGGCGCTGGGGCCCAGGGCCATTCCAAGCAGAAGAAAGGCACTAGCAGGGGCATGAGGCAGGACAGCCCAGGGCATGTGTGGACATCTGGGAAGAGTCTGTCTATATTCTGACTAGGAAGTGTACATGTGAAGGAGTGAGAGGTTAGACTGGAAAGATGAGGGTACGTGTGGGCCAGACTGCAGATGGTTGTCCTTACTGCAGTGGATCACGGGGAACCGTGGAAGCTTCCAGAACAAGGAATGAGCTGAGACAACAACTGTGACATATAATTCGTTGAGTGAATGAATGAATGAATGAGTGTCCGAGGAAGACACGATAGTGGCAGGAGAGGAGAGTCCCCTACAACAAGCCCCACAGCCCTGCTGCATATGCTTAGGTAACAAGTGTGAACTGCTCTGCAAATTCAGGCCTCAAGTAAAGTCATATCTATTCTATTTTTTACAAATGAAAAATAAAGCCAGCTCAGACCCACATGCCAGAGGAATGAGAAGTCCAGAATCTCTCTCCTGGTACTCCCCGTATCCCTCCCTGCTTTTTGCTGTCAGCTGCCGTGATGCTGGTCCTCTGAGTCTGAGACAGTGCTGGCTGCTGCCCAGGTACAGGCTTCCTTGATTTCCAAGGGAGGAGTGTGCCCACATAGTGCTCCGTGGCTCCCTCAGTTCTCAGGGCTCTTGTGCTCAGCTCCTTCAGGCCCACACCCAGGCATCTCCCTAAGGCCAGCAGTCCTAGGAGCCCCCGCGGAGTCTCTCAGGCCTCCACCTGTGCGCCTTCATGTCCTGCCTTCCCTAAAGACCCATCACACAAGAGGTGGGGCAACTTTCCTCTTCCAGCCTTGGGACACAGAGGACAACAGCTTTCCTGGAAATGTGGTCACCCTAAGTATTGCCAGGGATCCAACAGTTTCCAAATGCAAAGGGTCTAAAAACACCTTTTTCTCCAAAGATGAAGTCACTCTCCCTCTTCAACACAGAGACCCAGATCCTCTACTGGGGAACCAACAACCCCATCCCTTTTCAGGTGTGAAAGAGGCTCTGTTTAGTGCCTCAAAAAGGACTTACTCAACTAAGAAAAACCAAGGAAACGCCGAGATCTCTTTTTGGTAGAAGAAAAAGAAGAAAAAGGGAGAAGGGAGGAATATTGAGGCTCTCCCACTATGTTTATATTGTAACATTTTTCATCCTATATTATAATTTCTGCTATTTTACTTGGAATTTTCCTTAAAATTATATATCCTTTATATAGTAAAATCTCTAGCGTATAGCATTTGTTTATTAGTTACTGAGGAGGAAAGAGAGGGAACAAAGAAGCTGGAAGATGGAAACTGAGATTTCATCTTTTGCCTGGCAGGTGCCCTAAGCCTCCAACAGCCTTATAAGGAAGGTATTGTTATTATTCTGATTTCACTGATTTAAAAAATTGAAGACATAAATGAGACGAGTAAGTGAATAAATGACAATGCCATTTCTGTCTTCCTTTCTATCATGCAAACATGGCTTACTTTCCTGAATCATAAAACATTTTTCAAGACGTCAGAGAGCCAAAAAAAGTATATTAAAAACAGATTAAAGCAGTATGATTTCTGAACCATTCAGTAAAGGATGAAAATAGCTTTGTTATCCAGAGACTGTCTTCATAAAGTCATTGTTATCATGAGTTAGAACCTGTATTAACTCAGAAATTAAAATAGTGCTGTGTGCGGCAAATTCTGAAGACACACTCCATGATTTTCAGAGCACCTATTATTATTCTCCTGAACTTTAGCTGGATCTGAATGATTTACCATAAGAGGATCCTGTTTAAATGCTCTACTTCACAAAGAAAAAGTAATAAAATGGGATGATTCTGAAAACCTTATTTTTATATTAATTAGGAATGAAGTACAAACTCTAGAATAATCAGTCCAATGCTGGCATTTAGAAAGAAAAAGAAGTCCTCACATGCACTCCCCAGGTTTCCCAGGGGACAGTTCTGGGACCTCAAGCAGACTTGGAACAGTCTCTGTGGAAGAAGGTCATTTACAGACTTGATTCTAATTGATCCCAACAGCATTGATTCTAATTGATCCCAACAGCAGCAGCTGTAACAATACACTTTTAATCAAATCTAAAGGCAAACTTAGGACAAAATATGTGTTCTTCTACTAAAACACACAGTGCATTTTTCTGAACTATATGATTACACTTTCTGGAAAGGTCTTGGGGAATTATTCTTGTTCTAACCTCCAAGAGATATTGCCCTCTGTATTTGGCAGTCTCTGTGTCTGTTTCTGATCTTCTGCTCTGGAGCACCTCACTCTGGTGGGTCCCTTTAGGGTTGGAGTTTGCCACATGGTCACAATGTTCAGCCATGGGGTGGAGACTCTTTGACAGGTGATCCTTTGTCTGCTGAACTCTGCCCAGCCCTGTAAGGAGAAAGGCAGTTAGCCTGCACAGCCTGGTGCTCCAAAGATGGATCCTCTCAGAACAAAGGGGAGCAGGTGTAGGGACAGATGCCACCTGTAGCAACAGCTTTCATCCAGAAGGGGTCCCCAAGCTAATCCAGTGCTTGGTACATTTGCGTTCTCCCATTAATATCACAGGCACAATACTTTAGGTGAGAAAGAGAAGACCACAAATGAACAGAGATCCTTCCATATTTGCTTCACGGAAGCCCTCCCCTGAGCTACCTGAGGGTAGGTATAATACCTTATCTCTCACAACACCTGCAATCACAGGTACATGACAGATGATGAAAGGGGCTGTATTAGTCTATTTTCACACTGCTATAAAGAACTGCCAAAGACTGGGTAATTTATAAAGGAAAGAGGTTTAATTGACTCAGTGCCGCATGGGTGGGGGGGGCCTCAGGAAACTTACAATCATGGCAGAAGGCAAAGGGGAAGCAAGGCACCTTCTTCACAAGGTGACAGGAAGAAGTGCCAAGCAGAGGGAGAAGAGCCCCTTATAAAACCATCAGATCTAGTGAGAACTCACTCACTATCATGAGAACAGCATGGGGGAAACAACTGCCCTTGTGATTCACTTACTCCACCTGGTCCCACCCTTGACATGTGGGGTTTATAGGGATTACAATTCAAGATGAGATTTGGGTGGGGACACAAAGCCAAACCATATCATTGATGAAGAAAGGAAGGAAAGGAGAGGGGGAAGAAAGGAGAGAGGGAGGGACAGAGGGAAGGAAAGCAATCCCAAGAATGAGAAGTTCAAGTTATGAGAAAGGGCTTCTTTAAAACCAGAGATCAAATACAAACCTAGGGGAGCAATGAACGGAGCTATTTCCATTCTCAATGAACTCTCATTCAGGGAGGAGCCCACACACACTAAAATATCATCCGCTAGGGTAAGAGTTTGCATTTTCATAAAGGATCATGTAATTAAGTTGATTCACTGGTGGTTTGTAAAAACCCTCATCCTTGCCACCCCTCACTCTCTACATATGCACCAAAAATCTAGGTTTAATAATCCATGTCTCTGGTCCTGGAAGGCTCTCTGTGGGGCTGAAGGGCCTCGCTGGCTGCCTGTGCCTCTAGCCCACCTAGCAGGCACCTTCCCAGGCCCCAGGCTCCAGGGCAGTGTGCTGTCAGCCAGAGGCATCTGTCACAGTCAGACCGCTCCCTTCCTCCCAGCCTGGGGGACCACTCAGGGTAGTGTTCTCTACTGGGGACCTTAAGCATGAAACAGAATTGGAAGAGACTGTGCTGGGAAACCACGGGGCTGGGGGAGACTGATGGTCTGTGTTCTTCACCCTTTGTTCTCCCAGCATAAAGCTTTCACAATGGAGACGCTCTCCCCATGGTCTGCAGTTTTCCTTCTCTCAAACAAGCTTCTGAAACATCTTTTGGGGGAACTTTGGTAATTAGAGCTTGGGAAAGAGAGGCTCTTCTCTTCCAGTTGTCCTCACAGCGTCTGTGTTATTTAGGTTTCTATTGAACAACTGGGCTTCAGGAGTGTTTGGAGGAGGGCACTTAGCAATCTGAAGTGGCCCAGGAATGTCAAGCATCCAGATGCACCTGGAATATTAGGAGTTTAAATCAAGTACTGGCAAATTGCAGCTTGCCGGCCAATCCAGCCCTTGGCCTGTTTTTGTATGAGCAGCAAGCTAAGATGGTTTTTATATTTTCAATGGGTTCCAAAACAAAGAAGAATATACAACGGAGATATATGTGGCCTGCATATCCTAAAATCATTACTCTCTGGCCCTTCATAGAATAAGCTTACAAGCCCCTGGTAGATAGAAATGCGATTTATCAAAAAATGTAAACCGTGCACAAGAAAAGGTAAAGCCCCAGAAGGATCCCTGAGGGCCGACATTCATGCCCAGTTGAGAATGACGCCACCTTAGCAGGCTCTGGAGTATACGGTTTGTTAAAGCAATGAGAGCAGAAGCCTCCCAGGACTGAAATGAATTGAGATTTTACAATGTGGAGGGTGCGATGGTTAATGTTATGCATCAACTTGGCGGCAATCACATAGTTGGCCAAACACATCTGGATGTTGCCAGGAAGGTATTTTTAGGTGAGATCAGTAGGCTTTGAGTGAAGCAGATTGGCCTCTGGGTGGGTCTCATCCAATCCATTGAAGGCCTTAAGAGAACAAAGATCGACCTCTCCCGGGGAAGAATAAATACCACCAGCACATTGTCTTATGGCTGCAATATCAACTCTTCCCTGGGTCTCCAGCCTGCAGGCCCACACTGCAAATTTTGGACTTACCAGCTGCCTCTACTATCACGGAAGCCATTCCTTAAAGTAAATCACCTGAGGTGGGGAGTTTGAGACCAGCCTGACCAACATGGAGAAACCCCGTTTCTAATAAAAACACAAAATTAGCCAAGTGTGGTGGCACATGCCCATAATCCCAGCTACTCGGGAGGCTGAGGCAGGAGAATCACTTAAACCCAGGAGGTAGAGGTTGCGGTGAGCCAAGATCACACCATTCTACTCCAACCTGGTCAACAAGAGCAAAACTCCATCTCAAAAAAAAAAAGAGTAAATCTCCCCTCCTATCAACATCTTATTGACCCTGTTTCTCCAGAGAACTCTAACTACTACAAAGGGCTGAACAATATACAAATCTTTGCAAAACTTGCTCTCTGGCTAGAAGTAAGGCCTACTATGGCTTGTTCCTGCGATGCCACTGGACATCTGGGTAAATAAAAAGCCAACATGTCTGCATATTAGACTAGACTCTGCTGTCTCCATTTTTTCACAAGCCGCCCATGGGGCGGAGGACACACAGCAAACAAGCTCCTAGTAACTGCAGCACTCTCTCTCCAGGGGCTTCTTCCATTTTTTGTACACATCTCCAAGGCTTTGAAAGAGTGCTCAGGGCACGGCTCAAATCTAAGGGTTCTGAGGTTGGCAGCAGGGTCCTGGCTCTGTTCACTGTCTCTCCTCCTATGTAGGAAGCATGCAGTGATGTAAAGCCCACAGACTGGGAGCTGCCTGGCTCAGGATCCTGGGAAGCGGGCTCTGAGATAGAGCTTAGTGGGCAGGGAGGTTATTGGGCAGTGTTGTTGGACCATCTTTGTTGGGTGAGTGAGTCTGGCTATTCCAGGAAGGGGACATGGTCTGGCTGGGACTGTCTTTGGCTGAGGGCAATTCCCAGAAAGGACTCAGCTGCGAGCCAGCAGGAGGCAACATTCCCAGTGACTGGGAGATGAGAGCCTCAGTCCTGGGTGGGGCATCTGAAGGGTGCACCCAATATTCTCTACAGTGGGCTTCGGCAAATCACTTCCCAAGCAGGGCGCCAGCTTCCTTGTCTGCAGCCCCCATTCCCCCAGCTTCATCAGCCTATGGAGATGAACAAGGTCCCTCCAACAGAAAGGGCCTGAGTTTGCAACAAATCCTTCCCAAAACGAACGTAACTCACATGTGGGCAGGCTTCACACTGGTGTCTATCAATGTCATATCTGTAGCACTGACCAACATCACTATTTGATTAGCAGAGATTCCAGTGTTTTCTCGGGAGATGTATAGTCGAGTCATTACCTCTAGAAGACCCAGGCAGGGTGGGCAGGGGAGCAGAAGGGCTCACAGATAAGAAAGCTGCTGCCTCTGTCTCCTGTCCAAAACTCCTATACTCAGATGCCCATGGGAGTCTAACCAAGCCCATGTGTGCCCAGTGACCCGGCGGTTTCAGACTGCCTCCAGTCTGCCAACCTCACCACCTCCTGCCCCACCTCTGGCCTGCAGAAAAGTTCTGTCCCCTTCTCATGACCAGCTCCTTCAGAAGGAGTATTGGGTAACGAGGGACAGCCCTCATTTTGATGCCCCAGCCCTTGGCCTCCCTGGCTCCAGGCACCATGGGAGGGCGGAGTAAGGATAGCCAGGCCAGCCTCCCACCGTACCTGGAATGTGCGCCACAGTTCCCTCCAGCACCATGCCTTGCTGCCTAGACTGCTCCACTCATCAGATCTTTGCCTCACTGCCACCTCCCCACAGGAGTCTCATATGTGTTCTTTCCAAACCATCTGACTTGGGGAAACCCAGGCCATCATCTGTGCCTAAACCCCAGTTGAGAGCTGGCTTTAATTATTTCCTACTAGACTCCTGGGCCACAATCAAACCAAAGGATAATGTGTGTGGACATCATCTCACCGCTCAGCCCGTGCCAGGATTGTTGAGAAGCTCCCCTCGCTCCATGACAATTGGAGGCTGCCCGCTCAGAGACGATCTAAGAGAACTATGACAGCCTGGCTCCAGTGACTTCAAAGAAACTGGAGGCTTTTCATGTGAGTTTGACAAAGGGGTCAAAGAAATGCTTTTTTAAAGCACATGTTAAAGTCTCCCCATCTCCACTTGGAAATGGCCACAGTGCCACTGGTCACACCCTCAGTATACTCAGGATTGAGACTGCTGCCATTTGGCTCAGAAGAGCTGGGTTCCTCCTCTGGTTCTTCCCTTTTCACAGGATGTACTCATCCTAACGGGGCCTCAACTTTCCCATTTGCAAAATGGAGATAGGCCAGCCTTGACTATCTGAGTGTAAACTTGGACATCAAGTGAAGGGACATCTGTGAAAAGAATGGGTCACCTATAAATGACACAGATGTGGGGTCTCCTTTTCCCACGTCCTGGTCTATCAGCCAGGGCCGTGCTGTGATGTCATTAGTGGAGGCTGCTTATTCTCTGTTCCTCAGCCTAGCCCTGTGCCTCTTGGCCAGAGGCAGAGATGTGTATCAGAATCATCTGGAAGCTTTTTCACAGCACACGCTCCCCCCAGTGAAGGCTCTGAGATATCCTGGCAGGGGATAGGGGGAGGATGTGTGTTTTTAAAAAGTTCCCTAAACCGTCCCATCATGAAACCTCCACCTCTATGCCCAGCTTTCTCAAGCTCAACTCCCCAAGGAACCCAACGAGAAACAACAGCCCCCAAATTTCCAACACCTTTAGCTAATTCAACATCTACATCCAGCAAAAGTTCATCAAACATTCCTGGAGAGTAAATGTCACCAGGCACGACATCCTTCTCTCTCTCTTTTCTGGATGTAGTATCTCTATTGCACAGCACACTTGCTCCCCTTCCCAGGCTGATTGTCCCATCTGGAGCCAGTTCCTGCTGGAGAGGCCTGTGGTGCGGCAAATGGTTTCTAAAGGTCCCTTCCAGCTCTGAATTTTTTTTTTTAGATGGAGTTTTGCTCTTATTGCCCAGGCTGGAGTGCAATGGTGTGATCCTGACTCACTGCGACATCTGCCTCCTGGGTTCAAGCGATTCTCCTGCCTCAGCCTCCTGAGTAGCTGGGATTACAGGCGTGAGCCACCGCGCCCGGCCCCAGCTCTGAAATTTAATGAAACGCATCTTTTCTAAAGCCATTCTACAAAGTGACAGTGGCTTCCTGCGGAGGTAAAGAGACTCCCTGGAAGTCATTATCATTTCTGAATCTTATGGGGTGCTAGGAAAGCAGTTTGGAAGGGGGCCAAACCAAATTTGGAGCCAAGGGAGGCTCGCTTTGGGGCCATCTTGGCAAGCCCATATTCTGAGAAAGTGTACCTCATTGATGAGGCCACCGCTGGCTCTCAGCCTGGGGCTCCTAGCCTGGGGTAGGGAGAGAGAAGGGGCCTAAGAGTGGCTGGCACTTACTGAGCATGTCTTATGCCCCAGGCCAAGCCTGTCCATGATCCAGTTAATCTATTCCTCACAACAACCTATGCAGTAGGTCCTTTGTGAAACCACTTACAGGTAAGGAAGTTACTAAAGCTCTGAGACGGTAAGTGACTGGGCTGACGGCCAGAGTCAGGATGAGGATGCACCCCTGGCTGTCAAACTCCTACCTTCTACATCCAGACAGAGGTGGCGCAGGGATTCTAGGAGAAAAACTGAGCAGAAGGAGGGGTTGTCGGGAGTTGTTGTTCAATGGGTATGAAGTTATAATTACACAAGACGAGTAAGTTCCAGGGGTCTGCTGTACAGCATAGCACCTATAGTTAACAGAAAGGTACAGTATCTCCCCTTATTTGTGGGGAATATGTTCTGAGACACTCAGTGGGTCCCTGAAATTGCAAATAGTACTGAACCCTACATATATATTATGTTTTCTGCTATACATCTGTATGTATTACAAAGTTTAATTCGTAAGTTAGGCACAGTAAGAAATTAATAAAAATAATAATAAAATAGAACAAGTATAACAATATGCCAGCATCACTACTCTTGCACTTTGGGGACTTTATGAAGTAAAATGAGGGTTGCTTGAACACAAGCACTGTGATACCAAGACAGGTGATCTCATAACTGAGACAGCTACTAAGTGACTAAAGGGTGGATGGTGTAGACAGTGTACAAAGCAACGATTCGTGTCCCAGGTGGGATGGGGCAGATGATAAGAGACTTCATCATGCTACTCAGAAGGATGATGAAAGGGTGCACAATTTAAAATGTATGAACTATTTATCTCTGGAATTTTCCATTTAATATTTTCAGACTACAGTTGACCACGGGTAACTGAAACCACAGAAAGCAATATGGCAGATAAGGAGGGACTGCTATATTTTGCACCTAAAAATGTGTTAGAAAAGGGGATCTCATGACAAGGGCTCTTAGCACACACTGAAAAAAAAGTAACCCAAGGAAACTTCTGGAGGTAATAGCTATGTTTATTATCTTGATTGTGATATGGGTAGCATAAGTGTGTACATATACACTCCCCAAATTGTATGCATTAATTATGTGTAGTTTTTTTGTATATCCATTGTACCTCCATAAAGCTAAGGGGTGACTAAATGGCCTACCAGACATGGAGCTCTCAGCAGGCCCTTCCTTTAGCTCAGCGTGTAGGGAGTTAGAGGCGTATGTGTGCATTCAGGAGGAGAGGAGTAAATATCTCTTCCGGGAGGGCAATGCTTCACATTGTTGGATTTCCAGATAGGGTCACACGCTGCCACCCAGGCTGGAGTGCAGTGGTGCCATCGTAGCTCCCTGAAGCCTCCAACTCTTGGACTCAAGCAATCCTCCTGCCTCAGCCTCCCAAGTGGGACTACAGGCGTGCACCCATCATGCCTGACTAATTCTTGTATTTTTTGTAGAGATGAGGTCTCGCCATGTTGCTCAGGTTGGTCTCGAACTCCTGGACACAAGTGATCTTTCTGCCTCAGCCTCCCAAAATGCTGAGCACCTGACCAATAATTCACATCTTACCAGACTTTGGATTGCATGGTGGAGTCTCAGGAGGCTGCCCAAGTGTGACCCTGTCTCCTTCTCCTGGACCTTCCCTCCTTATCTCTTTCTCAGGATGTGTGCAGCCTGAAGCGCCACACCATTTAGAGCTCAGCAGAGCTCATCTTCTCTGGTCTTGGTGTTCTATCCGTCCTACTTTTCTAAGATTCCAGGTAGATAACATCCTCATTTGAACTGAAAACACCCTGGGCACTGGGGCTCTTCAAGATCCTTGCAGACCTGAGTCTTGGAGCTATGGCCCAAAACAAAGAAGGTATGAGAAAGGCTGAACCTCTACCCTTCTTCCACACACTGGCCTGCTCAGGGAAAGCAGAATTTTTCCATTTATTTTTCCTTTTCTCGTTTTTTTAAACACTTATGTCTTATAATAGCTGGTATTCTTAAATGTTTACTCTCATCATTATAAAGCCCTTATTCCCTAAATGTTTGCTTAACATTTTTTGTAGAGTAAAGGAGGGGGAGCTACAGGCCTCTGCAAACAGACGCTTCTCAAAGGCAAGGGAGGAATGTGCTCACGGGAATCTAAATCCAGAGGGTTGTGGTCCCAGAGCCCTTGGCTGAGCCCTGCAAGTTTCTCCAGGCAGCCAGAGGGCTGCAGCTTATTGCAGAGGCTGCAACATTGCTGCCTTCAGAACCCACTAATTGACAAGCCGCTGGGGCCTGTGAAGCCCATGGAGGCTATTAGAGAAAAGGTCATCCCGCCTCCCACCCAGAAGTACCACATGGGACGTGCCTGCAAGCAGCAACAACAGTAGAATGGTTCCAGTGATCCATATCCCAGTGAGGCCTCTGTGCTCAGGCCTCAGCACGCCGGAAGGTTCTTTGGGGAGCTCTGAGGCCAGGGCTGGCTCAGGTGTATCTCAGATTGTGCCCCAAGCCAGGGATCTTCAGCAACTTCTTGGCTGTCGGATCTGTGGCCTCTCCTGTAGCCACTTCTCTTTGCATTAACTCCCTATATTCATGAACTCCCTGTGGTTTTCAGGTCACTCTCACTCACATATTTTATTTGATCCTCACATTTCCCTGGGGGAAGGCAGGTATGGGTGCCATTTTGCAGATGAGTAAACTGAGGCACTGAAAGCTTAATGGCTCACCTAAGGCCATTTGGCTTCTAAAGAGAAACCGGGGACTAGAAGCTAGGCCTTGGCGCTGCATCCCAGTGTCTTCCCCGCTGCACTGAGTGCCTCCCTGCCACCCCAGGATTTATGGCCTTGGTCCCTTTCAGTGAATGGCCCCATTTACCAGCCCCCAAGCCAGAAAACTGGGGGTCACCCCCACTCCTCCCTCCTCACCCATTCTACCCTAAATATCTCTGCAGTCCACCCCCTGCACTCTGTCCCTACAACCACTGCCTAAATTCAGGTCCTTATTTCTCACGTAAAGTAATGCAGCACCTTCCTCACCATCCTGCACCTGACAGTCGGAACACAGACTTGGGTAGGTTTCTTCCTGAGCAATCCTTCAGTGATTCCCCACAGCCCTCAGGAGAAAGCCTACATCCAGAATAGCCTTCGAGGCCTCCCATGAGCGGCCTGCTTCTTTCTCCTCCATCACCCAGCCATGCAACTGTTGATCCTATCCATTCCCTGTGCTCAACAGGCACCCACCCACTGCACACCCTGCTCTCAAAATCTCACTGGACATCTCCTAGTCAGCCTTCAATATGGGCCTTGGCCTCACCTCCTCCGGGAAGCCATCCCAGACTCTTCCAGCCTCAGGTAGGGGCTCCCACTGCCCCAGGGGTCTCCTCCCGTGATGAGGCTGCTTGTGCTGTGATATCACTGTGGATGGTCATTTCTGTCTCTCCTACCGGACCATGAGTTCCACTGTGGGGGCTTTAACCTCTGTATCACCGGGGCCTGGCTTAGGACATGCATTTAGAGGCACTAAGTAGGTCCAAGGACTTCTATTGGATTACTGAGATGCAGACTCTGTTTAGTGTTAGGATGTTAGAATCCTTCCCCAAATCTTCATTCTGTCTGGGTCTGACTTGGCCTCTTTGGAAAAGTGCTGATGCTGAAGTCAGCCAGGCTTCCCAGCCCCCAGCAGCCTCATCCTCACCCACACCCCACCCACCTCCCAGAAATGGACAAAAACAATGCTCCAGGGACCAGGTGCCACCCTAAGAACAGCCCTGAAGATATACCCCAGGCAATTGCTAGTAAAAGAACACTCAGCTGCTTGGGGATGGGGCTAGAGATAAGGAATGACAATGTCAGCCCAAGCTGACCACCCAGGACCAAGGAAGTGATAAAGGAGTTACAAAGAAATTATTGAGGCAGGTAGTGAGGGTAAGGAAGTCCTCAGTAAGGTTTTTCTTTTAATGAAAAGCAGCCCCCAAATCATTTTCTTTTCTAACAAAGAGCAGCCAGTAAAATCGAGCTGCAGACACAGACAAGCGAGTTAGAAGCTTGCAGCCATGAATGCCAGCAGTTGTGCCAGTAGGAAAGGGGATACCTGAGGCTAGCTCCATCATCCCTTCTCTTTGCCAGCCACGTGTACAATAAGGAGCAGACAACATGGCGCAAGCCAAGTGGAAAGCCCATTCGCATAATAAGATTAGGGTGGGGTGGCCAGCTTCACCGCATGCTATGTGAAGTCACACCTGGTCCAACCAATCTGTGGGCCCCACGTAAATCAGACACCACTTCCTCAAGCCTGTCTATAAAATCCGGTGCACTCTTCGCCAGCCAGAAGTCCCATTCCTGTGCCCCTCTCTCTTGCAAGAGACGACGTCTCTTGGCATGAGAAGACAAACCTCAGATATTGCCCCAGACAATGATGCTGCTTCAGAAGTGGGGCCAAGTTGGGAGGCCAACATGAAGCCAAGTTGAGAGCTGTGGACCATCTGTTTGAGGATCTCCCTCCACTCTGCAGAGTTGAGGCTGCCTGGCTGGGGTCCACATTTCCAAGTCCCCTTTGCATCTCAGGGGAGGCAGTGACCGGGTTCTGAACTATGGAATAAAGGTAGAAGTGGTGTTCCTCACTTCCTTGTTTGGCCCTTAGAGCCTCCCGCACAGTCCTCCACGCTCCCATTTGCCTCACCTACCAGCTGGATATTAATACCCAGGGCTTCCATGGGGGTGTGCTGGAAGGAGGGCAGACTCCACCAGCCTGGGGCCCTGAAAGACTGTAGGACACCACCTCCTCCCCTACTGCTAACTGGACTTTCATGTGAACAAAAAAGAAACTCGTATTGTGTTAGGCCCTGGGGATCTGTGGGTTTATCCGCTACTAATGCAGTGCAAAAAGCCAGAGCCAGGCAAGACAGAAGGACTCCCAGAATCAGCCACAGCTCCTTGAATGAAGCCTCCTCTCTCTAGCAGTGCAGGAGCTGGTGACTGGGGTGAGCCTGGGGTAAGACTGGGGTAAGCTGGTGACTGGGGTGAGACAGGGAGGGTCAGGATCCCGCCTCTACCATTTACAGAAAGTATGTCCTAGGGCCAGGTACTTGCCCTCCCTGGGCCTCAGTCTTCCTCTATAATGTGGAGATTGTATTAGAGCATATCTCAGAAAAATGTTCTAGAAGATGCCAGTGAAGTCCCACCAAGACACCCTTTCTCAGTCTGGGCTGCTAGCAGCCCTCAGCTGCACCCTTCTCTGGAAAATTGCCTTTGCCCCCTTAAGCCAACTCACCTGGGGATTCCTGAGAAGCTAAACCCCCAGCCCTACACCCTGCCCACCCACCCCACCCTCCCACCCACTGACTGATAAGAGGAACCAAAGCCCTTGCCTCAAGGCAGGGCAACCCCGAGGTATCACCCAGGCTGCAGGTTGCCCAGTCGGGTGGGGCTGAGGCGAGACTCCAGACGGGGCTCCTCTGTGCCTGGCCTCCTCGAGGGTTCTTTCTGGCTTCCCTCACTTTCATGTCAATTTCTCCTGTTAGCATTCACTCACTTACTCACTCACTCAGCAGGCCACCTGCATGAGAACCTTCATCTCAAATCTGCTTCTAAAAAACCCAACCTAAGACAATTGTGAAGATTAGATGCGATTACATGGGTCAACCAGTGCCTGGCATATGGAAGATGCTTAGGAGAAGTGAGCTAGTATGGTTATTATTCCTCCAAGAGGCAGGGCTGAATGGAGAGGCTAGCAGCCTCAGGCTGTAATGGTATTAACTGCACCACCCCTGGGACAGCTCACTCTCAACATTCATTTGTAATGAATTAATGTAAACCCTCAGCAAGGAGGAAAGAAAAATGTGAAACCTGGGTGTCTGTGGACACAACTGGTCTCATGAATAAGCCATCAAGTATGAATGGTTTGAGGGACTCCAAAGCTCACAACTTTCTAAAGTCACAGCTTGCCCCAAGCCCCCTGCTCTCTTCTGACAAGGTTCCTGAAATGCCTTTGGTGTTCGTAAGACTGGGGTAAGCCGGCAACTGGGATGAGACAGGCAGGGTCAGGATCCTGCCTCTATCACTTACAGAAAGTATGTCCGAGGGCCAGCCACTTGCTCTCCCTGGGCCTCATGTTGAAATGATAGAGGTAGGGCCTCATAGGAGGTGCTTGGACTCTTCGTTCTATGTCTTGGTGCCCTCTTCTCAATAATGAGTGAGTTATCACTCTATTAGTTTAGGTAAGAGCTAGTTGTTTAAAGAGCCTGGCACCTCCTCCCTGCTCTTGCTCGCTCTCTCACCATATGCCACACCTGCTCCCCCTTTGTCTTCACCATGAGTAAAAGCTTTCTGAGGCTTCACCAGAAGCCAAGCAGATGCTGAAGCCATGCCTGTGCAGCCTGCATAACTGTGAGCCAAATAAAACTATTTTCTTTAAAAATTACCTAGCCTTAGGTATTCCTTTATAGCAACACAAACAGACTAATACAACCCCTACTCAAGATTGACTCTTTGGAGTTTTGGGCAGGGCTTTAGAATGAAATGAACCTGGGTTCCACTCTGGGCTCTGCCATCCACAAGAGAAGTGTCAAAATCAAGCTCACAACTTAAGCAGAACAGGGCTTGGTGCCAAGGAATCTCCAGGTAGTACGGGTGGTCTGTACCCTGATCCAGGCTCACACTGTGCGTAAGTACTTTTGTACCATTAAAAGAAGTAGCCACAAATTCATAGTGACAGAAAGTACCACAGTGGTTGCCAGGGGCTGGAGGGAGGGGGAAACAGGGAATTGGTGTTTAATGGGTTTCACTTTAGTAAAAATGAAAAAGTTCTGGAAATGAAGGGAGGTCATGATTGGACAACAATGTGAATATAATCAGTATAAGTGAACTGTACACTTAAAAATGGTTAAGATGGTCAATTTTGTGTTATGTGTATTTTACCATGATTAAAGAGAGGAAAAAAAAAAAAAAGGAACATAATCTGCCAAAGACAAGATGGCTGTGATGTGTGACTATACTGGAGTGGCCCAAAAGGGCATGGCTCAAGGAGCCCTCATGAGTAGCATCTGAAGCAGCCACCAGGGCCAGGCTTGCCACCCTTTCAGAGGGGCGTGAGGTGCAGGGCAAAGGGTCTGTAAAGGCTGGCAGGGAAAGGGGAAGCAGTGGAGAGCCAGGACCAGCCCTGGGCACCCAGAGGGGTTAGGGACCCTGCCACCCCTCCCAGGTTTCCAAACAAGGCTAGGCCTGTGCCTGCCTGGGCTCTGACAGTCAGCCAACAAACAGGCATTTCCAGGTCTGCACCAGGCCCCGGGGATACAAAGAGGAGTGAGAGTTCCTGCTCTCCCTGGATCCTGCAGGGAAGGCTGACAGATACACCAATCCTGTGTCACGGGAATTGGGGATTGGGGGGAATGATGGGCAGGGGGCATCAGTGTTATCTGAGAAAGCTTCCCAGAGGAGGCAGTCCCTGGCTGAATTGAAGAAATTGCTGGGAGCTTCTCAATGAGAGCATTAGAAGGGAGTTGGGGGCAGGAAGTGGGTGTTCATGTCAGGAGAAAAATCCACAAAGGCCTCTCACATGCACTCTGTGCCCTCCTCTCATTTTTCCAGGGTCCTGCTCCCAGCTGTGCAAGCTGCAAGGAAGAAAGAGCCCCCTCCTCCAAGGCCTCAATGGTCCACTCAGTCGCCCACTTAAGAATTCACCAAATAAGTAATGATTAAGTCTGACTGGGAGAAAATGAAAGCTCTCTTGGAGGGGAAAACAAGTTACTCATGCAACCAAGAGCATATCCTTGGCACCCTCCATGAGTGGGGCCACTGCAGGAGGGGGCAGAGAGGAACAAACGGTGGCCATGAATCATGCCGTGTGCGAGCGCCTTTGTTTCTAAGGCGTGTGGTTTCCAGAGAAACCAGGGAACACTGCCTTCAGGTAAACACGCCCACCCATGCTTCTTGGAACAGGCTCTGTCCTCCAGGAGCCCCATTAAAGAGGCCTAGCTGCTTACATTTGTCATTTGTACCTCTGCAGGGGGGATTTCAAGTGCTTGCTGGCCAAGTCATCCAACGGGTGGCAAGGGACCTTCTGTTGGCCAGGAACATCCTGCCCTGTGCCAGGTCCCTGCCCCACTCTGCCCACCACCCTCTCACCCCCAGAAGAAGACTCCTCTGGTTGATGAGTTTGGGAGAAGAATCTTGGTTTGGTCAGTTCAGCCCTTCTGCTTATGCTGACTCTCCCTCCTCCTCCTCTCCCTCCTCCCCTTCCTCCTCCCCCTTCTCCTCCTCCCCCTCCTCCTCCTCCTTTTTTCCCTCCTCCTTTCCCTCCTCCCCCTCCTCCTCCTTTCCCTCCCACTCCTCCTTCTCCTCCTCCTCTTTCCCCTCCTCCTCTTCCTTCATCTCGCCCTTCCCGATTCAGTCATCAAGTTTGACTTCCCCAGTAGAGAGTTTTACAGCCATAATAACACAGTCCATCTTCTGGAGCTTAAGGCACTTTTACATATTATCTCATTTGTCTTGGCAGCATCTCTGTAAGGTGAAGACTTGACACAAATAGTAAAATGGTGAGGGCAGGCTGAGGGGCAAGAGCTATAAAGAGACTTATGTGGGGTTCAGTGCCAAAGTAGGGAAGGACTGGGGGATCATGGGACTGATGCTCCCAGAGGATCTACTGAGCCGGGACACAGAGCTCCATGACCCCGTCCAGTGAGCCTAGAAATGGGCTGCTTTAAAAACAGAAAATGTGGCAGGACGCGGTGGCTCACGCCTGTAATCCCAGCATTTTGGGAGGCCAAGGCAGGTGGATCACCAGAGATCAGGAGTTTGAGACCAGCCTGGCCAACATGGTGAAACCCCGTCTCTGCTAAAAATACAAAAATTAGCTGGGCATGGTGGTGCGTGCCTATAATCCCAGCTACTAGTGGGGCTGAGACAGGAGGATGGCTTGAACCTGGGAGATGGAGGTTGCAGTGAGCCGAGATCATGTCACTTGACTCCAGCCTAGGCAACAGAGTGAGACTCCACCTCAAAAAAAAAAGAAAAAGAAAAAAAAACAGAAAATGTGCTATGGAATCAATTTGAAGGAGGGAATTAACTCTGCCTGGGGCATGCACTTTGAAATGACAATATGACATTTTTGCTCAGCCTCAAAAGATTAGTAGTATTTTTCTAGAAAGACAGGAATGTGCTGGACAGAGAGGCGCCAATGTGCCTGCTTTTTTGGGCACCTGGTGCTTGATGGGGGCCGTGGCCAGTGAGAGGCGTGGCAGTCAGAAGACGTGCTTGAATGTCAGTCTGCAGGAGAGAGGAGCTGAGGGAGGATTTGAGAAGCAGGGAGGTGGGACCGGAGGTGTGTTTTCTGCTAAGTGATGTGCCAGAAGCCAACGCTGCCCTGGCCCAGGGAAGAGACAATGAGGGCCTGCATTAGGGCAGGTTCCTGGGAATGAAGATGAGATTCTTCACAGTTCGATGCTGTGAACATACCACAGGGTTTAGGACATCGCCCTGCCCACAAGGAGCTTGTAACCTTGGGAAATATGAGCTGTAGACAGTGACCCATTCAAAGGCGATCAACTTAGAGGGGGTAGCCCTGAGTCCAACTGAAATAAAATTTCAGAGAAAGGAAAGATCAAGTATGGGTAAGATAAGTCTAAGAAGTCACATGAGGGAGAGAAGTGAGTGTTAACCAAGGGCGGAAGGAAGGCATTTCTTTCTTTCTTTATTTTATTGAAGGATGTCAAGCTGAAAGGAAAGCATTTAGATAGACAAAAAGGAAGAAGGGCTTTCAGGGGAATGGGGAAGGGGCTGGAGTGAAGGTCCAGAGTTGGGATCAAGTGAGGTCTCTTCTCTCAGCATCACATGTGTCCACAGATGGCCCCTTTTTCCTATCAGCCTGCCCTCTATCACCCCATCTTAACCCACACACCTCCCTCTGTTGATATTTGGTAGAAAATAATGAAAGCCATTATATGTGTATGTGTGTGCGTAATATATACATATTTTAGAGACAGGCTCTTGCTCTGTCACCCAGGCTATAGTGTAGTGGCACTATCACGGCTCACTGCAGTCTTAACCTCCCAGGCTCAAGCAATCCTCCTGATTCAACCTCCCAAGTAACTGAGACTACAGGCATGTGCCACCATGCCCAGCTAATTTTGTTCTTTTTTGTTTTCCTTAGAAACAAAGTCTCACTTTGCCACCCAGGCTAGTCTTGAACTCCTGGCTTCAAGTGATCCTCCTACCTCCACCTCTGAAAGTGCTGGGATTGCAGGTGTAATTAAGCACTGTGCCTGGCCTGAAAGTCATTATATCACTCATTTTTATAAAAAAGTCTACTGTGGTTCCTTTCTCGGTAAAGGAATATGTGACTCATTGGGCATAGAGGGGGCCCAGGTCCCTCAGGAGGAAGACGGAAATTTTGAAAGCCTCCAAACATGAGCTTCTACCTGCCTAGTTCTTTCTACCAGCAAATTTAAGCCCCAGCTTTATTTCTCATGCCTGGAACCACTTGAGAGACAACAGCTGGCCCAGGGGACCTCAGAGAGCTTGCAACATATTGGTCCTCAACAATTAGTTGTTGAGAGAATGAATGAATGAATGAATGAATGCATGAATGAATGAATCAGAGCCCTTTCTCTCCCTTCCCCTGACCATTACAGCCAACTCGTGGTGGTTCTGCCTCCCAGCTGGAGGGTGGGGTAGGGTGCATAATATTTTTATAGATAACAAAATGGGCTGGGTGTGGTGGCTCACGCCTGTAATCCCAGCACTTTGGAAAGCCAAGGTGGACAGATGCCTTGAGCTCAGGAGTTTGAGACCAGCCTGGGCAACATGACAAAAACCCATCTCTACAAAAAATACAAACATTAGCCTCGTGTGGTGGTGCACGCCTATAGTCTCAGCTACTCAGGAGGCTAAGGTGGGAGGATAGCTTGAGCCCTGGAGGCAGAGGTTGCAGTGAGCTGAGATTGCGCCACTGCACTCCAGCCTGGGTGACAGAGTAAGACCTTGTCCCGAAAAAGCAAAAACAAGCCAAAAAACCCCCCACAAAGTGATGCTGGTAATAGCCACCCTCAGCTCAGGACTAAATGGAAATGACTCTGTGTCCCGGGCCGTGGTTTCCTTATTGATAAAGTGGAGGTAATTAGGTCTACATACTACTTGGGTTAATGTAAAAGTCAAATGTGAAAATAGATAAGAAAATGACTTATAAATTAAAGGGCACACTCCACATTAGAGGGATTTTCATCTTGGTCTATGCCTGGTACAAGGCCCTATTCATCTGCAGAATTAAGGAGTATCTGTGGATGCAGTATAAACCACCCTTTGCTTCACAGAGCATGCTTCAGGTGATAGATCCAGTTACTGCCCTGTCTCCAGAGACCTTGTCTTACTTCTGTGTCCCCAAGATTTTAAACAAGCAGTTAATTAATGCTTCTGAATGAATGAAAATAATGAAAGCCATTCTATCTACTCAGCTTTGGCCAAATGCTCTTCTAGGGGCCTTACTTACATTATATCTCACTTCCTCAACAGCCCTGTGCATAGGGGCGTCCGTGTTTTACAGCTGAGGAAATGGAAGTTCTGAGAGGTTGTTAATAATATTGACAATAATAATATCCATGATTGCTAACTTTCACTGACCATTGATTATGTGCCAGGCACTGTCTAAACGGTGTAACACATCATCCCATTTAATCACCACAACAACCCTCTGAGGTCGTGCTAACAGAATTCCCATTTTAAAGATGAGGAAACTAAGACACAGTCAAGTAATGCACCAAGTTCACACAGCAAGTAAGTGAATGAAGGAGAGAATGAATGGCACTAAGAAAGCATGTGTGATCAGCAGAAATAGGAAGTCCTTTCAATTCCCATCTTGCACAGTCCGATCCCTGAAGCAGAGGTCTGTGGCCCTGAGTGGGCCTGGGCCCCAGCCCCTTCTCCAACTCATCTGGAGGAGGAAATCATTCTGATTGCTCATGCGTCATGTCCTCCCACCGTGGGCACAACCCCCAATGCAGAGCTGTAGCTCTTTAGATGACGAAGGGCTCTGGGAACGGCTCCAGGGGAGGAGAGTTAATTAGTTCACAGCAAACAGAGCAGGAGCCTGATTACTCCCACTGCAGGAAGTTGATGACTTGTCATAAAGGCTGAGCAGGCCCCAGAAAGTTCTGTCCTTCTGCACGTGCACAGGTAGGAGGCTAGGGGGCCTCTCATTCCCCCAGGGGCCAGAACCACCACCCAGACAAGGATTAAAGGAGCCTCCCTTGAAGTTGCTCCTGAACCACCCCACCCACCGTTAGCTGGATTACATGGCGACCATCAGCCATCTTCATATGGGTTCCTACCTCACCCTCAGGAGTGGGTAGAGGACAGAAGGCTGAGTTGGCCATCAAGGCCCTGGGCTTCTTGTCCTCAATCCCTTTTTTTTTTTTTTTTTTTCTAAATAGAGACAGGGTCTCACTCTTTCGCCCAGGCTGGAGTGCCATGGCACGATAACAGCTCACTGCAGCCAGGAACTCCTGGGCTCAAGGGACCCCCTGCCCCCGCCACCCTGCCTCAGCCTCCCAAGTAGCTAGGACTACAGGTATGCACTATCATGCCAGGCTATTTTTTGTTTGTTTCTTTTTAATTTTTGTAGAGACAGGGTCTCGCTATTTTGCCCAGGTTGGTCTCAAACTCCTGGCCTCAAGTGATCTTCCCACCTCAGCCTCCCAAAGCACCGGGATTATAGGTGTGAGCCACTGCGCCCACTCTCCCTGATTGATTGACCTGATACTATGAGACACCTATTTGCCCTTTCTAAGGTCTCAGGACACCCCATCTATAGAAGGCACCAGGGAGGGCCCAGGTTTGGAGGAAGACAGTTTAGGCTCAAATCTTGGCTTTTCATTTACTAGCTGTGTGACGTTGGCTACATTTCTTAACCTCTGAGAAGAGGTTAAGTTTTCCTATTTAAAAAAAAAAAAAAAAAAAAAAAAAGGGCCAGGCGCAGTGGCTCACACCTGTAATCCCAGCACTTTCAGAGGCCAAGGTGGGTGGATCACGAGGTCAGGAAATCAAGACCATCCTGGCCAACATGGTGAAACCTCGTCACTAATAAAAATACAAAAAATTAGCTGGGCGTGGTGGTGCGTGCCTGTAATCCCAGCTACTCAGGAGGCTGAGGCACGAGAATTGCTTGAACTCAGGAGGTGGAGGTTGCAGTAAGCCGAGACTGTGCCACTGCACTCCAGCCTGTCAACAGAGCAAGACTCTGTCTCAAAAAAGGAAAAAGAAGAGTAAAACTAATGTAGAAAGAACTCAGTAAGACAGCATATATAAAACTATCCAACACAATATTACTCAAAAATTTTTTTCCCTTCTCTATCTATAAAATAGGATTAATCTTACCTGCCTCTTCCTACCTCCCAGGGCCTGGGTGCCAGTGAACAGAGGTATGTATCCAGTATGAAAGTGCTCTGTGACCCATTATTTATAGGGAGCACAGCTTCCCCACCATGCTTCAGGGAAAGTACAAGGTGGATCTCTCAGCGTTGGCTGGCCTCTCATGTGTGTGAATGACTGAGGGCCCTGTGTGATGATTTCACTAGTCAGCTCCAAAGCAGGGAGGACAGTGAGATCTCCAGCCTTACACTCTCGTCTCTCCCTGACAGTCAGGGAGGCACCTCCAGCTCTTGGCAAACCTCAAGAGAGGTGAGAGGCCTGCCCCTGTGCCCTTGCAGGGAAGAAACTGGCCCCAGGAAGGCAGCCCAGAAGACCAGGATGTCAGCCCCTAGAGATGATAAACCAGGCTGGAGCAGAGAGGGGAAGCCTCTCTGAAGACCAGTCACATAAGCCAGAGATGGTCAGAGGCTGGGAGGCTCTGGGCCTCTGGGAAGAGGCTGCAAGCCAGCCCAGGACTCTTGGCAGGTTTCCTGGCAGGTAAGAGACCATGCAGGGGCCAGCTCACCTGGGCACCTGGGATCCCTGCCTGCTGCAGTACCAGGGGACCTGGGGGGCAGGGACAAGTCCGTGGGAGGCTGGGGAACACAAGGCAGGCTCCAGGCTCAGCGGTGGTGGTGCCATCCGAGACAGCACAGTCCCAAGACAGGGCCCCAGGTGTGAAGACAGAGCTGTGCTGGGAAGAAGATGGAGGATGGGGATGGATGGGTTGGAAGGAGGCTGGTCATGGAGTTCAGAGCAGGCACCAAAAAACCAGAGGGCTCGAGGCCAGAGCAGGACCAAGGTCAGACAACTGCCCATGTCCTGCTCCTCTCTCTTTCTGACAAGCTGGACTACAACCTTGGGCAAAGGCACTCACCCTTCCCTCTCAGCGCCATTTCCTCATTACAGGGCCCGAGAAAATAGTAATTATCTGCTTCAGTTTCAGAAAGTCTTTAAATAATTAACATTTGTGGAACGGCTTTGAACTCCTCGGATATGAGCCGCAGTGAAAATATTATTATTGTTTAAAAAAATAATATGTCTCAAATCATGAGCCATTGCTAAAGGGTCTGTTATCTTATCCTTAGGGGTAGCTGTTTGCAAATTGATTAATTAGAACTCAATTTTTCAGACTTTTTAATTTAGATGTTAATAAATTCAATAATTTTATCCATTTATTGTACTAGATAAGATCCTTTGGGAATAACTTCTCATTTACAATAGTGACCTGGGCAAGAAGACTCAGAAACTGTTTTATAAATGCCTGAGATAGGAAATGATGGAGATTGCACTATGAATAAGCAATCTCGCAGGGCTCCAAATTGTCGGACTCACTACCCGGCCCAAATACCACCACTAACTTGAATTAATATTCCTCCAAGAAATGTAATGCTTGCATAGTCTGATCTTCTGTTTAATTTCTCAACCCAACCATACTGACTTTTGCATTTCATTGACTTTGCCTCAATCTTTATCCAAAGGAAGAAATGTATAGAAGCAGAGGGAAAATGATTTCAGTTGTGTCTGTCTCCCCTTCCCCTTTGTCTCTGTCTCCTGCTCCCAGGCTGAGAGGCAGGCCATCTGGAAGGAGAGACAGCCCCCAGCCATCAGGGGCCTTGGGTGCTGGCACAAGAGGCATGGAAGAGACCAGCCTACTGACATGTGAAGGAGGGCACCCTTTCTCTGCATGGAGATGTCTGGAGATGGTGCCTGGGAGCTAGGGATGGTCAGAGATTTGGGGAAGGAGAGGGCTTCTGCCACATCCAGGAGGGTTAGCTCACAGCCTACTGTAAACTCCATCCCAGAAACTCTCTGGAGTTGGCTCCGTCTTAGGCCCAGCCAGCAACACAGATCTGCATGGGGGATTTTATCATTGGGTGTAATCTTTCTCAAAGAGCTCAACTCCAGGGCCTTCTGAGTTTCTAGGACTATTTAGAGAGAACCCCAACCCTCCTCTGAACGTGTCTGTCCAGCCTCAAAACCTCTGCATGGAGCTACAGGCTGGGGCTTCCATTCAGGGTTCCCCACCCCTCTCCTCTGCTCCAGCCCTCTCCTCCCTCCTGTCACCTGGCCTCTGCTTTCATTCCCTTCCTCAGCCCCTTCTAATCTGCAGGCTCTCCTAAGCCAAGTTTGGTTTCTCATTCCAAGTAGACCCTAACTCCCTAAGCAACAGTAAAGATATGCCCATCAGCTCTCAGTTACCTGTGCCGAGATGGGAGGCAGTAGTCAGGACTCACTCCAAAACCATAGGCCTTGCTCTCTGGAATGTGTTGGCAATGGTTTTATAATCTCCACGCACAGTTGCCTTTGTTAGGTCACTATTAAAATGAACTTCATTCTGCAAGCATGGCCCTGGTATGAGGTAGGTGTTTTGTGGGGATACATGGGAGCCAAGTGGCACACCCTCGAACTGAGTACCCTGTCACAGGTGGGTCATGGAGCCAGCTCTACCCAGCTATGTTCTTCCTCAGGTCTAGTTTTCCTGGGGAGAACAAATAGCACCAACAAACCCAGGATCCAGTTGGATGCAGAAATTGTCTCTTGAAAGTGAGCAGTATACTCAGACCATCTGCTGAGAAGAGAGGTGAGAAAATAAATCCCCTTGGACTTAGACATGAGAAAGAGCAGCGAACATGTTTGGAGCAGACGGCTCAGGATCTCAGTCACATGGCAGCTTCCCTCAGCTGAGTGCGCAGAGCCTGCTAACTCGTGTCATGGAATGAACCCAGTAGTACCTGCACCCTGGGCCACCCCCTACCTCGGGCCCCCACCTGTCACATCTGGGTCTCCGCCCCAGCCTCTCTGCTCCCTGTCTCACCTTCAATTCAATCTCTGTTCCACTCTCACGGTGAGGATTCCAAAAGGCAGACCCCACCTTTCCAGGGTACTTTCTAAGGCTCTAGTTTCTTCCAGATAAGATATAAACTCTCCAGTCATCTGGTGCCAGGGCCCCTCAGGCATTTCCCTCCAGTCCTTCTGAAGAAAGTGCATCCCCCAAACACTCATCCCTGTCCACACTGCTCCTTCCCTGCCCCCTGCCTGGCTAATTCCTTCTCACCCTTTCAGATTCCCCAGGCAGCCTTTCCTCTCCCCTCCTGAGTTTAGGCTCACTTCCACACCTCAGGACTCTGAAAGCCCCATGAGGGCCACTTCATAGCTCTCACACTCTCTTCATCTGCCTCTCCCTCTGCAGGGTGAGCTCCATGAGGGCAGGGGCTGTGTCCTGTTCTTAGCTGATCTCCAGAATCTGAGTCCCCAGAATCCAGGGTAGGAACTCCTGGGAAAAGCTCAATCGTTCATTTACTTTCTTATCCTCATCACGAAAGCAGGCAGAAGACTCACTGGGCCAAAGTAACCATAGCAGCCCAGGGGAGAGTTGGTACAGCAAGTGCTTAAGCTTGAAGCCTGACCCTGCTGCCCTTCAGCCACGTGACTGTGGCCAAGTTACTTAAGCCAATATTAGTACCTACTACAATGGGTTGGTAATGCATGGATTAAATGAATTAATGTATGTAAATTGCTGAGAACAGGGTCTGACACACAGGAAGTGCCATGCACGTGTTTGCTAATATTGTCAGCAGGATGCTAACCCTTTGAGGGCAGGGACTGTGCTCTTCATTCCCAGATGTACACACCGTTCCTAGCATATAGTAGCAAAATTGTATACTGGAAAGGCTTGGGAGGGAAACAAAATTGGATTCAAATCCTGGCTGTGTGCTATTGGGTAGGCTACATGTTAACAGTGAAGCTGTCTCATTATCTGAAAAGCGTGCAGGTTGATGTGAGGTTGATATGGTTTAAATATTTGTCCCCTCCAAATTTCATGTTGAAATGTAATCCCTAATGTTAGATGGGGCCTGGGGGGAGGTATCATGGCCTTTGGGTCATGGGGACAGATCCCTCATGAATGGCTCCGTGCTTTCCCCATGATAATGAGTGAGTTTTTGGTCTGAGTTCACATGAGATCTTGTTGTATTAGTCCGTTTTCACTCTGCTCTAAAGATACTACCTGAGACTGGATAATTTATAAGGAAAAGAGGTTTAATTGACTCACAGTTCCACATGGCTGGGGAGGCCTCAGGAAACTTACAATCATGGCAGAAGGGGAAGGAGAAGCAAGCATCTTCTTCACAAGACGGCAGGAGAGCAGGGGGAATGCCAAACACTTTAAAATGATCAGATCTCATGAGAACTCACTCACTATCACAAGAGCAGCATGGGGGAAATTGCCCCCATGATCCAATCACCTCCCACCAGGTCCCTCCCTCAACACAGGGGGGTAACAATCCAGATTACAGTTCGAGATGAGATTTGGGTGGGGACACAGCCAAACCATGTCACTGGTTGTTTAAAAGTGTGTGGCACGTTGCCCCCACTTCTTGCACCCTCTCTCACACATGTGATGTGCCTTCTCCCACTTCCTCTTCTGCTATGAGTAAAAGCTCCTTGAGGCCTCACCAGAAGCTGAGCAGATGCTGGCACCATGCTCCCTGTACAGCCTGCAGAACCATGAGCCAATTAAATTTCTTTTCTTAATAAATTACTCAGCCTCAGGTATTCCTTTATAGCGACACAAAATAGGCTAATGTAGAGGTTTAGAAAGCTGTGTGTAAAGCCCTAATTAGCACAGTGCCTGGCCCCTAGTGGACACTGGATAAATGGTGGCTGTAATCTTCATTAGTATTGCTGAATGAATGAGGTAACAGTGAGCAGCAGACCCTCTGGCGGCTGGATTTACTGATGACTTGAGTAAATCTTCAGGAAACCTGCACTCCCATGGGCAGGTCCAACTACGTAAAATTTGGAGACTAGTACAAAACGAAAATGTGGGACTCTGTTGTCTCAAAACTATTCAGAATCCCAAGACAGCAACAGCAGAGCATTAAACCAAGCCCAGAGCTTCCTCTGTGCACAGGTCATGAACTCATGAGGTCAGCCTGCCCGTGGGACCTTACCAGCACTAGTTTCAGTGGGATAGGCTGAGGCCCTCTTATTTTGCAGACAAGAGTCCCAACCCAGAGCATTCAGGTGTCTCACATCACTTTCCTTCTGGCTCACTCAGCAGGGTGAGGCTGGGAACTCTTGGTGCCAAGTCTAGTGTCCCAGTGTCCCCAGTGACTATCAGTCCCCAGTGGCAGCCCCAGCACTCCCTCCTGCTTGGCTGAGAACCCAGATCACAGAAAGGGGATGACTTATCTTTAAGTTTGGATTTAAAATTTTGAATGGTACTGAAGTCAATCGAATGACTGGCCCCAAATCTGTACTCCCCTCTTACAGTATTAGCCATCCATGCTTGACTGGGGCTTTAGGGTGAGCAGGGTGCACCTCACCACATCTTGCCTCTTGGCTTGCCTGTGTTACTTACTTAGGCCAATGGGAGTGGTTGGGCTTGCCATCTTGTATGCCTGCCTTTCACCATGGAAAGAACATGCCCTGGGTGTCCACCACCACAAAGAGGATGAGAGATGCATGGACCTGGACCCAACCCACAGTCTACACTCAAGCCCAGCTAAACTGGAGCAGCTGAACCCAGCCAACCTGCAGACAGAGGAGTCAGAAATAAATGCTTATTGTTTTAGATTGCTGAGTTTTGAGTAGTTTGTTAAGCAAAATTACTATGGCAATAGCAGACTGATAAGTGTCTTACAACCCAAAGGATCTATGACTCACTGGGTGTAGTAGCTCACACCTGTAATCCAAGCAGTTTGGGAGGCTGAGGCAGGAGGATCGCTTCAGCTCAGCAGTTTGCAACTAGCCTGGGCAACATAGTGAGATCCCACCTCTACACAAAATAAAAAAGCCAAGTGTGATGACATGCACTGGTATCCCAGCTACTCAGGGGGCTGAGGCAGGAGGATTGCTTGAGCCCAGGAGGTCAAGGCTGCGGTGCGCCATGATTGCACCACTGCTCTCTAGCCTAGGAGAAAGAGCAAGGCCCTGTCTCAAAAAGCAACAACAACAACAAACTATGACTCAGTTGACTCCCTCAAGCTAAGGAGACTTTTTGTCTCATATGCATTTTCATGGCTTTTCTGGAGACACCCTAAAGCTGGAGGTCTCATGCCATCAGATCCCTTGATGTAAATGAAAGCATCTCCATTGGGTTGGTTCTTCACTCTTTCCCCAGCCTCTTAGGCATCAGCAATTACTCCAGCTCCCTGCAGCTGAGATCTGTTTGTCCCTCCAGGCGGCCCCCTTGGACAAGACCTAAGATGGAACCACATTGACCTTCTCTCACACAGAGCCCAAGTTTCCACATCCTTTGACCTGGCGGACCCCTGGAGTACAGGCCGATCCCGGTGCAGCAAAAACTTGTGCTTCAAGGAGACTCAGACCCTGGTCAAATGTGTCCCCCCAAACTGCAGGGAAACCATATTGAACTTTCTGGATGATCTATTTCAAATTTTTCCATCTTGACTTGAGGAAAAGAAGGATGTACTTCCCATGCCTTATCATATAGGAAAACAGAACCCACTTGTTTTGTTTTGTTTAATTTTTAGACACAGAGTCTATCTCTGTCACCCAGGCTGGAGTGCAGTGGCACAATCATGGCTCACTACAGCCTCGAACTCCTGGGCTCGTCTCAGCCTCCCTAGTAGCTGGGACTGCAGGCACACACCCAGCTTGTCACTTTAATTTATAAAGATGAAACAGTAGAACCTTCTCAGGTTGGCAATACTCCATGGATGTTGTCACGCATCGATGCCAGAAGACTAATGCATCCTGACCTTGGGAAGAGGAGAACAGAAGCTCTGCATTTGGAATATTTCTGGATTCTTCTGTTGATCAATTTTAATCTGTATCCTTTTCCTGTAATAAATCATAACTGGGTGTCTAATAGTTTTCCATGAGTTCTGTGAAGACTTCTAGAAAATAATTTCAGGAGTTTTTGGAACCTCCTGAATTTGCGACTGGTGTCAGAGTGAGGGCAGTCAGGCGGGCTGTCCCCTCTAACTTTGCAGTTGGGAGTCAAAAAACTGCAGAAACTGCTGCTGATGTTTACAGCTGCCCAGCAGCCCTAAGGCAAAAGAGTGGCTGGGAAAAAAAAAATGCACTGGAAGAACTCATGTTGGCCAGAGTTAATACACCTGCCACCATGCTGGAAGAGGAAGAATGGCTCAGCCTCCACTCCGGCTGCCTAATCTAGCTTCAAGGCAGATTTAACCATACTCAACACTCTGCAAACAAGGGAGTCCGGGAACAGGCCTCTGAACAGGAGAGAGGCGGAGGAGGTGAACCAATCCCCCATGGAGCTCACCAGGAATCTCTCTGAAAATCCACTTCCTGATTTTCAACTCCAATGCCTTTGAGGTCCTCACTAAGGATGAGGGGTTTGAGATGTATGTGATGGGATTATGGAGAGCTCCATGGTAAATTCTGCAAAAAATCTCCCTCTTCCTTTGAATGATGTATTATCCAGGAGTTTCAGCCACAAGCACCATTTTATCATCTCATTACACCAATCACAGCTAAGGCTACAATAAACACTTGGAATAATAAGGCGCAGACACAATTACATGCTTTACCCTTCTCTGGTCTTTGAGAATAATAAACATGGTCACAGAGCCTGGTATTCAGATGAGGCTTTCCTGAGGACCCTTATTTCCAAAATCTGAAATTACCAGAAGGGTAAATTAAAGAATGAATACTCATTTGGTAAAAAGGATACCTTGCTTACAAAATAACTTTACTTTAATGGTAGGGAGTTCCAGATATTTACCACTTGTCAAACCAGAAGAAAGAAACTTCAAAGTGTCAGGAGCTATTGTTAAAGATCAATTAAGACTGTAGAAACCGCATCTCAGAAATATTTATGAAATTAATGGAGAATTATAATTTGTATCACACACTGTTTCTATGAATGCATCTCTTTTCTAAAATAAGACACAGCTGTAAATTACGGAGACAGCATGGGTTGGTAAATGCTCTTCAGATGCCTGATGGGTGCATTTCCTGTCTCCCCTGGGTGTTAATCTCCTGCGTGGGAAGACTCTGTTTTCTGTGTGTATCACCTAGGATGCTGTTGGCTGCGAGTACAGAATATTTCAACTGAAACGGCTTAAACAATAAGGACATTTATTATCTCACAGGTCGAGCTGTCTGGAAACAGGAGGTTCTAGGCTTGGTTAATTCTGTGTGATGAAGTTGTCAGGCACCTGCTGCCTCCTCCCTTTGCACTCTGCCATGCTCAGTGTAATCTGGTCCCCTCAAGGTGGCTGGATGGCCGCTGACCACTGGTCCTCACACAAGCCCATCAGAAGGAAGGGAGGACAGCCTCTCTTTTACATTTCTTTTGTTGCCAGAGAGAAAATCCTCCCTAGTAGTTCTCTAGAAGGCTTTCCTTGCTGGTTCCTTAGTCAACGTTGGGTTTGATGTGTACTCCACGGCTTTGAGAAAGCCTGGAAAGTGAGATGGCATTTGCAGCTGCTTCTATCTCGAGAGTGACGTTCTCAGCCACAAAGGAAGAAGGAGGTTTGGAAACACTGTTGGTTCAGAAACCAAGCATATCTGCCGCAACACCCAGACCCTGCTCTCTTCTAAAGCCATAGGCCAAGGCTCTGGCACAGCAGGTGCTCAGCAAACACAAACTAAGAAATAAAACATCCAAGAGCCAGTGAAAACCAGTGCTCACTCAATCAATTTCAATTTCTTAATGGGTATTTCCAATTTTCTTATAGAAGCCTCCTACACAGGCACCAAGAACCAGTCCCCCTTTGCCCAACTCTTGTCCAGGAGGTGGCTGGTCAGACCAACCCATACGACAAGTAAGGGAGCTTTTCCAGGTTTTGTTGTTATCTTGTCCTCAAGTCATGCAAGAGACTGACTTTCCTGGCAGTGGAAACCTGAAGACCCCCGCAGGAGGTCTCATCTCGCCACAGAGATGAGAGCCTTTGCTAGTCTTGACCTCGGATCTGGAAATAGAAGGGTCTTGTTCATGTTCCCAAGGAAATTGAGGAGAACACTCTTGAGTTAAAACAGATGCTTCACACAGGGCCCTTTAGAGAAGCTAAAACCAAATGGCTTTCAAGAGAAGAGAACAGTAGTTCAGAGACAAACTTTGTCAGACGTTTGGAGAGCCCCATCCCCAGCACGGACCTGTGGGCCAGGACACTCCCTTTTCCTCAAGATGTAGCTGGTGACTCACTGAAATGTCACAGCCTCTTCAACTTGCAGTTGTGACAAGAACTCACTGATCTCAGTGGCCCTGTGGCCTCTTACCAGCATTCTGTCTGTACACTCAGCTTCTTCCAGGAAACCAGAGAAAAAGTAAAGGTTTCACTAGAGACCATATCAAGCGCGGAAATCAGAAAGGGGCTTTGCCACAGATAATTCTGAGGTGAATGCCGGGTGCCTCCCAGAAAGCCACAGGCCACCGGAGCCGGAAGAAATACAAAAGATACTCATTTAATACCTGAGGAAACTGAAGCCCCAGAGGGAGACACACAGGTACTTTGGCTCATTGGAGAAGCTAATGAGCCCACTCTCCACTCCTAATTAGTTGTATCATATTGGACAAGTTGATAACCACTTTGAATATTGGTTTCTTCATCTGTAAAATGGAGTTAATAACGTTGGCTGCACAGGGCTGCTGTGAGCATCAGACAAGATGAGGCGTGCAGGGCTGGCGCATCCTGAAACAGGAAGTCTCTGACCAGGTTCCCTCCCCTGCCACCTCCCCACACTGCCTCCGGGCTCCTGGGGGCAGCAGCTGGCTGGGCATCCTCACTGTGTGGACACTATCCTCTCTCTCTACCCAACTCAGAGGCTGTCAGCTCAGGGAGACCAGGCAGGCAGGGGACCCACTCCCGGGATTCCCCATACAGGAGTGTGGTTGCCCTGGCCAGTGGGGCTGAGCCCTCTGAGGATGCACAGCTCCTCCCTCTCCTGCTTGCTCAGAGCCATCTGTTCTTTGTCCCCCTAGAGAGGCCAAGTCCCAGAGCCACGGGGAAGATGACAGCTGCTGCTGTAAGGGCTGGGGCTCATGCCTCCTGCCACTTCCTTCCAATCCCACCCTGGCCTGCCCTCATGGGGGCCCCTGGGCCTGTTCCCAGGCTCAACCACGTGTCAGGAGCAAAGCTGGCCCTCACGGAACAGGGACACCCTCCCCACCTCCCTCATGCCTAATCCTGGGAGGGGCTGGACAGGACCCATCCTTGTCTGGGTTCTGGGTAGCCAGTGATTATCTAAATGAGAACAATACCCTGGAAGAATGTCTTCAGGAAAATCATTGTTCATAGGGACCAGCCGTTCTGCCCCACAGCTCTCCTGGACTCCAGGCACAGGTGGGGAGGGCCTTGGGGTGTCCTAAGTACTATGCCCTGACCAAACACCAGCTACCCGACTTCTAGACCCTTCCATTTCCTGCAAATCCCTCATTTGAATTGGAAATGACTCCTGCAGAGAAAGATTCCAGCACATACAGAGACATCCAGAGCCTGTGGGCAGCCCTGGGGTGGCAACCTAGATTCCTACTTGCAACTTCTGGTGGGATTTAAGCATGAAGCATTATGCCTCCGGATGCTCTAAAGCTTGATGTGGAGACATGGCCTGCCTCACGAGGGATTGGTAAGGAATAACTGAATAGCAATTGTCTTTTTAAAGCACTTTGCAAAGTGCCACATAAATAACTCCTCGTGTAAGTGATTGTCACGTATATAAAATGCTATCGATGGCAGAAAAAAATTATCTCTGGCGGCAGAAACACACATATCTGTGCCAGGAAAGCAGGTCTCCAGTAGGGAGGCACCTGCGGTGTTCTGAGAATTAAATGTCAGCAGAGACCTGTCCCTGTTCTTGATCTCCCCATTGCCACATGCAGACCACAGGAGATGTGTTTGTGTGTGTGTGTGTGTGTGTGTGTGTGTGTGTGTGTGTGTTTAGACGGAGGTTCGCTCAGTCGCCTAGGCTGGAGTGCAGTGGCGTGATCTCTGCTCACTGCAAGCTCCACCTCCCGGGTTCACGCCATTCTCCTGGTCAGCCTCCCGAGTAGCTGGGACTACAGGCACCCGTCACCATGCCCAGCTAATTTTTCGTATTTTTTGTAGAAATGGGGTTTCACCGTGTTAGCCAGGATGGTCTCGATCTCTTGATCTCTTGATCCGCCCGCCTCGGCCTCCCAAAGTGCTGGGATTACAGGCATGAGCCACCACGCCTGGCCATTTATGTGTTTCTTAAATCACCAGCAATGAAATCCACTTAAAATATTGCAACAGCCCTGATGTGGGGAACTTATGGTGACATAGATCGCACTGGTTACTGCCTTTGATTCTTTGAAGAGTGTGAGAGACTAAAACAAAACTATTATTTTTCAATCTTATCTGTGTTTGCTAGTTTTCTTACTCACTCCACATCTATAGAGGCTTCTAAAGGGGAGTAATCCTTCCGCTAATAGCATGGCATTTGTATCATTAGACAATTTATTTAACACAAAGGCAGCTTTTAAAGGGCAAACAAGGCCAAGCACCTTGGCTCACACCTGTAATCCCAGCACTTTGGGAGGCCAAAGCAGGTGAATCTCTGGAGCTCAGGAGTTTGAGACCTAAAGACTCCTCCAAAAAGCTTCTAGAACTGATAAAAGAATTCAGCAAAGTTTCTTGATACAAAATTAATGTACACAAATCAGTAGCTCTTCTACACACCAACAGCAACCAAGCGGAGAATCAAATCAAGAATTCAATCCTTTACAATAGCTGCGAAAATAAAATAAAATAAAATACTTAGAAATATACCTAACCAAGGAGTCAAAAGACCTCTACAAGGAAAACTACAAAACACTGCTGAAAGAAATCATAGATGACACAAACAAATGGAAATATATCCCATGCTCATGGATGGGGAGAATCAATATTGTGGAAATGACCATACTGCCAAAAGCAATCTACAAATTCAATGCAATCCCCATCAAAATACCACCATTGCTCTTCTTCACAGAATTAGAAAAAACAATTCTAAAATTCACATAGAACCAAAAAAGATCCTGCTTAGCCAAAGCAAGACTAAGCAAAAAGAACAAATCTGGAGGTATCACACTACCTGTTTTCAAACTATCTTATAAGGCCATAGTCACCAAAACAGCATGGTACTGGTATAAAAATAGGTGCGTAGACCAATGGAAGAGAGGAGAGAATCCAGAAATAAACCCAAATACTTATAGCCAACTGATCTTTGACAAAGCAAACAAAAACACAAAGTGGGGAAAGGAAACCCTTTTCAACAAATGGTGCTGGCATAATTGGCTAGCCATGTGTAGGAGAATGAAACTGGATCCTCATATCTCACCTTACACAAAAATCAACTCAAAATGGATTAAGGACTTAAGCCTAAGGCCTGAAACTATAAAAAGTCTAGAAGATAACATTGGAAAACCCTTCCAGACATTGGCTTAGGCAAGGATTTCATGACCAAGAACCCAAAAGCAAATGCAATAAAAACAAAGATAAATAGCTGGGACCTAATTAAACTAAAGAGCTTTTGCATGGCAAAAGGAAAAGTCGGCAGAGTAAACAGACAACCCACAGAGTGGGAGAAAATCTTTATGATCTATACATCTGACAAAGGACTAATATCCAGAATCTACAACGAACTCAAAAAATCAGTAAGAAAAAAACAAACAATCCCATCAAAAAGTGGGCTAAGGACATGAATAGACAATTCTCAAAAGAAGATATACAAATGGCCAATAAACATACGAAAAATGCTCAACATCACTAATGATCAGGGAAATGCAAATCAAAACCACCATGCAATACCACCTTACTCCTGCAAGAATAGCCATAAAAAAAAAATCAAAAAACAGTAGATGTTGGCATGGAATTCGAGCCCTGCCTGGGCAACATGGTGAAACCCTATCTCTACAAAAAACAAACCAAAAAAATTAGCTGGGCATGGTGGTGCATGCCCAAGTAGTTCTAGCTACTTGGGAGGCTGAGGTGGGAGGATCAACTGAGCCCAGGGAGGTTGAGGTTGCAGTGAACCATTATTGCACCACTACACCCTAACCTGGGTGACAGAGTGAGTTACCATCTCAAAAAAAAAAAAGGTAGTGGATTGAACACATGTATCTAATATTCTTCCTTCACAAAACCCGACTAAAACTACAGCAGAGGATTTTTTCCAAATTAAAAAAAAAAAAAAAGGAAGCTGGAAAAAAGATAGATAGGTGGTAACTACCTTCTAAGCAGTTGTGAGAAAAACAAATTTGGCCATCCTCAGACCATGTCTCACAGGGACCCACAAACAGTTATTTCCCATCCTGCTACCCTAGACACTGTCCCTTTGGATGACCACTGCCCAAGAGTCACTTGAAGGCAGCTTCTCCCTGTGGATGTGGCTCACTCTGTCCAGTGTCTCCCATGAGAAAGCTGGGAGGCCCTTTACTCTACTCTTTCCAGGTGCTCCCAAAGCCATGACAACTCAAGAGGTCGAGATGACACCCCGTTCTTTTCCATCCTCACTGAGCCATCTCTGAGAGAGAGAAGGCCCTCCACTTCTTGGCATCACACTCCCTGTGCCTTTGCCACACTGTTCCTCCTAAGGGCAACTCTCTGTTTCCACCACTGGGCCAACGAAGGGGACAAGTGTGAGGCCAGCACCTTCTTTCCCAAAACCAACATCCAGCCTGACACCCTGAAGCCCCCTTCCTTCATGTGTACCTTTAGAAGGAACTTGTGCAAAAGCCTGCTGTGAAGCACCCCCACCTCCCAGAAGACCGGAGCTCAGGCCCAGGCTCCCCTTCACTGAGCACTATTGTCCCCAATATGAGCCCCTGCTCCTCATGCAAGCTGTATTTTATTTTTTCTTTTTGGAGATAGGGCCTCACTCTGTCACTAGGCTGACTGTAGTGGTGCTATCATAGCTCACTGCAGCCTCAACCTCCTGGAACCAAGCAATTCTCTTACCCCAGCCTCCCAAGAAGCTGGGACTACAGACATGTGCCACCACACCCAGCTACATTTTAAATTTTTTATGGAGATGGGATCTTACTATGTTGCCCAACCTGGTCTCAAATTCCTAGGCTCAAGCGATCTTCCTGCCTCAGCCTCCCGAGTCACTAGGATTACAGATACAAGGCACCATGCCCAGCACAAGTCATATTTTTTAAATCTTCTATAGGTGTTAGGGAATTGAGGAATAGATTGTGTCTAGCTTGTTTGCATTTAGAATGATTATATTTGGTGAATTAGATGTAAACGAGCCCCTCTTCACACAATATTTTTTAAATGTAATAGAATTCACTTTAAGATGTTTTAAATTTTCATTTCTAGTGGAGCTCTAGGCAATTGAATTCTTAATTCTTCAGCAGTCTAGCATCTCTTAGCTTTTATCAGGTTCTGAGAAAAATGAAAAAAAATCAGAGAGTAGAAGACGTCATCAACATCACCATGACAAAGAAAGTTACATTTTTCTGGACTAAGTGCCTTCTAATGTCAAAAAGAGAAAGAAAATGTATTTTTAAAGAACAAAAACATTTCTAGGCTGAGCGCAGTGGCTCACGCCTGTAATCCCAACACTTTGGGAGGCTGAGGTGGGCGGATCTCGAGGTCAAGAGACTGAGACCTTCCTGGCCAAAATGGTGAAACCCCATCTCTACTAAAAATACAAAAATTAGCTGGGCATGGTGGCACATGCCTGTAGTCCCAGCTACTCGGGAGGCTGAGGCAGGAGAATCACTTGAACCCAGGAGGCAGAGGTTGCAGTGAGCTGAGATTGTGCCACTGCACTCCAGCCTGGTGACAGAGCCAGACTCCGTCTCAAAAAAAAAAAGAAATCTAAATTTTTTGTATATGATGTTTGCTTTTAACACTAAAACCAAGAAGAACTGATGCGTATGGAGTGTGTGCCCAGTGCTTGTCCCTGAACTCAGTGCTGGATGTGCATTAATTCATTCAAATCTCACAGTAACTTAGGCCAGCAGGAGCCACTACTAACTACCCATTTTACAGATGAAGAAACTGAGGGTTGATGAGATTAAGTAATTCATCCAAGGTCCCATGGCTAGTAAATGGGTATCCAAAATATATCTGACTCATAGCCTGAGTTTTAGCCACTACACATCCTGACTTCCTTCTTTTTCATTTTTGTTTGAGACAGGGTCTGGCTCTGTTGCTCAGGCTGGAGTACAGTGGCACTATCTCAGCTCACTGCAAGCTCTGCCTCCTGGGCTCAAGTAATCCTCCCATTTCAGCCTCCCGAGTAGCTGGGACCACATGCACATACCACCACATCCAGTTAATTTTTGTGGGGGCTTTTTGTTGTTGTTGTTGTTTTGTTTTTTTTTGTTTTTTTTGTAGAGACAGGGTTTCACCATGTTGCCCAGGTTGGTCTCGAACTCCTGGGCTCAAGAGATCCACCCACCTTGGCCTCCCAAAGTTCTGGGATTACAGGCATGAGCCACCATGCTCAGTCATATCCTGACTTTTCTGGAATTTTGTCTACAATTTCTCTATTCCTGTTGCCTCTAATGCTTCATTTTTTCCAGGCTTAATGAAACTGAACTTCTGCCCAGACAAAGAAAGACTTTTCTGTCCTTTCAGATACTCCTTTATTTCTTGAGTCAAAATGCAAACTTCCAGAAATCAGCTTCTCTGCCAAGGTATGTCAGAGTCCTAAGCACCCGAGCCTTGTTGCTCACTTTGATCCTTGTTAGGATCAAAGGCCTGTGACAGTCTAACCATCCTTGTTGTGCTTTCTCAAGAGGCCTATTCTAACACTTTTCTGTTTGTCCAACACTGAGATTGAGAAGCACTTGCTAAACTTTAATTAGGCTGCTCTCCTGGGATTCTGTGCACAGAGAGTCCTTCCCTGGCCTACAGCAGATGGGTCGCCCCTCTGGGTTTAGTCGGTGCCCTGGGTCCCCCAGAACACCCTTTTCTCATCCTTTCTGGGCACACAGAAACCTCCCAGATCATCTATGCCCAGTAGTTACCAAATGGGGCCCTAGCGGACCCCCTACTTTGAGCCCCCCGCCCTTTTAAGTACTCCACATACCGCAGATAAAGCTGCCACATTTGCCAGCACATCAGGACAGGAACCGCCGCAGTCTGTCCCCCTTCCCCACACATCCCACTTTGACTCTCCATATCACCAGCTCCCATTAAACTTGGCTCGTCACATCACTCCTGGGTTCTGCCTTTTCCATCTGACTACGTGGTGACCATCTATTCGGCTCAGGCCCTGGCCCCCTCAGACTCTGTTTCCACTGTTTGCTCATTGTCTCCCCTGCACCCCAGCCTCACAGGGTACCCCCACAGCTGTGCAGCCATCCATAGTCCCTTCCCATCTAGAGCAGGAAGCCGACAATGGAATCTCATTGGGGAGAGCCGGAAGGAGCATCCATAAAGTGCTAGACACTTGGCAATTGTCACTTAACCCTCACAACAACTTGTAATTTATTTATCCTCCACTTTATTCCAGAAATGGGTTAAGAAGCCTTATGAGACTACATAAAAGACCAACTTAGCATGAATTAAAAGCAGAAGCAAAAGAAGAAAGAGAAATAACAGGGCACATAAGCCAAAATTAAAGAGCAAAATGTGCTACATAAATTCTTCGCTGTGTGTGGCTATAACTTTGTCTCTGATATCCCCTTGCAGCCGATAAGGGAAGGGGAGCCTGAGCGGTGCCAGGAGGCAGGTATTACCATTTCTGCTTTACAGGTGAAGAAGTAGGCCAGAGGTTGAGGGGTTTGCCCAGGGTCGCACAGCTGAGAGGTGGCAGATGAGACTTAAATCTAGGCCTACCCAGACAGAAGGCACTGTTTTTTGGGTTTTGTTTGTTTGTTTGTTTTGGTAGAGGCAGATCTTGCTATGTTGTCCGGGCTGGTCTCGAGCTACTGGCCTCAAGCAATCCTCCCTCCTCAGCCTCCTAAAGTGCTAGGATTCCAGGCATGCACCACTGCACCCAGTCTCGGAAGGCACCTTCTAAGTCTTGTATTAATATTTAGGCTTTCCTGAGCTCTTCCCCAGAGGCGCATCTCCAGTGTTCTTCTAGGACCAGAACTTCCTCCTGAATGAGAGGTATCCATCAGCTGCCATGGCTCTTCTCCAGCCACCGTGGCATCACCTGGACAATACAATGGGCTTGTCTCTCCTGGGACTGTGGACAGTGGCAGTGGCAGTGAGGGAAGTGGGCTGCTATGGCTGCTCTGTCCTAGTCAGAGCACAAACCAACCTTCAGTTAAGGCAGGGCCAAGGGAGGGAGAGATAAAGGGGAGGTCCTTCGAGACGCCCACAATTTTGTGTAACGGCCCTGCTCCCTGCTCCACCCAAAGGCAGCATACAACTAATAGACTTGTCATCTGGGGCAATAACATTAGCCTCATCATTACCATTTTACTAAAGAAGTCATTTCAAATTAATTACCTTGCACTCTTTCAAATTAGCTCTGGTTGACTCCTCCATTCCTACTGATTATCACATTGGCAGAATTCATTAGTCCTGTAGATAAACTGAAGTGGTTGTGTGTGCACTGGGTATAGACGAGCTCTTCCTCCCTGACACATGTGCTGGGGAGCCCAAGTGCATCCAGGAGGCTCCAGTCTGCAGTTGGGCAGCATGGCCATGGGCCCATTGGAGACATCTCCCAAGTCTGGGACCCCTCAACTCTAGGCATTACACTCAAAGGTTGCAGCAGCCTGTGAACAGCCTTGTCACTAGTTGGCTTCGTCCTTTGCCTCCCTCTGGGGTTCCATGAGAAAATCATGTGAGTGAACACATCAATTGCTTTCTTCTCTATCTGAGAGTCTCAAAGAAGAGCGGGAGATCTGAGGGAAGGGGAGAAGGGGAGGCATGCATCTTGGGCACCTCACTTTAACCTCTCTAAGCCTCAACTTCCTCAGCATTTCATGCGTGTGCATGTAAAGAGACCACTAAACAGGCTTTGTGTGAGCAATAGAGCTTTTAATCACCTGGGTGCAGGCGGGCTGAGTCTGAAAAGAGAGTCAGTGAAGGGAGATAGGGGTGGGGCCGTTTTATAGGATTTGGGAAGGTAAAGGAGAATTACAGTCCAAGTTCTCTAGCGGGCAGAGTGGGAGTCGCAAGGTGCTCAGTGGGGGAGCTTTTTGAGCCAGGATGAGCCAGGAAAAGGACTTTCACAAGGTAATGTCATCACTTAAGGCAAGGACTGGCCATTTTCACTTCTTTTGTGGTGGAATATCATCAGTTAAGGCAGGAATCTGCCATCTGGATGTGTACTTGCAGGTCACAGGGGATATGATGGCTTAGCTTGGGCTCAGAGGCCTGACATTCCTGTCTTCTTATATTAATAAGAAAAATAAAATGAAATAGTGGTAAAGTGTTGGGATGGTGAAAATTTTGGGGGGTGGTAGGGAGAGATAATGGGCGATGTTTCTCAGGGCTGTTTCGAGTGGGATTAGGGGTGGCGTGGGAACCTAGAATGGGAGAGATTAAGCTGAAGGAAGATTTTGTGGTAAGGGGTGATATTGTGGGGTTGTTAGAAGAAACATTTGTCATTTAGAATTATTGGTGATGGCCTGGATACAGTTTTGTATGAATTGAAAAACTAAACGGAATAAGAGAAGAAGAAAAACAGGGATTAAAGGACTAAGAATTAGGAGGACCTAGGACGTCTGATTAGAGAGTGCCTAAGGAGATTCGGCATAGTCCTGCCAGCAAAGATTATTTATTTACTTCAAGAGTTAAGAGTGGCAGTTTGGGGATAGCACAAGGAGATATCAGCTGTGATGACTTGGAGAAACAGTGTAAACCAGCAGTGTAAACAAGAGCAGGGCATGTATGAGTAGTTGAGAAGGGTGAATAGGAGTATGACTAGACAGAAGATAGTAGGGATGACAAGTTTTTTAGGGCACAGTCTAAGTTGGTCTGGTGTCTGGAATGAGACTGGGGCTTAATGAAAAGGAGCATCTATACAGGAGCTCAAATGGGCTGTACCCTGTAGCATTCTGAGGACAGGTCTGACTTCTGAGAAGGGAAAGTGGTAAAAGCATTGTCCAGTCCTTTTTAAGTTGGTGGCTGAGCTTGGTAAGGTGTGTTTTTAAAAGACCATTAGTCTGTTCTACTTTTCCTGAAGACTGAGGACTGTAAGGGATATAAAGGTTTCACTGAATACTAAGAGCCTGAAAGAATGCTCGGCTGATTTGACTAATAAAGCTCAAGGATTTGCCCCCATCCAGGACTGGCAAATTAGCTTTACTCAACATGCCCCGAGTCAGATAACTAAAATACCTCTTAGTCTAGATAGACACTTTCACTGGATAGGTAGAGGCCTTTCCTACAGGGTCTGAGAAGGCCACCACAGTCATTTCTTCCCTTCTGTCAGACATAATTCCTCAGTTTAGCCTTCCCACCTCTATACATTTTCACTTCTTTTGTGATTCTTCAGTTACTTCAGGCCATCTGGATGTGTACATGCAGGTCACAGGGGATATGATGACTTAGCTTGGGCTCAGAGGGCTGACACAGCAGTCAGTGGGAATGATGGTATCTACCTCATAGGATTACTGTAAGGACTACCATTTGCAGTGTTGACAGCTAATTTTAAAAAAAAAAAAAAAAAAAAAAAAAACAGAGATAGGGTCTCACTGTGTTGCCCAGACTTGTCTTAACTCCTGGGCTCACACTTGAGTTGAGCCCAGCGACCTGCTCATTTTAGTCTCCCAAAGTACTGGGATTACTGGCATGATCCACCATGCCTGACCAGTAGCTACATTTTAATGTCATATTTACCATACTCTGGACACTGTTCTGAACACATAGACCAATTCACTTAATCTTGACTATAACTCTACGAGGTAGGTACAATAATTATTCCCATCTTCATATGAGAAAACTTTGGGACAGAAAGGTCAAAAATAGCCAGTTGGCCCATGGCCACACAGCCAGTGAGTGGCAGAGATAGACTCTGAAGCTAGATGGTCACCTTTACAACTCTGCTCCTAGCAGTTAAGCTCTGTGGATTAAATGAGTTAATGCATCAAACATTTAGTAGACATTCTGGCACTTAGGAAAACTCAATAATTATTAGCTATTATTGTGGTTAATTATGCATAATAAAAATAGTAGGATGGAGACAAAGGCCAAACGGGGGTAAAAACACAAAAGTTTTTGATTGGAAGAGACCTTGATGATGCAGGGCAGGTGAGCCTCATTTTTGGGCTTAGCCCAGGAGGGCTCTTGTCTTCTCTCAGGAAAGCATTCAAGAGCAAGCTGGCGGTAGAAGAAAGCAGGTTGACTGGAGAAGCAGCAGTGTATAGTGGCTGCTCCCTGTGGAGTGGGGTTAACCCATAGGCAGTGCGCTCAGAGTAGCAGCACACGGACTGTTGGCTGGCAATGTTTATGGTTACTTCTTGATTATGTGCTAAATATGTGGTGAACTATTCATGAGTTTTCCAGGAAAGGGGTGGAAAGTTTTCCAGAGTCCTCCCCCTTTTAGACCATGTACGATAACTTCCAGACGTTGCCATGGCATTTGTAAATGATCCTAGTGCTGGTGGGAGTTTCCTTCAGCATGCTAATGCATTATAATTAGCATATAATGAGCAGTGAGGAGAACCAGAGGTCGCTTTCATCACCATCTTGATTCTGGCTGGTCTCAGCTGGCTTCTTCACTGCATTCTGTTTTATCAGCAGGGGTCTTTGTGACCTGAGCCTTGAGAAACAAGTTCTGCCAAATCCTTATCTCATTACACCCTAGGCTCCTAGCTTTACGGGCTTCCCACTTTCGCCCAAGACATCCCTGTTGAAAGAGGTCATAGTCTTGAATCCCATTTCAGAAGGTGCTCCCTTCATAGACACTAGTAATTTTCCCAAACACAGATTATTAGTTTTGGAGACCTGGAAAGGATGCTGAATGACCATCTAACCCAACTCCCCTCATATTACAGATGAGGAAACTGAGGCCTGGAAAAGTCACTGAGCAAGTGAGAACAGAGCGTGGCAGGGAGCCTGAGTTCCCTGACAGTTCAGAGTTTTTTCTCCACAGCATGCTAGAAATCCTACACTCTTATTTGCATGTGGCTTTCCATAAATTTGCATGTTGGTCTCCAAAGACTCAGTATGTGAAACAAAATAAAAGAATGTGGGCACTGAATTTAAACTTAATAATCAACACTCTTGAAATGCAGAAAAGAGCCCCAGGCTTCAAGGAAGGGAGGACAGGAGTTGGGATGCAGCCTCTCTCAGTGTACAGGTAGGCAGGTCTTTATGATGGAGGGAACCAATCACCTCGGTGGCCAGCATGACCCAGGAGCTGCTACAGGAGCCGCTACAGGAGCCACCAGAGGAAGCCCTCCACAAAGCCCACCCAGAACTAGAACACAGGTCCATGACACAAGTTCTCCGAGAGCAGCCTTCATGGGCACTGAGGCCCAGAGAGGTGAAGGGACTTCCCTAAGATCACTGAACAGTCAACAACAGAGCCTGGACCACTATCCACGTCTCCTAACTCCCAGCCCTACAAATTGTTGCCATATTCAGGGCAAAGCTCCCTCAAGGCCCTACTGAAGCACACTCTCCTCCCTAGCTGGACAGGAGGAGCCTCAGGATAGCCACTAAGCCTCCCGTATCGGCTCAAATCTGTTTCTCCTTGGAAAACCCAGAGGCCAGGAGCTGCCAATCGCAAGGACAGTAGGTGCTGGGGCTGTATGGACACATCCTGGGTGGTCTCCCAGAGCATGTTACTGGGGCGCATAGGCCCTAATCCTGGTCGGCTTGGTCTGGTGTGATAGGAAGTGAGTAGGGGGAGGGAGAGAAACAAAAATACCCACTGAAGCACAAATGGGGAAAAAAGCCAACAAAGCAGCCACAGTCCTGGCTGGGGGAAGAACAGCCAGGACTGGGGGTCCAGGAGTAGGCAGCGCTCTCCTCCAGGGCCCCAGTAGGAGCAGAGATGACAGAGGAACACAAGGCTGGGCTGTGCTCTGCCCCAGCTGGCAAAAGAGATCCAGGGAAGCTGACCTGAGAGATGTGCTAAAGAGAGGCTGGACTGAGGACCTGAGGACAGCAAGAACTCAGTAGAGGCTCTTCTCCTTCTTGAAAACAAAAACTGAGGTCACAGCCAGCCTGGAAGATGCACCCTTCAGTCTGCAGTGGCTTGGCTTTGCAGATACCTGGCTGAATACAAGGAACTTATTGACTAATTCCATGCAAAGGCCTGCCCATTGCAGACTTCAGGGAAATGCCTCCTTCTCCAGAGAGGGTAAGAGACAGGATAGAAAAACCATCTTTCCAGATGGGACTGAAGTTGTGCCTGGGGTGGGCAGATGGGTCTTCACTGGCTCAAGTCCGGGGCCCTGCAGGCCCTTCCTCTCTGGTCCAGGGCCCTGGTCTTCTCTCTCTTCCAGACTGGGAGGCTCAGACTGAATAGGACATAATTGGGGTTTTAGCGTGTTGGAAAGAAGTAAAGAAACTCTTCCTTTTCCCTTCTGTAGTGGGTGTGGGAGGTATAAGGAGGAAATAATTTTTTCTCTACCCTTAAAACTCTGTAACAAAAGACAGATTAACAGGAAAAAAACAAACACAAGTTTATTAACATGTATACCCGGTAGATAACCAGGGAAAACAGGAAATCTCCAAGAGGTGGCTTTGAATTCAGATTTAAATATCATCTTCAGCTGACACAAAGAAAGAAGGATATGGAGGGGGCAGTGATGAGGGGAGGTAACCAGGAAAAGCAGGGTAAACAAGGCTGAAGTTTGTTATGCAGATTTAAGGTGATACCTTCTCCACTGATAAGAGTCTCTAGTGATTTAATAGCATTTTTTTTTCTTTCTGCAACAGAGAGGGAGACACCCTTACAAATGGAGATTTTCTTTATAGATGTAAATTTTTCTTACAAAAGAATAACTTTTACTCTGTTTTCAGGGCTTCTCCTGTGGCTGCTGAATCTTAAAATAATCCTCGTGCCAGAGGCATATTTTGGGATGGCATATTCTGCTCTGCTACAAAGGGGATGTTGGCAGTGTGGGTAGATAATTTGTAGAGGATGAAGAAGGAGGAAAGGAGGGCACAGGTTGAAGAAGTAGCCCCAGCAAGGGTGTGGGCACATGTCAGTCCATTTTGTGCTGCTATAACAAAATACTGGGTAATTTGTGAAGAAGAGAGATGTATTTCTTATGGTTCTGGAGGCTGAGAAGTCCAAGATCAAGCGTCTGCATCTGGTTAGAACCTTCTTGCCATGTTGTGTCATAACATGGCAGAAGACATCACATGGTGAGAGAGTGTGCCAGAAAGGGCAAGAGGAGGCTTACCTCATTTTTGTAACAAACTCACTCCCAAGATAATGACAATCTGTAAGCAGATAGGGAGGGTCTTCAGGGACCATAGAAACCCATCTAGTTTGAGCAATCCACCTGCTTTACAGCTTCCTATCTTATAGCCTGATGTTTTCAAGCCGTGTGTGGAATGTGGTCTCCTAGTCAGCTGAAACCAGCTCCTGACAGAGACCAGCAACTTACAAATGAATCAGAGTAAACTTTCTTCATTACCATACTAAAGTCTACACCTCAGGAGGGTGTATAGCTTCATTATCATAACATATGGCCTAGTGCCAGCATGATGACTCACTGCACCTACGCCAGTGAGACCCTCCTCTACATACCATGATGCATCTTCTCCCCTCTCCATTGCCCCATTAAACCCTCCTGTCACTTTCCCTCGGGAGCACTGCTTTGGAGAATCCTCTTCCTACCTGTGACAAATAATTAAATTCCTATTGATCAAAACCTGCGTTCTCGTGGAGAGTAATTTGGTACTTGCCAGGCAAATGGACCCCAGTTTTCTGAGTAACAAATCCATTCCTGGGGGCTCTGCCATTAACACCTCCCATTAGAAGCCACCTCCCAACACTGTTGCATTGGGGATTAAGTTTCCAACACATGAATTTGGGGGGACACATTCAAACCATAGCAGCACATTGGTGACTTTTGTTAATACCAAGTTTTAATCCTGGGTGATTAAAACACAGCAATGAAGCTGAAGAACAGTCTGGAAAAATGGCTTGGGACCCATTCAAGAGGGGTCTTGAGCACTTTCCTAAGGAGTCTGACATTCATTCTGTTGGCAACAGGGCACCACTGAAGGTTTTGAGAAGAGAAGAAATGATGTACCTTGAAATGAAGCTGTAGGGAGTAACTTCTAACACAGGAGACAGAGAAGCAAGAGTTTGAAAAGAGAAGGATTTGTTAGGAGGCCTCTGCACATGAGCAGGTCAGGAGAGACAGAGCAACAGCCTGAATTCCAGTCGTGGGGAGGACAGAGGAAACAGGAACAGAATAAAAAGAGAACTGACAAGAATCAGCGATGGATTAGCCATGAGGACAAGGAAGAGGAAGAAGTAAAAAAAGAATGCGTTTTGTAGCCCAGATAGCTGTGTGGTAACATTAAGTGGCACCAAGGACCTGGGGAGAAAAAAGAGGTATAAAGGAAGAAGAGTGAGTTCAATTGGGAACATGGAGAACTCAGATATCCTGAAGACAACCTGTCCTTGTGGAAATCCCCAGAGGACAGATGGAAACTCAAGACCAAGTCAGAGATATTTGGGCTCAAGAAGAGGTGGGGGTTTGAGAGTTAACAGCATAAGGGAGCCTGAGAAGGAGACTGAGAAGGAAACCCAAGGGAATGCAGAGCTGATGACAGAGAGCACAGACAAGTCCTTGATAGCTAAAGATGGCGAAGCCACCCATAGGTAATCAGAATAAAAAAAAAGAAATCTAGGAGGGATGGGACAATGAGAAAGTGGAGCCCCAGAGTATAAAAAGTTGCTTCAACTCCCAGGGCCTTGTGGGAAATAAGAATTTCTATTTCTGTGAGAACCATAGGAGTGTTGAGAAAAACAACACGTGAATATTCTGAGTTATTCAGGAAAGATCAGATGCTCATGCCTGTAATCCCAGCACTTTGGGAGGCCGAGGCAGGTGGATCACTTGAGGTCAGGAGTTCGAGACCAGCTTGGCCAACATGGTGAAAGCCCATTGCTACTTTTAAAAAAATGCAAAAAATTAGCCGGGTGAGGTGTCACGCACCTGTAATCCCAGCTACTAGGGAGGCTGAGGCCCAAGAATTTTTTTGAACCTGGGAGTTAGAGTTTCCAGTGTAGAGAGAGATTGCTCCTCTGTACTCCAGCCTGGGTGACAGAGTGAGACCCTGTCTCAAAAAAAAAAAAAAGATGCATTCAAGGTGGTATGACTGTAGACTCTTCTGAGTTATTCAAAAAGACTTATATACCTCAAATTATTATGACTTTGCTCTCTTCAGATTAATCCTCTCTTAATGAAATAAAACAAAATCTTTTTTCATCACTCTATAATCATGGATACGTGAAAGGAAAATAAATCTTGGGACCCCAAAATCACTAAGCCAAAGGGAAAAGTCAAGCTGGGAAGGGCAAACCTGCCCTCATTCTATTCCCTAAAAAGATAGCTACTAAGATAAAAAAGCTATATACCTACCTCACAAGGAAATTCCTTGTGGACAAAGGAAAGACAGAACTCAAAATCATCCCTCTGCTTGCTGAGGTAAGTGCATATCTGATTGCCTCCTTTTGAAAGGCTAATCAGAAACTCAAAAGAATGCAACTGTTCATCTTTTATCTACCTATGACCTGGAAGCTCCTCTACCCACTTCAAGTTGTTCTGCCTTTCTGGACCAAACCAATGTTCATCTTACATATATTGATTGATGCCTCATGTCTCCCTAAAATGTATAAAACCAAGCTGTGCCCCGACCACCTTGGGCACATGTCGTCAGGATCTCCTGAGGCTGTACCATGGGCATCCATCCTTAATTTTGGCAAAATAAACTTTCTAAATTGACTTAGACCTGTATCACATATTTGGGGTTCACAGATGGTTGAAATATTATAAAGAAATAAAAACTTACATTAATGTCACCTCCATCCTTCATTGGCTCCAGCCAAAAACATTGTCATCATTATCAACTCCTCCTTCTGTTTCTATTGCATATTTAACAGAACCACAGAGCTTAGAAACTCTCTTTGCAAAATGTGTCCGGAATCCAACTCTTCCTCATGACCTCTGCTGCAGCCAGACTGGCCCATGCCTCTGTCCCCTCTTACCTGTGTGTGGCCACAGCCTCCTGGCCGTTTCACTGCTGCTCCTAAAAATCACCTCTCCACTCAACAGCCAGAAAGGTCCTGATAAAATGCAGGCAGGGCCTTGTCACTCTTTAGTTCAAACTCTCAGTGACTTTTGTCTTAGTCTGTTTGTTCTGCTATAACAAAATACCTGAGATGCTATTTTATAAATAATGGAAATTTACTTCTCACAGTTCTGGAGGCTGGGAAATCCAAGATCAAGGCCCTGGACAGGTTTGTTGTCTTGTCAGGGCCCTCTTGCTATGTCCTCACATAGCAGAAGGGCAGAAAGGACACCTAAGCTAGTTCCTTCCAGTCATCTTATAGGCACTAATCCATTCATGCAGGCAGAGCCCTCATCACTTAATTACTTTCCGAAAAGGCCCTATCTGTTAATACTATCACAATGGGGAGTAAGTTTCAACATGAATTTTAGAGGGGACACCATCATTCAAACCACAGCAACTTCCCATCTCACTAAAGTAAAATCCAAATTTGTTCCAATGGCCTAAAGCCCAGACATAACCCAGCTCCTGCTCTCTCCCTCTATCTCTCTCCCAGCTGTTTCTAAACTTTTCATGTCTGTGTTCCTGTGCTTCCTTTCCCTACTTGCTCTCCTCCTGAATATCCACCCAGCACATTCCTCCATGTTTTTCAGGTCTTTACTCAAAGGCCATATCCTCAGAGAGGCCTTTTCAGACCTTTCAATTTACAATTGAACGCTTACCCCTTCTATACACACACACCTCCTTTCCTTATCCTCTCCCCACCCTCTGCTTCATTTCTCTTCTGATAAGATGCTGTCGATACTACATAATTTACCCATTTATTTGATTATTTTCTGTTTCCCTAAACTAGGATGTTACCTAAAGACAAGGATAGTTGTCTGTTTTGTTCACCGGTGTGTTCTGAGGACTAGAAAAGTGCCTGACACCTTGTGGGTGCTCAAACATCTATATACAATGACTGACTGCAGCCTACGGGATGATGCCACCTTCTATGTTGGCTGTGATGAGTTGCCCCTCGTTCTACACCAGGGTCTGCCAATAGAGGGCGCAAGCAGCAGTTGAATCCACTTTGCAGTTTCTCCTGTGTTTGCAGAATCAGCCTTCTCCTCATGGTATAGCTTTGTCCTCCCCAAGATACCAACTCATCAGTGGTCTGAGTTTCAGCTCGACAGGGTCTCTTTTTAAAGTTTTAATAATTCCAACCTCATCCCTTTGTTAACTCTGCCCCACAGACAGTGGCTTCCTCCTGCAGTTGCTAATGCCGTGACAGCCTGAAGTGCTTAGTGCTTTTTTTTTTTTTTTTTTTTTGAGACAGAGTTTTGCTCTGTCGCCCAGGCTGGAGTGTAGTGGTGCGACCTTGGCTCACTACAACCTCTACCTCCCAGGTTTAAGCGATCCTCCTGCCTCAGCCTCCTGAGACAGGCGCATGCCACCACATCTGACTAATTTTTGTATTTTTAGTAGAGATGGGGTTCACCATGTTGGCCAGGCTGGTCTCGAGCTCCTGGCCTCAAGTGATCTGCCTGCCTTGGCTTTCCAAAGTGCTGGGATTACAAGCATGTGCCATTGCAACCAGCCTGAGGTACTCTTTTTATCCATTCAGTTACTAGTTATAAGGTTATACTTTCTTGACAATTTGTTGCATTAAATTCTTTCTGTCCAAATAACTGGTGCAGTTTTAGTCTCCCAATGGATGGACATGGAAGATACAAGACACCACTCAGGATAACCACCTGCGCCTACAGTCTTCTTGCCTGGCCTCATACCTGTAACCCAGGTGCAGAGGGCGGGCAAGGGCTCCCTGGCCCTCCCAATCCAGCTTCCATTGGAGGCAACTCCTGTTTCACACTCTTCTCTGTTCCACAGACCCTCTTCTGAACCCTGACATGAAGCTCGTGCTTCTCTGTACCCTCACCACTCCCTACAACTGTCCCCACCATTGCTCCTATCATCTCATTTTGAAGCTGCTTGTTTTTACACTTGTCCCCCTCTTCAGACTGGAGACACACCCAAAGGCAGGGCCATATGTTATTCATGTCTGCAGCCCTACTGCTTTGCATACTTCACCCTTGCCCCACTCATAGTAGCTGCTCAGTAATATTCAATGAGCCTAATAAACATTTGACAACCCAGATATTTCAACAGGATGTGAAAGCCACTCATTTTAATGAACAATCCAACCTGATATAAATACAAAAAAAAAGTCCATGTGGCAGTAAAAAAAAAAAAAAGAAAGAAAAGAGAGACAGAAAGAAACTAGAGTCTTTGCTTTAATCACCCCCATGCAAAACCAAACCTTCAGATAAAAAGAAATATGGCCAGTCTCCGGTGAGTCTCTTTCCTCATAATGTTGGGCTTTAATTATATTTTCATGAAGTCTGCATGTTATTATTTATATTTCTATATTGATATTTGCACAGTTGTCAGAGTTTTTGAGGAAGCCTTTTCTCTCTGAGCCCAGAGATGGCTGCACATCTCTTGGAAGGGATGCTGAGGTCCCAAGACAGCCAACCTCCCTCCTGAGACTGGAAAGCATTATCAGCCAGGCTTTTCTTCTCAATGTCAATCTGTTCATCTCTCTCTCTCTCTCTCTCTCTTCTTCCCTCTCTTCCTCTCCCCTCCCTTCCTCCCTCCTCTCCTTTCTGGTACAGCATCTAATAGAATCACTTGTGCAATAGATAACAACCCTGTTATAGCTGCTGGTGCTTCCCCTGTGTAATTAGGAAGTGCATTGTTGTGTAATTCAGAAATTAATTAGTAGTAAATGTTTCAAGAATGCAGGTGGAAGTAGGAGCCGACTGCGCTCCATCAGCCATGCATCTGGATTGCTTTCCAGCTCCAGGGGAACATCTGCGGGCTCACCCAGGGACATCCACCATAGAAGACACCACCCAGCCTCTGTGGTTCTGAGGGTTGGCACTCCCTTCTTCACCCTCAGCGGTGAGGATATAGCTACGAAGGCCACAAGCTGGCTGCATATCAAGGTGCTCTTACCCACTGCTAGGCAGCAGCCATGGAAGGTGTCTCTTGCTGCCCAAAGAGCTCTCAGGGCCTTTCCAGCCCAGGGAATGGATGGGGTAGATGTTACCATGCAACCTGAATCTTGGGGAGTCCAGAGATTTTTCTCTATCTGGGGAGCAGCCTGAAATTATTTCTCTCTGATATAGAAAGGAAAATTACCACATTGGTAACATACACAGGATCATGGAACAGAAGACAGGACTAAGCAAGGAAGACGACTGCTTCCTGGCCCAGGCTATCCTTTTGGGGCTACAGTGACAGCCTCAAAGACCAGGTGAAGCTCAACCTCCTCCAGAAGATTGTGGGCTTCCCCATGCAGGCTCCAGTTTATCCTATCCTCTTGCCTTCTCTCATGCTGTTCCCTCTGTCTGGAATACCTTTCCCTCTCCTTTACCAGGGCCTCACCCAGTACCTAGACTATAGCTGATGCTTAATAAATATTTACTGGATGAATGAGTGAAATTCTACCTGTCAAATTTCTACCCATCTTGCATGAAGCCTACTTTGTTTCCTGAGTCAGCATTAACCTCTCTCTCCTCTTGGCTGGCTTGATTTTTCTGTACATCTCCTGCAGCACTTACGTTATGCTGTTTCAAATTACTACTACCTGTATGTGGGCCTGTCTCCTCCATGCAATGGCAAGCTTACTGGGGGCAAGGACTTGTCTTGTTCATCTTTGCGTCTCTTCTCAGCAACTCCCTGTGCAAACACTGAGCCTGACGTGTAGTAGGTGCTTAAGAAATGTTTATTGACTGAATTATTGAGCAAAATTAAAGACAGTGACTCCATCCCCTGAGAGACTGCCCACTCCCCTTGGGATGGTGGGAGTTCCCATTTCATGTAACCAGGAGAAGCTGAAGAGCCAAACAGGAGCAGTCCATGCCTGCTGGGTAAATCCACTGTGCAAATCCACTCATTAGTATCCATGAAGTTCTGGAACAGACTCCCGGCAATCCCTTCCAGAGCATACACAGGATAATTTTGACTGCGGGATGATTTTTGGCTTGAATTTCATCACCAGATCATGCCTCTCATCTCCTAATCCTCTCTTCCTTGTTGAACTGAATTCAATTCAACACGCCTAAATTGAAGGCTTATAATACACACAGAACCGCAGAACCTTCTAAAATCCCGGCGAGTTTCCATCTGCTTTACTCTGTTTTTACTAACAGAGCTATTCCCTTCCATGGAAACTGAGAAGCTGATTCTCTTTGGCAATGCCCTTCCCCTGAGCCTGGCACCCTCAGAGCCTCAGACAGGCCAGGATTAGCACAGCCCTGCCCCCACTGGCCAACAGGAACACTTGATAATACAACTCTGAGAATATCACTGAAACTCATGATCCTCTATCTTATATTGAAAATTGATCAGGACCAAAGGGAAGCCCAGCAGACAAGGCTCAATAGATGCTAACGAAACCTGAACTCTGCTTCTAACAATAACTAGAAACGCAATAACAATCACTGGTATTCATGGCGAGTCTCCTGGGGAATGGGCACTTTCTGCATGCCTTTGTACAGTGTCTCACTGGTTCTAACAACAATCCTATAAGGTATATATCTATTACTATCTCATTTTACCAATAAGGAAACTGAGGCAAAGGGAAAGTAAGATGACAGTGGAGGAAATCCGTAGACATCTTTTTGAAGGGGGGCAGAAGTAGCGATCAAATGTTTTAATAGTGAATGAATGAATGAAATGAAATTTCAGCCCAGGGGAGCCCTTTCAGGGAGTGTAAATTTTCTCCTTTCTTCTCCTCTCTCCACCAGTGAGCTGCTTCTTTAATGGGCAAGATAATTCACTAAGGACTCAAGCTTCCTTCCCTCTGTGGTCAGGTCAGCAGGTGGTCAAGCTGTGTGCTCTCTGGCCTCAGGGGACAACTGTGACCAAGAGAGGCAGCCCGAGGAGAATGCCTTTGGGATTTTTCTTCTCTCAAAGCTGAAGCTCTGGGAGGGAGTCAAGAGTAGTCGGGGAGGAAAGATTCAGAGGAAGGGGGGATTCCTATAGGCCAGAAAAAAGATGCCCACAGCAGAGACTCATTCCCACACCCAGGCAGCGGCTCCCAGCCCAGTTAGTGTTGGAGCCCACGGGGCTGGAGCAGGAGATGTCACCTCCAAGGACAGGCAGGCTTCGACAGCAACCACGGTGGAGTGAAAATTAGACACCCTTTTCCCATTTTGCTGTCCCTGTAAATCATTCTGTGTAGCCCTGGGGAGAGGGAGGAAACTGGGTAGAATGGGAACTCCGCATGAGATTTAATTAGACTGAGAAACATGTAAAGCACATTCATATTGCCAGAGCCCTTTTTTAAAAGTCCAATTATTTGTTAATCACTCAACGGCATGAAGAAAGGGGAAGACTGCTCTAGATTAAAAAGTGCAAGCTAGGGGTCTTCTTTGAGTCCTCATCCAAATAAACCAACTGTAAATTTTGAAGCCAATCAAGGAAATTTGAATATAGATTGGTTATTAGATGTGATTAAAGAATTCTTGTGAATTCTGTTTGGTTGGAGAATGGTGCTGTGGTTGTGTCATAAAATGTCCTTTCCTAGACATCCATAATGGAGGGTAAAACATCATGGTATCTGTGATTTACTTCAGCAAAAAATGACAAAATAGGTATGATAAAATATTAAAATCTTTTTTTTTTTGAGATGGAGTCTCACTCTGTCCTAATTCATAATGATGGGGCTTCAATATACTGTTCTTTTACTTTTACTTATATTAGATTTATATAATATAAGTAATATCCGGGCCGGACGCAGTGGCTCACACCTGTAATGCTAGCACTTTGAGAAGCCAAGGAAGGAGGATCACTTGAGGCCAAGAGTTGGAAACTAGCCTGGATAACATAGCAAGACCGTGTCTTTACAAACAATTTCTTAAATAGTCGGGTGTGATGGCACATGCCTGTAGTCAGTCCCAGCTCCTTGGGAGGCTGAGATGGGAGGATCGCCTGAGCCCAGAAGGTCTAAGCTGCAGTGAGCTGAGATCACATCACTGCACTCCAGCTCTGGGCAACAGAGCAAGACCTTGTCTCAAATAAATAAATAATATCTAAATACATAAATAAATATATAAATTTGTATATAATTTGATAAGTACATATAAACAAAATAATTTATATAGAAATAAACATGTTAAACATAAAGATATAAATATAATATAAATGTTTTCACAAAGAAAAATGTCAACAGATGGTGGTTAATGAAAGGATCTCCCCACATTCCTCCAGCCCCTGGCTCTGCTCCAGAGCATAACGAGGGAGTGAGAGATACATCAGCAGCCTTCAGCAGACCTTAAGGAACTCAGTGGCCAGAACCATGCCTCTGCCTTATTTCCATTCCCCATAACTTAACTAGTGAACCTACACTTAACTAATGAACCCTTCCAAAATTGTGAAGAGCCAACATCTGTCTTCACAGCTTGCAAACTCCAAATGATCACCCCATCCCCCATAGTGAGCCCTCCTTCTCCATGCAACTGCCACTAGTAAGTGACTAACTTTGTCTTTTCCAAAGACCAAAACCAAATGGAATAAGCTCAGATATGGAGTGTCGCACATCAGACCAGATTACAGGCAGATGATATCCAGGACGCTTCACTTCATCCTTGTTATCTTAGTCCATTCTGGCTGCTGCAACAAAATACTGTAAACTGGGTGCCTTATAAACAACAGAAATTTATTTCTCATAGTTTTGAAGGCTGAGAAGTCCAAGATCAAAGCACTGGCAGATCTGGTGTCTGTGAGGGCCCACTTTCTGGTTCATAGAGGGCCATCTTCTCACTGTGTCCTGGAAGCGTGGAAGGGACTAGGAAGCTTTCCTGTGCCTTCAAGAAGGGCACTAATCCCATTCATGAGGACTCCACTCTCATGACCTAATCACCTCCCAAAGACCCCACTTCCAAACACCCTCACAGTGGGGGTTAGAATTTAATGTATGAAGTCAGGACTGGGGGAACAAACCTTCAGGCCATAGCACTTATTGTAACACATAGATGGCCTCCACAGTCACACCACTTATAACCTACGCCAGGCGTGGTAGCTCATACCTGTAATCTCAGCTCTTTGGGAGGCTGAGGTGGGCGGATTGCTTGAGTCCCAGAGTTCAAGACCAGCCTGGGTAACGTGGTGAAACCCCATCTCTACCAAAAATACAAAAAATTAGCTGGGTGTGGTGGTGCATGCCTGTAGTCCCAGCTACTCAGGAGGCTGAGGCAGGAGAATCGCTTGATCCCAGGAGGTAGAGACTGCAGTGAGCTGAGATCACGCGACTGCACTACAGCCTGGGTGACAAAGCGAGAGCCTGTCTCAAAAAAAAAAAGAGAGAGAGAGAGAAAGTGAAAAGGTGGCAGAGGGGTCCACCTCTAAGTGGGTTCTTTCTGATGTTATCTTTTCTGAAGTGGAGACGTCAGTGGGCATCTTGGTTATTTACCATCAATGATGTCAACTCTCAAGGTCAGCCAACCTCATACATAAATTGAAGGAAAGGGTTAACATATGGATGGAAGACATGGTTGGGAGACTGAGAGGAGAGCAGAGAAGAGGTAGGCTAGGGTGTGGTGGAACTGCCACATCCCAGAGCCAGAGCTAGAAGCAATGACAGGGGTTGGGGCTCAGAGGGAATTAGAACATCCAAGGCTGCAGAGATGCTGGACATCGAAGAAGTTGGCAGGCTGAGCCTGCCCCAACTCAGAATAACAGCTGGTATGAGACAGAAGCCAGCCAATGAGCCAGACAGAGACCACCCAGGTGGGCGGGGAGCCTGTCTGCCAGTTGTGATGGGCCCTTGTGCGTAACCCCGCAGAGCCGGGCTGCTGAGACACGGCTGTTGTCAGGACCTTGGCCAGGAAGAGCCTCCTGTTGCCTGCGGATGGGCTGTCTGCCTGGCTCTCCCAGCCCTGCTCCAAGCTGCTTCTGTGATTGTGCATAATCACAAAAAGCCCTGCCTGGGCAGGTGGATGTGAGGAGAAAGCTAATCCATGACTCTCGGCAGGAAACAGGAGCTCACTGAAGATGGTCTTGTTGTGGTGGAATTACCTAGAATATGTAGGACGCCCCAAACACCTCTCACTGAAATGTCAGCTTCCGTGTTCCAGAAGGTCTCAGATGAGTCTGGGACTTGCATGGTGTCTTGTGTTTCTTCCTATTTACTAATAAGGAAACAAACTGTGCCTTTAAGAGGTGACATGAATTGACTCTGAAGGCTAGGGAGGGTGGGAGTGCAACAGAGGAAGAGGAAGACCCCCATGACTCCAGGCTGACTTCACCACACTCCTACTCCCACTGGGGGAATCAGAGATTCCTGGGGTTCTCTGCACAAATCAAAGACCCCATGACATGGGAGGCAGCCATGGCTTTCTCTGCTCCTGGCGTTGTCAGGGTGGGGAGAAGATTGGGGAGGGACCGGCTCAGCAGGAGACCCTGCAGGGGCCACATCTCCTCCCAGAGCTCCACAGCCTTTCAACCCCCAGCACCTCCCTGCCAACAGAGACCCAGCTTTGATGAATCTGCACCTCAACAGCAGTCCCCACTGGGGCTTCTGCTGCCAGGGGCTGCTGTGTCATCTGTGAAGGACCAGTGCAAACACATCTACTCTGCTGGGAAAACACAGAGAGGCGCCTGCTCTACAGTCTACAGAGCCTCCTCTTCTGCAAAGGGAAAGACAGAGTTCACATTCATTAAGCGTCTACTTTGCACCAGGCATTGTTCTAGGCTTTGAGGGAACAAAGAAAACTCCATCTCTGCGTCCACAGACTATCCAACTGGAGCAGGAAAGACAAGCAAGTCAACATGTTAATGCAATGAAGTGTGGTGCCAGCTCCCAGAGGGGAAGTGCAGGGCGCTGTGGGAGCAGTGGATTCCAGGAGACACTGAGCTCTCCTGAGATGCAGCCACATCTAGGGGGAAGGACGAGGCCATGACTAAAAGCATCATCTCCCACTGCCTTCATCTTAGGGGAGAAGAAAGCAAAGGGCACACTCCCAGGTGTTTGAGAGGGAAAATGTAGTGCTAGGATCTTTAACCTGCTTCTTGGGCTGTATTGGTAAGGAGTCCCCAGGACAGTCCTTACCTCGGACCCAGGACCCTGAAAGCAAAGGATGTTTTGTAATGAGATAGTATTTTATTTATTACCAGACTATTCCCTCAAGTAGTTGAACCCTGCGGGGCTTCAAAATGAAACTACCTGTTGCAAGTTGATTATAAACATAGCACTTTCTATTTAGGGAGAATTGGTTTTGGTCCTCTACAGTGAATAGAGTGAAGACTTGTACCTGGTCGGCATGTCGATGAGCATGAGAATCACACCAGCTGTGCACAGGAGCAGGTTGCATGGCCTCTCTAGGCAGCCGGAGCATGGCCGGGCACACACCTGCTGAGTCCTGCTGACGAAGCTTCTCCCTCTTATCCCTGACTGGACGAGGAAGGACCCCTTTTCTTCTGGGACCCGCAGGCTGCTAAAACAACTATACCTCTTTCTCTCCCATCAGATTAACAGAGCCCTCCCTGCAGTGGTGCAATGGCAGAGCCCCTCCCTGAGCAGTGAGGGCCCAGAGCTTTTACCTTCTCTCTTCAGTTAAGGGCCTGCCCCTTCCTCCCGACTGGGTCTTGGGAGACTGAAAGGCAGCATTGAAGCCAACTGGTGCTTGCCGTACTTAACAGTCATATTCCTATAAGGAACATTCATCTAGATCTACTTCCGGAAAGAGAAAATTAATCCATAATCAATCAGACTGATCCAGGGCCAAGGCGCGCACACACGTGTGTGTGTGTTCTCCTTGATATTTCATGTCTGCATAGAACAACCAGCTATGCAGACATCGAGTTTGCTTAGAACAACCAGCCCTGTCCCCATTCCTCCCTTAGGACACCATGGCTGTGCCATCTATTTTCTTACCAACAACAGAGATGCCAGCATTCAGCTGTGAGCAAAACTAACCTGAACTGCCTTTCCCCTCTAGCTATTTGCCAGGTAAGAATTCTCCTCAGTACAGTCCAGCAGTCTCCCATGTCTGCAAATAAGGAAGAAAGCCCTGTTCTCCCAGCATCCCATCCCTGCCCCCTTCCTGGGCTCCTTTCCTGAAGGTGGCCTCCGGATGCATCTCGGTCCACAGAAGACCTCTCCTCTGAGAAATTAACCTACACTTTGTATCTTTCAGCAGTTTTGCGTTGTGCCATTTCCCGAGAACATCTTCTTTCCCAAAGCATAAAAAGCCCAGGATACAGCCCAGATAGCATATCACGAGAGAAAGGCAGAAACCATTCTGGCTCACAACTTTAATTGATTGCTTTCCCTCCACTGGGCCCACCGGGTCGGCTTATATAGCTCATAGCTCAGTGCTGCTGAAAGAGACCCAGGGCAAGAAAGGTATGAACAACCAGTGAATGCCACTGGAGCATAAATGTTCACAAAATTGTAGAGAAGGGGTGACAAGAGGCAAGCAGTGGGGCAGGGAGTGTCACTGATGTCCGAAACCCCGGGTCAGACCAACACGCAGCACAGCCACTGCAAAGGAAAGGGACAAGATTGAGTTCTTGGCTTCTCAGGGGCTGGTGTGCTTTCACCATCGATGCTCTCCTGCCTCACATGGGTGCGATCTTTTTATCTCCATTCTCCAGTAAGTGCCTTGCTCAAACATGGGAAGCGAGAAAGGCTTTCACTACATCACTAACTCCTGAACCAGGGTACTACAGAAATGTGACTCAGAAAAAGCTCTAGACCCAAAGGGAGCCCCAAAAATAGGTATGTCCATGTATATTCATGCACACACACATACATATATACACAGTAGTGTATACTATTATATGCACACACATATATACACAATATATGTGTATATACTATTATATACACACACAATATATGTGTGTGTATATATATCCCTATAGATTCCTATATATGTGTATATATCTTTTCCTATATATGTATTTGTCTCTATATGTGTATATATATTCCTATATGTGTGTATTTGTGTGTGTATATATATATGTATATTTCATGCACCCACACAACCACACTCCATTTTAGGTTCCACAATATTGTCCAGGTATCTGTGAGAATCCACAGGTCTATTTCTAGGAAGGCCTTTCCTGGGCTACAGGAAAGAGGTCGATGGCATTCCCACTTTAGGGAAGAAAAGAAAGTGGGTAAGCACAGACAATGGGGCACAGCCAGCAATAACCTGGCGCTCTAGTTCCACCACCTCAGAAGCAAGTCAAAGGCCAATGCCTCCCCCTGCCTGGACCCTTGGAGACATCTCTGCACTTCCTGCTGTCTCCTCTGGCCAGTAAAGGCCTCTGTCGTACAGGGGTACAGTGTCCACAGGGGAAGTACTCTGATTTTTTCTGCAAAAAACATTATGTGACTTGTACACAGTAAAAACACTCATTCATTTTGCACCTTCATTCTACCCATTGCCATTTCATTTTTGTTTCCTACGTCCTTCCATAGGTCCATCTAAGACAGCTGGTCCTAGAAGCCAGACACTTTATATTATGCCCACTACCCACAACTCCATCCAAATTAACAAGGGCTTGCATCTCTGAAATTATCTGAAATGTAGCTGTAGCTTTATCTTTATGATCATAATAATAATAAACAAAAATTTTTGGAAAACTGTATAACAGTTGCCTTCCTCCCCCCAGGTGACTGCCACAGAACGTGCATGTTATTCACATGGAACTAAGACAGCCAACAGGAATAAGCATCACTTGGCAGCTACATGGTCCAAGAATTTCAGAGTACCATCAGCCAGCAATTCATCAAACCTCAGGACATTCACCTCAGCCAGAGAGAGCTGCACCATGCCATCCTTGTCTTTGTCCAGAAGGCTGAATAGTTCTAAAACACCAGGGAAGGAATGAAATTAGATAAGGCTGTTCCTGGACTTTGGAACAATCAGAGAGCTTCCTCTGTCTACCCCATCCCCACCTGTGGAACTCCCCTTTCCCCTACAACCCCCTCCCTTCCAGCCCCCATCTAGGCCCAGGGACCTCAAAAAGCTAGATCCAGGGCACACGATGAGCTTTTGGGGGATCAGATGTCCTCCTGCCAAAACAGACAAACCCCGTTGCCAGCAGAGATGGTCCCTTTGGCATCTCCATCCTCAGAAGCTTTATATCAGAAATGTGCAATTACTTTATCAAGGTCAAACAGACTGTGGTTGTCTTGCTTTTGGGTAATCCAGTCCCTTAGCTTTGTCTCTGGCTAACTGACCTTGACCCACTAGAACGTAATACCTACCAAACTTCAGTGGAAGGAAAAATCCCTTCCTAATAAGATATCTAATCTCAAGGCCCAAGATGGAAGGAAAACGCTTATTGCCTTCCACAGAGGGCACCCCCCCATCCCTTCACTGGAAGGTGGCACATGTTCTCAATATGATCCCTATTGAAAAACAAATATAAATAGACACTAAACGCCATCTAAGAACAGTTACTGGGACTCATTCATCTTGGCCTAGTGACTGCCCACTGTAGATGCGCAGTAGCCTGGATGGCAGCTTTGTAAGTCTCCAAAAAAGGCAGCCTCCGTCCTGGATCTGGCCAGACTGGACTTCCTCAGCCCCTTTGGGTCCAGCTGCCCTTTGCCCCCAAGCTACCAGCATTACAGAAACCCTGTCTATCATTTTCTGGGCCCCCGGCCTCCTAAAGGCAACGTCTGGTTCTGCCCCTTGGCCCTGCCCCTGCCCCCCTTGCACCTTGGGATTAATAAGATGGGGCTGGAGGAAAGAGCGACTCACTGAAGAGGGTCTCCAGGCGGATCATACAAGCCACGAAGCTGTCAAAGTTGATGCCGAGCTTGCTGCACGCATACCGCAGGGCAATGGTCTGCTGCACCTGGCTGTTGAGGGTGAAACCTGAGGGCAGAGGGGACCTGGGTCACAGGTGGAGTGGAGGACTCAGCACTGTCTCCCATAAACACTCAAGGAGCTGACATCGCAGGGGCCCCTCTGTGGTTCTGTATCAATCTGCAAACCAGGCCTGACTCTGCCTTCTCCAGGCGATCCCAGAAGGTGTCCTGCCATCCATCCCTCTCCTCATAGCTACTCCTCGTCAAGATCAGCCTCATTCCAGGTCCAGCACCAGCACCAGCACCAACTCAGCCATGGGTCACATCAGCAAGCAAAAGCAGAGAAGGTGGGGGGGCTGCCTGTCTGGCCAGTTCCTGTCTCCTTCATAGCCCCATCCTCTGTAATTGCTGTCACCTTCCCAGTAACAGGCAGAGATCTTGGAAAGATTCTAAAATATTATGCTACATGGAATCCAGCAATATTCTCCCCTTCCTGGACAGGGAAGGTCCTCAACAAAGCTCTGTTGTTGCCTTGATATCCCATATAAGATAGCTACAAATGATGATCATTAGCAATCATCATCATGAGAATAAATATTTACAATGTGCACACCTGGATCCCAAGACCCTGTCTACAGGATGTGTCCTCACCTGCCTTCCTGAGGGCTGTCCTCATCTCGTGGGCATCGATGGTGCCCGAGTGGTTATAATCAATTTCCTGATAGATCTCCTGAAGCAGGAAAGAAATCCCAAGTAGAAAACAACCATTCACGGCCCCTGCCAGAACCATCTCCCTCCACTGCACTACTTCCTCAAAAGGCCAGGGACACATTCAAAAAGAGACCCTATTGACTCCTCCCAAGAAGGTTTCAGAGCAAGCATAAGAGCTTGGCCAGTGCTGGCCCCTTTGCTGTCTGAACAGCAGGGCTTTCAGGGCAGTGGTTGGCATGAGAGTCTCTCATTGCCTTCTTGTTCCTTTGTGACCAATGTGCCCAGGTCTCAATAGTTTTGACCATGATTAAGGATGTGGTCAGACTACAATGGACCAGGAATGAGTGTAAGGGAGGATTAGAACAGAGGAGAGGATGCCCAGAAGGAAGAGAAGAGTTACCAGATACTTCTGAATCTTCAGCCAGAGCATCTTGAATTCCACCGCTCCCAAAGTGCCCATTCCATTGCTCTAGCCACGTTAAAGGCCAACATGATTGAGTCCAAATTCTACATGCCTTAGGGATTTCTTTCTCTTGTGAGCTTGCATGAGTGCCTTAAGGGTTTAGAGAACCTTCCATCTCTGTGGCAAGCAAAGCAGTGGGGGTGACAGTGTGTAACAGGTTCAAATAAAGATTAAAAAGTCAAACGTGCACCAAGACCCTCCTCTGAGGTCAGGCACAGAGCTAGGAACAAAGGGCAAGTCATGAGCTGGCCAATCTGCAATATCATGAATACCCTAATCATCCTGGTTTATTTACAGGGTGGAGCTATATGATCTGTAAATTCGCTTCTACATTTACATTTCTGTGATTGATCATTCAGCTAATTAGAGTTTGTTGGAATGTCAAAATGTTATGGGAAAAGACATCAGGAGCCAGGAACCATGGGACTGGGAGTCTAAGCCACAGGATCTGCTCGTAGGCCAATATACAACCAAACAGGAGGATATTATGAGGGATTTTCTGTGTCCAACTTACATTCACTCCACAACTTTTTTTTTTTTTTGAGATGGAGTCTTGCTCTGTCACCCAGGCTGGAGTACAGTGGTGTGATCTCAGCTCACTGCAACCACCGCCTCCGGGGTTCAAGTGATTCTCCACCTCAGCCTCCTGAGTAGCAGGGATTACAGGCACCTGCCACCACACCTGGCTTTTTTTTTTTTTTTTTTTTTTTTTGTATTTTTAGTAGAGACAGGGTTTCACCATGTTAGCCAGGCTGGTCTTGAACTCTTGACTTCAAATGATCTGCCCGCCTCAGCCTCCCAAAGTGCCACAACTATTTTTTTTTTTTTTAGCACTGTGCTAGTCAATAGGGATTTAGTTTTGAACCGTACTTATGCTCCTAAAGTTAAGTCTCTTAGAGACTCTACAATTTTCTCACCAATCACAACTAATCAATAAACAGTATGTATGTTACAGCACCAATGTTAAAATTTTGAAACAGCCCCAGCTACTCAGGAGGCTGAGGCAGGGGGATTGCTTGAGCCCAGGAGTTTGAGGCTGCAGTGAGCTCAGATCGTGCCTGTGAATAGCCACTGCACTCCAGCCTGGGCAACATAGCAAGACTCCATGTCTGAATAAATAATTAGAATTCTAAAACAGACTATCACTCTCACCTCCTTTAACTAGCCAAACAAACAGTCTTGTAAGCCTCATCCTTTAAGAAATTCTGTGTTCTTGGATCTATAATCCGCACTGAGTGTTGAATGCATCATAGCCTTCAAATCCTTACTAATAATTCAACCAACACATCTCAGAAGAGTAGTGTGCAAAGGAAGCTAACACTCGGGTCTAGGTACTGTACATGCTTGTATCTCATTTCATCCTAACGATAGCCACACAAGCTAGATATCATTATCCCATTTTCCAGGAGAAACTGAAGTTCAGAGCATTTAGTAACTTCCTCAAATTTATACACCTCAATAAGTGGTAGAGCCAGAATTTGGACCCCTGTCTGTTTCAAAACCTTTGTCCCAGAACACCAGTGGTCTTCAATTCCAGATAAAATTGCTTGCAGAGACCACATCTATGGAACCAGGATCTCCAGGAATCAGGGGGTTTTGTTTGGTTTGTTGTTGTTGTTGTTGTTGTTGTAGTTGTTTGAGACAGTCTCACTCTCTCACCCAGGTTGGAGTGCAGCAATGTGATCTTCACTTACTGCAACCTCTACCTCCCAGGCTCAAGCGATTCTCGTGCTTCAGCCTCCCCAGTAGCTGGGATTACAGACATGTGCCACCACACCTGGCTAATTTTTGTATTTTTAGTGGAGACAGGATTTCACTGTGTTCCAGGCTGGTCTCGAACTCCTGGCCTTAAGTGATCTGCCCGCCAATGCCACCCAAAGTGCTGGGATGACAGGCATCAGCCACTGCGCCCAGCCAATTTTTAAAAATTTTTTTCTAGCACTTTGTAGGACATGTGAAAGACTGTATTTTTAAACTGTATTTTTAACACCCCATGGGTGATAAAGTACTGATACATGCTATAGTACTTCGAACATCATGTTCAGTAAGAAAAGCCAATTACAAAGGACCACATATTGTATAATTTCATTATATGAAATGTCCACAATAGACAAATTTATAGAGACAGAAAGTAGATTAGTGGTTGCCTAGGGATGGGGATGGGGATTGGGGGAAGTGGAGAGTAACTGGTAATAGGAGTACAGGGTTTCTTTTTAGGGTGATGACAATGTTCTAAATTATGCGATGATGGTTGCACAATTCTGAATACACAAAAGCCATTGACTGATATACTTTAAATGAGTATGTTGTATGGTATGTAAATGATATCTCAATAGAGCTGTTATTTTTTTAAGGATTCCATGGGTATTTCTGCTGATTCAGAACCACTGCCCCACACCACCTAAACTGTGGAACAGAAACTCCTGAAGAGTGGCAGAGAGTCACACTCCTCTTGGAACCGTGACAGACACAAATACCATTGGGAATAACAAGTGGGTAGATTACAAGGCAACGCTCAAATCTAAACTGAAGTCAACAGACGGGGTTTGATGAGAATTATTCAGAAACCAAGGAACTATTTGCAGTAAAGTGAATCAACACTTAACAGTTCCCTGCGGTCCACGAATTAAATTGTCAAGCATGGAGAAAAGACACAAGGGCTAAAGAGCCCCAGCCTCGTGCAGAGAGTGGCCGACTGAAGCTCAGAGGCCAAAAGATAGCACTAGCCCTCCATGGCGGATCAGCCACGCAGAGGTGGGCACACACGCTCTGTCATCCGGGACCACTCTGCATGACAACCACACAAAGGAAAATCCTTCCTTCCGTCCCGCAGTTAATGAAAGAACCCACAGTAAAGACCATCACGGATGAACAGACAGAGCTCATTATGGATGAGGCCCCAAGGAACTGAGAAGAACCCTCCAAGGCTCCAATTTTTAAAGAAATCACCTTCACCATCAGCACTGTGATGAATGGCATCCTGGACCCGCTGTAGGCAAAGCTCTAAGGAAGTGATGTTACACAACTCACCCTCTGTGCCTTCACACCTAGAAGGTTCCTTCCACCTAGAATGCCCTAACCTTCTCTATTCCTCCCAAAAACTACTGCCCATTTGCTATAGACTGAGTATTTTTGCCCTCCAAAATTCATATGCTGAAACCCAATCCTCCTGTAAGGGTATTAGGAGATGGGCCTTTGGGAGGTAATTAGGTCATGAGAGTGGAACCCTCAGAAATGAAATTAGTGCCCTTACAAAAGGAACCCCAGGAAACTCCCTCTCCCCATCTACCATGTGAAGTTATAGCAAGAAGATGCCATCAATGGACTAGGAAACTGGCCCTCATCCACCACAAAATCTACCGGCACCTTGATCTTGGCCTTCTCAGCCTCCAGAACAGTAAGAAATAAATTTCTGTTGTTTATAAGCCACCCAGTTTATGGTCTCCTCTTATAGCAGCCAGAACAGCCTAACACACCATACTTCAATATCAAGTGAGGGTTAAATTAGATCAGGGAGAACAAATAGGTTTTATCTTGTGTGATAATTCTAAACTATCAGTAGTGGCTGTCCACAAGCCATGTTAAGATTCTGAAGCAAAGATCAGATAGTGATGGGGAGAGCTTGGGAAGCAGGGAGCAGTAGAGGGTGGGGGTGAGGATGGGTGGAAATGAAGGGGAAGAAGAAGACGAAGAGATGAACAGAGTGTGGAGGAAGGAGGTGCGCAAATGCCCCATGCTTGCTACCTCCAGATTACATGATTTTAAATAAGTCACCTAAACACTGCACACCTCGGTTTCTTTACCTGTGAAACAGAGATAATCCCAAGCTTTTTAAGGCACATCCATGATATGACACATTTTTCCTTTCAGGCTTCCAGTACAATCCCTGACATATGTTCCATGCCTGCTTGTTCTCCTTCTCATTTTTTACCCTTCCCTTCCTTCTAACTGGAAAAGGTGGAGGAGTCTTTAAAAACAGGATGAAAGTAAAAAAAAAATAATGCAATATTTAAAGGATACATCCAACAGACTGATCATTTCCCTGCAAGTGTTGATGTTGAATCCATCGAATTTTATGTCTGTTCCTAAAGATTTAAATAGAAAAGGGGAGTGGAAATCAGATCATTTGAAGGCGAGGGAAAGAACCTCCACTGTAGAAGACCTCCAAAGATACCATCCAAGAGTGTGGAGCTGGACTTGGTCTCTGCCAAAAGGGGAGAGCATCATGGCAGGCTTGTGGGCAGATATGCCTGAGCCTCCTGGTGCCCTGGGAGATAGGACAGACAAGCACCAGCATCCAAGTACAGCATCTGAACCTTGGCTTGGCTCCCCACAAGCCACAGCCTTCAGCAAATTAATATCTTTGAGCTTTAATTAATCTCCTCCATCAAATGGGAATAATCACGACAGTAACAATGACCATACTTGCCCCAAAGACTGGTTGGGTATTAACTGAGATAATAAAAGTGAAGTTTTAGCCCAGGCTTGATATATGGTAAGTTCTTAATAAAACAGCTAACTTTATATGGCTAGGTATTGTTATAAGCATTGCACACCTACTCTTCAAAATAACTCCGTGTGGTAGATGCTATCATTATACCCATTTTATAGATCAGGAAACTGAGTCCCAGAGAGGTTATATGATTTGCTCAAGGTCACAACCAGTAGGGGGCAAAGCTAGGAGTTAAATGCAGGCCAGCCAGCTCCACAGCCTGAGCTTTTAATCACAACACACAGCCACTCAATGACAGCTGTTATCCTTCCTTACTAAACTGCAGGCATGTCACTAGAGCTCCATCCCTGGCCTCCACCCTCACCTTCCATATACCTGGAAGCTAAGACAGGTGCCAAAGACCCTGCAACCCCCTCTCTTCCTCTCCACTCTTCAACAACTGCAGGAGCAAGAGTGGTGGGAGAGGAGATGGGCCTGTGCTCTGAGCCCTGGGGATCCATCTGCTTAGCCCTGGGTTCGTCCCTGGGAAGGGTATGACTTGGCTCCTGGGCCAAGCCCCTGCTTCCTGCATTCTCAAGCCCAGTCCTGCTGCAGTGAGTGAATGAGAGCCCATCACTCACTGGAAGACTTAACCTGGCCCATCTCTGGACCCGGAGAGAAACCAGCTCCCTGTGGCCTCGTATGGGCTGGGGCTCAGAGGGGAGATGCAAATCTTTCCTCCTGAGTGCAGTTTGACCCTCCGACAGCTCTGAGGCTTGCAAAAATCTGAAGATGGGGAACTGAGGACAGTCTAGAAGAGTCAGAATCATCCCTTCCTTCCTCCTTCCCTCAAGATGCGCTACAGAACTAGATCTTTCATCTGCAGAGGTTTCCACAGTATCCAAGTTATTAATTTTCTGAAAAAATTTCACTTAAGTCAATCCCAGCCCAGCTCTTTTTCTCCTGGGACTCAGCCTGCAATTTCATTTGACACTATGGAGCTTTGTTCCTGCAGGCGCTGGCTGGTTGCCAGCACCAACCCCGCCTTTACCTCCACCCTCGCCTCCCCGTGTCCTGCCACTCCTTTTTCCCCTCTTGTCTTGCTGGACTGAATCAGGACTCCTGGGGTCAGACACCAATGCCCTTTCTCCCACCTGTGGTGCTCCCAGCCCAATGCCTGCCTGCCCATCCCTCACCCTGCCCCAGCATCTCCTACAGACTTTCTGAAAGACCCCAGGAAGGAACTTACGCTTGGAAAACGCCTCATTCAAAAGCATCTTGAGTGCATTGGCAGTAATCTCAGAATCCTAGAAAGAGGAACCCAAATGCAAATCATGTCAGGCCCTGACAAGTTGTTTCAAGACAGTGAATTAATGCAGTGCTTCCTCACAGTCAGACACCAGGCCCACTGGCCCTGTGAGTTTTGTGTTTTGTTTTTGTTTTTGTTTTTGTTTTGAGACAGAGTCTTACTCTGTCACTCAAGCTGGAGTATAGTGCCGCAATCTCTGCTCACTGAAACCTCCATCTCCCAGGCTCAAGCAATTCTCCTGCCTCAGCCTCCTAAGTAGCTGGGACTACAGATGAGCACCACCATGCCTGGCTAATTTTTGTATTTTTAGTAGAGACGGGGTTTCACCATGTTGGCCAGGATGATCTGGAACTCCTGACATCGTGATCCACCCACCTTGGCCTACCAGAGTGCTGGGATTACAGGCATGAGCCACCGTACCCGGCTGGCCCTGTGATTTTAAAAGCAGGTGGCATCTTTAAAAACTCAAATTCTCCTCTTCTTTTGGGGATCCCAGCAGCCTGGCCAGAGGTGTGTTAGTGCCACGAGTGTGGTACGTACTGTGGCAGAAGGCTGCCACGCCAGGGTCCTGCCGCCTTTCACAGGGCTTGCTTGAACAGGGATAAAGTAACAGGAACAGCAGTGATAGGATTGAACCAGATGTGCCAGAGCCAGTGTGGAAGATCCTTAAATCCTCAGAACAATTCCACAGCCATTTTTGAGTTAAGGAAGTCGTGATTTTGTAAACTGCTGAACACCGTATACATACAACACCATTTGTCATTTTCATGTGATGTAATTGCTTGTGGTTTGTAGCTACCAAGAGGCAGAGCTGGACTTGGAAACCTAAGGTTGGTTCACCCCAAAGTGCCAGCTTTCCCCACCGCACCTACAGGAATTGGTATTTCACACAGGAGCCCATGTAAAACTAGGGACAGAGATTGAGAGAATAGGATATTCTGTGTGTATCTGGGATAAACACTGAGCCAGAGGGAAGAGTCATCCCTTAACTTTCAGATGGAGGACAGATCTCAGGCAGGATGACTGATGAAATGCAGAGAAGGGGTGCTGGGCTGATGATGTCTGGGTCCCAGTCTGAACTCAGCCCCTTATTCACTATGTGACTTTAGCCGAGTCACTTTCCATCTTCCCATCCTCCACCAGCCAGGCCCTGGCAATTCTACTGGAAATGAGAGAGGCAAGAGCTGCACAAAGCAGTGTCTCCTCTGAGGACAACTGGCCTCACCCCAGCACAGAGTGGTCAGTCCCAATAATAAGACCTGAGGACCTGGGCTGGGCATGGTGGCTCACACCTGTAATCCCAGCACTTTGGGAGGCCGAGGCGGGTGGATCACCTGAGGTCAGGAGTTCGAGACCAGCCTGGCCAACATGGTGAAACCCTGTCTCTACTAAAAATGCAAAAATTATCCAGGCGTGGTGGCTGGCATCTGCAGTCCCAGCTACTCGGGAGGCTGAGGCACAAGAATCGCTTGAACCTGGGAAGCAGAGGTTGTGGTGAGCCGAGATCACACCACTGTGCTCCAGCCTGGGTCACAGAGCAAGAGTCCATCTCAAAAAAAGACTTGAGGCCCCTTTAAAAAGGCTCTGGGGCTAGAAGACCACCCCCACTAGCCTGCCAGGAAAGAAATGGGATGTCAAGAGTCTACACTTGGACCTTGACCCCATCTCTCAAGAGGCCTTGTACCCTCAGCCAGCTCCTTAACTTCTCTGTGCAGGTCACTTTACAAGCAGAGCAAGGAGAGTGACCAGTACAGCCCCATGCAGCCAGAGAGAAAAGTAAGATAAACTGCATGAAGAACTATGCAAACATGAGCTTTTCCTTTCATCATTCTTGACGTTCTTAATAAAATATGGCCCCTTGGCAGCTAAGGAAACAAGGCTTTGTTAGCAAAAATACTGGCCTGTAAATCCATCTAAAACATAAATTGGCTCATCTTTGCAAGGGTTTTGTTCAATGGCTACGCAAAGGAACTGTTCCCAGGTTTTATTTCCTGCGAAGGATTCTGATGTCTTTTCTTCTATTTTATCCTTAAGTCTAGAAAGTCGCCCTGAGCTTCCCGGGGTGTTGGGGGGAGACCATTGGTTTTTTTCCTCTTCAAGGCCCTTTTCACACACTATTATCCTCCAAAGAGTAACACATTCGCTGTATTTATGGGGCCGGTTTTGACATTTCAAGTCCCGGTTATGCTTTGACTTATGGCCCCCACCGGGCTGCTACCAAAGTGAACGGAAGCCAGGGCAGGGGAGAAGGATCAGGGGGCGCTTCTTTCTCTGCTCCAAATGACCAAGTTGCATTCATGTCAGGCAAAGCTTGGATTCCTCAGGCTGCTGGTCTCCCAGAGGGCGGGCAGGGCTGCAGGACAGTGACAGGGAACAGGGCTAGTCCTGCACACTAATCCCAAGCCAGGTTAGCTGAGCTGCCTTCCACTTCGGCTGGGCAATCCCCACTCTGAAGGATATCGATTTGGAGAGGTTTTGCTGTCCCAGGTTTTTATTCAGAAGCCCCAATCTGACAGGGCCAATTTGCAAACAGAAAGGCTTTTGGCAGGACCTGGAGATCTGGCTTTTCTATTTTCTCAAGAGTCAGTCAACGCAGCAAGATAAGTAGCCTCAGGACCAATTCCCAAGCGATGCAGGAAGGGTCCTCGATCTTAAGACAGGATGGTGACGGGCACAGAAGCTGGGGGCCCCTGAGACCTGAGTCTCACCCTTTTTACACCTAGAGACCTCAGGGAGTAAAGACTGAAGTGACCTGAGCATTCCTGAATATTCTCCTGCCCACCTGGGAAGCCGTATTTGCCCTCCACTCACCTTCCCTGCCAGCTTCTCAAACAGGCTCTTGAACTGGCCATCTTCCTGATCCACCTCACTGGGATGTGGCTAAAAAGAAGGACATTTGCAAAGTTAAAATGGGAATCATCAAGGAGAATGAAAGACGAAGATTTAAAATTCATTCCTTCATCCGTTAGTATCTATGATGCACCTACTGTGTGCCAGGCTTTGGGCTAAGAGGGGGCGCATGGTGGTAAACCAAGAGACAGCCAAGGTCCTGGCTCCAGGGAGCTTACAGTCCAGCAGGGATGAGCACAGAGGCAGCGCTGGGGTCTAGCAGTTTTCTCTCTAAGTGATTTGGGGAAGTGAGCCCCACCAACCCTGAATTTCTGATTACAACCTGAACCACTTTCAGAAAATGACACCGACATCAGGAAATCTTGGTGTGAATCTGTGGACTCCTAAGGGAATCACTGATAATTTTCCAGGGAGTCTGAACTCCAGAAATTGTGTGAAAACATGGGGTCATATTTAAATGCATTTTTGGCTGGGCACGGTGGCTCACACCTGAAATCATAATACTTTGGGAGGCTGAGGCAGGCAGGTCACATGAGCCCAGGAGTTCGAGACTAGCCTGGGCAACACGGTGAAACCCCATTTCTACAAAAAATACAAAAATTAGCTGGGTGTAGTTGTGCACACCTGCAGTCCCATCTACTTGGGGGGCTGAGGCTGGAGGGTTGCTTGAGCCCAGGAGGCTGAGGCCGCGGTGAGTCAAGATTGTGCCACTGTACTCCAGCCTGGGTGATAGAGTGAGACCTTGTATCAGAAAAAAAACACTTTCTTAGCTTTCACCAGATTCACAAAGAGCAACATGATTTCAAAAGTGTTGAGAACACAACCTAGTAGAAAGAGTAGAACTAGAACCCAGTCTCCTGGGTTCTATATAGCAGATTGGCCCCTTATTGGACACTATCTCAGGGCTCTGAACATCCATGGCCTCCACTCTGATATTGATTTAACCAGACCATTTTCATGGGGCCATTTTAGGAATCAAATGAGAGCTAATGTGGGTCAAAGTCCTTTGGAAATTACAAACCATTATATGAATGCTTCTGTCCAGAGACTTTCTGATGTGACAATGGGCTCTGCCCAAAATAGAACAATGCCCAGCTGTCACCACAAGACAGAATGAAAAAGTGACAGCTTCCCAGATGACACGAAGTTTCTAGAAAGCTGGGTCAATTTCTTCCAAAACTATCACTAAGATGAGTACAAAAGGCCCAATATAGCTTGATGATGCTGTACTCATAAGGATAACCACTGTAGTAATAATACTTGTCTTTGTTGAGTACTTACTACCTGTCAGGTACTTTGCATGGATTATTTCATTTAATATTCACCACTGTCCTGTGAGGTTCGTCTCATTACTGTCCTCACTTCACCAATGGACAGACTGGAATTTTAAATGTTACTTCATTTTAAATGTTATGTAACAGGCCAAGATCACACAGCTAATAAACAGTGAAGCCAGGATTAAACTCCAGCCCATGCGCTTCTCCACCACCCTCTGGAATGATCATCAGAGAAGATGCTCCCTGCATCCAACTACTCTCAGCCTCTCTGGGGCTGTTTCCTCACCTGTAGAATGAGGATATTAACGCCTACCATGCTGTTTACATAGAAGATGTGCTAATCCAAAAATACGTCTAGATTTTCAGAAGAAAAAATGATAAACACATCATATCTCATCACACATCTATGATTTTAAAGTGGTTTTGTAGGAAAAAAAAAAAACATTATATCATTCATGTAATACAGTATACCAAAATCTTGGATGTCCATAAATTCCAGACATGGAGTAATATTCTATTATTCTAGGGGAAAAACATAAAATTGCATATAAAAAACTAACAACAAAACAGTATATGGATATGGACACACACAGGCGCATAGCAGGCACCCCATCACTAAGGGGTATCATTGGACACAAGGGAATTTTTGGACACTGGGAATGAGGAAAACGTGTGTACATGGTTGCAAGTGTGGTACTTTACAATTTGTTCATTCAAAGAAAAGATTTACTGAACACCTGGCACATGTTGGGAACTGTTCAGAACCTGCGTCTGAATGCAATGGTGAACAAGGCATAGTTTTTATTCTCAAGAAACTTATTATAGTGGAATTTTCTATTTCCCTGATACAATCTATATGAAAATGCTTTGCAAATAGTATGGCAACATGGCAAAAGCAAGGAATTATTTTCTTGTTATTCATTATATCACATGTTGGGAATGTCTTTACAACCCTGCTCAAAGTGAACATGGCTAAATTCCAAGAGTGTGTTTGTTCACCCTGTAATTTTTCCTTCCCTCATTCAGAGCAGGTGATTATGCTCTTTGAATGTCCAACTGTCCATGACTTGAAGATTTCTGCAGGGAATAAAACAGAAGTTCCTGAAGGCAATAGCCCTTCCTGTCTCCTGTAAAGTCCTGAGTCCCCTGAGGACATTATCTGTGTATTCTGGGGTGTGTGTGTGTGTGTGTGTGTGTGTGTGTGTGTGTGTCAGTCACAGCACAGTGGTGCCCTAAAGAGAAAAAGCAGGGTTTCCCTGAGACCAAGAAGATGTTGAAAGTTTACAGGATCTTGGGGATATGGGAACCCTTGAATGGCTCCATAGCCATGTCCTGGTACCTCAGAAGGGGAGGCTGGACCATTGGCCTGAGGACTCCCAGTTCACCAAAGACTCTAGGCCCCATGCTGAGCACAGAAGCCCAAGAGCTGTCAGTCATAAAGAAACCTGTGAGCTGACCACAGAAGTAACCAATGTGGACCCATGACCAGAAGAGACTTCCTGTTGCTTGGGGGCTTTAGAAAACCCCAATACCATGGGACATGGAGATGGGAAGCCCCAGTAATGACTAGGATTGAACTCCTGCCAACCTGGTGCAAGGGGGGCTTAGAATCAGTTTAAGTTGATTTAGCAGAACCCTGCCCTTCCCACCCAAAAAAGGAGAGAGCATAACTTTTAGCACCTGAATTCAGGCTCAGCCCCATACTCTACACTGGCAAACCGCAGCCTTTCTAATATGCCTGGGACCCATAGCAAGACATGCCACCTTGAGCGATAAGTCCTCCTGGGGGCACTGAGAAGGCTGAGCTGGCATCGGCAACTGAGGCAAGGGGAAAATTCTGCCCAGCTCAGATCACCAAGAGTCACAAGCACAGAAAAGGCCTCTGGCACCAGGTATTGCCACCAACTCGAGGCAGGGGGCGCTATTGACCACTGGCTGAATTACAGTGCATAGGGAAGCAGTCACACCAGTTCAGAAACTAACTAGAATAAGAAAAAACAGACATGTGGCATGCATTTTCTATCTGATAAACTCACAATACAAACCCCCAGGACAAGATGGATCCTTATTTGGCACCATCTCATGCATCGGCAGAAACACAAGCTTGTAAATTTGACACATGTCAAATCACAGAATATGTCTGCCCCCACCCCCATTCAGCTGAAGATGCCAAGCCCAGCAGCTGGGAGTACTCCGTGTGGCATCTGCAGCCAGAGATACGTCAGCGTTGGACGGAGGGGTAGAAGCTGGGCCTGTGCCCCCATGAAGGTGGTCCTGCCCCACCCCAGGCCAGTGCCCACTGGCCACAGACACAGCATGGCTCTCAGGGAGCAGCAGCACCCAACATACCCATCATCCGCCACACCCACCATCTGAGGACAAGGACAGTACATTGAGGACATAGTGAGGGATAAAGGAAGTGAGGTGGTAAACCCACACTTTAAACCCTACATATTTCTTCCTCCAAAGTCGGCTCAGAACTCACCTCCTCCATGGGGCCTTCCCAGACTAGGCACTCCCCAGCACCTCTCAGACTACACATACTCAAGTTTAGGTAGGTTTTCTGGTGTGTTCTTTTCTTCATCTTTCGCATATACTTTCATCATTTGTCCTCCAAAAGACTGGAGGTCAATCCAAGAGCAGGACACTGGATCTATTCTCCCAAGGACTTCTCTATCACACACAGAACAGCTTAGGCGCAGTGGGTGCTCTATCTGTGGGTCCTGCTTATCAAACGTGGAAGACAATGGCTAAGACCTCCCCCAGGGGATAGGGATATATTACAAAGCCTGGGTTCCAGGGCTACTTCTGTCTCATCTTCATCAGGAAGACACAGGGACTAGAAAATGTTGTGGCCCTAACTAATAAGAAGTTACCATCCTTAATACATAAAGATTCTGACGAATCAATAAGAAGCCTGGAATGACTGCTATGCAACAGTGTCAGAGTTTGGCATACAAAAAGATTGCATACCTCATATGGGTTTCCAGCTACCACATCCCCAATTTCTCTGAAATGCAAAGAAAGAAATAAACCAAACATGAGTAAGTAAAAAGTACAGCTAATGGCTGGGTCGTTTTAGGAAGATTCTGGCCCTCCTGAGAGATTGGCCTCGCACCCCAGACTTCATTTCCTACTAAAAACTGCATAAACAGAATCTTTAACCAGGATTCCTCTCCCTCGCCTCCTCAACCTCCACCCCACCCTGAGTTTTTCATCAGAGACAAGAGCTTCCCAGTGCCACTGGCCCTTCAAGGATTCTAGAATGTTCACCCTGATGGATCACTCCCAGGGACAAGAGTGGTAACTGGGGTAAGGTAGGGAGAGAATTCCCTAGAAGGGTGATCCCTGTAGAAATGTCCTCTAGGGGCTGAGCCAGCAAGCCCACAGCCCTTGCAAGTGTTCAGAGATGTGTGTGCTGTGGTGTGTGTGTGTGTCATATGTATGTGGTGTGTGTGAATGGTATGTATATAGTGTGTATGTGGTATGAGTGTGTGCTGTGTGATTGTGTGGAGTGTGTGCGGTATGTACGTGGTGTGTGTGAGTGGTGTACTGTGTGTGTACTGTATGATGTGTGATGTGTGCAGTGTGTACATATGGTGTGTGGTGTGTTTGGTGTGTATGGTATGTAATATGTGGTGTGCATGTGCTTGTAGTATGTGTGCTGTGTGTGTGGTATAAATGTGTGTGTGTGATATATATGTGTGGTGTGTATGTGTAGTGTGTATAGTGTGTGTAGTATGTGATGTGTGTGATATGCAATACATGATGTTCGTGTGTGTGGTGTGTGGTGTATATGTGTGCATGGTGTGTATGTGGTGTGTGTAAGTGGCATGTGTATAGTATATGTGTGGGGGACGTATGTGGTATATAGTGTGTCATGTATGACTGGTGTGTAGTGTGTGTATGTGTGTGTACATGGTGTATGTATATCATGGTATGTTGTATGTACATGGTATGTACATGTGGTGTATACCTGCTGTGTGTGTGTGTTGCGTATGTGTGGTGTGTGTGGTGTGTATGTGTGGTGTGTGTGCATGGTATGTGTGGTGTGTATGTGTTATGTGGGAGTGGAATATGTGTGTGGTATGTGGTATGTATATGTGTGTAGGTGGTACCTGTGATGTGTGTGGTATATACATGATGTGTGTGAGTGGAGCATGTGTGTGGTATATATGCATGTGTGTGGAGAGTATGTGTGTTGTGTATGTGTGTGTGGTGTCTATATGTGGCATGTGGTGTGTATGTATGTATTGCATGTGTGTGGTGTGTATATACATGGTGTGTGTGAGTGGAGTATGTGTGTGTTTTGTATGTGTGTGGTGTGTGGTGTCTGTGTGATGTATGTGTGTGGTTTGTGGTGCATGTTTGTGTGGCATGTGGTGTGTATGTGTGTGACGTGTGTGTATGTGTGTGGTATGTATGTGTGTGGTGTATGTGTGGGGTACATGGCATGTATGTGTGTGGCATGTGGTGTGTATGTGTGGTGCGTATATGGTGTGTGAGTGTGTGAGGGGAGGAGGGGTACTCTGGTCCAGGTCCCACTCTCGGGGCCTCACATGCTCCTCCTGCATGGGTGGGAGCCCCAGTCCAGGCCACTGCTGGTCTCCTGGTTCCCTTTATCTCCGTGACCTATAGAGCAAGGTGGAGAGGTAGGAGGGGGACACCCAGTGAAGGGTCCTTTGGCCTTGTAGTTTCTTAGAGGCTTCTTCTGGGAACATGTACTGGGAGCTGGGGTGGGTCCTACACCTGCATGGGGCCATTTCCCTTCATGGGCCAACAGACAACTGTTCCCCACCATGGAGGGAAGGAGACGCACAGGGCCTGGGCCTTCTTCTCTGAGAAGACTCTCAAGCAGAACTCGCCATCTTTGAAGGGCTCAAATGTGGATGGCACCACCAGGTACTCCCCAGGGGGCAGGCGGGCCCGGCCAGAGACCTCCCGCAGGTTGACATAGGTGCTGGTGCGGGCTGAGGGCTGGTAGGCCAGGAAGAAATCCCGGCCCAAGTGTGCGTCCGTGTGACTCTCCAGCTGCACAAAACAATAAGCAGAGTCAATTTCTTGTTAAATCCTGGAAGATGAGAGCCCGAGAGTTCAGCTTTATCATGCTGATTTAGGAATTATTGATTTCTACCATTGCACCAAGAATCAGGAGGCTGCAGATTCTGTTGTGAACTCACTGTATGTCAATCATCAAGTGTATTTTGAGTGCCTTCTGGGTGCAAGGCCCTGTTTGAGGCATTCATCTTGACTGTGTGACCGTGAGCTCTGGGCATCCCCAGTTAAACGAAGGTTGAGCGGCAGGGTCTCTAGTGTGCACTCAGCTTCTCTCTGGATATTTTTCCTCTCTGATCCAATAGGCTCTTTTATTCTGCAACTGTCTCTGGGAGTGTGGCACTGACCTTCCCAGTACAGGACCAAGGCTGGAGAAAAGAGCTTAAATCCTAGTCCTCAAGCAAAAGCTGCCACAAAAACTTGCTCACCTTTGACTATCTGTGAAAACTGCTCTGCAAAGAGACTAGGATGGTCAGTCTGGGAGCACAGGGAGGCAGCTCTAAAAGAGACAGGCAGAGGGGGTGGCCACAGCTAGGCCCAGTCTGGGGTCCCCCCAGACTCCCCAGGGCCTTGACTCTCCTCAACAGGCGACGATGCTCTCCAGGACCCATTTATTTGTTGTGGGGAGGTGGGAGGCTGTTGGTGCATGACACAGGCTAATTAGTGACTGCAGAGTGCTTCCAAAACACAGGTGCCAACGTTATTATTGCTGTAATTAAGCCTCTCCATAGCACTGTGTCTTTACGATCAACCTTCATCAAGATGCCTGTGACAGAGGCCAGGTGCTGATACATTCTAAGGGCTGTAACTTCTGTGTGACCCAGAGCTGAAATGTCCCCCCAGAGTGGACAGTGTTCACTCTTGGTCATCAGACCCTCTTTGGATTACAGATCTGCTAAGCAAAGAAGGAAGCAAGCCACCTGCCCACACTACCCTAGTCAGGACTCCACATACAGCCCCCAGGCAGTCCCCACTAACCTGGCCACTAGGGTGCCCACAGTCCTTGAGATTCTCCCTAAAAATGCTTACATTCTGGGCAGGAGAATGCTGGTGGTGTGGCCAGCGAGGACATGACCAAGGCCTACATGTCATGAGTGAAAGGTCATTCTTGCCATACCTGATGGTAGCAAAGGGAGGAGATGGGGCACTGGCAGGAGAAAGCACTCAGGAGAGTTGAAGTAAGGAAGCTACTCTAATTTGGCTTGGGTTGGGAAGGGGGCAAACTGAGTTCCAGCAAGAATCCAGGGGTGGAGCAGGTTAGAGAAGTCCTATTTCAGGGCCAGAGTGGGAATTGGAGGACACTGAGGCAAGATCTAGGTAAGACTCTGTCCTACTAGGGACCCCAAGTAAGCAGGTGCCACAAGGTCCCTGGCCCCCACATCTGCCCTTGACATAGCTCAGCTCAAAGTGACAGGATGGAGATTGGGCAGGTTTAACTAAGGGTGGTTCTCAGTGTGGGATCACGATCAGCAGGAGCACCCCAGGGTAACTTGTTAGAATGCAAATTCTCAGGCCCCACCCTAGACTGAAAGAACCAGAAACTCCAGGAGCAGGGCCCAAAAATCTGTGCTTCAGCAAGCCCTCTAGGGGATTCAGAAGCATATTCTAAGTTTGACAACTGTTGTCCTGAAGGCCCCCCGGCACTCGCAGAGCACAGGATCCAGGGTGACACATTGAGGGCACTGTGAGGTGCTGCTGGAGAAAGCTCCATTGTGTGTGCACATCACCTCTCTCTCATATAAATGGGGCATTTCTGATGGGAACCACCATCACCCAGACTTAAATCAGTTTTGGTTTTAATTATTTTCCAGTAGTAATGAGGTAGGAGGTAGGACTCAACTCCCAGCAGGACACTGGACCAAATGGAGCACTAGCTAAAACAGGGAAGAGGTGAAAGCACCTCTCCATGAGACATACCCACCAGTGTGCCCTATCAGTTTACTGTTGCCTTGGCAACATCCAGAAGTTACTGCCCCTTTCCATGGCAATAACCTGACAACCCAGATGTTAACATTCTTTTTCTAGAAATTTCTGCTTAATCTGCCCCTTAATTTGCATATAATTAAAAGTTGGTATAAATATGAGTGTGGAACTGCCTGTCAGCTGCTACTGTGGGCTCACTGACTAGGAGGTAGCCCTGCTCTGCAAGGACCTCTGCTGCTGCTCTACCCTGTCACTTCAATAAAAGTTGCTAACACCACTGGCTGGTCCTTGAATTTTTTGCTGGGTGAAGCCAAGAACCCTCCCAGGCTAAGCCGCAATTTGAGGGCTCACCTGCCCTGCATCAGTAAGAGGTATTTGCTCTAAACCATTCACTTCCTTGTCTGATCCCTCTGTAATCAATAACATGCACTTTGTGAGCCAAGGGCAGGTGGACCAGTAATCTGCAGCCTTGGACCAAGGCATACACTAGAGCTGATGAATTGAGCCTTGTTGGCACATGCTTCATGGCCAGCCAAGTTTGAAAACCCAGAAGAACTGGGATAAAGCTGCAGCAGGGTGGATACACCTCTACATAGTTAGTGCAACTGACTCCAGCTAGAGGAAGCCCAGATAGAACACTGGTTCTCAACCTTGACTGCCCATTGGAATCACCTTGTTCAGACCACCAGGGATATGGGGGAAAAGGTCACCACTGTTCCTTCCATGAGGGCCTGACAGATGGGACTTGCAATGGTCCTCACTCACTCTCAGAGGTAGCAGCCTACTCATATGGTTTGATTCATGACTGGATCATGTGAGAGCTGTGGAACAACCAGCTTCTATCACAGGAAACAGATGCTGCCGGCTGCCCATCCTGAAGGCAGCCAAGCTATTTCTCACCAAAGGAAGGAATCTCTGTCAGCACTCACATACCTCCTTGGGGACCTGTGGGGCAGAAGAAAAGAGCAGGTCACCTGAGAGCTCAAAGGTCCTCCTTCTGCTCCTTTTCTTCTCTCCCTATGTCTTGCAAACAGACTGTGCAATCCTGGGGCTACTGAGGAGACATTTGTGCTAAAGTGAGAAGCCAGTCAGCATTTCTGAAACTGGAACATTATTGATGAATTTCGAGGCCATCTATAAATAGGATCCTAGAAATCTGGTGGGGGCCCGCCAGATTTCTAGGTTCTACTTTCTTACTTTTCTAGTTGTAGAATCTACCAAGATCTCAAATTCTTCAGGAGTAATAGCCTTGGGGTTTCAATGAGAGCTAATCTCTTCTTCAGACCTACCGACCTGGTGTCCAAGATCAAGAGCTTGACCAGAGTGAAGGAATCTCACTCAACCTGAGCCATAGTTTATTCTGCCCTTGGCTATGGTGAAATGGTTCAAGAATAGGCACGTGACCCAAGTTGAGCCCATCAGAGACTTACTTCTCTGGGATTTCTGAATTGGAACTAACAGAAGGGGCTCCTTTCTTAATGCTAGTGATATTAGGGAATGAAGAAATCTAGACTAGCACAATGTCATCAGCACTAGAGAGGAGATGTGGAGAGAAAGAATCCTGGTAGTATCCAGGTCCTTTGTCCCAAGCCTCCATCTCCTTCCCTTGTTTTGGTTTCATGAGCTGGCACACTCCTAGCTCGAGTTAGGCTCTATTATCTGCAACTGGAAGTGTTGACTCCCACAAGACAGTAGCTCTCAGATCCAGAGTAGAAGCTTCCCCATGCCTGGGGTTCCTATGCCAGGCTAGAGAAGAGGATTCAAACCCCATAATTTGTCCCTTTCCATTCTTTGTCCCTGATACATAGGCCCTTTTGACCAGACGTCCAGCCAATATTTGTGGCTTAGATCTATGGTCAACTGCTTATAACTCTGAGAAATAACAATATTATGGAAAATGTGTATCAGCTGGCATGCTCACTTCTGGAGCCCCCATGGGTCATTGGCAGCAGAAGCAGAAGAGTCCAGGGTCACAGTCATTCCTCTAATTTTGAGTGTAAAACCAAAATCACCCATGCAGAGGCCTCACAAGTATCTTCCTCTCGGCTCCTGGCCTAATAGCCTTTACACACCCATGGCAGGGGCTTTCCCAACCACGTGGGCCATCTTTCTCCAAACAACTTGACCACCTCTGCTGCCATCAATATGCTCCAGATCCACCCTGCCAAGAATCACCCAGCAGAAACTGAGCCAGGCAGGTGGGGCCTCTTGGTGGCACAAATCCAGAGCAGCGAGGTAAGGGAGCAGGGCTTAGCCACTGCCCATGGGTGGATGGAAAGAAACAGTCATCTTTGAAATGCAGGATCCTGGATGCAAATGACAGGCTGGCCTGGCATCACTGCAGGAAGATAAAGGAGAGAGAGAGGAGGCCAGACAAGGAGGGCTCTTTAGCCTTTGGAGGCACCTGGCTGCTTCTCGGTCAGCAGCAGGTTTTCATCCTCAATCCAAACTCCAGTTAAAGCAAGAGGAGGGAGATACAGGAATAAGAATATGGCACCCACTCCCTGCAACCCCAGCTACTCCCTGTAATCCCAGCTACTCCTGATACCCTCTTAACCTGACTTTTAAACTGTTTTCACTTATGGATGTCATGCTCTAAATTATACGCCTGTGGCCAGATATAGAAGGACCACAGATCACATACACTGGAATATTTTATAAGCAGCTATAATTTGATAACTAAAAAACTGATATGCTTTATATATTATTTATGAGTGCAAATGTCATGCCACACAAAGCTATTTCAGTCCCTTTGAAAGAATGCTTTGCTGGTCTGGTTATACAAGTTAGGCCTGGCTGAGTGCAGTGGCTCACACCTGTAATCCCAGCACTTTGGGAGGCCAAAGCGGGTGGATCACCTGAGGTCAGGAATTTGAAACCAACCTGGCCAACATGAGTGAAACCCCATCTCTACTAAAAATACAAAAATTAGCCAGATGTGGTGGTGTGCACCTGTAATCCCAGCTACTCAAGAGGCTGAGGCAGGAGAATTGCTTGAACCTGGGAGATGGAGGTTGCAGTGAGCCGAGTTCACAACACTGCACTCCAGCCTGGGCGACATAGTGAGACTCCGTCTCAAAAAAAAAAAAACGTAGGCCTGATGGATGAAGAACTGAGTAGCCCACCCACCCTGCAGCCATGCCCACCTACTATCGACTCTCCAAAACCATCACTTAACTTTCAAGCTGCCAAGAAATGTCCTTCTGGCTGGAATGTTCTCCCTTGAAATCCAGCTCACCTTTCAAGGTTCTCATCAAAATCTCCTCCTCCACGAAGCTGGGGTGAACCCAGCCCATTGTGTCTGGTCCCCATCACAGCAGATCTGACCTGCTCTGTTGCCAGTGGAGTGTGCATCTCACTTTCCACTTCAGATTGTGAGCACCTTGAGGGCAGTAACTATGTGATATTCCTCCATGTCCTCAGCTTTCAGCACAGCACCCGGCACATAATAGATGCTCATTACAGTTTGTTGAATTGATGTGCATACACTAAGTGCCTAATCAGGTTTTTATCTCTTCAAACAGAGTCTGGCTTTGTGCTACTTACATTCTAGGTGGAGATGAAAGAGCCGCTGGAGTAGAATTGGAGCTTATTTATTTGCAATTCCTTTCTCCTGCCATCAATTAGCAATTACTTTCCAACTCCCATTCTTCAACTTAAAATATACTCGCATGCTCATGCGTGTGCACACATACACATATACACCCTAAACTCTAAAGCCCTAAATTCCAGAATATGAGAAATAAAGTGTGGGATGCAGATAGGATCTCAACAATTGCACTATTTCCTTACTGGTTTCTTATTACAATATTTTTTTCCATACATTAATTTATACTGAGATATTGGGCCTCCAGACAGCTCTTGGTCTTCCTGATTAGAATTGTATATTTCCCAAGAAATTCTTTTAACAAAATTGGTTTAAAAATGGCCACCATGAGCCCTGCTGGAATTTGCTATAAGGAGTCTTTGCCTGTATAAAAAAGTGGATTCCAATTTGTTTCTGGCTAGACTTGTCAAGACGCAAAGGTCTTGCTTTAACATATCTGTGAGGCTGTTACGTCTGTAGAGGGGTGGCTGCCAGGAAAACTGGCATATTAGTCAGGGACTTCAGCGTGAGCCCAAAGCCAGCTGTATTCCAGAGTTCAGAGACACCAGAACTGAAAATGGGCACGTGGTTTCCATCACCCCAGCTCATGCCCTGTGTGCTCCAAGTGTCTCAAGGACTCCCAGGGAATAGTTGTCTTTGGCTCCCATATCCAGCCTCCTTCCCTGATTCAGTGATGCCCCTCATCCTCCTTGTGCCACCTCAAGTGCCTTATGCCCCCATGTTCTTGGCTCTTGTCCCTGGGGAAGCCTGTACTTGGAAAAGAATCTAATGAACACATGTACACTGAGCCCTCAATAACAGGCAAAGGTTAACGTATCACACATCTCAATGTTAACAGCAGAGACTTAGCCATAGGAATGAATCTCTAATTGTGGAATTCAGGCCTCAGTAAGGCCACTGGGAGAGGTATATAGAGGAGCAAGGACACTTCTCGATTAGGAATACTCCAGCAATAGGAAAGATGTGCTACCATGACTGGCCAAGATATTCAGCCCCAAAACATCAAGTGTATAATGAAGGACAAACCCAGCACAGCAGTACCTCGTAGACGGCATAGCCGATGCTAAGCATGCCCTGTCCTATCCGCTTCCGTCGCCTGCGATTTTTCTGCATCAGGCCCAGCAGCACTGTACAGCAGGGTTCACCGACGCTCTCCTCCTGGTCCTCATCCACTTCATCCAAATGGATTTTGAACTGGGGATTGGTCCAGTAAGTGGCTGGAAGTCACCCAGGTGATGGTGGTTCCCCACATAGCGGGTGAGGAGATGAAGAAGAATAAAGTAAAAGGGAAGAAACTTGATCATCCTAATGAATGCACAGCTCCATCCAAACTGTGCCTAGTAAGCAGGCCTCAGAAAGTGTTCTTTACAAGGTGGTCAGGCATTTCCTCCTACCTTCCTACACATCCACACACACAGACATACCGCATTGCATTTGGAAATGTGTGCTTGTCCATTTGATCAACCAGGAGTCCAGAAGTGCTTGACTGGGAATACTCAGGATCCCATCATCTGAGAGCTACACTGGGCAGCACTGCCTCCAAGTCTTCCTGGGGAAAGACTTAACATCACCTTGCTCTCAGCACTTGACCTGTTAAGGCAAACCCACCTTCTGGAGGAAGGGAGATCTCTGGATAAAAAGCATGTCCCCGGGACGGTAGAGGAGAAAGTCCCTGAAGAGACTAGCTACCAAAAAGGTCTCTCCCTGACACTATTAAGACAACTGCTCTTGCCATCTGATTGACACCTATTCTCTCTCTGAGAGGGCCCCAGCTGCAGAGCACAGCCTGCGGCACCCCTGAGAACTAATCTGCTGTCCATCACCCCAGGAGCCTCACAGGATGGCTTCAGTGTTGCAGCCCACTGACGAGACACACTTTCTTCAAGAGAAAGTCATTTAATAATGCATGAGGAATCACAATTGGCAATTAAGAAGCAGTCCTGCCACACCACATATGGATATTGAAAAAGACTCCTTCATTTCAAAGATGACTTTTTAAAAATCTCTCAGAATAGTAAGTACACAAGCCAAGGCACGGAGAGGTTAAAAGGATCATCCAAGGATAGGCAGCAAGTCTATGACAGAGTCCAGTGGCAGAGCATAATTGCAGAAGACATGCCTGACAGGTGTCTCCACTCTAGGGCCTCAACAATTTCAATAATGATGTGCCCTGGAGGAAAAAAGAAGTGGAAGGGCATGGGATTTTTCCTTACATCCTTTAAAGAAGAGTCTAACTTGGAAAATAACAAGGCATTCACAGGTGACCAAGAGCCATTGATTATCACTTTTCTTTACAGTAGGATTACTTATTCAATTCCACCTTCCCAGAATCCCCACTTCCAGTTTTTAGGGGGTTTTTTGTTTGTTTTGTTTTGTTTTGTTTGTTGCTGTTTTTTGTTTGTTTGTTTGTTTGTTTTAGGGCTCAAGTTTATGGATTTTAAAGCCGGATATCTGTGGATCCCATAGAAGACAGAAAAAAAAATCTGTAGTCGCCTATACTTCCATCACTACCAAAGGGCAGTAACTATCCATGTCTTCCTGACAGCTAGTTGGCAACATGGATGGGATTGTGATTTGGTGCATGCAGATACCTTGGGCACCTGCTACAGTTCTGAGCTCCCAAAATGATCCATGCAAATTTCCTCCATATTTTCTAAGAGCTTGCTAATGGTGAGCGTATTTTAATTTCTCCCAAATGCAACATTACTGCAATCCATACATTTTTTGTTTACTCCTTAACAGTACTGGAGGAAGAGAATGGGCCATAAAAATAATACTCCCATTTATATAATGCTACACAGTTTACAAAGTACTTCCCTACACACTCTGTGTTCCAAGGCTCGCAGTCACCCAGTAAGGTTGGAAGGTCGAATCCCATCTGGAGGGCTAGGAAACTGAAGCTCAGAAAATGGAAATGCCCTTCCCAGGGTCTAAATCAAGCAACAAGGGCAGGATGTGGACCCCTTTCCTTCCTCTCTGTTCAGCAGTCTGGTCACAGCTGCCTGAACTGGGAGCTTTGGGTTGGATGGGCGATGAAAGAAGAGAGAACTTGTCAAGACCCAGCACTGCACCCAGGTGGGGTTTTATTCTAATGCTGCTTCCCTAGCACTGAGCACAGCCCTGCAGTGAGCTCTGTCATGAGAAGAAAGTGACTGGCCCTGCCCCATGTGCTTACAGTCTAAGTCAATCAACAGATCAACAGCAAACCAGGCAGGGAGCGTGGGGAGCAGAAGGTGAAAAGTAGAGAGAGCAGGATTTGCTTTTCTTCATTTCTCCTTAGAGATGTGGGGCTGTTTTCCTGAGTTTCTTCATCAGGTGCTGCCTCAGCTGATTCAACCTAGGAGGAGCCTACACAGGGACACATTAGTGATCTTCTGCTAGCCAGGAAAGCTTCCCACCTTTCACCAGGTGAGGACCCAGGGTTAGTGCGGACGCCATGCTTTGCACCACACTATCTCCACCAGGGACTGAGTCCCCATGACATGCATGCCCTGTGTGTGGCCATCACGGCCCACGCTGTCTTTGCCCCTCCACCTCCAACTCAGGCACAAACACACAGTGAAACAGCAGCTCTAATGGATGCAGTCTATTGAAACAGCAGATGCCGTACCCGTGTTCCCCTAGCGCACCATCAGCCACTCTGTCCCAGAGGTCAGCAGGATGACTGTTAGCCAGCTGGGTCGGGGGAGGGGAGTGGGGAGGAAGGGGCAATAGTCCAAGGGAAGAACAGGAGGCCTTAGCGTAAGGTGCCAAGAGCAGGGTTAGTGTGGAAAGCATGTCCTTTGGGGGCAGGGCAGGTGGGTGAAGCAGGGATGGTTTGAACACACGGTTCAGGCTGCAGCTGAGTGGCTGCAGAGCCACTGCCCACCCACACAAACCTGGCCTCCAAGCCCTAGGGAGAAGCAGGGCCTCCAGAGGATGCCCAGAAGTCAAAGAACAAAGTCCAAAGGCCTTATCCAAAGATTAACATATAGGGCTGGGCACGGTGGCTCACAACTGTAATCCCAGAACTTTGGGAGGCCGAGGTGGGTGGATCACTTGAGCCTAGGAGTTCGAGACCAGCCTGGGCAACATGGTGAGACCCTGTCTCTATAATAAAAGTTTTTAAAAATTAGCCAGGCATGGTGGTGCGTGCCTGTGGTCCAAGCTACTAAGAAGGCTGAGGTAAGAGGATCACTTGAGCCCGGGAGGCGGAGGTTGTGATGAGCAGAGATCGTGCCACTACACTCCAACCTGGGCAACAGAGCAAGGCCCTGTCTCAAAAAAACACACAAAATAGCAACAAAAAATTACATAAAGTGACCCAGCTCAGGGAGGATAAGCTGGAGGAGGTTGGGCCGAGGCAGCCCTTCACCTTACCTGGGTAGTTCTGGCAGCCCCCAGCTGTGGAGCCCCGGGTCCAGCGGCCGTTGAAGAGGACCAGGTTCCATTTGTGCACCTCCTCGCTACTCAGAGAGTCCGGGGACAGGTTGCAGATCTCCAATCGAGAGAATTGCCTCAAGAAATCTGAAAGTGACATCCTGGGGCAGAGGCACCAGAGGGCTCTCAGTGAAGAGGGATGGGTTGTGATTAAAGGCATGCATACCGGGCACGGGAAGGAGCCGTGGCACCAGCCCTAGAGACCGTGGGCTAGCTTGATCTTTCCTACAGCACACTGATACAAACACGCAGAGACAACAGTCCACATTCTTCACTAGCGGTAGCTTCTTGGCTCTTATAGGGAGCCCCCCACACATATCTTAACAACCAAGCAAACGATCTGAACTGTAAACTGCAAAAGACCCCAGGAGGTCATCTCAACAAAGCCTCTGCCTCTAGATTGGGTTAAGTCTAAGCTCACAAGAGTTTTCTTTTTGTTTAATTCTGAGTGATGCCCAGCTAAGCCGTACCATATTCAAGGAGTATCCTTATTATCTTCCTTAGCTCACTAGCAAAGGAAGTTCTCTCATATTGATGGTAGGTAAATCTTAGCTTAAAGAGATAGAAGCAGTGCTCTCAGTTCATTGGAAAGATAATAGAACTGAGAAAGACAGGCTGATAGCTAAGCCAGGTTGAGGGCCCAGATATCATGGTTTCAGTGCTTTAGACGTGCTGGTATAGAGGTGGAATTATACCAGGACAAAAGGAGGAGAAGAATGAATTCACCATGGTCAGGAACCATGTCGCCTTCCTGGAAGACCCAGAGACCTAGAGTTCACATCAGAACTGAAAATGGACCCATCACCAATGGGACAGTGCTTCAGCAGAAAACTCTCTCACCAGAATTCTCCATCCTCAACTTTCTTGTCCAGTTCTTCCTTCCGCCAGGGGTCTATGTGATTCCACTCTGGTGCACTGAGGGGAAAACAAGCAGAGGTGCTCACTCCTGAGAGGTTCTACACACAGGGCAAGCTGTTTACTGCAGCTAAGCTTCCCCCTAAGAGCCAGAAACAAAATACCAAAAGCACTGCAGGCAGACAGAAAGGCAGTGTGGACAGTGTGGGGCAAGCACACTGTCTGGGGAAGGGACACAGACCCAGGACACGGACTCCATGGGCACTAGCAGGGTGGCCTTGGACATGCAAGAAGAACATTATGGCTCAAACATTATGCTCTAATTTTTACTCTCTAGGGCAAATTTGACATTTCCAATTAAGACTCCCAGGCCCCTGTTCGCAGGAATGGGGAGGCCCAGGAGAGGACGTAGATGAGTTCTTGTCACTGGAAAGGCAGGCACTCCAGTACCCATTAGTCACTTATTACTCTGGCTTATCCAGCAGTCTGGAGTGAATATGCTGACAGAGTCTAACCAGCTCTGGGGACATGGACATGGTTCACTTCCTTACACCTGTGAGAATGATCATCCAGCCCAGTTTTACGGCAATTTCCCAGAAGTAACGTCACCCTGTGAGACCTCCTGCTGGTGGCCTTTCAAGGGCAGTATCTATGCACTTTGTTTGAATGCCATCTCCAGCTTCCTGACCTTTACAAAGTTAGGTTTTCCTGAAATATGTATGTGACATCTAAGTAACAGAGCAGTATCAAGATACATCTTAAAAAAAAAAAAAAATTCCTGCCTGAATACCTTCAGCAAAATCTAAGCACCTTCTCTCCCCAGCATAAGAGCTGGGGCACACTCCAGCCCAGCCTCTCCCTCCAAGCTAGGCTTTAAGACCCCGGGGGTCAGCACGACAGTTCCCAGGGCCTCTTCAATTCATTGAAACATTAATTTGATTAAAACCAAATCTCAGAATGTGCTTGCTATAAACAAAGATTAGGGCAGGAGTTGGAAAATTCTAGATCTGACCTACTGCTCCATTTTTTTTTTTTTTTTTTTACTTTTTTTTTAAGTAAAATCTCACTAATCCCCAGGCTGAGCTTAGTGATGTTGCCTTAGAGATTCGGCACCCTCCTTCTCCTACAGCTGATATACATAACTATCCCAGGTTGCATCTCCAGCTGGTAGGGCCTCCAGGACTTGAGAGTCACCACCTCCCACCTACCAGGGAGCGGGTGCTCAGGGAAAGGAGAGAAAGTCAAACAAGCCCTTTGGACAGCTCGGTAGTGGCTTTTGGTAACAATGGCCCAGAATCAGAGTTTCAATTTCACATGGCCCTGTCATCCTTTTAGGGAACTTGGCAGAACTTAGGTTTTGGGTTTTGCTCAATCTTAGGCAGTAGAATGAAAAATCCTTCCTACAGGAGGCTCATGCGTGGCCCTAGAGACACGTGTTTCTTCGTGACACAACCCTGAACGGAGTTACTGCCCCTCTGCGCGGTCATGAGCAGTCATGATGCTGTGATTAAATGTGGCGATGTCCCCTTCGAAAGCCCTGGTGGCATCACAGAGTACCAACAGCACTTGAGGATGAAGGATGTATTGGGAAGGGGCATTATTGTGACCATTTTCATTTCTGGTGGTCCTTTGTCCATGAGACTGGCTAATTTTTTTTTTTTAATAGAGTCTCGCTCTGTTGCCCAAGCTGGAATGCAGTGGCACAATCTTGGCTCACTGCAACCTCCACCTCCTGGGTTCAAGCGATTTCCAGCTAATTTTTGTACTTTTAGTAGAGACGGGGTTTCACCATGTTGGTCAGGCTGGTCTTGAACTCCTGAGCTCGAGTGATCCACCCGCCTAGGCCTCCCAAAGTGTTAGGATTACAGGCGTGAGCCACTGTACCCAGCTGAGACTGGCTAATTCTAATTCCTCCCCCACACTAACCTGCCTCCCCCAGGCCAGCTGTGCTCACTGGACAGAAACCATCCCATGCTTTCCACTCTCCTGCACCATGGGGACATGGATTCCAGGGCACAGCTGTCCTGGGACATCACCACCTCTGACCGACTTTCCCTCATCAGCAGAGAGGCCTGCCCAAGAGGAGTCTCTCCAGTCAGTGATCAAACATGCCTAGGGCAGGAGCAAGTGCCGCTGCCTCATTCATCACTGCTGCCGGGACCCGGGGCTCCTAGGGCCAAATTTCATTTTCTCAGCATCCTTGTTTCTTCTTGGTGCTGAGGGGTTTGGCCTTTGTCAGAGTGTCCAGTGTTTGTGGAGTGGAAAGAAACAGACTGTGAGTGATCGATTTGACCTTTGGACCAGCACGGTGTGTCAGGTAAAAAACACAAAAACCTTTCAGCGCAAAGCAAAAATTCCACAGAGCTGCCAAACTTTCAAATGCCAAAGCAGAAAGCCAGAATCGAAGACTACAGCCCAGTGGTTTTTATTTTGCTTTCCCAGCCTGGATCCATTTAATACTCTTTTCTGAACACACTGTGTGATCGGCAGACAGGATGTGCTGCTGAACTCACTGTGACATCGATCTCATTATTGTGTGTTTTACACGACACCCTTCCGCAGAGGGAGAGATGATTGGAGAAGTGGGGGGAAAAAACCTACTCATCGCTCCAGGCTCCTGACCACTCCACTTCACCCCATGGATTCCTGAGTCTGATCAGCTTCTCTGGATGGCCCTGGAAATTCACCTGCAAATTCCACACACAGAAAAGCGACTGAATTACTATGCTCCTGTTGCCTTGCAGACATGTCTGCACCTGAGAGGATCTGCATTAAATTTTTCAAATGTCCCTAAAGGACCACACTTTTATTTTCCTTTAATGCATCTTTTCAGGCTTGGGCCAAGTATTTTCATAATTTGTTTGAATAAATGAAGTATTTTTCATAATTTGTTTGAATAAATGAAGAGTGAGTCTAGCCCAAAAACAAGCTTATGTCTCTTTAGCTCAGATTTAGATTTTATAGTTGACTAAGATTGACTGAGCTCTTAATACATGAGGCCTCATGACAATAAACGCCCTCCAAACAAACACCAAAGCACGGCAGTTAACATTTATTGAGCAGGTATTATAGACGAGGTGTTGTGCTAAGCATTTTAGATGCTTTATTGCCTCATTTAACACTCACGACAATCCTGAGAAGATAAAGAATTATCTTCATTTCATAGCTCAAAAATCTGAGACTTAAAGAAGTTACATTATCCAAGATTATCTAGTTAGTAAGTGGTGAATGCAGGCCAGGAACCCAGGCAGTCTGTCTCCAAAGCCCATACTCCTAAATCCACATATACTGCTTTCCCCTATTTATTGAACACTCAAGCATAAGCCCCTTGGGCCCCTGCACACACACTGGCATTCACATATGCACACACCAACTGCGTAGGCTGTTAGGTCCTCATTGTCTTCATTTCCTGTGTATCCCCCAACTCACCTAGCCCAGTGTTTACTTGTATATGTTCAATTCCCATTTATGAGATTAACTTCATTAAAAAGCATATTTGGGCCGGGCGCGGTGGCTCATGCCTGTGATCCCAGCACTTTGGGAGGCCAAGGTGGGCAGATCATGAGGTCAGGAGATAGAGACCATCCTAGCCAACATGGTGAAACCCCATCTCTACTAAAAATACAAAAAATTAGCTGGGCGTGGTGGCACGTGCCTATAATCCCAGCTACTCGGGAGGCTGAGGCAGGAGAATCACTTGAACCAGGGAGTCGGAGGTTGCAGTGAGCCGAGATCGTGCCACTGCACTCCAGCCTGGCGATAGAGCAAGACTCCATCGAAAAAAAAAAAAAAAAAAAGAAAAGAAAAAAGAGAAGCATATTTATGAAACACAAACACATGTAAAGAACATCTATTTCATTTAACTCTATTTATTTATTTATTTTTGAGACAGGGCCTCTCTCTCCCACCTAGGCAGGAGTGAAGTGGTGCGATCACTGCAGGCTCAACTGCCCACCCGGGCTCAAGCGATCCTCCCACCTCAACCTCCCAAGTAGTTGGAACTACAGGCACACCCTACCATGCCTGGCCTATTTCACTTAAATAAATAACAAGAGGTGGGACATTCATTGCATTTCCCTTTCTGCCTCGGCCATTGGGAAGCCCAAAGCAAAATTAATCTCTCAATTATAGCACTGTATTCAGCCTGGATTGATGTATTTTACTGTAGTTGTGTGGTTTTATCATGTCTGTTCTTTTAATGGTAAACCACCAGCTGGGCATGGTGGCTCACACCTGTAATTTCAGCACTTTGGGAGGCCAAGGCCAGAGGATGGCTTGAACCCAGGAATTCAAGACCAGCCTGGGCAACATAGAGAGACTGTCTCTTGAAAATTTTTAAAAATTAATAATTAGCCAGGCATGATGGCACTTGCCTGTAGTCCCAGCTACTCGGGGGGCTGAAGCAGGAGGGTCACTTGAGCCCAGGAGGTCGAGGCTGCAGTGAGCCAAAATCATGCAACTGCAGTCCCACCTGGGCAATGGAGCAAGACCCTGTCTCTAAATAAATACATAAATAAATAAATAAAATCATTGTAAGCCACCTTAAATCCCTTTTGAAAGAAGACACAATGTAGGAAATAAAAATAATGAATAGCATAGCCCATGTTTTTTCCTCGGGTTGGAGAGTGAGGAATGCTTGCATGCCTTTCCATGACTCTACCCCACTCTAAACGCTGGGACTACTGCCCCTTTTCCCTTTTTAGGATTTTGTGAGTTCCCACTGTTTTGACCACACAAACATATTTTTTGGAAGGTCTGTAGAATCTAACTGACAATCTCTACAGCTTTCCTGGCCGCATCTAAGGAGAGGGCTTGCATTTAGTTAGAACCAATTGAGCAAAAGCTCAGAGAGGTTACGTTGTCCATCTTCAAGTGAGTAAGAGTCAGAAGAACGCTTCTTTTTGTGTGTGTGTTTTAGAACAAAAAATTTTAATTTTTTTGTAGCGATGAGGTCTTACTATGTTGCCCAGGAATGGTCTTGAACTCCTGGCCTCAAGTAATCTTCCCACTTCAGCCTCCCAAAGTGTTGGGATTACAGGTGTGAGCCACCGCACCTGGTCAGAAGAGCTGTTCTAATGAGCAAGAGCTAATGCTCATCTGTGGTGTCAGGGGTTCTGTGCAGGCGGAGTGCACCCCAACACGGCAGTGAAGCTCAAAAGCCAATTCCGAACCTTCCAGTAGTAATCACCTCTTTCCTCCTGTTGAGATGGCTTGGATTCATGGAAATATTATCACATGTTACCTTCCCCGCCTTCCACACAATTTTACCTCTTCGACTCCAGTGACAGAGTACGCATGACTCTTAACCAGCTTCTGGCTGGTGATGGCTTCGGCTTCAGCTGCACTGGAGACCTGCATAGAGAAGAAAGTCCACTCAGAGTGGCTGACCCTGACCTCTCAGGGGCCGGCCGTAGAATGCTTTCCAAGGACACACTACACAGCCACTGGGGGCTTCAGTGTGGGACTAGGGGTGCAGGCATGGCAATGAACCTCGGGTAAAGAGTCATCTCCATCCAGACTCCCTCTTTAATTAGGCCTGCAGTTCCGGGCCAGTGCAGGTGCCTGCCAAGCCTGGAAGACAATTTACCAGCCTTCAAAATGCCACCAAGAAACTGGGAAGTCATTTATTCTCTGAGAGTGACCCCCAGCTGCCTGAAGAGGGCTAATTCTCCATGCTGATGGCTCTGGACAGGTCCCAGTCCTCCAAGGTTCTCCCTGAGTGGACTCCTCATTACCCTTCCCATTTCCTCAGCACCCCCTCTCCCATGTCTCACACCACCCCTCCACCAGAAACCACATCTCCTGCTGGGGTTTGCAGAGAGGGGAAGTAGGGAGGATCTTCTCACTTTGTCGTTCACGTTTCTAAAATCACCAGGTAAGGACAAGAGAGGAAGACAGGGCAGCCAGAGGGCAGCTGGTCACAGGAGCCCGAGGTGGTGACAGGACCTCAGGGCTGGGGGCCTCCAGCCTCTGGTTTCCACAGCCACCTTGGAAATCCACACAGCTCAGCTTCCTGTCCAGCCACAACCTCTGGTTTCAGAACTTCTCTTTTCTTCAGGGATCTCAAGATCCATCAGGTATCATCAATCATCACATTTGTTTTCCAAAACCTCAAGATTATTTAGCAAAAAGGAGGTAGCAAATGGGGGCCTAGGATCCAGGGATCCTAGACTATGTTCTTAGGGCCATTCCAGCAGTACTGAAGGGGCTTTAACAACGAGAGGGAAACTGGGGTTCCTGCAGTGCAACTAACCCCAGTTCCTACCCACTAATTAGGTCTTCACCAGCCCCTATATGTGCAGGCCTGTGTGTCACTAGACTTGCCCACTAAGCTCCAGACTCTGCTCTGACCCAAAGCCTTCCTAGGCCTCTCTCCTGCTGTCTCATCCCTTCCCTAGCACACAAGGGGTGGCGGTGGGGGGAGGTGGGGCAGTACAGAAGCCATATGCCTCACATCAATGGAGCAGCCCAGCAGAGACCCCGCACGGAGGGCCTTCCGGATGATCTGATATAGATTGGCTGGTGGTTTCTTCAGGTCATAAAACTCAGAGATGCCACCTGTGAAATCCTCAAACCCCTCCACCGTGGAACCTCCAGCGAGAGCCTCATAACAACCATTAAGCCTATTGGAAAAGAAAGAACATATGCTCCATTAGCACCCTCAGCAAGGAGACCCGGGGATTGGGGACCAGGACAGTGCTAGGACATACTGTGGCCTGGAAGATAAAGAAGCGCTCTTTGCCAATTTTGCCTATGGGCCAGGAAGGTGCTTAGGCCAGTTTCGTGTGCCCAGCTCAGCACTTCACTAGGAACTGACCTCAGCCATCCTCTCTCCAGCCACCCCCTCCTTTACAAAGCCGAGGGCAACCCCTCCAGAGCTGGCCCCAGCTGCTTGGGTTTCTGGGGCTTGGGGCACAAATGGGGAGAAGGAGAACTTTCCCTCAAGGCTGAGAAGCATCTGCTGAGGCTTGCTGGGAAATAGGACTGGAAAGGAACTGGGGTTGCAGAAAAGGGTATCAGTAAACAAAAGTAATTTAAAGAACCCCAAAGAAGTTTCTGAACATCAAACGCTGGTGAGAAGAAGAACTCCTGAGGAAAGAGCAGACACTTTGTTGAGTTTGGTATCTAGTACATTTGTTTTATTATTCTTCATCATTCTTTTAAACATTTACGTTGCCCCAGGAACCTACCTTGGGATTTGAAAGAGGAAAAGCTCAGGCCCAGAGGGGCAGGGAGGCTGGCCCCACCACATACACATTCACCCGAGGCAGAGCTGAGATGTTAAACTCCCCGCCCAGATTTCTGTTTCTCTTAGTTACTGAAAAATGCTCTCTCTCCAGCTCATGGGGGTCTGGATGATGGGAAAGACTTGGCCATGACGCCCTGAGTTTGGGGTGGGGAGGCAGATATGGGAGGGACAGGTGAGAGCTTTCAGGGAGGCTCTGGTGTCTCCCAGCTCCTGGCTTCCCCCACTTACTTGGCATAGGCTTTCTCCAGCAGGGCACTCCAGAATTCATTGCCTTGTTCCGAGTGTAGGAAGAGCAGCTGTCCATTCTTGGTGGGCAGCCTGTCGTCAATGACCACCTCCACCCACTCTCCATACTGCCAGAACTGGGGAGGGGGGACACAGCGGCAGCTCACATGAATAAGCAGATGTGTAAAGGGAGTCCCTCCAGGGGACCTCACGTGGGGACTCTGTGCCATCAGTGTTCGCGTCTTGGCTCCGTAGGAGCAGGACATGTGTCTGCCTTATCTGTGCACATAGGAGATGCCAGATGAACCCGGGAACATCTAGTCCAGGGTCTGCGTTTGTGCATCAGAGAACTTGCCCAGCACCACCCAGTGGCAGCAGGAAGTGATTCAGACCCACACCTCCTGACCCTCAGTCCACAGTGCTTTCCTTAAGGCCATGTGGCCTGGGGGAGCTGGGAAGAGGATGGATGTGTGGGTATCTGGATGGATGCATTAAAGCAGAGGTTCTCAGACTGAAGTGTGCATCAGAGTCACCTAGAGGGATTATTAAGACATAGGTCACTGTGCCCCAAACCCAGAATTTCTGACGCAGTGGACCTGCAGTGAGCCCTAAGAGTACGGAAAGCAGCAACAAAGGGCCTGAGCAGAGCACAGTACCTGAAAGTGAAAGATTCCCGCATAGTTCTCCTGGAAGTCCTGGTCCCTAGGGACCACCCGGTAAAGCAGCTCTTCGTTCAGGGTCAGGGAGGCAATGGCGGCCAGAAGCCAGCAGTCACCTGCGCAGTGTCGCGGGGGACACAGATTGGTCAGGCCCAGCCTGCAGGGGCCCTGCTTTCTCTGACCCTGTCCCATTCAACCCAGAGTCCACGTCGCCACATTCCCTTCTAAGTCAGGTAGAGTTTCCTCCTCCGGTGCTGGAAATGCACCCGCAGCCATCACCTTCTCCTGCCTCCTTGGGATTTGTTTACTCGGGAGTCGATCTTCCGCTCCTCCCTGTGGCTGCCCCCTCCCCCACACGCTGATCATTTCCCCACTCCTACACACTCAGCCAGTGGAGTGGAAAAGAAAAGAGAAGAAAAGAAAAGAAGAGGAGAGGAGAGAAAAGAAAAGAAAATTAGTCCCTTTGGTCCCTTATTAGCAGCTCTGATTAAGTTGGTTGAGGGAAACACTGAAGCTGTTAATCCGATCTATGATGTGTACATGTAAGAGTGTGTGTGTGTGTGTGTGTGTGTGTGTGTGTGTATGTTCCTTGCCCCTCCTGACCTTGGATAATGGAGAGCTGGCTCTGCGTGGTCTGTTTACAGTATTGCCTTTTCTTGTTTCAGAGTTCACCAGGAGAGCCTTGATGCCTCATTGCTTAAAGCTCCCTTGAGATACTGCTTAGCATTAAATCATCATAATTTGAGGCAGAAGAAATAAAAGTCAAGAGAGGTTACAAATCCTGGGTTTTGGTATTGGTCACATTGGAGATTCAAGGAAATGCAGAAGAAAACAGAAAACCCCTTTCTGTGCAAGTTGGGACCCACCACACTGATGCCACTGAGTGGTGCTTCCCTGGGAGGCATCGTTGTCCCTTGCAGTGTCAACTTCAAAAGAAGCAGCATGGGCCCCAGGCACCGCTGCCTACCTTAGCATCCTATGGCGAATCTATCATCCTGGAAGCGACGTAACTTTGCTCACCTCTACTTATTTGCTTATTCCACACCAGCTGCTGAGGTCTCAGTGTCCTCAAGCGTGCTTTTCATCATGTGAAGGCTATTGCATCTTTCTGGCCCGGTACTGCTTCTTTCCACCTTCACTGTAGATCCCTAGCTCTAGGAGTCTAAGATTTGGTGAACAAGTCCCTGTTTCCCCTATTCATTCCATTCAAACAGCTCCAAAATCCTGCCTGTGCATCTTAGCCTTTATCTTTTCCATATAAAAGATCTGAGTCTTTTCAATGTGTGTTCAGATGGAAGGCCCTTCAACCTTTTAGAGACCATCTGTGGACCTTGTCTCACTCTAAGTTTTCTTTTAACACATGACCAGAGCTATATACATATTCTGGGTGTGAACACATTATGATTTTCTCAGAAAACCTGCTGCCTGAGCAAGCAGTAAGCCAGGAATCCACATCTGAGGAGCAATCATCACCATCATCACTCAGAATTGCTCCATCACCAGGTCATCCTAGAAAGCCCTGGCCTCTGTCTGCCTGGATCTTTCCCAACAAAGTCGTTCATGATCTGACCCCAAATTAATTAATTCCTCTCTCTCTCTCTCTCCCTCTCTGTCTCTCTCTCTCTCTCTCACTCGCTCGCTCGCTTTTGCTCTGTCTCTCTCTCTCACTCACTCACTCTCTCTCTCTCTCTGTCTCACACATACACATACTCATTTACTTTCTTTTTCTTTTAAGAGACAGGGTCTTGCTCTGTTACCCAGGCTGGAGTATAGTAGCACCATCATGGCTCGCTGCAGCCCCAACCTCCTAGTCTCAAGCAATTCTCCCACCTCAGCCTCCCGAGTCGCTAGAACTACAGGTGCATGCCATCACGCCCGGTTAATTTTTTTTTAATTTTTTCACAGAGACAGGATCCTACTATGTTGTCCAGGCTGGTCTTGAATTCCTGGACTCGAGTGATCCTCCCATCTTAGCCTCCCAAAATGCTGGGATTACAGGTGTAAGCCACCATGCCTGGCCATATTACTTTTCGAAGAGCTTTTCTGATCCGGGAGGCAACCTGCTTCCTGCCTCACTCTCTCACCAGGCTCTCCTTCACAGACAAACACTATCTTCCTAATGGCAACAGGACTCCTAGGTGAGACTAGACCTGGTAGTCGAGGAAAACAGAGTTGATGTGGATGGGCTGGCATGAGTTATGTTGCTTCTCACCAAAGAAGCCTCAAGCAGGGCAGTGTCTCATTAAAAGGTAACTTCCAAAGGTTGAGTAAAATAACACAGTTCCCTCCTCCCATCCAGCTCCTCTCAGCCCATTTTTCTTCTATGAACACCTGTGATCATGTCACTCCCCTGCTTGAAATCTTGCAATGGTCCTCCATTGCTCACCAATGAAATACAACCTAACAGGGCATCAACACCCTTCACAATATGACTCCAACCTACTTCTCCAGTCTTTTTCCTATTACACTCACCGCTATGAATCTAATCTCCCAGTCAAACTTGGATATGTACAAAACATACACTGGTCTTTTTCATTGATGTGATTTTTCTTGTTTGTTCCCTCTGCTTGCGAACTTCTTGCTGAATATTACCCTTTCTCCATGAAGCTTTCTCTGATCCCTCCTACCCTCCAGCCAGAAGTCACCTCTTTTTTGGTATGTGTCCTAAAGACCTTATTTATGCTTCTCTTGCAGAGTTATCACAAGCTGCCTCAGATCACGATTCGCACCCAGACTGGCCTCAAAACTCCATTTGTGCATCAACTCCTTGGCAGAGCTTTCCTTACCCCTACCCCTGGCCTGTCTTACCAGCACCAAGCCCTTCCTCCTCACACCTCCCCAGCAAGTTCTAAGGCCACTTGATTACATCTGTTTTTCTCTCTCCCCCATCCCTCTCTGACCTCTTCTTGCAAAGCAGCAATGTGGATTCACTCATCTTGGCATCCCCAGCAGGTGGCTGACACATAGAAGCAGCTCAACGGATGTTTGATGAATACAAACAAATAAGCAGATGACCACATGAATCAATGAATCATATTTTGTTCTTCTGCAAGTCTCCAACAGCATGTTACATATATTTGCACCTCAGCCTCCCAAGTCTGTGGGGAAGTGGCATTCAACAAGAATCTGCATCAAACCTGACAGATTTCACTTTCACCAGCATCAGGCAGCGGGAGATAAAAAACGTAAGGCAAGCACAAAGCCCAGTCCTCTGGGGAGTGAAGGGGCCGACTGCTCTGCAACACCTCTAAAGCAAGTGGCTTCTCAAAGAGATCAGAGCAGCCACATAGCCCTCATTACTGGGCGTGGTCCTGGTTCCCTTCCGATGTGAAGGTTCTGGCTCCCGGTCTAAGCTTCTTCTGACAGCCCACCCAGAGCACTCCCTAGATATAATTCAAGTCACGGCAACAAAATGTCCCTCCGTTGCTGACATCAAACGAGGCAGCCCAGCTGGAGGAGAGTTTAATTTTCTCATCATCTACCTCACTCCTGACATTTCACAGGGTCTACCCAGCTCTTGCAAGCAAGCACAGAGGCTCAAAGGGATGCCGTGGGTTTGTAGGCTTTTGGATCCTTGCCAGTTACTGCATAACGTGTGAATGGATTGTCATGACGAGAATGCGTTTTCAAAGCAATGTATCCAAATATGCTTCCCTTCAGAGTCCTCTGGAAGATGGACATTTACTCTGATGTTCACATTTAGAAACTTGTTTGGGGACCTGCCAGCAGAAAAACAGCTTTGATCTTGGAGCATAGGTTTTGTTTTGTTTGTTTTGTTTTGTTTTGTTTTGTTTTGAGACAAGGTCTCGCTCTGTTGCCCAGATGAATGCAGTAGTGCAACCATGGCTCACTGCAGCCTTGACCTCCTGGGCTCAAGCAGTCCTCCCACCTCGGCCTCCCAAATTGCTGGGACTACAGTCATGTGCCACCATGCCCAGCTATTTTTTTAAAATACAGAGATGGGGTCTCACTATGTTGCCCATGCTGATCCTGAACTCCTGGCCTCAAGCAGTCCTCCCACCTTCGCCTCTCTAAGTGCTGGGATTACAAGCATGAGCTACCGCACCTGACTAATTTTCAATTTTTTAATTTTCAAAAGCAGTCAGGAGGCTTTGACATACTAGTCAGGTGGTGAATAAGGCAGACAAAAACACTGGGAAATACCTTGATAGACAAGTCCCTCCTCCCGGCCACCTTCCAGCTAGGGCTGCTCAGGAGTTAGTGCTCACTCATGCGCTTTAAGCAGAGGTGCACTCCATGGGAATTTAGGGAAGGTTTCCATGTCCTGATGAAGTGGGGCAGGCTTGGCTGGCAGAGTCTTTTTTGCCCATTGCCCTTCCTCCTTCTTCCCATCTGGAAAGTCCACACTGTGCTTGGAGGTACAGAGCCAGCTTGCAAACCCAAGGCTGCAGGTGCAAGATGAAGGTCAGCACAGGAGAGTGCAGAGCAGAGCACAGTGTGAGTCTGGCTCTCCAAGGGCATTATTAAAGTTACACTAGCCCCGGGCTATCTGCCTCTAGTTTTCTTATTATAAAAGAAGAACTTGCCCCTTATTTATGCTTCTTGTAGCCAAAGGTTTTTCTAACTGATATTAGAAGCATGACTACAGAGTGATTTGGTATGCCCCATAAATTGGCTCTGAAAAAAGAATTCCACAAAAGGAATTCCAAAATAAAGTTGGGAATAGCCTTCAAATACACACATTGTCCCATGCACTGGGTTGAATCTATTCTAGGGAGACTGGAAGACCTGAATGGGAATGCCTGTGTCTGGTCCTGAAACGGAGACTATAACAAATGCTCTCTTTAAAAAAAAAAATGTATTTGAGAGGCCAAGGCAGGTGGATCACTTGAAGTCAGGAGTTCAAGACCAGCCTGGTCAACATGGTGAAACCCCGTCTCTACCAAAAATGCAAAAATTAGCCAGGCGTGGTGGCAGGCGCCTGTAGTACCAGCTACTCAGGAGGCTGAGGCAAGAGAATCACTTGAGCCCAGGAGGCGGAGGTTGCAGTGAGCCAAGATCACACCACTGCACTCCAGCCTGGGAGGCAGAGCAAGACGCCGCCTCAAAAAGAAAAAAATAAATAAAATAAAATCCACCAGGAGATAATAATCCTGAATCAGACATTGTTAAAAAAGAATCCTTTAATTCAAAAATTCCCTTTACACATTAAAATCAAAGCTTAAAGGTCTGGATGTCTAATGTTATTATAAACTGTAGGTAGCAAGAACTCGAGCTATAGCTTAATGGAATTTCTCAAACACCAAGGAAAGAAATGGAGATGCTTCTGGACTGCAGGTAGAAAGAAAGAGGAAGGAAAGAAGAAAGGTCAGACATCGGAAACCCTACAGTAGCCCCTATATTACCTTGAGGTTGAACAACGGCTGAAGTGGAAACAAGAGTAAAGCCTCAGGTAGTTTGAAGCAGAAGCCAAAGCAGGGAACGCGTGTGCCCTGCTGCCCATTCGGGAATCCAGGAGCAGAGTAAAGATGGCATCATGGAGCACTTACGCAGAAGATGAGAGACAATGGAAGTGCCCCCAGGTCTCCCTCGGGTATTATGTAAGATTGAGCTGAGGGCAGGGAGGAAAAAGTCAGCTCAATCCTATTGCAGAGGCTGTGGGGTGGGCCTCTGGGTCAGGCACTGGATGGAGGCTGTGATGTGTCATGTCTGCAGCAGTAAGGAGCACTCAGGTGGAGCTGAGTCAGCCAGAGAAGGTCCACTGGACCCTGGGGAAATCAGAAGAGACCACACAACATGCCAGTCACATCTCCAGGAGGCCAGCAAGGACCCAGAAGTCAGCACTAGGGTACATAAGGACTAGCGGGCTTCTGCCATTGGTGGGAGGACATTGTTTGGCCTTCCTTATATCCAGGTGCCATCCTAGGATGGTGGGGGAGGAACTGGACTTTACAAAGTGAGAAACCACCTGGTTTAGTCCATTCATGCTGCTATAACAAAATACCATACACTTGATGCCTTAGAAACAACAACACAACTCTGGAGGCTGAGAAGTCCAAGATCAAAGCACCAGCAGAGTTGATATGTGGCAAGAGCCCACTTCCTTGTTCATAAATGGCTGTTTTCCAGTTGTGTCCTCAAACGACAGAAGGGGTGAGGGAGCTCTCTAGGGCCTCTTTTATAAAGGCACGAATCCCATTGATGGGGGCTTCGTCCTCATGACCTAATCACCTCCCAAATGCCGTACCTCCTAATACCATCATATTGGATGTTAGGATTGCAACATATGAATGGCGGGAGGGGGGACAGACACCAACATTCAGTCTATAGCACCACTCAAATAGAGTAATTGAAAGCAATATTTATCCAAGAGAGGTAAGAATTTGAAACAGGCAGAGGCATAGTACCTTTAATCGGCTAGTTTATGTTTCCCTCCCACTCATGGTCCATGGAAACTGGGGCTCCTCAGCAAGCTGAGAATAGTTGAGCAAAATAATGAATGCTGTGCTGATTGCACATCTGAGTGTAATGTAAAGATTTTGACCCTGCTAATATATGCTTGTTTTTTAAAAATCTGTCTTCAATATTTTATCACAGCTGAGGCATCCTTAGCCTACTCTTCCACAGAAGGCTGCTCTAAATGTTTTTATACACAGGGAGCTATTTCAGCTCTGTACATTACCACGAAGCAGTCACAGAGCCTCCCTTCCCCCACTTGGTGAACACGCCTTTTGAAGCCCTTGGCATTTGATTCATGCCATTTTGACTGCCTTAAAACACGCACACACACAAACACACACATACACACACTGACTTTTTTTTTTAACCACTCCTTGTGGAGCAGGGCTAATTCATAGGCAGTGGGCCCAGAGTCGACCCACACATTGACTTTTGACTCTATTTGCTTTGTTGACAATTCCCATCTCTCTGGCTAGACTTGGAAGCTGCCTGGAGGCAGACAGTGGGCCTGGTGGTTCTCACAGACCCCAGCATAAAATGCTTACTGACTGAATTCACCTCAGTGTAATTGTATCAAAGTTATTTGAAAATTCAGACCTTAAGTAGCCTGTTACTAGTAAAGCTTTCTGGGACCCACTTTCAGCTTCCCCCACTTTTTCTCTCACTTCTGCCTTCTCTGGCTAAAAGCAAATTTTGGCATTCAAAGGAAGGTTCTGACTTGCTTCTCAAGGTTGTTCCCCATGCTTCAAGTAGAGCCTCATCTCCCCCACCTTCTGACATTCACCTCTCTGAAGACTCCGCGTATATCACGGTTAGACTCAGGTCTACCTGGATTTGAAAGACTGACTTTTTGACCTCCCGCAAGCCATATAATTATACCATTCTTCATTCCCTCCAAATGATAGATGCCAACCCATTGTGACCAGAGGTAACCTAGACTTTACTGAACCTGGCAGACACCAGCTTGACTGGGTCTCCAGTGCCCCCATCCTGCAGCCCTAGCACTATCTGTAGCCACACTCCACCTCTGCCCTTTCCCCCAGCCTAGCCCTGGAGCACAGATGCCTGCCAGCCCTGGTAACACCTGGCTGCAGCTCTGCCATGACCTCTTAGCATCCTCAGTACTCCTGTTTGCTCCTGTCACCTGCTCACCTGATTCCCATAACCATCCAGCAGCAGCACCTGGGCAGGCTGGACAGGTGGCACATGGGACTGGGGAGTGAATGAGTCAGCTATGTTCCTACTCCTGAGCATCCTCAGCAGGATCCTCTGTTTAAGTTCCCATCCTCAGAATCACTTAGTAAATCTCCCCCATCTTGCACCAGCCTCCAACTCTCCTGGAGTTCCTCTCCCTTCCGGCTTAAGGGGTAGCTCCTGTAAGCCATCATCACTCACCAGCGCTTACCAAGCATCACCGTGTGCGGGGCCATCTGCAGGACACTGGGACAAGAGAGACCTAAAGAACACTGTCTCTGCCCTTGAGAAGGCTACAAACTTAGAAGAGTAGAAATAGCACAGGTTTTGGACTCGGAAAGCCTGTGTTCAAAGCCCTGGACCCTTACTTTCCTGCTGAGTGACCGGCAGCAATCACTTGACTCCTAGGAGTCTCATTTTCTAATCAGTAAAATGAGTCTGGACCTCACAGTTTATTGTACAAGATCATCTGATACTGAGCAAAAAGGACTTACTTGTAACAAGCAAAATGTTTAGGGATTCCTGTATATATCTCCAGCTGGCCTTCTGTATCCATGGGTACCACATCCATGGGTTCAACCAACTGCAGGTTGAAAATATTTGAAAAAAATGGATGGCTTTGTCTGTACTGAACATGTACAGACTTTTTTCTTATCATGATTCCCTAAATGATACCATATAACAACTATTTACATAACATTTACACTGTATTAAGTATTATAAGTAATCCAGAGGTGATTTAAAGTATATGGGAGGATATGCATGGGCTATATGCAAATACTACATCATTCATATCAGGGACTTGAGCATCTGTGGATTTTGGTATTCACAGGGATCCTGGAACCAGTACCCCACAGATACCGAGGGAAGACTGTATGGTGTGTGTGTGTGTGTGGTCTCCAGTTGGCTAGAGAGGACATCAGGATATAAAAGATATAAAAGATACACATGAGTGTATATGTAACAGCAGGTATGATATTTTTAGAGTGCCTCTGGAGTATCTTGATTAATGTTCCCCCATGGGCAAGCCAGCTTCTCTCTCCCCAGCTGAGTACAATCTTTCCCAATAAGCAACTGCTTCTTTGCTGATAAGGAAAAATCCCTGGCCTTTCCATATTCAGGACAAAACAGGACCTTCAGTGCCTCCGGGAATCGTAGGCAGGGCCTTCTGCTGACACCCCAGGCTCTGTGGTCCCTACTCTCCCTCAAACAAACAACATAGAACCAAAGGAAATAACCTCAGGCAGAAGCTCACATGCACAATTAGAAACATGAGTCCCTGTGCTGGGGCCCTGCTCTGTCCTAATCCATTCACCCCGTTACCACCTGCCTGCTCTGAGTCAGGTTTAAAGCACTCGTTCTCTGCACCTTCTTTGAACCTGCAAATGTACTTCAGCCTAATGGATCTTGCACATCTGGAAGTTGCCCACAATAAATCCTGCTAATGTAGAATTAAAGTAGGTTAATCTGGCCAGGTGAGGTGGCTCACGCCTGTAATCCCAACACTTTGGGAGGCCAAGGAGGGTAGATCACCTGAGGTCAGGAGTTTGAGACCAGCCTGGCCAACATGGTGAAACGCTGTCTCTACTAAAAATACAAAAATTAGCTGGATGTGGTGGCCCACACCTGTAATCTCAGCTACTCGGGAGGCTGAGGCAGCAGAATTGCTTGAACCTGGGAGGCAGAGGTTGCAGTGAGCCAAGATAGTGCCCCTGCACTCCAGCCTGGGTCACAGAGCAAGACTCTGTCTCAAAAAATAATAAAATAAAGTAGATTAATAAGATGGCTTTCAGACAGGGTAAGTTCCTAGAAAATGCAGATGAGAAAAAAAATATACTATAGGCTCAGCCCTTCACCCTCCAAAAGTTGAAATCACATAAGCCACACCCTCATCAGTGTATTGCACAAGGAGAGTGCCTTCTGTTACAGTCATTTTAATTGGGAAGCCATTAGGCTAGGGAAGCTACACCACTTTAAGGTTTTACCTAAGCAAGCCAAAGCCCGATGCAAACAGTAAAATGAAACTAGAGACTTCACCAATCAGAAATCACCAACTAACCTCTAAAACCAGTCTTCCCACTGTAATCAATCAAATGTGTTTTATTTGTCTTACTTCCATATTCAGCCTCTAAAAGCCCACGCTGCTGCAGCAGAGCTCTCTGAACCTCTTCTGGTTTTGGGGGCTGCCCAAATCATGAATCCTTCTTTGCTCAAATATACTTTGTCACATTTATTTTGTCTAAAGTTTTTCCTTTAACACTTCCTGTATTTGAATCTGCCTGTGCTTTGCACAAGACAAAGTGGCTATTTAATGCCCATTTGCCAGACAAGTAAAGCTGAGGCCCTGAGCTCAATTGACCCCCAAGGCCAGGCAGTGTCAGAGCCAGGACTAGTTCTGGCAAGATGATGAGTTTTCTGCCTTCCTAAATCTTGCAGTGCCAGGTGGAAGCTGAAGTAAATACATTCACATCATTTGAAATAAATGCCCTAGATCTCTGTACAAGGGTAGCAAGAAATTTCAGGAACAGTCCCTCCTCCTGTCAACCTACACATAGCTTCTCATCAGCCCCTTTTCATCCTCACTTTCCAATTGCCACAAACCACCCTCTCTCCCCACCCCTTGCTAGCATTTGGTTCACCCTCTGACCTACCTCATAAAATAGCATCTCCTTACATTGCAATAACATAAAACAGCCTGACTTCTTAGAGTTCTTATAAAGATAAAAATGAGATAAGATACGCAAGGTGCCTAGCTTAGTGCCTGCCACGTAGAAAACCCTCAATAAACCTCCTTATTATTCACTGTTATCCCCCAACATACAATTAACCCAAACACCAGGGAACCCAAACAAGTGAATCAACAAATGTTTATTGAGCGTCTACTGCCTATAGGAAAACAAAAACTGAAATGATACCAGGAAGTTGCTGGTGTCCTTCCCTATCCAGCCCTATGATTTGTATAGGATGCAGGACTGCTATCTCACTCCCACCACCTGCCTTCCTGTCCAGGTTTCCCATCTCAGACATCAGAACCACTAGTTTGTCAGTTGCTGAAGCCCAGGAGCCATTCTGATTCCTTTTCCTCACTCCATTCATATCCAATTGCTTCCCAAGTGCTTTTGATTTTATTCCTAAATAGCTCTCAAATCCCATCCTCCTCCCTAACATTACTGCCATCGCCTCCACTCCCAGTAAGACTATAAGGGACCCTCTTTCTCCAAATAGTCATCATCCAGGAGCAGTAATTAGGAGGTTGCAAAAAGAAGCAAAATTGTCATGATGTGAAAATATTCATGAGTTTTCACCCAACCATCCCTCCCCACCTAACACTAGAAACACTAAAACCACCAACCATGCCAACCTCACATGCAGATACAATGCAAGGTGGTTGCAAAGTGACACTGAACATTTTGCTCAATTTGCTGGATTTCATGAAGTTGATGAAAGTAATACTGGAGATCTGCTTCAGTGCAACTGACCAAGAAGAAGTTGGCAGAGTTAAAGCAGTTGCAGCTGAGGAAGGAAAACTGCCGAGGTTCAAGGCAGGACTGGTCCTTGAAAACGGAATGGTTTGAGTGTCAAAGTATTGAAGGAGGGCCTTGGAGAAACTAATGAACTCTTTGAAAGTTTTCATGATTCTTCCTCAAAACTCAAGCAGGAAACAAAAAGAGTTGCATCCTGCTGTCTTGTCATCTGTTCAGCATGAGTTCTCCCCTCAAAAAGTCAACAACTGATTCATTCCTTGTTCTAAGAGCTAACGCAAAACTGCAACTGTTACATAAGTATCATGAAACACAAAGTCACATGAAAACTTTTTCATAATTTTTTTATATTATTTTTCAAAGTAAGATACTAATCAAGCCTTTTTTTAAAAAAACTGTTTACTAAGAAATGCGGACCTCCATTTTACTTTCAGTGGTCCCTTTCCAATACCAGTTATCTGCAAATAATGAGGGTTTCCTGTCTTGCAATTGTCTCTTCCTGGTGTCTGCACTCTCCACACTGCAGCAAATCTGGCTATAAACAGTCCTGCTTTAAAATCTTACATGATTCCCCATTGCCCTTAGGAATAAAGTCCAGAATTCTTCACACAGTGCCAGAGCGTGATCTGGCCACTGCCTCCCTCTCCACTCTCAGGCTTTGCACTAACTGCTCCATGTTTGCACCAGTCTTACCACTACTTTGCAAGTCCCCCGCCCCAGTGCTATGCACTTCCTAGCCGAAGGACCTTTATTCATCTGCTTCCTGCAACCTGGAACCCTCTTTCCCGGCTTCTTTCCCAGGAGAGGAAGGAGTGCCTATTTGTTCTCCGCTGTTTCCTGGCATGAAGAAGACACTTGATAAATATTTAAATGAGTAAAATAGGCTGTGAAAGTTCTTCCTGATTCTGACAAATGAGTATGTCAGATAAGCCACATGTTCCCTCACTCCTGTAAGTATCCACAACCAATGGTACTTCAATCCACCAACATTCCACACCGTGAGCCCACCTCCTACTGTACTTGTAAATTAAGAACCTGGCACACCTTACTAGAACATCGTCCTCCTTTTAGAATGGATGATAGCAAGCTACCAGTGTTCTGGATGCAAGATTATAGAGAACATCAATCCTGGGCATGACAGATACCCAGAAAACTCAAAAGGCCCCAGGCGCTGTGTTCTCAGCAGACGGTGGGGTATTGGGGTCACCCAAGGAAGAAAGTCACTAAGAGTTTCAAAGATTAGCACCAAGTCTGGTATTTTTCTGAAACAACGAGTTTCAAAGATTAGCCCCAAGCACTGGTGTTTTTCTGAACAATGGTAACGTGACTTATTTATGGCAACTATAATTTCTATAGCATCAAAATAACTCTCTGGAGTCATGCTACATATAATAAGGCACACTAATCCACTTCTGCTGCCCCCTGTAGGTTTCCCGGCACCTCCACTCCTGGTTCCCATGACGACCCAGAAGGGGCCTCTCAGACCTGATAGCAGCGTGGGGGCAGCTCCTCAGGGAGGAGCAGCTATCACACATCACTACATTTGGCCAAGGACAATTCTGGGCCAGGGGGGTCTTCGGCTTCCAGGAGCTACAGAGCACCCCAGAGAGTTAATGTACTTCAAAACAGAGGAAAGAACAGGAAAGGCTGGCGGGACATCTTCTAAGTTTTCAGTGGAGAGGAAAAGGAAAATGAAAAAGAAAAAAAAGGCAAGCAAACTCTTCACAGCTGAAGAAACTTGTTCAGATTATTTCAGAGTTCCTCCTAGTTGCTTATGAAGCCCACCAGGCCAATCCTCATCCATCTCGTTTCTGTGATTGTGAAAGGAATAAGACTCAATGGCATGAAACAGCTTCAGGACTTTCTGCCTCACCTCCAGCTTTAAATCAGACCTTTAATGCTACTTAGAGGGAAACATTTTTCTTAGTAAATTATAAAAGTGGAATTGATTCACCAGAGGGGGAAAAACCCACTGAGTAAATATATTTGAGGCTTATGTAAACACATCTCAGAGCGTGTTTCAAGGGAAAGCGGCTTGCTTACTGAGTTTAATTATAATGCTCTTTGGTTTCAAAAATAAGACAAAAATGCTAGAAGCCAGGTGTAACAGGGAAAGAAATGAAAAGATGAGCAATTTTTAGCTCCAGCCATGGCTGAAATACACGGGATGAGATACAAAAATGGCACATCGCCTTTATTGCTAGGGACAGCCCTGACACACTGTCAAATGTCTCCTCCGAAAATGATCCTAAATGGCCCGGCAGTTCCAACTCTAGGCTAGGTATCCTGAGGTTTCCAAATATACATAGATCTTCAAAGTGCATCGAATATTAAACAGAGGATAATGGCATCTCCTAGCAAGATGAGGGTGGTCTTCCAGGCTCAAATATACTGAGATGAGGTGAGCTGAACTCAAATGTTAAAATGCCAAGGAACCCAGTGGGATGTTGTGAGCAGAAAATGAGCTACTTTGAGGCCGGGAAAATATCCTGAGTACAATGCCCAAGAGCAAAAATATGTGAAAGGAGATAGAAAGGAAGCAAAACTCTTAAAGGGAGTAGTAGAGGGGACCTGGCCAGGCTGGTTGGCAGGGCAACTGCAGAGAAAGCCTTTCAATCAGAAGCCACTGACTACACAGAAGCCTGGAGCACATCTACAGAAGCACAGAGTTTCTCCAAACACCAAAGTGAGGACAGCTAGCAGTAGCTCAACGCACATCACAGGTGAAAGCCGACTGGAATGCAGAAAGTCCCCAGGGTCTGCACCATAATTCAGGCCCGGTGGGGGCTTGATGTAGACTGAAGACAGTAAACCCATCCTAACCTGCTTGCAGATCTAGTCTGTCCAGCACATACAATACTGGCCAGCGTAGTGATTTCTAGAAAATCTAGACTTCTGATTTCCTTTTTAAAAAAATTTTTTTAATACAAACAATCCCACAGTACTTATTGTCATCTTGTAATAACATAAGTGTAATCAAAACAATATGAATAAATGTTCATATTGGACAAAGGACACCTAAAAACAAACTATATCCTTCTCAACAATTTCTCACTTCATTGATCATTTCTAGTTGGAGACACTATGTACCCAAGTAATATTATCTCCTTTTAGCATGATCCAACCAAGTTGTTTTAACTTTGTTTTAGAATAAATCTCTTCTGCATCAACTAATACAAGGTTCATATACTCATCAAAACCAATGATACAGCCTTCTATCCACATATTCTCTGCTTATAGAGCCATACATGAATCTGGGATCTATTTTGTAAGAATCTGAAGATGAGGTTGATGGGCTCCATCATAGCCTTCTGCACTTTCTGGCCCTGACCACGGTACACCATGATGGAATTTCGTAGATTTCTGATTTCTTATAAAAACTGCAAAATCTGGCCAAAATTTCTCTCTCTACTTATTCTACAAATATTTACTGAGCATTCACTCTGTGCCAAGTATTCCAGGCCCTAAGGATACAACAGTGGGGAAAAATAAAATCCTTGATGTTATGGAGTATACATGCTAGTGAGAAAGACAAACAATAAATAAATGCATGTGACAGGTGGTGGTAAATCCTGTAAAGAAACCAGAGCAGGGTAGGGGAGTGAGAGTTTCTAGGGGAGCACTAGGAAACGCAAGGCAGTCTGGGAAGGTCTCCTGGCTCCTGCATAGCAACATCCAGCTCGAGCTAGGTGATGGCTTCCTCCTCACACAGGGCATACTCTCTGGTTTGCCACAGTCCCTGCTACTCTCTGTTGTTACCTCTTCCCGGCCTACTTTACTCATTTATGTGGCCTCTGTAGGCATCAGAGTTGTGGCCCCCAGAGTTAATCCTTCCCTAGATCCCTCTGTATTAGTCAGGGTTCTCTAGAGGGATAGGACTAATAGGATAGATGTATATATGAAAGGGAGTTTATTAAGGAGTATTGACTCACAAGGTCACAAGGTGAAATTCCACAATAAGCCGTCTGCAAGCTGAGGAGCAAGGAAGCCAGTCCGAGTCCCAAAACCCCAAAAGCAGGGAAGCCAACAGTGCAGCCTTCAGTCTGTGGCTGAAGGCCTGAGAGCCCCTGGCAAACCACTGGTGTAAGTCCAAGAGTCCAAAAGCTGAAGAACTTGGTGTCTGATGTTCAAGGGCAGGAAGCATCCAGCACAGGAGAAAGATGAAGGCCGGAAGACTTGGCAAGTCTAGTCCTTCCATATTCCTCAGCCTGCTTTTATCCTGGCCACACTGGCAGCTAATTAGATGGTGCCCACCCAGATTGAGGGTGGGTCTGCCTCTCCCAGCCCACTGACTCAAATGTTAATCTCCTTTGGCAACACCCACACAGACACACCCAGGAACAGTACTTTGTATCCTTCAATCCAATCAAGTTGACACTCAGTATTAACCATCACGCCCTCCAACTCTGGATACCCAGGATCCAGCAGAGAAAGGAGACACTGCTCCCAAGCAGACATGCAAAACAAGTCAGAGCAAATGGGATTTGAGGAAATACGAGCCTAAGCCAAGTCTGAAGGGGGCGGGGGGACCACTCCAGGCAATGCCCTGTTAAATGATGGAGAAACACAGTTTTTGAGTCCTGAACACGTGTACAGAAGGGGCTCCAGATGCAACTGGGGAAGGATCCCCAGATCTCTCTCCCACTATAGGGCACAAGGCTGGGGGTCGCAGGTGGCAGAGCATCAGGGACCAAGGTTGAGCAAGAATGCAGACCAAAGTAACCAAGTACTGGGTCATGAAGCCTGGGAACACATCCCAGGGCTGCTTAGCTACCCTATGGGGCCTGAGGGAGGCACAAAGAGGCCTCCTGGAGCAGAAGGGAGATGGTAAACCAAAGTGCAAAGGGAGAGGGTAAACCAAAGTGCTCCACTTTCAAGGAGCAGGTTTGGGGCAAGGTATGGAGTGGCCTCATTCCATTCCCTAAGCCAGCAAGAAATGCCATCTGTAACTTTACGAGGTGACTATAGGGGTACAGGGAGCACTGTGGGAAAAATAGACTGCACTCTGTACAAGGAAGGTCCAATCCACTTCTGCCAGCTGGTGAGGGATTGCCCAGCCGGAAGTCAGCAAGAACTGCTGAGACAACAAGAGGGAGGTGACACAGCAACCACAGGGCCAAGAGAAAGCACTAGAGAGAGAACAGTGTCTGCAAAGGACTTGTTAGATGGGACTTATTTCCATTCCTCAGGTTCACGGCCTCTTAGAAGAAGGGCATCACCTGTCCTTTCTCCCGTGAGCAGGTGGTGTGGATTTGCTTCCAGAAGGACCAGCCTTTTCTGGGAGTATCCTGCTCTATTCCTTGGATGGCAGGAGCCAGCCTACTGAAGAACTGAGGGTGTACGTCTCCCAGCCAGTCCCAGATGCTGCTGCCAGGGCTTCAAATAAATGCCCACAGCTGCCCCGAATGTGACAGAGGCCTTAACACAGCCTGTAACCTCACTCTTCCTGCTTCTGCGCCAGCTTGCCTCCACATTTTTCTCTTCAACCACATCCCCAAGAGAACATGCATAGGCTCCATTGAGCCTTGGGGACTGGGACATTGCATTACTGATGCTTGATCAACTGCATTGTCTTCAGATCTCTTTTAGTTATGCCGTTTAAGAACCATCCACATGTGCTGGAACTAATGGCTGAGGCGGGACAGCAGGGTACCCCTAGTAAGTCAGAGAGAGCTGAAGAAGCCCAAGACTCACGGCCAGTCTGTGATAGAGAAATTGTCCTTAGGCCCTGGGATGGTGTCTGCAAAACTGAAGCCACAGGCAGAGAGCAGAGCTGGTAGGTGTGAAGTCAAGTCCTAACACTGGGGTCTGTGAAAGGTGTTAAAATAATTACCCCCTAGAATGCAGAACAGATTCATTTTAACAAGCAACACTCTGAGTAGGAATCAACAACACTCTACGACTTGATCTTCAGACCCAAACCTCAGGCAGCTCAACCAAGCTGGAGCTCAGAGAGCACCCCCTGGCCTAGGACCACCTGCCACCTCTCATAAGGTTCAGGGAGTGTCTTCCTGGGGACTCAGGCTCACCGGCAATTTTGCACTTTTCTTACAAAGTGAGGAATAGTCAGGTCACCTTTGAGTAGGTGAAACCGGAGAACACTGACAAAATTCTGTTCTGGCAAAAAGAAGTCTCCCCTGGCAGAAGGAGCCCAGCATTCCCATAAGGCAGGACTCTTAACCTTTCCTGTGCATTGTGAAAGAAAAGTAGAATCTTGGGACCCCAAATTCATTATGCTAAAGGAAAAGTTAAGCTTGGGAATTGAGTCGCCCAAAAACTATCTTTCTTTTGTTCCCAAACAGATAGTTGTAATTTCACAGGCTTGCTTTATCCCATGTAAAATGCAGATTTACTAAGCACAAGAAAAATGCATAAATGATTTTTCCTCTACCCACTTCTTTTCACATGTAAAATGTAGATTCACTGAGCACTAATCAGAGCCTCACAAGAATGTAACCACTTGCCTTATTGTCTACCCTCTCCTTTTTTTCTTCCCTCCTGCTTGCTCTTTCCCCTTTAAATACTGAAGTTCCCAAAACCCTCTTTGGAAAAAGAACAGGTCACAGATTCCACTGTGACTTGTGTTTCCTTTTCCCAGATGTGTCCTCAACCCTAGCAAAATAAAACCTCGAATTGATCGAGACCTGCTGCGGTCATATTTTTGGTTTACAGGAAGGACCCCTTTGGCAAATGCTTCAGACAAAAAATAGGGCCATAAAAAAACAATTATACTGAAAGTTATCAAAATATGTTTTTCAAAAATTATAATAATGCTGTGCTTTTCTATTAATGTCTTGAACAAAAGATTTGGAGAGGGGCCTGGTAGACAACATAATTATGAAATGGCAGTGAGCAGACGTGGGTTTTTGGATATTTGTAGCAACTGTCATGTGATATGAAAATCACCCCTGATTTCCATGACTGTACTTCATCTCCTGCAATCATATGGAAAGGAGCTAAGTTAGTGAGGGTTTGTGGAACTCTCCACGCAAAGCAGAATTCTTTCGTGCTCCTGAAATAATGCACAATATGCAAATCTTCCTGTAATCCACGGCCTCAAACTCTCATTAAAGTGGAAGGGGTTGTCCTGGGGACCCTTTGTTCAGAGTAGAAAGGAGAGTGGTGTTAGTGGAACAAAACCAGAGGGCGATGAGCACCAGGACCCAAGATTGAGGGAAACGATGCGCTGATGCGCCGTGGAGAAGGGGAGCCACCACGGGTAGCAAAGTGAACTTCCCCCGAATCACAGTTAAGCCCCCTGGGCCACATGGAGCTGTCATCTGCAGTTTTTCCCACCTCGGAGGCCTGACCCTGTGCTCTCCAGAATCAATGAGTAGATTTGGCCCTTTACATTCCCTGAGGCTTCCCTGATTGCTCATTAAAAGTATCTGCTCAGTCCTAGTGAATTGATTTACTTTGCCACAGTCCTCGAAGGATGCTACAGATCAAAAGGTGTCCAGGAAAGTGATCTTAAAGATGCTGACACTACTCCCAGTTACTGACTAGCGGTGTGCACGCCAGGCCCCTGTTCCAGGAGTCCAGGCCTCGCTCCATGGGGGAGCGTGGACTCACAGAGGAAAATCAATGTGCAGTATGCAGAAGAGAAGGCAACTGGATTTAGGTTGTTGCTGTTGGTTCCTTGTTTGCCTTTAGAGACGTATGAAAAGGTCCAGTCATTCTCTTTACAAAACAGAAATACAGAATATAAAACTCAATAAATGCAACAAAAATGAAAAAGACATCCATTTATAGAGGTGAAGAGAAAAATCAGGTCAATAGAGAAAAGCAGTTAGAAGAGAAAAGCACACACAGGCACAAACACACGGAGTATAAGACAGAGTGAAAAATAGATGGGGAAGGCAGGAGACAGAGAAAGAAACCCCAGCACTTACCAAACCCTTAAGGCAAAGCTCATCTCACTCATGAATCCTGCTCCCAATGGAAAATAAGCTACCCACTAGATTCAAAGTTTGGATAAACCTAGTAGCATGTGTTATTCAAAAAGCACTCTAATTTCTTTCTACATTCTGGAAGTCTCTGGTCCTCATTTAGGAAAGAAGAAAGTCTCTTGCTCCCCATTCCTGAAAGCAGCAAGCATCAAATTTCATTTTTCAGAGACCAAGATCTTCTACTTTTATACAGTAGCATCGCTCATGCGGCCTCTGGGCCTGTTTACACATAGAGACGATTCAAGTCCTGTTGCATTTTCACAACCATAGGCACAAATGATACCACGCCTTAGTGTTTCCCTGCCTGTGGATGCACTCAGATAAGAACTGGATGGAGCTTGCATGGCAGGTAGAGTTAGGAGTTACTGCTGAGCCTGTGAGAGACAGGCCTACTCTGAGAGTCCTGCTGGGGTCCCCAGGATGCAGTGAGCACTGTGTTCCTTTATCCACAGCCACCAGCAGGGGCTGGGGACAGTCTCCTTCATGACCTGCTCCCAGGACATCCTTCCACTGTCAAGAATCAGCCAGCACCTCCAACCCCCTTAATGTACCCACCCAGCAGTGTCAGCAAGCTGGGGACAGACATGCAGACAAGCTGGTTTGCATGAAACTCTGAAATCTTTTGAAAATAAAGACACATAGGCAACCTCAGGATGGAATTTTTATTCTAAATGCCTGATCCATCCTAATTGCCAAAAGTGATACTGGAAAAGGAAAATGAAAAATACAAAAAGCCTTGGATTTAGGCTATCTGTGTTTTCAAATGATTTAATAATGATGACAGGCAGGGGTTTACACCAACAGATCAAAAGTACAACAAACATTTATGGAGCCCTGCTAGGCACCAGGCACCATGGATATATCGATGTGTAAGACAGTCTCATGGAGCACACAGTCAGGACTCCCAGAGTTATTAACATCCCCCTCCACCCATGGTAGCCCCCACTTCCTAGAGGACAAGGAACCAAGTGTCAACTCTCTATCCATCACAACCACCTGACCAGCTGGCTTTGATTATATCCCCACTTTACAGCTGTGAAAACTGAGGCGGAGAGGCCAGAGGTGCACCAAGAAGACTACCCGTGCATGCTGAATTAGGCACTGCTAGTGGTAGATCAAGAGAGAGAGAGGAGGGGCCCTTGGCAAAGGCATTTCCAGGAGCATTGCAGAGTGATGGATTTAGGAGAAGGGGAAAGATGCCAGGGCCATGGGGCTCAGAGGGCAGAGGTGGCCTTGGAGAGGGAGAGTGCAGGCTGGGCCAGACCTGGGATCCCCCTCCATTTACATGTTGGGGTGTACCTGCCTTATTCTTTCTGCCCAGAGCCATGGCCATGCCCCCTACTTTTGGATAGTTCTCCCTGTGGTTTTAGAGGAGGTTCCCAGTCACAAGAGGCTCCCAACAGCAAGAGTGGGCCCCTGATCCAGGCTGGGCCCACTGCTCTGGCTGCAGTAACTGGCTCAAGGAGTGGGAGAAGACCCAAACCATAACATCACAGTCCTTTTCTGAGATCTGTAAAACCAAAGCTGGTTTACAATTATACTGAGGGAAAGTCTGGAATCATTAGTGGTCCCGTTTGCTGCCAGATGGATCCTGTCTGCCATGGAAGAGAATGAAGCCAACCTGTAGATACCAACAGAGAAGAGAGATGGGCAGAGAGTGTGCCAGGAACATTTAGATCCCTGGAACCAGGCTCCGAGGCCAACAATGCCATTCCCCTTCCATGATCTAGTTGGATGAGCCAATAAATTCTCCTTTTCCTTAAGCTATTAATAGTTGGGTTGGACTTTGAAAGCCAGTGACCAAAGCAGTTCTGGTTGATATATGGGTATGACTTACTATAAGGGGGTGCACAAAGCCAGAAATGGGTACTATATTCATTGGACAAAGTCTATTTGAGTGGCCACAGAGACCTCAAGATGCTCTGAGATGTGCGTAGGCCAAAATGCAAGGGAGAGAGACTGTGCTGGAACGAGCAGTGGAGGAACTGGCTGGGTTCCTGCAGTTTCCTGAGTGACGTGCACCCTTGAGCGTCCACTGGAAAAAGCACCCACAGACATGACCCACAGAGGACCGCACATTATAGCTTATTCCATCACCACATGGGGCGACCCTGAGACTGCCTTCCACTCCAGTAGGACACTGAGTGTGGGTGGCCCTTGCTAGACCTGGTGAGAACGGGCTCCACTGAGAAGACAGAGCAAGGAAAGGCTATGATTGCCAGGAACAGCAACTTTGAAGAAGAACTCTCCTTCTCAGTGTGCCAGGAGGCCTGAGCGTCGTGGGAGGGCTTTCGTTTGAGGGCTGTTTCAACAAAGGATTTACTCATTTAATTACTTAAGTGGAGGTAAAATCATACTGTCCTCCTTCAGGGACTGAGCTGTCCAAAGAAAAGTCATATTCTACAGGAAAAATTACTTGAAACAATTGGATCCTTGGCATTCAGCTTCCTCAATCTTTATTTTCCTAAAATATGTCTTCAAGGAAAGCCAGCTCCTGGGCTCTAAGTAAGCATAAGCTCTGATGGTAGCCAAGAGACTCATATATTTAGGATGAAAATCCGGCTTAGCAAGGACAGTAGGGAGGAAGGGACAACACACAGCCCACCCTGACAGAAGCAGCCAGACTTTGGACCTGCTGGCAAATAGCCTCACACGCTCAATATGAAGTGCGAACAAAGAGATCCACTGCCATGTGTTTTATACGAGTGCAAGAGAGAAAATAACTCAAATGTCCATCCTTTGGAGGCAGGATAAATCCACCACAGTGCGTACAAATGACAGAGTGCAACACTTGGAATGGTTCACAGAGAACAAAGTTCTTTATAGACTGTTATGGAAAGATCTCTCAAATACTTTATTAAGTGAAATAACACCAAATAATGGCAAGGTGCCAAACAGTGTTGATAGTGTGCTGCCTTCAGTACAAGAAGGGATATTTAGAATATGTACTTAGATTTGCTTGAATTTGCACAAAGAAACACGGAGAGAATTTTTCGTATGGCTGCAAGGCAGTGAGCAATGGAGTCAGTGGAGTCAACTGGAGACAGTGGGAAACAGACTTCACCGGGTGCCTTTCAGTTGCTTTAATTTTTATACTGTGTGTATTCAAAATAATGATGAAATAATAACACAGAACTCTATGAAAAAGACATCATTTTCATTATACAAATCAACTGTTTTAAAAAAATCCCAGCCTGGACAACATGGCAAAACCCTGTCTCTACAAAAAATACAAAAAAATTAGCTGGGTGTGGTGGCGCACTCCTGCTGTCCCAGCTGCTCAAGAGGTTCAGGTGGGAGGATCACTTGAGCCCAGGAGAAGGAGGTTGCAGTGAGCTGAGATCGGGCCACTGCACTCCAGCCTGGGAGACAGAGCCAGGCCCTGTCTCAAAAGTATATATATATGAAAACATCTTTTTTAGAAACCCTTAGAGCAGATCACACTGTGCTGTGTTGTACTCTGAAAAGCCAACAGAACATTTAACAAACGTTAATCCATATCAGGCCCCAATTCAACAAGTGCTGTGTGCTGCTCCCTTGTTCTTTGGGAATACACACGGTATGTCGAGTGGGGAATCTCTCCTCTTAATCTCTCACAATTCACCCACTGTTCAGGACCAGCCCTGACTCAGATCCCTCAGGCCACAGAGGCTGTTGCAACTCAGCCCCTAGCTCCCTACCCTGACGCTCTGGGTTATAGCCTTGGCGCTGTGAATCTCCTCTTCTACTGGCAGAGGCTCAGTCTGCACCTGGCTCCTTTCAGGAGATTGGACTCCCCAGCCCCTTTCCGCTCTGTTCATTAAAAACCACCACCGCAGCGGCTGGCTCCCCGGGGCAGCCACCACAGAGGCTGCCGCATTTGTTCTGATGTGAGCTGGATTCGGAGAGCTGGTTGGGTTCATTTCCTGTGCTTCCAGCCTCCGTCTCCATTGGCAGCACGCACTCACCATGGTAACGCTCAGGCCGCTTTTTGGAAACCCTCACTTCTCCTTGCTTAAAACTATTCAAAGAAAAATCCATCCAAGCCCATCAAGGAAAAGGTACTTATTAAATACCTTTCCCAAAGTTAAAACATCTCCAACAAGGAGCTGTTTGAGTCGCCTTCCAAGTTGTGTGTCCCTGAGACACATGCATAATTAGGTTAAACATGGAGCTGGAAGTAAAAAGGCACCACACTTACCCAGAACAAGAAAAGGTCAGAACGCTACCCCTCTGTGAGCCCTCACACAAAAGCTCGGGAAATGGAGGCTGTGGTTTTCAGGGAACGGGGCACGCGCTTGTGTGCGGCACCCCGAATCGTTCCCGCTGGTTGATCGTCACGCTCTGTGAGCTCTTTCTAAGGTACATTTGCTATATTCATTAAAGGAGAGAACATTGGAAGCGTTTAAAATAAAATGTCTTGTGATTTTCAAAATCATGAACATTTCCAGCAGGCTGAAGAGAAAGGGCTTTCTTGGTTGCAATAAGAAAGAAAGAGAAAAAGAGAAAACCTCCTGAAAAAAAGGGGGGGAGTGGTGATGGGGTCCATGTGATGCTGAGGTTTGTGTTTGTTTTGCTGATTTTCAGTAAGCAGGATTTGTTTCTTTTTCGCCTTCATTTCCAGTTCTGTATTTTGCAGCTGTCACTGGATGGTGGTTTGGAAGCCCCTCAAATTCAATTCAGAGCCATGTTGTCCATGAAATGTAAGGGTTGCCCAATTCAACGCAGAAACTCCCATCTGTGAGGCCTTGGTATCAGGAGGGCTTATGAGAGCAATAAAGCTCATCTGCTACCACGGAGAACCTCAGTTTCTGACAATGGGGGCTAGAACTTACAAAACTAAATGAAATTATTTCTTAAACTCAACTGCCCCTAATTTAAAAGGAATATGATAAGTTCAGAAATGAAGGTTTTTGATTACAGGATCCCAGGCCTATGAAAGAATGCCTGGCTAGAAAAATAAGATTCCTGTTTTCTTACTAATTATAAAAGCACTTATTATGACAGCCCGTAATTACTTAGATATGGCCATTCCAAAGGACAAATTATGTCTACTTAAAGGTAACTACAACAAAAACACAGTATAGCACAGATATCTACTCTACACCTGTAATCCTGGCTCCTTGCTCTAGCATTAAAGTGGTTAAATGAACTGGCAAAATCTCTCATTAGGGGGAGCCAAGAGGTAGTTCCAGCATTTGGACCTACAGTGAAGTTCCAGCATTTGGACTCACAGTGAAGAATGCAGTCTCAAAAACACAAACCCAGACGGACACATCAGGTACCTAATTCACTCGGTGAAGTCTCACAGCTTAGTCTGATGTTTACTCATGACACATACACACCCGCCCTCTCCCAAAACAAATAAGACTCTCCCAGTTACTCACCTAGACCACCCTGACAAATGTCTGTGCGCGTGGCTCCACCAATGATAAACTGAGGGCTGGGACATAACTCCTGAAAGTAATTTGGAACAAAACACAAGTCACAAGGTGCTCAGTGACGGTGGCAATCTGGGGAAAGGAACATCAGAGTCCCAGGTTGCAGAGCTAGAAGAAACCCAGGATTGTCTACTGCCCATCACATGGTTTTATTGCTGAGGACTCTGAAGCCCAGAGAGGGGATGAGCCCTGCCCATAGTCACTCAGCCGCGGGTGAACAGAGCAGGAGCTGGAGTCCAGAACCCCTGCCAGGACTAGTGTTTTCATTTTTTATTTATTTTTTATTTTATTTTATTTTACTTTATTGAGACAGCATCTCGCTTTGTTGCCCAGCCTGGAGTGCAGTGGCATGATCTCGGCTCACTGCAACCTCCGCCTCCCGGATTCAAGTGATTCTCCTGCCTCAGCCTACCACATAGCTGGGATTACAGGCGCATGCCACCACACCCAGCTAATTTTTTTTTTTTTTTTTTTTTTTTTGTATTTTTAGTAGAGACGGGGTTTCACCATGTTGGCCAGGCTGATGTTGAACTCCTTACCTCAAGTGATCCATCTGCCTCGGCCTCCCAAAGTGCTGGGATTACAGGCATGAGCCACAGCGCCCAGACAGGACTAGTGTTTTAATACTATATGTGTGGTGTGGGTGTGTGGGTGTGAAAAGGTGGTGAGGAGCAGGGAGGTAGGAGAAAGGCAAAGGCTGAGATAATATGTGATGAAAAATGATCTCACCCATTCAGACAACACCCCTATTTACATAAAGAGAAGATTAGAAGAATATTTAGCAAAATGCTGTGCACCCTGTGGGCACTCATTAAAGTCTTGACTAAATGATAATGACCCCATGTGCTGATGGACACACCGAGGTGTCAGACGTACCATGTATCCTGAGACGAGAACTCATCTCCGATACATTCACATATCTGGCCTACACTTCCTCCACTCACCTATCTCAACTGGCATCTGCCTACAAGCAATCTCATGGCCCTGGCACTCTGTTGGGGCACAATGACACATGCTTTAGTCATCCTTTCTTTGTTTACCCAGCAAGGATTTTTTGAGTGCCCATTCTGTATCCAGTACCCTTTGAACCACGGCAGGCAGGGGAAAGAGGGAAACATGGTGAAATGAAGAAAGAAAAGAAAGAAACCACGTAGTTCTTGGCCTCAAGGTGCTTTTGGTGTATATAGCAAACCAAGATTGACATTGTGAAAAAGTCAGAGAAAAAAGGCTGGTGCATAATAATAGAATGCAGGCTATATCCACAAAGGGAGAAAAAACACAAAGAGAGAAAAATGAGAAGGGCCCAATAGGGATGATGGCTGCAAGACTTAGTGGATGGGAGATGATGCCTGTCCATTAGAAAGGTAGGATGCAGGAGCAGTCTACGTACTGGATCCTAAAGAAGAGATGGGTCTACCTGTTCACCAGGCAAACTGTGAGGGAAAAAGGGCAGGACCTCGAGGGACAAAACAGAAGTCAGCCTACATTTAATCGGAGGCATCCTGGGCTGCACTACATCAAAGACTGTCTGGCCACAGAGAGAGAGAATCATTTCGTTCTTACTTCATAGAGGTGAAGAAAGGGCAGATCAGAAAGGACCAGGAAGCAGGAGGGTGGGCTGAGGGCAGATGCATGGGGTCTGGATGAAGCTGGCAATGGGGATTCTGGGATTCTGTTGTGTGAGGTGGAGCCTTCCAGGTGGCAGCCCCATAGCCTCTATAAGGTGCTGGCTCCTGCTGAAATGGCAGAAACAGCTCCTCTGGGCTGACTTTTTTTCAAGTATTAAAAAAAATTATGCTGGGTGCAATGGCTCATGCCTGTAATCCCAGCACTTTGGGAGGCCAAGGTGGGCGGATCACCTGAGGTCAGGAGTTCGAAACCGTCCTAGCTAACATGGTGAAACCCCCTCTCTACTAAAAATACAAAAATTAGCCAAGCGTGGTGGTGCACCCCTGTAATCCCAGCTACTCGGGAGGCTGAGGCAGGAGAACCCAGGAGGCGGAGGTTGCAGTAAGCCAAGATCACGCCATTGCACTCCAGCTCGGGCAACAAGAGCGAAACTCCATCTCAAAAACAACAATAACAACAAAAATTTATTTACCTGTTTTTCATTGAAAAACTAATACATGAACATGAGAAAAAAAACCAACAGTAAATAATGGTGTAAAACACAAAATCCCTTCCGCCTCAGAGTCCGCACTGGTAACGTTTCTTAAGTGTCCCTCCAGAAACTGTCTTCTGATATGAAAGCATATTTATGTACATACACACTTTTTTTTTTTTTTTAGACACAGTCTCACTCTTTCGCCCAGGCCAGAATGCAGTGGCGCGATCTCGGCTCGCTGCAAGCTCTGCCTCCTGGGTTCACGCCATTCTCCTGCCTCAGCCTCCCGAGTAGCTGGGACCACAAGCACCTGCCACCACGCCCGGCTAATTTTTTGTATTTTTAGTAGAGACGGGGTTTCACCGTGTTAACCAGGATGGTCTCCATCTCCTGACCTCGTGATCTGCCCACCTCGGCCTCCCAAAGTGCTGGGATTACAGGCGTGAGCCACTGGGCCCAGCCACATACACACATTTTTATCACATATGTCTTGTATGTATGTCTCAGGACATAGAGAGCTTTGTAACTTCATTAAAAGTACCATAAGTTATTTAGCTCGCTTATTTTCTTGCCATTTATTTATTTGTAAATAAAGGTTCTCTAGTGATGGACCTTTAGTTTTTTGTTTATTCATTCGCTTTCAGTCTTTTGCAATCTCTGGCGGCGACTTAAAGAGAAAAGTGGCACCAGCCAATCTGGATGTTCTAACAGTGTGCAGCTGCAAATGTTCACCCCGGGTGCCCAAGAGCTCCCAGTCTCCAGGCAGTCATTTTTTGGCAAGTAAAAGGCAGAGAGATCTGATAGAGTAATAAGTAAAAAGAAAGAGAAAAAAAATTTAATTTAAATGTTGTTTAAAAAAAAAGAAGGAAAAGGTTGTATCGTTAAGAGGAAAGAAAAGACAGCACACTCAATAGGGGTTTGGAAGAATCTCTTTTCTTAAAAACTCTGTTAAAATAGGTTCTTGGCTGGGCATGGTGGCTCACACCTGTAATCCCAGCACTTTGAGAGGCCAAATTGGGTGGATCACCTGAGGTCAGGAGTTTGAGACCAGCCTGGCCAACAGGGCAAAACCCTATCTCTACTGAAAATATAAAAATTAGCCAGGCGTGGTGGTGGGTGCCTGTAGTCCCAGCTACTCAGGAGGCTGAAGCAAGAGAATCACTTGAACCCGGGAGGCAGAGGTTGCAGTGAGCTGAGATTGCACCACTGCACTTTAGACTGGGCAACAGAGTGAGACTCTGTCTCAAAAAATAAATAAATAGATGAACAGGTTCCTGTTCTTCATCCTCCATTCATCCATCAGTCTACTGAAATCTGACTTCTATACCCATAGCTTTATAAAACTCCTCTCACCCATTCACCAATAATAACTAACTTCTCTTTGCATTCGGTACCGTTGGCTATTCCCTCTCTGAAATTGACTTCCATACCCTTACTCACGCTTGATTTTCTCCTTGCTTCTCTGAGCATTTCTCCTCAGTCTCCTTCATGCATTCCTCTACTGTGCTTACCCCTAAGTATCAAGGAACCCCTGGCTCTTGGTCCTCAACCCTCTGAGATTATCCCATTTCATACAGCAGTAACACCCCTAAGTATTCTCTCTCAGTGACATCATTCAACCCCATGGCTTCAACTATTAACTGCAGAATATGCTGATGCTTCCAAAATAACTCCCTGAGCTGTATCTTCAGTTACCTGTGTCACATTGCTCATGAGACAGAATTTCATTCGATTCATATCTAATAGGCCTCCCAAGTTCTGCTAAAATGTTGAGTTTGGGTTGGAAGACAGAGTGATTGGCAAAGGCTACAGACAATTACAAGTAATATATACAGAATGGTGCTAAGTGGTTTGTAGGTAGATGGAATGTCCATTTTTCTACGTGGCACTCAGTATAATTCAAAAATGCCCCCACCCCAGAAAAACACATACACACACACCAAGAAATGTCATGACTAATATGTTGCATGAATCTTTCAGGAACCACAGAAAGTCCCCAGCTTTGGGCTGGGCATGGTGGCTCACATCTGTAATCCCAGCACTTTGGAAGGCCAAGGTGGGCTGATCACTTGAGGTCAGGAGTTTGAGACCAGCCCAGCCAACATGGTGAAATCCCATCTCTACAAATAAAAGTGCAAAAACTAGCTGGGCATGGTGATGTGCACCTGTAATCCCAGCTACCCAGGAGGCTGAGGCATAAGCATTGTTTGAAACCAGAAGGCGGAGGTTGCAGTGAGCCAAGATTGCGCCACCACACTCCAGCCTGGGTGACAGAGTGAAATTCTGTCTCAAAAAAGAAAAAGAAAAAGAAAGTCCCCAGCTTTGCAAGGAGATTCCATCTCACTACGATGCCCAAAGAACTTACCCCAAGTCTTCTCTCCATTACTAAGTTCCTGTTGAAGCACAGATCAGAGATACAAAGTAATTGGCAGTCAGAGAGGTTTTAAAGAGGCAGAATTCTGTGAAGAGGCAGCCTCCCACCTACCCACACTTGGAACCCTTTTTTTATCTTTCCTAATAACAATCGTGTCTTTTTAGTAACACTGTTTTCTATTACTCAAGCGAGGATCTCAAAACACTCCATAAATACAAATTACTCTAACCTAGGATTAGCCTCTGATGACCAGGCCTAAGGAAATACAGGTATCAGTCAAGAATCCAAGGCAGAAAGTGACTGAAACCTACACTGTCTCAGTGATGATGGCTACTTGGCCACACTGCTCTCCTAGAGCGTTAACCATGTCTGATAGCTTTGGTTTGCACTTTAGGAGCTCTGGTTTTTAGAACCCCCAGAGATGCTGCCGTCTTCATCATCATCATCTTCAAGTATAGCCATATTGCTTGACCCAGCACCTCTGTCCTTCTGTGATCTGGCCTCACTGGATGTTTCCAGCTTTGTCTGTCAGTTTCCCACAGTGAGTGATTATCACCCTCCTCCCATCACAATGGACTCCCACCTTCCTCTGAATACACTTGCTCCCGATGCACTGCCACAACCTAGTACCTCTGCCCACACCTGTGCCTTCTCTTCAGTCTCTCTCCCAATTCTCTTCCATTAACAATCCCAACTCAAATGTCTCCGGTAATTAACCTGCCCCAGTTTCGCTGTCAAATTTAACTGCTTCTTCCCCTGAACTCCCATACATTGTGTTCATATTTCTATTTATTTCACCCTCTGGATAGTCTGTCTTGTAATAATAGCTAGATTTCCTCATTCAAGCCTCCCAATAACCCAAGCCTCCCAAAAAACAGTGAAGTGGGTAATATTATTATCCCCATTTTATGGATGAGGAAACTGAGTCTTGGGGTGGTTAGTAACTTCTCCATGGTTCCCCAGCTAGCAAATGGCCAGAGGGGACCAGAAACCTGATCTCCCTGACGCACGAGCTCATGCTCTTAACCACTCTGTGGCCTGCCAGCTGTCCACTTGTCCGTATGTCTCTCCCTGATGAGCCAAAGCTCCACAAAGACTCCTCTCCAGCACCTGAACACAACCAGCGCGCAATAAATCATGGCTAAACTGAAAACTCCAGATTCACTCCAGATGTAGCAGCTGAAGAAAGAGTGGAAGCTCCAAGCTGAGGCCTGTCACCCTCATCCTTATCCTAACCTCCCAACAATTCATCCCCTTGACATTTCTCTTAAATTGGGTCCTTACTATGCAGCTGACATCACCTCATTGCTGTCTTGCTGTATTTCTCCTTAAGATCAATAAACCACTTAATTGCCAAAAAGTGGACACTTCAGGGAAGAATATCATTGACTGTGCTGTACCAGGGCCCACTCATGCTGGGCATTCCTCAAACCACAGGACCTGGGCTGGGCATTGACCAAGCTCAGAGGGGAAGCCAGAAAATAAGGAGGCAAAAATCTACCTGCTAAGAACAACCCCGATCTCGCATAGCCAACCATGCTGTTTGTGGTAAGATTGCTCTTGCCCAACCCTAAATTGTCTCAGGATTGTGAATAACCAAAAGTTCATCCTGAGAGCCCATGCTTGACCTTGAGCCCTTCCTCTGGCAAACTTGTCCTGAAACCCTTGGGACAAGAGCCCAAGCAAATCTTTGCTCAATTGCTTATGAATAGGCAGAAACACCCAGCAGGGGCAGGATGTCAAATGGCATGATTTCAGAAAACATCTAAGTACCAAGCTCTATTTTATTATTGAGAGGACAAAAACATGTATACATATATGTTCAGCCCATCTCATCTGCTTTCCCCCAAAGGCCGGTAGAAATTAACATCTGTGTGGGAACCAGGATCATATGAGTCACATTTAGGCAGTGGACTTAAAGCCCCCAACACTGAAGAAGTACAAAGTCACCCTCAAAAGCAGCAATGAAATAAAAAAGCAAACGACACAATTAAAAATGGGCAAAGGGGCTGGGCGCAGTAGCTCACACCTGTAATCCCAACATTTTGGGAGGCCAAGGCAGGTGAATCACTTGAGACCAGGAGTTTGAGACCAGCCTGGCCAACATGGCAAAACCCAATCTCTACTAAAAATACAACGTGGTGGCGGGAGCCTGTGGTCACAGCTACTTGGGAGGCTGGGACACGAGAATCACTTGAATCTGGGAGGCAGAGGTTGCAGTGAGCCAAGATCGCACCACTGCAGTCCAGCCTAGGCAACAGAGTGAGACCCTGTCTTAAAAATAAATAAATAAAAATAAAAATAAAAAAAGGCAAAGAACTTGGATAGATATTTCTCCAAAGATGATCTACAAATGGTCAATAAGCACATGAAAAGATGCTCACCATCACTGATCTTTGGGGAAACGCAAATCAAAACCACAATGAGATGTCACCTCACACCCATTAGAATGGCTACTATCAAGAAACAGAAAATGGCTGGGTGCAGTGGCTCACACCTGTAATCCTAGCACTTTGGGAGGTCAAGGTGGGCAGATCACCTGAGATCAGGAGTTCAAGACCAGCCTGGCCAACATGGCAAAACCCTGTCTCTACTAAAAATATAAAAATTCATTGGGCATCGTTACGAGTGCCAGTAATCCCAGCTACTCGGGAGTCTGAGGCAGGAGAATCACTTGAACCCGAGGGACAGAGGTTGCAGTGAGCCAAGATCACGCCATTGTACTCTGGCCTGGGTGACAAGAGTGAAACTCCATCTCAAAAAAAAAAAAAAAAAGAAAGAAAGAAAACAACAAACATTGGCAAGGATGTGGAGAAATAGGAACCCTGTGCACTGCTGGTGGAAATGCAAAATGGTGCAACCACTATATAACACAGTATAGCGGTTCCTCAAAGACTTGAACCACATGATCCAGCCATGGGTCATATCTTTTGGGTATATAACAAAAAGAACTGGAAGCAGGGTCTCAAAGAGAAGTTTGCATACACATGTTTGTAGCAGCATGATTCACAATAACCAAAATGTAGAAGCAACCCAAGACCAACAATGGACAAATGAATAAACAAAATGTGGTCTATACACACCACAGAATACTATTCAACCTTCGAAAGGAAGGAAATTCTGACATATGCCACAACATGGATGAATCTTGAGGATATTATGCTAAGTGAGTTATGCCAGTCACAAAAGGACAAATAACTGTGTAATTCCACTTATATGAGGTACACAGCATAGTCAAATTCAAAGAGACAGAAAGTAGAACAGTGGTTGTCAGAAACTGGGGGAAAGGGCCAGGTGCAGTGGCTCACACCTGTAATCCCAGCACTTCGGGAGGTCGAGGTGGGTGGATCACTTGAGGTCAGGAGTTCCAGACCATCCTGGCCAACATGGCAACACCCCATCTCTACTAAAAATACAAAAAATTAGCCGGGCTTGGTGGCAGGTGCCTGTAATCCCAGCTACTCAGGAGGCTGAGGCAGGAGAATCGTTTGAACTGGGGAGGCAGAGGTTGCAGGGAGCCGAGATCGCGCCACTGCACTCCAGCCTGGGCAACATTGAGAGACTCCATCTCAAAAAAAAAAAAAGAAAAAGAAAAAGAAAAAAGAAAAGAAAAGAAATTGGGGGAAGAATGAATGGGGAGTTTTTAAATGTGTATTTAGTTTCTGTTTTGCAAGATAAAAAAAATTCTGGTGATGGAGGGTGGTGATGGTTGCATAGCAATGGGAATGTACTTAATGCCACTGAACTGTACATTTAGAAGTGGTTAAGATGGTAAATTTTATGTTATGTGTATCAAACCACAATTTAAAAATAAATGAGTAAATGCAACAAATGAACTTACAATGCACCACATTTCTGGATACCCCGATCTCTTTGCAAACCCCTGAAAGGCCTCTTGGGAGGAAAAAATAATAATGAAGCATTTAGGAACAGGCTAATTTTCTGAGCATTCAATGCATGTTCCTCATAGAGATAGGATCAGAATCTTTACTGATTCAGGAGTCTATTCAATAACCTGTAAGATCTTAGAGGATAAGTCTGCATTCTCTAATGTACCCTTGTGGTATGTGAGCATGAGCCTGCCCAAAAGCAGCTGTGTGATAATTTTTCACTGATGATCAGGGACGGAGAAGTTAAATTTTGACACACATTTATTTACTCAACACGCACTTGAAAACTCCAAATAGGAGTCCTTCAATTGCACCTTCTGCATTACTCAGGTTCCACTGCCTCATGCTCTGAATTTTACTTCCTCCGTTGACAGCCACAAATCAGCACATCCAGTCTACAATTACCGCATTTCCACAGACCATGAGGACAGATGAAGACACGGTTTGGGGAAGAACAGGCTATGTGGTTAAGGAGATAAAATCTCTAAGGATTTCAAAGAAAGGAGAAAAACTAAGCAAAGGTTAACTGATACCTGACTTTGGTCTCTAAAGGAAAATTTTCTCTCCCTCCTTCCCCAACCCCAAGACCCTTGGGATCTGCAATGGTGCCCCTCCCTAAGGCTTTTCACCACCCAGTGGGGACAACCCAGGTTCCCATGGCCCATCATTTATGCCTCTGTACAGTTCTTACTTCATTCTGCCTTGGGCTTCAGTCCTTTATTCACACCTCTGTCTCCCCACACTTTCCATCAGAGCTGAGACCACAGCTCCTTCCTCAGTTTCTTCCTGACCACATTCCCAATCAGTGCAGAGCCCATGCCTGGCACAAAACAGAAGCTCAAAAAAACTGTCTGTTGAAATGAAATGTGGCTGTCTTGAAATTAGAATATAAAACCATTGCTCCCAATCTGGATTTTGTCAACATACCAGAGTAATCCCATAGGTTTCAGATGGGAATGGGAAGATGAATCACAGTGGGCAGGAGGGCAGCATGGCCTAGGAGTTATTCTCAGAGATGAAAACTGTTGGACAAAATCAGCAGGATCAAAGCAAAGAGGGTAGAGGTAGCTGGAGTTAAATAGTGATTTTGACCATTTTAGAAGTACTCTTCCTTTATGTTCTGTTTCAACCACTGCCAAGAAAATAGGAACCCTGACTTGATTTCCCTATCATGGTTTAGAAGACAAAAGGTGCCCAGGTCATTTCATAGCCCCTCTCCTGAGACGTTGTTATGAGCTCTGTTGAACAGAGCACTTTGTATGGATGAGCTCAATTCTCACAACCACTCTATATGGGGGAGGTTCTCATCCCTGAGGAATCACTTGACAGGGGTCACGTAGTCATAGGTCATGGGCCTAGGTTTTGGGAGGACTGTTCTTCATCCCTTGCCCTTGAGCTTTGGGTAGTATCAGTAACCGCATCCAGGAGCCCCTGCCTTCCGTCTGCATCCACAGAACCCCAGCTCCCACCTTTCCACTCACCAGCCCTGATGGAATAATGTCAATTCATGGCCTTGAGCAACCGTGCACCTTTCAGCAATGATGTTGTCACAATTTACCCACCGGCTGACTGCATCCAGCACTGAGTTGTTCCATTGTGCACTGGCCCAGGGACCGTATGCAGTAATGACAACTATGTATTCTGCATCTATTATGTTCTGGGCACTATGCTCTGAGATTTGTCTCTAATTCTCATACCAACTCTGAAAAATAAGGTGCCTGTAAATGCCATTTTACAGATGAGAAAACTAAGGCTCACAGAGTTTACCTGCCCAAAACAACACAGGCAGAGCTAGGATTCAAACCTAACTTACCTAGTTCCAAAGCTCATCCATGCTCTTCTCTCTATACCTCACAATCTCTGAACAAGAGTTCAGGCCGGGTGTAGTGGCTCACATCTGTAATCCTAACACTTTGGGTGGCTGAGGTGGGCAGATGGCTTAAGCCCAGGAGTCCAAGACCACCCTGGGCAACACAGCACAATCCTGTCTCTACAAAAATATATAAACATTAGCTGGGTGTGGTGGCACGTGCCTGTGATCCCAGCTACTTGGGAGGTTGAGTTAGGAAAATCACCTGAGCCCAGGAAGGTTGAGGCTGCAGTACACTGTGATCGCACCACTGCACTCCAGTCTGGGTGACAGAGTGAGACTCTGTCTCAAAAAAAAAGAGTTCAAAAGGTGGTGGGGGTCCAGGTGCAGTGGCTCATGCCTGCTATCCCAGCACTTTGGAAGGCCGAGGCAGGTGGATCACCTGAGGTTGGGAGTTCGAAACCAGCCTGACCAACATGGAGAAACCCCATCTCTACTAAAAATATAAAATTAGCCAGACATGGTGGCACATGCCTGTAATCCCAGCTACTCGGGAGGCTGAGGCAGGAGAATCACTCGAACCCAGGAGGTGGAGGTTGTGGTGAGCTGAGATCGTGCCATTGCACTCCAGCCTGGGTGACAGAGCAAGACTCCATCTCAAAAATAAAAAGTAAAAAAAGGTGGTGGTGGATGGGTCTGAAATATGAGATCCAGACACTTAGGATCCACAGCCTCAACTTCTCCCTCAGTTCCTCTTGATCAGATGTAAGGCCCCTCCACCTTGTATGTCACTCAACAGCAAGCCCGCTTCCTTACCGTGGGCCGCTTCCAGATGATGCCTTGAGTTTGCGGAGAGCCTGGTCCAAGATCCTTGTAGCCCAAAGCTGATGGACATGCTGGGAACTCGGGGTCCTTAAATAGGACCCCTGAGTCCAAGCACTGTTGCCTCAGGGTCTTGAAATCCTGGCCCAAGTATTTCAAAGCGTTTTGGTTGGAGCCAAGACCTTGAGTGGCTGCCCGCTGCCTAGATACACCAGCTGCCTGGGCTGCCATGGCCGTGGGCTCTGTAGGGTGGACAGAAGGGCAGGGCTGCACTGTACTCTCAGACACCCACTCCACTGGGAGGGGAGCTACAAGGCACTAAGGGAGGTGGAGCAGACAAACATTTCACCTGAGGCCCTGTTCCAGAAGGAAGTGAGTCATGGCCAGGGACAAATATGTACCCAAGGTCCAGGCCTATCTGCCCCACCTTCTTTTTCTGCCTTTTGCAAATAATTTGGGGTCTGGGAACCTTCCAGCGCCCATCCCAGGCCATTAGCCTAAGAAATCCATTAGGATCTTGACCCCACCCCGGCATTCCCTCCACACACCTCTTTGCAAGACCTGCTTGCCTTGCATAAAGCCCATTGACTGAGATGAGAAGGCTCATTGTGCAGCTTGAAGCAAATATTCATCAAGGAATTGGAGGCATGGCTCTGAGCAGGAAGAAGGCAAGTAGTTACAGGGGCCTCCTTTCCTGCCAGAAAAGTTTGGGTGCATATTTCCTAGGAAGGCAAAAAATATCAGAAGGTGGTGATTCACAGGCCAGATTTGGAATAAGCCTGACTGGAGGAGGTTCCACCTGTGAGTGAACACTTTGGCCTCTGACTGCCTCGGTTTCTATCCCAGCTTCCCCAGTAATTTGCTCTGTCATGTTGGGCAAGTTATTTAACCTCTTTTCTCCTCAGTTTTTTTTATCTATAAACTGGAAGATCATAGTAGAGCCTACCTCAAAGGGTTGTTCAGAAGAGTGATGAGATCTGCTTAGAACAGTATGGAAGTAACATTCAGTGAATGTCAGGTATCACTATTCCTTGAAGCCAGGATTCCCAGAAAGGCCTTGGAATCAAGAGCCTTGATTCCAGTCTCAGAAGTGAGTTACAAGCTGCATGACCTTGGATTAGTCACTTCTCTCTGGGCTCCAGTTTCCTACATCTGGTCTACCTGAAGGATGTTAACCACACCAATGCTTTCTGAATTTCAGTGTTTGTGGCACACTAGGAAATGGTCCCCCAAGGATACCAGGTCCTCATCTTGAGAACCTGTAAATAGTCCCTTATCTGGGAAAAGGGTTTTTGCTGTTATGACTAAGTTAAGGATCTCAAGATGAGAAGATTATCCTGACCCTAAATACACAAGTGTCTTCATAAGAGGAAGGTAGAGGAAGATTTGACAATAGACAAAAAGGAGAGGTGATGAGATGAGGAAGGCAGAGGTTAGCGAGATCCTGCCCCACTCCAGGGAACACCAGCAGCCACAGGACCTGGAAGGGGCAAGAAGGGATTCTCCCCTAGAGCCGCTGGAGGGGTGTGGGCCTGCCGACACCTCGACTTCACAGCCTTGGGACTTCTGGCCTCCAGAACGGTGAGAGAATACATGTATGTTGTTCTAAGCCACCACATTTGTGGTCATTTGTTACAGAAGAAGCAGGAAACAAATACAGTGTGCAGAAGAATCCCCCAGAGCACTCGCTCAAAATGCTGATTCCCTAATAGGTGCTACCACAAATCCTCCACCCCCATCCCTCCCAAAAGAGAGTTCTAACTCAGGAGGTCTGAAGTAAGACCCAGGAATCTGCAGTTTTTAAACCAGTACCCCAGAGATGATGCTAATACAAGGATCCAGGGATGCCCTCTGAGAAGCTCTGGACCAGCCGACCTCTGAGGTCTTCTAAGCCAACTCTGACGACCTTCTAAGCCAGTGACAGTCCGTGTGTTAAGCACTTAGCTAGGTGGGTAGGTCTGAGCAAGTAGAAAGAAGGGTTGCTCCCAGGTGTTCAGAAAAACATGTGGTTTCCCAGGTTTCATCAGAAACTCAAGGCCAGGCCAGGCATGGAGGCTCAGATCTGTAATCTCAGCATTTTGGGAGGCTGAGGCAGGAGGATCGCTTGAGCCCAGGAGTTCAAGACCAGCCTGGGCAACATAACAAGACCCAGTCTCTAAAAAAAATAATGAAAAAATTAGCTGGGCATGGTGGTGCGTGCCTGTAGTCCCAGCTACTCAAGAGGCTGAGGTAGGAGGATTGCTTGAGCCCAGGAGGTCAGGTCAAGGCTGCAGTGAGTCACCCACTCCAGCCTGGGTGACAGAGTGATGAAACTCTGTCTGAAAAAAAAAGAAAGAAATAAAGAAAAAGAAAGAAATTCAAGGTCAAAATGGCCTTCAGAGGCTAAAGCTAGCCCCAGAAAGACTATGGTCCATGCCCTCTTGGGGACCCCGTCTTCCTTCCCTCAACATCACTTTCCCCTTGATTCCACATCTGCCCACTATTAAGCTCATCTAGTGTTCACAGTTACGTTTTCACCAGCCCACACAGTTGACACTCTCTCACTTGGGTGGCCCCAACCACCCCTAAAACCAGAACCACAACTCCATTCAGTCAACACAGAATGGTCATTGCAAATCTTGGCCGTGTCACTGCCAAGCTTAAAACCCCCAGTGGCTGCCCACTGCTCCTGGGAGAAGAGTAAGGGGGGTTTCGCACAGCCCATTAGACCTTGAGCAGCTGACCCCGCCTACCTTTCCTCCTGCTCCATTCTCCCCTCCTGGCTTTCTTTCCATTCCTGGAATGTTGTGTTCTGTCCCGCTTCAGGGCTTGACACCTGCTGTGCCCTCCACCTGAAATGTTCTTCTCCCCACCCCAGCCCTGTTCATCCAGTAGACCTGGGTGCCCCAGGAAAGGTTTTCTGGACAATTCCACACTCATACTAAGTCATTTTCCCCTCTTATACGCTCTCATAGCAACCTGCAAGACCCTGCCCCGCACCGATTCCTGCAATCATTTAATTAATGCCTCTCCACCCAACAAGGCTCTGATCTCCACGAGGACAATTACCCCTGTTTGTTTTACTCATTGTTGTATTCCTGAACCCTAGAAAGCTCCTGGAACATAGTAGGGACTCAATAAATATTTGTTGCATGAATATACACCTACAGGTATGAGATGTGCTGTGGATAAATGTGCACCAGGTATAATGGACCTGACACCTTCCGGCAGGGTCATTAGTTCATTAACAAGGATCCTATGGGATTGTTTTTCTTGCCTCTTTCTCCCCTACACCTCCCAGAAACATTCCCCTTAGACTGACTAAAGTGAGCAAGCCCTTCCTCCATCCAATTGCAGAGTAAACACAGCTGGTAATTTTCCTTCTGCACAAGGGAACTCCTTTGAGGTTAGCAATCTCCTTCCTACCCCACCTGCCTGAATTACCTCACTCCCACATCCAGATGCGGTGCAAACAAACCCTTCCTCATCGAGGCTGGCAGGTCTGAGCCACTGAAAATAGAGCCTTTGTGTATCCAGGCACAAAAAGAACAACAAGTGGAATTGAGAAGTCTCTGCTCCCCAGTGCCTCATGAGCAGACAGCAAACGTCTACGTGTTCTCCAGCCAGGTACCCGGGAGCAAGCAGCCTGCACCCACTGTCTCTGTCCACCTGGACAGATGTCTCTCCAGCCTCACACTCCAGGCACCACAGGAGCCAGTGCCAGCTCCTTGCCAGGCAGCCTGAGGATCCACTAAGAGACTGATGAGGGTGTGCATACACTCCTGACACACGCCTGGCAGCACCTCCTTAATAAGAACACTTCTCGGCAAACAGCCCAGGTGAATACTGCCTCTTCTCTGTGCACACCAGCCAAGTGGGGACGCTGAGCTGTATCTACACATGGCTCCTCTCAGTCAAAAGGATCAAGGCTGTATTATCCTCTTAGAAAGGAAGATAAATCACCCTGGTTGCGCCCAGGGGTCCAAGCGTTCTTTTCAGATGATTAAAGTTTGCAAAGCTTGTTGTCTTGCATAACTATAACTTCAGGGAAAAGATGGGTGCAAGCTAACTGCAGAATTCTCTCTCCTGGGCCTGACAGTTTCAGAATGCTAAGGCAAGCCGGGGTTGAATCCAATGTCAAGAGGATTACAGAGTTCTCATACATTGCTGGTGGGAATGTAAAATGGTGCCGCTGTTTTGGAAAGCAGTCCAGCAGTCCCTCAAAATGCTAAACAAAGAATTACACAGTAACTCTGAGTGACATCTCACTTCAAGGATTGAAAGAGAATTGAAAATATATGTCTACACAAAAACGTGTACATAAATGCCCATAGGAGCATTATTCATAATAGCCAAAAAGTGGAAACAACCTAAATGCCCAGCAATGGACAAATGGATAAACAAAATGTGATGTATGCATATGATGGAATATTATTCAGCCATAAAAGGAGTCCATAAAAGGAGTGAAATACAGTTACATGCTACAGCATAGATGGACCTTAAAGACATGCAAAGTAAAAGAAGCTAACGGCAAAAGGCCATACATTGTATGATTCCAGTTTTATGAAACGCCTAGAATTGCAAAGCCACAGAAAAAGAAAGTAGAGTAGTGGTTGCCAGGGATTGGGAAGTGGGGCTGACTGCTAATAGTTACAAGGTTTCTTTTTTGGGGTGATGAAACTACTATGGAATGAGATGGTGGTGATGGTTGCACAACCAAAAGTCACACTGTAGGCCAGGCACAGTGGCTTACACCTGCAATCCCAGCACTTTGTCAAGCTGAGCTGGGAGCATCGCTTGAGCCCGGGAGGTTGAGGCTGCCATGAGTTATAATTGCACCACGGTACTCTCATCTGGATGAGCAAGCGAGACCTGTCTCAAATAAATAAATAAATATCACACTTTAAATGTACACTTTGGCGATGTTTATGTTACGTGAGTTATATCTCAATTTTAAAATTGAAAAGGAGAAAAAAGGCATTACAGAGGGGAAGGCTGGCTATGATACAAGCATTGGTAGGTGGTCTCTAAGGAAGAGATTGGCTTCCCATCTGCCCAGGATATCAAGTGCCCGGCACATGCAAACAGTTCTAGAGCTGTAAGAGCAAACCCTACCTAACCAGAAGGCTGGATGAGTTGAGATGTGTGGGCTCATTCTCTCTCCAGGTCTGCAGGATCGCTCATGGCATCTTAGGGGTCACACCTCAGGCCTTCATCCTGGCAGGAAAGGACTCAGTCAAGGCCAGTTGGGAGGCCAGCTGAGACTGCCCCCTAGAGGCCTACAGATCCTGTTGACCTGGTATGACTAAGTAATGCTGCAAAAACTCACATTTGAATAGAATGCAAGGTCTACATAGCACTTTCCTGCCATGGCTGCCTAGAGATTCACGCTAAGTCTGTAAGAAAGATCATATTGTCAGGCTACCCCAAGGTCACTCAAGTAGCAAACTTGAGCCCAAGTCTTCTGATTTTAATTCCCATGCTCTTTTTAAGGCACACTACCCACACATACCAACAGGGAGACCCGATCTGAGCAGTAGGCTGTGAGACGTGATGCCTAAAAGGAAGAAATCCAATGACTCACTCAGCCCTCCATCTGCAAACCGTCTCTGTGCCAACACTCCCCTGGGCAGGGGTCGATGCTGGTAGGAGGATAAAAGGACAAATACAGGCCAGATGCATTTTCTCAGGCCTGTAATCCCAGCACTTTGGGAGGACAAGGCAGGTAGACGACTTGAGCCCAGGAGTTCCAGACCAGCCTGAGCAAAGTGGTGAAACCCCATCTCTACAAAAAATTCAAAAAATTAGCCAGGCTTGGTGGCAGGCACCTGTGATACCAGCTACTCAAGAGGCTGAGGCAGGAGAATCGCTTGAACCCAGGAGGTGGAGGTTTCAGAGAGCTGAGATCACCCCACTACACTCCAGCCTAGGTAACAGAGCAAGACCTTGTCTCGAGAAAAATTAAAAAGAAAAGAAAAGAAAAAACCGAAAGACAAATAAACACCATGCCTGCCCACAAAGAACTTCCATGCAATGGAAAGACCAGGCAATGCTCAAAGAAAGAGTGGTTGGTTCTGAGGATGATGAGTGATAAGGAAGGCTTCATGGAGGAGGTGGCCTTCCAGTTAGATCAGTAGGATAAGGTGCTTGAAGGATGATGAGGATTTTGAAAGAAGGCAGTGTAAAAAGAGCATTGGCGGCAAGGGGAACTGCAAGAAAATGGTAAGAAGGAACAGCTCTGCACACAGTGCCAAGGGAATATTAATTATCTAGAATGAGATCATTCTAGATCACTCACTCCTGGAGTGAGGCAGGAGGCAAACAACAAAAGGAAAAGACACTGGGGGCCTTGAATGCCATCCTAAATGGGTGTGGACTTCTTCTCTATAGTTAGGGTGCAGTTGCTGTGAAACAAGCAAGAATCGATGATGGCTTAATTCAGGTAGTGGCACTGGGACTGGGCAGGTAGGGAGAGGAGTTCCCAAGTTTCCCTCCTCTGTGAGTCCCAGAGGCTGGGGAAGAGTGTGGAGGAAGGGAAGACACAGCCAGGATACCTCTTGTGATCTTGTGATATAATAAGAAATATGTATTTTGGTCTTTGTCCTCAGTTCCTGGCACAAAGCTTCTAAACTCTTGTAATTTCCTGGGTGATAAATGTGCTAGGAGCATCTTTTGTTGTAATATTTGGTCTTTGACTCTAGTCCCTGACATAGAGCTCCTAAATCCCTGGAATTTCCTGGGAATAGAAGAGTCTTTTGTTCTAATAAGGTGACTCTTGTGGGCTCCTGAATGGGGTCTAGTCATCAGAAAGACCAAGCCATGATTAGAAGCTTGGAAAAAGCCAAGCAAGATGCCTCACAACTGTAATCCCAGAACTTTGAGAGGACAAGGCAAAAGGATCACTTCAGCCCAGGAGTTCAGGGCCAGCCCGGGCAACATAGTGAGATGACATCTGTACTAAAAATAAAAAATAATAAACTAACTGGACATAGTGATACACACCTGTAGTCCCAGCTACTCAGGAAACCAAGGCAAGAGGATCGCTTGGGCCCGGGAGATTGAGGCTGTAATGGGCCATGTTCATGCCACTGTACTCGAGCCTAGGCAACAGAGAGAGACCCTGTCTCAGAAACAAGAAAGAAAGAGAAGGAAAAAAGAAACAAAGAAAGAAAGAAAGAAAGAAAGGAGGGAGGGAGGGAGGGAGGGAAGGAAGGAAGGAAGGAAGGAAGGAAAGAAGGAAGGGAGGGAGAGCTTGGAACTTTCAGCCCTGCTCCCCATCCTCCAGGCAGGGGAGAGGAGCTGGTGAGTAGGTTGATAATCCATCGTGCCTATGAGAGAAAGCCTCCATAAAAATTCCCGAGCTACAAAGAGCTAACAACAGAGCTATCATTTGATCCAGCAATCCCATTACTGGGTATATACCCAGAGGAATATAAATCATTCTGCAATAAAGATACACACATGCAAATGTTTCTTGCAGCACTATTCACAAGAGCAAAGACATGGAATCAACCAAAATGCCCATCAATGACAGATTGGATAAAGAAAACGTGGTGCATATACACCCTGAAATACTATGCAGACATAAAAAATAACAAGATTATGTCTTTTACTGAAACGTGGATGGAGCTAGAGGCTATTGTCCTTAGCAAACTAAGGCAAGAATACAAAATACCACATGTTCTCACTTGTAAGTGGGAGCTAAGTGATGAGAACTCATGAACACAAAGAAGGGAACAACAGACACTGGAGCCTACTTGCAGGTAGAGGGTGGGAAGAGGGAGAGGAACAAAAAAAAATAACTACTTGGTACTAGGCTAAGTACTTGGGTGATGAAATAATCTGTACAACAAATCCCCATGACAGGAGCTTAGCTATATAACAAACTTTCTGTATTAGTCCATTCTCACACTGCTATAAAGAAATACCTAAAACTGAGTCATTTATAAAGAAAAGTTGTTTAATTGGCTTATGGTTCTGCAGGCTATACAGGCTTCTGCTTTTAAGGAGGCCTCAGAAAACTTACAGTCATGGTGGAAGACAAAGGTGAAGCAAGCACATCTTACATGGTGGGAGCAGGAGGAAGCAGAGGGGAGGTGCTACACACTTTTAAGATAGCACTAGGGGGATGTTGCTAAACCATTAAACCACCCCCATGATCTGATCACCTCCCACCAGGCCCCTTCTCCAACACTGGGGATTACAAATTGACGTGAGATTTGGATGAAGACAAAAATCCAAACCATATTCTGTCCCTGGCCCATCCCAAATTTCGTGTCCTTCTCACATTGCAAAATACAATTATCCCATCTCAACAGTCCCCCAAGTTTTAACTATTTCAGCATTAACTCAAAAGTCCAGTCCAAAGTCTCATCTGAGACAAGGCAAGTCCCTTCCACCCATGAGCCTGTAAAATCAAAAACAAGTTAGTTACTTCCAAGATACAATGGGGATATAGGCATTGGATAATTACTCCCTTTCCAGAAGGGAGAAATTGGCCAAAACAAGGGAGCTATAGGCCCTATTCAGGTCCAAAACCCAGCAGGGCAGTCATTAAATCTTAAAGCTCTGAAATAATCTCCTTTGACTCTGTGTCTCATATCCAGGCCACACTGATGCAAGGGCTGGGCTCCCAAGGCTTTGGGCAGCTCTGTCCCTGTGGTTCTGCAGGGCTCAGCTCCTATGGCTGTTCTCAAGGGTGTTGAGTGCCTATGGCTTTTCCAGGTGCACAGTGCAAGCTGTTGGTGGATCTACCATTCTGGGGTCTGGAGGATGGTGGTCCTCATCTCACAGCTCCACTAGGCAGTGTCCCACTGGAAACTCTGCATGGGGGTTTCAACCCCACATTTCCCCTCTGCACTACCCTAGTAGAGGTTCTCCATGAGGGCTCTACTCCTGCAGCAGACTTCTGCCTAGACATCCAGTCATTTCCATACATCTTCTGAAATCTAGGCAGAGGCTCCCAAGCCTTAACTCTTGTCCTTTGCACACCTACAGGCTTAATGCCATGTGGTGGCCACCAACATTTACAGCTTGCACACTCTGGAGCAGCTGCCTGAGGCATATCTGGAGCTTGAGCCTCCAGGACACAGGGAGCACTGTCCCGAGCTTCTGCAGTGCAGTGGGGCTCTGGGTCCAGACCACAAAACCATTCTTCCATCCTAGGCCTCTGGGCCTGTGAAGGGAGAGGCTGCCATGAAGGTTGCTGAAATGCCTTCCAGGCATTTTCCCCATCGTCTCAGCTATTAACATTCAGTTCCTCTTTACTTATGCAAATTTCTGCAGCTGGCTTCAATTCCTCTTCTGAAAATGTTTTTTTCTCTACCACATGGCCAGGCTGCAAATTTTCCAAACTTTTATGCTCTGCTTCCCTTTTAAATAAAAGTTCTAGTTTTAGATCATTTATTTCCTTATGCATATGACTGTAGGTTTTTTCAAGCAGCCAAGTCACATCTTGAATGTTTTGCTGCTTAGAAATTTCTCCCACCAGATACCCTAAATCATCTCTCTCAAGTTCAAGTTCCACAGATGTCTAGAGCAGGAGCATAATGCTGCCAGTCTCTTTGCTAACACATAGCAAGAGTAACCTTACCCCAGTTTCCAAGAAGTTCCATCTGAGAGGTCTCTATCTGAGACCTCCTCAGCCTGACTTCATTGTCCATATCACTATCAGCATTTTGGTCACAACAATTCAACAAGTTTCCAGGAAGCTCCAAACTTTCCCTCATTTTCCCGTCTTCTTCTGAGCCCTCCAAACTCTTCCAACCTCTGCCAATTACCCAGTTTCAAAGTCACTTCCACATTTTCAAGTATCTTTATAGAAATGCCCCACTTCTCTGGTACCAATTTTTTTTATTAGTCCATTCTCACACTGCTATAAAGAAGTACCTGAAACTGGGCAATGTATAAAGAAAGGATGTTTCATTGGCTCACAGTTCTGCAGGCTGTATAGGCTTCTGCTTCTGTCAAGGCCTCAGGAAACTTACAATCACAGCAGAAGGCAAAGGGGAAACAAGCACATCTCACATAGTGGGAGCAAGAGGAAGTGGGGTGCTACACACTGTTAAAACAGCACTAGAGGGATAGTGCTAAACCATGAAACTGTTCCTATGATCCAGTCACCTCCCACCAGGCCCCTCCTCCAACACTGGCAATTCCAGTTCAACATGAGATTTGGGTGGGGACACAACTCCAAACCACAGCACTTGCACATGTACCCCTGAACCTAAAATAAAAGTTTAAAAAATAATAATAAAGAAAGAAATCTACACACACACACACACACACAGAGAGAGAGAGAGAGAGAGAGAGAGAGAGAGAGAAAGAGAGAGAAAGGCAAGGTCACAGCTAAAAAAAGAAAATCCCTGAGCTACAGAATTCAGAGAGCTTCCAGGTTGCTGAACTCATGGAGGTGCTGGGAGGGTGGTGTGCCCAGAGAAGGCATGGAAGTTCTGCACCCCTTTCCCCATACCTTGCCTGTATTTGTCTGTTCTCATGCTGCTGATAAAGGCATATCTGAGACTGCATAATTTGTAAAGGAAAGAGGTTTAATGGACTCATAGTTCTACATGGCTGGGGAGGCCTCACAATCATGGCAGAAGAGCAAGGAACATCTTACACGGTGGCAGGCAAGAATAGGACATGTGCAGGGGAACTCCTCATTATAAAACCATCAGATCTCATGAAACTTATTCACTATTAAGAGGATAGCATGGGAAAGACCCACCCTTATGATTCAATTACCTCCCACAATATGTGGGAATTGTGGGAGTCACAATTCAAGATGAGATTTGAGTGGGGACACAGCCAAGCCGTGTCATTGCCCTATGCATCTCTCCCATCTGGCTGTTCCTGAATTGCGTCATTTTATGATAAACCCATAACTTAGTAACTTTTCTTTTTGCTTTCTGTGAACTATTCTAGCAAATTAGTGAACATGAGGAGGAGGTCGTGGGAACCTCCAATTTGTAACCAAGTCAGACAGAAGTTGTGGGTGACCTGGGGACCCACCACTTATGATTGGACTCTGAAGTGGGGATGGTCTTGTAGGACTGAGCCATTAACTTGTTCTAACTCCAGGCAATTAGTGTCAGAACTGAGTTAAATTGTAGGACACCCAGCTGGTGTTGGAAAATTGTTCAGTGTGGGGGAAAAATCCACACATCTGGTGTCAGAAGCGAAATGTATTGTGAATAGAGGAAAACAGTGAGTGCTTCTTATATGCCTCTGAATGCTGGCATTTGACAGAGACCCTAACCTCACCTACCCCAGAAGCTGTAACAGTTCAGGACTCATATTTAGCATAAATAGGGAGATATTTTGATTTCCTCTGAAAGAAAACTACTGGCTAGAAAAGGGACAGGCTGGGTGCAGTGGCTCATGCCTATAATCCCAGCACTTTGGGAGGCCAAGGTGGGACGATAGCTTCAGCCCAGGAGTTCAAGACCAGCCATGGCAACATGGCAAAACTGCTGTCTCTACAAAAAATAAGAAATTCACTGGGTGTGGTGGTACACACCTGTAGTCCCAGCTACTTGGGAAGCTGAGTTGGGAGGACTGCTTGAGCCCAGGAGGTCAAGACTGTAGTGAGCTATGATCATGCCCATAAATAGGCACTGCATTCCAGCCTAGGTGACAGAGTGAGATCCTGTCTCAAATAAATACAATACAATACAATACAATACAATACAATGCAATGCAATGCAATGCAATGCAATGCAATGCAATGCAATACAATACAATACAATACAATACAATACAATACAATACAATACAATACAATACAAAACAATAGAAAAGAGAGGGCATAAAGGTGGAGAGTCCTCTGACCTAGTCTTAGAAAACAAGGCCATGAAGGTAGGAACTGTGTCTCTCTCAAGTTCATCGTGCAACCCTTCACAGAGCTCCACATGCAATATGGGGACTTACGAGTGTACTTTGAGGTTGTTCTTGCTGGGCATGTCACTATATCACATGCTTCCCTGACCTCAGTTCCTGCTGCCGAGTGGCCACAGATGCACCTGCATCAGTTTTCTCTGTCTCTACTGGATCACTTTCTTTCCCATACAAGTTTGCTATAGTTTCTCCTGCCTTAAAAAAAGAAAATGTTTAATCTCTCTTGACTCCATGCCCCTGTCCTGTTTCTTCTTTTCTTTCTTTTTTTTTTTTTTTTTTCTTGAGACAGAGTCTTGCTCTATCACCCAGGCTGGAGTGCAGTGGCACGATCTCGGCTCACTGCAGCCTCTGCCCCCCGGGTTCCAGCGATTCTCCCGCCTCAGCCTCTTGAGTAGCTGGGATTACAGGCCCACACCACCATGCCTGGCTAATTTTTGTATTTTTAGTAGAGATGGGGTTTTGCCATGTTGGCCAGGCTGGTCTCGAACTCCTGACCTCAGGTGATCCACCCGCCTTGGCCTCCTAAAGTCCTGGGATTACAGGTGTGAGCCACCACGCCGGGCCTCTTCCTTTCTTTTCACAACAAAATTTCATAAAAGTGGTGTGTATTCTCACTGTCCTTTCATTTCTGTCCTGCCTTTCTCTCTTACCATCCCTCTAGGCAGATGTTCAGAGTAAAACCATTGGCCAATATCCAGGTGGTCTTGATGTTGCTCAATCCAATGGTTAACTCTCAGTCCTCTTCTTAGTTGACCTGTAAGTAGCTGATTGGACTCAGGTTGATGCTCTTTCCATCTAGAAATAGAGAGGCGGATGAATTTCAGGAGGGGTGTTTTTGAGTGGCCAAGAGGAAATCAAATCTAAAGCCCAAGGGGAGAGGATGGCCTTAGGACACAGATATTTCATCCCTTCTCACAGGGGAGATGGCAGATACAGTGTGAGGATAGATGTCACAGTTGGACCTTGGGAAGTTCTGTTTTCAGCGCTTTGACCCTTCCCAAGGAAATAGGAGTGAAGGGCATTAGCTGAGAGTGAGAATGGGGCAGAGGTGTTGGAGATTTGAGAGAGAGAGAGGAGGTATAAAGTAAGTGATCTGGCCGGGCACGGTGGCTCATGCCTGTAATCCCAGGACTTTGGGAGGCCAAGGCAGGTGGATCACCTGAGGTCAAGAGTTTGAGACCAGCCTGACCAAGATGGTGAAACCCCATCTCTACTAAAAATACAAAATTAGCCAGGCATGATAGTGATGCCTGTAATCCCAGCTACTTGGAGGGCTGAGGCGGGAGAATCGCTTGAATCCGAGAGGTGGAGGTTGCAGTGAGCCAAGATCATACCATTGAACTCCAGCCTGGGCAACAAGAGCGAAACTCTGTCTCAAAAAGAATTTTAAATAAAATAAAATAAGTGATCTTGAAAATTGGATAAGAGACATGATGCTGCCAGGTGGCATTAAGGGCCAGTTGAGTTAGTGACTATCAATTTAATGTAAGACAGATCAACACATATATTATTTATTTTTTGCAGATGACAAATTTTCCCAAATTCAGTGGTCTAGAACATCAAATATTTATTATCTTACAATTTCGGTGCAAAGGCAATTTGGGAATTTAGCTGTATGGTTCTGACCTCTAAGACTTTCATGAGACACTGACTGCAGCTATAGTCAACTGATGGCTCAGCTGGTGGGAGGATCTCCTATCAGGATGGCTCACTCGCATGGCCATGGGCAGGAGGCCTCGGTTCTTCATTACGTAGGTCTCTTCTTAGGCTGTTCCAATGTTATCATGACATGGCAGCTGACTTCCTCCAGAACAAGTGATACAAAAATCAGAGAGGGAACTGCTTTTTACAATCTAGTCTCTGAAGTTGTCTACTCACTTCAGGTTTATTCTATTCATTAGAAGCAAATTGCTATGTCCAGCCCACTCTCAAAAGAGGAATTAACCTCCACCTCTTAAAGTAAGGAATACCAAATAATTTGTGAGCATTTTTTTAACTACCACACCTTGATTGTGTGCTTTACTCCAGTCACACTGAGCTGTACAGGCGCAGGTCAGGCATGGAGTAGATGGAAAGTTGGATTAAGTAAGGTTATGAATATGTGAGAGCAAGAAATCTAAGAACCAGAGCCTTGATGGTGCCAGGCCTCCCAAAATCAGCAGGTGAATTCTGCTGAATGTTGGCTGCACATGGCTCCAGCAGGCTCAGCACCGGAATGGTAGGTCCTTATGCTACTGCATCCCCATTAACAAGCTTCGGCTCTGGTCACCTGCCTAATTCAGTCCTGCTGTCCGCTGGCCTCGTTGGACCACTCATTGTTTTTTGTTTGTTTGTTTTGAATTGAAGTCTCACTCTGTCACCCAGGCTGGAGTGCAGTGGCATGATCTCAGCTCACTGCAACCTCCACCTCCAGGGTTCATGTGATTCTCCTGCCTCAGCCTCCCAAGTAGCTGGGATTATAGGCGCCCACCACCACGTCCAGCTAATTTTTCTATTTTTGGTAAAGACAAGGTTTCACAATGTTGGTCAGGCTGGTCTCGAAATCCTGACCTCAAGTGATCTGCCCACCTGGCTTCCAAAGTGCTGGGATTACAGGCATGAACCACCGCATCCAGCTGATTACTCATTGTTTTTGCTCCAGCACAACTTGGACTTCCCCATGGCCTATCATAGCCTCTCCAGCTCCAACTCTGTCTTATGACTTGCCTAATACAGCTCTCACAACTTACTAGCAAATAATCCCTTTGTGTTTCTCTGTCTAAATTGCCAAAAGAGAAAATCTAATTGGCCCTGGTACCTTCATAAGCCAGATCACACAGGTCCCATGTCACTGACCAAGCTAAGGGACTGGTTGCTGTGGCACATAACATCAACGCTCACACCCCTCGGAGCCCTGTATGTTTGCAAACTCACAAGCTCTGGTGTGCTTGCACCCCCAGCAGCCAGCCCCTGACTTCCTTGGCCAGAGGGCTGTACCTCTCTCAGCCTATCAGAGCCACCTTGCCAGAAGTGGCACTCTAACTGGGGACATATGCCCCCTGGGGTACTTGGTAATATGCTGGAGCATCAACATGACATGTTTTCTTGGACTATTCATTTTATTCAAAGTTTATTTTTTTTTTTTTGAAAGAGGAATTTTTAACTTTTTTTTTCTTTTTTCTTTTTTTTTTTTTTTGAGATGGAGTCTCACTCTGTCACCCAGGCTGGAGTGTAGTGGTGCGATCCTGGCTCACTGCATCCTCCACCTCCCAGGTTCAAGCGATTTTCCTGTCTCAGCCTCCAGAATAGCTGAGATTACAGGCACCCGCCACCTAATTTTTGTACTTTTAGTAGAGATTGGGGGGGTTCACCGTGTTGGTCAGGCTGATCTCGAACTCTTGACCTCAAGTGATCTGCTCGCCTCGGCCTCCAAAAGCGCTGGGATTATAGGTGTGAACCACTGCACTCAGCCAATTTTTAATATTTTTAATAAGAATTATATATAGGAAGCTGCCAGGCTCTATTTTCAAGGAGTACATATTAGCTCTTCTCCATGTAAAGGGTCTTTCTCTTTTCCCTGTTTAGTGGAGAAATTTTGAATGTGGAAAATATAACATATGCATACAAATATATGAAATAAAACTCATGAAAAGAAGAAAATATATACACAAAGATCAGAATAGTGGTCTCTTTCACCCTGAAGAGTGGGAAACGAAGTGAGGAAGGAGCATACAGAGAGATATAAGTTTCAGGTAATTTTTTAGTTCTCGGATGGGGTAGTGGATACATAGGAATTCATCACACTTTTTGTTTTGTTTTTGAGACAGTCTCACAGTGTTGCCTAGGCTGGAGTGCAGTGGTGTGATCGTGGCTCACTGCAGCCTTGACCTCTCGAGCTCAATTGATCCTCCCGTCTCAGCCTACCACGTAGCTGGGACCACAGGCACACACCGCCATGCCTGGCTAATTTTTTGTATTTTTTTTTACAGATGGGGCTCTCCCTATGTTGCCCAAGCTGATCTCAAACTCCTGGGCTCAAGTGACCCTCCCACCTTGGCCTCCCAGAGAGCTGGAACTACAGGCATGAGCTACTGCACCCAGTTCGTCATACTACTAATAATAACTTAAAGAAATTAAAGAAAGCCATGCTTTGGCTAGGCACGGTGGCTCACGCCTATAATCCCCATACTTTGGGAGGCCGAGGCGGGTGGATCATGAGGTCAAGAGATCGAGACCATCCTGGCTAACATGGTGAAAGCCCATCTCTACTAAAAATACAAAATTAGCCAGACGTGGTGGTGCGTGCCTGTAATCCCAGCTACTCGGGTGGCTGAGGCAGGAGAATTGCTTGAACCTGGGAGGCGGAAGTTGCAGTGAACTGAGATCGCACCACCGCACTCCAGCCTGGTGACAGAGTGAGGCTCTGTCTCAAAAAAAAAAAAAACAAAAAGAAAGAAAAGAAAAGTAAAGAAAGCCATGTGTTGACTAATAATAATGAGAGTATTATGAATCAAGGATTACAATTAATCCAATTTTGAACATGGACAGTAAAAAAAGAAATCCCCACAGCAGGTAGAGAGGGAGATATTTACGAGTTAAGAATCCTTCCCAAGGAGCCTCAAATCTAACAAGCCTGTTCCCACAGCAGGCCTGGCGGTGAAATCAGCTAGGAAGGTGGTATCCACAGCCCCTCAGTCAGTCTCCCTTGCAGTTACGGTCTAGGCTACACTTGGAAAGAGCCTCATTTCCCGTCCCCAGCTCCCCAATCACTAGTCCAAAGAGAACACTGAGTTCTCCACTGGGTTTTCAAAGGGAAGGCAAAGGAAGATAAAACGTTAACAGGTTCTTGTTAGTATAGGTTCTTGTTAGACTTTCAATTTACAAGGAATTTTAGAGAAATGCCTCAAGCTGAACCTGTAATAGCCAGGTGGGAACTCGGGCAGATGGTAGCAATTTCTCAAGGTTCGTTCCAAAACACTGCTGCAGATCCTTCCCATGGTCACTGTTTAAACACATGTCCTGTCCAATCTTTCTTGTAACCATCCCTTGAGTCATTTCTTTCCTCTCCATCCCCACAACCATGACTTAAGTACAATTCTTTAGTCCTTCTAGCCGGCAGCACAGCAATAGCCTTCCAAATTTCTCAAATCCCTCCCATCTCCACAGTCTGATCCTGTCACTTAAGGTACTTCAATGCTCCTCACCTTGCCTTAAAGATGATAGCCCAACTCCTTGGTACAGCACCATGACCCTCAGCGTCTGGCTGTCCCAGCCCTGTCACCATCACAGACCTGTCTGCCCATATCTCCTCCATGCAGAACTAACATTGGAAAAGTCCCCCAAACCCACAAGGCCTTTTCACACCTCTATACTCTTTCTGGCTGCAAGGACAGTCACTCTGGTCTCTCCCTGCTTAGGTATGACTCACCTTGCTGGGTTAAGTTCAAATATCACTCCTCCAGAACATCTCTCAAGGTAAAGGCTAGCCCGTGCATCTCACCTAATTGTAATCAGTGGTTGGCTTCTCCATTCCGTATCTTCTCCACTACTCCCATTAAAGTTGAAATTCCTTGCGTGCAGGGACTGTATTTTTCATCCTTATGTCTCTATTCCCTTTATCTCAAATTTCTTTTTTTTTTTTTTTTTTTTTTTTTTGAGATGCAGTCTCGCTCCATCTCCCAGGTTGGAGTGCAGTGGCATGGCACAATCTTGGCTCACTGCAACCTCCACCTCCCGGGTGTGAGCCATTCTCCTACCTCAGCCTCCCGCGTAGGGATTACAGGTGCACACCACCACACTCAGCTAATTTTCGTATTTTTAGTAGAAATGGGTTTTCACCATGTGGGCAAGGCTGGTCTCAAACTCCTGACCTCAGGTCATCCACCCGCCTCAGCCTCCCAAAGTGCTCGGATTATAGGCATGAGCCACAGCGCCCAGCCTATCTCAAATTTCTTTCTGTGACTTAGTAGCTGGCACATAATATGAGTTCAATACATGCTTGATGAATTAATAATTAGCTAAATATATAAGTCATATTCAAACTTTGTATTTCACACTCTTGGACTGGTAAGAGATAGAGTATAGTTAAGCCCGTGATTAGTATGATTGTATGAATTAAAGTACACATGTATACTGAGGGCTCATTTCATGTGTGAGTCCGAAAATGTTTGCGACTACAACTTAAACCAAGACAACCTAAGGATTTTGAGAAGCAATAAGAGTATCCAGAGAAAATAGTAACTTAGATGCAGCCAATACAAGCTCAAGACTGAGAGTCTGCAAATCTAGATTCCAGCCTCTGCTCTGCCACATTCTTGAGTGACCTGGAGAAGTCACTTTAACCCTGGGTCTTCCTGCGCTCATCTGACACAGAAGGCATGGGAGCCCGGAGCCCAGCCCTCCTGTGCACCATGTCTAGCTACACTTCTCTGGAGGCGAAAGGCTGCTGGGCATTGAACACAGCTATCAGCCTGGGAGCTGGGCCAGGCCTCACCAGGGAACAGTGAGGGGCTCCCTACTCCGACACCACACAAGTGCACACACACGCCTGCTCATCAGGTCCCCGGCTGACCCCTTTACACACACCGTCTCCAGCTTCTGCAACGATGCCGTGCAATAGCAACTATCACCAGCCGCATTCTACAGGTGAGAAAGCTGAGCTTCATCCACAGTTCCTCAGTAGCAGGAGTAGGATTGGAACCCAAGTGTGTTAGCTAAAAGCCCACACGTTTATCCAATATACCATATTGACACTGTTTAAAGTGACAAACGATCACTTTATGTAGAATGCACCCAGGGAGTTGAACTGATGGAGTCTGCATTCTTGTCACAGACAGAGTCCACTCTCCCCTCCACATCTCCCCCTTAGCCCCAACACAGGACTGCTGGGTTCCTCTGCTAGTCCCAGGTGAGATACTCCCTCACCTTCCAGCAGCAGGTAACAAGGACCAGGAGGCACCAGAGACAACCCCAGCTCCTCACTGCAGCCAGCAAGGGAATATGGCCTCTCAGAGCAGCTGGGATTCTAGCCAGCTGAAATTAAACTGCGCAGCGACAGCAGTCAGAGGTAACGCATGTTAAAGGTATCAATGATGGCTCCAGCAACTGGTGGTCTCTGCTGCCCCCTAGATGTCCGTTTCCTCCAATAGGCCTCAGATTAATTTAAAACCAAGGGCTTGGTGTAATGTTGCATAGTAACACTCCTTTCCTGCTTCATCAGTCATGCATTTATCCTACCTTTCCTGTGTGGACTGTAAGCAGTTGGCAAGGCAATGCTCTTCTTAAGAATTTCAGCGAATAGGAGAACAAGTGATAGAGGAGTCACTGTCTTGCAACCCTTAATGAAATAATGAGTCTAGGTAGCCATCACCAATGGATGCTAACACAATTAGATGAAAGACTAATAGAGAACTTTATAATACATGGATCTGACTGAAACACCTAAGCCCACTTATTAATCTGTGCATCTATGCATGGGACATTATTGCCTTCTCATATAATACGATGTACAATATAGGTTCATCTGTGAAGACCTCTGTCCTCCCCCCAAAAAATAAACTGAATCCAATCAAACCTCTAGATTTTACTGCCAGTTTAGAGAAAATAAGAGGTTAGTCAGGGTTTCTTAGCCTCTGCATTATTGACATTTTGGATAACCACCAAAAGGATAGTAAAAACCACTCTAATGGTGAAATGAAATAATAAAAAATAGTTAATCCAAAAGAAAGCAAAAAAAAAAAAAGGAGAGAAAGGAAAACATAGACGTGAAGGGACAAACAAAAAGCAAAAAGAAGAAAGTAGGTTTACATACAAATATATTAGTAATTCCATTAAATCTAAATGACTACATTAAAAAAAATTCTCAGCCTAGTTAAAAGCAACAAAGGGACATAGCTTAACTATAAAGATATAGAAAAGTTAAAAATAAAAGTACAGAAAGAAATGCATGCAAACACCAAAAGAAAGCTGATATAGCTATATAATATCAGAAAAAGAAGACCCTGAGGCAAGAAGCATTATTAGTGATAAAGAGAAACATTTCATAATCATGAAAGATCATTTCATTGGGAAGATGTAGTAAAACTGTATACTTATAACAACATAGCCACAAAATAAAGAGAAACATTTCATAATCAGGAAAAATCATCTCATTGGGAAGATGTAGTAAAACTGTATACTTATAACAACATAGCCACAAAATATGTACAATAAAAATTGGCAAGACAAAAAGGAAAATATGCAATCTTAATATGAGATTTTAATACAATACTCTTAGTAACAGATAGAACAAGCAGACAAAAATACCAATAAGGATATAGAAGATTTGAATAACACAATTAACAAACTTAGCCTCCTTAGTATATGTAGAATACTGCACCAAACAGCAGCAAAGTCCATGTTCTTTTCAAAACCACTTGGAGTATTTACCAAAACTGGCCACCACACACGCCACAGTCCTGGTGGCATGGGCACCTTTTGTGCATAGTTGATTGATATGGGAGACTGTACCTGACCCAACACGGGTCAATGAGTTTTTTCCCTAGATTTTTGGACTTGGATCTGATGGTTGAAGCTGTGAAAAATAAAGCTTGGGCACTTTTCCTCCCACCTTGAAAAGGGGATCCCAGTGTTATCTGAGTCTCTATTTAGGTTATTCCTGAGGCATGCGTATTCTACCTTGGTTTTACAATGACATTCCAGAATCTTTAGCATGCATTTACTCTGGACTTTTTTTACCATGATAAAATATATATAACACAAAATGTACTAGGTTTAGCATTTAAGTGTACAGTGCAGTGGCACTAAGTACCTTCACATTATTGTGCAACCATCACACCATCCATCTCCAAAACCGCAGGTTTCATCTTTTCATCTTCCAAGACTGCAGCTTTATCTCCATTGAACACCAACTCCACATTTCCCACTCCTTGTATCCTCCAGCAACCATCATTCTACTCCTAGACTATTTTGGGCCTCAGTTTTTCTGTCACTTAATGGAAGAGAGGCTCCATTGCTGACTGCAGGGATTGCTTCTGTATATACAGGCCTTCCTGCATCTATAGGATTAGGTTTACTGCAGGGAAAAACGGTAAGAGAAATATACATCATATGGGTTTTTGGAGGAAGAAAAGAGGCGACAGCACAAAATGGATGAGGTTTTTGCATTGGGTGTCCTACACACAGGACTCAGCAGCCCTGCCATGGATCTATCTGCCCAACTCTTTCCCATGGAGTTCATCTTATGGGCCACTTCCAAATTATAGATCCACAGGCAAGTTTCACAGCTCTGCTGCTGTCACCTGTGGCAAGCTTCTCATAGTGCCTCTGTGGCTTAATGTCATGAGCTCCTCCATTGTGAGCATTCTGTTTAGGGTCCTGCACCATCACAGCCTGGCAATGAGCTTCAGATGTTTTGCCATAACCTTAGATTTAAGTCATCAAGCAGCAGGACCAAGACCTATCATGCATTTACTTTTGTTTTTGGCTTAATTTGAGTTGGTTTTTTTCCTTGTACAAAAAGAATCTCTGTACACAGCCTCCTATTAATTTTTTTAATTAATAGTTTTATTTTTCAGAGCAGTTTTAGCTTTACAAAAAAATGAGAGGAAAGTAAGATGTTCACACACACACAGCTTCCCAATTATTAACGTCTCACACTAGTGAGGTACATTTGTTAAAATCAATGAACCTATGTTGACATGTCATTATCACTGTAGTTTACATCAGGGTTCCCTCTTAGTATGGTATATTTTATGGGTTTTGACAAACATATGATAATATGTATCCACCATTATAGTATCAGACAGAGTAATTTCACTGCCCTAAAAATCCTCTGTGCTTTGCCTGTTCATCTACCCCTCACCGAACACCAAGAAATCTTTTTTTTTTTTACTGTCTCCATTGTTCTGCCTTTTCCGGAATGTCATATATTTGGAATTATATGTTATGTAGCCTTTTCAGATGGACTAGTGATATGGTTTGGCTGTGTCCCCACCCAAATCTCATCTTGAATTGTAGCTCCCACAATTCCCACATGTTGTGGGAGGGACCCGGTGGGAGGTAATTGAATCATAGGGGAAAATGATTTGAGCCTATATCATCACAAACAACCCCATTCTATCTCTAATAATGATTTTTGCGGGTCTTTGCAGTGCTGTTCTCACGATAGTGAATCAGTCTCACAAGATCTAATGGTTTTAAAAACGGGAGTTTCCCTGCACAAGGTCTCTCTTTTCTGCCGCCATGTAAGACGTGCCTTTCACCTTCTGCAATGATTGTGAGGCCCCCCCAGCCATGTGAAACTGTCAGTCCATTAAACCTCTTTTTCTCTATAAATTACCCCATCTTGGACATGTCTTTTTCAGCAGCATGAAAACAGACTAATACAACTTATTTCACTTAGTAATATGCATTTAAGTTTCTTCAATGTCCTTTCATAACTTGATAGCTCCTTCCTTTCTTGCTTTCTTTTTTTTAATTTTAACTATACAATAAAGCACTAAGCTAAAGAAATTAAATTATGGAATATCTATCTGCTGGCTGGTGGGAGAAATGTGAGGAGCCTGGAGCTTCCTGGAAACACACAATTTCCTCCACAGTCTTCACTGCTCTTCCCTTGAGTCATCATCCCTCTTCCTTTTTAACATTCTTCATGATTTGAGCCTCTGTCATCACAAACAACCCCATTCTATCTCCAATAATGATTTTTGTCTTAAAGTATTATGTCTGATATTAATATAGTTATGCCAATTTCCTTCTCATCAATGTTCACATAGTATATCTTATTCCATCATTTTATTTTCAACCTTTCTATATCTGTATCTTTATGCATCATTCTGTTAATATATATCAATCCATTGGTGACTGATTCTCTGATTCCTTAATGTTAAAGCAATTTCCTTTTTTTTTTTTTTTGAGACAGGGTCTTGCTCTGTCACCCAGGCTGGAGTGCAGTGGCACGATCATGTCTCACTGCAGCCTGAACGTCCCAGGCTCAAGTGATCCTTCCACCTCAGCCTCCCAAGTAGCTGGGATTACAGGCACACATTACCATACCAGCCTAATTTTTTTCAATTTTTATATTAAAAATTAAAAAAAAACAGAGTCTCACTATATTAAAAAAAAACAGAGTCTCACTATGTTGCCCAGCTGGTCTCAAACTCCTGGCCTCAAGCGATCCTCCCACCTTCACCTCAAAGTGCTGGAATTACAGGCGTGAGTCACAACACATGGTCAATCTACTATTCTTGACCTCAGCTATTGGCTGTGATATATTATCATATATAGAGAGCCGGATTTGGTTTGCTACTATTTTCTTCAGAAGAGAAAGCAGGATGTTGCTCATCCTGGGAAGGCCATGCCCTCAGTTGAGTTAGCTCTCTGCAACTGAGACAAACTCTAAAGGATCTGAGACCTGGAAACTTTCTGTAATCCCACACCCCAAAGTTGGGGCAGTTCACCTCCAGTGACTGATAGAAGCAAGGTATAAAGACACAGACATTTTGGCTCAATATAGCACCTCTGATGGGCCATGTACGGTCTGGAACATCGCATAGGAATGTCCAAAGCTTTGTCACAATTGCATCACATTTTGACTTTTCCTCTGCCCAGGACTACGTCCTCCTCCTCTCATCCACAGAAGTTGATTCCTAACAAATACTCTGTACACCAAGCACAATCTACTCCTGGAAAACCAGCAACAAGGTCAGCAGAGCTAGCTAGCTTCATGGGCAGCAACCTATGCAGTCATAACGGCCCTGCTCCAAGAGGGGCCCCATGCTTAAGTTAATACTCTTGTCAACTAAAGAGTGGTGAGGTTCATAAATTTTGAAGTAAGAGCTTTATTTCTCATAAAGTGTTGCAATCTGCAAGGTGGCCATTCCTACAGGCTGGGAAGTGTAGCCTCTGACCGAAGTCAGAAACAGGTACTTCAAGGCAGGGATGGATAAAACAAGAATGTATAATGAATGGCTTGGCTAAGTATACATATTTAGTACATGATAGGAGGAGTCATGAATATTTATGAAAAGAGAAACATGCACATGTGCAATTGGGCTTCATGCCTCTTCATGTGTCACATGTTCAAAAAATGATGGTGCTTGCATGATCCGAGGGTGGTTTTTGGCCCTCTGACATCAAAAGGTGAAACAGAGAACACAAAAACCCTCAACGTGCATCTTCTGCAGACTGCTGAGAACCACTCTGTGGTCAGTGATCTCTTATCAGGAAGGAATGCTGGTTAGTTGCTGTGTTAAAACCACAAAAAGGCCAGGCACGGTGGCTCACACCTGTAATCCCAGCACTTTGGGAGGCTGAGGCAGGTGAATCACGAGGTCAGGAGATCTTCAAGACCATCCTGGCTAACACGGTGAAACCCCGTCTCTACTAAAAATACAAAAAATAGCCGGGCGTGGTGGCAGGCACCTGTAGTCCCAGCTACTCGGGAGGCTGAGGCAGGAGAATGGCGTGAACCCGGGAGATGGAGCTTGCAGTGAGCCGAGATCACGCCACTGCACTCCAGCCTGGGCAACAGAGCGAGACTCCGTCTCAAAAAAAAAAAAAAAAAAACACAAAAAGGAAGGGGGAGTCCAGTCACGGCCTCAGATGACTGGCTAAAGGCAATAAAGTAATGAGTCGTCTGTTTCTTGTTCCCCAGGGCTGATTTCTGTGTACTCCTTAGGAAAAATTTCTGGTTAAAGATGAATAAGGATAGGGCATATTGAGGTGTGTCTGACCTCCCATCCCCTATGGCTGGGAACTCAGTTTTTAAGGTTCCTCTGGGGTTCCCTTGGCTGAGAGGCACTCCATTCAGTCAGTTGGGAGGCTTAGGATTTTATTTTTATTTCTTACTCTACTGTCATCATCTTGAAAATATAAATTTTGGTGCTCACTTCAGCAGCACATATACTAAAATTGGAACAGTACAGAGAAGATTAGCATAGCCCCTCTTTTAAAAAAAACAGAAAATATAAATTTTGATGGCTTTAGAAATGATTTGAAGAGAAGTGAGTCAGAAAAATCTTATGACCAATCAAGATTTCACATTAATAAAGTATTATTTTCCATTGTATTATATAAATTGGTGGAACAAAAAATGGTACATTTTTGCAATTTGTAGGTTTATGTCATTACTCATATATCACTATTATCCCCATTACATTTTATAAATAAAGATTATTTTTTTAAAAAAAGCTTTATATTTTAGGGGTTTGTTCATTTGTTTGTTTTGAGACAAGAGTCTCACTCTGCTGCCCAGGATGGAGTGCAGTGGCACGATCTTGGCTCACTTCAATCCCCACCTCCCAGGTTCAAGCTTTTCTTGCCTCCCAAGTAGCTGAGATTAGAGGCGCCCCACCACCATGCCCAGCTAATTTTTGTCTTTTTAGTAGAGACAGGGTTTCACCATGTTGACCAGGCTGGTCTTGAACTCCTGACCTCAAGTGATCCGCCCACCTCAGCCTCCCAAAGTGCTGGGATTACAGGTGTGAGCCACTGCACAGGCTTTATATTTTAGTATTTTAATTACAGGTTTTTTCCTGGATTTTTAACAAGATAAGCACATTTTCATTTCGCACCCAGCCCTATAAATTATGCAAATTACATAGCCAGCAGGGAGGATAGGTTCCTGTGAAGCTGATTGTCCCTGGTTGTTCTGTAGGAGTCTAGGAGAGAAGAGTAACACTTTAAGCTATTATCTGTTTACAACTTCGTGTAACTGACTTTCAGATACTTTGATGAAAGAAGACTTTTAAATGTGTGAAAAAGATCTCCTTAGGGCACTGCATACAAGGAAAACAGGGAGACTAGCATCACGGTGGGAAAGGGTGATACAACAGGGCCAGGGGCCTGAAGATAAACTCCAGATTTCACCCAGAGTTAGGCTTTGTTAGAATCCTGTTTCTAACAGGACACAAATCACACAGCGAACTACTAAAAATCAGAGCAAAGCACACAGCACAACTATTAAAAACTAAAAATTAAGCTGTCATTTATATGAGTCATTAACAAAACTCCCTTATCACCAGAAGTATGCTAACACCACATATAAAACTGAACATGTGGGGACATCATTCAACCTCTTGTTTAAAACTGGCTTTGAATGGCCCAACTCTAGAGAATTAGAACTGCTTTTTATTATCTGGGGTCCTCTGGAGAGAGATCAACTTCTCAGAGTTCTAAATAGAGAAAAATATCTGGAGTTAATTAAAGTATGCCAATACTGTCATTTTCCATGTGGGGTGGAAAGAACTAATGTGTAGTTAGGATATCAGCAAAAGGCTAGTAGAAACACGAAGTCACTGGTAAATTGAATGCACAACTCCTGGGAAGTGATCAAAATGCAACTGTTTTGTATATTCTGCTACTTGTCCATTTGTTATTCTATTCTATGTCTAGGGCCACCTATGCAAAAAGTGAGGGCCTATTTTCATGGGAAAGGAATACCCACAGTTAAAAACACTCTAACTAACGGTAGTGGAGCAAACCAAGCCACTCCTGTTCTAAACAGATTTTAGATTCTTTTTTTTTTTTTTTTTTTTTTGTAGAGATAGGATCTAGCTATGTTGGCCAGGTTGGTCTTAAACTCCTGGCCTCAAGCAATCCTTCCTTGGGCTCCCCAAGTACTAGGATTATAGGCGTGAGCCACCACGTACCCAGCCAGATTCAAAAAGAATCGATTGACTAGGGGGGAAACTGACTAATTCAAGAGACTTTGTCTATAGCATTTTGACTATATCTTCTCAGTAAAGACAAAACAAACTATAAACAAATATTGAACCCTAGTTGGTAGTTGTAATTTTCATGGTAGTATGGGTTTGTGATTCTAAAACTACTTTCTGTGTATTCTTGAATTAAATATATTCAGAAGGATGAAAGCAATATTTCTCATTGTTGGAGAAGAGAATTACAAATATGGAAAGAGGGAAAGTTAAAATAAATCACATTGTGGTCATTTGGAATTGGAGGCCAATTTAAACTCAAGTGGCAGAGTATAATTTTTTTTTTTTTTTAGATAGTCTCACTCTGTCACCCAGGCTGGAGTGCAGTGGTGCAACCTCAGGTCACTGCAACCTCCACCTCCCAGGTTCAAGCAATTCTCCTGCCTCAGCCTTCTGAGTAGCTGGGACTACAGGCATGTGCCACCACGCCCAGCTAATTTTTTGTATTTTTAATAGAGACGGGGTTTCTCCATGTTGGCCAGGCTGGTCTCGAACTCCTGGCCTCAAATGATTCACCCACCTGGACCTCCCAAAGTGCTAGGATTACAAGTGTGAGCCACCACACCCAGCTGGGTATAATTTTTTTTTTTTTTTTTGAGACAGTTTTGCTCTTGCTGCCCAGGCTAGAGTGCAATGGCACGATCTTGGCTCACTGCAACCTCCACCTCCAGGGTTCAAGCAATTCTGCCTCAGCCTCCCAAGTAGGTGGGATTATAGGCGCCCGCCACCACACCTGGCTAATTTTTGTATTTTTAGTAGAGACAAGGTTTCACCATGCTGGTCAGGCTGGTCTCAAACTCCTGACCTCAGGTGGTCCACCCACCTTGGCCTCCCAAAGTGCTGGGATTACAGGCGTGAGCCTCTGCACCAGCGTGGGTATAATATTTTATGAGTTAAAATTGTATTTTATTTATTTACTTTTATAAAGAGAGCATTATGTTTAAGATTTATGTACCTGGTTTTTTAAAAACTCATTTACCTAATTAATGAGAGAATGAGTGGGATGGTAAAGCTGGTTTCAAGAGAACTTGAGAGATTAAGTATTATAGGCACTGAATAAAAGATGTTAAAATAGAATTTTGGGGTGGTATACAAAACTGGTTAATGTTATATAGGGTAAGAAGACTATAACCTTTGGGATTTAGGGTTTTTGTTTATTTGTTTGGTTTTTATTTTTTGTTTTAGTTTTTGTTGTTTTATTTTTTTTCCCTGAATGAAATTATTTGTAGCTATACTAGACAAAAATCTACATGTTAATATGTATTAACATTAATATGTATTATATTAATAATAAATTAATATAATATTATGTTAATATGTAACGTTGTGGTCTTGGCCCCATTCAATAGTGAATAACAAATCAAATCAAAGCACATTCTCCTGAAGAATAAGAAAATTCATCCTGGCATGGTAGCTCACACCTGTCATCTCAGCACTTTGGGAGGCCTAGGTGAGCAGATCACCTGAGGTCAGGAGTTCGAGACCTGACCTGGCCAACATGATGAAACTCCATCTCTACTAAATACAAAAATTACCTGGGCATGGTGGCAGGCACCTGTAATCCCAGCTACTTGGGAGGCTGAGGCAGGAGAATCGCTGGAACCTGGGAGGCAGAGGTTGCAGTAAGCCAAGATCGCGCCACAGCACTCCAGCCTGGAGACTCTGCCAAAAAAAAAAAAAAGAATAAGAAAATTCTTGGCTGGGCCTCTTAGCTAGAGAGTGGACAGTGTCCTCTAATATAGAGAACAGAGATCTGTCTGCCTTGAGGCACTAGAAGCAATTTCAGTGGCAATAAGCACCCAGATCTTGGTTTCTAAATACTATCCCCCACTAAAAAGATAAAGAAAAAAAAAAGGCTCCTTGAAGAAATGCTTAATTTCCCCCCACAAAAAAAGAAATGTTTAATTCCAGAACTAGGGCAGAAAAATTATAAGTGGAATCTGGAATAGCCTCATGTTCCAGGAAGTAAGGGGTTGCTCGAAGAATGATGAGGACACGTCAGAAGGGCACAGGAGCTGTCCTGAAGGGACTCTCCCTGGCAAAATCTGGGGCAATTTGAGCATCAAAATAAATAACAATAGTAATGCATTTAATCCATTGAGTAAAATAGGAATCCATCTGCCCTTATTTATGTAAATAACTTGGAGATAATGGAAAACTCTTCCTAGCAGTCTTATACCAGCCAATAAAGGAAGAGGAAATATTATAATTTTTTAAAACACTATTTTGTAATAATCATAGTAGTGGTTGGTTCAGGCAACGAATGCAAAACAATAGGTAAAAGTTTGTTGAGGAACAGAATATGTATATGGTCTCAAAGTAGTTCCCAAAAAATAATTGATTAATTTCAACGGTATTATAAAAATAGTAATTTTACAATGGAGAAAATGACAGGCACCACCTTCACTAAATGGTCGAAATTATCATCATCAGAAATGTGGCAAATCAATATCATGTGCCTCCTGATGTAATGTCCTGAGAAAGACATATCACTTTTATGATATTATTGCCAAAAATGCATAACTTCAATCTATTCATAAAGAAACATCAGACAAATCCAAATTGAGAGGCATTCTACAAACTAACTAGATTGTGTTCTTCAAAAATGTCAAGGTCACGAATGACAAAACAAGGCTGAGGAACTGCCCTAGATTAAAGAAGACTAAAGACACATAATGACTAAAGGCATTTCATGATCCTGTATTGGATCATTTACCTGAGAAAAAAATTATGAAGGTTATAAAAGATATTATTGGGACAATTGATGATATTTGAATATCAATTGGATTAAATAATAGCAATATGTCAGTGTTAAATATTCTGACTTCCATACACCCTGAAGTACTTAGGCGTAAATGGGCACAATGTCTGCAACTGATTCTCAAGTGGTTCAGAAAAAATATACATACACAGGCACACAGCACATATATGCATACGTAATGGGGATATAATGCTATGTATATGCATATAATGGTGTGTATGTAGATGGATGGATGGATGGATGGTAGAATAATAAAGCAAAAATGAAGCAAAAGGTAAATAATTGGTGAATCTGGGTAAAAAATATGCAGGAGGGGTTTGGACTAGTCTTGCAATTTTTCCACAATTTTTGATAAATCTGAAGTTTATTTTTAAAAAATCCTCCAAAAGACCCCCCAAAAGATTGGTGTCAACCTCCATCATATCAGTTCAGGGTGTGCAGTCTTAGGCAGACTGGTTTGGCCACACTTCCCAATCAACTAACAGGGAACAAGTGAGATGAGGCTCACACTTCCCAATCAACTAACAGGGAACAAGTGAGATGAGGCTAACCAGGCACCATCCTCCCCTTTGGATCATAGGCAGAAAGGACCAGAGTGGCAGGCGGCCCTCCAGCACATGAGGCTCATTTCTCAGTGGAATGGCCAGGGACAGCCCCAAGCCACAGCAGACTCACCTCCACATACACGCTAATACCTGTGGAGGAGAAGCCTGGTCTCCTCTGGCCCCTGGCACTCTCTATCCGGAGGCTCTGCTATCTAAGATGTGTTCTTAGCCACGGTGCTATGAACCTCGGACTTCTTGCAGGAGAACAGGGAGAAGAGGCCTCAGAACCTTAGTTTGCAGCTGCAGCTCCCTCTCCTGCATGTTTTCATGAAGGAAAATACCTTCAGACATTAAACACCCAACGTTCAAAATCTTAGACACAAAGTTGGGAGAAAAGGGAATTAGTACTCATCAGATTTTTTGCTGAAAAATGATAGAGATAGTTTTAGGGGCCAGGCCCAGTGGCTCACACATGTAATTCCAGCACTTTGGGAAGCCAAGGCAGGTGGATTTCTTGAGCTCAGGGGTTCAGTATCAATCTGGGCAACATGGCAAAACCTGGCCTCTACAAAAAAATACAAAAAAAAAAAAATTAGCTGGACATGGTGGTGTGTGCTTGTAGTCCCAGCTCCTCAGGAGTCTGAGGTGGAAGGTTCATTGAGCCTAGGAGGTCAAGGCTGCAGTGAGATATAATCAAGCTATGATTGTGCCACTGCACTCCAGCCTGGGTAACAGAGTAAGACCATGTCTCAAAAAGAGAGAGAGAGAGAAAGGGAGAGTTTTAGGCTAATTTAAACAGAAAAACATTTTTTGAAAGATTATTTTATTGTTACAAGATGGACTGTGATTGATGTAAAAATACCAATAGACACAGTAAAAAGATATAATTCCTCTAAATGTAACTAGAAGACACAAGAATTTAACAGCATGACCACAGCTGTACAATACAGGATGTTAGCCGTGTTGTCCCCAGTGGAGAGTCAAGTTCCTCCTGCCTTCGAGTGCCCAGGAAGCTGCCCTCCTGCCAACAGTACCCAGCCATAGGAATGAGAATCCTACTAGGTCCTCTGATAAGCTCATTTTGTCATTGTTGCCTTTAATTCCCCAAGTGGCAATCCCCATCCTAAACGCTCTAGAAGGCTGGTTTCCATCCTGGCTAAAATATCCTGATGGGCTGACATGATCCAACCAACTGCAAACTGAGAAATAATGTCTCCAACCTGCCCTGCGCACATTTTCTCCCTCCTCTCAGGAGCCAATGTGAGCCAGCCCCGCACATTCCAGAGCAAATAGTGTCCGGACTGAATCGATGGCTACTTGTAGGCCTCTCCAGGATCCAACCATCCCACGTAAGTCTTCTCGAAGTGCTGTCCACTCAGAGAAGATCTGGCTGAGGAAACAGACACAGAGAGGCCACGCAGCCAGAACCACAGACTAAATCAGCCCATAGGAACAAGGTGGGGAGACCACCACTACTTGCCCCCTGCTGGAAACTGGGCAAACTCCTTCGCGGAACTCACAAGCCCTGTGTGTCCCAGCACCTGCTCTCTTCTCTGGCCCAATCTCCCATCACCATCTTCATCTGACAGTCCACACTACAGCCACCGAAACTTCTCTCAGTTCCCAGCCAATTACTCAGTCATTTTGGAGCCCTCTCCCCTTCCTATCCTCTCTCCATCTATCCATCCACCCTTACACGAATTGAACTCAGCTCTCAGCCCCAGTTGATGACTTCCTCCCTTAGGGCCAGGCACGGTGGCTTACACCTGTAATCCCAGCACTTGGGGAGGCCAAGGCAGGTGGATCACTTAAGCTCAAGAGTTAAAGACCAGCCTGGGCAACATAGTGAAACCCCGTTTCTATGAAAAATACACAAAGTAGCCAGGTGTGGTGCTGCACACCTGTAGTCCCAGCTACTCAGGAGGCTGAGGTGGGAGGATCACTTGAGCCCAGGAGGTCGAGGCCACAGTAAGCCATGATCACACCACTGCACTCCAGCTTGGGTAACAGAGAGTGACCCTGTCTCAAAAAAAAGACTTCCTGGCCATGCGTGGTGGCTCGTGCCTGTAATCCCAGCACTTTGGGAGGCCGAGGCGGGTGGGTCACTTGAGGTCAGGAGTTTGAAACCACCCTGGCCAACATGGCGAAACCCCATCTCGACTAAAAATACAAAACAAAAAACAAAAAAAGTCGTCCGTGTTTGCATGCACCTGTAATCCCAGCTACTCAGGAGGCTGAGGCAGGAGAATTGCTTGAAACCGGGAGGTGGAGGTGGCGGTGAGCCAAGATTGCACCCTTGCACTCCAGCCTGGGCAACAAGAGTGAAACTCTATCTCAAAAAAAAAAAAAAAGAAAGAAAGGAAGGAAGGAAGGAAATCCTGTCACATGCTACAACATGGATGAAACTTGAGGATATTATGCTAAGTGAAATAACCCAAGACTCCCCAAATCTGGGTGAGGATCCTCAGTAATTTGTCTCCATAGTGCTTACCACAGTGAATTGCAATGGCCTGTTGCCCATTGTCTATGTCCTCTGTAAGGACAATACAGTATCCTGTTCACGGTTGAAGCCTCAGTACCCAGCATTATGCCTGGCACATATGTGGTCACAAATAATGATAGACAGATACATACATAAATAGATGGATCAGTTCATGAGGAACTCAGTATCAGACTCCAGAGGGCTTTGGGATCTGGAGTCATGACTGCCTGAGATCCAAAACAAGACATTTTGCCAGTTTTACTTGTTTATGCTGAAAAGCATCAAAGGCCTTTTGAGATAGAGGTTTCCTTTTCCATGGCTAAATTAGGGGTTTTCTTGCTTTGAAATAACAATACTGCATTTTGCCACGTGGTGGAGCCAATACAACATCAAAGGGGCCCTTGGCGGCGCCATTTTACTGTCATCACCTGCCTGGGCAGGGCCACCCGCTATAGCTCACAGTGAAGAGCATGATTGTGGCGTAATAATTTTATTACTACAGGCTTATTTTTGTTGTTCAGGAAATCTTGGTGACCTTTAAAACTTCCCAAGACACACAAATCATTCCAGTTGCACAAAAGGATGGAGTGGGTTATTTTCTCTCCAATGAGAGCCTGTCAGCCTGTTGGTGCAGAAATACATGTGCAGGCTGTGTTTAATTATGAGTGGGGGTCGGGCGCGGTGGCTAACACCTGTAATCCCAGCACTTTGGGAGGCCAAGGCAGGTGGATCACCTAAGGTCAAGAGTTTGAGACCAGCATCACCATTATGGTGAAACCCCGTCTCTACTAAAAATACAAAATTAGCCGGGCGTGATGGCAGGCATCTGTAGTCCCAACTACTCGAGAGGCTGAGACAGGAGAATTGCTTGAATCCAGGAGGCAGAGGTTGTAGTGAGCTGAGATCGCACCACTGCACTCCAGCCTGGGTGACAGAGCAAAACTCCTTCTCAAAAAACATAAAAAGTGAAAATAAAAATAAAAATTGTGAGTGGGAATAGACTGGGAGAAGCCCCCAAATTATTGTATCTTCATAAAGCCAAGCTCACACTTGGGAGGCTGAGGCAGGAGGATTATTGAGGCCAGGAGTTCCAGACTAGCCTGGGCAATATAACGAGACCCCAACTCTACACACACACACAAACACACACATATACACACACAAGTTAGCTTGGCATGGTGGTAAATGCCTGTAGTCCTAACTACTCAGGAGGCTGAGATGGGAGGATCACTTGAGCCCAGGAAACGGAGGCTGCAGTGAGCTATGATCATGCCTCTTACTCCAGCCTGGGTGACAGAGCAAGGTCTTGTCTCTTAAAAAAAATAAAAAATAAAAAGCCAAGTTCTTCTCTGTCAGGGCCTGCTTCTGAAGAGTGGGCAAGCAGGACCATGGGGCTGCAGTCCTGCTATCAGAAGAAGCTCTGATGGACCCTGGAACACCTGTGATGGGGCTCAGGAGCCTCTCCACCAGAGCTGCCCAGATCCCTACTCCTTCCCCACCAGCCTGACCACCACACTCACCTCTTTCACCCTCCAGTTCCAACCCCTCCAATTGCCCTTACAAGGTCCTATAGCAGCTAGTCCCTCCGCACCTCTCGGCCTCACCTCTGGCCTCCTCTGGCCCTTGACAAAGATTCTTTGCTTGACCAAACTTTAGTGAGCTTCCTGATCCTTTCCTAGACCCATCTGTGCATTTCCTTGAAAAATTCAGTTTTAATGAGGACCCTGCTAAGTCAGTTTAGCCAGAACCCCTCCACACCTTGCTATCTGATCATCCCCAATATCTAACTGTGCTCCTCATCCTCCACCATCTAGGTGATGTTCAATGACCCTGTCCTGTCTTCAGCAAGACTCGGTTAGGGGGTTTAGCCAGAATCCCCCTTATTCTTTATGTTTCCTCTTAGTAATTATCTGTCACTGACCCCAACTCTGCTCCTTAGCTATGCATTCCCACCTGGCCGTGCCATATTCAGAGTTGAGCCCAATCTCTATCCACCTCTGCAAAACCCCATTGCAGTGGCCCCTATGCCTATTGCAACGGTCCCGAATAAAACCTTCCTAATCATACCTAAACAAGTGCCATCAAATAATTTTTTCTTTTCTTTGACATCAATCTCACATTACCCCCACCACCCTCCCCCAGGACCCCACTCCCAGAACACACCCAACCACCCCCATCCCCACATAGAATGCTCAGGGGGCCAAGGGGGCGTCCAGGGACTCCGTGGTTTCTAGCACTTTGTAGTCCACCGAAATGCCCCCAGGAGTGGCAATGAAGTGGAGAGGCTGGGCTGTGTGTTGATGGCCAGTCTGGTCCCAGGTAGACCCCATAGAGATGTCCTGGGTCCTTCATCCCCTCTCCACACCAGCACCAGCACCCACAACTTAGGGATAGACCAGTCAGCCCCAGAGAGAGAGAAAGAGAAAGAGAGAGGGGGAGGAGGAAGCAAGAAGAAATGCTTGCACAGCTTTGTCCTGCAACATTCTTATCTTTCTCCTAGAGGAATTCAAGCATTAAACTCTGGGGGAGGAATCTTCTGGTTCTCCTGTAAAGGAGGGTACACTCCACCCCACCCTAAACTCAGACATTTGAAGCAATCCTAGTGGAGAGTAAATCTGGGCTCCTCAAAGCTCTCAATTCAGGGAATCCTTTAGCATGACACAGGGCCCAGGGAGCATTTCCCTCACCCTAAATCAATGATTCTGAATCAAAGATGTCAACAATTTTTTCCTGGGATCGTTTTGTGCCTATGACCCTTCGTTCAACAAACCTTTACTAAGCACCCACCAGGTGCCAGGCACTATGCCAGGATCACAAAGGTGAACAAGAAAGACATGGTATCTCTTTCGGAAATGGATGGGCTAGCGGGCAAATGGACACTAAATATCTGTAACACCAGGTGATACGCGCTCTCACAGAAGTTATATAAAACGTGCTAAGATGACAGCTCTAATTATTCACTATTGTGCTTTTCAGTTTATATTCAAGTCCACATTGCAGAATACATGTTAGAGAGCACTTATGTCTTGACATGACTTGCACTTTTGATCAGTCCATAGACTGCTTGAGTGGAAAGAAATTTCTCTAAGACACTCCCTTCTGAGTATGAGTCAGAAAGCTGAGGTCTCCCCAGCATAGCCGGGTCAGGGGCAGGGTGACAGGGCCTCCCGACAGACCAGCAGCGTCCAAGCAGACTGAGCAGAGCCTGCAGAGTGCACGGCAGGATGGGACCTCTCCCGAGAGTCTGGAAGCCCCAGCTGGCTCCGGCCCTCTCTAAGGCTGCGGGACCCTCCCTTCTCTGGCCTCAGCTTCTTAGCTGCCTGGGTTAGACTGGACAGGAAGAGACAGCTCTGCCCTCCTTTCCACCTCTGAGCTTATGCTCTTGTGAGTCTCATTCTTGCCATGAAGAATTGAAGAATCTTTGTGCTCTGAGTCAGAAGCTATGTGGCCGCTTTGCTAAAATGTGACTCAGACACAGACTCAGCCCTGAGGCCCCTTTCATTATATTCCCTTATTTGGTCCCAGGCAGCATTTCCATATTCTCTCTGGGGAGCTGGTGGGCAGAGCCTTTCTGTGGGCCAAGGAGGAGCTCAGGTGCCAGACACTCAGATTCTGATGGCTCTGTAGCTAACCGGCCCATCCTCAGAGACTAATGCAAAGGAATGAATTTCCAGGATGTTCAACTATGTGGAGAAAACAAAAGCAAAGAAAAAAATATTTTTAAAGAAAGAAGGCCAGGTGCAGTGGCTCATGCCTGTAATCCCAACACTTTGGGAGGCCGAGGCAGGCAGATCACCTGAGGTCAGGAGTTCAAGACCAGCCTGGCCAACATGGTGAGTCAATACTAAAAATACAAAAATTAGCCAGGTGTGGTGGTGCACACCTGTAATCCCAGCTACTCAGGAGGTAGAGACAGGAGAATCACTTGAACCCGGGAGGTGGAGGTTGCAGTGAGCTGAGATCGTGTCACTGCACTCCATTCTGGGCAACAGAATCCGTCTCAAAAAAAAAAAAAAAAAGAGAGAGGGAAGGAAGGGAGGGAGGGAGGAAGGAAGGAAGGAAAGAAGGAGGCTGGGCGCCGTGGCTCACGCCTGTAATCCCAGCACTTTGGGAGGCCGAGGTGGGTGGATCTTTTGAGGTCGGGAGTTCAAGACCAGCCTGGCCAACACGGTAAAACCCTGTCTCTACTAAAAATACAAAAATTAGCTGGGCCGTAATGGTGCACGCCTGTAATCCCAGCTACTAGGGAGGCTAAGGCAGGAGAATTGCTTGAGCCTGGGAGGTGGAGGTTGCAGTAAGCTGAGATCGCACCACTGTACTCCAGCCTGGGTGACAGAGTGAGACCCTGTCTCAAAAAAAAAAAAAAAAGAATAGGAAAGGAAAAGAAAGAAAAAGACAGGAAGAAAGAAAGGAAGGAAAATAAACTAAATTATATGGAAAATGACTTGGACACCATCAAACTTCCACTAGCTGTCCCTGAAAACCGAAATTAATATGCTAAAAAATTACTATCTCTAAGTCCATAGAAAAGTCTCCTTTGTATATATATCAAGAAGAGAGCAAAACAGGGAGGATAGGACATAACCCACCTCCCAGAGGGAGAAGCAGCCCGGCCAGTGGAAGTGTCCTGGTGATATTCCCCCAAGCACTGCTATATTTCCAAGTGGCCCCTGTGACTGGAAATTAGAAGCACAGGAGTTGTTGACCTAGGTAGGTTTTGAGGCAAAAAATCCACAAAGGTACAAGAAGACGAAGGAGAGGAAGGAGCTGGTGAAGGAGATTGAGAAAGAACAGCCAGGAAGGTGGAAGAAAAACCAGGAGAAGGAGATGTCCATGGAAGCAGAGGGAAGAAAGGGAATGGCAACAGTGTCAGTGGCAGCTGCTGGACACAGAGGGTAAGAACTGAGAAGGTTTCCCTGGATTTCGAATCAAGGAAGTCACTGGGGACTGTGACCACTGCACTTCGCAGGGTGCTGACAAGGCTCAGAATGTTCATTTTCTCCCCCGTTTGCTCTGCAAACCACATTGCCCTTGTCTAGGACAGAGGTTCCCAAAAGCAGTTTTGTATTCAAATGCCGACTCCACTACCCACTGACTGTATAACCCTGGGTGAGTCATTGAGTATCTTGGTGTCTCAGTTTTCTTACCTGTAAACATGGAAACAATGACAAGACCTATCGTATAGGGCTATTCTGAGGATTAAATGAGTAAATATGTGCAAAGCATTTGATTTTTTTTTTTTAGATGGGGTCTATGTTGTCCAGGCTGGTCTCAAACTCCTGGGCTCAAGTAGTCCTCTCACCTCTGCCTTCCAATGTGCTGTGCCTGGCTGTGTGCAAAGCACCTGAGATGAGGATGTGTTCTCTCCACACTGTTCCAGCCAATGACAACACAGTAGAGGTACTGGGCTGGCCATGTCTGCCCAATGCAGACTTCTACTGGCCCAGCTTTGCCCCAGAATCCCCACTGGGTTGGCCAAGGCTTTCTCAGAGTGGTCCTGCAGTCCATGGACCCTCCTACCACACCGCCTTTCCTTCTCCGTCTCTTTTCATAGGTGTAAGGCTTATGTTACGGTCTGAAGGCTTTTCCGGACTCCTCCTGTTCTCTCTCCCCTCCAGTTACACAGGACTTACCTCCAATAAGTCTCTTGCATGTCTAACTTCGTTTTGGCATTTGCTTCCCAGAGGACTCAAGTTGACACACTCGGTTAAACAGAATTCTCTGCTACAGGACTTGTCGGAGCCTTTGATATTAAAATATACACATTATAACTCATCAAGAGGGAAAAGTATAAAGCATTTCCCAAATTCATTTGATCACTAAAAACCACACACTCACATCCACACACACCACAGACCCTCTCATTAACATCTCATGAAACATGTTTTGCTGAGTAAAGTTTGTTAAACGTTGAACTAGGCCAGCCGTGGTGGCTTACACCTGTAATCCCAGCACTTTGTGAGGCCAGGGCAGGCAGATCACTTCAGGTCAGGAGTTGGAGACCAGCCTGGCCAACATGGTGAAACCCAGTCTCTACTAAAAATACAAAAATTAGCAGAGCATGGTGGCGCATGCCTGTAATCCCAGCTACTCAGGAGGCTAAGACACAAGAATCACTGGAATCCAGTGGGTAGAGTTTGCAGTGAGTCGAGATCACGCCACTGCACTCCAGCCTGGGCAACAGAGCAAGACTCTATCTCAAAACAACACCAAAAAACATTGAACTGAAGACCCCTAAAGTTCCATCCAACCCTGAGATTCTTTCATATGAATCTCAAACTGTGAAACGCCTCAGTCGCCCAGGGCCTTATTCTACAGAAGGAAAGCCCAAAGGCTCATTTGAATTGCATTAGCAACTTGAGCTATATTTGTAAGTCTCCTCCCATCTGAGAATTTCTTTGTCAGCACCATTTTCCCTATTCTACAGATGGAGAAATTGAGGTCTAGGAAGACCAAGACACTTGTCTCAGACCCACAGTTGAGGTCTTAGTTTGCCACTGAGTCACGGTCCGTGTGACACAAGGATGGAAAACCAAAGGGAGCCACAGCTGAGGGAAGGGAAATGAGAAGGGTATCTGAAATCTCGGCCCTGCAATAAGGTGGGCCACAGCAATAATGAGACGTCACTGGGCTCAGCCCTGTGCCTGGAAGGAGGGAGGTGGTCTAGGATATCAACAAAAAAAAGTTGCTGATCCCAGGAGAAATACAACGTTGAATTGAGGGGAAAACATAGAAACACATCTAGACTGTCATAAAACAAATGTAACCGAGGCAGGGGAAATGTGGAGCGCCAACATGAGTAGGTGATGGAGTTGGGTGGCTGTCATATGTCACAGCAGGATGGGTAGTTGGCTGCCCCCAGCCCCCTCCTGCCCCTCCCTGTTCCAGCACCCTGGCCCACCAGCCCCTTCCTGGCCACTCCCATACTCCCCCAGCTCATCCACTAAAGGATTAATGGCTAACTCAGGGGAGGCTTCCTGCCCCTTGGCCAACACCAACTTCCCTTTCAGCAAGCCAGTGTCGGCACTACAGTGGTTTGGAATACTTTCAATATCACTCCCTGTGAACAAGCCTATCCATGGGACTGGCTGAGAAAAGAAATGGAACGGGGCAAAGTAACAAAACAAAGAGGGAAGATAGAGCCAAATATCTCCTATGGTTACCTAAATCACAATTTAGACAAGCACTGGTGATTCTTGCACGTAGAGAACCACCACTGAACCGTACAGGGGAAACTGGTTTCTGCCCCAGCGGATGTGTTGAGGAAATGACATACTGACCACCACGACTACATCCTCGGAAGACTGAGTGGCAGAGTGCTACTTTGGCTTTCTTACCAGGTGAACTTGAGCATATATCTGGGCAGTTCTAGAATGTCGATGTGGAAGGGACTTAGGGATGAAAAAAATAAAATGTGGATGGTAGATGGAGTTTGGGGCAGGGGACTGGAGGCTTGTCTTATAGCTGTTTTTGCTTAGTAAGCTCCCTGTTCTGGCTTAGAGACATATTTATTAGGGAGCTTGCTGATGGGAATTATGGATGGGGCCAACTCCTCTCCCAGCACCCTGTGGTGCTGACATCTGAGGTGATCACTTCCCATGGAGTGGAGAAAAGCATGCTGCTCTATATTTGTTCCCTACATCAGGAAGCGTGAAAACAGGATTTGCTGCCACATGTCAAGTACTCACGTGCTTGTAGAAGAAAGGGGCCATTGCTGCTGATGATAACAATGATAGCATCTAAGGTTTTATAGTTCCCCAAATAATTTCATATACACTGTGATTTGACGCTTATAACAACCATGTGAACTATGCAAAGTAGATATTATTTCCCCATTTTAAGAGATGACAGAAAGGATAGTTCGTATTTTGAAAATTGCCAGACCCCACACATATAAGACTTCATGTATTATTAGTAAAGTTACTACTAGGGGACCCCAGCTATGAAAACCTCTCTGGGAGACAGCACTGGTGGGTGAGGGGCAGCAGCTTCAGCTCTAGCCTCCTGGCAAGGGTGGGATGTAATACTCTAAGCTCCAACAGACTGGGAAAAGAGAAGGGGCTTAGAAAACTGTCTGGGCTGCAGGATTTCTTTCCGGAGTTTCCCTCTCTCCTTCTACTGTCAGCACGTCCCATCTTTTGCAACACCAGGGAGAAGCCTTTCCATGCCTCTTCAGCTCTTGGAATCCCTCCAGAAGCCCCCTCCCTGCTAAGTGGCATCTAACAGGCCTGTCCAATACCCATGCTACAGCTATGAGGAAAGAATAAACCCTGCAGCTGCTTCAGAAGAGAAAGAAATCTCTTTTCAAATGCAACCATTTTTTGCAACCCTGTGGAATTCATATTCTCTCTGATCTCCTTTGGATTCAGATCGCGGACCTGAAAGAAGGAGGGGAAGAAAACAGGGTCTTTTCCTATACCTGGGCCTGCCGTTCCCTCTGCCCTCCTACACTGGGCATGGACAGACCCCAGGGGACCGTGGTCTAGGTGTTGGCAGCCAGGCTGGCTCTACAACACAACATGTCAGCTGTTCCGCTTGGCCTCTGTTTACTCATCCATAAAATGAGGAGATAAGATCTCCCTTGAATGGCTGTGAAGATTAAGTGCACAAATACATGTAAATATGTGTAAAGTGCACAAATATGTCAGATAAAAACTGAGACTGACACGTGGAGGTGCAAAATTAAAAAGGAAGCTTTGGTTAGTATCTCCAGAACCTGGCTAGGCATGGTGGCTCACATCTGTAATCTCAGCGCTTTGGGAGGCCAAGATGGGTTGATCACCTGAGGTCAGGAGTTCAAGACCAGCCTGGACAACATGGTGAAACCCCATCTCTATTAAAAATACAAAAATTAGCCGGGCATGGCAGCGAGCCCCTGTAATCCCAGCTACTCAAGAGGCTGAGGCAGGAGAATTGCTTGAACCCGGGAGGCGGAGGTTGCAGTGAGCCGAGATCACACCACTGCACTCCAGCCCGGGTGACGGAGTGAGACTCCACCTCAAAAAAAAAAAAAAAAAAAAAATTCCAGAACCTGCAGATTGTGCCTCTGATGCATCTCAAACATCCAGGGCCAGGGAGAAAATAATCTAAAGAAAAATGCTACTGAAAAAGATTCCATTGCCATGACCCTCTGAGACACACACATTCTTATTCTCTTATTTTCTCTTTCTCTCTCTCTCTTTCTCTCTCTCTCCTTCTCTCTCTCTCTCTCTCTCTCTCACTCCCTCTCATTTACGCACAAGGTCAGTGGCCCAGACCCAGGCAGTTTTGGATAATCTCAGCTGTTTCTGACTCACCACCATCCTCAGGGCTGGCTGACTCACTCCAGGAAGGTTTTCCACCGTGAAGTGTTTGTCTGTGTCCTTGTGTTCCTGTGAAAAGGATTGTGTGGTCAGAGGAAGAAGACTTTGCTGGGTCCAGTGAGATAGCATAGTGTGAGAGGCTTTGGGAAGTAGAAAAAGCGACATTAACTCAGGTTTAAAAAGTAGACTTTGTCCAAATGGTTGGGGAAAGTAGTCATTGTATGTGTTTGCAATTAAATTTGGGTGGCAGAGGACAGCCTAAAGCCCTTTGTAAGCAGAGCCCTATGTGCACAGCGATCCCTAGAAGGCTGGCAAGGGGAGCTGCCAGAGCTGCACCAAAGAGGGTGTTGCCTAGCTGGGGAAGAGGAACTTCAGGTGAGCCAGGAGGCTCTTCTGCTTCCAGGCTGTGCAAACCTTCTGAGTTGACTGGAATGATAGGTCTGATTGCCCATTTGTTGCTAAAATGACTTAGGAGGGAAATAACCTCCACCTGCCTGGGAGGAATCACTTCCTCCAGAGATGAGCTGTCCTTGAGGAGATCAGTGGGAGGAGAAGCCTGCGCTCTGCCCCACTGGGTAGGAGGACAAGCTTTCTCCCAAGAGCCTCGAGCCCAGAAGAAGTCGGGGTGGGGCCAATGGAAATCAGACAGTGGAACAAATGAATAGCTTCCAGGACAGGGCTGTCTCTTTCCTCTGTTTTCAATTGTGATGGCTTCATAAAACCCTTGCACCAGAAACCCATGAGCTAGAAGTGAATGCTTGTATCCCCATCTCTGGACTCAGAGTCCAGAGTGCCAACCATTACACAATGGAACCTGTGTCCCCATCTTATTCAAGAGTACAGAAAGCAAAGCCTGGTGGTGGACGGTGGTACCTGCCCATCAGGCAGCATGCCCAGACTTGCAAACCAGAGATGGAAGATGTCAAATAAAAACAAAACCATGGGAGACTGAGGCAGGAGAATCACTTGAACCAGGAGGTGGAGGTTGCAATGAGCCAAGATCGCACCATTGCACTCCAGCCTGGGTGACAAGAGTGAAATTCTGTCTAAAAAAAAAAAAAAAAATCCAGACTTTTATAAAGGGACACTTCAATAGAAAGAAAGACTATTGCAGGCCAGGCACGGTGGCTCACACCTGTAATCTTAGCACTTTGGGAGGCCAAAGCAGGTGGATCACTTGAGGTCAGGAGTTCAAGACCAGCCTGGCCAACATGATGAAACCCCGTCTCTACTAAAAATACAAAAAAATTGGCTGGGCATGGTGGCTGGCGCCTGTAATCCCAGCTACTCAGGAGGCTGAGGCAGGAGAATCACTTGCACCCGGGAGGCAAAGGTTGCAGTGAGTGGAGATTGCGCCACTGCACTCCAGCCTGGGCAACAAGAGTGAAACAAGAAAGAAAGAGCGAAAGAGAGAGAGAGAGAAAGAGAGAGAGAGAGAGAAGGAGAGAAGGAGAGGAAGGGAGGAAGGGAGGGAGAAAGAAAGAAAAAAGAGAGAAAAAGAGAAGGAAGGAAAGAAGGAAAGAAGGAAGGAAGGAAAAGAAAGAAAAGAGAAGAGAAAAGAAAAGAGAGAAAGACAATTCCAATTCAGAGAATCTGCAAGCAGCTCAAAATCAAACAGAAAAAGATTCTTCTTTTCTAGGGTAAAGGAGGAGCAAGTGGAGATACAGACTTTTTGGAGGGGAAGCTGGACAAGTGAGGAGAAATGACCAGTGGGAGCTGACAGGAAAAGGGTCTTGCTGTGTTCAGTCGATTCCCAGGAGAAGCTGGGCAGGGAGGTGACTTGGCGGGGACACTCCACTTTGTCTGTGCTTTTTCAGGCTTGGGGGCAAGCAGCATTCAGGGATCTGTAGGAAAGAGAGAAGTCTGACCAAAGTTTTGTCAAGCAAAGGGGGTAAGTAATGGGTGTCAGAGACAAGAATAGATGGGGGCAGAGGAATAATAGTGACAAAAATACTTGTTTTAAGAAAAGGTAACATCATGGCTCTCATATTAGTATAAAATAAACACATTTTAAAGATTCCACTTCGGCGGGGTGCAGTGGCTCACACCTGTAATCCCAGAACTTTGGGAGGCAGAGGTGGGCGGATCACCTGAGATCAGTAGTTCGAGACCAGCCTAGCCAATGTGGAGAAACCCTGTCTCTATTAAAAATACAAAATTAGCCAGGCATGGTGGCAGGCACCTGTAATCCCAGCTACTCGGGAGGCTGAGATAGAAGAATCGCTTGAACCTGGGAGTCAGAGGTTGTGGTGAGCCGAAATTGTGCCATTGCACTCCAGCCTGGGCCAACAAGAGCGAAACTCCATCTCAAAAAAAAAAAAAAGTCCATTTAACTTGATTAAACGAGGCAATCTGGTGGATGTTATAACTGGCTCAAAGGAGAAGCCAAAGCAGCACAATTTACATGATGTGAAGAGTACTGAAACGGAATATGCAACTAGACAAAAAACTGGTCTCTCTACAGGGGGAATGTAGTGCCTCTACTGGACAGAATGCATTTGCATATCTATAGGAAAAATTATTTTCCATTGCTACAGTTATCTATAACTTAGATTACTTACTTAGACTTACTTAGATAACTATACATTGCTACAGTTATATACAACTTAGAGTTATAAAATAACTCAAAAACAATGAAAGAGGCTTGTGTGGTGGCTCACACCTGTAATCCCAGCACTTTGGGAGGCTGAGGCAGGCGGATCACCTGAGGTCAGGAATTTGAGACCAGCCTGGCCAACATAGTGAAACCCCATCTCTACAAAAAATATAAAAAATTAGCCAGATGTGGTGGTGTGCACCTGTAATTCCAGCTACTTGGGAGGCTGAGGCAGGAGAATCGCTGGAACCCAGGAGGCAGAGGTTGCAGTTAGCTGAGATCGTCAAGATCACGTCACTGCACTCCAGCCTGGGTGACAGGGTGCTACATCTCAAGAAAAACAAAAACAAAAACAAAAACAAAAACAAAAACAAAAAACAATGAAAGGCTAGACCCAGATCTTCTGGAAACAGATGCTCTAAACCAGGGTTTCTCAGCCTCTGCATGACTGATGTCTTGGACTAGATCGTGTTCTGGGTGGAGAATGTAAACCAAAAATAAAATTCTAAGCCTCCCCGTCCCCTGCCCCCGCCAGCCATCTAAATGGATGGTTCCTCCTTAGCCGAGGCTCTTAAAATTTTAATCTGAAATTTCCAGGCCATGAAGGAAAGGGGAGGTTGGACATGCCTCATTATACCTCTCCAGTGTGAACATCAACCAGACTTTAGGTCTGATAAGAACATTTTACAGCCTGTTCACTCTGAAGCCTGCTAGCTAAAAGCTTCATCTATGTGATAAAACTTTTGTCTCCACAACCTCTTAACACAACCCAAACATTCCTTTCTATTGATCCCGGGCCTTTAGACAAACTCAACCAATTGTCAACCAGAAAATGTTTAAATATTTACCTATAACCTGGAAGCCACCCCCACTACCCACCACCCCCCGCCCCCCACACATTGAGTTGTCCCGCCTTTCTGAACCAAACCAATGTATTTCTTAAATGTACTGACTGATGACTCTTGCCTTCCTAACATGTGTAAAACCAAGCTGCACCCCAACCACCTTGGGCACATGTCCTCAGGACTTCCTGTGTCACAAGTGTGCATCTTCAACCATGGCAAAAGAAACTTTCTACATTAAATGAGACCTGTTTCAGATTTTCTGGGTTCACAAGAGCTATCCTGGACATTGGAAGATGTTTAGCGGCATCCCTGGCTTCTACTTAGTAAAGGCCAGTAGCACCTCATCTCCTAGCTGCGACCATAAAAACTATCTCCAGACATTCCCAAATGTCTCCTGGGGTGGGATAGGGGACAAAACTGCCCCCAGTTGAGAACCACTGCTGTAGACCATGCACAGTTTTCCAGTGAAACCCAAATTCTTCCCTACTACTGTAGAGAAGGAGAGGAGGTAATTTCTTCCCGTCTGCATTTCTTGGCACGCACCCATGTCTCTGTGTGTGAGCTGAGAATCACACCCTAGCTCCACAACAGAGTGGTCACAGTAGCCAACACAGGCAGTATTCTAAACGCTCTCCCAATAGTAACCCAACTAATCCTGCCGGTTAAATATGAGTTTCAGATAAACAATGAATCATATTTTTAGTATAAGTATGTATGCCCATGCAATATTTGGGCCCTACATATACTTTAAAAGTATCTGTTGTTTATCTGAAATTCAAATTAAACATTTGGGAGGATTGTTGTTTTATGAGCCAAATCATTTTATTTTATTTTATTTTATTTTTGATATGGAGTTTCGCTTTGTCACCCAGGCTGGAGCGCAGTGGTGCGATCTCGTCTCACTGCAACTTCTGCCTCCTGGGTTCAAGCGATTCTCCTGTCTCAGCCTCCTGAGTAACTGAGATCACAGGTGCCTGCCACAACGTATTTTTAGTAGAGACGGAATTTCACCATGTTGACGAGGCTGGTCTCTAACCCCTGACCCCAGGTGATCCTCCTGCCTCTGGCCTCCCAAAGTGTTGGGATTACAGGTGTGAGCTACCGCACCCAGCCTTATTGGCCAAATCTGACAACCCTATCTGTAATCAAATAAATAGCTGAGCAGTAGTAATTGCAGCATTGTGATTGCAACAGGCCTCTGTGGCTTAGGGTCCCTGTTCTGCCTGTGACTGTTGTGCCACATTGGGGACGTCATTTAGCGTCTCCGAGGCTCAGTTTTCTCATCTGTAAGATGGGGACAATATCAGCGCCTTCTTCAGAGTTGCTAGAAGGATTAAATGAGATGATGTATGCAGAGCCGTTAAGATGGTGTTTGGCACAAAATTCAGGGCAGCTGGTTTAGTTTCCTCGACTTCACTATCTGATCCTCTGCTAACTCCCGGGGTGTTTTCTGGACGGCCACAACTACCCTAGCCTTCTTCCCCATGGGCTGCAAAGGTGGCCTCGGGTTCCGGTAGGAGCCCCAACTCTGGACCGCGATTCGAGAGCGTCCCCGGCGCCGGGCCGCGCCATCCCGGGAGCTGTCCGCAGATGGCAGCACCAGCCCCGGGTCGCGGCGGTCCCGGCGCTCCGCAGGCCGCAGGCTGCAGGCTGGCCTGGTCCCGGGCCGGGAGCCCAGCAGGCCGGGAGCGGCTGAGGCCACACCCCGCGGGCCGGGCCGCTTCCCTCCGGTGAATCATCGCTCGCAGCTGCGGCTCCCGCAGTGTCCGCAGCAGCGCGCCGGGCCCTGGCCGAGCCCCAGCCGAGCGCAGCGCGGAGTCTCCCCGACCTTTCTCTGCGCAGTACGGCCGCCGGGACCGCAGCATGGCGGGCATCGCGGCCAAGCTGGCGAAGGACCGGGAGGCGGCCGAGGGGCTGGGCTCCCACGAGAGGGCCATCAAGTACCTCAACCAGGACTACGAGGCGCTGCGGAACGAGTGCCTGGAGGCCGGGACACTCTTCCAGGACCCCTCCTTCCCGGCCATCCCCTCGGCCCTGGGCTTCAAGGAGTTGGGGCCCTACTCCAGCAAAACCCGGGGCATCGAGTGGAAGCGACCCACGGTAGGAAGCGCGCGGCAGGACGCGGGCAGGGCGGGGTGCCGGGCAGGGCGAGGTACAGGCCGGCCCGCGGCGCGCTGGGGCGGGGGCAGCCTGGGTGCTGCAGTGGGGAAGCCGCAAGCCAGGACCCCGCATTCCTGCGACACCTCCGCGCCGCCAGAGCCCAGGACTCTGTTGGAGCGTGAGGGAACTCCCAGGGCCTTCTCTCTCTTCCACCCACCGCGCTTTCCTGGGCGGGTCGGGGCGAATCACTGCCCTCAGATGCCACTAGCAGGCCACTTTAGGACTTCACAAAAACTCAGGGTGATACAGGAGGCCGGGGTGAAACTTTGATTGGACTCTAGCGGGGAGCTGGAAGGGAAGGGGAATCGGGTCTGCAGGGAAGGGACGGTGAGAGGCAACATCTACCAGACAAAGTCCGTCTTCAACTGGGGTTCTGTCTGTTCATGGAGGGGGACAGGCCACAGCCTGGTCATTTTGTGACTAAGGATAGTCTTCTGCAGCCCTGGGGTTAGATTTATTTTTCCAAAGGGGAGCCAGCGATACCTCCTCATAACATTGACACTGGTAATTAACCCAGGACACGGAGGTGTCTCATGGTTTCCCTGGCGGGAATCACTGGGGAAACCTCCGGGAGCCCTCCAGACCCCCTTATCCCGTCCCCCAGGGTCTCTGACCTCCCGGCCCTGGGACAACTTGTGCTCCCCAATCTACTTGTCCATTCCGTTTTTTGGGGAACCCCTGAGGCTCCTCCTCCTTTGGGACACTTCCCCAGGCTTCCCCTACCACGCCTAGGAAAGCCTGCCCTGAAGTCCAACTTCTAGATTCCTGTTGTGAGAACAAGGCTTCCAGCTCTGCTTCCACACCCAGCAGCCTCCCAGGTCACCTTCTGTTACCCTAAATCCAGCCCATAGGTAGCGAGGGCTGCAGGAAGCGCCCTAGCCCAGACCCAGCACTTGGGTTCTCCTTCTTGCTAATCTGCTGGGTGACCTTGAACGAGCCATTTAACCTCTCTGTGCCTCCATGTCTTCATCTAAAAGAAAACATGCTGCCTAAATATTTTCTCTCTTTTGTGGCCCACCAGGCCCTGCCATCATGGCCTCCTTTCAGTCTCTCAAAGAGCCAGTTCTTTCCTACGCGAGGCCTTCTCACCAGCAAGGCACGCTCTTACCTGGAGTGTGGCTCACTCTCAATTCTTCCCAACTTAGTCACCTGTTCCCTCCTGAAGAGGTCTTTTCTGACCCTTCTTAGCAGCCACCTCCCCACCTTATTTTTCTCTCTCACCCCACTCATTTCCTTCATAGCACTGTCACAGTTTAGAAATATAATCACATGTATTTGTTCTTCCTACTGAACTGCAGGAATCATGTGTATATTATTTACCAGTATATCCCCAGTGCCTGGCACATAACCATGCCTTTCACAGTATTCATTCATTTATTCATTTACTCACTCATTCGACAACACTGATTGAGCACCTATTACATGCCAGGCACTGTCCTGAGAGCTCAGGAGATACACCAGAGAACACAAAAGAAGTGACTGTTTGTAGAATGTATGGATGCAGGATTGTAATGAGCCTCAGATGAAATTATGGTTGTGAAAGTGATACACTGACCTGACTCGGTGCCTCACGCCTGTAATCCCAGCACTATGGGAGGCCAAGATGGGAGGATCGCTTGAGCCAGGAGTTCAAGACCAGCCTGGGCAACACAGTAAGACTTGTCTCTATAAAAAAGTAAAAAAAAAAAAAAAAAAAAAAAGTGAAACACAAACCAAGAGAATGTGTTCACTTTACATTTGCATGGCACTTTACAGTTTACATAGTGAGTTCACACACTCATTCACTTATTCTTTCATTCATTCAGTAAGCATTTCTCGAATACCTACTATATGCTGGGCACAATGCATATGGTTTCTGCTTCTGAAGACTTACTTCTGAGGCTAGTGAGGGGACAGAGACAGGTCCCCCAATAGTGAGAAATGCCTGTGGGACTTCCAGATGAGGACATAGAGGTCTAGAGATGATCTAGGGCCACTGCTTAGGGCAGGCGGGCTGTGCACTGCACAACCAAGGAAGAGTGTGACTATTACGATCCCCATTTGCCAGTTGAAGAAATTGAGGCTTGGGAAGGTTAAATACTTGCTCAGAGTCAAGTGGATATAGGGCATAGATCCAGGACTGTGTGTAGTCTGTGCATGTTGAGCCTACCTCTTATGGCTGCGCTCTCTGCCTCCTTCCTACCTTCTCAAATGCTGCTGAGGTCAGGCAAGGGGAGCACAATTGTTTCTGCTGGATTTGAACACTAGCAAGCCATTGGTGAGTTTAGCAGAGCAATTTCAATGGAAAGGTGAGGGTAGAAGCCAGATTGTTGTAGACTCCAGAGTAAAGAAGAACATGATCAACTCATTTAAGAAGGGGCCCCTGGGAAGAGAGGAGAACTGATAGGTAGAGCAGGACCTGGACTTTGAGAGCCTGTTTTTTTGTTTTTTTTTTCATATGAGAACAACTTGAATGTGTCATATGTTGAATCACCAGGAAGAAGGGATTAAAGATAAAGGCAGGGAGGGGGCAGTGAAACAGGGTACCTGAGGAAGTGAGAATACGGGTTGTGGGCAGGGGAGGGGAGCAGGTTAGCCTTGCAGCAGGAGGAGCTGCTCTTCTTCGGAGAGAGGATTTCACAACACTGGCAAGAGTGGCTCCAGCGCCTGGAAGGGGTATTAAAGCAGTAAGTCCAGTGGGGTCCAAGGGCCATGCAGGGGAACAGTGAGGAGAAAGCAGGTGTGATCCGAGTGGCACATCAGATCCTTCCAGCAACCAGTCCGTTAGGAGCAAGGGCAGGTGTTGTGAGCCCCTATGTTTCCCCCAAGAAAATCAAACCTCTGAGAGGTTTCTCACTTGCTTATCTTCAGCTGGCTGAACTCAGCCTCAAACCCACATGTCCTGTCTCCAAGTTCAGTGACTGTTATCATCAACTTCTTCAACAGTAATAATAATAGGTCACATTTATGGATTGCTTGCCAGGGCATGTTTACATCATTATCTCATTTAACACTCAGAACAATTCTCTGTGGTGGGTATTTTCATTGTTCCCATTTTGCAGGTGAAAAAACTGAGGCTTCAAAAGGTTAAGTGACTTCCCAGGGTCCTAGGACCTATATAATAAGTGGCAGAGCCAGGATTCAAACCTAGGTTTTCAGAATAATGCAGCAAAGCCCAAACCCTCAACCCCTTTTCACTGACTGGTAAGACCCGTGTTTAATTCGATGCCCTACATGCTGTGCACAAGTTTCAGTTTTCTGAAGCATCACTCAGATGCTTAGGTGTTTAGTACCACTCTGAACTCTGACTTTAGAGAGGCTGCTAAAGGCATTAGAAAGTTTCTTACCCTGTAAGGGTAAGCAGGGTAGAAAGCACTTACCCTGCTGGGGTAAGTGCCTGGCACACTCAGGATTATCAGTGTGATTCTTTATAATAAACAGGCTCCCAGCACCGAGCCCAATCTATTCCATCAGCTGGATAAGAGCTCGCTGGCAGGCCTTGGGCCAAGCTGGCTTCCTTTGCCTCAGCAGAAGAGCATTCTGATTCTCTCTGCCATCCCCAAAACCAACAGGAGCAGAGAGAAACAAGGCAGAGGCATGAAGGGAATGTCCTCTGCGGCAGATGGTGCTTCCGGAAGAGCTCCCACAATCTGAGCTAGAATGAACAGGGGCTAGATCCGAGTCTCGTATGGGCAGACTTCTGCTTGACAGAGTGGGCATGCCGAGGGCCATTGGTTGGAGGCAGGCGTGTGCAACCCAAGCGGACATGAGACGCAGGAGCAGCTCCTTCAAGGCAAGGTTGCCTGAGCCCAGAGAGGCCCAAATTTGTGCCCCAACTTCCTCTGTGGCTTTTGGGTGGGGCTCTGCAGAATCGAAACACGCTCACAGGGCTGCTGAAAGGGCTAAGAAGTGTTCAAGGTTGGCTTCCATCAAGCTGCTCATGACAGTGGCCCCCGAGGTTTTAACACCCTTGAACGCTTGGTACTAAATCAATTACAGGCAGGGCAGCAGCAGAAAGAGTTGGCACATTTGATCAGTAAGTTCCAATGCCAATGCTGTCTATTATCTGTGAGCTGTGTTAACTTTGGACATGTCACTTCACCTTTTTGAGCTGTTTCCTCGTCTGTAAAAGGGGGATAATACCCATTCCATGAGATAAAGCTTTGAGTGCAGTCTCTGATGTAAGCAGGTACAGAATATATAGACGCTGTTAAGTTTCATGGCCCCATGGAAGAATTCAAAAGGGTTAGATCCCCCCTGCCCTCAAAAGGGTATGTGTTAGGAAATCAGAGTAATACCTAAGTAGTAAATTGCAGAGTCCAGAGACTCTGGGACTCAGACTTGAAGGGATGAGTGAGGATTGGACTAGAAAGGACGACTTCACGGAGGAGGTGACAATGAGCCTCAGGGTATGATGCAATATGGAAAAGGGAAGAGAGTGGGAAAGGAAGGAGTTTCATACAAGCAAAACAACTTGCATGCAGTAACAGAGGAGAGAGGGTGCTAACCCAGTGGATAGGGTGGCTCTGGAGTGTGGATGGTCTCCACGTCTGGCAGAAAAGGCTGGACTTGCTGTTGTGGCCCCCGGAAAACAGCACAATGAAGGAGGCTCCAGGCAGTCCAGAGTGTGTAGGGTCCAATGCCTGCCCTTCTCAGACAGGACCACCCATCCACCCATCAGGGTCCAGGGAGCAGGGGTCAGAAGGACCTCATGACACAGAGCTCTGACTGTGATGACACACTTCCCCCAGAGGGGAGGGGAAGGGGAGAAGGGATTAGAAGACCCCACTGAGAATGGAGGCATCCTAGCTTCAGAAGCACCTGGCTGGTGGGCTAACAGCACTTTGTGGGTCTCGTTTCCAGGAGATCTGCGCTGACCCCCAGTTTATCATTGGAGGAGCCACCCGCACAGACATCTGCCAAGGAGCCCTGGGTAAGTGATAGATTCAGAGCAAGCTGGGGGATCTTGTCTGTAAGGCTGTGGGTGGAGGAGATGAGGGACAACCTGTGGCTTCTCTCCCTTCCCAAGCAGCTTGACAATTTCTATTTGCAGAAGCTCCATGGAATTTCTTGGCCCTAGCGGGCAATGTTTCTACCCTCAGCCCCATGCTGGGGCACACAAATGAGGCCTCCTGTGTCCGCTGCACAGGGCTAGTTGCTGAGGTTACAGAGATGCTGCCACTAGGAGGACCAGGGGGCTTCTGGATGTCAGCCACCCCTTGGTATGCACCTCCTGGAGCCAGCATTACCAGTGGTTCACGAAACAGGCTCTGGGCAGAGGACTAGGTGGGAGGACTCCCCCAGACCAATGACAGCACTGAGACATCAGTTCTCTGAGGTTCAGGAACCAGGGAAGGTGACTCAGTGTAAAGAAAGAGGAAACTCTAATGCTCGCTGCTGAAGGAAGTTATAGTACCAGGGCATTCTCAGTGTTTGCAAGACAAGCTCACCATGGTATCACAGTTGTAACGCTCATTTAAGTAAAATTAACTGGAGTAGCTGCATTGTCCGAAACCTTGCTTTCTGGAGCCAAGTTCAGATTTGTTTCTGGAGATAGTCCTTGTTGAAGGTTTGAACCCACAGGGTTCTCCACCTTTAGTCTGAAAATTCCCAAAGCTTCTAGGAAGTCCCAGCAATGGGGCCTGGGGCTATTATCTAAGATTCTCCTAGAATCTGCCCTCAATGTTCTTTTACTCATAATAAATGCAGGCCTATAATTACTGGAGCAGATTATTTGCTCTGATAAACCAAAAATCTATTTTCTGCCATCAGCCTCAGCTGGCTGGCTCCCCAGGCAAGTTCATCAGTAACAAAATCAATCAACTAGAGTTGTACCTCCTGTCCTCACCCACCTAGCAGAGGTTCTGTTACTCATATACTCCTAATACCAGCTGATAACAGCTAATATTTATCTCTAAGGCACCGTGATTATTCCCATTTTATAGATGAGGATGCAGAGGTCCTCCTACAGCTAAAGTGGGGGCTGGTACCCCTGACCCCAGGGTATGTTTAAATCCTGAGCTAGGCTTCCTAAGAGTGGACCTGGAAAATTTTCTAGCCCTGAGGAATGTCAGAGCATCGTGTGAATCATTAGGACAGACAGACAGACTGTGAGGGAGAACGTGACCTGGGCGGGAAAGCTTGTGTGACCTGAGCGGGAAAACTTGTCTGAGCTCAGGCTCTGCAGATTCCTGAGATGCCAGAGCACATTCTTACCTGCAGAAAACACTCCTTTCATTTCTTTTCTTCTCGCCCCACAAAAGACAGAAGATAGAGGTCCTTGAGCACCCCAGGCGGATCCTCCAGGAAAATCTATTCATTAGAGAAAATGAAATTGATGGAAACTTTGACCAACCCCAGGGGCTTTAGAGAATCTAGAAACAGCCGGTGCGGTGGCTCACATCTGTAATCCCAGTACTTTGGGAGGCCAAGGCAGGCGGATCACCTGAGGTCAGGAGTTAGAGACCAGCCTGGCCAACATGGTGAAACCCTGTCTCTACTAAAAATACAAAAAAATTAGCTGGACGTGGTGTAATCCCAGCTACTCAGGAGGCTGAGGCAGGAGAATTGCTTGAACCCAGGAGGCGGAGGTTGCAGTGAGTGGAGATCGCACCACTGCACTCCAGCTGGGGTGACAGAGAGAGACCCCATCTCAAAAAAAAAAAAAAAAAAAAAAAAAAAAAGAGAGAGAGAGAGAGAAGCCAGAAACAAACAGAGCAACTGCTTAACATCTGCTTCAAAGTTTAACAACACCTTAAGGGCCAAAGCGTAAGTAATAAATACATGATTTAGGTCCTGTGTAAATACCACTGGGCCAACTGGAGAGGAGACAGCAAAGGTTAACATTCCTGGTAGAAATTTCCCTCCCAGGGGAATTATAAACCAGGTGAAATGTAAACCTTTTAAAAATTTCTTAGTACCTAGTCTGTAATTTCTCAGGGGTGTGTGTGTGTGTGTGTGTGTAATTCAGTATTAGTCATTTTGTTCTTTCGGCCTTTTATTTTGGAGGACTCTAGTTAGATCACAGTCTGTGAAATGTGGTATACTGTACTCGCACCCTGATTCTGGCACCTGGCCAGCGAGTGCTGATGGGGCCTTGACCTTCACCAAATCCCAACAGCCTCACAAGCACCAGGAACAGAGGCCATGGCAGTGACACTCTGCGACATGGCCAGAGATATGAGCCTAGACTCAGCTTTGTTGGTAGTCCGAAGACTGGGCAAGTAACTACCTGGAACTTCCATCTGGAACCTCCGTCTCTTCCAAAAACGGAGAAGGAAGGAGGGTGAATGAAGTGACCTCAGACACCCTCTGTGATGTTGTATTCAGCTATTCTAAAGCCATTCCCTGGTTTCTAACCAGCTATTCCTCATTCCTTGTGCTAGAGGGTTAGAGCACTACAAGATCTTCCTTTTTTTCTTTCTTTCTTTCTTTTTTTTTTTTTTTTTTTTTTTGACAGGGTCTCACTCTGTTCCCCAAGGGCTGGAGTACACTGGCAGGATCTTGGCTTACTGCAGCCTTGGCCTCCTGGGATCGAGTGATCCTCCCACTTCAGCCTTCTGAGTACCTGGGACTACAGGCACACGCCACCACACCTGGCTAATTTTTGTATTTTTTGTAGAGACCGGGTCTTGCCATGTTGCGCAGGCTGGTCTTGAACTTCTGAGCTCAAGTGATCCACCCACCTCAGCCTCCCAAAGTGCTGGGATTACAGGCGTGAGCCACTGCGCCCAGCCAAGATCATTCTTTTATTACACACATAAGGAGTAATAACAGTACCCTTCACCTGCTAACAGTATGCAATTCATGGAGCATTTTTTCACTACAGTATTTCATGTACTCATCCCAAATCTAAAGTAAATATTTTCACGTCACTGTACAGATAAAAAAAACAGCCACAGAGAGGGGAGAGTAAGTGTAAAGCCATACAGCTAGTAATTGCCAAAGGATTGAACCCTGGTCTGATTTTAAATCCTACACTCTTCCTAACCCATGCTCCCTCCAATTTGCCATAGTGCTGTGCTGAGGAACCATTCTCAGCAAAATTCATCTTCTCTACCTGTGCTTTCTACCCTGAGCCTTACTCAGTTCCCCCAGGGAACTTGGGCAGGTGACATTCTTAGACTTGTGCACTTTGCAACGCCCTGCCCTGTGTACTGTGCTGCCCAGCAATGTTTAATCCACAAACACCCACACTCCTTCCCAGAAGGCTCAGCTTCCAAGCTTCACCAAAGTCATTTAAACCATGTTTACAGAGCTGCTCTCACCAAGAGCCATCTCCATTGCAGAACATAGTTGTGTAAGAATTGATTCAGCAGAGAAAAATCTGCCCTTCTGGAGGAAGGGCTGGAGACCCAGCTGGAGCCTCCACTGGCTGACCCTGCAGCTAAATATGGCTCTGAAATTGTGGGGTAGCAACCACATTCTTACAGGTGCTTGCCACTTGAAATGGCTCCCAAGGACCCAGGAAACTCCAAGGCTGAGCTGCTCCTACCTCTGATGCTTTACTTTGCACTGGGTCACCACTGAGCTTTCCCCACAGCCTCACAGCTCACAGATGAAGGCAGCTACCCCAGTCAGGAAGGCATAGGTCACCTTTCAGGCCTCTGGTTTTCTGGGGTAGAGCCCAAGGCTGCTAAGGCTGTTGAAACAGCACACCCCCATTTCATTGTAACCCAGCAAATGTTCCCTGGGCCCCTCAGAGGTGGGTCAACCTGCCTCCTTCTCAAGATGTCACATGGACCCCCAGAGCACCCACTGGGAGGTGTTTAGCTACAGGGTGCCCCACCCCACAGCCTAGCTCAGCAGAGAGTGGGGAAGGGACAAGACCAATGGGAAAGGCAAGCCAGATGGAGAATTTTCCAGTCCTGTTCCTTCTGCCACTCATTAGCCACTTATGTGGACCCAACCCCTCTGAGCCTCAGTTTCCTCTTCTGTGAAATGGGAATAATGATAAGGATCCCTTCCCAGGGCTGTGGAAAAAAGTGAGATTTATACAGGCAAACACACTTGGCACACTATAGAATCCCAGACAAATTCAAAGGACTGAGATTATCATTACTGATTCCAGTTATGTGAAAAGTCCTTTTGCCAAATTGCCAAAGAAAAAGAGGATGGTGGAGGAAGAGAATAGGAGGAGAAGAAAATAAGTTGGGTTGGAAACCAGATCCTTGTCCTAGAAAATTTCATAATCTAAGGGTGGAAATGCCAAAACAAGGAGAGACAAACTTGTGGCCTGTGTTTGGGTAACACACAGATTGAAACTCAGAAGAAGGAGAAACATATGGGGAGAAAATGAACACAAAGGGGTCAGATGTGCGTTCCTCAATTTTAAAAATTGAATATTTAAGTGTTTTAAATAATTTTTATTTGTTTTCCTTTCTTTCTTTTTCTTTCTTTTTTTTTTTTTTTTTTTGAGACAGGGTCTTGCTCTGTTGCCCAGACTAGGGTGCAGTAACACAACCATAGCTCACTGCAGCCTTGACCTCCTGGGCTCAAGCAATCCTCCCACCTCAGCCTTCCAAGTAGCCAGGACTACAGGCATGCGCCACCTCACCCGGCTAATTTTTGTGTGTGTCTGTGTGGAGATGGGGTCTCACTGTGTTGCCCAAGCTGGTCCAAATTCCTGGGCTCAAGCAATCCTCCTGCCTTGCACCTGGGATTACAGGTGCAAGTCACCACACCTGGCAAATAATTTTTAAATTATAAATTTAAAAATGCATTTTTATAATAGGTACCTTTAAAAATTTTAATAGACTTTTTTTTAAGAACAGTGTTAGGTTCATAGAAAAGCTGAGATGACAATACAGGAAGTTCCAGATACCTCATACCCAGTTTCCCCTATTATTAACATGTTACATCAGTGTGGTACACGTGTTATAATGAATCAGCATTGATGCAGTATTATTAAAATCCATGCTTTACACAGATTCTCTTAGTTTTCCCCTAAGGTTCTTTCTCTATTCCGGGATCCCATCCAGGACCCCACGTTTCATTTAGTTGCCAAGTCTCCTTCGGCTCCTCTGGGCTGTGACAGTCTCTCAGTCTTTCCTTGATTTTGATGACCTTGAAAGTTTTGGGGAATATTGGTCAGAGATTTTGTAGGATGCCTGTCTATTGGAATTTGTGGTTTCTTTTTAATAAGTATGCAGTGGCTCACACCTGTAATCCCAGCACTTTGGGAGGCTGAGGCAAGAGGATTGCTTGAACCCAAGAGTTTGGGACCAGCTTGGGCAACGTAGCAAAACTCTGTCTCTACAAAAAAATTACCTGGGCTTGGTGGCACACACCTGTAGTCCCAGCTACTCAGGAGGCTGAAGCAGGAGGATCACCTGAGCCCAGCATGTAGAAGCTGCTATGAGCCGTGCACTCCAGCCTGGTTCTGGAGCCACTGCACTCCAGCCTGGGCGACAGAGGGAAAACTTATCTCAAAAAATAAGTAAGTACCCATGTGGTTAAAATTTTTAAAGACTAGCAAATAGATGTTGGCTGGTTTGATGGAGAAAGTAAATCCATTCTTTTTCTTAAAAATGATCTCTTCACCACCAGTCCCAGCATCCCCCTTACCAGCCTCCCAGGGCACTGTCCATGGCTACATTGTCCATGGGCCATCGTGTCCCCTTGGCTTCTCTTCTGGTGGTAAATGCTCTTGCACTTTTCTCCCTTGTGGCTGCCGTCCACGCTCCCAGCTGCCTTCCCTCTGCACTTAAGAAGATCTAAGATCTTAGAGACGAGATGAGACATCTCTTGCCTTAGTGCATCTAAGACAGCTCATCAACAGGTCCAGGTGAACCGCTAACACTGCTGTGATGCTTGGAGGCCCCTGTCCCACCCTGGCTGCCCCAGCTTTGGCCATGGTACCTGCGGTCTCCAGCTACATCAGATGCCTGAAGAACAAATCTCTCCTTAGCTCTCCCTGCCCCCTCTCCAGGAGTAGGAGCAGTGGGACCCCCTTCAAGAATCCCCCATTTCCCATATACTTTCCTGCAAAGCCTCAGGGCGGGCAGAGCGGGATTCCAGGGCTCCAGCCTGCTCCCCATAGGCCTCTGGATCCAGGGGTGACTCTTTTCTGTTTGGGTGCCTCTTTAGATTTTCCACCAGCTTCCTGTGGCCAGGAGCCAGACCACGCCCCTATACGGCCATAGTTGTCCTATCTTGTCTCTGAGATTAGAAGGTTGGAACAGATTTTCCTGATGCCCCACTATTTCTGACATTCTGTGACTTTAGAATGTTACCTTCCTCGACAGCCCCCCGCACCCTCACACATCTGGCTTTAGCTGGACTGGTGTTTGTGAGGAATTATGTCTCCACCTTGTTCAGCACCAGTCCCCAAGAAGACCAGCCAAGGGCCACTCATCTGGGGATCTGAGAAATGAAGGACCGTGTGTTCCATGTGGGGTCGTGGCTAGCAACACTGTCTGGATCATTGAGCCCCAGGAGGAGGTGGCCTGGCCAGCAGGTGTGCAGTGAGGTCACCTCTAGACCACCCCTGTCCCATAGAGCTTCTAGTGATGATGGAAACAGTATATATCTGCACTGTCCCAAACAGCAGCACTAGCCCTGTGTGGCTGTGCAGCACTTGAAATATGACTCATGCAACTGAGAAACTGAATTTGTAATTTTATTTAATTTAAATGTAAATAGCCACATGTTCCTTGTGGCTGCTGCATTGCACAGCAGCAGACTGTTGAGCTCTGGAATCCAGCCTCTCAGCCTTTACTCTCCATAGTGGGATAGTATTCACATCAGAGCCAAGCAATGCACAGACGTCAATAAACAGGCAGGGCACAGTGGCGCATGCCTGTAATTCCAACACTTTGGGAGGCTGAGGTGGGAGGATCCCTTGAGCCCAGGAGTTCAAGACCAGCCAAGCAACATAATGAGAACCCATTTCCACAAAAAAAAAAAATTTTTTAATTAGCTGGGCATGGTGGTGTGCACCTGTAATTCCAGCTACTTGGGAGGCTGAGGTGGGAGGATCACTTTGAGCCCAGGAGGTCAAGGCTGCAGTGAGTCGTGATTGCACCACGACATTCTAGCCTGGGTGATGGAGTGAGACCTTGTCTCAAAACAAACAGCTAAACCTACATCAATGAACATCTGTAAATATCAGGGTAGAGAATGAGGACTTGGTGTCTGGCAGTTAGGGATTGGCCCCTTACTCTGCCACGTACTGGCTCTGTCATTTTGAGTGGATCACTATCCTCTTCACACCTCAGTTTCCTCAGCCAAGAAATGAAGATAATAATAGTGTCTACTATCAAGACCATCCTGGCTGACACAGTGAAACCCCGTCTCTACAAAAATGCAATACAAAATACAAAAAATTAGCCAGGCGTGGTGGCACGTGCCTGTAGTCCCAGCTACTCGGGAGGCTGAGGCAGGAGAATCGCTTGAACCTGAGAGGTGGAGGTTGCAGTGAGCCATGATCACACCACTGCACTCCATCCTGGGCAATAGAGTGAGACTTTATCTCAAAAAAAAAAAAAAATTGTGTCTACCTCAGAGGACTGTAAAGATGAAATGAAATAATAGACATAAAGCTCAGAGCTCCAGAGGCTGGTACATAGTAAAGGTTTAATCCATGCAGATTGCACTTTCTCTTTGGGGACAGTACAGCTGGAGGGGAGTACTGTCAAATGAGGGCGGGTCGCTGAGGTGGAGACACTTTGTGGCACGTCTTGAATACCCGACTGGGTCCCGGCTTTAGCACTTGACATTGGCGGCCACCTAAGTTTTGGAGAGGGGTGTGACAGAGGAGGTGGTGTCCCAGGGGGAAGCTCCGGAAACTCAGAGGAGTTTCCTGATGTAATTTTCTTGGGTCACACAATGGTCATGGCCTCCTGATGTTTCCCACAAAGGGCCAGAGGCCCTTCAGTGCCAAGGAACGTGGACTGTCTCCTCTCCCAGCACATACACGTGCTTCCAGTACCTTGTGATCTTTAGCCATAAGTTTCCACTCACCCATCTGCGAAATGGGTACAATGACGATGTTGGCGTCCTTTCTTTTTCTTTTCCTACAAGGCAGAGAACTTTAAGACTATGTGACAGAAAGGTATCACTGGAACCCAGGGCCTCGTGGGGTTCCTCCATCTCTCGGGGGACCAGGAGCAGAGTGAGAAAGTTTCCCACGTTCACTCTTGTTGGGCCCATTCTCAGGATGATGTTTCTCCTGTATTTTGCTACCCCAGCCCAAGTGAGACTTTAGTAGTTCAGCTCTGTGAATCCCCCCAGGAACTCAGGAAAATAGATACTATCTTTGTGGTTCCTCCAGGAGCTAAGAAAGGAGAGTTCCTGAAGAACAGGAATTTAAGATAGGAATTGGCAGCCGAGGGCAAGGTGCCACCTCCTCCTCCCTTCTTCTGCGGGGTCTGTGATGACAGCAGGGTTGGAGAGGAAGAGGGTAGGTTTGCCTGCACCTGGGGGGAGGGCAGCCATCAGGAAGGAGCAGCCACCTCTGCTGGGGTACTGGAGATAAAAACTCTGATATCGGCTAGTGACCGTGGGGGCGATGGCCCAGGAGGGTCAGTGTTGCAGGGAACAGGGACACAAAAACGACAAAACATGCAACAGATCACGTCCTCCCGGTCCAGGGCACGGCTGAGACAGGCAAGGGACTCGAGAGAGGGAGAGTGAACGTCAAGCCCCAGCACCCTCACCTCCCTCCCATCCTCCCTTTAAGGGCCTCCCTTCCGGCAGATAGGGCAGGGAGAAGGGAAAGGAAAGGCCTGGGACACGTGGTTTGGATCACTGGCTGTGGCTCACAGTTCTGATGTTTGTGCAGTTTAGGGAAGGAGGCTGAAGACTTCTTGTTAATAAGGGTGGGGCACGAGTAAAATGGAGGATCTGCCCCCTCCCCTCCCAGCCCCTGTTACAAATGAAGGATGATTGTACATGCATGGGGAATTCCACTTTCGGGGTATCCTTTTCTGGGCCGCTGCCAGACTGTGAAATGAGTAACAAAGGGATGGCCCAGTGTGACTCATCAGCTACCCTCTCGCAGGCCTAGCACGCTGGCGGGGTGTGCATTTCCTCTAGAGAAGCCCCTCCCTGCCAGTTTCAGAGGAGTGGCCCTGAATTGGCTTTTCAGAGGTTCCTTCTCCTCCCTTCCAAAGCGAAGACTCACGGCTGCCTGAAAATGTGGCTCTCTGCCTTCTTGGGCTGCCTAGGACCTTGAGAGATGTGTCTCTCTGGGACAAGGTGTCAGGTCTGCTGGAGATTGTTAAAATGCTGTTGTCTCAGGAAGGGTGAAATTTAGCCAGGAGCAGTCTTCAGTATCTTTGTCTGTTTATCGTGTATCTAGCTGTCAGCGTGCAAAGCAAAGGAACAAAAGGTCTAAAGAAATACAACACAAAACAAGTACCATTTGAGATCCATCGGGGTTTCTCAACCTTGGCACAACTGACTGGATAATAGTTCATTGTAGGGGGCTGTCCTGTGAATTATAGGATGTTTAGCTGCATCCTTGGCCTCTATCCACACACCCCCGTCTGCCACTCAAAAATGTCTGCACACCTTGCCAAATGTCCCCTGGGGGCTTGGCGGAGTTGGGGGCGCGGCGGAGTTGGGGGCGCGGCGGAGTTGGGGGTGCAGCAGAATTGGGGGCGCAAGTAATGCCCCCAACTGAGAACCACTGGCAGAGCAGGAGTGACGGGGGGGGTACTGTGGGGGCCACTGGGCACACAGAATGCCATTTGGGGAGCCTGGTGCAAGGGAGTGGCCAGATGGGAGGTAGGAATAGCAGTGGTAATCAGTAGGTGAGTTGCTGAAGACAAACTAAATATACTTTCCAGCATTGCTTCAATCTAATCCAGCCACAAGTATGAGTAAATACTGTAGGAAAGGAGAAAACATTGCATGTACGGGGTCAGGGCAGCATTGCTGGGATATTTGAGCCTGTGGGAGGGGAGCTCCAAGCTTCCCACTAGCACTGGGAGGAACACAGCAAAGGAGGAGAAGGGCCCTCCCTGCTTCTTGGAGAATGGTTCCCCTGGCAGGCCATTCTCTCTGCTCAGCTTCCCAGCTCAGGTGCCTTTCCAAACCACACATCAGCAGGAAGACAGTGGGAACATCTCAGGTCCAGTGTACCTTGGGAACTGCAGAGCAGCTGGGTGGCCTGACACTGGCATTTCTCAGTGTTGGCTCTATTCTCTTGCTGGCACCCCCAGGTGGGAGACTCTGTTAGCAGGTGTATCTTACTATCCCTGGCTCCCTGGTATGCATTACAGTTCAGACTCCCAAGCACAAGCTCCCTGTTTTGTCACACCTGTATCTAGTGTGTAACAATCCACCCCAAAACAAATGGCTTGAAACACAAGGCATTTTGTTCTCTCTCACGGTTCTGAAGGATGATGGGGCTGAGCTGGGCAACTCTCTCCCGGTCTCTCAGGTGGTTGCAATCACATGGGGATGGGGACAGAGTCATCTGTAGGCCCCCTCAACCACATGTCTGGTGCCAGGGCTGAAGGGTGGATCAGCTGGGGCTCCAGGGATCTCTGTCTCTTTTGTGGTCTCCCCATCACAGGGACTTGAAGGTAGCTGAACATCTTACAGCAGCTCATGTCCCAAGAGAAAGCCCTGGGAGCTGTCTCATCCTTACGACCTAGGCTTGGAAGTCACATAGCATCACTTCTGCCATATCCTATTCATTGAGATCCATGAAGCCTCACCCAGGATCAAAGGGAAGGGACATGGAGCCCACTTCTAGATGGAGAGTGGCAGGGTTCTGGAAGAACATGTGAAACCTGAAACATTGTTGCCACCATTTTTGGAAGACAATTCCTCCCCTTTGAATAATGGCCTTCTTGTCCTCTACCAGTAATAACCCAAGCTGCTTGGACATTAGCTCTTCATGGTTTGCAGGGTGGGGAGGATGTGTTTTCTGGGACTTCCCAAGGTACACAGTAGTGACGGACTTAACAAGCTGGGCTGATGTGCCAGCTTCAGGACTCTGCTCACCCCTAAGCGTTCTGAGATGCCCATGGGGCTCAGGAGCCCTGACTTGCACAAGCCAGCAACTGCCTTTCTGCTTCCATTCAGCCAGCTTTACTGGGCATCTGTTATAGGAAGAGCAGTGGGCTGAGACTTCAGCAAAAAAGACAAAAGCAAAACACAATCCCTTCTCTATACAAGGTTCTTCCCTCTCTGTGTCCAACCAGTCCCTCCATTCTAGGTCCTTAACTCATCACCAAGCCGCCATTTTCTTCTATTCCCCCATTACTCCAAGGCAGGCCTCAGTTCTCACCTGGAGTCTGGGTCAGGATGCCTAAGGTGGCCCCAGAATTGTAATGGCTTGACATGCAATTTTTCAGCTTTACAATGGCATGAAAGCAATACACATTTAGTAGAAACTGTACTTGAAGTACCCATACAACCATTCTGTTTTTCAGTACAGTATTCAATAAATTACATTGAGTTGTTCAGAATTTTATTTTAAAAGAGACTTTGCTTCCTTAGATAATTTTGCCCAACTGTAGGCTACTGTAAGTGTTCTGAGCACAATTAAGGTAGGCTAGGCTAAGCTATGGTGTTAGGTAATGTCAACAAAATTGTCAAATTCTGTGAAATATTTAAAGAGTTTATTCTGAGCCAAATATGAGTGACCAAGGCCTGTGACAAAGCCCAAGGAGGTCCTGAGAACCTGTGCCCAAGGTGGTTGGTTTACAGCTTGGTTTTATACATTTTAGGAGGACAGAAGTTACAGGCAGACATCAATCCAGAAAGGCAGGACAACTTGAAGTGGATGGGGAAGGCACAGGGGCTGGAGGGGCTCCAAGTCACAGGTGGATTCAAAGATTTTCTGATTGGCAGTTAGTTGAAAGCATTAAGTTATTATCTAAAGACCTGGAATGAAGGCCGGGTATGGTGACTCACACCTGTAATTCCAGCACTTTGGGAGGCCAAGGCGGGTGGATCACTTGAGGTCAGGAGTTTGAGCCTGGCCTAGCCAACATGGTGAAACCTCGCCTCTACTAAAAATGCAAAAATTAACTGGGCATGGTGGTGTATGCCTGTAGTCCCAGCTACTCAGAGGCTGAGGCAGGAGAATTGCTTGAACCCAGGAGGTGAAGGTTACAGTGAGCCAGGATTGCACTGCTGCACTCCAGCCTGGGCGACAAGAGCAAGACTCTCTCCCAAAAAAAAAAAAATCCTGAAATCAGTTGAAAAGTGTGTCTGGGTTGAGATAAGAGGTTGTAGAGACCAAGGTTTTTATTGTGTAGATGAAGTCTCACAGATGGCCACCCTCAAAGGCAATAGATGGCAAATGTTTTCTATTCAGACCTTTAAAAGGTGCTACTAGATGCTCAGCTAATCTCTTCAGGATCAGAAAAAGACCTGAAGGGAAGGTGATTCTCTACATCAAGCTTGTCCAACCCTCGTGCTGCCCAGGATGGCTTTGAATGTGGCCCAACACAAATTTGTAAACTTTCTCAAAACATTATGAGATTTTATTTTTTTTTTAGCTCATCATCTATCGTTAGTGTTAGTGTATTTTATGTGTGACCCAAGACAATTCTTCTTCTTCCAGTGTGGCCCAGGGAAGCCAAAAGATTGGACACCCCTGCTATAGAATGTAGATTTTCCCACAAGAGACAGCTTTGCAGAGACATTTCAAAATCTGTCAGAAAAATATATTTTGGGCTAAAATATTTTGATTTCTTTCAGGGCCTGCTATCTGTCATGTGATGTTCTACTAGAGTCTGGTTGGAATTTGGTATCTTATTGCTAGGAAGAGTCTGTTTTGTGAGTCTTAAGATCTCTGTTTTCAGTAAATGCTGGTCAGCTGTGCCTGATTCCTAAAGGAGAAGGATATAATGAGGCATGACGGACCTCCCTTCCCATCGTGGCCTGAACTTGTTTTTCAGGTTTACCTTGGAATCCCCTTGGCTAAGGGGGCACTCATTCACCCATTCAGTCAGTTAAGGGGCTTAGACTTTGATTTTTAGTTTACAGTAGGCTGAGGTGTATTAAATGCATTTTCGACTTACAATATTTTCAACTTCTGATGGATTTGTTCAGATGTAACCCCGTTGTAAGTTAAGGAGCATGTATACTTGTATCTAATCCACTTTGGGCATTGCTGCCAGAAAACCTGTCCTCAGGGAGCTATGGAAGTAGTGGAGGCAAATGATTAAACGGATGGATTAATTCCAAGTTCAGATCATGTTAGGAGTCAGCTGGGAGTCAGTGTGAGGATCTGGGAGGGGAACAGTAAGGGGTTAAGAGAGATACCCCAAAGGATGATTAAGGAGGGAGAGTTGGAAGGAAGGTTCCCCACAAAGAGGAAGCAGGGAGTGATTCATTCTGAAAAAGGCAAATATTTTATTATACTTGGAGGGTCTGGTGCAGAAGGGGAAAGGAAGAGAAGGAAGTTTGGCTTAAATTCCCTCAGGAGCCAGTGCAGATTCCTAAGCTGGCCTGGACGTCCAACCCAATCCGCCTAGCCCCAGCCCTCTCCACTTCCCAACACCCAACCCCACAATGCCTGTCCTGCTGCCTGCCTATTCTGGACTCTGCACTTGACTTTCCCTCTCCCTTAAAGTGCCCCTGCTCTTCCTCACCCAGCTCCCCTCTCTAAGCCTTCCTCGCCCACCCCAGCCCTCCTACAGTCCCAGTCTGCCCTGTTCAGACTCAAAGCCTCATGCTCACCACCATCATCCACAACCACTGTTTCCACATCTGTCTCCTGCCGGCTGTGAGCTCACTGCCTGAGAACCAGCACCAGTCTCCTCTAGACCAAGTACAGGCCTGGCGCGGAGACAGGAATGCACCAACAAGGAGCCTGAGACTAGATTGGAGGGGAAAGAGACATATCCTCCAGAGTTGACTTACGCGAGGACAGAGGTGTGCAGAGGCACAGGCAAGCTGGGCCCCAGGCGAGAAGCATGGAGTGAGGGATGTGGAGGCCACGGAGGGCATCCGGGAGTCTGGGCTGCCCCTTGGCAGCTCTGTGTTCTGCCTGCTCTTCCTCCAAGATGAGCTCCCTCGGCCAGTGTGTGAAACATGTGTGTGTGAGTGTGTCACCAGTAAACTGAGTTCTTTCCCTACTTGGTATCAGTTGCAAAGAAAGAACACTCAGCTGGAAAAAAAGGCAAGAGGGTTTTATTCCTGACCAGGAGAAAGAGAAGGAGGGGGCTCTTGCTCTAAAGACACCTTCACCCCGAGCCATGGAAACTGGGGAGTTGTAAGGAGATAGGTGTGGGGCAGGGAGGTGTGTGAGCAGGTGCGGGGTCAAGGTGTGTGGTGGAGACCTCTAGACGCTCAGGCGCAGGTCATAAACGTGCTTCTCCATACAATGCATGATATGCTACCAGAAAGGGGTCCTGATCTAGAACTAAGCAAGGGTTCTTGGCTCTTGCTCAATAAAGAATTCAGGGTGAGTCCATACAGTAAAGTGAAAGCAAGTTTATTATGAAAATAAAGGAATAAAAGAACGTCTACTTCACAGAGCAGCCCTGAGGGCTGCTGGTTGCCCATTTTTATGGTTATTTCTTGATTATATGCTAAACAAGGGGTGGATTATTCATGCCTCCCCTTTTTAGATCACTTAGGGTAACTTCCTGACATTGCCATGGCATCTGTAAACTGTCATGGCGCTGGTGGGAGTGTAGCAGTGAGGACGACCAGAGGTCACTCTTGTCGCCATCTTGGTTTTGGTGGGTTTTGGCTGGCTTCTTTACTGCAACTGTTTTATCAGCAAGGTTTTTATGACCTGTATCTCGTGCCAACTTCCTGTCTCATCCTGTGACTTAGAATGCCTTAACCATCTGGGAATGCCGCCCAGTAGATCTCAGCCTCATTTTACTCAGCTCTTATTCAAGATGGAGTTGCTCTAGTTCACACGCCTCTGACACATGTTCAGAAATAATGGTGATTTTCTTCTACGGGTGGGGACGTTAGCATTATAATGACATGGTAAAGTTCTGAAGGTAACAAGGGGTTGACTGTTCAGTTTCTGCCAGTTTTGGGGCTCTTATCTCCCTCTGGTATCTGGGCAGAAGTCAAGAAACTCTGGCACCATCAGGGTCCAGCTTGTTTCTTTAAGCAGCTGTGCCTACAAATAAAGGGACTAAAGAAAACAGTAAGAAAACCCAGTTTTTCCTGGGGGCTGCTCTGGTATCCAGCGTGTTTTACTTCACCAAGCGCACATTCTTCCCAGTGCAGGCACTGGGTGTGACTGTGACAGCCAGCACCAACCTGCCCACACACCTCCTGTCCTGCAGGGCTGTCAGCAGCCGCTGCACTCTAGTGTGACAGAGCCACAGGTAGCTCAGGTGTGCCTCAGCCCAGCCTCTCCTGCGCTCCCCCTCCCCTGGCTTCCCAACTCTGCCTCACTTCTGTTTGTGAAGGAAAGACAGCAGTAGCGGAAGGGAAAGAAGGAGAAAATGCAGAGCAAATATTATGCTTTCCTCTTGGAAAACCTCCAGGAGCCGCAAATATTAGTAACCCAGCTGCATCCCACCCCCCAGGATGGGCTGGGCCTGTCACACAGCCCACCTTCAGGACGCGGACACCCAGGCCGGGGAGCACAGCTCTGGAAATTTACTGACATGGCCCTGAATGAATTAATCTTTTCAGTAGAAGGCCCTGGAGTTTAAAGGAGTCATTCATAAGTTCTGTCTGGGAGTGCCTTGTCCTCAGAGGAGGGTCTGGGCGGGCTGGAGTGGAAGGAAAGGCTGGGTACCTGGTGTGCTCTCTGTGGGTCCCCAAGAAAGGCAGCCCTGCTGGGGGCAGTGAAGCCCTTATCCAAGTTACGTGAGTCTCGGAAGGGGAAGGCCGCTGTGCTTAACCATTCAAAAACATAAATCAAACCTCCTTTCCCAAACACATTAGAAGGGGTGGAGGAAGCTTGAATTTGGAGAGGATTTCCCAGAGACCCACAGGCAAAAGTGGCTTAACTGAGCTCAGTGGGTGCCCCAGAATGGGCCAGAGAGAATGACACTAAAAAGTCTTTGAACAAATGAGCGAATGAATACAGGAATGCTCATCTGCCGTAGGCGCAAACGTGGTAAACGTTCCCTGAGAGAACTGACAGCCCAGGGGTGCAGGGAGAGAAACGGTCCCAACTGCAGACTGGGGAGGAGGGATGCTGTTAAGGGGCCGTCTTTCCTTCTGTTATGTGAGGAGAAAAGCAGGGAAGGGACTGCAAGGCCAGCCTCTCCCAGGAGCTGCCGTTCTCAGCCCCGGGATCCAGCGCTACAGGGAATTGCAGGGGAGGCTCCACAGTCCCGGCTGGAGACCCGGTCAGGCCTGGGCGGTCACTCCTCTTTGTAGTGGCCACACTCGTGTCTCCAGCAAATGCTTTTGTATCTACACCCTTCTCAGTGCTCATCCCTCTTTTAAAAAATGTACTTTCTTTTTTTTAAAAAGAGTTGGGTCTTGCCTTGTCACCTATGCTGGAGTACAGTGGTGCTGTCACAGCTCGCTGCAGACTCCACCTCCTGGGCTCAACCCATCCTCCCACTTCAGCCTCCCAAGTAGCTGGGACCACAGGCACACACCAGGACACCTCGCCCAGTGCTCACTATTTACCTTTATTTCTTCCTTATTCGGACACACCTTGCTTCGAAAGAAGAGTTTCGGAAGGCTCAAGACGGTGAGACAGACACCATATGCACTCCTTCACTCTCCCCTGGTAGCTCCCCTCCCTCTTCACTGCCCCCCGGCCACAACCCTCTCTCCTTGCCCCTCACCAGCCGGCACCCTTGGCAACCCTGGCACCCTTTCCAGGACAATACTGCCAAATGTGGCCAAGGTCTGGCACACCATGTACCAATCGAAACTCCACTTCCCTTGAGTTTCAGTTTCCACGCCTATAAAATTAGCAAATGAAAAGAGCAAACACTTGGAGACACTGTTCTCAATGCTTTGCATATTTTTTTCCATTTAATTCTCAGCACCATGAGACAGTCTATTGTTATTAAACCTACGTTATATATGAGGAAACTGAGGCACAGAGGGAGTAGTTTCCCCAGGTCACAGTCAGGATTTGAACTCCATGTTCTGGCTCTAGTGTTTCCCAAACATTCGGGGTGGGAGTGGGAGAGAAACCAGACTGCTCTCCCTAGAAAATAGCATGTGTTTGCATGTGTGCCAAATTTGCACAAAACATTTGGGGTTCCAGGTCTCTAAAGCCCATCCATGGAACCCCGGTTTCCCTTCTCTCACATGATCCTAACAACCTGCCGAGGATACACCTCATCACTATCCTCCTTTCACAGCTGAGAACACACAGGCTCAGAGAAATTAAGAAGTGTATCCAAGCTCACACAACCTTAAGTGGCCAGATCAGGACCAAAATCCAGGTCCTCTGGCTGGGCACGGTGGCTCATGCATGTAATCCCAGCTCTTTGGGTGGCCAAGGTGGGTGGATCACCTGACGTCAGGAGTTCAAGACCAGCTTGGCCAACATGGTGAAACCCCATCTCTACTAAAAATACAAAAATTAGCTGGGCATGGTGGTGGGCACCTGTAATCTCAGCTACTGGGGAGGCTGAGGCAGGAGAATTGCTTGAACCCAGGAGGTGGAGGTTGCAGTGAGCTAAGATGGCGCCATCACACTCCAGCCTGGGCAACAAAGTGAGACTCCATCTAAAAAAAAAAAAAAAAATTGTGGTCTTCTAACCACAAATCCAGTGCCCCTCCCTCCCCAACCACCTCTGTTCCGGCCTCTTAGATCTATCTAGGACGTCTTCCCATCATACTCCTTTCTGGTTTGAGAACCACCTGAAGGCACAACGTGGCTGTGGGGTGCTCCATGGAGCCATTTGGCCTGTGCGCAGCAGCGAGGGGGATAGCCAGCAAAGGTTCTCCTGCCCCTGCCAGCCTGCCACCTACTTGAGACCTTTCTTTTCTTTACTTTTTTTTTTTTTTTTTTTGAGACGGAGTCTCGATCTGTTGCCCAGGCTGGAGTGAAGTGACGTAATCTCAGCTCACTGCAACCTCCACCTCCTGGATTCAAGTGATTCTCCTGCCTCAGCTTCCCTAGTAGCTGGGACTACAGGTGCATGCCACCATGCCCAGCTAATTTTTGTATCTTTAGTAGAGACAGGGTTTCACTATGTTGGCCAGGCTGGTCTTGAACTCCTGACCTCGTGATCTGCCCACCTCGGTCTCCCAAAGTGCTGAGATTACAGGTTAGCCACTGCACCCGGCCTACTCAGGACCTTTCACCACCCAGGTGACCAGCACCCCTGCCCAGGGTGCCCCGGTTCTGTCCACCAGGCCAGCAGGGACCCCGCCTCTGGGATTGTTTGCTGGCGGGGTCCTGGACAATGTAGAAAGGGCAGCGCACAGCCCTGGGCAGGAAGGGAGGCAGGAAGAGAGATCCTCAGGGGCTGGGCTGGAGGAACAAAGCCAGCAAAAGAGGAGTGAGAGGGCAGCCAAGCGCCTAGAAGCCGAGGAACCCCAGGAGGATGGCATTGCGCAGGTGCCTCCTGGTGCCCAGAGACAAAAAGATGTGTGGGAAGGTGAGAGAATCAAGCAGTGAGGTCAGTGCTTTGAGGGAGCAGGCAACCACCAGCCTCCAGTGACACATGCCTTTCACAGGGATCCTGGACGTCCCCATCTGGGAAGGTGGAAAATCTCAGTTCCAACCTAACCAAAAGATACAGGGGCAAGTTTGGCCTTGAAACTCTGGACCATCTGCCCTGGGTGATTTCCTTACAACAGTGCTGGCTCCAGACTCCCAGAACCCTGCCTCTCCCATCTTCCCCCATAAGCCTGCTTTCAGTCCTTTTCACACGAGAGCATTTAAATCCAAGGGTTCCCTTTCCCCTGGGTATTTGCAGCCCATCTGATCTCTAAATGTAGAGTGAGAGCCACTTGTAGAAATTAAGTCTAGGCTGGTCACAGTGGCTCACGCCTGTAATCCCAATACTTCGGGAGGCTGAGTCAGGAGGATCACTTGAGACCAGGAGTTTGAGACTAGCCTGGGCAACATAGCAAGACACCTCTACAAAAAAAAGTTTTTTAATTAGCTGGGCATGGTGGTATGTGCTTGTAATCCCAGCTACAAGGTGAGGTGGGAGGATCACTTGAGCCCGGGAGGTCAAGGCTGCAGTGAGCTATGATTGCACCACTGCACTCTAGCCTGGGTGACAGAGTGAGAACCTGTCTCAAAAAAAAAAATAAAAATAAGAATAAAGAAATTAAGACCAGATGTAGGGGAGATTTGTGGAGGAAGGGACAGGAGGCCCCTGAAATCCCATCCTGTAGGCAGCCCCTGCTTGGCTAAGCATAAGGCTCATGGGGCACCCAGGTGGGCTTTTTCTGGAGAGGAAGCAAGGCAGAAAACCCCTCCATTTTCCATCCCCAGCCTCTCAGGTCTGTGCCAGCTGAGTGTCTTCCAGGACAGAAGCATGGCTGGGTGTGGGGGCAGCCTGGATATAGGGATGGCCGGTCTGTCAAGCCCATGATCAGGACCTTCACGGGGCAGCTTAGGAACTTCTGGGCAGGGCCTCATCTGCTGCCTTTAGTAATAAACATGGCCAGCAACAGCCACGGCCCTGCTAGCAGGAGATGTCGTTGGTAGCCAGCTTCCTTCTCTGCAGAGACACCATCTGTCCCATGGATGAGCAGAGTTCCCTGGGGACCCAGCTCTGACACTTGTCCTTCCTCATGTCCAGGGTGCTGGACAAACTGAGGCAGGTTTTAGGCTCCTGGGATGAGAAAGGCAGATGAGAGATGGGAGTAGGAGCTTTACAGTGACTTAGGCAAGAATTGCTTAGTATTTACATATGCCTTACCTCATTCCACAGAGAATTTAAGGCCTGACCAAAAGAGACAGAGAGAGAGAGAGAGAGAGAGAGAATACAATAACACCATGTACTGTAAAGAAAAACAGTCAGTTCTAAAAGAAAAACAACCCAGAAAGAAGGGAATGTCAAAACCTGGCAAGGGGAGAGGGGGAAAAAAAGCTATACATGCTGTCAAAAGCACCTTAGGGGCTGCAGATGGGCCCTATACTTAGTGTTGACACCCAACAGCCATAAAAGAATCTCACTGTGCCCCCAGGGGAGCACAGGGAAGGTCTGATTCTAGATTTTTTCTGTGCCATTTATTTATCTGTATCCTCATGCACAAGTTCTATACTGTTTTAATTGCTGTAGCTTTATATGTGTTTAAACATCTAATAGAGGTAGACTTCCTTCTCTTAGGTTTTTTTCTAGCTATGCTTCATATTTAATTTTTAAATAAACTTATCAGAATCAGCTAAGTTCAAAAACAATTTTTAATCTTATCACCTTTTTTTTTTTTTTTTTGAGACGGGGTCTTGTTCTGTCACCCAGGCTGGAGTACAGTGGTACAATCTTAGCTCACTGCAGCCTTGAACTCCCAGATTCAAAGTGATTCTCCTGCTTCAGCCTCCCAAGTTGCTGGGACTATAGGATCATGACAACACACCTGGCTAATTTTTTAAAAATAATTTTTATAGAGACAGGGTCTCACAATATAGTGAGATTTCAGGGTGGTCTTGAAATCCTGAGGGCTCAAGAAATCCTCCAGCCCTGGCCTCCCAAGTGCTAGAATTACAGGCATGAGCCACCGTACCTAGCCCTATTGCTATTTTTATTAGCATTACATTAAGTTTATAGGCTAACTTAAGAGGACATGGCATTTTTATGATAATGAGTTTTGGCAGTCAAGAACGCAGGCCAGTTTTTTTAAATGGGGTAAATGATTGTCCAAGCGCCTCCAGGCAGGCTCACGTGCACACCCTGGAGTCAGTGAAGAAACTGAACAGCTGACAGGAACAGCCTCCCAGTCAGAGAAGCCCTGCACACTGTTGGAAACAGACAGCTTGTGTCTGGAGTTTTCTGTGATCCGAGGAGGAAGCGTGGCTGAGTCCATCCCAGAAGAGGGTCTGGAGCTATGAGTTGGGGACAATTGTCAGGATTCTAGCACTGGAAGTGGTTCGTGTACAGGTGCAACCTGCCCCGCAGTCACCGGACACAGCCACACGGAGCCGAGCCACGCTCTCAGAGAAGGGGCCAGGGAAGAAACACCCTAACTGCACTCCTCCCTTCTTCTGGCCCCCAGCAGCCATAGGCCCTGGACCCCCGGTGAGATCCCCATAGAGGTCAGCTCCCAGGCAGCAGGATGGAGGGTGTAGACTGGACATGAAGAGGCAGCTGGAATGTATCGGGCACTCAGCTCCAGCTCACCACGATCCAGGCACTCAAGTTCCCAAGACAATAGTTTCTGCTCTCAGATAAATGGAATAATTAAGGATCAAAAGGTTATCGACAGGTAACCAAGCATAAACAGATTTTTTTTTTTTTTTTTTTTTTTTTTAGACAGAGTCTCACTCTTTGCCCCAGGCTGGAATGCAGTGGTGCAATCCGGGCTCACTGCAACCTCCACCTCCCAGGTTCAAGTGATTCTCATGCCTCAGCCTCTCGAGTAGCTGGGACTACAGGCGCGTGCCAACATGCCTGGCTAATTTTTGTATTTTTAGTAAAGATGGGGTTTCACCATGTTGGCCAGGCTAGTCTTGAACTCCTGACCTCATGTGATCTGCCCACCTCGGCCTCCCAAAGTGATGGGATTACAGGTGTGAGTCACCATGCCTGGCCCATAAGCAGATTTTGTACCTGAGCAGGAAGGCTAAGAGCTTGTCACAACTGAACATTCCCCCAGGAAAGGAAGGCAGGAGTTTTGCTTGTGCCAAGTGCACTGTTCAAACAGTCCTCTGAGGTACACCAAGGTCTAAGTAGCCATACCACCCTCCTCTCTGCCAAAATTTTTGTGTGACTGGAGAGCAGAGCCCTCCTCCAAAAAAAAAAAATGAGCACAAGGAAAATACTATTTGCAGATACATAATGTTAAAACCTATAGATCTTTCTTTTTCTAGTCCCATCCATATGGCAACATTCCAGGAGAGGCCTCCGTCACTGGAAGGCACCCTCAGGGGCTTTCCTGGAGCTAAAAACAGTTTAAGCCAAAAGTTATTTGCAGCATCTGAGTTAAACTCTTCATCCCACCCTTCTCAAGCTAGCTGGCTTATTTTATCCGGACCAGGATATAACGGCTCTAAACAGGCTTTGCCAGGAAGAGACATCATGGACGTCAACCAGGGCACCTGACCAGGAACAAATCACTGCAGGATGATCCGAAAGAGAAGAGTTTTCATAAACTGTCTTACGTAAGGTAGATTCTGACCTTGATGGGGACAGCCAAGGATCTGGAGCCTCAGCTGGGAAAGATGGGACTAAGTCTACAACTGCTGAGGTTGTAGAACGGATTTCTTGTGGGGAGGAACCCTCTTGTGGACACGGGCCATCCAGGTGGAGTGAGAGAACACCGTGCCGCCTGGACGCCGAAACACCATTGAGTCACCTCTGTTTGAAATGCTTGTTCCCTCGTGCCGTAAAGAAATAGCACTTGAACATAAATTTAATTTACTTAGCAAGGCCATTTTTATACTTTCTCCAGAAAGGGTACACTCTCCAGGAGTTTTGCCACGAGAGTACACTGAACAAAGGAGACAGGGTCATTTATAACCTGCCACATCCACCCTACTGCTGTGTACAGTTTCCATTGGCTGGAACAGGACCTCACATTCTGTATTTGTCCCGACTGGCTAACAACTTAGAACTTTTTAAAAGAGGCAAAGGCAGAGGAGAACAAAGGAAGGAGGAAGTAACTTGTGGAATGCTGAGAAAGGTAGAAACACCTTTAAATAAGGAAGAGTAACAGGCTATGACCTAATGCTTGCTTGGACCAGTATAAGCATGCCAGGGAAAATACTTAGGCTAAATTGTGGGAGCTAAGAACATAAAGTACATTGATTTCTTTATCACGGCTAGCAGATATTTAAGATGTTAGCACAGGTCTTTGAATAAATTTTGCTTCTAAGAGAAGTTACTATTTATTCCTAATTAAATGGGGAGGAAGGTCTTTGAAGAGGAACGTTTACACCTCTCAAGAGGTTTTACACTTCTTAAGAACAAAAGTCCCCAAGACAACGTCCAATTTTGAATTCAATTAGGTGAATTCAAAATTGACATCAGCCTCTTTGCAGAGGAAACTGTTTTGGTTATACATCAAAAGCCTGTGCTTTGCAGATAGACCTGACAGCCACTAATTAGCTAGGACCTTTGGGTGATCCACTCCACCCCCTTAAACCTCAGTTTTCTCAACTATGAAATAGAATGAAAAATAGTACCTACCTCGGAACTGTTCTGTGACAAGGAAATGAGTCACATGATAATGCGCATAAGGCTTTTAGCTCGGGGCCTGGCACATCTAAGCCTTTGTGGAATCATTGTGTAGATCCTGTCACTGAGAACGCTTACACGAGCAGATATGAAAATAAAGGAAAGAAGTCAGCTGGGTAAGGGAGCTTCCCAGCTTGGTTCAAGATATTTTGCTGATTGGGGTGAGGGAAACAGTGAAGGAACCAGAAGTAAAAAAGTAGGACTTCAAATGCTTCCCACCTTTTTAGAAATCAAGACATTCTTTAGTGGCCTCTACGTCTCCTTCAACTCCAGAATTTGGAAAACTGATGAAAAACTTTTTGAATCTTTGGCTGCAAAATGTATGTATATATATATGTGTATTTGAGATGGAGTCTCACTCTTGTTGCCCAGGCTGGAATGCAATGGCACGATCTTGGCTCACTGCAACCTCCGCTTCCTGGGTTCAAGCAATTCTCCTGCCTCAGCCTACTGAATAGCTGGGATTATAGGCGCATGCCACTATACCCGGCTAATTTTTGTATTTTTAGTAGAGACGGGGTTTCACCATGTTGGCCAGGCTAGTCTCGAACTCCTGACCGCAGGCTATCTGCCCTCCTTGGCCTCCCAAAGTGCTGGGATTAGAAGTGTGAGCCACCATGCCTGGCCTCTTTTTTCTTTTTCTTTTCTTATTCTGGGGCACAGAGTCTCACTCTGTTGCCCAGGCCTCCACCTCCTGGGTTTAAGCAGTTCTCCTGCCTCAGCCTCCCAAGTAGCTGCGATTGCAGGCGTGAGCCACAAGGCTACCAACTGACTGACTGAGGGGATGTGCCTCCGCTTACCATAGATCTGTCATTAGCGTATATAGGCCTCAAAGAGCTGTAAGCAACCGTGTCTAAGTGCTAACAGGACAGGCTAGGTCAGGAACTCTCAGGATGCTAAGTCATCGACTAGAATTCAAAGAATTCAGTGAGCTTCAGCTGGTCCTGGCGGCTCACACCTGTAATCCCAGCACTTTGGGAGGCTGAGGCAGGTGATCACCTGAGGTCAGGAGTTAAAGATCAGCCTGGCCAACATGGGGAAACCCTGTCTCTACTGAAAATACAAAAAATTAGCTGGGCACGGTGGCAGATGCCTATAATCCCAGCTACTTGGGAGGCTGAGGCAGGAGAATCACTTGAACCCAGGAGGCGGAGGTTGCAGTGAGCCAAGATGACACCATTGCACTCCAGCCTGGGTGACAAGAGCGAGACTGTCTCAAAAAAACAAAACAAAACCAAAGAATTCAGTGAACTTCAATAACATATATATATGTTACTGATATATATAACTAACATATTACATATATTACATATTTTATATATATGTGTGTGTATATATATGTATATATTTTTTTTTTTTTTTTTTTTGAGACAGGGTCTTGCTCTTCTGTCACCCAGGCTGAGTGCAGTGGCATGATCACATCTCACTGCAGCCTCCACCTCCTGAGCTCAAATGATCCTCCCACCTCAGCCTCCCAAGTAGCTGGGACCACAGGTGTCCACCACCACACCTGGCAAATGTTTGTATTTTTTGTCGAGACAAAGTTTTACCATGTTGCCAAGGCCAGTCTCGAACTCCTGTGCTCAAACAATCCACTGACCTTGGCCTCCCAAAGTGTTGGGATTACAGGTGTGAGCCACTGCACCTAATCTTCAATAACATTTTTAATAAACCTGTCAATTGGTGAAAATAAATCCAACAGTGAATTAAACTCCTTTGAGGCTACGTCCCATTATTGTCATGGGAAATTGTAGGAAAGTGCACATTCCTTAAGAATGGAGTAAACTTCCTCATCCTCTTCCCAGGCCCCCTCCCCTTTGTTTGTGTTTTGTGGTGAAGATGACCCCTCCCTGCAAACCATCTGGGTGCTGTTGCTGGCATCAGCTTGCTTCTGACTGCATGAAATGATTGTGGTGCCTGCTGTGCTGAGAACCTAGCGCTGGCACCAAATGGGCACCGAGTGCTTACACACCTGCTCTCATTATGCCTCACACTTATTCATGTCATGGGGGAGGGTCCTGAGGCTCAGAGAGGGACCAGGCTGCCTGGCCAGCTCCCCACCTCATTGTGCCCATCGTTGTCTACCCCTTGAAGTGACCTCTGCCCCTCCACACAGAAACCCTTGGGGACAGTCCAGCCTTCTGCCTCTGACTCAGGGCTTTTCCATCTGCACTGCTCCCTACTTACTTCCTGCGATTGTACTCCCTGCCGGAGCCTCTTTTCCTGGCTCGGACCTTCCTCCTAGGAGGCGTGCAACGTTTGTCCCCTTCCCATCTAGCACTACGTTTTCTTTCTCTCACTCAAACTCCCCTTTATATATTTGTTTGTTTGTTTATTTAGAGATGAGGGTCTCCCTCTGTTGCCCAGGCTGGAGTGCAATGGTGCAATCATGGCTCACTGCAGCCTTGAAATCCTGGGCTCAAGGGATCCTCCTGCCACAGCCTCCCAAGTATTCATATTATAGCTGGGACATATTATAGCTGGGTGTGGGTGCACGCCACCACACCCAGCCCAAACTCCCATTCAAAGCCTGTGTGCTCAGAAGCCTCTGCAACTGCGCTGGTTTCATTCTCTCACTGTGGAGCATCTGCAGCGAATCAGATGCAAGGCTGGGCTCTGAGGGCACAGTTCAGCCACCAGAGTTCTGGGTCTTTCAGGGAATGAAATTTCCCATCTCTGCCCAACCACAACACAGCAAAAACATTTCTCCCTTTGCATTTCCCTCAAAATACTAGGTTGGTGCAAAAATCGCAATTACTTTTACACCAACCTAATAGCACCCAACCCTCTGACCCAACCCTCAGATGGGAGACTGCCTGAAACTTCACTCTGTCTATTCACAGGTTGTCTTAGGCTTTAAGCCCCTGGAGGTGGGGACCAGATTTTTAACATCCTCCTGGTTCTGAGACCCTCTGATAAGAGCTCCTTGTGCTGTGTTCACAGGTGACTGCTGGCTGCTGGCAGCCATTGCCTCCCTCACCTTGAATGAAGAAATCCTGGCTCGAGTCGTCCCCCTGAACCAGAGCTTCCAGGAAAACTATGCAGGGATCTTTCACTTCCAGGTAACTTAATGGTTGGCTCAAGTGGTTCCTCAACAGGTCCAGGGGGCTAGGAACAGTCTTCTGGCTTGGCTGGGTTTATCAGTCCCTGGTGTTTGCAGACTCCCAAGACCAATGCTGTTCTACAAAGAACATTGGGCGAGAGCAGGAAGCTTCCTGGCTTACCCGTGGCCAGGATGTGGGACCCGGCTGGGATAGCCCTGGGGGGTTTCTTGGGACATGCAAAAGGGAGGTAGAGCAAGGTGTTCAGGAACTAATTCCCAAGTTAAAAAAAAAAAAATGTATTATTTGATGTTTGAGACAAAAACGTTAAAGTTCTCCTCCTTTTATGCTGGTAAATGAGAAATCATACTTGAAAAAGCTGGCTGGGCACGGTGGCTCATGCCTGTAATCTCAGCACTTTGGGAAGCTGAGGTGGGTGGATCATTTGAGGTCAGGAGTTCAAGACCAGCCTGGCCAATGTGATGAAACCCCGTCTCTACTAAAAATACAAAAATCAGTTGGGTGTAGTAGTGCAGGCCTGTAATCCCAGCTACTTGGGAGGCTGAGGTAGGAGAATCACTTTAACCTGGGAGGCAGAGGTTGGGAGGCCAAGGTGGGTGGATCGCTTGAGCCCAGGAGTTCGAGACCAGCTGCGGCAACATGGTGAAACTCTGTCTCTACTAAAAACACTAAAAAAATTAGCCGGGTGTGGTGGCACGTGCCCTTAATCCCAGCTACTCAGGAGGCTGAGGCAAGAGAATCACTTGCATCCAGGAGGCAGAAGTTGCAGTGAGCCGAGATCGTGCCACTGCACTCCAGCCTGGGCAGAGCGAGACTTGGTCTCAAAAAAAAAAACACAGCCTAAGGTACAGGGCAGAATGCTAAAGAGGCGGGTGTGGATTCGAAGGGATGGACATGCGCCTCTGTCTTCGCTTTTTTAGTGAGGACTTGGCCTGCATAGGAGATTTAAGGGAGCACCTCCTCCCAGGACGGACTCATGGAAACTATCCCAGGGGATCAGGGCAGGGGGAGCCAGAGGCAGCTGAGGCTCAGAGTCCCAGTGCTGCCACCAGCTCCTCCTGCAGCCCACCTCTCTTGTTCTGCAGTTCTGGCAATACGGCGAGTGGGTGGAGGTGGTGGTGGATGACAGGCTGCCCACCAAGGACGGGGAGCTGCTCTTTGTGCATTCAGCCGAGGGGAGCGAGTTCTGGAGCGCCCTGCTGGAGAAGGCGTACGCCAAGTAAGTTGCCATCCTCTCCTGGCCCCATGGCCTTCCCCCAATGCCCTGGATTCCAAAAAATTCACTAATGCCTGTAATCTCAGCACTTCGGGAGGCCGAGGTGGGTGGATCATTTGAGGTCAGGAGTTCAAGACCAGCCTGGCCAACATGATGAAACCCCGTCTCTACTAAAAATACAAAAATCAGTTGGGCATAGTAGAACTATTCCAGGACTACTTTGAGTGGAAGTCCTTTTCTGTAGAAGGACTTCTTCGGCCAAAATTGGCTCTAAATGCAAGGAGATAGTGCGTGCAGGGTGCCTGGCCGCACTGTACGCTGATAAATGACGGCTATCACCATCTTTAACCAAATGCACAGAAACAAGTTATGGTACTGATTGTGCTGGCCTTGAGAAGGAGCTCTACTTCCTTGACAGGACACATTTGTATCAACTTTAAAAAGCAGAGTTTTTGCCAATGGGCAGAACTATTCATTGCAGAGGTAGGAAACTTGCCCAGAATAGATGATGTCACTGATTAGCAATGGCTTCCCCATCTCCCCACAGCTGCTTCCCACCCAGGTTGCCCACAGTTGAGTTTGTCCAGTGCTCAGGGCTGCCCACTCTCAGTAGGAAGCCCCACGCCAGCCCCTCTCCACAAAAGTGGGGTCTAAAGTGACCCCACTTTAGAGCAGCAAGTGGATTTCTGTTTCTTACAGTCCCAATCCAGGAAGGAGGAGTCAGCTGTGAGAACCTGGGGCCTGAGGGATGCTTCTAAGTCCCACTGCTCAATACTAGAGTCACGGAAGCCACCGGACTCCAGCATCAGTATTCAGGAGCACTAAGCCCTTGCCAACACCATGCCTGTTTCTCAGGGAAACTGCTTTCATTATTGAATTGTTGTCCTTTTTTAAGCTATCAATGCCAAACGACCCATTAGTAGACCTCCCCTTTCTTGTCAGGATGTAGAAGGAATCAATACAGGAGGTTCATCTAGAAAATCACTAAGGTCCTTCCGACTCTAAGATTCTATGAGAATCTATTTTTTTTTTTTTTTTTTTTTTAAATATGGAGCCTCATTCTGTCGCCCAGGCTGGAGTGCAGTGGCACGATCTTGGCTGACTGCAATTTCCACCTTCTGAGTTTCAGCAATTCTCTTGCCTCAGCCTCCCAAGTAGCTGGGACTATAGGCCTGTACCACCATGCCTGGCTGATTTTTTTGTATTTTTAGTATAGATGGGGTTTCACCATGTTGGCCAGGCTGGTCTTGAACTCCTGACCTCAAGTGATTCACCCACCTTGGCCTCCCAGAGTGCTGGGATTACAGGCATGAGCTACCGCGCCCGGCCTGAGATTTTCTTTAAAACACAAAATACCAGGGAAATGGTAACTGTGGACACAATACCTTGCCTTCCTGAGCACCCCGAGCTGGGAACAAGGCCAAAGAGAATGTGAGCAAGGGGTCCCTGGAGCATCAAATCTAGAGGGTACTAGGGGGTGGGTATTTGAGAGATTATAGCATCAGTAGTGTCAAGGGTAGCGGCAGCATCTAACCCCCTCTTGTAGGATCAATGGATGCTATGAAGCGCTATCAGGGGGTGCCACCACTGAGGGCTTCGAAGACTTCACCGGAGGCATTGCTGAGTGGTATGAGTTGAAGAAGCCCCCTCCCAACCTGTTCAAGATCATCCAGAAAGCTCTGCAAAAAGGCTCTCTCCTTGGCTGCTCCATTGACGTAAGTCCAGGCTGCCTTCCCTAGCCTCACCCCATCTGCTCTTGCTGAAGGGAGGCTCCCACAGTGCCCAAGGGAACCCACTGCTCCTGTGTACAACGTAATGCAGCCCTCGTCCACGTAGGGGCCAAAGGAAAACCTCCCTCCACCCTCTGAAGGTCCGCTGAAAATCAACTGGCAAAAGGAAGACTAATACAAGAAATGGCATACAAATGTATGAATGTGCACGGGGGAGAATCACAAGAGATTTCCCTACCATGCATTGGGATACAGAGGGTTATATTCCCTTCCTCTTAGGGGAAGGGAGATGGGGAGATGTGGATGATTTTAGGGATATCGTAAATGATTTTTAGGGGAATTCATTGGGCTTAAAGAACATAAATGGTCTGGGATAAGGTCTGTTGGGCCTGCAGAGCACACAGTGGTTTGTGACAAGTCTGTCTAGCCGTGTTGACAGACTTGTCTTTCTTCCTGCAATATGAGTTCAGTTCATAATAACTCATGGAAAGGACCAGACATCATTGTTTTCGTCTTTGGAAGGTCCAGACTTTAGGCAGGTGAGGGAACTTCAGAGAATAGCTTCCTCCTGTGCTTTGGGGGAGAGTGGATCGAGAGACAGAAGGAAAGGGGAGGTCAGAGAGATCTTGAGGCTTCTTCAGTTTAGCATTTCAAAGTGCCATCTCTTGGAGGTATTGGTTTCTGAGCACCCCAGTGTCTACCATTATTGCTCATCACCTGGAAGCCAAGGGTTGCTAGACAAAAGTCAAGCTGTCTGGGGTGTAATGGATGGGGTGATGGTGCCTCCAGCCCTTCTGTCTTCAGTCCACTTCCCACTCTTAGCCTGCTCTGAATCACCCCCATCCCTCTGACCACAGGTTCCCTGGGAGCTCCTGCCACCTGCTGCTCCTGCCACCTTCCCCTCCATCTGCAGTGCTGTGCAGCCTTCCCCTGCACTCTTGCAGAGCTAATAGGCCTGTGGGAGACTTCAGAAGGAAGAGGAGGAACGATTTCCTTATAATAGCCTTGCTGGCAACGCTCACCAGGGGATGGGAGGTGGGCACTGTGCCCAGGAGCCTTGGAGCAAAAGCTGTGCCCAACCTCTGAGCCCTGTCCCATCCAGGTTCTGGTCTCTGCGGGGGACAGAGATAAGAAGCCCTGGCTTTTGGAGCCAAAATCTAGGTCAGACTCCCTAGGCAGGAATTCTCAAAGTTTATCAGCAGAACACGTTGAGGCAGAAGACCCTTTCTGCTCCAGCCCTTCTTCCCAGGCTCAACCTTCATCAGAATAGATAGGGGAAAGGAGAGGCTGTGAGGCGTTCTTAAAACAGAAGCAAATTCTGACTCAGACCGGAATAAACAACCGTCCTAGTATAAACCCTACAGCTGGGCTGGGCCAGACCACGGAGCATGGGCTGGTGGTGGGGCAAGGGTGTGCTCAGTGTCCCTGGGCCACTCAAGGCTGTCTGGGTATCAGCCCTGCGCCATCGAGGACCCCCTCTGGCCCTCTCTCGGCGGTGCGCCCTTTCCCGCCCTTCCCAGCCTGCAGAAATCCGTGGATGCGCTATTCACACGGGAATGCGTGTGCTCGTTCCGCGAGAGGGTTGCATTCCGCCTTTTCTCTGGTATTCTCGGCGTTCAAGCATTTGAACGCGATAGGAAAGGTTCTCCAAGTGCAAGAAAGCGCAGCCCTGAGCCTGCGACCCCAGGCCTCGGCCGCTGCGCTAGTGCGTCCCGCGGTCCCGCCCGGCAGTAGGACAGGAGCGAGGGAGTCCAGGAGGAAGGGAGAGCGGGTGCGGCCAGTCTGACGGTTGCCGTGTTTGCAGATCACCAGCGCCGCGGACTCGGAGGCCATCACGTTTCAGAAGCTGGTGAAGGGGCACGCGTACTCGGTCACCGGAGCCGAGGAGGTAACGGCCGGCGCGGATGTGCAGGGGTCCTACTGTCCTAACATGATAGCCACAGGCACAGTTTGTGGTGATGCCCAGGGGCCCGCGCGGCCCCACGGTGATCCAGTTTGCACTCGGGCCCCGCACTCCTGAAGTTCCGCGCGGGAGGAGAAGCGCGTCCCTTTCGCAGCTCGGGCGCCGGGTGCGCCGCGCTGCCACCTGGTGGCCGCAGTGGCCGGCGCCAGGGGCCCTGGTTTTACTTGTTTTAGATTTTACCCTATTTTACAGTTACAACCTTACTATTTTGATAAGCTAAAAATAATAAAACAATGCATCTGCATAGTGTTTTATACTCTATAAGGTGCTTTCTCATTTGATCTCGTAAAAGTATTCGTGCCCATGTTCAAATCTGACTGCCTCTTACCAGCTGTGCGGCCTGGGCCAATTCCTGGAACTCTCTGTCCCTTAGTTTCCTCATTTAAAAAATGGAATTAATGATAATATCCATTGGGAGGTCGTGGCGATTCAATCAAGTTAATATATGTAAAGTGCCCAGAGGTGCCTCACACATCGTATATAAGGAGGTAGCTGTCCTTGCTGTTGTTATCACTATTGCTATTGAAAATATGGGCTGACATGGTGGCTCACACCTGAAATCCCAACACTTTGGGAGACCGAGGTGGGAGGATCGCTTGAGCCTAGGAGTTCAAGACCAGCCTGGGCAACGTAGCAAGAACCTGTCTCTACAAAAAAAAGTTAGCTGGGCATGGTGGCCTGCAACTGTCGTCCCAGCTACTCGGGAGGCTGAGGTGGGAGGATCACTTGAGCCCAGGAGGTCGAGGCTGTAGTGAGCTGTGATCATGCCATTGCACCCCAGCCTCAGCGACAAAGTAAGACCCTGTCTCAAAAAAAAAATTATCAAGCAGCTCAAGTTCACTGTTAATTACAGAACCCAGTCTAGACCCCAGATCTTCTGCATGTCCAGTGTTCTTTTTTACCTTGATTTTTTTAACTACCCCCTCACACACACACGTCTTTTTATTTGAAAATTTTCACATATACAGAAAAGTTGAAAAACTAACATAATAACTATCCAATTGCCACTCCCCTAGATTCACCGATTGCTAACATTTGCCATGTCTGCTTTATCTATGTGTGCACTTTTTTTGAGCCATATGAAAGTAAGTTGCAGACGTTATGACATTTCCCTCCTCAGTACTTCAGCATTTATTCCCTATGAATAAGGACATTCTCTTACATAATTCCTCTACTGTTGCCACACCTAAGAAAATAAACATTAATTCAGTAGTGTCATCTATTATAAAGTCCATATTAATATTTTCCCAAATAGTTGCCCAAAATGTCCTTTCTGGCGACCCACCCCTACCCCATCCAGGACTCTATCCAGATTCACTCACTGCATGTGCCTGTTGTCACCAATGATCTTTCAACAAATGGTAAAGCTTCCCTGAGCTCCTTTACCAAAAGCGCATCCTGTCAGTTAAGCTGAAGTTCAGAGGTGAAGCACCAACAGCCCCATCCTCAAGAGCCAGATCTTGGGAGCTTTAAATCTCATTTTCCAAAGCTAGGCAGCAGTGAGAGATCTGGGTGCCAAGCCCCTTCTAGCTTTTGTGATCCTCCCTCATACATGGACTCAACCCCCAAATCCTCCCCACCGTCCTCAGCCCCATACCTCCTGGCTCATGCGGAAGGGGGTTGGAGGCCCAAGCCTTCATAGCCCTGACTTGAACTCAACCTCTTCCTCCTCCCTTTTATCTAATCCTGCAGGTTGAAAGTAATGGAAGCCTACAGAAACTGATCCGCATCCGAAATCCCTGGGGAGAAGTGGAGTGGACAGGGCGGTGGAATGACAAGTGAGGAGGGCGCAGGCCTCGGGGCCCCAGGCAGGGGTGCATTGTGCTGGGAGGCTCTGGGAAGAGGGTGAGAGAAGAAGACATGTACATTATGCTGAGAAATACAGCCGGGAGAGCCCAGGCCCCGTGGACAGGGGCCCCTCAAAGGGTCTTTTAACCAGGACACTCCTCCAGCAGCCTGAGTGCCTTCTTCCAGACCCCAAGCTGCTCCTGTGAAGTTCATTCCTGCCACTGCCTCCAGGTTCACCCCTTCCCCAGCTCAAATCCACCCTTCTATGGGGCTTTCAGGGAAAAAAATACATCCCACCTTCCCCCAGGCATTTCTATTACAGGGATATGAACTTTGTACCAAAGACCGGAGAAACATCCCTCTGTTGATTTCCAGGGCTTACTGGTAGGCATGTTGAACCCTCAGCTATTTGGGGTAAACACTTGTTTGTGCATCTGCTGTGGCAACCTCAGCCTACTTGCTCTGCCTCAGGTTGGAGAGGTGGGCAGTACAGAGGCCTGTGTGTAATTCCAGCCAAAGCTCAGGCAGTGGTTAGTTTACCCTGTGCACTGCCCCTGTGTACAGGGCCAGGTCCTTCTGCTCCGTGGACAGACAGACACCTGCTGAGGCTTCCCAGGCCAGCTGCAGAGGCCAAGGCCGGACGATCCTCATCAGATCTTCAGTTGTCCCTAAAAGAGCTGCCAGGCCCATCTCAACTGGGCATCTGATCTGAGCTACTCCATCTCCCTCTAATGAACTGTGTTCATTTTCTGGACTCTTCCTTGCCACTGTCTTCCAGCACAACTCACCCACTCACTTTGCTCCCTGGTTTGCATCTGTATAGTGTTCTATACTCTTTAAAGTGCTGTAAGAGTATTTAAATGCAGCTGTTAGCCAGATGTGGGCTACTTTTCCCCTTTCTGGAGCCTGAGCCCTCAGAGGTGAGAGCAGATGTCCCTCTTCCTCAACTCTGGGGACCTTTAGGGAGAAATCATTGTACACTAACGCCTCTCTCTTTACTTTGTTTTCCAGCTGCCCAAGCTGGAACACTATAGACCCAGAGGAGAGGGAAAGGCTGACCAGACGGCATGAAGATGGAGAATTCTGGTAAGATTAGTGGAGGCTTCAGGGAAAGCTCTGTCCGCCCCAATGTTCTTTACTAGAAAACTGCTAATAAGAAAGAGTGTCGGCCAAAGTGAGTTTACCATGTCGAGGACACAAGGGTGTGGGATCCTGGTTTTGTTATTTTAAGTTCACTATAAGAGCCTGAATAAAGAAATTCTTAAGCCCTTTCAACGGTCCATCTTGACAATGGGGTTTATAAGCTGAGCAGCTTCAGAAAAAGGCTAAGAGGAATTCCTTTGGTAATGTTCAGATCCCAGGAAACAAGGGAAAGATGGGGCATTTCTCCCCCAGGTTCCAGAGACTCATCCCAGCCCCTTAAGAAACTGGTCCCTTAGTGAGCAGCAATGGACCCACATGTCTGTGTGTCTGTGCCACTCTATAACCACCTGCACCTGGACACAACGTGCTCTTTATCAAATGGGGCCCATATATTGTCACATTTGATGGGCACGGCTCCCACTTTTGCAGATGAGAGTTCTGAGCCTCAGAGAAGTTTAAATAACCTGCTCAAAGTCACCCAGCTAGAAAGTTGCAGCGCCAGGACTGGAATCTGGGCCTTCTGATTCTGAACCTGGTGCCCACCCACTCAGCTCTAATGAGCTGCTCTGCCTGGCTTTGGGTGGCTCCTGGTCTGGCGTTGGTGGAAAGTCAAGGCTTACCAGTGTGTCCTCTTATCACCCACGATGACTGTGTCTCTGCTTTTGCCAGGATGTCTTTCAGTGACTTCCTGAGGCACTATTCCCGCCTGGAGATCTGCAACCTGACCCCAGACACCCTCACCAGCGATACCTACAAGAAGTGGAAACTCACCAAAATGGATGGGAACTGGAGGCGGGGCTCCACTGCGGGAGGCTGCAGGAACTACCCGAGTAAGGGCTGTTGCAATGCGGGGCCACCAAAGGCCAAAGCTCCCCTTACCCCACCCTGTGTACCACACCCCAGCCTAGCAGCCCCAGGAGGCAGCTCCTGCTCACTGGAACCCTCTCTGTCTTCCTTCTCCCTGAGGCTTGCTCTCTTTCTCAATCCCTTACCTCCTGCCCTACCCAGGACAGACCCAAGAGCCGCTATTTCTGTGATGTCCTCTCCAGGCCCTAGATTCCCCGGCACCCATCATGACCTTCAGCCAGACCTTCCGCCATGTTCACGGAAGCAGTGTGCAATCCCACTTCACGGCCATGAGCTGCTCTATGCACCCCACACCCAGGCAGCCGAGCCTGCCAGGGAACCTTGCCCCTGCACCCAGGGAGGCCTCCACATATCAGGCCCTGTTTGTTGCCCCATACTCACTTCGATCAGCAAATGTTGACTGGGCCCTGCCCAGATAGGGTGAGATTTCTCCTCTGGTCCAGCCTTTGTTGAGCCCCTTGATTCTTCTGCCTTCATTGCTTGGTCCATCAGCAGTTGTCTGAACATGGTGACATCTGCCATTTATGGGGCACACCTTCAGTGCTTGGAACTATCCTAAGTGTTTTGTACATGGGGTGAGGATCCATAATCTGAAAATGTGAAATCTGAAATGCTCCAAAATCCAAAACTTTTTGAGCCCCAACATGATGCCACAGGTGGAAAATTCCACACTTGACCTCAGGTGACAGGTCGCAGTCAAAACGCAGTCAAAACTTTGTTTCATGCACAAAATTATTTTAAATATGCTATAGAATTACCTTCAGCCTATGTGTATAAATTATATGTGAAACAGAAATGAGTTTTGTCTTTAGACTTGAGTTCCATCCGTAAGATATGTTATGTATATAGAAATATTCCAAAATCCAAAAAAATCCAAAATAGGAAACACTTCTGGCCCCAAGAATTTCAGATAAGGGATATTCAGCCTGCATAACATTCTGTCTAATCTTCCCAACAAACTTCTGAGGCAGGCACTTTCTTATCACCACCATCTCTAAGATGAGGAAACCGAGGCTTGGAGAGGCTAGTGACTTGCCGAAGGCCACAGAGCGTGCTGGGATTTGAACCCAGGCCCCCTGACTGAGGAGTCACTCTGTAAGTACAATGGCAGCAAGTCATGGTCACAGACTGATTCTCTGTGACAGATGAGGAAGCTGAGCCTCTAAGTAGCATACCAGGGCCACAGAGCAAGTAGTCAGATTGGAACTAGCTGGCCTACAGCTCTGGGGCTCTGACTCCTTCACCTCAAGTATGCAGCCACCAAGTGGCAGTCCCAGAGGCGCTGGGAAGGCCCTCTGCCCCCCACAAAGGACCCCTCCTACCCACTAGATCAGGAGTCGGAAAACTCCCTCTAAAGGGTCAGATAGTAAATAATTTTGGTTTTGTGGGCCACTCAGTCTCTTTAACAACTCTATTGCTATAACCCAAAGGCAGCCATACTTAAGCGAATGGCCGCAGCTGCGTTCCAATAAAACGTTATTTACAAAAACAGGCGGCAGCCTGCGGGGCCATAGCTGCCAACCCCTACACAAGATGGTGCCTTTAATTTCACAGTTAGGGTTTTATCCCATTAGGTATGGAAAGGCAATTAGCATGATTCCCCTTAAACATGAATGAATCTTAGATTTTTTAAATAAATAGGTTTTGGAAGTAAAGAGGGCAGAGACATCAGGAGCAGGGCAAGGGAATAGGCCTGAGAGGACAAGGGACGCAGAACAAGAAAGAGTCTGGAATTATACACAGGATGTTCTTGGCCTCCGGGCTCACCGAGGGAGTGGAGACTGGCAAGTGCAGGGAGCAGATCCCGGAGTCCCCCAGGCCAGCCGAGCCCCACCCCAGGTCCCCCATTAGAGCCCAGTGAAGAGAAGGTACCATGAGGGGAAGCCACAGCTCTAACCACCCTGTGTTCCAGAGTGACAGACCAGTCCCCAAGACAAGCCAGCCTGGAGCCAGAGAGAGAACTGCAAGGGAAAGTTGCTAATTTAGGTTCCTGTTAGATTCAGACAAGTGCAGGTCATCCTCTCTCCACAGCTACCATCACCCGTCCCCAGCCTAACAAAGCCTGCAGTCCACACCCTGACCCTGGTGTCTTCCACCTCCTAGCCTCTCCCAACATCTCCTGCCATCTCTGACCATCCTCTGCTATCCTCTGCCATCTCCCACCATCTCCCACTGTCTCCCACAGCCTCCCACCGCCTCTTGCCAACTCCCACCATCTCCCACCATCTTCTGCCATTTTCTGCCATCTCCCGCTGTCTCCCACCATCTTCTGCCATCCTCTGCCATCTCCCACCATCCCCCGCCACCTCTTACCATCTCCCGCCACCTCCCACCATCTCCCTTTATCTCCATCCCTCTCAGAAGCCTCCAAGCCTGAGACCAGGGCCACCCCCCACCCCCATGCATTCCTGCTCAGGGCTGGGCTCCTCTGCCCCCTTCTGGCTGCAGACACATTCTGGATGAACCCTCAGTACCTGATCAAGCTGGAGGAGGAGGATGAGGACGAGGAGGACGGGGAGAGCGGCTGCACCTTCCTGGTGGGGCTCATTCAGAAGCACCGACGGCGGCAGAGGAAGATGGGCGAGGACATGCACACCATCGGCTTCGGCATCTACGAGGTGCAGAGCACGGGGGCTCCTGCCCTCCCTTCCCCCGTGCTCAACTCAGCCCCTGTATGGAAAGCTGACCCCAGAGGCAGAACTGAGGATGGGATCCCAGACAGGGAGCTTGGCCAAGGAAAAGCAAAACTACCAGCCTGGCCAGGCTCAGGAGTAGCCCCTGTAGGGAGGCCCCTGCAGTGGGTCTGGGTTGTGGGGCCTTCTAAGCCCTTCACGGGCCCCCCACAGCCAGCCTCCAGGGAGTTCCACTCTCAAATGGCCTCCACATCCCTTCTCACATCCTCCAGGCCTGGCATGCTGGTCAGCACACCCATCTCCAAAGAACAGAATATACTGGGCCACATCAGGCAATACTGTAAGGGCAGGACTGAGTCCATGGGTGCAGCTGCTCAGAGCTGGGCAAAGGCATTGGCCTGGATGGTGGAGAGCCTGGGGACAGGGGAACATTGGTCATGATACTCCCTGCAGGGCTCTGCTGGCTGGAGCCCAGATCCCTACACAGACTCCTGCTGTCTGGTGTTTTCCTTTCACTCTGAGCCGCAGCCAGAGGGCAGCCACATTGCAGCCTCCTCTCCGGCCTTAGGCTGGGGCTGGGGCACTGAGAACTCACCCAACACACTGGGCCCCTGGGCTCTCCCCACTCCCTTCTGCAGAATAAGAAAGAGCTTTTGTGGGCTGCAGGTAGCTGTGGGAGGAGAGGGATGCAAGGAAGGCTTTAGGGCACTGACTGGGGATGCATTTCGGTTCGATGGGCTGGAGCTGGCTCCTCCCGGCTCCCAAAGCCCATCTCTTTTCTCTGACCCATATCTGCTGAGGTCACCTCAGCAGCCTGAAAAATGGCCCTGGCGGGGACCTGTTTACACCATGGAAAGTGGCAAATACTACAGATCAGAGCTTCCACCCTCTCCCAAGAGCCAGTTTCCCGGCACACCCCTGGGAGAATCCAGACGAGGTGTCAGGAGAGGAGGCTCTGTGCTCACCACTGGCAACGTTGCCACCCATAGAACACTGACTTCTGCCTGCTCACCCACCTGAGAAAGGCAGCTGGGCAAACACCATCAGTTGTAAAAATGCACATAGGCCCAAAACCCTCGGTCTCTGAAACAGGAGCTGAGGACTTCAGATCCGAGACAGAATCGCTCCAAGGAGAATGCAAATGGAATTGTGATACACAGCTTCCCTCCCACCGGCGTATGGGCTTGGAAATGCAGCCATGGGCTTTCAGAGTTGGGAAGGACCTTGGGGATCACTGGTTCCTATTTTTGAGATAAGAAAACTGAGGCCAGAGAAGGGAGGGGACTTGCTCAAGGAAATGCAGACCGGACCACTGGATCTGGCTGACAGAGGCCGGCACTGCTGGCTCCTAGCCCCGAGTGTATTTCCCCTCGCCTGCTGCCTCCTCCAACAGGGCCCACCTGGCCCTCTTTCCCTGCGTGGGAGGCAGATATGGGCTTTGCCACCTTAGACAAGTCTCTTCACATCTCCGTGCCTCAGATTTATGCTCTGTAAGTTAGGAACGGAGGTGAGGGCTTATCAACAAGGTAAGAGGATTTTCTTCAGTGTTGGAGAGGCTTTGAGTTCCTTGGAAAACAGTTACTCAGTTGAATTAGTTGATATTGCTAATGCTACAGAGAAAACGGGGCAGCAAAAGAGAAGAGCACAGTGATGCATTTTCTTACGCTGCTTTTCCGGCATCTGAATTGTGTCTCCTTTATTTTGCAGGTTCCGGAGGAGGTACGTCTGGCCCATGTCCTGGGGTGCTCAGGTCACCAAAAAAGCGAGAGGCTTAGACTGCCACAGCTCAGGGAGCATCGTGAAGCCCGGGCAGGGGCTGGTGATCATGAAGGATGAGTCCTGGCTACCCCTGGGGCCCTGCTGAAGTTGCCCAGGCTCTAGAACCCACTGGTCTAAGCTCTGGGCAAGGTTTCTGGAAAGTCCTTGTGGGACCCGCTGCCTTCCTGTGACCTGGCAGAGCCCATATAGGGTTTGGTTCTGGGCAGAAAATCCATGATCCTTTTCACAGAGTCCTGTGTCACTCTTAGGAGAAGACTGAGTCAGAGAAAAGGTGAACCCTGCAGACTCTCCTAGAAGACAACGTGGGAGCGCAGAGGAGACCAGGACCCAGTTCCCAGGCTGTGTGACCTTGGACACATTACAGCTCCTCTCTGCATTTCAGGGTTTTTTTTGTTTTGTTTTTTGGTTTTGGGATTTTTTTTTTTCTTTTTTTTGTCTCACTCTTTCACCCAGGATGAAGTACAGTGGCATGATCTCGGCTCACTACAACCTCTACCTCCTAGGTTCAAGTGATTCTTCTGCCTCAGCCTCCCAAGTAGCTGGGACTACAGGCATGCACCAGGACGCCGGGTTAATTTTTGTATTTTTAGTAGAGATGGGGTTTCACCATGTTGGCCAGGCTGGTCTTGAACTCCTAACTTCAGGTGATCCACCCCCTTCAGCCTCCCAGAATGCTGGGATTACAGGCGTGAGCCACCGTGCCTGGCTGCATTTCAGTTTATTTTTCAGTAAAACTGGTCAACCATCCACCTCACTGCACTACCGTGGAATGACTTAGATTTTGTGAGAGCGTTTGGGCCCACAGTCACCACTGGCTAAAGCAGATGGGATGCCTGGTAGCTGTTTGACTTCCAAGGTCACGATTATTAAAGTAGACACATGGGGCACTTTGACCCACCTGTAGTACATTTCTTTCACAGCAAGGCAGTGCAACCGGTAGCACATCGGGCTCTTTTGGATGCTGCTCCAGCCTTGGTCCGGTGGATCATGCTTGGTTTAGAAGCTGGGTTGTCTTTCCCTGCCCCCAGTCCTGTCTTTGCTTTTATTAGTGCATCATACACCACGTAGAACCGAGCCAGGTTCCTGCCATGTGGACGCTGTTCCTGCCTGAGAGTCTCTTAGAGGAAGGCTGGGAGCACTGTGTGGAAAGACTGGGCATCTCTGCAGGCAGAGCTGAATGGATGTGAAACTCCCTGTGGGCATGTGCTTCCGAGTTCCTCAGCAGGCATTTATGTTTTTTGGTAGGAAGTTTGCCTTTTTTTTTTTTTTTTTTTTTTTAAGACAAGGTCTCATTCTGTCACCCAGGCTAGAGTACAGTGGTGTGATCATAGCTCACTGCCGTCCTTGAACTCTCAGACTCACGTGAGCCTCCTACCTCAGCCTGCTGAGTAGCTGAGACTACAGGCACATGCTGCCACCCCTGGCTAATATTTTTATTTTTTGCAGAGACAGGGTTCCCACTATATTGCCCAGGCTGGTCTCAAACTCCTGGCCTCAAGCAATCCTCTCACAGCCTCCCAAAGTGCTGGGATTACAGGCGTGAGCCACTGCGCCTAACAAAAGTTTGCTTTTTATCTAAAATGACCTAGGCATTGTCACTGTACTGCTATTTTTTTTAAAAAAATTTTGTTGTTGTTGTTGTTGTTGTTATATAGATGAGGGCTTCCTGTGTGGCCCAGGCTGGTCTCGGACGCCTGGCCTCCCCTCCTTATACACCAGGACAGCAGGACTGAGCCACCACACCACCCAACTGCTTTTATCTCAGTGAATGAAAATGACATTTGCCTGGAGCCTTCCCTTCATCTACCCCCATGTTTCTCTATTTATTCCTCAGTTAAGTGGGCAGACCAACATCCACCTCAGCAAAAACTTCTTCCTGACGAATCGCGCCAGGGAGCGCTCAGACACCTTCATCAACCTCCGGGAGGTGCTCAACCGCTTCAAGCTGCCGCCAGGAGAGTACATTCTCGTGCCTTCCACCTTCGAACCCAACAAGGATGGGGATTTCTGCATCCGGGTCTTTTCTGAAAAGAAAGCTGACTACCAGTAGGTGGTTTGGTCCCTTCCCCTCCCCACCCTTCCGTGTCCCTACCCACTGGTCTGTTCCTCGGCCCCTAGAGAGCTCTTTCATCCTCTGAATGTCAGTTACTTTTTCTGTAGCACCTGCCCACCTCGAAGGACTAGTGTGGGGATTTGATGGATTGAGGAAGTCTTAGTGTTATAGTAAGGTAAACAATGGAAAAAGCCACTGTGGATATTTTTGGTTGGAAAGGGGTGGCTGTACAGTGAATTGCAGGGTCTAATTTCATAAGTATGTCTCTGAATTCTCAAGTTGGTACTTGAATGTTAAACTACGAATCCAGTCTCGTCATTTGAAGAAAGCTGAGCAGTGCTGGTGTAATCCTTGCTTTTCCAGGCCACCTGGCCTAGCAGAGCCACCATTTCAACGGTTCCCACCTCCAGAACCTCTCCCTGTTATAGTCGTCATGTCACCAGCTCCCTCTCCCCTTCCTCATGGGATCCCACATGTTTGGGAACCCTTTGTGGCTGACGTCACCATTTCCTGCCACTGTCCAGGTGGCCTCAGTTCACAATGGCTTCTGCCACTTTGACTTCTGCCTCAACCATGTATGTTCAGCTGGGCACTTGATTGGCAAAAGCGGAATCTACCTTGGGTGATTTAAGCTAAAGGGAATTCATCGAAAGGCCATTGGAGACTCCAGAACTGATGGGAGGTAGGGGGTCAAGCTAGGAAGAACAGGAGCCAAGGATGTGTTGGAGAACCAGGGTGTGAGATGACCCCTCGGACCCTGGGTCATGCGCTCAGGTCTAAAGATCTCGTGGAATGTGTCTGAGGTGCTGGGCTTGGGTCAGCCACCTGGCCTGCTGGTTCCTGTAGAGGAAGAGCCAATGGGAGGTAGAGGCAGGGAACTGCCCTTGCCCCAAGATAATGCATGATGCAGAAATAATTTCCCATGGCGAAGGGAGACAAAGCAATGCCAGGCAGCTGCAAACCAATAAATGCCACTAAAGTGCGGCTGTAAGCCCCCTGCCACTGCCAGGCTGTCTTCATTTGCTAAAGCCTACCACGGGGGAAGGGACCTTTCCTCTCAGCTCTGAGGATCCTTAGAGGAAACCCGGTGTGTTCAGCTTAGTCCTCACTGACAAAAAAATAGGAGGATGACCTGGTGGCATTAGAATAACACTGTCTTTTGTCAAACCCACTACTCTCCCTGCCAGCCACAAGTCACTCTCCCAGGGAAGCCTCAGCCCCTCAACTCTCTCCAGGGTGAGCTCCCTACCCCAACAGGACACCCCACCTCTCAAAGATTTCTGACTTCTTTGTCCCAAGATATTAATCCTTCTGCTCCAGATTCCAATGATCAGCACCAAGAGGTCCCCTTTTCCTTCTGCCAGGCATTGGCCCTGCAGATAGGACTGTTGGTCACCTAGTTAAAATCGCAGTGGCCCAAGGAAGACCCTCCTGAGCTTGATTACCCTCACTATGGAGCAGAAGGACCTGGCCTTGGACACAGGGGTGGTGCACAGGATAAACTAACCACTGCCTGACCTGAGCTTTGACTGAAATGACACACAGGCCTCCGCACTGCCCACCTCTCCAACCTGAGGCAGAACAATAGGCGATGATTTGCACTGCATGATTCTCAGTGTGAAAGTCTATGTTGGCAAAGGATGTTTCAAGTGGAACTTAGAAGCTATTCCTTAAGGCTAGGACGAACACCACACTACACGCAAAGGCTGTCCTATTTGATAAAGATCAAAAACTAGCAAACAAAAATCTCCAGCTCTCCCACGTCGCTTTGGTCATGACCCTTCCTTCAGATCACTTCTGCCTTTATTTTTGCTGTTTAGGGGAATGTGTTATCACAGAAACTTGGAATGCAGAGAAATGTTATCACAGAAACTTGGAATGCAGAAAGATTTTTGCTCTTTAGGGGAGGTGTTATCACAGAAACTTGGAATACAAAGACCTCCCCCCACCGCAGCCCTGCCCCACCCCACCTACCCCCTGCTGGATTTAGCACTGCACTTCCATTTTAGCAGTGATTTCTGCAACACTTCCTTTTTGCCCTCACCTGCCTTCCAGTAACACATAATTTCCTTCTTTTTCCAGAGCTGTCGATGATGAAATCGAGGCCAATCTTGAAGAGGTATTTGTAACTCTTTGAATTTCACCCACTCTGTCCTGGACAATCCAGAGAGCAGAGGAGCAAAAAAACTCCAAGAGTTTTTGGACTTCACAAACAAAGCCTGAAACTAAGGATAAAGCCGGGTACTGGGAATCCAAGAGTCGACTACCTGCATCAGCTCTGGCCTCTGTGCTAGGGGCATGGGCCAGTCCCTTGCCTACTGGGCTGTGCTAGCCACTGTCAAAATCCATCCAGAACATTCCAGCTAGTCTTTATGCTTCCGAGTCCCCACTAGAATAGATCCTAAAAGGCCATTTTAATTGGATGCTAGAGAAGATACCTCTGTGAGAAATTAGAATATTACTCCTTCCCACATAATTTACATTCCCTCTTGTGTTTTAATTAGAAAAAAAAAAGCCTTTATATTAATTCTTCACACTATACCTGATCTTAACCCAAATCACCGTAGAATTCGGGCCCCAGGGAGGGGTAGAGAAGGGGAGTGGGAGGCGGCTGCCATGGAAGGGCGGGCAGACACTTGCTGTCATGCCTCGCTCTGATGCATTCTTATGTCTCTGCCTCACCTTCCAGTTCGACATCAGCAAGGATGACATTGATGATGGATTCAGGAGACTGTTTGCCCAGTTGGCAGGAGAGGTAAATGTTCCCAAAAACGATGTTATACACTCTGGTTGATGCAAAGGAAGAGACAGTGTGTGTCCCCAAGGGGACTTTAGTTTAAAGGGGAGAGGAAACAAACTGAACAAAAGCAAAGAGAAATTGCAAATGGCGCTCGGGTTCCAGCTCAGCCCTCTTGCGTATGTCCTCCCTGAGACCTCCGCGTGCTGCCGGGGGCTTCCATTTGCATGGTCAGCCCTGACTCTGTGTTCTCCCTTCCTTAGGATTCCTGGGCTCATGTTGTGACTGTTTTATTTTCTCTGTTCTATGCCAATTGAGGCATGAAACTTGGCCCCTTATCCTTGATTTCCACAAAGGATTTGGGGAGGTGGAAGGGTTTCAAGTCTCAAGAATGTAGGCAACCTGCAACAGAGTATTTGAATTAGGCTTCTCTGTTCTCTTTCCTTTTTTTTTTTTTTCTTTTTAGAGACAAGGTCTCTCTCTGTCACTCAGGCTGGAGTGCAGTGGTGTGATCATAGCTCACTGCAGCCTCCACTTCCTGGGCTCAAGAGATCCTGCCACCTTAGTCTCCCAAGTAGCTGGGGCTATAGGAGCACACCACGTCTAGCTAATTTTTATTTTATTTTTATTTTTGTAGAGACGGGGTCTTGCCATGTTGCCCAGGCTGCTCTGGAACTCCTGGGCTCAACAATCCTCCAACCTTGGCCTGCCAAAGTGTTGGGATTACAGACGCATACCACCATGCCCAGCTAATTTTTTAATTTTTTAAGAGACAGGGTCTCACTGTGTTGTCCAGGCTGGTCCTAAACCCCTGAGCTCAAGCAGTCCTCCCACCTCAGCCTCCCAAAGTGCTGGAATTACGGGTGTGAGCCACCATACCTGGCCGCTTCCCTGTTCTTAAAAAAATCCCTCAGCCATTTAGTCCCATCACAAAGTTATTTAGCCCTCTTTTTTCCCAACAACTCCAAAAAAAAAGTCCTGTTTCTTCACTGTGTGGAGGAACTTTGCAATCATTGAGCTCATCTGGGCCTCCCTTCGCTGACCTAAAGACCCATCAAAGTACTAAGCCAGGCATCATCTGCTCTGCGCCTCCACCGGCCTCTCACCCTCTGCTCCCTCCTAGATTCCCAAGGAAAGGGGCCATGAGAGTCTTCTTTCCCCACTGATTGAATCCCACACATACACACCCCAAAAGGCAAAAATGACTGCAATCAATCTTGGTTTTAAACAAAGGAGTTTATCCATGAGTTACACAAATATGTATAAGTGGATAGAGACATCTGGGCCCATGAGGGGCCCTGGCATTATGGGCATAGAGGAGGGCCGGCTGGGTCTTGGAGGCAGCTGGTTTTCACCAGTTTTACAGGAAGTCTGAGCTTTGAGTTTTAAAGAATGAAGAAGACATGCCAGATAAGAGGAATGGTATAAGAGAATTAAGTTAAGAAAGACCACAAACATGGGTAGAGTGGAGTATTTATTATTTATATTCTCTACAGCAAAGAAATTGTGAGTGAACTCTCCCTACTGCATCTGTACATTAAAACACCCTATCTAGGCTGGGTGCAGTGGCTCACACCTGTAATCCCAGCACTTTGGGAGGCTGAGGCTGGAGGATGGTTTGAGCCTAGGAGTTTGAGGTTTCAATGAGCTAGGAACATACCACTGCAGTCCACCCCAGCCTGGGTGTTCTAAAAAGAACCAAACCAAAAACACTGTATCTAAAACCAGAATGGGGCAATACTACTCAAAGTGTGGTCTGGGGATAGCAGCCCCAACATGGCCTGGGGGCTTGTTAGAAATGCACATTCATAGACCCCACCGAGGCCTACCTAATGCACTGGTGTCCTGCCCTGTGCTCGTCCAGCTCCCACGGGGGGCCAATAACTATGCTCTGGTTACGTGTCCACAGGATGCGGAGATCTCTGCCTTTGAGCTGCAGACCATCCTGAGAAGGGTTCTAGCAAAGCGTGAGTATCTCCTCATTGCAAAACCTCATCCTGCTCTTTCCCCTGTGGATGGGAGGGAACATGGAAATCTTTCCCCCTCCACGTCTGGCTGCTGTGACTAAACCACCACCCTCCATCCCCTCCAAGAAGTGGATGAAGGATTTGTATGATGTGATTAAAAAAGAACAAGTGTTTGTAGCATCCACAGATCAAAGATCAAATCCAGGTTTCCACTACATACTAGCTTTGTGTGATCTATTTTTTTAATTTATTTTATTTTATTTTTGAGACAGAGTCTCACTCTGTCGCCCAGGCTGGAGTAAAGTGGCGCAATCTCAGCTCACTGCAATCTCTACCTCCCAAATTCAAGCGATTCTCCTGCCTCAGCCTCCCAAGTAGCTGGAATCACAGGCAAGTGCCACCACAGCCAGCTGACTTTTGTATTTTTAGTAAAGACAGGCTTTCACCATGTTGGCCAGGCTGGTCTTGAACTCCTGACCTCAAGTGATCCACCTGCCTTGGCCTCCCAAAGTGCTGGGATTACAGGCATGCACTACCACACCCGGCTAATTTTTGTATTTTCCTAGAGACGGGGTTCTCCATGTTGGCCAGGCTGGTCTTGAACTCCTGGCCTCAAGTGATCTGCCCACCTCGGCCTCCCAAAGTGCTGGGATTACAGGTGTGAGCCATCGCGCCCAGCCACATCTTGTAACTAACGATTTCTTAAGCAAAAAAATGTCAGAGGATTGATTGTTCAACCCCTTACTGTGGATCACCAGCAGGGAGGAGCAGGAAACATAGCACAGAGACATTTTTTCCACTCAAATTATCAAAAGAATCACACTGCATTTGATAAGAGAGCAACTGGCAATCCAGGAAGCAGAGTTTTGAACATATCAGAAGTTAGGAATCTGCATCAGAGACAAATGCAGTCATGGTCGTTTGCTGCATACCAGCCCTAGGGATCATCTCGAGAAGCCTCAGGGACTTCAAGGGACATCATTCCCTCTGACAAGATGGCCTCTAGCCTAACTCCATGAGATAAAATAAATCTGCCTTTCAGAGCCAAAGAAGAGTCCCGGGCCAGCTGGGTCTTCCCTCCCAGTGTGAACCAAGAGGGCTGGGCCGGCCAGGTTACGGTCAGTCCAGTGCGGGGCCTCCCCAGAGGAGACCCAGTCTGCACCCGCCCTCCTCTAACTTTCAGGGAAGGCAAGAAGATTGTGTTTACCCTGGAGGCCACCAGGCACAAGTGAGGTCACAGAGCTCTTCAGATATGCAGTCCTCATGAGCTGAGGAGACTAAAGCCTCATTGTTTCTGCACAGATGGAGGGTGGGGCTGGGAGGTGGGGAAGAAGCGGGCCTTGCCTGGATTCAGCCCGCTCCTTGCTGGGGGAGCAGCATTCGCTCCGCAAGTGCCTCTGAGCTTAGTACCCTACCCCTAGCTGCCTGCTGACTCCAGCCTTCTGGAGGGCTCCACACCAGAGTCTGCGTGCAGAGCTGCTGGGCCAGAGCCTCATGACCATCTAAGAAGGGGTTGGTGCCCAGAGTGGCAGCTTTGAGGCAGGTCAGGCTCTAACCTCTTTCAAGGACATAACAAAAAGGGTTGGCTTTTCGCGAAGTCTGTGGGGAGCCAGATTCACATTGGTGACTAGGGTCTCATGCCACCTGCCAAACACCAAGTGGGTAGGACTCACTTAGTGCAGCACAATAGCTCATGGATAGATCCCAGGTCTTCAGGTTTCTCAGTCAGCTGGGGACACAGTCCATAAATGTCTGCAGATGGACAGTTCAAGTAAACCTCTTTCTCTCACAGGTCATAGCCTAGAATTAGGCTCTCTGTTTTCTTTTTCCCTGCCCGACAACTACAGGTGACTTTATATCCTGTGGGCACCTAAGGACCAACCATTGATCATTCTGTGATTTGTTTGTTCAAAAAGCACTTTTTAAAGCCCTGTTTGCCCATGGCAAATATACAGAGACATCAGGCAATGTGGACATCGTCTGCACTGTCCCCGTCTGGCAGTCACTAGCCACGTGTGGCTATTTAACATAATGGAAGTGGCTTCTGTATGTGAAGGGCACAGATAAAGAATATCTCCATGATTGTGGAAAGTTCAATTGGACATCACCGCTCAGAGATTTTTCCTGTCACACTGATTTTGTCTTTTAGGCCAAGATATCAAGTCAGATGGCTTCAGCATCGAGACATGCAAAATTATGGTTGACATGCTGGATGTATCCTTTAATGTGCTCCAGGGAATAGAGACTGGGGGAGTTTAAAATCTCACTCCAGAAAGATTCAAACACATGGCCTTCTCCCCTTTCAAAATGGCCAGTTGTTCCCAACTTGCTGAGTTGCTGTTGGACAGTCAGCAGCACTGACCTCCCTTACTAGGGAAATGTGAGAATCCTCTGATGAGGGAAAACAAATGCTACACCCCCCTCCCACCTACCCTGAAAGGCTTAGAATGCAGGCCCATGGCCGGGGGCAGTGGCTCACGCCTGTAATCCCAGCACTTTGGGAGGCCAAGGTGGGCCTCCTGACTCACAAGGTCAGGAGTTCAAGACCAGCCTGACCAACATGGTGAAACCTCATCTCTACTAAAAATACAAAAATTAGCTGGGCATGGTGGTGGGCACCTGTAATCCCAGCTACTCAGGAGGCTGAGGCAGGAGAATCGCTTGAACCTGGGAGGCGGAGTTTGCAGTGAGCCGAGATCGCGCCACTGCACTCCAGCCTGGGCGACAGAGCGTGACTCATCTCCAAAAAAAAAAGAAAAAGAAAAAGAATGTAGGCCCACCAGTCCATTCCTGGGGCTGGTGCAGGAAATTCCTGACAATATGCCTAACACTTCTTTGCACAAAACAGCTCGAATTTGTTTCCTCAGTGATGTGTTTCCATTACTTCTTCTAGGAAAATATTCCCTAACCACAGTATTTCTGATGTGAATCTGTTTTGTCTGATCAAGATCGTCTTCTTGATTTAGATAAGGGCTACTTTCGTGAGCATCCTACTTCCCTTTTGCTCTAGCTCCTTCTCAGGCAACCCACCTGTCCCCAAGGCAAACTAGTCATCCATTTCCCCATTGTTTCCAATGCTTAGTAAGAAGTGGTGGTAAGGGGCAGCCTAAGCTTCTGTGAAGTTTTTTCTGTTGGTTTGTTTAGTTGGTTGGTTTTTTTGAGACAGGGTCTCACTCTGTTACCCAGGCTGGAGTGCAGTAGCACAATGTCAGCCCACTCCAACCTCCGCCTCCCAGGTTCAGGTGATTCTCCCCCCTCAGCCTCCCCAGTAGCTAGGACTACAGGTACGCGCCACCACACCCAGCTAATTTTTCTATTTTTAGTAGAGACAGGGTTTCACCGTGTTGGCCAGGCTAGTCTCGAATTCCTGACCACAGGTGATCTGCCCACCTTGGCCTCCCAAAGTGCTGGGATTAGAGGTGTGAGCCACCATGCCTGGCCACTTCTGTGAAGTTTTATCTAGTGGATTCACGGTGTACACCTGCTAGCTCCCTTCACCAAAGGCCTCTTAGATATAATCCACATACTTTAAAAAAAACAGCAAGGGCCTAGCCACTAGAAGCCATCCAAAGCCCTCTGCATGTCATCTAATAGCTCATTTTTAGTAGTATCTGGGGCCTCCACAGCACCCCTAGATCAAAACAGCAACCAGAATCGGCAGGGAGCCAGCAGGTCTTTCTCGCCCTTCCTCCAATCCTTTAAAAGGAGCTTTAGCCAGTGGGAAAAGCAGGAAAAGGATCCTTCTGCAAACCCTCCTTGCGCATGTGCTACGATATTCAAAAGATCCCGTTGAGAAGTCAAACTAGGTGACACTATGCCCAAATGGACCCACACTCAAGGGCTTTCCTTGACTGAAGGCAGTCGGACGGGAGTGGCAAACTGGGGCTGAAAGAGTTCTACATTCTCTGGACGAAGATTCAAAAATACCAAGTAAGATCCCAGAGGTGCGGGTGGATCTGTGTTGGGGAGCATTCCGTGCGTATGCTTTAAGATGCAGCAACTCCTCCACAGAGCGGAGAAACATTTCCAAGGGGATTGGGATTTTACCCATAAAGAAGCTCAGAGTGAGTAAAGATGGGGCTGAGGAAATGCAAACAAAAAACCAACCAGGACTTTGCAGGTGAAGTGGCCTATTCCCTTCCTCCTGATTATGGGGATCATCTAAAGGCCGCCATCAAGGGTTTCCTGAAAAGGGTTTTTGACAGCTAAAGTACAAAAATTATATAAGACAAGAACATGGACCTATGGGCGTTGGCTGGCTGGTTTGATGGGCATATTTACAAATCAGCTCACAGACAGAAGCAAAATACTATTAGTTATTTAAGGCAGAAACATGGGTGATTCTTCCAAGGCCAAACTAGAGGCACAGAGCTGGAAAAACTTCATCCCCACTCAGCACATACTAGGGAGGTAACTTGCCAGCTTTGCTTTGGGTCATAGTTCTTACAACTAATTTATGTGTTCCAGAAAATTTACCGAGAAATCGACGTTGACAGGTCTGGTACCATGAATTCCTATGAAATGCGGAAGGCGTTAGAAGAAGCAGGTAACCCTTTAAAACTGCATTTTTGTTCCTAGTTTAATCTGTCTGTAGAATATGTGAACACTCATCCTATACCATGTAACACAAGATTTGGTAAAGCTATAAAATAAAGTAGGTGCTGGTTTAATACAGACACCTCCTTTTCATTCCCCTTTCAAAAACTAATTGGTAAAATTAAATGCAGTAGGATGCTCTGCCCTCTGTGCCTTCTTGAATCCAAGTTTCCTTTGGAGCCGCCTGGCACAGCAAGCAGGCAAAGCCAGCTCTCAACAGACTCCTCCAGGTGCTTCCTTTCTGGTGCAGGGTTGATTAGGCAGAAATGGAATGTCTCAGCTCAGCCCTTAGGGTAAGACCCTAGCAGAATTGGATATCAAGAAAAGGACACAAGCGAGTGGTAGACCAGCAAAGTGGGAGACTGCTGGGCTTTGGGAGCAAATGTGTCAGCATGAGGCTGTTCATTCTATTTGCTGGAATATAATGCTGCCACAGAGACCCCACACAACAGTGGTTTATATGAGGTATGTCTTTCTGTCGCATAACAATCCCAGCTCCAGCAGTCCATGGCTAGGACGGTGCCTCCTACTATCCTACCATGTCACTATCTGATCACGCTTCCCCCAGCCTGCCCCCATCCATGATGCCCACCGGACCTTCGAGGGTTGCCCTCATCCAAGGGACCTGGGACAGCCTGCCACCACAAACACATGCCGCCAGCAGGTTGACAGAAGAAGGGCTCCTTGCCTTTAAGGGCACACAGGCCATTTCTGCTCACACATCCCACCAGCCAGACTGTGATCACAAGGCCTCTGCTGGCTGCAAGGAAGCTGGGACATGCAGTCTTGATGCTATGTGGCCACAGGCTCAATAAAAATTATTTTACTCTGGAAGGAGGGAGAACTACTATGAGTTTACCAGGAACAGCTTCTGCTCACATATATCCAGGAAGAATCTGGTCTCCAAGACGATTCAGAGCTAAACAAAAAAATCAAACAGCAGCAGCGTGGTTAACAACACGAAGCAACCGTGACCATGAGAACAGAAGCAGGCAAGAAAAGACTTATGTGTCAGCAAGGACACAGGCAGGGTGAAGGTGGACAGTTCAGAAACAAAAGAAACAGCAGAAGGTACTGGCTTTGCAAAATCAAACCAGTCTCATAGAAGAGCAGCCAAAGGACAAAAGCAATTATACCTCATTTAAATCACCACATTAGTTCCATAGCCTGTGAGCGCAGCTAAATGGTACAATCTAATGCTTAGCAATGAGTTAGTTTGTTCATGTAACTTCAGGTTTCAAGATGCCCTGTCAACTCCACCAAGTCATCGTTGCTCGGTTTGCAGATGACCAGCTCATCATCGATTTTGATAATTTTGTTCGGTGTTTGGTTCGGCTGGAAACGCTATTCAGTAAGTGGATATTTGGGGAATGACTAATTTCAGTTCTCTTGGTATTAAAGTGGCCTGCCTTTCACCTCGGTGAAATCATCTAAACTAGAGACATGTCTTCCAGGAGTTGAGAATGAAATTCCCTCTTTACTAATTTGAGGGTGAGGAAGAAAGCGTGTATGGCGGTCAGTGAAGTCAGTTGCTGAACTGAAAAGAGGATAATGTGATCTCTGTTTCAGGTCACTCACTTGTGACATCCTCTTTTTCTCCCTCCACAGAGATATTTAAGCAGCTGGATCCCGAGAACACTGGAACAATAGAGCTCGACCTTATCTCTGTGAGTCAGCAGCTTGTGCCCCCATCTTGCTTCTAAGGGGATGGGGGAGGCATGGGGCGGAAAGGGCTGTTACTTGAGTGACCTGCTTTTTCAAGTTTTGCTTTAAAGAGCTCTTGGTCTGTCGGGGCCAGGCCTGTACCCGGTTGTAAGATCCCACAATGCACTTTTACTTGCAGTTGTTTTCCAACCACCTATTCTCAAGTCCAAAATGCACACCTGGCTCCCTCTTCCCATGAGCTTTGACTTGAGTGTAGCTCAAGATTAAACTAAGGAGTGGCTGCAGGATCATGCTTAGAAAAATGAACTCCTGATTAGCATGCAAGGGAGAACATGCTTATATAAAGAAATCCTTCAGCTGAAATTCAAGTTGGGTTTTGGGAAGATCCATCATTCTTAGAATGGGTCTACTTAAAATACTTTGAGCAAATTAGTTTTCTCTACTCCCTCCCCATTTAAGATAAAACCAACACTAGTAAATACGTTTGCCATTTATTATTATTATTGCACTCATGTGTCTGGAACCCTAGCAATACACATCTCTGAAATGATCATCAATCTGAATTAAGTGGGTATGCTAATTTCACAAAAAGCAAAGCGTAAAATGTTCTCGTGTCATCCCAATGACAGGAAGTTCTCTCACTGAAAGAAAGAAGCCAGGTGGGATGTATTTCCATTATCACCTGGCTCCAGTCAGCATTTCCTGTATACTCAGGGAAGGCCACAGAGGGCCGGGCGAAGTGGCTGACACTGGGTGACAATGGTAGTTGTCAGTCCTGTCCGTGTAACAGAGGAGCGAAGTGGTGAGGAGGGCAGGTCTAAGGCACTGGCAGCTCTTTTCCGTGGATTTTGAACTCTGGAGGAAGGCAGCAACTAAATAACTGTCTCATTCTGCTATTATGCATTGTATTAGCAAAGTGAAAATACAGTCTATCTGGTTACAAATAACACACTAACTTGCTTAAAACTTTACATATCCTAGGAAATATCTCTACCCCTAGATTGCAATGTAGTCAACCCCGTTTCTAAAAAAATAAAAAATTAGGCTGGGCGCAGTGGTTCATGCCTGTAATCCCATCACTTTGGGAGGCCAAGGCGGGTGGATCACCTGAGGTCAAGAGTTCGAGACCAGCCTGGCCAACATGGTGAAACCGCATCTCTACTGAAAATCCAAAAATTAGGACTGGGCGCGGTGGCTCACATCTATAATCCTAGCACTTTGGGAGGCCAAGGCGGACGAATCACCTGAGGTTGGGAGTTCGAGACCAGCCTGAACAACATGGAGAAACCCCATCTCTACTAAAAATACAAAATTAGCCAGGCATGGTGACACATGCCTGCAGTCCCAGCTACTCGGGAGGCTGAAGCAGAAGGATTGCTTGAACCCGGGAGGCGGAGGTTGCGGCGAGCTGAGATTGCACCATTGCACTCCAGCCTGGGCAACAAGAGCAAAACTGCATCTAAAAAAAAAAATTAGCTGGGCGTGGTGGCAGGTGCCTGTAAATACGTTACTCCAGAGGCTGAGGCAGGAGAATCGCATGAACCTAGGAGGTGGAGGTTGCAGTGAACTGAGATGGCACCACTGCACTCCAGCCTAGGCAACAAGAGCAAAACTCTGTCTCAGAAAAAAATAAAAAATAAAAAATGAGCCAGGCAAGATGGTGCGTGCCTGTAGACCCAGCTACCCAGGAGGCTAAAGTGGGAGGAACACCTGAGCCCAGGAAGTCAAGGCCGGAGTAAGCCATGATCACCCCACTGCATTCCATCCTGGGCGACAGAGCGAGGCCCTGTCTCAAAAAATTTAAAATAAAATAAATAGTAGAGTCAACACAACTGTGACATGAAACATGCCACATGTTAAGTTCTGGAAATCCTAGCCTGTCATTCTTGCTAGATATCCTGTTCTACCCCAGCCACCCACCCCCACCCTAGGGTCCACCTGGCCTGCCTGCTCAGTCCACTCCCTCCGCATCTCCTCTGAGAAGCATCTTCTTACCCACTGGCTTTTCCTGTCACTCCTAAGCCTCACCTTTTGCAGGTTCCTGGAGATCCTCGCTTCTCGTAGTCTTTGCTAAGGATGAGCCATGTTCAGAAGCTCTCCCTTCAGTCTGCAGGGATTTCAACCTTGGCTGCAGATTCCATCACATGGGGAGCTTTGCCAAAGTGCTGGTGTCCTGGCTGTATCCCAGACTAGTTGAATCAATCTGATTTAAAGTTTCCGTATCACTACAACTTAGAACCAATGCTGAACAGCATTGGTTGCAGGGATATCCACATCCCAAACTAACTTCTGATGTGATACTCTGAGGCAGAGATGTGAAAATGCTAATTTCTGTTGTGTGAATTTCACTTTTCATGTGTGCAGTCAACCCTGTAATATGATTCATGACCACTTAATGCAAATCACACAGACTACTGACCTGTTAAAATCTAGACTCTAGAAATCAGGTAAGAAAAATATGAGTTAGTACACTGATATCATAGCCCTCGATCAGCTTTTCTAGTACAAGTTTTTTGGAACAATCTACAGGTACTTAAATAGCCTTTAATTTTAAAAGTGGTCACTGAGCTGACTTGGTTTTTTTTCCTTCCTCACAGTGGCTCTGTTTCTCCGTACTTTGAAGTTACAACTAATCTGCCTGAAGACTTCTCATGATGGAAAATCAGCCAAGGATTAAGCTTCCATAGAAAAACACTTTGTATCTGGACCTCAAAATTATGGGAACATTTACTTAAACGGATGATCATAGCTGAAAATAATGATACTGTCAATTTGAGATAGCAGAAGTTTCACACATCAAAGTAAAAGATTTGCATATCATTATACTAAATGCAAATGAGTCGCTTAACCCTTGACAAGCTCAAAGAAAGCTTTAAATCTGTAAATAGTATACACTTTTTACTTTTACACACTTTCCTGTTCATAGCAATATTAAATCAGGAAAAAAAAAATGCAGGGAGTTATTTAACAGCTGAGCAAAAACATTGAGTCACTCTCAAGGGACACGAGGCCCTTGCAGGGAATATTTAAAGCAACTTCAAGTTTGAAATGCAGCTGTTGATTCTACCAAACAACAGTCCAAGATTACCATTTCCCATGAGCAAACTGGGAAACATGGTATATCATGAAGTAATCTTGTCAAGGCATCTAGAGAGTCCAGGTGAGAAGACTCACCTCTGTCGCTTGGGTTAAACAAGAGACAGGTTTTATAGAATACTGATTGGTAATAGTAAATCGTTCTCCTTACACTCAAGTTCTTGACCCTATTCGGCCTTATACATCTGGTCTTACAAAGACCAAAGGGATCCTGTGCTTGATCAACTGAACCAGTATGCCAAAACCAGGCATCCAATTTGCAAACCAATTATGATAAAGGACAAAATAAGCTGTTTGCCACCTCAAAACGTTATGAACTTCATCACCACTAGTGTCTGTCCATGGAGTTAGAGGGGACATTGCTTAGAAGTTCTTATAGAAAGGACACAAGTTTGTTTCCTGGCTTTACCTTGGGAAAATGCTAGCAACATTATAGAAATTTTGCCTTGTTGCCTTATCTTCTTCCAAATGTACTGTTAAATAAAAATAAAGGGTTACCCCATGCAATCACACCATGCCATGTTTTCCTTCCTGGAGGGCAGCCCCACAGGACGGTTTATGAGCACACATGATTATAGCTTGTTTCTACTTTAACAAGGTGTGCTCCCTCTAAATTCATGTATTCAAAGGAAATCTTGCCTATAATTAAAATGCGGAACTATAAAATTTTTTTAAAATCCAATTCAGAAACTTTAATAATCTGACCATAACATAAGGGAAGCCCTAATTTCTACTACTTGTTGATCTGCTGTTAGGCAGCACAGAGACGTATGTGCCTCTCAGGAAGTTCCCTGCTCGACCTTGGCCAGCTCCACCTGGGGTAGGGACAAGCAAGGGAGCTGAGAAAACATACAGATGAGGTCACTGGTCTTGTGCTGGTGGTTCTTGAGGAATCATTTCCTCAAGATGACTTGAGATAGGCAAATGCCATCCTAATATTTCCTGAACAAGGTGAGACGATGGATTTCCCAAACTCGGCTCAAATGAGTTGTTGAAGTTCTCTTGGTTGCCGAGTGGATTTTGAGGGCAAAGGGGAGGCTGGTGGCCATGAGAGTGCAGGAGTCCCAACCTCCTCGCATCGGTGATTTCTCTGTCCAGCTCACAGGTGGCAGGATAGAGGTGGGAGATGTTTGGACTGACTCAAGATTGGAGGTGGGCAAGGGAAGGGCGGCTGAAGGATCAGGGGACAAGGGAATGGACAGTGGGGACTGGAGGGGTTGCAACACAGGACCCCAGGGTCCAGGCTGGGAGGGGGTGGAAGTGAAGGGCAGGAGGGATCAGCTTTCGATTCTGAGGAAGAGAGTGGTCTCCAGAGACGAGGTACACAGTGGAGCAGGAAGGAGGCCCCTCCCATCCGCAGAGGCCATTCCAAACCTGGACTACTGTGCTGAGGGCCCTGCGTCTCCTGGTGCACTTTCATCTGTGGGACTGACCTAGTCTCTGAGATAACATTAAATAAATAAGGTATATGCTTATCAGAGCAAATTTAGAAAAGACTGAACAAAAAAAGGGAATAGAGATTACCAAGTATCCTAAGTTTTCCCACCTAGTATAACGTTTGCTAATGCCTGTTTTACAGGGGGCAAAAATAGATAAGCAAATAAATGATAAGCAAAGTAAACCTCAACTTTCTGAGCCTGTAGGAACTCACCACCCACCGCCCCCCGCAACCCTCACTACTTCCCGCCTGAGTCTCTGCTCTGAATTGCAGTCTCAGGCCCATCAGTCAGTCAGCCCTCTATCAATTAACTCTCTCTGTCTTTCCCTCTCCTGTTTTTCTTTCCACAGCTCTTCCCTCACAGCATGTAAACATATATAAATACCTACCACATCCTAAAGTATACTTAATACTCTTACCTCCCCTGCTGTGGCCTCTCCTTCCTCCAGAGCCGAGCTTCTGCTTCCGGAGAAGCTGTCCACACTGGATCTCAATTCATTTTCCACGCACTACAGCCTGGCTAGTCACCTACCTCTCTTTGCTGCTGCTTTTTATGATCACCAGTTACCTCCTAATGCCAAATCCTATAAACATCTACTAGCCATCTCCCTGGACCTTTCTGCTGCCTTTAACACCATTTATGATTCTCCTGAGAACCCACATTCCTTTGGTTTCCTTCAGGTCTGCTTCTCTGTCTCCTTTTATGTGACACTCCCCACATCCCCAGTGGCTCCACTGCCATTAGAATGTGCACAGCTGGTTTGCATACTCTCCCCTTAAGCATGGTCTGTTCCCCACCTGCTTTCTTCCCTTTTATTTTGTAAAGACCTAAAAACCGTGCTACCATAAAAACATGACTATAGCATCAATACACAAGAATTGTTCAACATTAGACAAATGATTCAATATTGATTCAATATTGATTCAAATGATTCAATTAGGCCATGCCTGGCCTAATATGATGGAATATTAGGAAGCCATTAAAATTCATGTTAATAGGCCAGGCATGGTGGCTCACGCCTGTAATCCCAGCACTTTAGGAGGCTGAGGCAAGTGAATCACTTGTCAGGAGTTAAAGGCCAGCCTGGCCAATATGGCAAAACCCCGTCTCTAATAAAAATACAAAAATTAGCCGGGTGTGGTGGCGCGGGCCTGTAATCCCAGCTACTCAGGAGGCTGAAATGAGAATCACTTGAACCCGGGAGGTGGAGGTTGCCATGAGCCGACATCGTGCCACTACACTCCAGCCTAGGTGACAGAATGAGACTCTGGCTCAAAAAAAAAAAAAATTCATGTTAATATTTATGATACAATATCAAGTATAATACAAGAGAATGCAGAATTGCTTAAACAATAAGCTCTCAACTATATAAAGAGAAAAAAATCATAGACAAGACTACAAAGAAATAGGCCCAAGTGTGAATGGTACCTCCAGAGTGGTCTTTTTCCCTCCCTCCTTCATAAACTTTTTCTGTACTATTTCTATAAGGAGCTTTGATATAAGGATACTTACTTTAATAATAAAACAAATTAAAGAACAGAAAGACTAACAACAATGATGTTCTCAGTTTAGAATTAAGGAATATAAAACTGGGATCACAGTTCCCTAATTTTCACATCTTCTCTGTTCATACATCTGTGTAATTCTTTAGTTTGCCAAGTACCTTCATGCACAGAACTTAGTTAGGTTTTCCTCAACAACTCGCAAGCATGCCAAGGCAATGGCATTAAACTCCACAGATGAGGGACAAGGCTCAGGGAGGTCGAGTGTCCTTGGCAAGGTCACCTGATGGGTAAGTACGACCGTCCAGGACTAGAATCCATGTTGTTTCCTGTAGTTGTAACATATTAACACAAATTTAGTAGCCTAAAAAAATAGCCATTATCTCACAATTCTGTAGATGAGAAGTCCAACGCTGGTCTTATTGGACTAATGCATTCCTTCTGGAGACCTGGGGAGGATTCATTTCCAGCCAGGCCCACTCAGGTTAGCAGAGTTCAGTTCCATGTGGCCATAAGGACTGAAGTCCCCATCTCCTGGCTGGGCCAGCTGGGGGTCCTTCTCAGCTTCCATGTTCCCTGACCCCCACATTCCACGACCCCCTTCATCTTTAAAGCCAATGACAGCAGGTCAAGTCTTCACACTCCAAGTCTTACCGCCCACCCACCCCGTCCCACCTACCCTCCTGCCTCAGCCCTCCTGCCTTCCTCTCCCGCCGTGAAGGGACCTTGTGATTACAGTGGACCACCAGGACAATCTAGGCTAAATTACACCCTATTTTAAGGTCAACTGATTTGTAAACTTAATTAAATCTTAAAAGTCCTTCAAAGCAGTACAGTAAGTCATCAAAACCTAGCATCATGGATAGGTTCTTGGTAACTGCAAATTAGAGCAAAATAATGTAAAACAAACCAACAAGAAACAGCAGGTCCTCGAATAACATCACTTCATGTTGTACCATTAGAACACTGATGAGAAAAAGAAATGGTTTTGTTACACACCTTTTCACTTTAAGTGAGTTTTGGCCAGGTGCGGTGGCTCACACCTGTAATCCCAACGCTTTGGGAGGAATAGGTAGGAGGACCGCTGGAAGCCAGGCATCAGGGACCAGCCCGGGCAGCATGGTGAGACCCTGTCTCCTGTCTCCCAAAAAAAAAAAAAAAAAGAAAAAAAAAAGAAAAGAGAAAAATAAAGTCACAGTTTCCAAGAACCTAATGATGATGTTAAGTAAGGACTTATTGTACCTAGATTAGTGATACAAGGAATAACCAGGAGATAGGGATGGGGGTGCGGGGCATCTTTAGAATTCTGCCTACCACACGTCTTCTGATGTTTCGCTTATGTTGTCACTCCTTCTCCGTTACTCTCAAAAGTGTTATTCTCAAAGTTATGTTATGTTCTTTCATCTACTTTCCTTGCTAGAATTTAGCTACTCATAAAAATGTGTAAGGAAGAGTGACCATGGTTTTTCATTTGTATCTTCTATTAAAGTAGTTCCACTAAGCAAATGGGTTTGGAAACAATTCACAAACCTATTAACATATAATAAAATGATGTGGAGATTTTGCCTATATAAGTTTTCACCCCATAAATCAATGAGGACACTAAAACAGTCTATTAGAGGCTCTAGGTAAAATGTAAAGTAGGCTTCTATCACCATGATCTCTACAGTACTTTATTTTAAAAACCACTTACATTGAATCACTTGGCTGGTAAAAAAAAAAAAAAACCTCTTATTTCAATACATATACTTACGTTAAGCAGTTTGTTCTTTTTCAGCTGGGTATGATATCCCAATGGCTTGTGACTATTAAACAAGGTCTATTTATGACATCAAAAACAAAAACCAGTAAACAGCTTAGCATCAAAAAGTTTATTACAACTTTTTAAAGTCAGCTATGATCTTGACAAATATTACGGGTAAGTCCATAGCAAGTTTCTAATTTCTGAGATACAAAAGACAATAAATACAGATTAAAATTCAGCCTACAAACAAGATGCTACATCTAATTACTGGTACTGTAGCTTAGTTTCAATATTTCAAACATATGTATAATTCTTAAGATGCTACAAGAACTCATATAATAAAGTTATTGTTCACTGACGACCAACTAACAGTTCTTCACTGACAATATACAAGTGTACAGTGCCTTCGAGCCTTCAGGTGAGCCCCCCAAGGGCCTGCTGGTGCCGGGGACAATCAGAGACAGCGATGTGATGGCACTGGTCCTTTCTGGCAGGAGGATTGGTTTAGGAACAGCTGCTGAAAACACTCACTAAACAGGACGGAGAGCTGATTTCCCAACTGCCCAATAAATGGTCCTATTTACTAGACAGGATTCTTGTAGAAAACAGGATTGTCGCTGTATACGTCTCTGAGTGCTACACGGGACACCTCTGCCCCAACACGGTATGGCCTGCTGACGTAGATGCTTTATTCATCATGCTAAACGTCCTCTAATGGTGCATTCTTCAATCCTTCATTTTCTTCTAGAGACATTCTTCATCGCTTTCAAGCTACATTATCATTAAAATAAGTCCTGTGAAATTTTTGCCAAAAATAATCGTATTACTTCTTCTTAACAGAGATTAATTCTTCATTGACTAAAATTCTGCGTGAAGTTTCAGGCCAAGCTCCTTTGTCTTGGTTTAATTCTTGGGTACAGCTGCAAGACAGTTTAAAAAATATTTACATACTATAATAGATGTGTGGGAATATAACAAAATTTCAAGAAATAATGAGGTTAGGGGACAGATGTCATGGGAAGGAAATCAAAGTGAGAAAAGCACTCTTTGTGGGGTGTGTGGCACCTAGAGCTTTACATTTAGCAATGTGCTCATCAGCTAGACTGCACAGGACGTTCAAAGATCACAAGGGCCCGTCAACTGTGACAACTCTACAAAGCAGCAATATAAAAACCCATGACAGTTCTAGGTATTAACTCAATCTGCACAGCTTGTTGAGCTGTAAATCGGCTCTAACAAGGAAGGCAAACTGCTGTATGCTCTATGCTCCAGCATTTGGAGCTTCTATTAGGAAGGAAGAAAGAGACTGAATTCTTTTACCTTTATTCACAATGGACATGACATTGTGTCATGGGACTTCAGACTGTCAGAAATGAAATGCCACAGATTAAAAGTCTATAAATTTAAGGAAGATTGGGTGGAGTTTTTTGCTTTAGAATTCTGTGGTTTTGTGTTTCCACAAGAGCTGTAAAGGTGAGTCCTAGTGAAGGTTGCAAGGCCTCTAGGCCTGAGCCAGGACCAAGTCAAACTGGTAAATTCAACTGACACACCAAACAAAAGCAGCCCCTCTTGACAAAAGAAGAGGTAGAAAAAGGATTACTCAAAGAAAGTAGAAGCATAGGCTTTAATTACATCCCAATTAAAAAATTTAAAAATAATAAATAATTTAAAAAAGAAAAAGAGTCAGACTTCCAGTTAAAATTTAAAAACTGGTGGATCCATGTTACAGAAAATATTACTTTTCTATCTGAAAAAAAAAGACATTTAGCTAATACAATTTTCTAGACTTCTATCTGAGCCCTAACTACATATATGCACTTTCCTTTAAAAAAAAAAAAAATCAGGAAAACAAACCAAAAAAGTGGTGTAGAGGATACTTCTAACAAGAAAAGATTTTCAAAGTACTAAGAAAATCTAAATTTAGGACTAAAATGAAAATATTCAGTCCAGTCTGTTAATTTCAGAATCTTCTAAGCACCACACACACGAGAGAGAACTCACTCTTTGATGCACTACTCCCACACTTGGGAACATGCAATGTTCCTCGTGTCATTAAGCACAGGACCTCTGTGTTAGAAAATTTAAATAATTCAAAAGATCTATTGCACAACTTGGTGACTATGATTAATAATGTATTATACACTTGAAAATCACTAATAGATGTTGTCACCAAAAAAATGATGACCATGTGAGATGATGCATGTATTATTTAGCTCAATTTAGCCATTCTACAAGTATACATATTTCAAATCATGTTATACACCATAAATATATACAATTTTTGCCAATTTAAAAAAAGAAAATACAAGACTCAAGTAAGCAACTAGTTCTAAGGAGGTAAAGTCTTTCCCAGATAAGAAACTATACAAAACAAAAGGGCTTATTTACCATTGATGTTTATCAGAGAAGGAAGTGGCTGTAGGCAAGAGACTGTACTTCTCTAGTGCTAGACACTCTGGAGAAGCAACTGAGGGTGCTTGAAAGAGAACAACCTTTATATTTCTACTTTCCTCTGGTAATCGGAAAGCTTTTTTTTTTTTTAAGACAGGGTCCACTCCGTCACTCAGGCCGGAGTGCAGTGGCACGATCTCGGCTCACCACAACCTCTGCCTCCCAGGCTCAACCGATTCTCCTGCCTCAACCTCCTGAGTAGCTGGGATTACAGTATTTTTAGTAGAGACAGGGTTTCACACCATGTTGGCCAGGCTGGTCTCAAACTCCTGACCTCAAGTGATCCTCCTGCCTCGGCCTCCCAAAGTGCTGGGATTACAGGCGTGAGCCTGAAAGTTTTTTTAAGGGCCGCATAGTCTAATTTTATTTGTTTTTCACTTTCATTATTCTTTAAAGTTACATTATGATCACCCAAATGAATACTGTCTAATCATCTATTCAAAACTTATTATGAAATGTTTATTTCATAATAAATTTTGCTGTCAGGACAGCAGCAGTCAAGGTGTATAAGTCATTTACACTGCACGTTAGACAAACAACAATGTGGAAGGGAGAGTCAGGGAGAGATGCTGGTCAGAATCCAGGCAGTCAGGTCCCAACACTGAAGTCATTTCAAGGAATCCCATTGAAAGTAATGCCTAGGCAGTGGATCACTCACAGACAGAATCCTGTTCATAGCCTAGATGCCAGAGTAGAAGCTCCATGTGGGTGGAGGCCATGTCCATCCGACACTTGATGAAAAGACCAAGAATAGCATCTACCATTTGCTATTAGACCTCTGAGTTATCCCCACACCAATCTTGGGAGGCAGGATTCTCCAGCCCTCCCCACGTTCCTTCTGCAGCCTGGATATCCAGATAACAGGTGCTGCAGATGGAGCTGAAGCAATGTGGAGGTCAGTGCTCACAACCTACACACCATCTTCTGTGTATCACAACTGGCTCTCCTTTCCTCAACCCTTTCCTTACTTCCTCACCAAGAGCAGATTCTGCAAGCACTTTAAACCTTTATCTCAATCTCTCAATTACCCTGATCATTTCTCTCACTCTTTCATACACCCTCCATGCCCCTCGCACACACACAACAGCTATAAGAGAACAGCTGAATCTATAAAGAGCTTAATGCAAAGCCCTGGAATCTGTTATTCTCACTTTCTCTCCTCTGTCTGACCATACGCCAGCCTTCCCCTGAAAATACTCCAGGAGAATCTTTACATGATGACAGCAGTCCCATTGTACTACACTATAGAAGTGGTACATATGTGCTGGCATGATATTATTTTCTTGCTTTTTATGAAATATAAATCAAATAGTACAGAAAAACAAAGAATCTTGTCCTTAATGCCCTGCTGAAGCTCTCTACCAGATTTGCAAATCCTGATTTAGACAGATTAAAAATTGATTTCAGATGTCACAGGCTCAATTCCAATCACATTATCCAGTTATCTTTAGTCTGTTTATAAATGTAGGGAAGACCCCTGACCTCCAGGGCTGGCAAACATATGTTATTGATCATAATAAGAATCACTGAAAATGTGGCTTTAAGTCTAAGACTATCAAAATGTTTAAATTCCATGTCTTATTAGCAACGGGCAGTTGGGTGCACTGTATCCATAACATACAGCAGTTTTTACAAAGCCCCTCTCTGGCACACATGAAAACACCGTAAGCGTCAGAATAACTTACTCCCAGCAAGTTGCGTGGAACATATCCCTCCTTATCATTAAGGCGCGCCCACCACCATTCAATTTCATCTTCGTCCTCCCTGTGGATGATTGTCATGCAGTCTCCTTCTTTCATGGGCAGCTCATCATCATTCTGAGGTTCATAATCCCAAAGTGCATAAATGACTCCTTTATTCATTATGCCCATCTTCTCCTGAACTCCTAAAATCATGACAGTAAGATAAAGCACAGAATATGCAACTTGGAGTATACCACTCTATAACGTTTAGCTATATGAAACAAAATGGGAAGAAACAGGTACAGGCTGGAATGTTAGTACTACATTAAATATACAATAAAATGTCATGAGGTGGGGGGTAGGGTGTAGTGGAAGGCAACAGTGTATAGGGAACATACGAAGGACACATTACTATATGCTATCATCTCTAAAACAGCTCTAAAACCTAGCACTTTATAAGCATCTCTTAAAGGAGCTACTCAGAGTACAAAAACTTTCGCAACCTTAGGAACTAAAAAAGAAATGTTCAAGTCTAGGATACTAAAAAAGTGAACGATATGCCTGTCCAACTTCAGCCTACTCCCAAATTTAATGACTAAGGAAATCTGAAACATTACTTAATTCTTTACCCAAAATTCAGAGCAGACAGAGAAAAAAAGATGGAGGCACAATGGTCTTTATGAATTTCCGAATGGGGAAAGACAGAGGAAAAAATATATATAGAATATGTTAGAATGCAAAAATATGGCATTTTAGACATGATCAAAGTCTTCATATAATCAACTCTAATATAGTAAGAATCCAAATCTTAAAAGATGTTGAAATCCTCAAAGTAGGAAGGGAAAAATCCTCAGAAGTCCACCTTTCACCAGAGTTAGTAACAGATTTGCAAATTAACTACACATTTAAGTTTTGCCCTTCTTCACTTATATCTTCCTATCCTAAAGGGCAATGCTAGTAAGAAATACAATCATCAACTGGCAGGCAATAGGAAAAAAGCAGAGGAGAAGAAAAATAATTAAGGTAATAAAGTTCTCAGCAATTCAGAATTATTATTTTCACTTTTATAATTTTTTAAAAACCAGGAAAATACTTGCTAGCTTTTGAATAGTTAGCTTTTTCAGCTTATGTGAGCACTACACTATTGATTATGAAATTATTCCTATATCAACTAATGATATAGCACACAGTATATTTCTCTCATTCTGGGAAAAATGAAACAAGAAATTGTTCTTTTCTAAAACTCTGCCAATCTAAAGAGACAATTTCCAACTTTTCTTGTTTAAAGACGACATGCAAAGCATGACAGACTCACATGGTGATCAAACTTTATATAACTGTAATTTCACAAAGTTTTTAAAATGGCCACAGTGTCTGAGATGGGAATGAAGAAAGACGTAGGAGATTCTGGATATTTTAGTATACTCAAAATAACAGCTCAATTCCCAATTTGCAATAAATTAGGGACCAGGGTCTTGCCCAGGCTGGTCTAGAATTCCTGGGCTCAGGAGATCCTCCCACTTCAGCCTCCAAAGTGCTGGGATTATAGGCGTGAGCCACTGCACCCAGCCTCCAATAAATCATTAGGAATGGAGAAAAATTCTCATTACTTTGCTATTTATCAGATTAAGAGTTGTAAATCACTTTTTAAAAAATTTTTTGAGGGGACAAAAACATGCTCAATGTTACCAGTAACTTGGGAAATGTAAACTAAAGCTACAATGAGGTATCATTCCAAATCCACCAAGAGTCAAAGAGAACGTGAAATAAAAGGAACCCTCTGCTAGATGTGTATCACTGTGACCTGGCAAGTCCACTTGTAGATAAACACCAGAAGACAAGTACCAAAATGTTCACCGGGATGTTTATAGTGGAAAGAAAGGAAGGAGGGAGGGAAAGAGAAAAGGAGGGAAACAGCACACATGTCCTTCGAAAGTAGAATAAAAAGATAAATTGTACAGTGAAAATAAACTATAGCTACAGGCAACACGAGTGAATCTCAAAAACCATGTTGAATGAGAAAAGCAGGCCACAGAATCACCAGTATGATTTTATATAAAGGGCAAAAACAAGCAAAACTGAAAATATTAGTTATAGGATTCATATACAAATGATATAATTATTTTACAAAACAAGGAATGCTAAACATGAAAGCAGTGGTCACTACAGACGTGAGAAGGGGCCACATCAGGGAGGGGCGTCCAAACGATGTCAGAGACAGTGGTTATGTTCTGTTTCCTAAGTTGGGTACACAATTACTCACTGTGTGTAATCTACTATCATTATTACTTAAACAGCACATCCTGGTATCTATGACATACTTTATAAATTTTAAGAATCTGACCAAATATCCCTAATGTTTAAAAAAATCATATTCCATATCTAAATATAGGTTAGATGGTCAATAAATTTAATACAGCAAAATACATATTTACACATTATATATATGTGTGTGTGCGTGCATGTGTGTGTGTGTGTGTGTGTATATATATATATTTTTTTTTTCCGAGACAGAGTCTCGCTCTGTCGCCCGGGCTGGAGTGCAGTGACGCAATCTCAGCTCACTGCAAGTTCCTTCTCCGGGGTTCACGCCATTCTCCTGCCTCAGCCTCCCGAATAGCTGGGACTACAGGCACCCGCCACCACGCCTGTCTAATTTTTTGTATTTTTAGTAGAGACGAAGTTTCACCATGTTAGCCAGGATGGTCTCGATCTCCTGACCTCGTGATCTGCCCGCCTCGGCCTCCCAAAGTGCTGGGATTATAGGCGTGAGCTGCCGCGCCCAGCTTTTTTTGTGAGACAAAGTTTCACTCTTGTTGCCCAGGCTGGAGTGCAATGGCATGGTCTCAGCTCACTGCAACCTCCGCCTCCAGGTTCAAACAGTTCTCCTGCCTCAGCCTCCCAAGTAGCTGGGATTACAGGTGCCTGCCATCACAGCAGGCTAATTTTTGTATTTTTAGTACAGATGGAGTTTCACCATGTTGGCCAGGCTGGTCTCGAACTTTTGACCTCAAGAGATCCACCTGCCTCGGCCTCCCAAAGTGCTGGGATTACAGGCATGAGCCACCACACCCGGCCAACACATTATGTTAACGCCCATAACTTCAGCACTTTGGAAGGCCAAGGTGGGAGGACTGCTTGAGCCTAGGAGTTCAGGATTGTAGTGAGCTATGATCACACCACTGCATTCCAACCTAAGTAACAGAGCAAGATTGTCTCAAAAACAAAATACATTACATAAATATATAAAATTTATATTTATATATATAAATTTTTAAATATGTTACTATATCAAAATATTCCATGGTCCAGAGTTCAAAACATAAACAAAGGCTGGGCATGTGGCTCACACCTGTAATCTCAGCTCTGGGAGGCTGAGACAAGAGGATTCTTTGAAGCCAGGAGTTTGAGACTAGCCTGGGCAACAGAGTGAGGCCCCAACTCCAAACGAAATTTAAAAAGTCAGGCATGGTGGCTCACACCTGTAATGCCACCACTTTGGGAGGCCAAGACAGGCAGATTGCCTAAGCTCAGGAGTTTGAGACCAGCCTGGACAACATGGCAAAATCCCATCTCTACTAAAAATACAAAAACTAGCTGGGTGTGGTGGTACATGCCTGTAGTCCCAATTACTCTGGAGGCTGAGGTGGAAGGATCACCTGAGCCCTGGCAGTCAAGGCTGCAGTGAGCTGTGATTGTGCCACTGCACTCCAACCTGAGTGACAGGGCAAGACCCAACCTCAAAAATTAATAAATAAATAAATAAATAATAATAATAATAAATTAGCCAGGTGAGGTGGCAGGTGCCTGTGGTCCCAGCTATTTGAAAGGCTGAGGCAGAAGGGTCACATGAGCCTGGGAGTTTGAGGCTACAGTGGGCGATGACCATGCCACTGCACTCCAGCCTGGGTGACAGAGTGAGATCTCGCCTCTAAAAAAATAAAATAAAATAATCACAAATATCAACAATAAAAACTACCAGCTGAGAGAGATGAAGAAGGGAACTCCAGGTTTGTGGTTCTCTGACCCCTCTCTCTTCATATCTAGGGCCTGAAACAAGGCCTAGAGACAGAGGAAAAAGTGTTCAGCAGAGAGGGCAGAGGCATCTGTTTTACCCTTAGGGGTCTTCCAATCAACTGGGAAAGGAGTTACTGAAAACTTGAGCAGTATGGAGTTCTGGGACCTCCTCATTTGTCTCTGTCTTCCCTCCTTCTTTAATTCCTCTCAAGCCCAACTAAAGAGGAAAATCTACCTCAACTTCTAAGCCTTGTAAACAAAAAAAATTTTCCTTATAAATACAAATGCCAATCAACATATATCTATCTAAAACTTCAAGTCCATTTTCCTCTAGGTACAGATCTGATGTTAGCAATCAGAATCATAAACTCAAAATCAAGAAAACAAAAGAGAAAAAAATAAAAGACAGCTCCAAAATATATGTTGCCTTTATTTTACTTTATGACAAGTTTGATTTTTAGGAAAACATGGACCATTTGGGTTCTTAAACTGATCCTTCACTTCTCTTGATCATGTTGTTAGGAGAGGGGGGTCTGTTTACTTATTTGCAAGGATACAACATCAATCTATTAAGTACTAAAGCCTTAATAGAGGGTCTTTTGATGGTCAAAGTCATTAACACCACTAGGTCAGATGCTGCAGCACCGTCTTTTGTAACTGAAGAAGTCCCTGACAATAGCTGTTTCTAAGCATACAAACAGAAGCTGTATTATCTGTGACCAAGGCTGTTGTATTTTCAAGGCCCAATTTCTAAGGATAACACAAGATTTTTTCCAAACAAAAATACTTATTGAATCATACCCTGGAGATACAGATAAATGAATGCAGTAATCAATACATTTAGTTCTACTTGTCACATACCATAAAGAAATTGAGAGCACTGAGTGTAGCCTTCCTCCATTTCCTCGCACTTATCTGCAGCAGTCTGCATGTCACTGTAGGTCATGGCAAACACAGCGGCTCCCGACTCCACCAAAAACTTACACACTTGGACGTTGTTACATGAGGCAGCACAATGTAATGGAGTCCTGTGAAGCAAGATACAAGGGCTAGAACTGTTTTCCTAAACTGAATGACACCTGCTGATAAGATATCTGGAAAGTTCTTGAGTCTCTCACCTACCAAGTTTTCTTCTGAAAACCTCTTAAACAGTTTTTTAAAAACCAGTTCAACACAGATTATTGAACCCATCAAAGAATTACAGCCACAAATGAAAATTTCAGAGAGTCATGGACCTCACTGGGGCTGGGAGCTTGGCAAAGGGTGAGAAGAATCAAGGACGTGAATAAACAGAAATGAAATGTGTATAAACATTTAAGAAAAACAATATTAACATGGATTTAGTTCTATGTCCTGGAGCACCCAGCCTAATTCTGTCAGAGTAGAAGGCCTAACAGTCCTTAAGTTATTTAAGTTATTTAAGTTATACACCTTCACTCAAAACACGGGCCTTTAAATATCTATTTATCGTCATCAATTTTGAAGGAATTAAGTTGCATATATGAACTACTTTTATATTTTTTAAATCCCAAGTTAAAATAAATTTTAATTGAAAAAATTTGTCAAATCAATTGAGACCAGAAAAGTGACTGTAAAATACACATATTTCAACTATAGGTAACTGGTCAGCAGGAATTTATTAATACCATTAAAGAGAACTCTCTCCAGCATCTCAAATGTTTCCTAATAGATTATAAATGACCCTAGACTAATAGTAAAGGTATAAGAGCCAGTACCACTGTCCAAACTCAGAAGTTGAGTGTGAAAATGTTAATCAGGCTCTAAAGTACATAAGATTTAGTTTCTTTACTCTTTCCTCTCCTCTTTATTCTCCTTGGGTATACAGACTTGAAAAAAAAAAAAAATTTAGACCAGGCGCAGTGGCTCCCAGCACTTTGGGAGGCCGAGGCGGGCAGATCACCTGAGGTCAGGAGTTTGAGACCAGCCTGGCCAACGTGGTAAAACCCCAACTCTACTAAAAATACAAAAATTAGCCGGGCGTGTAATCCCAGCTACTGGGGAGGCTGAGGCATGAGAATCACCTGAACAGGAGGAGGAGGTTGCAGTGAGCCAAGATCACACCAGTGCACTCCAGGGTGATACAGCAAGACTCTGTCTCAAAAAAAAATGTTATTCTTTTTTTGGCCAGGCACAGTGACTCACACCTGTAATCCTGGCACTCTGAGAGGCCAAGGAGGGCAGATCACTTGAGTTCAAGGGTTCAAGACCAGCCTGGGCAACACAGCAAAACCCCGTCTCTACTAAAAATACAAAAAAATAGCCAGGTGTGGTGGCACACACCTGTGGTCCTAGCTACTTGGGAGGCTGAGATGGGAGGTTGCTTCAGCCCAGAGGGCAGAAGTTACAGTGAGCCAAGATTGTGCCACTGCACTCCAGCCTGGGTGACAGAATAAGACCCTGACTCAAAAAAAAAAACAAAAAAAGAAAAAAAAATTTTTTTAATTCCCCATTCCAGATCACTTTTTTCTTTTTTCTTTTTTTTTTTTTTTTTTTTTTTTTTGAGGATCTTGCTCTGTCACCCAGACTGGAGTACAGCGATGCAATCTCGGCTCACTGCAGTCGTGACCTCCAGGCTCTAGTGATCCTCCCACCTCAGCCTCCCCGGTAGCTGGGACTACAGGCACACACCAGCACACCTAGCTAATTTTTAAAAATTTTTTGTAGAGACAGGGTCTCTCTCTGTTGCCCAGGCTGATCTCAAACTCCTGGGCTCAAGTGATCTTCTGCTTCAGCATCCCAAAGTGCTAGGATTACAGGTATTAGCCACCATGCCTGGCCAGAACACTATTATTAATAGTTTGGCAAATATTACTATAGATTTTTTCATTGCATGCTTTTTAATAATGAAAAATTATACACAACATAAACTCCCAACATTAGGAAAACAAGGGCATTATGACACAGTAAGAATTTGTTTTGTTTATGCTATAATGTTAAACTAAAAATACAGGCTTAAAACATTATATATATATTAGGAGCTTAACTACATTTGTGAAAAGCATATGAAAAAGAGCTTAGGCCAAGTACGGTGGCTCATACCTATAAACCCAGCACTTTGAAAGGCTCGGGCAGGAGGATCACTTGAGTCCAGGAGTTCGAGACCAACCTGGGCAACATGGTGAGACCCTGTCTCTACAAAAATAAAAATAAAAAATAAATTTTTTTTAAAAAGAGCCTGGAGAAAATATATTAAAATATGAATGGTATTTACCTGTACACTGTGGGGATACAGATGGCTTGTTTTCCCCTTATTTCTATTTTGCATGTTTCCCACAGTAGACACACATTAAAATATAAATGTTTAAAAATTGTAACCAAAGTGCTTCTCCAAGCATTAAAACAAAAATTGGAAAACAATCTGAATGTCTAATAAAAGGGAGACTGTCACAATAAATGAGTACACAGTCATGTGGTAGAGTAATATGAGGCTAACTGAAATGTATATGTGTGTATGCAATTTATATATGCATACACGAGAAATCGTAACTATTTTCCATATTATGAGAGAAACAAGTTGTGAAACTAAAATACTGGAGTAAATATAGTGTGATTACAACTTTTTAAAATCCTATAAAGAAAAAAGTCAATTGTTTGTATTCTTCCACAAAGTAACACAATATAACTTAAAACTTTCTTTTTTAAAAATAAAATACAAAATTTGCTATCTATTCTGTTAGTTTTGGGGGTGACAGGACCTTATTAGGACCTTTATTATTATTATTTAATGTTGACTAACATTTCCCCTATCCTGCAAACAATACTCGTCACTTGCAGTACCGCTTGTGTTTTACGTACACCCTGGTTCCACGAAAAATGGATTCCATGGTCAAATATATTTGGGATATGTTGCAAGTTATAATCCCCTCTTGGAGATATAGAATGGACATTAATATATTGAAGACTGAACCATTTCAGGGGCTTAGGGATACCTTGCCTAAATCAGCACTTCTCTCTTAAGCATTGCTTAAGGATGCTAATTAACTGTGTACTACTTTGTTACACTTATTTTTATCATTAACTACTCAACTTTTTAAAACTCCACCTACTTCCAGGACGGGAATGAGATGACTATTACATGAATACATGTTGATTCCTCAAAAATAGATACCACATTTCTCCAGCTAGATTACAAGCAGCTCAAGGACATAACTGACATACTTCTTTGTCTTCCAATAGCACTATGACACTGCTTATAAACTGATTCCCACAACTGAAGTTTGACTGGAGTTTAAAAGAAAATCTTACCATCCATCACTATCAGCAGCATTTACATTTACACCAAACTGTACCAGGAACTTAACGATTTCTGTGTGGCCTGCACACACAGCATTGTGAAGAGCCGTGATGCCTTCATCATTGGGCAGGCTTGGGTCATCAACCTATATCAATAAGAAGGGTGAGCATCACTCTAGTTTCTTGTCACCTGAACTGTCACTACTAACTGGCTCCTTTAGGGTCAAGAGGACAGAAATGGACTCTTGTGACACTTTTAAAAATCATAATTAAAACCTATAGGAGCCAAGAAAACTATACCAAGAACAATTCTAGAAATAAGACAGACAGAATAACCACATTAAGTAGGCAGTCACTATAAAAAGGTTTTTTTAAAAAAAGAAGTACCAGAAACTATATCCTTATAGTCATTTTTGTTTATTTATCCTCCCAACTTCTCACCACAAATTAGTTTCTAAGTAGAAGTTGCATTTGCTAAGGTAAGCAAAAAAAAAAAAAGGTCAACTAAAAATATTTTAAATAGTAGGCTTCTAAAAGTAGAGACCGCATCTCTAACCTAATACAGTATAGTACAAATCCATACATGAACAATTTCTAAAAGGGAGTAATGATCTCTCTTAAGAAAGAAAAGTACTCTAGAGGACTCCAAGTGAAAACTGAACTTCCAAATGATGACAATTCCATAGTCATACCTTTAAAATAGCATAGCCTATTCTAAAGTGTGCCCAAGAGTTCCTGAACACAACTCCACAATGCCTAAAAGGAAAACAATTTTAAAATACAATTTCTCTATAGTAGCTTTCTAATTAGGGCTTTAAAACAAAATACAAGGTCATATTTTAAAAATTTACTAATTATACTCTAGCCTGGGTGACAGAGCGAGACTCCATCTCAAAAAAAAAATTTTTACTGATTATAATCATACCTCATAAATAATTCTCTGTACAAGGTCAAATTCTCCCTCCAAAGACGAATCTAGCAGTAAAGCAAGGGGGTTGAATTTCACCCTCATTCCATGAGCAATACGCTCTGAGCCGGTTTTACGCAAGTTTGTCCTTTTACCCTGCAAAGAAAATGGGTGGACAATTTAGGATCCTGGTCTATGCAAGACAACAGCAGCAGCAAATGGGAAGGAATGACTTCTCAGCTAAATTAGTGAGAGGAACTTTAACAATACAGATTTGGCACATTTTATTGAAGTATAACATTATTCAGAAAAGTATACGAATCTGATATGCAGCGTAATGAATTTTCACAAAGTGAACAAATACCACGGAGCAAAGTTGGAGGAACATAACTTTATAAAATCTAACATAATTACATTTGGGTTATATGTTATAGTATGAATTAAACTAAGAGTATAACCAGAAGTGGCAAATAGGCTAGCGTTCTGTCAAGTATCAGAATTAGCCAAGACTGGTCTTTAGATTGCCTATCTAATATAGTACAGCAAACTCCACTCTCTTAAAGTAGGCGACAGCACAGCCCACAACTACAACAGCTAACCTATATTGAATGATTATTCATTAACCCTCACAAAAACCCTACGATCCCTAGTTTACAGATAAGGAAACCAAGGCACACAGCCGGCAAATGGCAGAGCTGGAACGCAAATCCAGGTAAGCCAGCTTCTTTAAAGTCTTCCATCTTAACCATTTCACACCAGAATGCCTCCTCGGGGGAAAGCATATAATTAGGGTAAATAATACAGATTATTAGTCTGTCTTAGTTATAACAAGGAGAAATCCTACCAGCTTAAACTTTCAATGAATCGGGCTTAAAAAAAAAAAAAGGCAAAATTTTAAAGACTAGATCCAGTATCCTGTAAAACAGGTTTCTTAAACACACCCAACAAAGTAGAGACGTTTACTGTCGCGAGGTGTGATATATGTACTCCACATACTTCTTTCATTTTATCTCAGATGTGGAAAATTGCCAAGTTTTACAAAACATTAAGTGACAATATAGTTCACAATGTGCAATGGCTAAAATGTTGCTCTTTGAATGTTATCTGACTGTGATTAATACAAGTCATAAGCAGTACAGTGTAATGACACTTGCCAATCCCACTGTTAAAGAATGTACGAGATAGATGCTTCTATTTTACTTAAAACGAGAAGGAAAAGGTAAGACACCTTCCTAGGAAGAGAACAGCAGAATCTTAAAAACAAAGTATAATACTTTTACCAATTCTAGTTTTCCTTTTTTCTCCTTGAAAATGTGGATTATTTTGACACAGCAACAAAAAGGCCAGAAAACAACAAGTGGCTGTAACATGGATTGGTTTTGGCCAATGTGGCATAAAAATTCCTTCTTTTCTTATGTTTAAAACTCAAAGAGAATCAAGCCTCAGAACTTAGGAGGCACATGGTTGTTTAAAAACTGTTAAGCTCTATTTTAAAACTTTTTTTTCTAGCTTCAAATGTTTAGTACATAAAACTTTTAAGCAAACATTTACCGTAACCAATTGTTAAAAATAACTCTGGACAATCATTATCTTTGAATACTACCATATCTAAAAGATAATAAAGAATCAGACATGCAAAGTACATTTAAAAAAATTCTTTTAATGCTATTTTGCTTTTCACAGGTTTTAAATTCATAGTTCAGCATCCTACTTCCTTCCGTGCTTACTGAAGCAAAGTGGCTTCAAATTAAACTATGAAAAACCAGACTTCATTCAGACATTCTGGGATTTTTATTTTCTCTCACCTATTTCAAAGTGAGAGGATGGAAGCTTAACTTTCAAACAAAAGCTTACTATTTGGAAGGAGTGTAGAAGGTGCACTCAAGCCAAAACATACAAAATTTTAGAATAACTTTCGTATATTAAAGTACAAAGAAATCTTAGGGATCACCACGTTAGCCAGAGATTTTCAGACTTCGTTGAAGGGGAGGAAGAGGCTGAAGAGGGGCCCCTCAGCCCAGTTACCCCTCCCTGCCCTCACTTCATCCAGAACCCTTCCAATTTTACCACTGTTATAAGTTTGAGGTTTCACCTAACATTTCATTTTTTTAAATTTCACTGCTAGAAATTTTTGAAAAAGACTGACTTCATCAATGAGAGAAGTTATACCATCTGCCTGATTTCATACAGCTAAGCTAGTAATCAAAAGTTTCAAACCCAGGTCTTTTGAGTCCCAGTCGGGTGCTGCTTCTCTAATATGCGACATCAGCTAGAGAAGAAACAGCAAATGCAGTGTTTACAGGGATAAGAACAAAAACTCTGTTTCTTTCACAAATAAATGGGTTCTCTCTAAAACAGAAAAATGTTCTTTATATTGAATAAACTGCATTATGAAAACATTTATAAGATCCACTCTGTGCCAAGGGAATCGTAAAATAAAAATGCAAACTGGAGAAAATGAATGTGACCACCAAGAAAATCATAACAAAGTAAAGGACTCCGGAAAAGGCTATGAGATAGTACATTACTTACAGGAGGCAGAGAGACCTGCCCGGTGATTTCAGGCGGGCGCATGCTCACCGAGTCTTCTCCAGGCCCTTCAGGCTCCCCGGATGGGTATGGTGGAGGTGGGTATGGAGGGTACTCCTCCAGGTACACATCAAGCAGATGGGGAGCCTCTGGATTTGGTTCTTCTGGGTTATTCTGGAGATTTGGGCTGTTGTCTGGGACTCCCTCAGGCTCATAATCAAGGCCTGGAGAAGGAGCTGGCATGTCACTGTTCTCTGTACTGGCACTCCCCACATCCTCTGGGGACAATGATTCAGGAACCAGAGAGACCACTTCCTTCTCGGGCTCCACATGTAAATATGGATTCTGGATTTCTACTGGACTTTCTGAGCTGGCAGTCACAGAAGCTGACTTGGATGGGTATGATGGGACAGAGATGGTCTCCATGGCCGCTATGGTGGTCCTCTGATATAAAAGCTTCTGAATATTTGGCCCATTAGGACCCTCTGGCTCTGTAATAGAACTACGTTTCTTTAGAGGCCTTGGTGCATTAGACAGTTTCTTTCGTAGGGCTTCTAGGTCAGCATCACTCTGGTTTCGGTAAGGATTAGATAAGAAAGGCAGTAATTTAGTTGGGCTGAGTGGCCGAGGAATTCTTTCGTTTTCATGGTTCTCCTGAACTGAAGAAACAGGCTCTGTTTCAGGTTCTGGACTGCCAGGCTTGCCCTGGCTATTGGAATAAATGTTCTCTGGGTGCTGCTGTTGATTCTGGGCAGCAGCAATTACAGGCTTACCATATACTAATTGGAAAAGGAAAAAAAAAAAAGCCCTGATTAGCATTAATTAAACAAAACTGGCAAGAAACAGAAACAGCTAACAATAACTAAAGCCTCTTTTAATTTCATGGTTGTTACTACATAATCCCCTTCAAATACAATTAATTTTTAAAAATAAATGACAAAGCAGGGAATCCATCTTTGCATAATAAACTTATTACAGAATCAAAACCCCCACTGATTGTAACATGCACCATATCTCATGAAACAATAAGAAAATGCTGCCGATTTTAAGAAATCACTGACCGTAGCATCCAAATTTAAAATAACAAAATGTGAAAAACGTTTAGAAGCAATGAAAACAGATAATCCTCATGTGTCCAGATTAAAACTAAACATGTACTATCCCATCTTTCACTTTTCAAAAGTGAATCAACGTGAGAAATTCTATTTGGCTTATAAAATTATTAAGAGCCACTTATAGTAACCAAAGATATTCCCTGTTAACATTCTGATTATATTAAAATTATCTAATTCCCAAATTATTCCATTTTCACTAAAGACCCATAAAAAGAAAAGAGTAAGAGGCAGCATATATACTGATTCTTTGCTAATTTTAATTATGGCATCTTAGGGCACAATTACATGGTTATTTCATGACTACAAAGCTATTTTCATTCAATTAAAACATGGTAAGTTTTATTCTAGCCCTATGAAGTAATAATTTAGAAAGAACCCAACAAATTTCCAAACTGTGTATGTTTAATACAAACTAACCTTCTGTTTTTACATTTAGCTAGCGGCTATGTCCCCATTACAATGACTTAAAATACAGTAGAGAATATATATATATATATATATATATGTATTTTTTTTTTTTAGATAGAGTTTCACTCTTGTTGCCCAGGCTGGAGTGCACCATCTCGGCTCACTGCAACCTCCGCCTCCCAGGTTCAAGCAATTCTCCTGCCTCAACCTCCTGAGTAGCTGGGATTACAGGCATGTACCACCACGCCCAGCTAATTTTGTATTTTGGTAGAGACAGGGCTTCTCCATGTTGGTCAGGCTGGTCTGGAACTCCCAACCTCAGGTGACCCGCCCACCTTGGCCTCCCAAAGTGCTGGGATTACAGGCGTAAGCCACTGCGCCCAGCCACAGTAGAGAATATTTTTAATGATAATAATATATATAAAGACATATAGACACAGACACACACATACAGAGACACACACACATATATATATGTGTGTGATGTGTGTGTGTATATATGTATCTATATATACATGTCTACGTATATATGTCTCTCTCTCTCTATATATACACACACACACAGACAGGGGCAGTGGTCCTGTCCTCTATGTGACAAGAACATCTGGTCAACCTACAGTGAAGACACACACCTTCCTTCTGCACTGTAATGACCCATGTATATTTGGTTCCCCCTCACCAATAAGCCCCTCCAGACTTGAACCATGCTTTATTCATCTATTATCTTTAGTGCCTACTACTGTAGGAGCAGACATTTAGCAAGCACTCTTTTAAACTTCCAGTAAAGAACAGAAGCCACAGTTAAAAACCCTTAGCGTCAGTCAAAATAGGGATAAGTTATTTTGCTGTCTGCTGAGGGATGGCTTAAGTTCTGGTATAGAACTTAAGCACGTCACCTACGAACATGAAGAACCTTACCACTTGAAAAGTGTGGCCCTCTGGTATGAGTCTTGGTCAACGCGCTCTGCACAGCCTGCTGGAAGTTTTTTCCTGGAGCCTGCTGTTGCGTATACATGGAATATATTGAACTTGCTGCCACGGTCTGGGGTTTTCTGAAGGGTGGAAGTAAGGTGTCTTTGGAAGGCTGGGGAGTAAAGGGCCGGACGGCAGCAGCAGGTGGACTTTCTTGCTTAGAACCTGGAGAAAGGGTCTGGTCTTGGCCAACTGAAGGTATGCTGGGAGACAGCAGCACTCTCGGCTGCTGCCCTGCTGGTTTTGGTTTAGGTCCCATGGACGGAACAACTGTTGACAAGTGCTGAGAACTTCCGTCTGGCTTAATGTCTGAAGGTGGCTGATTAGTTTGTCCAAAATAAGGCAAATTAATCTGTTTTGGTTTTGTAGGAACAGGAGGTGGTACTTTAGCCACATTTTTATTTGCAGCCTATAACACACACATAAAAAGCCAGTTAAAATACTATACAACTGGGTACACAGGATGTTCTAGATAACCTAATTTCACAAATTTAAGTATACACTATAAAAATATTAGCTCTGGCTGGGTGCAGTGGCTCACACCTGTAATCCCAGCACTTTGGGAGGCCGAAGCAGGCGGATCACGAGGTCAGGAGTTCGAGACCAGCCTGGCCAATATGGTGAAACCCCGTCTCTACTAAAAAAAATACAAAAATCAGCCAGGCATGGTGGTGGTCGCCTGTAGTCCCAACTACTCGGGAGGCTGAGGCAGAAGAATCTCTTGAATCCGGGAGGTGGAGGTTGTAGCGAGCTAAGATTGCACCGCTGCGTTCCAGCCTGGGCGACAGAACAAGACTCCATCTCGGAAAATATATCTATATAAGCTCATATTTTTTAATTGTTAATTAGCTTTTGTTTTGTTTTATGTACTTATTTATTTTTATATAGACAGGGTCTCGTTTTGTTGCCCAGGCTGGTCTCAAACTCCTAGTCTCAAGTGATCCTCCCACCTCAGCTTCCCAAAGTGCTGGGATTACAGGTGTGAACCACCACACCTGGCTGTTAACTAGTTTTAAATTTCTGTATTTACTCACATTTAATAATGGATTTCATTAATGCAATACAATCTCTCCCCGTTATGACTCCCTCCTTGTTTCCACTTCCTATCTGGGCAATTTTAATACATTTAAGTGCCCACTTGAAAACTTTTACTGTCATCTTTCATATTCAGATGGCATCAATAATGGGAAACCATTCTTGTTCACTGGAATTTCATGCAATCTAGACAACTGTAATAAAACACACCTAACCTGGAGCACTCACACATAACCTGGTTATCAAGGCCTGACAGTAACAGTTACAGAAAATTCACCACACAAGCATTCTGTAACTTTGAAGAAATAAGATACTTGAACAATACAAATACAGTGTTCTTCGATGCACTTATACTTTTTAGAGAATCACATGAAGTATGACCCAAAACAAGAATGTCAGCCATTCTCCCACCGGGTGTGAGAGCACAAACAGACTCACGCAAGAGAAATTAAAATAACAGAATGCTAATGTATTTTCTAATCTCCTAGGTACATCCTGTTTCTTCTGCTCTCCCTCATATAATACTTTATCCCTTCTAAAAACTGCATTATAGAATTACTATTAAATTTTAAAAACCAGGATATTTGTAGGTACCTGAGCATCCCGCAAGATATCTTCACTGCTCTGGTTCTTCCTCAGAGTACCAAAGGAAGGTGGGGCAGTGGACTGGTCTACTGCGTCAAACATTGAGAACGGACGCACTTTCTTCTCTTTCTCCCTCAGCGGAACCTCTCCATCATCAACTAAAGACAAAAAAATCACAATGACATTCAAACTGTTTAGAATAAAGTATCTCATTCACTCGTAAGTTTCTCTCCCCTAAATCTCCCTGAAAATCTGTGTCCACAAAGCACGTTCCTATTTTTTAATTAAATTAATAAAAGGATAACCCAAGCACTATAATGATCGTACCTGAGTTCTCCAGCTAAATTAAGGTGTTCTGGAAATAAATATTGTTAAATATTGTCCCTAGTGTTAACACACTAGAAAATGATTTATCAGCCGGGTGCAGTGGCTCACGCCTGTAATCCAAGCACTTTGGGAAGTGGAAGCGGGTAGATCACTTGAGCCCAGGAGTCCAGTCTGGGCAACGTGGTGAAACCCCATCTCTACAAAAAATACAGAAATTAGTCAGGCATGGTGGCATGCACCTGTAGTACCAGCTACTAGGGAGGCTGAGGTAGGAGAATCACTTGAGCCCAGGAGGTGGAGGCTGCACCAGCGAGCCATGAGCGCACCACTGCACTCCAGCCTGGATGACGAGAGTGAGATCCTGTCTTTAAAAAAAAAAAAAAAAAAGAAAGAAAGAAAGAAAAGAAAAAATGGACTATCTAAAAAGAATACACAGCACCTTTCAGATGACCAAAATTTAATGTTCAAGAGTAGCACAAATAAATCTCACCTTGATCCAGAGCATTCCCAGTGCTTTGAGGTGCAGAAGCAGAGCCTTGGCTCGGGAAAAGATCTGCATTTGAAGGACTCCAATCAGGGCCAACTGGATGGATTTTAGAGCCTAAAATACAGAAAAGCAGCTACAAATACCTCAGCATTCTAAAGAGATTTTTAATGATTTTTACTGCTAAGACTTTTAATCTCTAAAAACAGCTTTAAATTCCAGACTCACAACACCCCAATAAATTTACTTAGAAAATACTGTATTATATTTTATATTTCTAATTTAAGATGCCTCCACTTTACTCAAGCAATTTAAAATTAGTCACAGCAAGTCTGCTTGAACCAGCAAAGACACATTATTCTTCACTGTGTTAGAAAACATCACCATCACACCCAGAAAATACTTTCCAATTCAAGAGACCTAAGGATCTAAGGTGTATTTTATAAATGATATTTTAAGTGATACATGCACAAAACAAAAGTAAATATGTAGATCCTTAATCCAGGACTTCAACTGCAGTCTTTCACAAATCAGTATATTCAGGTTTTTTTCTACACTGATACTTAAATTTCAAAAGCCACTGCTTTCATTTTTCCTTACAGAAACAAAGCAAATATAACTCTTTCCACAATAAAATCCAGACTGCATGGTACTATTGCTTCACAGTAGTAGTTATGGTAAAATAACAAATAATTTGAAAATCAGCTATTTTTTTGCATATGATAATTGTAAGAGAACAGAGACAATACTGGCTATTACTTCTTCTGTCCAGGGGTCTGAATGGTAAGGTCATTAAAGGATGCTTTACCCCAGTTTTTCTACAATTCTCCCCACACTTTCTCCTCCCATTACAAAACTATGGCTTGTACCTCTCCATGTATCTGAGAAGTACACAGAATGCAAAGATCACTAACACAAAAAGCCTCTGCTATTTTCACTTTTAATCTCCCGATATGTTTAATGTTATTCTAAAAATTATCAGCAAATTCTCACATGTAAGCAGATATGAATATTTAACACCACTCAACATAATAGATTCAGAACCTCACATTCTATACAGATGACACCACAAACACGTATGTTTTTACCCAAAAAGAAAAGTTCTCAAGTTATTAATATCAGATCAAAATTTCCTTAGTAACAAGAAGGAACTTTTTAAAACAATTTTCAGGTTTATAAATATATTATATTTTATTTCATTTCCTGAATAGAATTGTATTATTTAGGGTTAAGAAAAATCATCCTTGTACAACCACGGTATCAATTTTAATTTTTTAAACGTATCATTACACTAGCAAAGAATACAAAAGGATTTTTAGAATTCAAAATGAATAATGAATACAAAGAGAGATTTTTTTTAAACTCAAACTTGGGAGAAAGAATAGTGGGGACAGGGAAGAACTAGGCTGTGCAGGACTTTTTACCTTTAGTTTGTGAAGCAGCCCCAGATCTCATGTTGGGCAGTGTCTGTATTTTCATCGGCCCCTCTGAAGCCTGCATGACCAAGGAACCATCCGGCAGGGCTGGCTTCACCAGCAATTCAGGCCTTGAGGGCATCCGAGGCATAGTAGATGACTGGATATAGGGACCTACTGCAGCCACACGGCTTGGGGCTGACGCGGCTTGCTGGGGAAGATTTCCATCAGATGAAACCTTAGGAAAGAAGCACAGGTCCTTTAGTATTAAAAATCATCTCAGGTGATCAGACTTAGAAACTAAGATGTGACATTTTCTTACTTTTTAAAATGAGCAGTTTCAGAATCTAGCCATAGAGTCTACAAAAAACATTCCAAAATAAACACTCCCCAATGAACTCTCACCCACACTCTATTACAAGTATTAGAAAGACAAACAGAGCTACACAGGTAATAACATTAAAAAGTAAAAAAGCAGCGGATTGTCTTTTAAGGATCCATAAACAGCATCTGTTTTCTGAGGGCACACTGAGTAATGATTCTGAAGACGGTGCCTATGAGTAACCTCACTGGGCTGGTCATCTTTTTCCCTCCTTCCCAAAACCATTACAAAACGGCCCACTTACTGGTAGATTTTCTTTTTGCTGTAGAGCTGCCTTCTTCTTCCACAGCCGGTCCCTCAGCTCATTAACACGCTTATCCATGACTGCCACTTCTGAATTACGCTTATTCAAACACTCCCTCTGTTGTTGTAGCTTGGCATTCTGCTCTTGATTCAATTTGTTTCTTAGCTGAATAAAAGAGAGGGGAAAAAAGGTAGCCAAGGAGTAGGAAGAAAATGTCTCAAACAGTTAATCACATGGTTAACTATTATGTAATTTCTAAAAATATGAGGTCCCTCCACCCCTCCACACTTCTCATCTCATGGTTTAAAATTAAGTGACACCTGTGCAAGACCACCAGCTGTGGTTATGAGGAATGTCTCAAATTTCCTGTCTAGGGTACTATAAAGTTTACTCTGGATTCTCTGGAGTTTGGGTTCCCCCCACAACCTGCCTTCTCTTTAAGGAAAGGCAACTGAAATCTAGCACCTCTTGCTACTTATATGAGCAACTCTGTTTCTGGAAAGGAGGTTGTACAGCTCTTAGCAAACAGCTGTGGTCTACCTGCAGCTCCTTATAGAGGCGATCAAGCTCAGCCACCGCAGACTGATTGTCATGGTGGCCATCGATCCTGCCGTTCTTGAGCATCTCTAGCTGCCTGGTCAGTTCTTCTACTTTTGACACAGCCAGGACGAGCTCCCTCTGTTTTTGCTGGAACAAATTATTCATCTGTTCAATTTCCTCCACTAGATGAGACAGAGAACAGCAACAACAGTTGAAAAGAAAAATAAGAATGGACTACTTCCCAAGCAACTGGGCTTTATAATAAACTTTCTAATAAACAGTAGAAAAATTTTTCAGAATGTCCTAGAAGCAACCGACTTCTTTTAGAAGCAACTGAAATCAACAGAGACATCTCTAAATCTCTGTGCTTCAATATCAATGTATCTTTATCAGAATTTGCATTAAAAATATTATTAAACTCCAAATTTTAGAAACAATGAAAATTTCTTTAGAACTTTCAATTTTATAACATTAGGTGGAGCTATTAAATCACTAACATTCTCATTAAAATGGTATTGTAATAGATGGAGCTATTATATGAATAAAAATCTTGCCTTCATCAAATTCTCAGTCAAAAAATATTAAGGGGAAAAAATGCTACATTTTCCAAAGGTATCTTAGAAATCCTGTATAAAACATTTGACAGCTGAATTCAATTCAGAGGAACCTGCAGCATCAAAACTGCAGTAAATTATATTTTTTCAAAAGATTCCCTTTAAAGTTATCTACAGATCAACCATGGTGGCTTGCACCTGTAACCCCAGCTACTCAGGAGGCTGAGGTGGGAGGATCACTTGAAGCCACGGTTCAAAAGACCAGCCTGGGCAACACAGTAAGACCCTGTCTCAAAAAAACCAGACAAAAAAATGTATGAAAAAGTAAATCTATGACGAACAACTCACCAAGTTTCCCATTGCTTAGTCTCTTCTGTTCCACGTGGCCTTTAAGTGCTCTCACTTTTTTTAGCTTAGCTTCCTGATTCTCAGCTATTTCTTTTAGCCTTTTAAGCTTCTCCTGCTCAGCAACTTGTTGCTGTTGTCGCTGATCTTGTTGTTTCAAAAACTTTAAGCGCTGTTCCTAAAAATAAAAGTAATCATTAGGTATGTCATTTTAGGTAAGTACACCACTAAGCTCAAAATAGCCTAACCGCAACACTTAGATGTTGAGATTGAGGTACACTTGTAACCCTGGTCTGGTCTCACCTTCTTCCTAAACACTGCCATCAGAATCACACTGGGAGTCTGTTCAAAACAGATACTCCTGAGCCCACCCTAGAATCTTCCGGGGATAAGATCCAGGAATCAGTGTTTTTAACCCAAGTGGTCATTATGCAGCAAGGATGCAGTAATTCTTGAACTAGTTTTCATAAACTGTTGCAACAATTTTAAAAAGTAGCTCATGTAGAAATGGGAAGCATTATAAGAAAGTATTTAAATGCACAAGATTTGGAGTACATTTAGATTCAAACCCAAGCTCTGCCACTTATTAGCTATGAGACCTTGAACAAATTGCATAATGTCACCAAGTATACAAGTCTATGTTTCTTCATCTATAAAACAGGGATGATCAATAGTAACTACCAATGTTACTATAGTGAAGATTAAATGAAATGTGAAATGTAAATGTCTTTGAATGATATTTTATGTAGTATATACTCAATAAATGGTCACTGAAAAGAGCTAAAGAAATATCTGACACCTTTAGAAAGCTGCAGTCATGGAATCTGAAATTGTTTCTTTCCCCTACCCCAAGGTACTTTTGTTACAGTAGAAATTTTGTTTTTACTACATTAAAATTTTTTAACTAAAACTGAGTAAGAGAGCCACACAATTTATAATCACAGGTAAACTATTTCTTGGATTAGTATGCCTAGAACATATAAGTAACATGGAAATAATCAAAACAAAAACCCTGTCTAAGGCAGAAGGATCACTTGAACCCAAGAATTGAAGTCCAGCCTGGGCAACACAGTGAGAACCCATCTCAAAAGAAAAAAAAACCCACAAGGACTTGTTTTTAAGTCCTTGAAGACTAAAAAGCTTAGAGATTCGTTCTTCAACAACCAATCTTTTTATTTGACTATATATCCTTGCTACTCAATGTAATGTGCATCAGCATCACCTGGAAGCTTGTGAGAAATGCAGAAGCTCAAACCTCAACTCATACCTACTGAATCAGAATATGCATTTTCAACACGATCCCTAGGTGATTTGTATGTATCTTAAGGTTTGAGAAGCAATGATATACATGATTTTGGAAAAACTGGGGTCTGGTATTACAAACAGAAATGGATGCACAGGAACCCTAGGAAGTATGACATGGAAGTCCACACTGCATGTTTGAGAACTGCCTTGAAGAATTCCTGGCCATTATTTCAAAGCCCTATTGGGTAACTTTGCCCATGACAAACCAACAATTGTCTACCCCAGCTTCAGTGACCTGATAATCACTAAAGGACTGTTAGTTGTGGATCCTGGGTGTTTAGACCAGGGGTTGACAAACTATAGCCTGCAGGCCAAATCCAGCTTGCTATCTTGTTTTTGTAAGTAAAGTTTTATTGGGACACAGCCACACCATCTGTTTACCTATTATCCATGACTGCTTATAACAGCAGAGTTGAGTAGCTGCAACAGAGGCAGCAAAGTTTGCAAAGCCCAAAATATTTACTATGTAGCCCTTTACAGAGAAAGGTCTGTGGGCCTTTGGGTCAGATTGGAAGCCTATAGCTGGCAGGAGAAGCAGCAGTTCTGATGGTAATGGAGTGACTTCTTATATTTTCCTTGTTCAAGGGCAGGACTAGGGTTAGTTTGTGGATGAAGAATGTTCCCCAAATAAAGGCAAGCAGCCCATTATTGGTGCCAAGCTCCAGAAGGGGACAGTATGAGATTAATCTGATCCAAGATTAATCTATGGTATGGTTACACTATGTTAGAACTTTAATATTCCTCTTGCTATGGCCCAGAATAGTTCCTAGGAGCAAAGATGGAGGGCTCTTTCCGCCTTTCCTGTCTGACTGATACCCAACATAGCATGGTTAATCTTGATCAGAATTGGGAGTCAGAAAGATCTTGAACAATTAGGATGATATAAGGATTTCTACAAAATGCTGTAGTAAGGACTTAAAGAGAGCACAAAGAGAGCACCAAACCGCAGGTGGCTTTTGGGTTGATAATGTCACCTCATATCTGCGAGACAATTGGCTTAATGGGGGTAGAATGTAAATAGCCTTACACATACATTAACAATAGTGGCCTGTTAGGTCTTCTGAAAGAAGATACTACCAGCCGGGCATGGGGGCTCACGCCTGTAATCCCAGCACTTTGGGAGGCCGAAGTGGGCAGATCACATGAGGTCAGGAGTTTGAGACCAGCCTGGCCAACATGGTGAAACCCCATCTCTACAAACCATACAAAATTTAGCCAGGTGTGGTGGCGTTTGCCTGTAATCCCAGCTACTTGGGAGGCTGAGACAGGAGAATCACTTGAACTGGGGAGGCGGAGGTTGCAGTGAGCTGAGATCGTGCCACTGCACTCCAGCCTAGGCGACACAGTGAGACTTCATCTCCAAAAAAAAAAAGACGATACTACCTTAGTTGCCAGCAATTGTTGCTGGGCTTCAATCTGTTGCTGCTGGCGAGATGCCATTTCCTGAAGTTCAGCAAGAGTCAGATCCATCCTAGGACTATTAACCTACAAGTAAAAACACAAATAAACACAATCCCAGCTTACTATAAAACTACCACAGAGATTCCGCCCTCAAAGGTCTATGTAAAAGCTTCATCTGAACCAACTATGACAAAATTATTTAGCGATTTTTCTTTCATAATATCAAGCAGACCATTAATTCTTATATTAATACTCACCACATTGACTTTTTAAGATGTAAAACATACTAATATACAATAATCTTTTATTTTAAGTTGTAAGTTTAAAATTAAATAGTTTCGACAGTCGGACATAAATGGAACAATTCAGAACTACCTCGTTCTGTAATTTATATTACAACAGAAGTGTTTGATCATATTAAACATGGTATTGAGGCACTGGCAGCAAACCTAGAATTTAGTCATTGGAATATCATTTAAAAATACATTAGCACTAAAAAATTCAAGACACACTGGGTCATCAGAAACAAAGCAAGGACATCCACTCTCACAACATCTATTCAACATTGTCCTAGAGGTTCTAGCCAATGCAATAAAACAAGAAAGAGAAATAAACAGCATCCAGATTGGTAAGAAAGAAGTTCAACTGCCTTCACAGACAATAGAATCATCTATGAAGAAAATGCTATGGAATCTACAAAAAAGCTACCAGATAAATAGGTTACATAGCAAGACTGCACGATTAAAAAAAAAAAAAATCAATATGCAAAAGTCAAGTGCATTTCAATATATTAGAAACAATTAGAAATTTAAAATTTTTACATTTAAATACCATTTATAGTATCACAAATATGAAATACTTAGGGATAAATTTAATAAATAGGTAAGATGTATATACTAAAATCTCAAAAACTGCTGAAAGAAAATGCAAATAAATGGAGAGTTACACCATGTTCATGAATTGGAGGCTCAATACTGTCAAGACAGCAATTATTCTCAAATTGATTCAACAAAATCTCAACTGAAATCCAAACAGGTATTTTTGTAAAAATTGATGTTGATTCTAAAATTCATATGGAAGTACAAGGCATCTAGAATAGCCAAAATAACTCTGAAAAGAATCAAGCTGGAAAACTTACACTACGTGACTTCAAGACTTATAAAAGTTCCAGTGACCAATGCATATGGTATTGACATCAAAATAGACAAGTAGATCAATCAAACAGAATAGAGAGTATAAAAATAGCCCCACATACATAAGGCAACTGATTTTAGACAAAGGTGCAAAAGCAACTGAGTGGAAAAAGAATAATCTTTCCAATAAATACTGCTTATACAATTAGATATTCATATTAAAAAGATAAACTTCAGGGCCGGGCACAGTGGCTCACGCCTGTAATCCCAGCACTTTGGGAGGCCGAGGCGGGTGGATCACCTGAGGTCAAGAGTTCGAGACCAGCCTGACCAATATGGTGAAACCCCATCTCTACTAAAAATACAAAAACTAGCTGGGCATGGTGGCGGGCGCCTATAATCCCAGCTTCTCAGGAGGCTGAGGCAGGAGAATCACTTGAACCTAGGAGGTGGAGGTTGCAGTGAGCCGAGATCGTGCCATTGCACTCCAGCCTAGGCGACAGAGTGAGACTCTGTATCCAAAAAAAAAAAAAATGAACTTTGATTCTCACACCATATGCAAACATTAACTCAATAGGGATCACAGATTTAGAGATAAAACTGCAAACTACAAAACTTCCAAAAGAAAACAAAGGAAAAAAAAATCTCTATGACCCTGGGTTGGGCAAAGAGTTCTTAGATACAACACTAAAAGTATGCTCCATTAAAAAAAAAAAAAAATTGGATCCAGACTATTAGAACTTTCAAACTTGGTAAGAGAGCAAAAAACTGGGCAAAAGATTTGAACAAATAATTTCACCAAAGAAGAAACACAGAGAGCAAATAAGCACATGAAAAGATGTCCAAAATCATTAGTCATTAGAGAAATACAAATTAAAACCACAATGCAATACCACCACACACATATTTTAATGGCTAAAACGAAAAAGACTGACCATACCAAACTTTGGCAAGGATGTGGAAACAGTAAAACTCTGGTGGGCAAGTAAAATATGATCGCTTTGGAAACACTTGGCAGCTTTTTAAAAATATATATATAAAGATATAATATATCTCTTTAATAGAGACACAGTCTCACTTTGTTGCCCAGGCTAGCCTCAAACTTCTGGCTTCAAGTCATCCTCGTGCCTCAGCCTCTAGTTGGTGGAGGAGGAGATACATTGTGTCCATATGCACTAAAACAATGGCTAAGATCATTTTCATCATCTGCATATCATCCTTTCATCACTGTAAGATAATTATTAAATCAAAGAAAAGCCCAGGCGCCATGGCTAACGTCTGTAACTCCAGCACTTTGGGAGGCAGAGGTGGGTGGATCACTTGAGGTCAGGAGTTCGAAACCAACCTGGCCAACATGGTGAAACCCCGACTCTACTAAAAATACAAAAATTAGCTGGGTGTGGTCGCAGGCACCTGTAATCCCAGCTACTCGGGAGGCTGAGGCAGGAGAAATCGCTTGAACCCAGGAGGTGAAGGTTGCAGTGAGCCGAGATCACGCCACTGCACTCCAGCCTGGGCAACAGAATGTGACTTCATCCCAGAAAACAATAAAATAAAATAAAAATAAAAATAAGTAAATCAAAGAAAAGAAAAAGAAGAATCTGAAGAAAGACATAGTAGGAGAAAATGGTCCTTAAGATCATCTGAATTCTACTATAAATGTACTGATGATTGGAGAAAGGTAATTTAGCTAATCCCTAATGGCACTAAAAATAGTGACCGCTGAAAAGAAATGTCTTCAAAATATACCAAAGATGCATGCTCAAATTCATATGCAATAGCAAGAGTATAAATATATAATTTTCCTTTTTTTTGAGACAGAGTGTCACTCTTGTTGCCCAGGCTGGAGTGCCATGGCACAACCTAGGCTCACTGTAATCTCTGCCTCCCGGGTTCAAGAGATTCTCCTGCCTAAGCCTCCTGAGTAGCTGGGATTACAGGCATGTACTACTACACCCGGCTAATTCTGTATTTTTAGTGGGGATGGGGTTTCTCCATGTTGGTCAGGCTGGTCTTGAACTGACCTCAGGTGAGTCACCCACCTCAGCCTCCCAAAGTGCTGGGATAACAGGCGTGAGCCACCGCACCCGGCCAATTTTGCATTTTTAATAAAGTGATGATTGCAACAAATAAAATCACCAAATAAGAAATACTTCCTCAAACTTGCTCAGCATTTATTTTGTCTGAATTTGTGTCACATTAAACATACAACTTCTTCCAATAGTCAGCCATATACAGATCATTAAAACTAATAGTTTCTATGAAACAAATTTAAAATAACCTTTAAAAACCAGCCATCCTTAGCCCATTGAATAACAAAGTAATAATGAATAAGATTTAAAGTTAAAAAATATGTTTCACTGTGGTATATATGCAATGGATAAAAACAACAACTTACACCATTCTCCTTTCTTCGATATTCACCAGGAACTTTTACACCATTTCTTTTTAAACTTGGATCCTGAGATCTTGGTCCACTCACTAAGGACAAAATTCAAAAACTATGCATTAACACTAGAGTTGACAGATATTTTAAGAACCAGTTCATTTCTGAGTTCTGTCATTACTGTTGTTTGATATTTTAAGTTGAATGTATTCTTAAAACAAAATATTTTCTAATAGCAATGGACCTAAGGTCTCATAACTCAGTGTGTTTTGCAAAATTAATTTCATGGAACAGTGAATACTCAGCACTACTAAATATCACATGCCACCTATTCATTAGGAAAGCTGTCTGATTCACATACCAAAGGAGGAAAAATTAACAAACGTAATGTACTTCTGACTATGAGTAATTCATACCATTTGCTTATAGTTGCTCTTCCTAGTCATCTATTTAGCTACTCAGTAGTTAAATAAAGAAAAGCTTCACTGAAATAGTTGAAAATTACATCAATGCATCCTTGTACTCGCTAACAATATTTTTAACTTATTATGAGAAGAAAGCACTTAAAAAAAAGGAACAAGTAGTATCTTAATTATTTGGTTTATTGCAGACATTTTGTGGTAATTTGTAAGTACTATGAAGTACTTCCACATTTATTTAAGCAAAATATTTGTTTAAGTTGGTGAAGGTACTATCCAGAAACACTATATATTCTGCTTTTTTGGGTAAAAAGAATTTTTAAAGCCAAAATACATGGGTCTTTCAGTACCACTTAATGTATCATAAAAGAAAACGTCTTAATTTAAACTAATACATTATAAGAAGCAAATAATACCAACAGAAAATTTTAAAAATACATTAAATTAAGCTCATACCTGTACTTCCCAGAAATTAAAAAATTATCAAATTACCTCCCAAGAAACTTAAGTTAAATGTCTATTATAACTGTCAGGAATCTTAGCACAAATTCCCATTGCTAATAAAAAAATAAATAAACATGTCTACTCAGAGCCAAGTATCACACTTGCACCTAATTCTAATACAATCAGCTTTTATTTTTAAAATGCAGCTCAATTATCTGACAAAATAGCTCAGGTAATCTGCCACAATATTTCTGTAAGAAAAAAAACTTCTATAATTTCAGAATAATTGCTTTCTTTGCTGTCTTAAAGAGAGAGCACTTAACTAGTTCCTCCTTTGTATAATCAGTTACCTAATTAAAGTAAGAAGCAAGAGCCTTAAACATAATTTCATATACATTCAGGGTCACAGGTCCTAATTGAATTGGAAAAAGAATATGGTGACAGTCTCCTAATCCTTAAGCGAGAGGTCTAGACCAAAAACAGTAAGTTAACACCTTAATAAAGGAGACTGAAAAACAATCCTGTTTTATCCCAATTTCAACACTATGTGGCACTGGTGTTTTGTCACAACGTGAAAACAGCTCCTTTATCTTCAGATTATATTTCTCACATTACTGACACTGAAACTGCATATTGCACTATTGAGAGACTATTTAATAATTTATCCGGTACTATACAGCAAGATATTTGAACAGGTAGATGAATGGGTAAAATTCAACTAATTAGAAGAGTGCATGTGATGTAAATAGAGAACAACAACAAAAAAATAAGATGCAAATGCCAATATAAAACTACAAAAGAAAAAAAGCCTACAGAAAAAAATCCATGTTTACTTAAAATAAAATTACAGACATCAGTGATACTGAAAGGCAACCAGGTAGCTTGGCTGAGGTGATTCAGGTTCCACTCCTGGCTCTGCCTCTAGGTGTGTGGCCTCTGACAAGTCACTTAACCCCTAAGTATCAGCATTTCTCATCTGTAGGGTAGAAGGGGCCAAACTAAGTCAATTCTGCCCCTCAGCTAACCCATACTCTAAATTTAATCATTCCTAATGGTCAGGTACCATATAGACACTTGCATTAATGTAACAGTTAGTTAATAAAACTGAACTTTTTTTTTGGAGACGGAGTCTCGCTCTGTCGCCCAGGCTGGAGTGCAAATGGTGTGATCTCGGCTCACTGCAACATCCGCCTCCCGGGTTCAAGCAATTCTTCCACTTCAGCCTCCCAAGTAGCTGGGATTACAGACGCCCAGCTAATTTTTGTTTTTTGTTGTTGTTGTTGTTTTCGTTTTTTCAGATAAGTCTTGCTCTGTCGCCAGGCTGGAGTGCAGTGGCGCCATCTCGGCTCACTGCAACCTCCAACTCCCTGATTCAAGCGATTCTCCCGCCTCAGCCTCCCGAGTAGCTGGGATCACAGGCACGTGCCACCACACCCAGCTAATTTTTGTATTTTTAGTAGAGACGGGGTTTCACCATGTTGGCCAGGATGGTCTGTCTCCATCTCCTGACCTCGTGATCCTCCCGCCTTGGCCTCCCAAAGTGCTGGGATTACAGGCATGAGCCACCATACCCGGCCTAATTTTTGTATTTTTAGTAGAGACAGAGTTTCATCATGTTGGCCAGGCTGGTCTCAAACTCCTGATCTAAGGTGATCCACCCACCTCAGCCTCCCAAAGTGCTGGGATTACAGGCATGAGCCACCACACTCAGCCAAAATTGAGCTTTTATAATGTCCAATAATCCTGCTCGTTCTCCCACATCCTACAAGACTGCTGGGTCACAGGGATGGCTGTGTCCCCAGTGTCTACTGCTGCTTCCCACCCACACTCTCTCTCCACCCTCCCCCTACAGTCATCTATAAACTCTGGTCACAATCCCTGGTCACTAACGATGTGACCAATTGACTCCCTTGTTCTCTCCACCTCCACATCCTGCCTTCATTCTGGATGACGTTACCGCCCAAATGCTAGCCTCTCAGTTCTAGCTTTCTCGTCTCCACTCTAATTCAGCCTCATTTCAGGGCCCCACCTGGGACCACAACACTAGAAGCCCTCTACCTCCAAAATTTTCAATTCAAACCTTCTGTTTTTTGACCACTATTTCCTTTCAATCTCAGGCGTCTCACTCATTTCCTCTCACACCTGTTCTTTCATCTAACTGAGACTCACAGCCTCTTAACTCTGTCTACTCTTTCACCACAGCCCCTCCTGTCTTCACTTCTTCCCCACCCAGCTGAGGTATCACCTTGCCAATACCCTCTTCTCCCCTGTCCCACTGACCTCCCATTGAATTTGTCTAGAAACCTTGGGTTTTCTAGATAATTGCCTAGAAAGAATTTGTCTGGACACCTTTGTTTTCTTCTCTTCTTACAACCCACCTGGGCTGTAGACCACCACTGGAGAAAAATCATGTATGGTCTCATGGTCTCTAATCTCAACTGGCCTCAATGGTTCCCAGCAGTCTGGCTTCCCTAGTAAGCCCTCTCTCCTAATCTCCAAAACAGCTCCAGCTTCCCACCCACCTCCATCATCACTCCTACCTCAGAGAAAACAAATGTTTTTAGATGAGAAATCCCTCAATTTACTCCCACAAAATGCACAAATTTAGCCACATCTGCCACAGTTTTATTTCTGTCCTGTTATTATGGAAGAGGGATCCTTCCTCTTGTCTAAGAGGACTTTCTGCCTCAGGGCTGTGGAAGGACCTATCAGGCACCCTGCCTAACAAGTATTTCCTTTCTTATAGTTTCAACCCCCTGCTCTAATGACTCCTTCCCACCTGCATTAAACAACTATAGTCAAACTTCTCCCCTCGACAGCCTATCTCCACTGTTTCCACTTCCTAACCTCTCCTTCACCTCTCAAATTACCTGGCTTCTCATCATGTGCCACCTACTACTCCCAGCACAAAATAAAAGCTTAAATATCTGTCACAATTCACAGAGCACTACCTACCAATGTCCCTGCCAGGGGGGCGTTCATGACGAAGGAAGAAGCGAACTTCGTTCCTCTGACTTCCAAATCGTTGAAGAACATCAAACATTCGCTCATTATCCGCAACTGGACGTTCTAAAGCAAATGAGTAGAAACCACATTATTTTCAGGTAAAAGAAAGATAAACATATGATTCACCATCTATCCTTCATGCAAATTATACATTATGGATACAGCAAATGCTTAGTATCTCAGGTAAATTTTTTTCATTAAAACATGTCTTAGAAAATGAAGTAACACAGATTTTCCACACCCACAGAGTCAAGCCAGGATGGAATACTACAAAGGGCAATGCATCTCGGCCAGCTGTCGGGGAGCTCAGCAGTCTAAATCCAGTGGGCTCCGCGCTGGCCACAGGCGCACCATTTAACTTCTGTGGTTCCAAAAGTTTCTGTAAAATCTATATTAGATCAGATAGTCCCTTCTAACACTAATGTTCATGATTCTCCGAATATACAAAGAAAATATTAAAAAGCAACTTTCTAAATAGCCTAGTCTTTTTTTTTAAATTGTAGTTTTCAATACAGGCTATTTTTAAATTATAATTTTACAAACAATATTTTAAAAAATCAGACCCATCCATTTCCAAATAAAAGTCTATTTACTGTTGTAAAATGTATCTATATTTGCCCCTCTTCCAGTGAGAATACCAGTGTCAGAATTTTTCTGGAAACAAAAAGAAGGGCACACCTAAATACCTAGTAAAAATAGAAGCTTCAGGAGAAACAATATATCTCAAGCAGTCCTAAAAAAATCTTCCAATCTCAAGGGATCTGGATATAAAAACGAGACACACTGTTTGAGGAGGCAATTGCTTAAAATCAATGAAACTCCAGTAATGTCAACATAATTTTTAAATATAAGAATGTTGAAATACCCTAAGAAAACTCAACACATTTATCAGTAATCAAGGACAATATCTCAACACCTTAAATAAACATGGGCAGAGAACAGAGCAGGCAAGCATTCACCAGCCAATTTGGTGAACCAACCCTGAACTTAATCTGCTTGGCTGCAACAAAACGCAGTTCTGGTTCTACTTCCAGTAACATAACATACTGAGTTGACATAGATAATCCCCTTTTATAAACCACACATATTCTAAGCCCTCCCCCAAAAAGGATACACCATAGTTAGAGAGAAACACCTCCAAAAGAAATTCTGAGTAGCCCTTCCACCCACCCCTACAAAATACACACACACAAGCTGTACTCAAAACAAGTAAAATCTCCAGGTTCCAGGAGCAAAGAGAGAACTCAAAGGAAGTAAAGTAGCTTGCTGTCCACGCTGGACTGCCCCAGAAGGATATGGACTTTCTCACAAGCTCTAGGCTAACATCCCGATGGCCCTGTGATGGCAGAAGATCAGGCATAGGCCTGCATAAGCTGAAACAGACACTTCAAAGGCTCTCAAAGCTCCCTACTAACACTCGTGTGCCAACCACACCTACGGTCATGCACTGCATGTTGACAGTGGTCCCATAAGATTGTAAGGCCATATTTTTACTGTACCTTTTCCTATGTTTAAATATGTTTAGATACACAAATACGTACCACTGTGTTACAACTGCCTACAGTATTCAATACAGTAACATGCTGTACAGGTTTGTAGCCTAGGAGCAAAAGGCTGTATACCATATAGCCTAGGTGTGTAGTAGGCTATACCATCTAAATTTGTGTAAGTACGCTCTATGATGTTCACACAACAACAAAATCACCTAATGACAAATTTCTCGGCACATATCACCATTATTGACACATGACTGCATCTCCTTGACAGGGCATTCCTGCCTATGTGACTCTGAACATGCCATTCCTATCATTCATCATCCCCCCCAGCACCCTTTTCTCCTGCAAATGAAACACATCTATTACTGCAACTATCACATTGTATTATAAATGTCTGTGGATACTTGTTTCTCTTTGTGCCCCATAAGATACCTGAAGGCAACTTTCATCTCTGTATCACTCTCAATCAAGTGCAGTCCCTAGCATATAACAGGCATCCGAGAAATATTCACTAAGCAAATACACGAGTGGGTAGTGAGGAAATGCAAAAGGAAAGAAGACAGGAGAGGAGACGAAAGGCTTAACACTTAGAGAATAAAGTAATAGGGGAATACATTTACACCTTTGGAATAAGAAATTATTTTTTTTAATAACACACAAATAGGCCTGAGATCCTGAATGGTTTTTAAATGCCTACAAATCAAAAGTGAAGGGAAAAAGTCAGAGTAGACATGAGCAAAGGATATAAAGAAACAATTTCAAAAACCAAAAAGCCAAATGGCCAATGAACAAATGAAAAAACAGGCAACCACATCTGAAATCAGAAATATGCAAATTTAAACAAAAGTCAGGTTTTCAGCTATCAGTTTAGTAAAAGTTAAAATATTATAACTTGATGAGGAATACATCTAGAAATAACTGGAAAGGGTATGAACTGATATAACCTTTGCAGAAGAAAATCTGACAATATATATTACATTTTCAAACGTGTGAACCTTTATGTTAATGTGGTTCATGATAGTATAACCTTTTTACTACCTATGGGTATCCCATAACATCATGTTCTATATCTTAAATATACACATTAAAAAAAAAAAAAAAGCGTGGCCTGGCCAGGCACAGTGGCTCACGCCTGTAATCCCAACACTTTGGAAGGATGAGGCTGGAGGATCACTTAAGCCCAGGAGTTCAAGACCAGCCTAGGCAACATAGCAAAACCCCATCTTTACAAAAAATACAAAAATTAGCTGGGTGTGGTGGCACATTCCTGTAGTCCCAACTACTCAGGAGGCTGAGGTGGGAGGATTACTTGAGCCTAGAAGGTCAAGGCTGCAGCAAGCCAAGACTGCATCACACTGCACTCCAGCCTGGGCGACACAGCAAGACTTTGTCTCAATAAAAAAATAAAATATTTCACATCAATTACTGCATGAGGAGGAGGGGGAGGGAAAGAAAGAAAAAGAAAAACAAAATTTTTTTTGAAAATTTAAAAAATGTATGAACTTTTAATCAAAGAATTCCATTTTTGGCATCCACCCCTAGAGAAATGCTTGCATAGGATCAGAAGAGGTTCCTAAAAGGATTTTTACTGCAGCACTTATTAAAACAAGATAATTTATTTAAATGTTTGTAAATAAAGCAATTGTTAGCTCAACTATAGTTTATGCATACTGGGGGAAATTATGTCATCATTTAAAAATAACGTGGTGACTCACGTCTGTAATCCCAGCACTTTGGGAGGCTGAGGCAGGCGGATCACTTGAGGTCAGGAGTTCAAAACCAGCCTGGCCAACATGGTGAAACTCCATCTCTACTAAAAATATAAAAATTAGCTGGGCGTGGTGGTGGGTGCCTGTAGTTCCAGCTACTCAGGGGGCTGAGGCAGCAGAATCACTTGAAGGAGGCAGAGATGGCAGTGAGCCGAGATGGTGCCACTGCACTCCAGCCTGGGCAACAGAGTGAGACTCTGTCTCAAAAAAAAGACATAGATTTACACATACTAATCTGAAAAGAAAAGATCTACAAGCTATGTTGTAAGGTAAAATAGTAAACTGGAGGACACTGATATGTATGCACTGTTTACATAAAGGAAAAATAGAGAAACAACACAAAAATATTTCTACAGTTACTTATAAATGCAGAGAAAAGGTCTGAGAAATTATCTGGCTAAAATCATAAGTGATTACATCAAGAGATCAGGGGAATCGCTTAGGACAGAGACATCCATTCTGTTTATATTATTACCTTTTTTAAAAACTAGAGGCTGAGCGTGGTGGCTCACACCTGTAATCCCAGCACTTTGGGAGGCCGAGGCAGGCGGATCACAAGGTCAGGAGATCAAGACCATCCTGGCCAACATGATGAAACTCTATCTCTACTAAAAATACAAAAAAAATTAGCTGGTGTGGTGGCGCATGCCTGTAATCCCAACTACTCGGAAGGCTGAGGCACGAGAATCACTTGAATCCAGGAGGCGGAAGTTGCAGTGGGCTGAGATCGCGCCACTGCACTTCAGCCTGGTGACACAGCGAGACTCCATCTCAAAAAAAAAAAAAAAGAAAAGAAAAAGAAAAAAATCTAGAACACATATCGGTGTTATCATTAAAAAAAAATTTTCTTTTTTTTGACACAGAATCTTGCTGTCACCCAGGCTGGAGTGGAGTGGAGTTGCACGATCTCGGCTCATGGCAACCTCTGCCTCCTGAGTTCAAGGGATTCTCCTGCCTCAGCCTCCCCAGTAGATGGGATTACAGGTGCCCCCCATCATGCCTGGCTAATTTTTGTATTTTACTTTAGTAGAGGTGGGGTTTCACCATGTTGGCCAGGCTGGTCTCAAACTCCTAAACTCAGGTGATCAACCCTCCTTGGCCTCCCAAAGTGCTGGGATTATAGGAGTGAGCCACCGTGTCCGGCCAAAAATTTTTTTAATTAAAAAGTTGTGCCGGGCGCAGTGGCTCACACCTGTAATCCCAGCACTTTGGGAGGCCGAGGTGGTGGATCACCTGAGGTAGGGAGATCAAGACCAGCCTGACCAACATGGAGAAAGCCCGTCTCTACTAAAAATACAAAATTAGCTGGGCATGGTGGTGTATGCCTGTAATCCCCAGCTACTCGGGAGGCTGAAGCAGGAGAATTGCTTGAACCCAGGAGGTGGAGGTTGCAGTGAGCCAAGATCGCGCCATTGCACTCCAGCCTGGGCAACAAGACCGAAACTCCGTCTCAAAAAAAAAAAAAAGTTGTAAGAAAAAAAATCCTTTACATGTCATCATCACATAGTAAAGGTTATTAAATTCAAGTGAGCAAGAGGAATAAGTGGGATCAAAAGTGTCAAGGAATAGAGTACAGCCCTGGCAAAGATAGAACAGTTCTTCCTCTATGAAAATGAGAAGAAAATGGAGACACACAGAGGGAATCTGAGGTACAGAGTAAGAAAACTGAGGGGCCGGGCGCAGTGGCTCACACCTGTAATCCCAGCACTTTGGGAGGCCGAGGCGGGTGGATCACGAGGTCAGGAGATCGAGACCATCCTGGCTAACATGGTGAAACCCCGTCTCTACTAAAAATCAAAAAATTAGCCGGGCATGGTGGCAGGTGCCTGTAGTACCAGCTACTCAGGAGGCTGAGGCAGGAGAATGGCGTGAACCTCGGAGGCAGAGCTTTCAGTGAGCCAAGATCGTGCCACTGCACTCCAGCCTGCGCGACAGAGAGAGACTCTGTCTCAAAAAAAAAAAAAAAAAAGAAAACTGAGGAAGCACACAATGGATGGTTTCAATTATCTCAGTAAAGAATAAAGCAAGGTAATTTGCTGAATGCAAGGAGGTTACCAGGAGCAGCTAGAAGTTCATTTCCTCATTCTGTAAATATTTCTACAGCATCTACTAGGTACAAGGCACTCCCCTTGAGCTGGGGATACAGCAGTGAACAAGATAAACAAGGTCTCTACCCTTAAATAGTTTACATTCTAGTGCATATGTTTGGGGCTATCAGGATAAAAGGAGCAATAAACTAATAAACACACACAAAGTCAGGATGACGGGCCTTCTGCAGAGGATTACATCAGGATGATGTAACTGAGAACTAACTTCATGGCTACTTTTGGCAGGGTGCTCAGCAAAAGCCTCTCCAAGGAGATTAACATTTTAGCTGCAATCCAGAAGGAACCAGCAATGACAATATCTGGAGACAGAGCAATACAAACAGTGGGAATGGCTATCACCAATGACTCTAAGGTGGGAATGAGCTTAGCATATTTGAGAAATATTTTAAAAGCTGCAGGAAGAAGCAGAGAAGAAAATGGTACCAGATAAGAGCAAAGACAAAGAATCTACAGAACTTCACAACCTAATATTAAAAGTTTGGATTTTATTCTAAGTGGAGGAGAAGTCGCTAGTTTTAAGCAGGAAAGTGAAATTATCTAATTTTCATTTTCAAAAGATCCCTTGGGCTTCTTCATGTGATTGTTCTAATCTGGTTCCTATGTAAACAGAAAAGAAAGTAATTCGGAGACTGCAGAAGACCTTCTAGAACATCCAACTGTAGAAAAGTCAACCAAAGATGAATAAAAGGACTTGCCTGAAAAGAAGTGGGGGCTCAGCTGAAGTTAGCTATCATGAATGGCATGCACTCATTTAACACAGTGTGTGACTTGCTCTGGGGATATCTGGCATCCCCAGAGGTGAAAAAGGAAACCAGCAGGAGTTCACCCAGCCTGTGTAAGAACAAGGCAGAAATGATGAAAAATTACTCCCACATCTACCAACTCCTATGGAGCCAAAAAGAAACCAGGCTATCCCATTTTAGAGCTCCAAAGAACCATACAGAGGGATTGATTTCAAGGCTTACAATAATGCCCACGAGTTCACCACTGCTGTCTGCCACTACAGTTCCTCAACACTGAGTAGCTTCCTCTAAAAACCTACAGAAATTGAGAGAGGGCAAACCAGTTAGGATGCCTCAAATTTCTAATTAAGTAAAGCTTACACATACAAAGACACTGCTGAGCACCATCCACTGGACCACAACATCCCAGATGACCTTTTATATTTTATATTGTAGTGTCGCCATTTTATTGGAGCAAAAGAAAACAGAAAAAGACTTCATGTATCATACCAAAGCTGGATCAGGAACACTATTTCTGCCGGACGTGCTATTCTCCAGTTTCTCCCCGGAGAAACATGAGCATTCACATAGTGCCACGTCTACAAACCAACATTAATAGAAGACAGAAGAACTAAAGCACGAGGCTGTCAGCGTCTCTCACCAGAGCCACACCACACTTCAGCCAAATGGCAATCACTCTCGCCGGGTTCTTTGCACAGATCCACCACGTCTCTGCATATTGTTTCTGGAGTAACTGGAACTTCTGTGAAGTGCTGCTCATTGTTACTGAGATACACGGTAAGAAACATCTAAAAATTTAAGAGAGAAACACACGGTTACTGGTACTGTCTGCCTAATGTGGTATTCACCTTAAATTCCTTTCTCCAAACAAAATCTCAGTTGGAAGTGCAAATGTACAACAGAACAGTCTGGCTGTCACCCGGCCAAAGGTGAGGTGTGGACTGGGTGTTGAGGGAGACCTGGAGCCCAGCCCCTACCATGGGCAGTAGTTGTAGAACCCTTGGTGACCCTGGAATACAGTCACATCAGTTCAAATTAAATCTGTTTTTGCCAGTTTCATTCATGTTGTTTGCCAAATATTTATATATGCTGGACCCATACTACAAATATATCTTCCTGTCAATCGTGTAAAGGTTGATGCGACCACCTCATCCATATATACTTATTTATGCACAGTCTCTTTTTTGGAAGGACACGTAAGAATGTAACATGCTGCTTCTGAAGTGGAAGGGGGATGGGAACAGAGCTTGTGGGGCGGCTCTGTATAAACCTAATCTTTATATAATGTACATATATTACCTATTCAAAAAAATTGTACTTTTTTTTTTTTTTTGGAGACAGAGTCTCACTCCATCTCCCAGGCTGGAGCACAGTGGCATGATCTCGGCTCACTGCAACATCCGCCTCCCGAATTCAAGTGATTTTCCTGTCTCAGCCTCCCAAGTAGCTGGGATTACAGGTGCATGCCATACCACACCACACCACGCCATGCCACATCCGGCTAATTTTTGTGTTTTTAGTAGAGACGGGGTTTCATTATGTTGGCCAGGCTGGTTTCAAACTCCTGACTTCAGGTGATCCACCCACCTCGGCCTCCCAAAGTGCTGGGATTACAGGCGTGAGCCACTGCGCCCGGCCAAAAAATTGTATTTCTAAAATGTTTTAAGCAAATTAAATACCTACTTTGAAGTATAAGATTTCATTAACAAAGTATAAGTAGAAATGAGTAGCTGTTATGTTAACACCTACCTGACCTTGTATATAAACACTGAGACCAACAGAAGGTTTACATTTAAAACTCACTAATAGGCTGGGTGTAGTGGCCTACACCTGTAATCCTAACACTTTGGGAGGCCAAGGCGGGAAGATCATGTGAGTCCAGGAGTTTAAGACCAGTCTGGGCAACGAAGCAACACTCCATTTCTACCAAAAATTAAAGGAAAATCAGCCAGGCATGGTGGCACATGCCTGTGGTCCCTGCTACTTGGAAGGCTGAGTGGGGAAGACTGCTCGAGCCCAGGAGGTCGCAGCTGTAGTGAGAAGTGACTGCACCACTGCACTCCAGCCTGGGTAAGACCCTGACTCAAAAAAAAAAACCTAACAATCTTGACAATCTTTCTCCTAGTAAAAAAAGACACTGTATCTTAGAAACACTGCTACTAAAGAATTAAATTTTTCACACCTATTAAATTACAAAAAAAAAAAAATCTTGTTAATTTCCAATGCTGAAGAAACTAAGTGAAACAGGAAACAAGTTTTTGACAGTGATGCAAATTAGTAAGGCTCTATGTTTATTCAATTCAGTGAGTAACTCCATGCAAGTCAGTATGTATCAGGATTAAAAAATAATAATTTGAAAGCATTACCTCACAGTGAGAATACATCCTGTGAAAATAATTCCAATCAAAGAAAGAGAATGCATAACCTATGGAACATAAACTTGAGGGACAAGTTTAGTCTTTTAAAATCATTAATGAAACTATGCTGAGCATTGGGAAAAGTTTGGGTTTTAAGACTGCAAAAAAGCAAAATAAGTAGGATATACCCTATGACCACAATGACATGAGGACATCACACAGCAATTGGAGGGCCTACCAACGGTCACACAACTCCCCTTCCACCTTAAATGTCTCTGCCCATTACCCCCAAATGGAGAAAGCTGCATTAAGACGTTGTTTGCGAAAAGGCAGCACCTGATTAGGGATGATGATGGAAACTGGCTAAGACATCAGACTCGGTGCGTCAAGATTTGGTCAGAGAAAGAGGAGATATACATGAGAGAAAGAGTGGACCCTTGCACTCAAGCCAGTCCAAGCCTCCACATTCTGCAACCAAAGCTGTTAACTCACATGAACAGGTATAACAGAGGGTGATCCAGAAAAATTAAAATAGTGAACACTGTTGAAACAATTTTTTAATGGAAAAAAAAAGTCTACCACTGTAGACTTTCCCAGTATGAGCTCAGAAGCTTTCAAGCTAACTATCTCAGGTTTTTCACATTTTGACTACATAAAGGTACATAGTTCTAGAGTTCAACTTAGCCAACAAGGCAGCACTCAAAATCATTACACAAAAATCATAAAGGCTTGACTAAATCATTGAAAAAATAACAAAGATTAACAAAGCACAGAATTACACTCGTCTGCTGCTCCCAAAGTATACAGCATATTCAGTGATGGAGACAAATAATGTACACTTTAGCATTAAATACTCCCTCTCCATACTCCCTACCGATGCAAAAACTTGCTTTGAAGTTTATCACTTCGAAAATAGTAACTTTTCACTGTAAATATGAGGCGTAGAGGTGTTAAGTTACAGAAATACTGGAAATACAGAGTATATGCTAAACACACACCTTATCAACAAATAAAAGCCTATTATGTAAGATAGCACCTTACCTCTGTAAACTTCATCTTTCAGACACATTATCTCAGAAACTTACATCAACTCTCAGATAAACAGCAGGTGTTATTTTCTCTTTATAAATGAAGAAAAAGACTCAGATAAGTGATCTATTTGCCTACTGAAATGAGAAGGGTACAATTCTGTTTTTCTGATCTATCCTCTATTCTTTAACCTGTCCTTTATAGAAAGAAAATATTAGGAAATGCTCCATTTAACCACAGTTACCCACACTTTAACAGAGATCTGATCTTTTACTTTCTGGAAAACCAACAGCTTCATTTATTTAAAAGTATAATTAAAAATAAGAATGATGACAGATGTGTTCTATTTATGGTTACTTTTCCCACAGGTTTAACACTGGTATGAACAGTAAGTGTAAGAGTTGACCCCATTTCTACCTGTCATGTATGGAGATTAGCTCTGCGGTGATTTTAGTAATTGTACTGCAGTCCGCGATGCTGGGCCAGGAACACGCTATTTTTGTCGATTCCCAGGCAGGAGATCTAGTTCAAACTCCAGATTTCTTCACAATTAGTTAGACTACCTTAGGCAAGTAATGTCACCTCTCTGAAACTCAGCATCCTCATCTTCAAAATGAGTCTTTAAGTTCCCCAATAGCTACACATTTACCTATGTAACAAACCTGCACATCCTGCACCTGTATCCCGGAACTTAAAATTAATTTTTTTTTTAAAAAGTTCCCTAAGAGCTACTATTTATTTAGTAAATGTTTACTAGGTACCAGAGTAAGAGTCAACATTTTTACAGCAGCCTACAAGGTCTGCTGTAGTCATGATCTGGCCCCTATTTCCTTCTAATCCCCCCTCACTCTGTGCTCTATCAGCGTCCTCTTTGCTGTTCATCAAACACACCAGGCATGTTCCCATGTGAGAGCCTCTGTACTTGCTGTTCCTCTATTTGGAATGACCTTCTTTGTATGCCAGCGTAACTCTCCCTTCCTCATCTCCGTCACGCCTTTACTCACATGTCATCCTCTCAGTGAAGCCTTACCTAGGAACCCTACCTAGAATTCCAACACCAAACACACACACACACACACACACACACACACACACACACCCTAGCCCATTCTTCTGCTTTATTTCCCTCCTTAGCACAGTCACTAACATGTCATATGTTATATTTATTTAACTCATTTTTATTATCTGCCTTTCCTACTAGAAAGTAAACTCCATATAGTCAAAGGTTTTGTCTTTCTTCAGTGTTGTATACTCAGCGCCTAGAACTGTGCCTGGTATGTAACAAGTACACACTAAGTATTAAATCCTGCAAAGTGATTGCATTTTACAGATGAAAACACTGAAGCACAGAGGGATTTAAGTAACTCACCCAGGTCACACAGCTATTAAGTGGCAAAACCAAGATTGAGCCCCTTCCTCGAGAGCACACAGGTAAAGACTCTCCTGAATCTGGACCACACAGTGCCAAGTGTGTCACTGCCTCTAGTTCTGTCTTTTAGAGCAACATTTTGCCCACAATCCATCATCTCACCTCTGATTTATTTTCATGGTCAGTTTTGTTTCAGGTACTGCTAAACGGTATGGCATGTAGCATGTAGCACAGCTATATACTCTCAAATGAGAGAGTATGTTGTCCTCTCATATCTTCAGCTTACATCCTGCTACCATCATTCTACTTCTGTTTCAACATTATTTTCATTCATTATTTACAGATCATCTGCCATATGATCTCTGTTCTAATGTAGAAATAATCTTTACTAAACAGCTAATACTACAGACAGTACAAACTTCAAAGAGAGAGAAAGAAAGCTGTGAGAAGGACACAGCCAGCCCATAGGAAGGAAGTCAAAAAAATAAACACCACAACCTGGCTCCTTCCCTCTCATGTCCACCCACTACTCCCCACTGGACAAACCCAACTACCTACCAGATGGCAAGGGAAGCGGTTGATGCAGTTTAGAGAAGTCAACTTCCTAAGGCACAAAGCAGGGTGGAGGAAGGTGAAAAGTCAATGCAGAGGGGCAAAAAAAAAGACACTCAGCACAGGAGCCCTCCTCTCCGTACTATGCAGTCAAGAGGACCCTTGAGCAACCGAGCAACTATCTAAAGGAAGTGAGGACACAGCCCAGCTAAGGTCTGGGAGAAGAATGTGCCAACCAGAGGCAACACATTTAAAGCCCTCGAGAAGGAAACAAGTTTGTCACACTTGCACAAGAGTAAGGTCACCGCAGAGGGAGCAAGAGGAAAGGGTTAATTCAAGGAGGCAAGCAAAAGCCAGATCATGCATGTCTTTATAGGCTGGAGGTTCCCAAACTTTGGTGTGGACAGAGGGTTGTTATTAAACACAGATTGCTGGGCTCCACCCCCAAGAATTCCTAAATCAATAGATCTAGGTTGGAGACTGAAAATTCTGCATTTCTAACAAGCCCTCAGGTGATGTTGATACTGCTGGTCTAGAAACCACGTCCTGAGAATCACTATCTAAGGCGAGGGCAAGGACTGTGGATTTTAATCTAAAAGCCCACTGGAGGCAATCGTTAAAGTCAGAAAGTAGATCAGTGGGTGTCAGGAGCTGTGGGAAGGGCAAATGGGAAGTGACTGCTAATAGGTACAGGGCTACTTTTTGGGGTGATGAAAATATTCTGGAATTAGTGGTGATAATTACACAACATTGTGAATACATTAAATACCACTGAATTGCGTATTTCAAAATGATTAGTTTTATGGTATGTGAAGTATATCTCAATTTTTAAAAGTAAGAGGTTACTGGAGGATTTTGAACGGGGTAGCTATTTATGCCCTTAAAAAAAATCACTGTGTGAACAAACTACAGGAGGACAGGCATGTCCAATTAAGAGGTAAATGCCACACACGAAATGAGATACGATGGTAGCACAGACTGCAAATTAATAGCAAAGGTGGTGAAAATGGCTGGATTTGGGTTATTATTTGAAGATAGAGCCAGTAAGACTCGCTTGGTGGACAGAATGTGGGATTTGAAAGTAGAGAGAAATTAAGAGTGACTCTGGATCTGCTACCTAAGCACTAGGTACAAAGTGAGGAAGGAGGAACAGGTTGGGAAAGGCCTGCAGGATGAGGCCTCTATATTAAATATGAGACACCTATGGAACATTCAAACAGAGGCATGAGGAGGCCGTCTAATATGCAAGTTTGACTGAGATGAGAAAGCAAGAGATGAGCATGCAGAGGCATTTAAAGCCTAAGCCTGGATGAGAGCAGCTAGGGCCAGCTAGAGAGGAAAGAACGCTGAGGACTGTGTCCTAAGCTAATCAAGCAACCTCCAGAGGTCCCACGGAGGACAAGGATCCAGCAGAGAAGCCTGAGAAAGAGCCACCAAAAAAAAGACAGGAAGAAGTTCAGAAGAGTGCGGGACACCAGAAACCAAGCAAAGAAAGTGTGTGAGGGAGGAAGATGAAAAGTGTACAATCAGATTTGGCAAGATGGAGGCTGCTGACTGCCTTGACCAGCACTGAGTCATGGGGATAAGGGCCTGGCTGGAAGAGGCTCTATAGAGAACCTGAGGGAAGGAAGCAGAGGCACAGTACAGACAACTAGTTCTTCCAGTGTGTTCTGCCCTAACCCAAGACAGAGAAAACGGAGCCATCTAGGGAAGGAGACACAGGGTAAAAGGACTGTTTTGTTTTTATCTCAAGATGAGAGTTTTTATAGATCATTTTAATTGATGGGAATGACCTAGTTGAGAGGGAAAATGGTGTTGATAGGAAACTAACTATAGACCTAAGTATATCCTCAAGTTATAAAGTTATAAAAGTTTATATCCTCAAGTTATAAAGTTATAAAGGTTATTTTTTTCCAATATGTATCAATTCCCTTTTCCTTCCTTTACCTGGAAGAGGAACAAAAAAATAAGAAAAATAATCGAAAGAGAGGCTGGTTTCACTAACCTATCATGTTAACATGAGAAAATGCAGGCAGGCACACATGTTCTTTTTATTGCTACCGTCCTTTTATCTTTGTTTTACAAATTTATTGTATTACAAAATGATAAAAGAATTATTCAAGAAGTAATTGAATTTTCTGTCTAACAAAAAACCAAAATGAATTCACTTCTGTTTCATTTTGGTGAAGCAGTTTTTATCAGCATGTTGAAAATTTTACTTAGAAAAGAAATTTTAGGCTACTCTATCAACTAAGTCCTTCAGAAAACAATTCTGGCCTAGAATCCACCATTTTTAAAGATAAAAAATAAAATTGTTAAATCTAAGAAGTTTCCTGCATCTGATACCAAAATATGTTTGAAGGCAATAAACAAAAAATGAAACTTTTTATTAAAAATATTTCAGTTATACATGTTTGTTTTGTTATAAAACAGTGCTCACTGTACCCTATTATGCATACACATCTACAGAAAAAAGGCACAGAAAAAAGCCTGAAACTATATTCACCAAATTAACAGTAGTTATGCCCTGGTGGTGGGATGACTAAGTGAATTTTTAGGAACTTATCTACGCTTCAATTTTCTAGAATGTACCACGTGCACAATAAAACTGATTTTTTAAGCAATCAATGATGAAAATAACCATATACCATTTTTATTCATACACACTGTGCCTTCCCTGGATCCTTACTGTGAGATATGGAAGGCAAATATCTGTTGAGAGTGTTTTTCTTGGGTCACTATCTTGCCTCAAATTTAGTCAGGAATGATTAAAAACAAGCAATTAAGAAACACATCTTAAAAGTCCACTATATTAGAATGGAATATTATTCAGCCATCAAAAGGAATGAGGTACTGATACACGCTACCGCACGGATAAACCTTGAAACATTACGCTAAGTGATAGAAGCCAGACATGAAAGACCACATAGCATATAATTCCACTTATATGAAATGTCTAGAATATGCAAATCCATAAAGACAAAAAGTTGATGAATAATTGCCACGGGCTGAGGAAGGCGGAATAGGGAGTAACTGATAAAGGCATGGGGTTTCTTTCTCGGGTGATGAAAATGTTCTGTAATTAGTGGTGATAGCAGCACAACCTTGTGAATATACTAAAAGCCACTGAATTGTACATTTTATATGGGTGAATTTTATGGTATGTGAATATATCACTTTAAAAAAAAAAAAGAGCCCACTGTATACTTAGTATGTGAGAGATACAAAAATCTCAGGCCGGGCATGGTGGCTCACACCTATAATCCCAGCACTTTGGCAGGCAGAGGCAGGGGAATCACTTGAGCCCAGGAATTTGAGAGCAGACCATCCGGGGCAACACGGCAAAACCCTGTCTCTACAAAAAATACAAAAAATTAGCCAAGAGTGGTAGGTATACCTATAGTCCAAGCTACCCAGGAAGCTGAGGTGGGGGGGATCACCTGAGTCCAGGAGATCACTGCATGCCAGTCTGGGCATCAGAGTGAGACCCTGTCTCAAAAGCTATACATATATATAAAAGAGAACAATTCAGTACTCTATTACATGAATGAGAATGTGGGTAAAATGGAAATTCAGAAATGAAAAGGATGATTATGAACTGAGGTAGATGAGGTTTCAGCAAACAGGCATAAATAGTAAGCATAAAGAAATAATGTTTTTAAATTATCTGTCATAACTTTACTTCCAAAATGCCTTCTCCTGACACTATAGGTTCTTTAAATACCATATTCTCAAGAATGCAAGATGACTTCATTAGCTCCTTTCCCATAAGGAACCAAGCAAAATAGGGTTCCCTAGAGTTAAGGCCTCTGGGAAGCTGTTGTGAGAAATCTGACTATTCTCATTGAATCAAGTTATAAATGTGTTCCTACCAACTTTTGAGGTAAATTGTTTTTATCATAAAGAGTGCAGCAATAATCAGGTCAAAAAAAAAAAAAAAAAAACAGCTGTTACCGATTTACCCATACTACAAGGACAGCAAATTGCTGGGACATCTGAAAAGGCTCGTGACATCTTGCTTACTTGGTAACAGAGTACAGTTTTTCTTCCCCAGGTAGAAAAAGTGTGTATTAGATCAGCCCTTCTTGGTGACCACATACACATTAAAATGTTAACTTCCTTTGAACTTAGAAATCAGGAACATCATTTTTTATAGCAGGAACCACAAAGAGAAGACATTAATCAATAAACAATAAACTCTAAAGCATATTTAAGAGCAGAAGATATAAATGGCAGATCCCACAAGACAATACAAATATGAAGACATGCAGGGAAATAAATATTAATTAAAACAATGAGGTACCACTTAACAGCTACAGGTTGAGTATCCCCTACCTGAAACGCTTGGGACCAGAAGTGTCTCATATTTCAGAATTTTTTCAGATTTTAGAATATATGGATAAGCAGTTGAGCACCCCTAATCCAAATATCCAAAATCCAAAACGCACCAATGTGCATTTCCTTTGAGCATCACGTAGGCACTCAGAAAGTTTTCAATTTTGGAGCATTTCAGATTTCAGATTTTTGGATTAAGGATGCTCAACCTGTATTAAATTGTCTTCAATTAAAAGATCCAACATAGATGAGGTTGTACAAAAGTTATTTACTCAAAGATACGATGGTAGTACTATAAATTACTAAAAATCCTATTTGGAAAGTAAAATAAACCATGTATCAAAAGCCACAGAATTATGTATGTCTCATGACCTTACTCCTGGAAATTTATCCTAAAAAAAAAATTGAAATGAAGAAAAACTCTAAATGCCTGAAGATTTTCACTACAGTGTGAGGTCTATATATAGTAAGATGGAAAACTAAATATCCAAAAACATGGAAAAGTCTTTAAACAGGGAAAAAGTTAAGTAAATTAAAATCATTTGCCAGAAGGACTATGTCCAGCCACCAACTCCTGTAAGTATAAATAGAGTGTTAGGAAAATGTTAAGAAAAAGTTATAAAACAGAACAATACTAAGTTTTTTTAACTTTAAAAATATATGTACCATCGGCCAGGCACAGTGGCTCACGCCTGTAATCCCAGCACTTCAGGAGGCCAAGGCAGGAGGATCACAAGGTCAGGAGATCGAGACCATCCTGGCTAACACGGTGAAACCCCATCTCTACTAAAAATACAAAAAATTAGCCGGGCATGGTGGCGGGTGCCTGTAGTCCCAGCTACTCAGGAGGCTGGGGCAGGAGAACGGCGTGAACCCGGGAGGCGGAGCCTGCAGTGAGCCGAGATTGCGCCACTGCACTCCAGCCTGGGGGAGAGAGTTAGACTCCGTCTCAAAAAAAGAAAAAAATAATTACATATATATATATATATATATATATACCATCTTGGCCAGGCAGGGTGGCTCCTGCCTGTAATCTCAGTACTTTGGGAGGCTGAGGCAGGAGGATCACTTCAGGCCAGCAGCTAGAGGCCAGCCTGGGCAACACAGTAAGACCCCATTTCCCCATTTATATTAAAAGAAAAAAAATAGCTGGGTGTGGCAGCATGTACCTACAGTCCGTCCTAGCTACTCAAGAGGCTGAGGTGGGAGGATCGCTTGACCCCAGGAATTCAAGGTTGTAGTGAGCTATGATCGTGCCACTGCACTCCAGCTTGGGTGACAGCGCAAGACGCTGTCTCCCAAAAAAAAAAAAAGTAAAAATATGTGTGTGTATCTGCATGTACACGTGCACACACATATGTACCATCTTAAAAAAAAAAAAATATATATATATATATATACATATATACCGACCTGTATGAAATACACAGAAAATCAGCGACACCAGGGGCAAGTATAACCATCACTTTTAAATTTTTTAAATCTCAACAGTAAAATATTTTTATAATAATTTACAATGTAAAAGTATACTTAATACAAACTGGGATAAAAGAACATGAAAATATTTCATTAAAAATGGTAAATGTGATTACAACTTGTTTCTACCTCCTATAGTCATCTATCTCAAGAGAAGGAAAGCTGAAGGAAAGGTTAAAAAAAAAAAAAAAAAAAAAAAACACTGTGTTAAGTTGTGCCAGGCCACCTACAGGCACACTGCATAGTAATTCACGTCAGTCATATCCAAATGAAGATTTGCCCTTCCAAAAATTCAAAGTCACAGATAATTTTCATTTAAAAACAATGGGTCACAGATTTATTTTAAGAGTCCTGTGTTTATAGAGCATGTATGCACTGTAACTATGATGTTATGCTATCAACATAAGAATGACTCATTTTAAAGAGGAATTATTTCAGATCAAAATCTGAAAGACTTTTCTAAGAGGAAATACAAAAAAACTGATTAGGGCATTTACAAGGTGAGTCATAGGCTAACGTTTATTCATTTGATTCAGAAAATCATGTGAAGTTCTACAGAAAGAAGAAAGGAACCAAGAGTATAAGATGTTCCCTGTCACCAAAGGGAAATTAAGCTCTACAACAGCACCTTCAGAGTTTTCATTTATAAAAACTCAAATCCTTCAAGTTTACCTAAGAGGAAGAAAGAGAAAATTATGAAATGAACAATCTATAAAAAGAGTGACACAAATCCTCCTCAAATTTTGCAACTCACAAGAAATACCACAGGAACAGTCAGGCAATTATGCTTGTAGAGAGATTAGGGGAAAATCTGAATGGTTTCTGTGTTTCACAATTCCTCTGCAGAAAGATAAATGTAAAACTATTACTTCAGTTTCTATATTTTGTTGTACCCCTTATGGAGGCAGGCCCGAAAATATTTCTTGTAAGAGGAGGATGCCACTAGGCTTCCTATAACCCAGTCAAGCAAAAACACCTCTCCCAACACTGTGATACAGGGTGGGGATTAAATTAAGATATAACCAAAGTTTCTTTCAAACTCATACACAGCCATTTAGCCCAACTATGGCTTCTAACACTGGGCGGGGTTTAGGAAGGAGATGCAGACCCTTCCAGTCCTCAAGAGTACTCTGCCTGTCTCTGCACAGACCTGGAGCTCTGCTCCCGTGCTCACTCTGCCAGCTGGGACTGCACACCAAGGGCACTCATGAGCTTGGCTGCCTAATTCAGACATGCTGCACCCTAGCTGTGAGCTAGGCTGCCAGTCTTCTGCAAGAAGTGTGCTGCTCAACTACCCCAGCTTGAGCTTGAGCTGTCTCCCCAATATCTGAGTAGGCAACCCACAGGGGTCTCTGTGGAACCTTCCTCAGGAGCCACAGGGACACTACATATTTGAGTCCTTTTCCTCAAAGAGACACTCTCTACCTCCCTGACGATGGGTCCCAACCTTATTAAAGTTATCAGAGAATCACTGCTTACAAAGGCCTATCATGATTTCTTAGCTGTTTCTCTAGAGTTTACTCTTGGAGCCATTAAACTTCTTTTAAAAATATTCACCAATTACCATGAGTTATGTATACCAATGTTCTATTAAGGCTCAATGATATTAAACCTACTTCTACACTAAGTGTACCACTTTTTATGATGGCATATTTTTAACATTAACCCTTCAGTTCCTATCAGTTACATCTGAGTTTATTTAAAGCAAAATCATAAAATCATACTCAAAGGATTTTTTTTACTTCATAAACTATTCCTTTGCTCACTTACAGCAAGTTAGTAGAATTCAGAAATCAATAACGTGAAGTCTCAATATCAATTTGAACAATATTCTGTTAAAAACGTTAGTCACGCATGGACTATCCTGACCATCCATTCAATATCATCTGGAGCACACAATCATATTCTGAAATAGTCAACATTCTGGAAGAAATGATAGAGCAAATATGAAGTGGTTACTTTAATTAAGGAAAAATTCATAAAGTAGCCTGCTGGTCATAGATGTCTGGTAAAAGAACCACTTCATATACATAAACAGGCAACAGGCACCTCTACATAGAAACTTATAGGAGTCATATCCTATCAAAGCCAGCCATGCCAAAGAAGCTCCTGGTTCTATGCCTTCCCCTCAATCTTAACTTCTTGCTGACTTCAACAAGAATTTTCATTCATTCACCCATTAGTACTTACTAAATACCTACTAAGAAAAGACAGTTAAAGCAAAAGGAACACAGTGATGAAAAAGCTTGCCTTCTTTAGGGCAGAGAAGAGAGGCTGGTAGTACTCAAATGAGCACGGTATATAAAGTGATATGATAAAGAATTATGGAAGTGATGAGGGGAGGATGGCTGATCATGATTAGGAAAGACACCTCAGGGTGAAAGGGACTTTTGAGCTGAGACTGAAGAAGCCATAGCCACTGGAAACATCTGAAGGAAGACATTTCATCAAAGGCCCAGAGGTGGTAATGAACTTGGACTATTCCACGACCAGAAAAAAACGCCACATCAGGAATACAGACTTGTGCCAACGAGGGCAGAGGGAGAACAGGGGCTAGCTCAGGCAGGGCCTTGCAGGTCAAGAATAAGGAGTACGGACTTTATTGCAAGGGAAAAGTCACAGTAGTGATTTGCAACATGCAATTCTCAGACAAACAGCATCAGCATCACCTGGGAACCTGTCAGAAATACAAAGTTCCAGGCCCTGCTCCACATCTCCTGATTCAGAAACCCCAGAGGAGAGGCCCAGTAATCACACTTAACTTTAAGAACCACTGCATTAGAGGGTTTTGAGCAGGGAAGTAACATAAAGCTAGGTTTCTGAGTAATTTGCTGTAAATAATGTAGAGTATTAGTTTCACTAGCAGATAACAACAGTGTATATTAATCTATGTAGTATATATTAATTATAATACCAGTAGTTAACCCAACAATAGCAATACATTATGACCCATATACACTGGTATTTATACTTGCATATTTTGAATTTCAGGGAGTTCCATTTCAATTACAAGAAATATTAAGACCTAAAACTTATTTTAAATTATCTACTCCACAGTTACAGCCTCGAGTCACCAAATGAGAAATCTAAAAATAGCCACTTTTCCTCACTTCTCTCCCCAGAGTAGCTCACCTGATTCCTACACCGTCCTGTAGTGTCAGTTCATCCCCATCCTTCCAGAATAACTCAAAGACCATAAAACTTCCTCCAATCCATCCGTCCCTACCCACACACCCACCTCCAGCCAGAGGTAAATGTTCTCTTTGCTTCTCTGACAACCATTCACACTGTAGTTGTTTGTATCCCTGTCTTATCTGTCCTACTGGTCTATACATTCTTTAGGACACAGGTTTTGGTTCTTAAATGCTTCCTCCCTGGTTTTTCTACTCCTACATTATAACTCATTCCCCAAAAAACTCTGTCAGATCTCATACAAAGCAAATATGCAATACATGTTTGTTGGACTGAACTGAAACTGTGACGCAGGGATTCAAAGTCCCACAAAGAGGAGAAAGTTAACAGGCAACAAGAACATGACAAAGAGTATGTTCACATCCTGAAGCATCAAGAAATGTTTATCTATAAATGGTATTACTTCACAGTGAATGTTTGCAAAGCCAGACAATGTCTCAAAGAATTCTGCTTTAAGTAAAATTAAGAAACCTTTTATTTTCTTTCAACTATTCCTGAAGCTGAATTTAGATAGGTTTCAAATTCTGAACGTATCCTCTAAAGCAACTCATCTTAGGTTACTCTGCTTCAATATCTGTCATAAACAATCAATGTATAAAGCAAAAGAACAAATACATTTAGTTAATTCCCCCCCCCGCTCCAACTATTGATAAGTTTAGTGTTGGTGTGCTTCCTTCTAAACTGAGCCTTGTTGTTTGCCAGGCATTCGTCTTATTTTATGTAAAGGTACTGTTACAGATTTCATTCTATTTTTTACTTTTACTCACTAAGCACTACATTTTTTAAGATCTATCCGTGATGATCTAACTACAACCGATCCATTGCTTCTAGTTATTTCCTTCCCACTTTGCTATGGAAGTAGAGGCAAGAACTACACTCACCAAAGAAAATCCAAAATAAGAATATTCATTCATCCATTAACTCAAACAATATTTATTAAATCCCTACAGTGTGCCAAACACTGTGCTAAGTGCTAGAAACACAAAGATGAAAAAGTATGCTCCACGTCCTCACAGAGCTTATGGAACCATGAAGAAGCACTACAAACCATGAAAAGGGTGCAATGTTGAGAAATGAGAACTTCCTGGTGAAAGTACATTTAAAGCATTTGAAATCCAGTGAGAACAGAAAAAAACAATCCCCTCCAAGCAGTGGAAGAAGGCTTAACGTAAAAGAAGTACTATTAAGCTGAAACTGTAGGATGAATAAGACAAGCAGGAAGAGGACCATCTAGGGAGAGAAACACTGTGCATAAAGACACAGGAAACCGTGGCATGCCCTCACAACTATAGTCCTGGAACTGTTGACGCATAGAGGTGGGACGCAAGGCAGGACAAATAAGAAGAGATGGGTCAATTCCCAACCCACAAGTCATGAATGTGCTGCAAAAACTTTCAATGCACAAAATTTGTTTTATACACATGCTGTTATGGCAAAGTCCGATGGAGTGGAGCAAGTCATGGAGGGCAATATGCAAGAGTGGACAGCAATATGCAACAGAGTACAACTTGCTGTGAGCAAGAGGAAACACAATTCCGAAGGAAGGCCGAATGAACCACGAGGTGACCAGATGCTCTTCTGCACAGCACAAGGCATTCCCACTACTGTGCCATAGCTGGTGCTATGTTTTAATAGCTGACTTGGTGTTTCGAGTTTTTCAATCATTTCCATTATGCAGCTAAAAATTCTGAAATAGAAATGTATCAATGATACAAAAAGGCTGAAATCCACTGGGCTACACAATAAAGAAACTTTCTATCTCACTGAAGAGTTTATATATTTTACGCTGTAAGGAACAGAGGTCAGACTTGAAGAATTCTGGAGAGGGAAGAGACACATTGCTGTTTCAAAAGACCATCAGGGAAGCAGTGCGTTAAATAGCCTGATGGGGCAGAGAACAGAAAAGGTAAGAAAATAGATAAGGAGAGCATTACAACAGTCCAGGCAGGAGAAGGGTGAGGCCAAACAGGCGCCCCACAAAATGGAGAAGAGGGACCTGTGTGCCCTGGTGACTCAACAGCTCCAGGAGAAGACAGAAAAGAGGAAAGGAAGCAGGATGAAAGCCCAGGTCCCTGGCTACTAAAAGCAACAAGCAAAACCTACCAGAGAAAGATCCTATCTACCTTTAAAATAAATGCATTATCCAAAATAGATGCCCCCCAAACTTTTCAGGAAATTAACAAAATTTTTGAAAATTACCTACATATCACAAACTAAGCAGTTATTATCTAGATTTTGTTGTGATGCAGAAAACACTGCCACAAAGAGACCGTTCTAGAATTAAAGTTAACTCTGACTTGATTTTCCTAGGTCACTCGCTACTTTATGTCAGGAAAATGAAGATACTATTGTTTTAAAATTTTAAAAAAAAAGGGGGGCGGGGGGTCAAGGAACTTTTAGGTTGAAGCATCAGAAGCTTCCAGAGCACTCTGGTCATGTGGTCAAAAGTAAAGCTGTCCTAAAGTATTTTAGGACAGACTACGGCTTCTTTGAGAAACCTGATACACCCTACTCAGTTGTAAAGAAACATGGTGACAGAAGGCTTTTTCTCAAGCCTAAATTTAAACTGCTCTGTGTAGCTGTCAGAGCTCTCTGGTGATATAAAAAGTATAGTTTCTCTTTAGTCCCACAGGAAGGAGCTTGTGGATACAGGAGTGATCTTCCACCATTCCTGTCTTGTCTTACTTCCAACTCTGGGTAAGTGCTACTGTTTCTCCTCTCACCCCTGGGGCTTCTGAGGGTCACTAAAACAATTTATTAGAGCAAGTGACAAACTCTTGAGTGCCTTCACAACCAATTCTTACTATCAGCTGGGCCTTAGGTGTGGAAAAAAATAAAAAAATAAAATTAAAACCCTTTATTTTTGGCAGCTTTCTGTAGACTTTCCTACTCTTCCCACCTTGCCCAAGTTTTACATTCCGGCACCTCTAAGATCCACTGTCCACAGAGCAACAGACTGAGATTTCCTAACCAATCAGGTTGTCACTTTTGCTAACTAAAACTCTTCTGTGGCTCCCACGTCCCTTCCCATGCCACCTCCACCCTTCCCTCTGGCCCGCGAAAACCTATATGCTGACAGGTCTTTTGCTTCGACTCTTGTCATTCTGCCCTCTGCCCCGCCCCCGCCGCCCCCTGTCCCCCTGCCCCAGCCTCCAGTGCTTCCTCCAAGCCTCTGCATCAGTCCCTAGGAATTGTGCCCACCTGAAATGCTCCACCTGCAAATCTTCACAGGACCAGCTCCTTCTTGTCATTCAGATCTCAGCTGAAATGTCACTTCCTGACCATCCAATCCAAAGGAGCCATCGCAGTCACATTACCCTTCTTAAATCCCATTTAACTCTTGTGTTTTTCTTCTTTGTTTGTTTTCTCTCTCTCCCACCCAAATCTCCCATTATGCACTATGAAAGAAAGCCAAGCTCCCGGAAAACTTCCTTTCCTGTCTCCATGGCATTTACAGCAGTGCCTGGAATACAGAAGATGTTAACTAAATATTTGTTGAGCAGATGTTATCCCCCAAAGGCCATCCAAAAACAATTAAATGGTTAATGAGGGAGAATGAAAAGCAATGATTTAACGTGATTTCATTCAAAATCAGCCCCTAATTTATTTCCAACGAAGGTATCTGACTACATTGAATTACTGCTCCCTACTACACGGACAGCCCTGAGGCTGCAAGTGGAGACACTCACTCCACTCCCATCTGGACACTTCAAAGTCATTGCTGCACCATTCGAGCAACTGGAAATGGCTGAATGACACTGGTCATCTCACAGCAGACATTCTACGTGTCGCTGTCCTCCACTTCTCCCAACATGCCCATCCTACTCTGCTCCTTTCCTATTAGGGTGATCCAAAAGTAATTGTGGTTTTGCCATTAAAGGTGATAGTAAGAACCGCAATTACTTTTGCACCAACCTAATACATCATCACCTTCAAGCCGTATTTACAGATATCATCTCAAGAAAGACTATTCAACACCCCTCATACAAAAGCTAATTATAACACCCCTTCTCCTTCCCTGCAGATGTGGAAGATCTGAGATCTCTACGGTAGTATTAGATAGAGGTGGGAAGAAATCGCTATTGAGATGTTTCCTTTGCCCAGGGGGAGGTAACCACCTCCACATCATTTGAAAGTTGATAAGAGAACTATTTGCCAATCTTCTCATCAGTATGGATTTAAATAAGGGAAGATGTGTCCATTTTTTTCTTTTTTTTTTTTTTCCATTTTTCCTTTCTACTTTAAAACTACAGTAAGGTTATGCTTTGAAAAGCAATTTTTGAAGTTACCATTAGCCAGAAGAACATCATTACCATTGTTTGTCCTGTCAAACATATAAAAATATTCTAACCCAAGCATTTGCCATCTTGAACAGAGTATGTGTTTGCAGGCAGACAGTTCAAATCTCATTTCTACTAGTGACCAGAAACAAATTACTTAAGCCCTTTGAGCTTCAAATTCCTTATCTGTTGAATGAGAGTGGGAAGATCAACTTCAGAGTGTAATAAGGGAATTAGACAGGATGACCAACCTAAATCACCAGGCACAGTGTTAGGCACAGAAAGGGGGCTCCTCTTCATCCCTGGGAGGGAAATTAGAGTGAAGCTTCCACTCCCCCTGCTTTTACATATAAATTGTTCATACCCCTGTGGAAGAACAGTAAATTGCCTTAATCATGTTTTGTTACCACAAGTAGTTTAAAGTGGTAATCTATAATAGTTTATTCATTATGGTTTTCTACCATTTTTCTATGCTTGTGCCTTAAGGAATTTTGGGTTGATAAGTTTGAAATTTAAATAAAGTAGTATTAAGTTATAAATCTGTATCCAGAAAAACAATTGAGGTGAAAGTTCGGCCAAGTGCAGTGGCTCACGCCTGTAATCCCAGCACTCTGGGAGGCAGATCACTTGAGGTCAGGAGTTCGAGACCAGCCTGGCCAACATGGTGAAACCCCGTCTCTACTAAAAATAGAAAAAAAAATTTAGCTGAGTGTGGTGGCGCACTCCTGTAATCCCAACTACTTGGGAAGCTGCTGCTAGAGAATCGCTTGAGCCCAGGAGGCGGAGGATGCAGTGAGCTGAGATGGCGCCACACCACTGCACTCCAGCCTGGGTGACAGAGCAAGACTCTGTCTAAAAAAAAAAAAACAACAAGTGAAAGTTCAGTACTTACTGGTCAAATGAACATATTCATAGAAAATCTGGTTCGATTATCATCCAAATAAATAATTTGTTTTCGAGTATATTTTATGTAGAAAAAAAGTTTCTAAATCTGTAAAACTACTTTTCCTGCCCATTATCTAATAATGTTTAAAATTTGCATTTCTTTAATAAGACACATTTATTTTGGTTAAGATGGTATGCAAAGTGTTTTAAGAAATCACTGACTACTTAAAACTTAATGCTCCTAAAGGATCCCCGAATGACCAAACTTCTTGGCTTGCCCCAATAAGACATAGAATTTTAATGTCTCACCTACCACTGCAATATAACTATACATTTCATACATAGTCACATCATCTGTGTTTTCTTTTTTCAATTACATCTGATTAAACAGAATGTTCTGTTCAGTACCTAGCACACCATCAAAAACAAGTATTTAAATAATGTGTGGCTTAAGTGGCATGAGCTGAAAAGAACACTCTGGATTCCTAAACTCTTAATTCCTATTCTTCTTATTCTGTGAGATCCTTGTGGAGAAAGCTGGTGAGAGGTATGGTATGCAGTTATCCTATTTAAGCTAAGGAGAGGCTAGATAACATGAGCTTCAAGAATACTCAGTGTTAACTTAACTTCGGAAAGACTTTTTAAAGAGTGCCACACACTATGGTAGATCACCAAAAGAGATAAAGGTCTATAGTATTCTTTAAAAGCTCCAGAAAAGAAAGTTTTGTTTTACTGTCTGCTGGGGCAGTGGGGATAAAGACGGAGGGAACACAGTTCTTCCTAGAAGCAGTGTATGCGAATAAATGACCCTCCATGTGTCTTCCAGATAAATACATTCTCCTTAATTGTTAAATATAAGCAGGTGTATGCTTGTGTAAATTTCTTTAAAAAAGTCTAAATCTGGTTTCCCTGAAACAGGTAAAAATACAGAAATTTTCAAACGTCTTTCAGCTTTTAAGAGCTGAAGTCACAAGGCAACAAAACTAATGCACATGAAATGTGAGATACTGCTGGGTGTGGTGGCTCATGCCTGTAATCCCAGCACTTTGGGAGGCCGAGGCTAGTGGATCACGAGGTCAGGAGTTCAAGACCAGCCTGGCCAATATGGGGAAACCCCGTCTCTACTAAAAAATACAAAAATTAGCCGAGCGTGGCCTGTAATCCCAGCTACTCGGGAGGCTGAGGCAGAGAACTGCTTGAACCCAGGAGGCAGAGGCTGCAGTGAGCCGAGATCACGCCACTGCACTCCAGCCTGGACTACAGAGTGGTGAGACTCTGTCTCAATAAATAAATAAATAAACAAACAAACAAATGAAATGTGAAATATTTTGTGCATTTCTAAAAACAGATTATTTGTTTAACAGCCTTTGATAACTGTAATTCTATAAAGATAGGAACCTCTCTTTAGGGACCTAATCTAAACTTTATTCTGGCATAAAGCCTGATCTAAGCTAATTTGCTACACTATTACTCAAGCAAAAAGAATTCTTTCAGAACATGATATAATCATACAAATAAAATGTACCAAATACATAACCTGAAGTCATACAAATATAATGTTCCAAATACATAACTTGAAAGATTTTTAGTTTCAAAACACAATTTCAGTTGTGTTTCGTGCAAATCTGTGCAAATAAAACCAGACCTTTGTAAATAATAATACAAGTATTTAAGCAAAAGTTAAGCTACTGGTCTGTGGAGCTGCACACTTTGCAGTTATGCTCAGAAATATACAAATCCTACTGATCAGGTGGTCAAACTGCTATAGGAGATACTGTGATATCTCATTTTTTTCCTAGACCCTCAAAATTAGAAGCTCAAATTTTATTTTGCAGCATCATGAAATAACTAGAAATAATTACGCCTCTGCAGCACTGAAAGATAAAATGCCATAAACTTAGAAATTAAACTATGATCACTCCAACTGAGCTTTTTAAAATAAGCTATTATTTTCTCTCTCTTTTTTTTTTTTTTTTTTTTGAGACAGTCTCACTCTGTCCCCCAGGCTGGAATGCAATGGCGCGATCTCAGCTCACTGCAACCTCCGCCTCAAGGGTTCAAGCGATTCTCCTGCCTCAGCCTCCTGAGTAGCTGGGATTACAGGCACACGCCACCACACCCAGCTAATTTTTGTATTTTTGGTAGAGATGGGGTTTCACCATGTTGGTCAGGCTGGTCTCGAACTCCTGACCTCGTGATCCACCCACCTCAGCCTCCCAAAGTGCTGGGATTACAGGCGTAGCCACCGCGCCCGGCCCAGCTGTTATTTTCTTAAAAATATCTGTATAAGGGCTATATGATGACATGGGTTTGACTGCATTGTCATACAGTAGCCACCAGGCATGTGGCTATTTAAATACAATTAAAATCAACTCTTAAGTTCAGTTCTTCAGTTCCCTTGGCCACATTTGAAGTGCAGTAGCCACATGTGGCTGGTGACTGCCACGCTGGACAGCACAGATACAGAGCATTTCCATTACAGCTGGACATTCATGCCAAATATACAGCATCTCCAACGACCACGTGACAGGCAAATTCAAGCCTTCTGGTCTTCCACGTTGCACTACCAAATACTGTGTAGTTTTGTAAATAGTTTTTTAAATTTTATTATTTCAACAGCAGATACAAACAAAAATTTTTATGAAACTATTAGCTGAAAAGAGCAGAGAGTAGCTTTTAGAGTTAGCCAAGCTCTTTCTTAAGAACATATTTTTGTTTTGAGCATAACACTTCACAAAATCAAAGTAGTGAATAAAAGATATCTAATGTAATTTCCAAATGACTAAGAATTTTTGTTTTTGATAACTCCCTTTATTTGAAAATCAAATACAACATGCGGATCACTAAAAAGCCAAACTCTCAAAGTGCAAATAATCTCTTCTTTCATCAGGAAAAAGAAGATGTCAAGTATGCAAGTATAACCAGTTTCTCCTCAGCAAGTTGTGGAAATATCATAGAACTAGAGATACTAACAATGGCAGGTATCTGAAAGTGAGAGTAATTATCACTCCCATTTCTGCAGTACCCTATCATTATCTCTACTGTGATTTGCAAAGCTTGCTATTTATTTTTAGTTAGCCTTCTAAAATACATCTTCCACTTTTGGTTTTGGATCCAATTATCACTTTATGTCCCACATAAAAGAAAACCACTTGATCCTGTACCATTTGGTGAGAAAACACATGAACACAATTTATTTGCACTTTTTTTTTTTTTTTTTTATGGAGTCACTCTTAGTTACCAGGCTGGGGTACAGTGGCGCCATCTCGGCTCACTGCAACCTCCACCTCCGGGGTTCAAGCAATTCTGCCTCAGCCTCCCGAGTAGCTGGGACTACAGGCGCACGCCACCTCGCCCAGCTAATTTTTGTATTTTTAGTAGAGACGAGGTTTCACCATGTTGGCCAGGAGGGTCTCAATCTCCTGACCTCGTGATCCGCCCGCCTCGGCCTCCAAAGTGCTGAGATTACAGGCATGAGCCACCGCGCCTGGCCTTCTTGCACATTTTTAATATAATGCAGTCTAAATAGTCAACCATTATCTTCAGAATGCCTTTAAAAGCAAATCAAGGGTTGTACCTAATGCCACAGAACTGTACACTTAAATACAGTTAAAATAGTAAATTTTATTTTATGTATATTTTACCACAATATAAGTACATCAAGGCAATTGTCCACATTCTGAGACTATCCATTTTTTTACATTAAATGGCTTTTCCTGATAAATTGGTTAGAATTTTTCAAAGTAATGTAACAAAATTACATTTATGTTGGAATAAAAATCCAAGCATATTAAAAGCCAAAGATGAGAAATATACTTGATAGTTTTATTTTCAAATATCCAAAATATTACAGTATAAAGACACATATAACATGAGTCTACTAAATGAAAAATTATTTTATATTTTTATATATCACAAATCTGAGAATCTCCACTTTAACCAGCATTGGAAATTCAGAGGCTTTTATCTACCGCCGATTGCAAGCTAGACACTGTACTAATCACACTTCCTTCATAAACATAACTCTAATCCTCAAACCACCCTAAGAGCTGAGTACTATTATCCCCATTTTACAGATGATGAAACTGAGGGACAAGTTTTTTTTTAAGTGGCTACGTCACTAAAGGTAGTAGCTGAGCAATACCGAAGTGTTAGTCTGACTTCAAAGCTGGTGTAAGTGCCATCATACCACACTGAGTCTGTGTTAGGATTCTATTCTGACGTCAGAAAGGCAATCAGAAGAACCATATTGCTAAATTGAATGTAGTCTCAAGAGCCACATAACGTTTTATGAATTCGGCTACACAACGAGGATACCTTGACAAAAAACAAGGAAAAAACCATATAGCAACAACTGATACGTGTTTCTCTTGCTCCTACTGTTAGGAAAAATTCACAGACAATCCGTACAAGTTATTTCAACACAAAGAAATGTAAATCCAGGAAATAAAAATCTTAACAGCAAAATCCATCACCCTTATCTATGGTCCATTATTTCAATATTGGGTACTCACACTACAAACCTGATTTCAAAACCAGGCACTAAACTAAAATAAGATGCATAATGCTATTAATACTTTCAAATTCCTTGAATCCTGGCAGGACAAAATATCCCAAACCATCTAAACCCAATTACTAATTCTAGTGAATTGTTAAGTCGGCCCAGTGAGAGTTTAGGACGCCTTCCATGACACAAGTAGGGGGCCAGGGAACAGCATATTATATTCTGTATGTGTGACTGCAAACTTTGTCATCACTCCATTCCACAGACTTCATAAAAGTAAAAGCTTTTTGTTTCTTTGTCTGAACAAATGGAGCCACAAGCATAGGATGCCTGCAAGATGTCCCCACTTCAGTGGGAGAGGTGCAAGTACAACTTCCACGAAGAAACTCGCTACTGAAGTCTGCAGAAGCCACCGCAACCCACCACAAACCTCCATCCATTCCGCGATCCCTGAATGACAGAGACATTTCAGAAATGTCTCAAACCTACTGTTCACCTGTGGCCTGGTGGCCGTGTCAAAAGCCTGCGGAGCTCCTAAAGAACGCACTAATCCTCTCCGGAGGTCTTGCTAAATAAGCTGTGGGAAACGAAGGGAGCCAGGCACTTACACTTTCCTGCAAACTAAAACTTCTGAGATTGCATTTACCAAAACCAGTTTCCACAAAGAGGTAAGGGTGACTTAGCTGCTACCGCGGATATCAAGATCGAAATTCAATTAAAAACAAAGCAAAGGTACCCGTTCCAGTAACGTGTGTTTCACTCCAGTAAAAAGTAAAAAGACACAGCAAAGAACAAGGTCCCCGGTTCCCGTATTCTTGACCTTCAAGAACTGCAAAAAAGTCAAGACCCAGTGAAAGACGAAAAGTTTGAGTGGCTGCTGGGCTCGCGGGCGGCTCGCCTGACTCCGGAGCAGCTGGGGGAATCCGCCTCGAGGTCAGGGTCTCGCCGCGCCCCTACGACGGCTGTGGGCGCAGAGCCCAGAGGATGGAGCCTCCCCTTCCTGAAACCCGCTCGAAGCTCGGAAAGCCCCGGCCCCTCCGCGCGGGCTGCGGCCCCCAGGCTCCTTCCCCGACGCGCCCGAGGGCGCGGACCAGCCCCTGGCACGCGACCCCGCACACTTCCGGGCCCGACGCCCCGGCCGCTCACCCACTTACCGGCATCATCTTGGACCCGAACCGCATGGAAGCGGGTGGCCAGACTGCGGCCCCGGCCGAGCGGAGGCGCCTCGGGGGTCGCGGATGCGGGGGAGGGGAGCGGAGAGCGAGGCCGCCCGGACCTGTTGCGAGGCGGCGGCGGCGCGCGGGTCCGAAGGGCCCTCCGCGCGGGCTGGGGCACCAACAAGCCCCGGGCCCACCCGCCCCGGCCGGGCCCCCTGACGCGGCTTTGTCTCTTCGACGCTCGCGACGGTCGGGGCTCCCTCCTCCGCTCCGAAACCAACTAATCCCGGGCCGGGCCCCAGCCGAGCCCGCGCCGGCTCCGCCCCCCGCGCCGACCCCGCCCGCGGCGCGCCTGGCGGCCTGGGGGAGGGGCGGCCGCGGGAACGGGAGCCGCGCGCGCCTGCGCGGGCCCGGCTGGGTGGACGGGGAGCGGCGGGAGCCGGTCGCCTTTCCTTTCTTCGCCTCGGACTGAAGTGCGGTCGGGGCCGCGCGGCGGAGTGGCTGGAGCGCGCGCCTCCTAGCGGAGCCGGGGCAATTGGAAGGTGGCGCCTCAGGAAAACAGAATGGTAGTGAATGGCACCGAGCCGCCCCAGGGCTGCCGCCGTCACCTCCTCGGCGGCTCTGAGTCGTGCGAGGCAGGGGACCGCTTGCCTTCAGAACAGGGCGCCCGAGATTGGGCGCGTGGACAGAGTCCTCCGGCGGCCGCGCCGCTGGGCCAGGCGGAGAGAGGCGGGCGGACTTCGGGGGAGGCCCGGGCCACGCCGCGGAAACGACCCGACTCCCTGGAGGCGGCCAGGACCGACCCCGTCCCGACAAAATGGAGTTCCCTGTGTGGCTTCAGCTCGCGGCGCGTTCCCAGAGCTTCTCAGTGACCCGGCTCTCGGATTGTTCGCCTTTCATCTCATTTGCCGTTGTCCAAATTCTAATTTAAAACTCATGTGTTACTTGCTGTGAGGTTAACAAACGTACACCGCAAACTGGATAAAGGGATAACTTTTATGTTGTGTATGTTTTACCACAATAAAAATAAATTTAAAAAAAAAAGCGTAAAAATGTGTCAGGCAGCATTCTGAGGAGCTTCCCTGGGGGGTGCCGGGAACACCCTGCAAGTAGCCTCCGATACGGGGAACCGGTGGATACCATCCTTTTCCAGGGAGGGAGGCCAAGGCCTAGGGAAATGGCAGGGCTGCTTTCCAAAGAGTAGCAGAGCAGGTTCAGGCTCTTATTCCACCTTCAGGGAGACACATACTCCGGGAACCCTAACTCCAGGAAGCTTTTTTCTAGTAAGTTGTCAGTGCAAGTTCACTCAGAATCACTTTTCTCTGCCTTTATACATGATTCCAGAACCTGAAGTGGGGTAAAGCCCCTGGGTTTATCTAATATCAAGAACAGACAATTCTTTCTTAGCCCACCATATCCCTTACCAGAATCTCCATCGAACTCCCTATTGCACCATCCCAGCTACTGTATCTGGAAATACTAAATTACGGTTAATTCAACTAGAATTTAACGTTCTTGGTCAGGCGCAGTGGCTCACGCCTGTAATCCCAGCACTTTGGGAGGCCGAGGCGGGCAGATCACCTGAGGTCAGGAGTTCGAGACCAGCCTGGCCAATGTGGTGAAACCCTTGTCTCTACTAAAAATATAAAAATTAGCCCGGCATGGTGGCGCATGCCTGTAATCCCAGCTACTCGGGAGGCTGAGGCAAGAGAATCTCTTGAACCTGGGAGGCGGAGGTTGTGGTGAGCAGAGATCGCCCCACTGCACTTCAGCCTGGGCAACGAGAGCGAAACTCCATCTGAGAAAAAAAAAAAAAAAAAAGAATTTAACGTTCTCAAAAAATCTGGTTTATAGTCTTGTTTTCTTAAGAGGGTTATACTAAGTTAAGCAAAATAAATTCATCCCTCATTCAGTAAATATTTATTAAATACCTACCACATGATGTATATTCTTCTAAGTCCCAGGGATACATTAATGAACAAAAAGTTCAAAAGACAAGTGTAGTTATTGTGAAAAAAATCGAATAAGGTAAGGGAAGGGTATAAGGTATACAGGTGCAACTTTAAATAGAGTTGTCAAGGTAAGCCTCACTAAAAAGGCGGTGCGTGAGCACAGTCTTGAAGGAAATGAGGGTGTGAACCCCACAAATATGAAGGAAGATTTCAAGGCAGAGGGAACAGCCAACGCCAAGGCCTGATATGGGAGCCTGCCTGGCAAATTCTGGGACCTTCAAGGAGGCTAAGATAGCTGGAGCAGACAATGAGGGGAGAGTAGTAGGAGATGAGATGGAGTGATATGAAGGGCCAGACAAGGAGGGCCTTGTAGGCTATTCTAAGGACTTTACCTTTGCTCTGAGTGAAACGGGGAGTTATGGAAAGGTTTTGAACAGAAGAGTGATGTCAGCTGACATATTTTAAGAGCTGCTGTGAAAAACTGAAAATCAACAGAGAATGGTAAGAAACTCTTGTAATAAGCCAAGCAAAAGATGTAAGTGGCTTGCACAAAGGCGATAACAGCGGCTATGGCAAACAGTGGTCAGGTTTTGGATATATTTTCAAGTCCAAACCCACAGAATTTCCTGACAGATTAGATGTGGAATATGAGAGAAAGAAGCCCAAAGTTTTTGTCCCAAAGGATGGAAGTTGCCACAAACCAAAATGGAGAAGACCATGAGTAGACCAAGTTACAGAAAAGAGGAGATCAATTGGGAACATGTTAACTTTCAGAATCTTAATAATAAAAGATACCCTAATACTGAAATTTAGCACGTTTGTGGGAAGCAATAATTCTTTTTTTTTTTTTTTTTAACTTTTAGGTTTGGGGCTACATGTGCAGGTTTGTTACATAGGCAAACTTGTGTCACAGGGGTTTGTTGTACAGATTATTTCATCACCCAGGTATTAAGCCCAGTACCAAATAGTTATCTTTTCTGCTCCACTCCTTCCTCTCACCCTCCACCCTCAAGTAGGCCCTAGTGTCTGTTGTTCCCTTCTTTGCATTCATGAGTTCTCATCATTTAGCTCCCTCTTCTAAGTGAGAACATGCAGTATTGGGTTTTCTATTCCTACGTTAGTTTGCTAAGGATAATAGCCTCCAGTTCTATTCGTGTTCCCGCAAAAGACATGATCTTGATATTTTTTATGGCTGCATAGTATTCCATGGTGTGTATGTAGCACATTTTCTTTATCCAATCTGTCACTGATGGATATTTAGGTTGACTCAATGTCTTTGCTATTGTGAATAATGCTGCAATGAACATTCACATGCATGTGTCTTTATGGTAGAATGATTTATATTACTCTGGGTGTGCACTCAATAACGGGATTCCTGGGTTGAATGGTAGTTCTGGGAAGCAACAATTCTTTTTGGTAAACTGCAGTTCATAAAGGGACTATTTTACTCCAAAAAACCTGCTTCATATTCCACTGTTTTTTTTTTTTTAATTTTTTTGCAGACAAAGAAGCCCCCAAAACAGCCGAAGATATTATGATCCAACAGTCATCCAGAAAAAGAATTCTGGATATTGGTCACTAACCTTCCAGTTCTCACCAAAAAACTGTATCTCATTACCACCCTAAAACAGGTTGTACACAATAGTAAATTATACTTAGTATGAGCGTTGGCAGCCCTAGCTTATTAATAAAATAATTACAATAGAAATGGAAGCAAGGAGAGAAGAATTGGAATAAGACAGTCCAGTTCTATTTCTTTACTGTCTGTTTACACAAATGCCCTGCCCAAGGGAAGGGAGGAGAAAAGGGACAGCGATTGGCAATATGTCCCGAAACTCACTTCTAGCCAATTGAGAATTCCCAGCTGCCAAACAGCAGGTATGTTGAGGACTTTTTTTTTTTTAAATCATAGAAGCGTGAAACCAAAGAACCCTTGTCTTTGCTTTGGTTTCATTCTCTCAGACTCTGTACCACTCAAACATGGCTCTCAGATGGGTTGTTTTCTACCAAGTTTCACTTTCTCTCCACTCCCACCCTCACCTGCTTATTCTTTCAAGAGCCTCTGTTTGGTTCTCCCCACCCTATAATTCTCTATTCAACTCCAAGAAAGATAAGTCAAATTGCCACATTCTGAGTGGGGAGGAGCTATCTTCTCTTTTGGCTGTCACCCCACCCCTTGGCACAGTACAATTAATTATCTGTTCGGCTTGAATTCAAATGTTTAAGTTCCCAACTTTCTCCTTGTGTTACTCTTTCTCATCTTCCACAGATGTTCCAAACTTTGAGTCCCTCTCTCCTCTCAGAAGTTGAATTCCCATCTTACTCAGCCATCGAAACAGAGACTATTGAGCTTGCACTCCTGCAATACCTATTCCCTTCACCTCCAACTCATCTGGGTTCTTCTCTACCCTCTCCCCACTCCTTTTGTTTATCTATTTTACTAATACTCGTGTGGCTGTATTTTGCCAGGCACTGTTCTAGACTCTAGAGGTAACAGAGAAGAGACGTGCCTTCATGGAGCTTATATTCTAGTTGGGAGGAGCTAGACAACAAACACATGAATAAGGTAATAATAAATGCTATGAAAAAAAAAAGCGACTAGGTAACTAAGAGAATAGCACCTGTTTTAGATAGGCTGGCCAGAGAAGGCCTCTGAGGAATGAGGGGAGGGAGGGAATCAGACTCTAGGCAGTGGGAACAGCAAGGACAAAGAGCTTGAGGCAGCCTTGTGCTTAGCATCTCAAAGACATGGCAAAAAGACCAGTGTGCCCAGGGCAGAGTGAACAAGGAGAGGAGTGGTAAGAGAGGTGGAAGATGTAGACAGTGCCCAGGTCATGTAGGATCATTTAGTATTCCACCAATTATCCTCCCTCTTGAAACCGGAGATACTCCATTTTTACAGTTTCCTTAACCTACAGATTTATTCAGTTACCTCCTACATTCCCCTCAAGTTAGCAGTAATCTGAAAGAAAAATGGGGCAGATGCTTGTGTATCAAGCCTCTTTGCATCCATTTATACTTTTCCCTCTACCTTAAAAACCTTCCCCTCCCTCCACCTTACCCTATATGGTAAACTTTTATTCACCTTTCAAGTCCCTACCTAAATGCCTAAATGTCTTTTTTTTTTTTTTTTTTAAGAAACAAGGTCTTATACTGTTACTGAGGTTGGAGTGCAGTGGCATGATTATAGCTCACTGTAACCTCAAACTGCTGAGATCAAGCCATCCTCCCACCTCAGCCTCCCAAGTAGCTGTGATTACAAGCATGCATCACCTTGCCTGGCTAATTTTTAAATGTTTTGTAAAGATGGTGTCTCACTGTGTTGCCCAGGCTGGTCTAGAACTCCTGGCCTGAAGCAATCCTCCTGCCTCAGCCTCCCAAAGTGTTGGGCTTACAGGCATGAGCCACTACACTGGCTAAATGTCACTCTTAAGGCTATGTTTGATGTTTCTCACACAGAATTAATCAATATTTCGTGTATATTCTATAGTACCATGTTGTGGTATTTACAACATGACAGAAAAAAAAAACACATCTGTCTCCCTAACTAGCTGCAAGGCAAAAACTATTTCTTACTCATTTATTTGTATATCTTTAGCCCTAACATTGTGCCTAGGGAATAATAGATACTCAATGGTATAGTACCTAATAAATGCTTACCATGCTGTCTTTTCTCTTTACTAGGTACAGGAATAGCGAGATTTTTGTCTTGATTCCTGCAATAGCCTTGGGCAAGTCTTCCCACAACTTCTCTTGCCTGCTGCAATTCATTCTCTACCCTAGAGCTTAGCAAACTACAGCCCAAATTTGGCCTTCTGCCTGTTTTTGTATTGCCTATGAACAAAAATCATTTTAACATTTTTAAAATGTAAGGGGGAAAATCAAAACAAGATGAAGAATATTTTGTGACATGCAAAAACTATATGAAATTCAAATTTCAGTGTCCATAAATAAGGTTTTATTGGAACACAACCACACTTATTTATTTACATATTGTCTAGTGCAGCTTTCAAGCTACGACAAGAGTTAAATAGTTGCAACAGAGCCTGTACGGCCAGCAAAGCCTAAAATATTTACTACCTGGAAATGTGCTGACTTTTGCTCTACCCAGCAGCAAGAATGGTCTTTTTAACACAAGTGTAATCATGTCACTCCCGTGGTTAAAACTTCTCGTCTAAGTAGATGGAGTATGGATGGGCCAGGACTAAAGGCTGAAGGGTGTTGGGGTCAGGTGATGAATAATACCCGGGAGTGATGAGTTACATTTTTCTCTCTTCTTCTGTGTGCTCTAAATTTTAGATAATAAAATGACTTAAAAAAGAAAAGCCTTCAGTTGCTTTTTATTGTTGTTAGGATAAAGAATACTTCAACATGGCCTCTAAGCCTTCACATGGTCTATTTCATACCCACCCTCCAAGGTAGTTGGAGTAGGAAGAAAGCCCAGCAGACATATATCTCCTCATATTCATGACAAAAGATTCAAAATTGGTAACTTTGTAGGATAAACTCAGTGTTTGAAGACATATATCTATGATATATGACTCTAGCTTGATTTGGCTAAAGTAATTCCCTGTTTTATTGGTAGCCCATGGAAAAAGGAGCTCATGATTTCTTTTCTTCTATTGTCAGTTCTCTCTCCATTACCTCACCCCCTCCTCACTCATTTAGTCTGCCTTTCAGCCTCATCCCTCCTCTGAAACAGCTCTTGCCAAAGTCACCAATGGCCTCTGTTTCACTGTTCCAATAAACATCTTCAGTCTCATCTTCCTCAACCTTCTAGAACAACTTAGCTGTTGCTCATTCCTTTCAAAACACCCTTTTCTCTTGACTTATATGACAAAGCTCTTACAGTTTTTCTCCTACCTCCCTGATTACTTCTTGGTATCATTTGACGGCTCATTTTTCTTTACCAGCCTTTACAAGTTGAAGGCCCTTTAGTCTCAGTCCTAGCCATTTCCTCTTTTCACTGACTACCTTCACTTCTTCCTTAGAAAGTTGTCTTCACAGTCTTAAACCTCATCTACACACATCTCTCTCTTTTTTTTTTTTTTTTTTAAGAGATGGAGTCTTGCTCTGTTCCCGGGCTGGAGTGCAGTGGTGCTTTCATAGTTCACTGCAGCCCCAAACTCCTGGAATCAAGCAAGACTTCTACCTCAGCCTCCTGAGTAGCTGGAACTACAGGTGCACACCATCATGTATGGCTAAATTTAATTTTTTTTAATTTTTTAATTGTTGTGTATTTATTTTTTTTAGATGGAGTTTCGCTCTTGTTGCCCAGGCTGGAGTACAATGGCAAGATCTCAGCTCACTGCAACCTCCGCCTCCTGGGTTCAAGCAATTCTCCTGCCTCAGCCTCCCAAGTAGCTGGGATTACAGGCATGTGCCACTACGCCAGGCTAATTTTGTATTTTTAGTAGAGATGGGGTTTCTCCATGCTGGTCAGGCTGGTCTCAAACTCCCGACCTCAGGTGATCTGCCCCCCTCGGCCTCCCAAAGTGCTGGGATTACAGGCGTGAGCCACTGCGCCCAGACTATTTTCATTTTTTTTTTTTTATAGCTGCAGGATCTCACTGTGTTGTCCAAGCTGGTCTCAAATTCCTGGCCTCAAGCAATTCTTCTGGATTGGCCTCTCAAAGTGCTGAGATTACAGGCATAAGCCACCATGCCTGGCTAATTTTTTATATTTTCAACCTAGGCTGCTTCTCTAGGCTCTAGAACTGCACTGTCAAATGCAAAAATCACTAGCCACATATACCTGTTGGGCATTTGAAATGTGGCTAGTGCAACTGAGAAACTAAATCTTTTATTTTAGTTTAAATGTAAATAGCCACATGTGAGTAATGGCTAAAATACTCAGCAGTGTAGATACAGACCACTTCCATCATCACAGAAAGCTCTATTGAATAGTGCTGGTTTTCCATATCAACATGTCTCAACTCAGCATGTCTAAAACCAAGAGATAGTTTTTATTCCCAATTCTGGTTCTCATCTAGTACTTCCTGTCTCAGTGTATGCCACGAGTGTTCTTCCATTTTCTCAAGCCACAAACCTGAGAATCATGTTTGACCTTATTTCTCCCTCATCTCTAAGATCTATTCAATCATCAAGTTCTATTCATTCCGTCTCCTAAATATCTCATCAAGCTCCCTTTCTTCCTTGACTACAGCCATGCTATTCAAGCTACCATCACTTCTCATAAATCTGATCACAAGATAGCACTGCTTGATGTCCTTCCTTAACTCTGCTTCCAAGCCCTTGAATGCCTGTCTCTGCCCATCCTTCAGTGGTACTAGGTACCATGGTCCTCTCCTTCTGTGAGACTCAGCCACACCACCTTTTTCAGTTTCCCTTTTGCCCTTCATGCTTCCTCTAGCACATGCTGTAGCATAGCTCCAAGGACCGCACCTTCACACCATGTGTCACCACTGTATTCACTGTATTCATTACACTGGTTTGTGTTATTCAATTAATGTCAGTCTCTCCCACAATACTGTAACCCACAGGTAGGGACTCTACTTATCCTTGTTTAGCATGGATTCTTCAGCACTTAAAACAGTGCTCAGTCCATAATAGTAGAATTAATTAATTAATTAATTAAAGAGTGACTAAATCAATGAATTATTCATTAGTCTGTAGCTTACATGATTTGAGTCAGTGTTTTGTACATTTCCCAGTTCTATGGCCATAGATTATATCTGTCACCCCACATAGCCATCTCATAAATGCCTACAAAAAGTTCTGATTGAATGAGAGTGAAAGGATCTATGGAATGTAAACCTCTTGCTGAAATACAGACCTAAAGTGCTTCCCTTCTGATGACTGGCCAATGGTGGTGTCTTTCGTAAACAACTATATTTATGAGGCCAGGCAGTGGCTCGCACCTGTAATACCAGTAATTTGGGAGGCTGAGGCAGATGGATTGAGGTTAGGAGTTCGAGACCAGCCTGGCCAACATGGTGAAACCCCATATCTACTAAAAATACACTGGCTGGGCGCGGTGGCTCACTCCTGTAATCCCAGCACTTTGAAAGACCAAGGCGGGTGGATCACCTGAGATCAAGAGTTCAAGACAAGTGTGGCCAACGTGGCAAAACCTTGTCTCTAGTAAAAATACAAAAATAAGCCAGGCGTGGTAGTGGCTGCCTATAATCCTAGCTACTCAGGAGGCTGAGGAAGGAGAATTGTTTGAACCCAGGAGGCAGAGGTTGCAGTGAGTAGAGATCGCACCACTGCACTCCAGTCTGGGCAACAGAGTGAGACTCTGTCTTAAAATAAATAAATAAAATACAAATACAAATACAAAAATTAGCTGGGCATGGTGGTGAGCACCTGTTAACTCAGCTACTTGGGTGGCTGAGACAGGAGAATCGCTTAAACCCAGAAGGTGGAGACTGCAGTGACCCGAGATGGTGCCACTATACTCCAGCCTGGGCAACAGACTGAGACTGTCTCAGAAAAAAAAAAAAAAAAGAACTATATTTATAACTACCATGTTACCATGAGCATTTGAAGAAAAGAAAATCTATGTGATGAGACTTTAGAAAGAAAAATTAAGGCTTCTCTATTGACAAGCAAGAGAATTTTAGCCTGAAATACTGAAAATAGGTTTCCAAGTGCCAAGAACTCACAAAGGCCCATTGGCCACCAACGAAGTCTGTCGCAGCTTCCATTCTCCCCCTTGCAAAGGGGCTTTATTCTACTGTAAGGAAGGTACATGTATTTCTTCCTGGTCATCTCTTAAACACACAATGTTAGATGAAAATGAACTGAATGAACTGCATCCTAACCATTTTAAATCATTTTTAAATTTGGGATTTATTCAAGTATTTTTCAAGAATACCTATGAAAAGCACACTGATTTTACAGCTACGTGGCCTAAGTTCCTTTGAGGAAAGGACCAGTTCTTAAAGTTCTTGGTATTCCCTTTAGCCTAGCACACAATGTTTGACTCTCAATTACTAAATGAATGTAATTGTGTTGCTGCCACAAAAGTTTTTCTCCGAATAGCTAAAGATAAATAATTAGAAAAGGAAAAACTAGACCGGGCATGGTAGCTCACGCCTGTAATCCAAGCACTTTGAGAGGCTGAGGTGGGCAGATTGCCTGAGGTCAGGAGTTCAAGACCAGTCTGGCCAACATGGTGAAACCCCGTCTCTACTAAAAATACAAAAAAAAAAAAAAAAAAAATTGCCAGGCATGGTGGTGTGCGCCTGTAATCCCAACTATTCAGGAGGCTGAGGCAGGGTAATTGCTTGAATCAGGGAGGTGGAGGTTGCAGTGAGCCGAGATCACGCCACTGTGTCCAGCCTGGGCGACAGAGTGAGACTCATCTCAAAAAAAAAAAAAAAAGGAGAGAAAAGGAAAAACTAACTCGATGATTTTATATCATCATTTAAATCCCACTTATGAGGAATCCATACCTCACTTCTAATAACTGTTATGTATGACATTTAAGTTGGTTATTGACAGTTGAGAATATTTCACCCCACCCGCTATTGTTGCCCAATGTACATTAATTGAGAAAGAGTAACTTTTTTTGTATTTTGTTAGGCAGCCCCTGAACCCCAGAACAGGTTCAGAGAGACTCCCAAGAGTAACATTTGTAAAAGTCTTGGCCAAATTCAATTTTTATTGCTCTAGTTAAGGCCCAGAAGAAGCTTTTAAAAGGTCAGCAGAGAAGGTAAATTTAGGAGACTACAAAACTGAAAAAGGAGAGTAGTATCTGCTTAGAGAGAATTTTCACTTCAAACCGATGAGTCCTCAAACTGTAACCACTGAAGATATTTTTTCCTAAAGTAATTGTTTTCTGCAATCTATTTTCTTTCTTTTTTTTTTTTTTTTGAGATCTGAAGTGATTTTACCTTTATTTCCTTCACTTTAAGTCAATCATGAAATTTCACAGTGATTTCTGGGGTGGGGGCAGAAGGGAGGCGGTGTTAAGAATCACCGGGGCTGTGGCCCGGTCAGCCCGCGGAAGTGGAGGCAGTGTGGGCCCTCACTGGGGCAGCTGGAGGAGCACTGACTGCCCCGCCGCCAGATAGGTGATGTGCCAAGAGCGTGAGAGCAGGTACGCGATGTCTTCCGCAGCGTCCTGCTCGATCAGACCGTCCCCTGCGGTGGCCAGTGAGTTGGCAATCAGCTCAGCTGCCTTGGAGTCGCCCTCAGCAGAGATGATGGCCACCTTTTTCTGCTGCTCAGCCTTTTCCACCACAAATCTGGTCCTCTCTACTTCCTGCTGAGCCACCTGTTTGGCTTCCACCGCTTCTGTGAACTCCTTCCCGAAGGTCAGATGTGTCAAGGACACGTCGTCCAGGATGAGCCCAAAGGTGGCTGCTCGCTCCGTAAGGTCACCTACCTGGAGACCAGCTCTCTCTGGGTGATTAGTTCTCCAGCATCAAAGCGAGCCACCGCTGACTTGAGGATGTTGGTCGTGATGGACAGCAGCACACGCTCATCATAGTCCTCTCCAATGCTGGTGAAGATGCCAGGAAGCTGGCTAGCAATGGCCCAGAAGAGGATACGCAGTGTGATGTTGACATTGTGTAAATCTTTGCTACCAGTGATGACTGGCTTTTTACGTGGTCGAGAACGGCAGTCAAAGATAATTGGTTTCTGTGTCCAGGGGATGAGACAGTGAGTCCCTTCCCCTACCACAATGTCCTGTACACCATGGAATCGGTCAAAGATGACAGCTGTGTGCCCAGCATCCACATTATATAAAGCAGAGTTCACCACGCCTCCTGCAACAGCTAAGGCCAGGCCAAACTTGCCGATGGACTCAAACACTTTGGCAGCCATGTTTTCTTTTGCTGGACCCTCTCACATCTGCTTCCACTCTGACCTCCACATGAATTCCCCAACCACACATACCCTGAAATCTATTTTCAAACATACATCACATTTACTACATCTAATAGAATAAATATGAACTTGAAAAAAGTAATCAAAGTATGCTTATACAAAAGAACCGACTATGGCAAGTTCTCCCTGTCCACTTAAATATGCATTTAGCCCAGCATGGTGGCATGCTCCTATAGCCCCAGCTACAAAAATAAATAAATAAACATGCTTTTCTTTACCCCTGAATATCAATTTACATTAAAGTTTTCAATTTAATTCAATAAACACGACTGAATGTCTATCATGATCCAGTCACTGTCTGGGGCCCATCTATGTGAAATGAAGTACACATAAAATCGAAGGCATTAGGCCAGGCGTGGTGGCTCACGCCTGTAATCCCAGTACTTTGTGAAGCCACAGTGGGTGGATCCCGTGAGGTCAGGAGTTCAAGACCAGCCTGGCCAACATGGTGAAACTCCATCTTACTAAAAATGCAAAAATTAGCCAGGTATGGTGGTGCAAACCTGTAGTGTCAGCTACTTGGGAGGCTGAGGCAGGAGAATTGCTTGAACCTGGGAGGTGGAGGTTGCAGTGAGCCGAGATCACCTGGGCGACAGGGCAAGACTCTGTCTCAAAAAAAAAAAAAAAAAAAAAAGCATTATTATAAGAACCCTATAGGCAGAAAATCTTTTCATTGCCATATTCATGAAATTGGTACTTTTTTTCCTCCTCAGTTTATGAATGAGGAACTTGAGGCACACAAAGAAGTAACTTGTCTGAAGCCTCCCAGTTGGTAAGTGGCAGAAGCTAGAAGCTAGGATTTGAACCTAGATGCTTTGAGTCCAAAGTCTACATTCTTAATCCCTGTACTATTGTCCCTTTACCACTGTTCTATTCTTCAATACTTCTATACTGAGTACGAGAGAAGGCAAGGGGCCAGCCAGTGGGGATACAAAGGTAAGTAATTCAAAGCACATGCAATCTAGCAGAGGAAAACGTACCTACGAGCACATGAGTGAAATCAAATGCACTGATGCTCTGGCTGAAGTCCATACAAGGGATAGTCACCTTATCCCCTGACCCTCCCAGGATGAGACAGTCATGAAAGCCCTCACTGGGAGGAGGGCTGATTAACTGAGTCCAAAAGATGAGCTCACCATCTTTGGTTGGTTCAGTTAGTGTATTTTTCTATTTCACTTATTCAAAGCCTTGATTTACTAGGAAAAATTTTTATTTCATTGAAACTAAGTTTTATTGTCGACTATATCCATAGCAATATGAAATATACAAATAAGGCATTGTCTATGCTCTAGAGGAGCTTATATACTCAGAAGAGGGGAAATGAAGGCAGAAAGAATAATAACTATGTCTACCATTTATAGCACAATTACTATATGTCAGGCATCATGCTCAGCCCTTTACGAACATTTCCTCATATTACATTAACCCTATGGGAAAGTACTATTATCTCTATTTTACAGATAAACTAAAGCTTAGAGATGCTAACTTACTGACTGATTGAATAGATAACTTTCTAAAAACCTGCTATGTATGTGCTGGGTACAATTCTAAACTTTAGGGATACCGTGGTGAAAAAGACAGATAAGTTCCTCCTGCCCTGCCCTGCTCTCTAGATGTTTTTATTCTTTTTTTTTTTTTTTTTTTTTTTTTTTTTTTTTTTTTTTTTCTGTAGACGGGCTCTCACTCTGTCATCCAGGCTGGAGTGCAGTGGCATGATCACAGTTCACTGCAGCCTCAGCCTCCCCTGGTTTATGTGATCCTCCCACCTCAGCCTCTGGAGTAGCTGGGACTACAAGTGCATGGCACTGTGCCCAGCTAATATTTTGGTATTTTTTTGTAGAGATAAGATATGGCAACGTTGCCCAGGTGGGTCTCAAACTCCAGAGCTCAAGCTATCCGCCTACCTCAGCCTCCCCAAGTGCTAGGATTACAGGCGTGAGCCACTGTGCCCAGCTTAGAAGTTTTTATTCTAATTGGGGAAGAGAGATGATAAACAAGTAAATAAGATAAATGCTATGAAGACACTAAAATAAGATGGTGCAATAGTGACCGAGGTGGGGCATTTTAGAAATAATGGTGAGGAAAGTTCTATCTGAAGAGATGACATTTGAACAGAGATCTGAGTGACAAGAACAAACTATCCTCAGAAGTCCTGGATGAAAAGGGTCTCAGGCAGAGAGACGAGCAAATGCAAAAACCCTGGAAAAGTGAGGTTGGCATGCTGGAGAGGCAGAAGAAAGGCCAGAATGGCTAGAGCAGAGGGCCTCACCCCAAATCACACAACTCATAAATAGCAGAGATGATTCAAATCTATGCCTGCCTAAGGTGAAAACCACTATGTAATATTGCCTAAAGAAACAAATAGAATGTTTTACACGTTGTCATCACTGTGTGTGTTTTTAGGTTAACCTGAGCAATATCCAAAGGCAAGGGAACATATGGAATGAAAAGTCGAAAGAGAGGAAGCTCTTGCAAACAGAAAGGCTTTCTCTAAAACAGGAGATACAAAGACACATAAGGCATTGCATGCACGAGCTGTATCAAACCCCGCTTCATTAAACTCTGGTCTTAATCTCCACCCATTATGCATCCTCAATTCTTATCTTAGACTGAAATCCCTTGCAGGGGTGATGGAATGCAGCTTTGATACTTCAGATTAGAAATTCAGATAAGCGTAATCTAAAAATTTCTTCCTGCTTCTCCCAGGTGCCAGCAGAGAGCTATTCAGTCTGAAGGGTTCACTCTTCTGGTGGCTCCCAGAGAAGAGCCATCTGGGCAAGAAGGCAGCAGCCATCTGGGCAAGAAGTTCTGCAGGAGGTGGTGCAGAGCTGGCTAGTCAGGCTGTGATTAAACTGGTGTGTGAGTGGTAAATTCAGACAGGAGCTGTTACTGAGATAGTAATCATAAGGTAAGTGGCAGAGAACCAAATTGTGGGCAGAGCAGGCTCAAGTTGCTAAGCAAGCTGTCATAGACAAGGAGGGCAGAAAACCTTAGCGAAACATAACACCACAGATGAATCTAAGACAGACCTGTTGTTCTGACACCTAGCTGGGTCAGATGAGCCCATTTTTACTCGAGTCAGCCTGGAGTAGCTCCAGGCTAACTGGGTAGCTCTGCTCCAAAGAAATCTCAATTCATAATAAAAGATTGGGCCTCTCCCTGTATCCAGGCACACAGATTGTCATACTCTAGCTCAACTGGGAGAGGAAGTTTAGCCCAATTTCCCTGCTGATAGTAGGCATTAAAGAAGGTGCTTTTCCAGAGTATGGTCTGTATGTTCTGCCTGCCTGATCTGTGGGTGGTAGGCAAAGGTGCACATCTACTCTGAGATCTATAAAGGCAGCTCTTCTGAAAAATGGGCTGAATTATCAACTGCATTCTTTCATGATGTGATCAGAAAAAACCATGTGTAGTAGTAATAGGAACTACCTTTGATTTTTAAATTCCATGACAGATCTTGGAAGTATACAACATATAATATCTTATTAAATCTCACAACAACCCTATGAAATTGATACTATTAATATTCCCAGTTTACAGATAAAGAAATTTGAACTTAGATAAGTAACTTATACAAGGGGTACAAGTGAGAAATAGTAACAGGTCACTGTAATGCAAAAGCCTGTGTTCTTCATTTTTTAAATCAACTTTATTGAGGTATAATTTACATACAAAGTAATGCACATATCTTAAATGTATAGTTATTTGAGTTTTGCCAATGTATACACCCTTGCAAACACAAACAGATCAAGCTATATAACATTTCCTTCATCCTCATACACCTTTGTATTAGTCTTCCCTACACTGGCAACCATAGATCCGCTTTCTGATGCCAGAGAGTAGTTTTCCATGTTCCAGAATGTCATATGAATAAAATGAAATAGTATGTACTCTTTCGTGTTGCTCTTCTTTTGTTCAGCATAACGTTTTTGTTGTTATTGTTGTATTTTGGGGGGAATTATAATTTGAAATTCCTGTACCCTACACAGTTAAGTGTCTGTTTCTCAAAGAGAGATTTCAATTTTCAGTCTCTCTCTCTTTTTTTTTTTTTTTTTTGTGAGACGGAGTTTCGCTCTTGTTGCCCAGGCTGGAGTGCAATGGCACAATCCTGGCTCACCACAACCTCCGCCTCCTGGGTTCAAGCAATTCTCCTGCCTCAGCCTCCCGAGTAGCTGGGATTACAGGCATGCACCACCACGCCTGGCTAATTTTGTATTTGCAGTAGAGATGGGGTTTCTCTATGTTGGCTAGGCTGGTGTCGAACTCCTGACCTCAGGTGATCTGCCCACCTCAGCCTCCCAAAGTGCTGGGATTACAGGCATGAGCCACCACACCCGGCCTCAGTCTCATTTTTATATACAATTTTAAAAGTCATATGAATAAGATCAAACCTTGCTTGTATTGTACAAAGCAGAATTGCCATCTGTTTACCTCTTAATGGTGTTACATTTTTTAAGCGTGTAAGGGTCTTCCCAAGCTTTATTGAGGAATAGCTGACAAATACAATTATATATGTTTAAGGAATACAACATGATGCTTTGATATACATATAGATGTTAAGCTGATTACTATGATCAAGTTAGTTAACACAACCATTACCTCACATAATTACCATTTGTGTATGTGTGGTGAAAACATTTAAGACTTACTCTCTTAGCAAATTTCACTAGTCAGCATAATCTTTTGAGATTCATTCATGTTATTGCATATATCAGTAATTTATTTCTATTATTGCTACATAACTTTCCACTATTTATATGTACCACGATTTTTGTACCCATTCACCTACAGAGAGATATTTGGGTTATTTCCTATTTCTCTGGCTATTGTGAATAAATAAACCTGCTACGAACATTTATGTACAAGCCTTTCTGTGAACACGTTTTCACTTTTTTTTTTTTTTTTTTTTTTGAGACAGGGTCTCACTCTGTCGCCCATGCTGGACTGCAGTGGCATGATCTCAGCTCACTGCAGCCTCCGCCTCCCGGGTTCAAGCTATTCTCCCACCTCAGCCTCCCCAGTAGCTGGGACTACAGGCACCTACCAGCGTGGGCCCAGCTAATTTTGTATTTTTTGGTAGAGTCAGGGGTTTCACCATGTTGGCCAGGCTGGTTTCAAACTGCTGACATCAGGAGTTTGATCCACCCACCTTGGCCTCCCAAAGTGCTGGGAGCCACTGCACCCAACCTGTTTTCACTTTTCTTTGATACATATCTAGTAATAGAATTGGTGGGTGTATGTTTACCTTTATTTTAAAAATTGGCAGACTTTTCCAAGACGGTTGTACTGTTTCACATTCCCACTAGCAATGTACAAAAGAGTTCCGGTGCTCCACATATTTGAGAACACTTGATATTGTCTGATAACTTGTGATAAGCATCTTTTCATATGCTTATTGGCCATCTGTATTTTTTCGTGAAGTATCCGTTCAAGTGTAAGCCCATCTTTAACTGAATTATTTATTATGGAGTTGTAAGAATTTTTTATAGATTCTGGGAAAATGTCCTTTAACAGAAATGTGTATTGGGAACATTTTCTCCCAAAGGTGCATTGCTTTCGTTTTCTTTTTTTTAATTAATTTATTTATTTTTCAATTTTTTAAATTTTACTTTAAGTTTTTGGATACATGTGCAGAACATGCAGGTTTGTTACACAGGGATACATTTGCCATGGTGGTTTGCTGCACCAATCAACCCGTCATCTAGGTTTTTTTTTTTTAAGGTGTGCATTTTTACTCAACTGGTCTCAAGTCAGTGTACAGGTAAGCCCTGGCTGCCTCCATCCACTCCCAGGGAGACCAAAAGCCTTCATACATCTCAAGTTGGGGGACAAAAAAGGGGGCCACAAAGGCTGATCATTCAAAACAAAACAAAATAAAAAAGTGTTAAGGCGAAGATTTTTTAAAATTTGCATTACATAATTTACACGAGAGCAATGCTATCACCTCCCCTGTGTGGATGTGGGAGAGGACTGGGCCATTCTCCTTAGAGAGAAGTGGGGTGGCTTTTAGGAGGGCAAGGAACTTCTTGTAACAATGCATCTCATGATATTTGGAATGACTATTTTTAAAAAAAGAACAACGTACAATCAATGTCCTTGGCCACATTGTAGAACTCTGGGGGATGCTCGCTCCAACAGACTGCTGTCACCTTCACCGTTCCAGTTTTTAAATCCTGAGTCCAGCCAAAAAAACAAAAAAAACAAATAAAGCCATGTGAATCTCATATTGTTTTCTGCTCAAGTTAGGTTTTGACAAGAAAGGGTGTAATGTAATTAAGTCACAGTCCGCCTAGAAGCATTTGCAGTGGACAATGGAGGGGCCGGACTCGTCATACTCCTGCTTGCTGATCCATATCTGCTGGAAGGTGGACAGAGAGGCCAGGATAGAGGTGCCGATCCACACGGAGTACTTGCGCTCGGGAGGAGCAATGATCTTGGTCTTCATCGTGCTGGGGGCCGGGGCAGTGATCTCTTTCTGCATCCTGTCCACGATGCAGGCCAGGGTACATGGTGGTGCCACCAGACAGCACTGTGTTGGCGTGCAGGTCTTTGCAGATGTCCACATCACACTTCATGATGGAGTTGAAGGTAGTTTCATGGATGCCACATGATTACATGCCCAGGAAGGAAGGCTGGAAGAATGCCTCAGGGCAGCAGAACCGCTCATTGCCGTTGATGATGACCTGGCCATCAGGCACCTCGTAGCTCTTCTCCAGGGAGGAGATGGAGGCCGCCGTGGCCATCTCCTGCTCGAAGTCCAGGGCAATGTAGCACAGCTTCTCCTTGATGTCACGCATGATTTCCTGCTCAGCCGTGGTGGTGAAGCTGTAGCCGCGCTTGGTGAGGATCTTCATGAGGTAGTCAGTCAGGTCCCAGCCAGCCAGGTCTAGACACAGGATGCCGTGGGGGAGGGCATACTCCCCATAGAAGGGTACAGTGTGGGTGACCCCATCACCGGAGTCCATCACTATGCCAGTGGTACGGCCAGAGGCGAACAGGGACAGCACAGCCTGGATGGCCACGTACATGGCTGGGGTGTTAAAGGTCTCAAACATGATCTGGGTCATCTTCTCGCAGTTGGCCTTGGGGTTCAGGGGGCCTTGGTCAGCAGCACGGGGTGCTGCTCAGGGGCCACACACAGCTCATTGTAGAAGGTGTGGTGCCAGATCTTCTCCATGTCGTCCCAGTTGGTGATGACACCATGCTCGATGGGGTACTTCAGGGTCAGGATGCCTCTCTTGCTCTGGGCCTCGTCACCCACATAGGAATCCTCTGACCCATGCTCACCATCATGCCCTGGTGCCTGGGGCGCCCCACCATGGAAGAGAAGACGGCCCGGGGGGCATCATCACCTGTGAAGCCAGCCTTGCACATGCCGGAGCTGTTGTCAATGACAAGCGCCGCGATATCATCATCCATGGTGAGCTGGCAGCGGGTGTGGACAGGCGGCAGAGCAGCGAGGGCAAGGCTCTGTGCTCACCAGGCAGACATGGTCTTGGCGGTCCATCATCTAGGTTTTAAGCCCCGCATGCATTAGGTATTTGTCCTAATGCTCTCCCTCCCCTTCACCCCCGCCCTGGAAAGGCCCCGGGATGTGATGTTCCCCTCTCTGTGTCCATGTGTTGTCATTATTCAACTCCCACTTATGAGTGAGAACATATGGTGTTTAGTTTTCTGTTCCTGTGTTAGTTTGCTGAGAATGATGGTTTCCAGCTTCATCCATGTCCCTGCAAAGGACATGAACTCATTCTTTTTTAAGGCTGCATAGTATTCCATGGTGTATATGTGCCACATTTTCTTTATCCAGTCTGACATTGCTGGGCATTTGGGTTGGTTCCAAGTCTTTGCTTTAGTAAATAGTGCTGCAGTAAACATACATGTGCATGTGACGTTACAGTAGAATGTTATAATGCTTTGGGTATATACCCAATAATGGGATTGCTGGGTCAAATGGTATTTCTGGTTCTAGATCCTTGAGGAATTGCCACACTGTCTTCCACAATGGTTGAACTAATTTACATTTCCACCAACAGTGTAAAAGTGTTCCTATTTCTCCACAGCCTTGCCAACATCTGTTGTTTCCTGACGTAGAATTGCCATTCTAACTGGCATGAGATGGTATCTCATTGTGGTTTTGACTGGCATTTCTCTAATGATCAGTGATGATGAGCTTTTTTTCATATGTTTGCTGGCTGCATAAATGTCTTCTTTTGAGAAGTGTCTGTTCATATTCTTCACCCACTTTTCGATGTGGTTGTTTGTTTTTTTCTTGTAAATTTGTTTAAGTTCCTTGTAGATTCTGGATATTAGACCTTTGTCAGATAGGTAGATTGCAAAAATTTTCTCCCACTCTGTAGGTTGCCTGTTCACTCTGATGATACTTTCTTTTGCTGTCCAGAGGCTCTTTAGTTCAATTAGATCCCATTTGTCAATTTTGGCTTTTGTTGCAATTGCTTTTGGTGTTTTAGTCATGAAGTCTTTGCCCGTGCCTATGTCCTGAATGGTATTGCCTAGGTTTTCTTCTAGGGTTTTTTATGGTTTCGGGTTTTACATTTAAGTCTTTAATCCATCTTGAGTTAATTTTTGTATAAGGTGTAAGGAAGGGGTCCAGTTTCTGTTTTCTGCATATGGCTAGCCAGTTTTCCCAGTACCATTTATGAAATAGTGAATCTTTTCCCCATTGCTTGTTTTTGCCAGGTTTATCAAAGAGCAGATGGTTATAGATGTGTGGTGTTATTTCTGGCGTCTTGGTTCTGTTCCATTAGTCCATATATCTGTTTTGGTACTAGTACCATGCTGTTTTGGTTACTGTAGCCTTGTAGTATAGTTTGAAGTCAGGTAGCATGATGCCTCCAGCTTTGCTCTTTTTGCTTAGGATTGTCTTGGCTATATGGGCCCTTTTTTTGTTCCATATGAAATTTAAAGTCGTTTCTTTTCTAATTCTGTGAAGAAAGTCAATGGTGGCTTGATAGGAATAGCATTGAATCTATAAATTACTTTGGGTAGTATGACCATTTTCACAATATTGATTCTTCCTATCCATGAGCATGGAATTTTTTTTCCATTTGTTTTTGTCCTCTCTTATTTCCTTGAGCAGTGGTTTGTAGTTCTCCTTGAAGAGGTCCTTCACATCCCTTGTAAGTTGTATTCCTAGGTATTTTATTCCTTTGTAGCAATTGTGAATGGGAGTTCACTCGTGATTTGGCTCTCTGCTTGTCTATTATTAGTATATAGGAATGCTTGTGATTTTTGCACATTGATTTTGTATCCTAAGACTTTGCCGAAGTTGCTTATCAGCTTAAGGAGTTTTTGGACTGAGACAATGGGGTTTCTAAATATACAATTATGCCATCTGCAAACAGAGACAATTTGACTTCGTTTCTTCCTATTTGAATACCCCTTATTTATTTATCTTGCCTGATTGCCCTGGCCAGAACTTCTAATACTATGCTGAATAGGTGTGGTGAGAGAGGGCATCTTTGTCTTGTGCCAGTTTTCAAAGGGAAAGCTTCCAGCTTTTGCCCACTCAGTATGATATTGGCTATGGGTTTGTTATAAATAGCTCTTATTATTTTGAGATATGTTCCATCAATACCTAGTTTATTGAGAGTTTTTTGCATGAAGGCATGTTGAATTTTATTGAAGGCCTTTTCTGCATCTATTGAGATAATCATGTGGTTTTTGTCATTGGTTCTGTTTATATGATGGATTACGTTTATTGATTTGCATATGTTGAACCAGCCTTGCATCCCAGGGATGAAGCCGACTTGATCATGGTGGATAAGCTCTGGATGTGCTGCTGGATTTGGTTTGCCAGTATTTCATTGAGGGTTTGCGCATTGATGTTCATCAGGGATATTGGCCTGAAATTTTGTGGAGTTTTTTTGGTGTGTCTCTGCCAGGTTTTGGTATCAGGATTATGCTGGCCTCATAAAGTGAATCAGGGAGGAGTCCTTCTTTTTCTATTGTTTGGAATAGTTTCAGAAGGAATGGTACCAGCTCCTCTTTGTACCTCTGGTAGAATTCGGCTATGAATCCTTCTGGTCCTGGGCTTTTTTTGGTTGGTAGGCTATTAATTTCTTTCTCAATTTCAGAACTTGTTATTGGTCTATTCAGGGATTCAGCTTCTTCCTGGTTTAGTCTTGGAAGGGTGTATGTGTTCAGCAATTTATCTATTTCTTCTAGATTTTCTAGTTTATTTGCATAGAGGTGTTTATAGTATTCTCTGATGGTGGTTTGTATTTCTGTGGGATCAGTGGTGATATGCCCTTTATCATTTTTTGTTATGTCTATTTGATTCTTCTCTCTTTTCTTCTTTACTAGTGTAGCTAGCGGTCTATCTATTTTGTTAATTTTTTCAAAAAACCAGCTCCTGGATTCATTGATTTTTTGAAGGGTTTTTCGTGTCTCTATCTCCTTCAGTTCTGCTCTGATCTTAGTTATTTCTTGTCTCCTGCTATCTTTTGAATTTGTTTGCTCTTGCTTCTCTAGTTCTTTTTTTTTTTTTTTTTTTTTTAGACAAAGTATCACTCTGTCCTAGGCTGGAGTGCAATGGTGGGATCTCGGCTCACTGCAACCTCCGCCTCCCAGGTTCAAGCTATTCTCCTGCCTCAGCCTCCCGAATAGCTGGGACTGCAGTCACCCACCATCACATCCAACTAATTTTTATATTTTTAGTAGAGACAGGATTTCACCATGTTGGCCAGGCTGGCCTTGAACTCCTGACATCGTGATCCACCCGCCTCAGCCTCCCAAAGTGCTGGGATTACAGGTGTGAGCCACAGCGCCTGGCCGCTTCTCTAGTTCTTTTAATTGTGATGTTAGGGTGTCAATTTCAGATCTTTCCAGCTTCCCAATGTGGGCATTTAGTGCTGTAAATTTCCCTCTAAACTCTGCTTTAGCTGTGTCCCAGAGATTCTGGTACATTGTCTCTTTGTTCTCATTGGTCTCAAAGAACTTCTTTATTTCTTCCTTCATTTCGTTATTTACCCAGAAGCCATTCAGAAGCACGTTGTTCAATTTCCATGTAGTTGTGCGGTTTTGAGTGAGTTTCTTAATCCTAAATTCGAATTTGATTGCACTACGGTCTGGCAAACTGCTATGACTTCCATTCTTTTGCATTTGCTGAGGAGTCTTTTACTTCCAAGTATGTGGCCAGTTTAAGAATAAGTGCCATGTGGCACTGAGTAGAATGTTTATTCTGTTGATTTGGGGTGGAGAGTTCTGTAGATATCTATTGGGTCTGCAGCTGAGTTCAAGTCCTGAATATCCTTGTAATTTTCTGTCTCATTGATCTGTCTAATATTGACAGCAAGGTGTTAAAATCCCCCACTATTATTGTGTGGGAGCCTAAGTCTCTTTGTAGGTCTCTAAGAACTCGTTTTACAAATCTGGGTGCTCCTGTATTGGATGCATATATATTTAGGATGGTTAGCTCTTCTTGTGGCATTGATCCCTTTACCATTATGTGATGTCCTTCTTTGTCTTTTTTGATCTTTGTTGGTTTAAAGTCTGTTTTATCAGAGACTAGGATTGCAACCTACTTGCAAGCAAAAAAAAAAAAAAGTGCTTTTTTTTTGCTTTGCATTTGCTTGGTAAATATTCCTTCATCCCTTTATTTTGAGCCTATGTGTGTCTTTGAACATAACATGGGTCTCTTGAATATAGCACACTGATGGGTCTTGACTTTTTATCCAATTTGCCAGTCTGTGTCTTTTAATTGGGGCATTTAGCCCATTTACATTTAAGGTCAATATTGTTATGTGTGAATTTGATGCTGTCATAATGATGCTAGCTGGTTATTTTGCACATTAGTAGATGCAGTTCCTTCATAGTGTCAATAGTCTCATATTTTGGTGTGTTTTTGCAGTGGCTATTACCAGTTTTTCCTTTCCATATTTAGTGCTTCCTTCAGCAGCTCTTGTAAGGCAGGCCTGGTGGTGACAAAATCCCTCAGCATTTGCTTGTCTGGAAAGAGTTTTATTTCTCCTTTGCTTTTGAAGCTTAGTTTGGCTGGATATAAAATTCTGGGTTGAAAAATTCTTTTCTTTAAGAACATTGAATTTTGGCCCCTACTCTCTTCTGGCTTGTAGGGTTTCTGCAGAGAGATCCACTGTTAGTCTGATGGGCTTCCCTTTGTAGGTGACCTGACCTTTCTCTCTGGCTGCCCTTAACACTTTTTCCTTCATTTCAACCTTGGAGAATCTGATGATTATGTGCCTTGGGGTTGATCTTCTTGAGGAGTACTTTAGTGGTGTTCTCTGTATTTCCTGAATTTCAATGTTGGCACATCTCACTAGGTTGGGGAAGCTCTCCTGGATAATATCACAATTGATTCCATTCTCCCTGTCGCTTTCAGGTACACCAATCAATCATAGGTTTGGTCTTTTCACATAGTCCCATATTTCTTGAAGGCTTTGTTCATTCTTTTTCATTCTTTTTTCTCTAATTTTGTCTTCACACTTTTTTTCAGCATGGTGATCTTCAATCTCTGATATCTTTTCTTCCGCTTGACTGATTCAGCTATTGATAGTTCTGTATGCTTCCTGAAGTTATTGTGCTGTTTTTTTGTTTTTTTTTTTTTTCCAGCTCCATCATGTCATTTATGTTCCTGTCTAAACTGGTTATTCTAGTTAGCAGTTCCTGTAACCTTTTATTAAGGTTCTTAGCTTCCTTGCATTGGGTTAGAACATGCTCCTTTAGCTCAGAGAAGTCTGTTATCACCCACCTTCTGAAGCCTGCCTCTGTCAGTTTGTCAATCTTATTCTCCATCCAGTTTTGTGTCCTTGCTGGAGAGGCATTCTGGTTTTTGGAATTTTCAGCATTTTTGCACTGATTTTTCCTCATCTTCATGGATTTATCTACCTTCGATCTTTGAGGCTGATGACCTTTGGATGGGGTTTTTGTGTGGGGGTCCTTTTTGTTGATGTTTTTGTTGCTTTCTGTTAGCCTTTCTTCTAATAGTCAGGCCTCTCTTCTGCAGGTCTGCTGCAGTTTGCTGGAGGTCCACTCCAGACCCTGTTTGCCTGGATATCACCAGTGAAGGCTGCAGAATAGCAAAGATTGCTGCCTTCTCCTTCCTCTGAAAGCTTTGTCCCAGAGGGGCACCGGCCTGATGCCAGCCAGAGCTCTCCTGTATGAGGTGTCTGTTGACCCCTGTTGGGAGGTTTAATGTGTAGCTTCAGCACATCTTTAACTCTCTAGTCAGCATTGGGGTCAGGGGCCCACTTGAGGGGTCAGTCTGTCCCTTAGCAGAGCTGGTGTGCTGTGCTGGGACAATCCCCCTTGTCAGGATCAGCTGCTGTCTTCAGAGCCAGCAGGCAGGAAAGATTAAGTCTGCTGAAGCTGTGCCCACAGCAGCCCCTCCCCCCAGGTGCTCTGTCCCAGGGAGATGAGCATTTTATCTGTAAGCCCCTGACTAGGGCTGCTGCATTTCCTTCAGAAATGCCCTGCCCAGTGAGGAGAAATCTAGATAAGCACTCTGGCCACAGCCGCTATGCCGCACTGTGGCGAATTCCGCCCAGTCCATACCTCTCAGTCTCCTTAGCACTGTCAGGGGAGAACCGCCTGCTAAAGCCTCAGTAATGGCAGATGCCCCTCCTCCCCCGAAGCGCAATCGTCCTAGATCGACCAGACTGCTGTGCTGGCAGCAAGAATTTCAAGCCAGTGGTTCTTAGCTTGCTGGGCTCTGTGGGAGTGGGACCTGCTGAGTGAAACCACTTGGCTCCCTGGCTTCAGCTCGCTTTCCAGGGGAGTGAATGGTTCGGTCTCGCTGGGGTTCCAGGTGCCACTAGGGTACGAAAAAACTCCTGCAGCTAGCTGGGTGCCTGCCCAAACAGCCACCTAGTTTTGTGCTTGAAACTCAGGGCCCTGGTGGTGTAGGCTCACCAGGAAATCTCCTGATCTGCCGATTGCAAAATCCATGAGAAAAGTATAGTACCCGGGCAGGTAGCACAGTCCCTCATGGCTTCCCTTGGCTGAGGAAGGGAGGTCCCCTGGCTCCTTGCACTTCCTGGGTAAAGCAATGCCCCACCCTGCTTCTGCTCGCTCTCCATGGGTTGCACCCACTACCTAACCAGTCCCAGTGAGATGAACTGGGTACCTCAGTTGGAAATGCAGAAATCACCCACTTCTGCATTGGTCTCACTGGGAGCTGCGGACCGGAGCTCTTTCTGTTTGGCCTTCTTGGCCCCTCCCCTTTATTTTCTTAAGAGTGTCATTCAAAGAGGAGACATTCTAATTTTGATGAAGTTAAATTTACCATTTTTTTCTTTTATATGTTGTGCTTTTTGCATCCTAAGAAATCTTGCTTAACCCAAGGTTTCATTTTCTCCCATGTTTGCTTCTAGCACTTTTATATTATAATTTTAGGTCCATGATCCATTTTTAGTTATTTTGTGTATGTCTGGTATGGTTGACTGTGTCCCCACCCAAATCTCATCTTGAATTATAGTTCCCTTAATCCCCACGTGTCACGGAAGGGACCCGGTGGAGATAACTGAATCATGGGGCAGGTTTTTCCTATGCTGTTCTCATAACAGTGAATACATCTCACGAGATCTGATGGTTTTATAAAGGGCAATTCCCCCGCACATGTTCTCTTGCCTGTCGCCAGGACTTTGCTCCTCATTCGCCTTCAGCCATGATTGTGAGGCCTCCCCAGTCACATGAAACTGTGAGTCAATTAAACTTCTTTCCTTTGTAAATTACGCAGTCTTGGGTATGTCCTTATTAGCAGTGTGAGAACAGACTAATACAATGTTGTGAAGTAAGAGCCAAGTTCTTTTTTTTTTCTATATGGATGTCAGTTTTCCCAAGACAATTTGTGGCATAGATGATCCTTTCCCTGTTTAATTATCTTGGCCGTTTTGTCAAAAACCAATTGACTATATATATGCAGGTTTGTTCCTTGGCTCTCCACCCTGTCCCACTGATTTATATGTCTCACGATATCCATGCCCCCTTTTCACTACAAAGCGTTCTCTCTTCTTCCCACAGGTTTAAACCTTATCAGCAGCCCTAATCTCTAATCTCTGCCTCTTCAGGTCACAGGAGTCTCCTCATGCTCTTTTCTTTCTCTACCTAGTGATGTCATAGTCTAGCAATTGCTCCCAGATAGAGAGCCAGGGCAAATGGGGCTTACCCCAGGCATTTTCTTTTCCTCAAGGATCACAATCCTGGACTGTCTTGTTTAATGCCTGAAAACAGTTGCCTCATATGTTTCATCTAGTTTTATGTTTGTTTATGGCAGGAAGGCGAGTCCATTGCCAGTTATTGCATCTTGACCAGAGTTAGAAGTTACAGCTTTGGCTCCTAACCATAAGTTGTAGTGCCTCCTAAAGCTGAATGAAACCTTGCAGGAACTCTGAGCAGCAGCAGCAGCAGCAGCAGCAAGAGCAGCAGCTACAGCTTGTGAGTTCTCCAGCAGAGGCTGAAGCGTGTCACTTTTGTTAGTATGCTTAAGGCTGCAAAAATTGAAGTGGCATAGGGTATGCATTAAAAATTCTCAAGAAGGATTTAATCATCTCTTAGAATTCCATGAAGACTGGAAGAGGTTTCTTTTGGTCAGTTTATCTGCTTCTTTATATGAACACAAATGCGTAGGTGTTTACTAACTATCCGATTACTTCCCCAAATTCAAGGCTACCAAAAGTTCTAGGTAACCATAAAAAGGGCTGTAAATCACAGCCCTTGTGATTTTGAGGTAGGGCCCAAAAGCATGACGCAGGTCTAAACATCCTAGCAAGGACATACATGAAACCATACATAGTATTTTCTTGGGCTTCAGGTTTACTGACAGAACTCGTTGAACCAGATAATAGCTGGCTACTCCCGGAAGGCAAGGTTGAGATGAACTGAGGCTTCATAGCTACAAGTTGGTACAGTCATTTCCGGTGAGTATGTATGTAGGTTTAGATAAGACAATGTTGACTATAGAGTTAAAGATGTGCTGAAGCTGCACATTAAATCAGGGGGTAAGTTAGCCTATGAACCCAAAACTGATTGAACCTAAAAATGGTGAGCGGTTTTTGCAGATCTTGGTGGACAATGGTAAGGTAAGTGGTCCCTTTCAGATAATGCCAGCAGCCTAAATCATTTTTTTTTAAAATTTAAGCTTGAGAATAAGTTTCCAAAAACAAAGAAGGTACAGGGCAATAAACAAAAGGATTTTTCAACAGACTAAAATAAAACCTCTACCAAGTATGTTAGTTCTTGGGCAGCACGACCTTCAGGACAGCAACAGATTGGTCCATCAAGAGGGCACGGTGGTTCAAGAGGGCACGGTGGTTCATGCTTGTAATCCCAATACTTTGGGGGCCCAAGGCAGGAATATCACTTGAGGCCAGGAGTTCAAGACCAGCCCAGGCAATATAGCAAGACTCCATCTCTACAAAAAAATTTTAAAACTTAGCCAGGCATGGTGGTGCATGCCTATTGTCTCAGCTGCTTGAGAAACTGAGTCAAGAGGATCACTCAAGTCCAGGAGTTCAAGGCTGCAGTAAGCTATAATCATTCCACTGCACTCCAGCCTGGGTGACAGACAAAGACCCCGTCTCAAAAAAAAAAAAAAAAAAAAAAAAAGAGAGAGAGAGAGATACCAAAGACCTACTGAGTCTCTGTTAACAAATGTTTCTTAGACACAAGCAGGGGAAAATTAGCTCCTTTAGGGACAACATAAGTCCACCTAGCTATGCCCTGAAATAAAGCCCACTTGGTGTTCAAGAATGTCAGTCCCTGAAAAGAAACAGAGTGGCTAAAATTATGGGTGCAGTGTCAAACAGAATCCTACTGGAAGCCACCTCTGCCACTTAATAGCCATGTGGTATTGGACAATATATTTACTCTCTGGAAGCCTCTATTTCCTCATTTGTAAAATGAGGAAAACATTTACTGTGAGAACTAAAGGAGATGGTATATTTAAAATATTTGGCCAAGACCCTGGACCGTAGTAAGCATTCCATAAGGGGTAGCTGCGATTATTTTTACACAGTATTAGAGTCAGACCCCTCCCCACTCAGGACTACTTGCTGTTGGTGTTGATTAGTAAAGCAAAGTCTTTGGGAAAGTCTGAATCTCTCTGTCTAGAGTCCTCGTCTCCCTTGGCTCTGAAGCCCAGGTCTCCATGGTATTCTTTAGATTCTTCATTCCCCAAGCAAAGTAGCTGTCCAGTCTTACCCCAAACAGTCTGCTATGGTGTGGATGTTCCCCAAAAATTTATGTTGAAACTTAATTGCCAATGTGATACTATTAAGTGAGGCCCTGGCTGGGTGTGGTGGCTCACACCTGTAATCCCAGCAATTTGGGAGGCTGAGGCAGGTGGATCACCTGAGGTCAGGAGTTCAAGACCAGTCTGGCCAACATGGTGAGACCCTATCTCTACAAAAATACAAAAATTATCTGGGCATGAGGTGGATGCCTGTAATCCCAGCTACACAGGAGGCTGAGGCCGGAGAATTGCTTGAACCCAGGAGGCGGAGGTTGCAGTGAGCCAAGATGGCGCCATTGCACTCCAGCCTCAGTGACAAGAGCAAAACTCCATCTCAAAAAAAAAAAGAAAGAAAAGAAGTGAGGCCTTTAAGAGATGACTAAGTCATGAATGGGATCAGTGACCTTATGTAAGGGATAGTGGGAACTAGCGTTTGCCCCTTTTGCCCTTCTGCTTTCTACCATGTGAGGACACAGTGCTTCTCCTCTCCAGAGGATGCGGCAGCAACACAGCATCTTGGAAGCAGACAGACTGGGTCCTCACCAGACAGTGAATCTGCCGGTGCCTTGATCTTGGACTTCCCAGCCTCTAGAACTATGAGAAATAAATTTCTGTTGTTTATAAACTACTCAGTCTCAGTCTCAGTCTCAGGTATTTTGTTATAGCAGCACAGACTAAGAATCTTTTTTTTTTCTTTACAAGATGGAGTCTTGCTCTGTCGCCCAGGCTGGAGTGCAGAGATGTGATCTCAACTTACTACAATGTCTGCCTCCCAGGTTCAAGTGATTCTTGTGCCTCAGCCTTCCAAGTAGCTGGGATTACAGGCACACACTACCATGCCCAGCTAATTTTTGTATTTTTAATAGAGATGGGGTTTCATCATGTTGGCCAGGCTGGTTTCAAACCCCTGACCTCAGGTGATCCACCTGCCTCAGCCTCCCAAAGTGCCGGGATTACAAGAATGAGCCACAGCGCCCGGTCAGAATTTTTAATTCAAGTCATTCCCTCACAGGTCTATGCCTTCTCAAAACCCTACATGACTCTTTCTAAGCCTCAGTTTTTTCTTTAAGTGGGGATAATAATGCCTGTTTTTCCTACTTCACAGGATTGCTATGGGGATCAGATATTATTATATAGGTGAAGTGAAACTTCACAGAGAAATGGGAGACTTAAGTCAAAATGATTGACTCAACTCAAGAAGCAACATCTGAAGAGATGCCGGTGCCTTGACCTTGGGCTTCCCAGCCTCTAGAACTATGAGAAATTAATTTCTGTTGTTTGTAAACTATTCAGTCTCAGTCTCAGCTATTTTGTTATAGCAGCGCAAACAAACTAAGAATCTTTACCCCTTTTGAATCTGGGGAGATGCTGGTTCTTGAGTTGAGTCAACCATTTTGGAAAATAAGAAAAGCATATCTTTCAGGAAAGAGCAAGCAAGTGAGCACAATTCAGGCCACCCACCACAGCACTGGAAGAGGAGAAGAAAAGACAACCTAGCTACCAACTACCAAAATGGTCCAAGACCAAGATAGGGTGCATAGCATGTGGTCAACTCTGTATCTAGAACCCAAGCAGTTAACTAGAAGGCTGGGAAATGAGATCATCCAGCTGTTCACTCAGTGTGCTTCAGAGAAGAGGTGCTTTCCACAACAGAAGGGCTGCAAAGAGGGCAGGTAGAATCTCTTGGTGTAGGTGTTCTAACTGCAAACAAAATGCCACCCAGATGCCTCAAGCAGCAGTAGCAGCATGATGTACTGAAATAATCTAGGGGCAACTAGAGCACCCACGGAGTGGCTGCTAAGAAGCATGTCAGGATGTGTAGGAACTGGAGGTTTGTAAGACAGCCCCAGGGAATAGCAGACTTATTATTTCATCTCAGGTATTACATATGTGAAATAAGTATATGTTTTTGCATATGCTACATATGCAGATATGTTTTGCGTATGCTACATATGCAGATATGTTTTGCGTATGCTACATATGCAGATATGTTTTGCGTATGCAAATATGCAGATATGTTTTGCGTATGCAAATATGCAAACAAGGCAAAATGTATACATTTATACATATAGTTGCAATAAGGTTATGAAAAATTGAATTAACAATTAAGTTGTAACAAAACATTTGCAAAAATAAACTTTCAGTGGATTAAAAAATGACGTTTTTATATAATTGTAAATTCTATAAAGACATTACTTTTTACATTTTAACATCATTGTTTTGTAAATCTGAATAAAGTTTTTGCCAATGACAAAGTATACATGGTTACTCAACTTCCCCAGTGAGCCTGTTTCTATCATTATCATGTGCACAAAAATTGTCACCATGTGTAACTTGGAGGTGAAATTATTTACCCCTCTTCTGAGTGTCTGAATTTTTTTTTTAAGTCAGAAAGATCTCTTCATGAGAATTGTTTCAAAAAAAAGATCATATGAGGCTGGGTGTGGTAGCTCAAGCCTGTAATCCCAGCACTTTGGGAGGCCACAGCGGGTGTATCGCTTGAGCCCAGGAGTTTGAGACCAGCCTGGGTAACATGGTAAAACCTCGTCTCTACAAAAAATACAAAAATTAGCCAGGCGTGGTGGTGGGTGCCTGTAGTCCCAGGTACTCAGGGGGCTGAAGTGGGAGGATCACTTGAGCCTGGGAGGTCAAGGCTGCAGTGGGCTGAGATGGCACCACTACACTCCCGCCTGAGACTCTGTCTCAAAAATAAATAAACAAATAAATAAAGATTATATGCTTAACCAATAGGAGTAAGTCATTGAATAGTTATTGATATTATGAGATTATTGTAAATGTAAGAGTAATAATAATATTGTGGTTATTTTTTAAGTTCTCTTCTAGTTATACATACAGAACTATATATGGGTAAAATTATATGAGATCTGGGATTTGCTTCAAAATAATAAAGGATGGAAGAAGTAAATGAGGGTGTAAATGAAATGAGATTGGTCTGGAGTTGATAATTGTCGAAGATGAGAAATGGGCATAAAGGGGTTCATGATATTATTCTATTTTTGTATAGTGTTTCCATTTTTTCATAATAAAATGATTTTTAAAAGTAAGGACATGTCTTCAAATATTTAAGGAGCCACAGCATAGAAAAGGGCTTAGATTCAATGAGTAGAAATCTCAGGAGGAAGTTTGGTTCAGTTAACCAAGAAGGAAATGTCGTGCGCCTTGAGAGGTCATCACTAGGAAGTGATAACGACTTGATGGTTCTAGGCAATAATCTAGACAATTGATGGCAGCTAACATCACAGATAGGTAACCAGACTTTATATGCCTCCTGACAGAAGTATGCAACACGGTCTATGAAGTGCTATTTTAAAAATAGATTCATTGTAAAAAAAAAAAATAGCTTTATTGAGTATATTAGTTTGCTGCTGTAACAAACGTCCATAAACTTAATGGCTTCAGACAACACGAACTTATTATTTTGCAGTTTTGTGGATCAGAAGTCCAATATGGGTTTCACTGGACTAAAATTAAGGTGTCAGCACGCTATACCCTTTTCTGGAAGTTCTAGGGGAGAATCCACTTCCTTGCTGCTGGCAGAATTCAATTCCTTGTAGATGCAGAGCCAACATCCCCATTTTCTTGCTGACTGTAACATGAGGGCTGTTCCCAGCTTCTAGAAGCTGTTGTTTTCCTTCACTCACAGCTTCTACCTTCAAAGTCAACTCAAATCCCTCTCCAGTGGCATCCTTATGGTCAACTTTTCTGCCTCCTCTTCCACTTTTAAGGGCACTTGTGATTACATTGAGCCCACCCAGATAGTCCAAGATAATCTCTCTATTTTAAGGTTAGCTGATTAACAAACTTAATTCCATCTGTAACCTTAATTCCTTTTTTGCCATACAGGGAACATATTCATTCACAGGTTCTGGGGATTAAGACTTGAATATCTTTTAGGGTCATTATTCTGCCAACCACATTGAGGTACGATTGACACATAAAAAATTGCAATATTTAAAGTGACAATTTTGACACATGTACAAGCCTGTGAAAAGATGTCACAACAATCAACATAATGAACATGTCCATCACACCCCAAAGTTTCCTGGTGCCCATTTGTCTTAATTTATTCAGGCTGCTATAATAAAATACCTCAGATAGGATGATTTATAAACAATAGAAATGTATTACTTACAGTTCTGGAGGCTGGGAAGTCCAAAATCAAGACACCGGCAGATTTGGTATCTGGTGGGGACTCTCTGCTTCATAGATGGCACCTTTTTGCTGTGTCCTTACACGCCAGAAGGAGTGAACAAGCTCCCTTGGGCCTCTTTTATAAGGGCACTAATCCCTTAATGAGGACAGAGCCCTCATTACCTAATCCCCTCCCAAAGACCACACCTCTTCATATTATTGCATTGGGAATTAGGTTTCAACCTAACATTCAGCACCCTTTGAAATCCCTACCTCTTTTTCCTTCCTCCCCGACTCCATCCCCCAGGTAGCCAGCCACCATCTGATTTCTCTCATTATAGATTACCTTGCATATTCTAGAATTTTATGTAAGTGGAATCACACAGTATATACTTACGGGACCTGGCTTTTTTCACTTAATAATTATTTTGAGATTTATCTATATTTTTATGTATCTCAATATTTCATTTCTTCTTTGTTGTTATCGTGATTGTTAAGTAGTATTTCATTGTCTGGATGTACCACAATTTGTTTGTCCATTAATCTCTTGATGAACCATTGAGTTGTTCTCAGGTTTGAGCTATTTCAAATAAAGCTGTTAGGACAGGCACGGGGGTTCACGCCCATAATCTCAGCACTTTGGGAGTCTGAGGCAAGCAGATCACTTGAGGTCAGGAGTTCAAGACCAGCCTGCCCAACATGGTGAAACCCTGTCTCTACTAAAAATACAAAAATCAGCCAGGTACGGTAGCATACACCTGTAATCCCAGCTACTTGAGAGGCTGAAGTGGGAGGATTGCTTGAACCCAGGAGGCGGAGGTTCCAGTGAGCCAAGATCACACCATTGCACTCTAGCCTGGGTAACAAGAGTGAAACTCTGTCTCAGAAAAACAAACAAACAAACAAAAACAAAAACAAAAAGAATAAAGCTGTTATGAACACATTCATGTATAGGTCTGCCTAGACACATCATGTTCTCATTTCTTTTGGGTAGATAACTAGGAATGGTCATATAGTAGCTATATATTTAACTTTTTTAAAAGCTTTCAAACTATTTTCCAAAGTATTTGCACCATCTTATGTTCCACCAGCAGTGTATGAGAATTCCAGTTACTCCACATTCTTGCCAACACTTGGTATGGTCAGTCTTTTTTCATTATAGCCATTCTAATTAGATTACTAATTAGACAGTGATGTTTCATTGTGCTGTTAATTTGTTTTTAACATAAAAATTTAAATACATTAATGCAAGTAATTTTCATGATTAATTTCATAATTTTTTACTAATGTAATCATCATTAGTTGATTTTTATTAATTAATTAGTTTAAATAATTAAAATCAGATCATTTACTAATGACTAATGATGAGGATCTTTTCAGGTATTTACTTGCCACCTATATATCTTCTTTGGTGAAACATATCTGTTCATATCTTTTATGCATTTTTAAAGTTGGGTTGTTTGTTTCTGTATTATTGACTTTTGAGAGTTATTTATACATTCTGGATATAAACCCTTGCCAAAAGCAATCAAACCTGAAGGATTAAGCCTCTGATCTAACTACTGGCTTACAGGAAATATAGGGGACCAAACAACAGGTTAGATCAGTGGTCCCCAAACTTTGCAGCATGAGGGACCAGTTTTATGGAAGACAATTTTTCCACAGATGCAGGCAGGGAGGAGGGATGGTTTCAGGATGAAACTATTCCACGTCAGATCATCAAGCATTAGATTCTCATACAGAGCATGCAATCTGATCCCTCACATGTGAAGTTCACAATAGGGTTCATGCTCCTATAAGAATCTAATGCTGCCACTGATCTGACAGGAGGCAGAGCTCAGGCAGTCATGCTCATTTGCCCGCCACTCACCTCTTGCTGTGCGGTCCCATTCCCAATAGGCCATGGACCCGTGGGTTAGATGACACCCAGGAGACACAATTAGAAAAATCCAAAAGATGAGAAACTCTATAGGTCACATGGTCCCATTTCTTCAAAAGCACCTTGCAAAGGAAAGAGGGAGTGAGAGAAGGACATAGGAAGAGCACACAGATCAAGAGACTGTGTCTGCACTTTATTTGAATCCTGATTTAAATATTAAACTATGGGGAGAGGGAGAGAGACGAGAACTGAATTGGGGAAATGCAAACACTGACTGGATATTTGATGATAGTAAGGAATTATTGTTTTTTGTCACTGCAAGGATAATGTGAAATTTCTTCAAAATAATCAATAGCCAGTGGGAGCGAGTACAAGTAAGGATATAGATGAAATGATGTCCATGCACTAGTAGTTGAAGCTGTGATGGATACGTGAAAGATCATGATGCATTTACTTTTGAATATATTTGAATTTTATGTTATTAAAAAATTTTTAAACAAAACAAATCAAAAAAAGTAATTATTTCATTTCACTCCAGCAGACTAGCATAGACAAGCTGAAAATAATGAGCCAATGAGAATCCATCTAAGAAAGTTATATAAAAATAGCAAAATAAACTCAAAGAAAGCAGAAGGAAGGAAATAATTTAAAAAAATACAAATCGTAAACAAGTACACAAGACAGAAGAACAACAGAGTCAAACTTGGCCCCTTTGGAAACCCCAGTCAAATGATGAACCTCTGATGATAATGATCAAGAATAAAAAAAGAATGTTCAAATAATCAACATTGTAAATGAAGACGGAAACATCTTAATAGAAACTGAAGACATGAAAGATATTTTAAAAGGATGCTTTGAACAAGTTTACGCCAATGAATTTTCCAATTTAGGTGAACTTGGCTAATTCCTAGTACAGTACAATTTACCAAGCTAATTGATGAATAATTAGAAAACCAATAGGATTCTAAGATGTACAACACCCCTACTAAGAAAAGTATAAGCCATTATTGAGAAAAATTAAGAATGATGTAATAAATGAAAGGATAAAATTGTAAGACTGAATATTTGAAATATAGTCATTTCCCCAAAATTGATCTATATATTCAATATTATCTCAACCAAAATCCTAACAAGTATTTGTGCATGTGTATGTGCATGCACAAGTGTGTGTGTGAACTGACAAATTGGTTCTAAAATATATCTGGAAATACGAAGTGACACAAATAGCCAAAACAATATTTTAAAAGAAGTACAACTTGAAAATGCATATTACTAAGTGAAAAAAGTCAATATGAAAAGGCTACATACTGTATGATTCCAACTATATGACATTCTGGAAAAGGCAAAACTATGGAGACGGTAAAAAAATCAGAGGTTGCCAGGGGTTAGGGAGGAGGGATGAATAGGTAGGGGGAAAAAGTAAATTATTTTAAAATAAACAATGACTTAGAACGTTTACTGCCCAAATACACTCACTGAAAAATTACCAAAGGACAGAAATGAATAAGGAAGCTGGGCATGGTGGCTCAATGTCTGTAACCCCAGCACTTTGGGAGCCCAAGGCCGGTGGATCACTGGAGGCCCAGGTGTTCGAGACCAGCCTGGCCAATATGGCAAAACCTCATCTCTACAAAAAATACAAAAATTAGCCAGGTGTGGTGGCTCACGCCTGTCATCCCAGCTACTCGGGAAGCTGAGGTGGGAGCATTGCTTGAGCCCAGGAGGTCAAGGCTGCAATGAGCCATGATCACACCAGTGCACTCCAGCCTGGGTGACATAGTAAGACTCAGTTTCAAAAAAAAAAAAAAAAAAGGAAAGAAAGAAGGAAGGAAGATAGAGAATACAAAAAATAAGAATGAACAGAAATATTGGTAATAGATGATAACACAGTAATGTGACACATAATGACATTTCAATCAACAATGGACTGCAATACAACAGTGGTCCCATAAAATTGTAATGAAGCATATATAGAAATCTGACATGTGGCATTTGATATTGGCATTGCAGATCAAGTGGGGGAAATGATCAATATTCAGTAATAGCGCTGGGACATTTGATTTTCCATATTTAAAACTACAAATAAATTTAAAAATACCATCTAGGTTTTTGTAAGTACACTCTTTGATATTTGCACAATGACGAAATCACCTAACAACTAATTTCTTGGAACATATCCCTGTCATTAAGTGATGCATGACCATATAGCTAAATATAAAAATGTATTGACCACTAGTAGTCAATTAACAATAATAATAATGGGGCTGGGCGCGGTGGCTCACACCTGTAATCCCAACACTTTGGGAGGCCAAGGCGGGTGGATCACTTGAGGTCAGGAGTTTGAGACCAGCATGGGCAACATGGTGAAACCCTGTCTCTACTAAAAATACAAAAAAAATTAGCTGGGCGAGGTGGCGCACACCTGTAGTCTCAGCTGCTTGAGAGGCTGAGATATAGGAATCACTTGAACCCGGGAGGCAGAGGTTGCAGTGAGCCGAGATCATACCACTGCACTCCGGCCTGGGTGACACACTGAGACTCTGTCTCAAAAAAAAAAAAAAAAAAAAAGTAATAATAATAATGGGCTTTGTAGGTTTAAAAACAAACTGAACCAAATACCAATATCAGACTAAGTATGGGAGTGCAGTTTGGAAGGAAGTTAAAATGCACTAAATTCTTGCCTCATTCAGGAAGAGGATATAAATACTGATTAACTTTAAACTTTGTTAGGAAAAAAGTGTATGGATGTTAAAAATTTAAGGAAACCACCAAAATATTGCACCTAGAATTATAATAAGAAAACAATTTCTATTAAATAAGACAGAAAAAAAAGCATGAGAAAAAGAAAACACAAAATTAGATAGTAGTGACAAGTCTAAATACATTAATAATCACTATAAATGTAAATGGTAAATATGCTAATTAAAAGATAGACTCTTAGATTGGATTTTAAAGTTCCAGTTAAATGATCTTTTTGTTTGTTTGTTTTTTGAGACAGAGTCTCGCTCTGTCACTAGGCTGGAGTGCAGTGGCGCAATCTCGGCTCACTGCAATCTCTGCCTCCCGGATTCAAGCGATTCTCCTGCCTCAGCCAGGTAGCTGGACTAGAGGCGCGCACCACCACGCCCAGCTAATTTTTGTATTTTTAGTAGAGATGGGGTTTCACCATGTTGGCCAGGATGGTCTTGATCTCTTGACCTCGTGATCCTCCCGCCTCGGCCTCCCAAAGTGCTGGGATCATAGGCATGAGCCACCGCGCCCAGCCTAAATGATCTTTGTAAAACATACACCTTACCACTTATAAAAAGAGAATTGATATCACAATTTTAAAAAATCACATAATTTAAAGAAATAGCAATAAAAGAAATAAAGAAGGATATTTCATATTTAACCCACCAAGAAGACACAACAAAAAATGTCATGGAAAACATTTATAAAAATTAGATTAAAGAACTTTCTCTTCCCTCGAACTTCGCTTATTTCATTGCTCTGTACATTTCTTTGAACAGTTTGAGATTTTTGTCCTTCATATGTCTCTCTATATTTAAATATAGTAGAGTACTAAAATACATTTTGGCATAAAAATGATTCAGGAACTTTGAGGAATCAATACTAAGAAAGACAATGAAAGATAAGCAAAGCCAGGGGCCTCTTACTCCCTGTAGAGAGAGGAGGCTAGATCACGGCAACTCCCATGCACGCACAATGCGTTCATTAGCGTATAGTGCTATGGGGTGCAGGGGAAGGAGCTAGCTCTCACTAGAAGGGATCAGAACGCTGGGCGCGGTGGCTCACGCCTGTAATCCCAGCACTTTGGGAGGCCGAGTTGGGTGGATCACGAGGTCAGGAGATCGAGACCATCCTGGCTAAACAGTGAAACCCCGTCTCTACTAAAAATACAAAAAATTAGCCGGGCGTGGTGGTGGGCGCCTGTAGTCCCAGCTACTCCGAAGGCTGAGGCAGGAGAATGGCGTAAACCCGGGAGGCGGAGCTTGCACTGAGTGGAGATGGTGCCACTGCACTCCAGCCTGGGTGACAGAGCGAGACTCTGTCTCGAAAAGAAAAGAAGGGGGTCAGAAAAGGGCTTTCTGGAAGAAGTGGTATGGTAGGCAGAATTCTAAGAATGACCTCCCCTCTCCCTCCGCCCCGCCAATGTCCCCTCACCCTCGTGTAATCGCTTCCCCTTTGAGTACGGACAGACTCTGTGGATATGAAGAGATATCACTTCCAGGATAATGTTGTCTTACATGGCAAAGTGAGGGCTTGTCCAGGTGGGCCCAATCTAATCACATGAATCATTTTAAAAGCAGAGTTTTCTTCAGCTGGTGGTAGAAGTCAAGGAAATTCAGTGTGAGGGGGGATTTGACTTGAGGAAGGTCCTCTGTTGCTGAGATGGAAAAGGCCCCTGGAAAGACCTGGAGCAACTCCTGCCCAACAGCGGGCAAGGAGACAGGGACCTCATTTCTACTGAATCTGGCCAACAACCTGGAGGAGCTTGGAAGCAGATTCTTGCCCAGAGTCTCCAGGTAATAGCACAACCCAACTGACACCTTGATTTCTACCTCGTGAGACCCTAAGCAGAGAACCCAGTTGAGCCTGCTATGACTTCTGACCTCTGGAACTAAAAGGTAATAAAAGGCTGTTGGTTTAAGCCACTGTCCTAGTCCACTTGTGCTACAATAAACAGAATACCTGATACTGGGCATTTTATAATGAACAGAAGCTTTTTGGCTTACAGTTCTGAAGGCTGGGGAGCCTAAGGTCAAGGCACCAGCAGGCTTGGCATCTGGTGAGGCCACTCTTCTTCCAAGATGGTGCCTTTCCCGCTGTGTCCTCTGGAGGGGAGGAAGGCTGGATCACGTGGCAGAAAGTGGAAAGGCCAGGAGAGCCAGCCCACTCCTGAAAACTCTTTCATTAAGACATTAAACCCACCTATATGTGTGAAGCCCTCGTGGCCTAATCACCTTTTAAGGCCTTACCTCCCAATACCATTACAATGGCCATTAAATTTCAACAGGCATTTTGGAGGGGACAAACATTCAAACCACAGCAGCCACTACATTTATGGTAATTTGTTACACAGCAATAGAAACGAGTACAGGTTACATTTGAACTGTCCCTTGAGGGATGGATTGCATTTCAAAGTATAGAGAAGAAGAGGAAGAAGCTCTTTAGACAGAATTCCAATTGGGCATTTTTCAGTCTCCTAGATAATGAAGCCTTCATTTATTGAGTGCTTGCAATTTATAGAGCATATCTATGATATCATTTTACTAACTTCTCACAACTCTGTGAAATAGTTATTTATTCTATCTCCACTTTACAGAGGAAAAAAACAACAGTCAAAAAGGTAAAGTAACCTGAGTCAGTTTCATTCCAAATCCCACCCTTTTTACTACATAAGCCTGACCTGCCTGGGGGCTTGGTGGCTGAAGAGTGATATGCCACCGAGGAGACAGGTCAGCACCGTTTCCTTTGGGTCAACGGCCCTTAATCTCTTACCTCAACCTCGTGATTACATGGGGTTTTCCATGTTTGTTTTCTAGAACAGAATCAAATGGTTTGCTTAAATCATTGCAGATCAATAAACACGTTAACTCTAAAACAAGTGCACACAGTGTGACATTACCTCCCATCTCCACCTGTTTACTCTGTTTCCTGAGATGACTCATCCTAGCTGGTCCTCACCCATGTATCAGCCTGCCAGCAACCCTGAGGGCATTCATTCACCCTGAACTGTACCTACTTCCATCCTCTGGGATTTCCACTTGAAAGACCTTCTGCCTCAGTGTCCACACATTGCAGGCTCACTCTGTAAGGGGGTTGCAGTGGGACTAAAAGGGGATCTCCACCATGTGATTGTCTTTTTTTTTTTTTTTTTTTGACACGGAGCCTTGCTCTGTCATCCAGGCTGGAGTGCAGAGGCACCATCTCGGCTCTCTGTAACCTCCCCCTCCCTGGTTCAAGCGCTTCTTCTGCCTCAGCCTCCTGAGTAGCTGGGACTATAGGTGTGCACCATCACACCCGGGTAATTTTTGTATTTTTAGTAGAGATGGTTTCACCATGTTGGCCAGGCTGGTCTCGAACTCCTGAGCTCAAATTATCCTCCTGCCTCGACCTCCCAAAGTACTGGGATTACAGGTGTGAGCCACAGTGTCCGGCCTACCATGTGATTTTCTAAGATGTTCTTAGGGAAACATATTCACGCACACATACACACTCCTGCAACATGGTGTATGTAATGCTGGAAGTAGTGTCAGAGATTAGGCATTAATGAAGAGTCCGTGAGTGAGACCAGAGAAATGTGAGCTAAAGATTCACAATGGAAGCAATGGTCAAGGGTAATGACCTGGCCCACTCTTTGTAGCAAAGCTACCTACTACTTTTGTGAATGAAGCAACTGGAAATCAGACAACGCCAGGCATGGTGGCTCACACCTGTAATCCCAGCACTTTGGGAGGCCGAGGCGGGAGAATCATTTGAGCTCAGGAATTCAAATGAGGGGAATACAAGGTGTGTTGCAGGAGTTTGTGTATTCTCTAGAATGTTTCTGTAGAATGACTTTCCCTTCTTCACTGTGGCTGCAGAGAAGACAGTAATCAGGGCTTCTGGGAAAGGGGATCATGTTGATTTCCCAACATAAATAACAGACTAGTCAACTCGGAAAAAAATGCAGGGAAGCTGAAATCCTTCCCAAGCTCCTGATCTAATAAACAGTATTAGCTGAGACAGTAATCTACCCCTCAAATTCTGCAACATTTGACTGCATCATCTGCCAGGCCAACAGAAATAGCCCTTGACTGTAGCATTAATCAGTGGCACTAAAGCCATCTAAAAAAAGAATGTGTCTGAGAGGAACTGAGCTAGGAAGAAAAAATAGATACAAGGAGAAAAAAGTTGTCAAAAGCATCTAGCCCCGTCTGAGACTCTGCATCTGGGGTCACTGAGCACACAGCCCCGTCACTGGAGAAGTATTCTCTGCTGAGAAGAGATTTTCCATCAGGCTTTAGGGGAACGCAGGTGACGTATACCCTACAGCCATGGTGCTTTCCTTTCCGGTTTCGTGCTTAGCAAAGAGCCTTCTGATTAATGATGCGTCACCCGAGAGCCCGTCCACTAGAAATGATGGCAATGTTCCTCCTAAGGGCACAGATTGGTGACCCAGGCAATCTGTCACTGTAAGGGGAAATCCCTATTGCAAATCATTCTGCTGGAATTCTCATGAACATGTCTACAGTCAGCTCAGCACACAGCAGGGTGGATGAAGTTTCCTTCATGAAATCCAGGCTCAGAACCTAAAAAAATCCAAGGGTTGAGCCAAGCCCTTCAGAGGTATCACTTGGGGCCCGTGTGTGACCCATTAGATTCCCATTAGTAACAACCCCACCCCTCCAAAGAACCCCTTTTCACATCAGAATGCTTAGAAGTCACACCTGTGTCGTAATGATACCATTTGCAAAGACCTTGCTTGGAAGTAATTTTTCAGTATTTGGTTGCCCACGAAAATATCTGATTTTTTTTTCCTTCCACCCACAATGAATGTAGTCCATAACACATACAAATACACACACACATTTTCACTCTTCCTCCTGCTTTACCATTTTTACACATCTCTGCATCAGGACCCAAACTTGAGCGCTCAGGATCTCAACCACAGTCTCCACCACAACTCATATGTACAGTCATTAGTAAAAAGTTACAGACAAGTCCCAGACTGTCCAAGTGAGACCTCATGTAGTTGAGCCCTAGTCTCAACTCTTCAGGCCACTGATGTCTAGAGCAGGACCCCGTTCCATCCTCAGCTCACCCTTCGAAGTTGTTGTGCCTCTGTTAGCTCCCTGGCTGTGCTTTTGCTTCTTCTATGAGGCTGCCTGCTCCAGGAACACATCCTGTTGCCTTCTGGCTCAACCAGGATGTGGCTCAAACCCTTCTTGGCTTAAGCCCCCTTCCCTACTCCCAAGAAATCTCCCAACCCCTCCTCTTTCTCACCTTGGCCTTGGGAATGGGAACACAGACACTACAAAACGTGGACTTGTCCTTTTCAAGAGGATGATGGTAATAAACAGTGACTACAATGAGTACTTTTAGCCTCAAGGGCCTTCTAAAACAGCCCAAAGCATGGAGATTGGGTTCATTATTACACAGCTGTCAGAATGATCTTCCCGGCACAGATCAGATACGCCTTAAAGGAATATTATCGCCTTCAGAAAAAAGATGTCCAGAGCACTTTGCCTGGTGATCAACGTCCTGCATGGTCTCACCCAAACTATCATCCACATCATGTGCCTCCTGGTTCCACTTCGCACCATTGCTGACCAAACTGAGCTACACTGTTGACGTTTTCCTAAACAGATCCCAGCCAGCCCTTTCTCAGATCTTTGTTCATACATTCTCTTCCCCTGGCGTAGTCAGGCAGCATTTTGTATACGAAGCTCATCCCTTTAAGGCACCTACTGTGCACCAAAAGACAGCAGAGGTGAGAGCCACAAACAGCCTCCAGAATCCTGTTTCCCAGCAGTCAGTCACACCTGGGAGCACGCTCTCAGGCACCCTTTAAGAGCACACTCCCAGATAATCCCCAGCTACTACCAAGAAGCCTGTGCCTGTTTCCCCTCTTGGAAAGTTTCCATTTTTGTAGACTTTTTGGGTCTTGGCTTGGGCTCTGCCTTTGTTATTTTTCTCTTCTACCGTGCCCATCTAAGCTTCAGTATTAGGTACTCCCAGCCCCCCAGCACTGAGAGTTATGACAAGAATTCCACAGGTCTGCATCCTCCCCATCCTTCCAGGCCCTGCTCAAATCCCACCTCCCCTATAATTTTTTCCAAATTCTTCAGGCTACAAGAACCTCCCTCTCATCTGGACCCCTGGCACACTTGATTTATTTTTCTCTTGACACTTGAACTTTCTTTTCAAGCTTTGTATGCATTTGGCCTAACCCCTTTCTAGATATGAAAATTCAAGTTTGGTCAATCTAAGTTTTACTTTTAGTTTATCTTTGTTTCCCTCCCATGCTAGAAATACAGTACATGGGCCACCATATATATTTTTTTCACAATGTATTTTAAATATTTTGTTGAATGGATGAATGGGTGAATGATCCCCTTGCATGGGAGCCAGTGTTGGAGTCTTTACATAGATTTTCCGGTCAGAGCAGAGTATCTCAGCCTTTCAGGAAATAAGCTCATGAACAGTCATCCAGTTACTTCCATCCAATTTAATCACCAAAACCTCTAGGCTGCCTCTGTTAGGTGAGCCCACTAGAATGTTGTGTTACAAACTCATAATTACAAAAGACAGAATAACAATCTAAAACCTCTCTTCTTTGACAGACATCAGTTGTCAGTATAAGTAAACACTCTAAATACCAGAGGAAATGGAATGTTCACATTAAGTAAGATAGATCTTGTCCACACTTCAATGTAGAGCCCTATGTAATACACATGCTTGGTCTGACAAATGATGAAGTGGCCATGGGTCCTTTTCAGTGGCCAGCATCCAGATCAGCAAAAACACACTACACTGATCTTCAAAAGAAAGGTTGTTATGGAGGTTAGGGAGGACTGCCAGAGGGGCGGTGGGGTTTGGAGCTACATTTCCTTGCAAATGCCCACTTCGAGGAATTGTAGACCCAAACACCACCTCCCGTCCCGCAATCCTCCCTAATATCCAGCACTCCCCCTCCCCTCCAGCACACCCCCCTCCCCTCCAGCACTCTCCCTTCCTCTCCAAAACTCCCCACTTCCCTCCAACACTCCCCCCTTCCCTCCAACACTCCCCGCTTCCCTCCAACACTCCCACCTCCCCTCCCTCCCCTCCAGCACACCCCCCTCCCCTCCAACACTCCCCCCTCCCCTCCAACACTCCCCCCCCCTCCAGCACACCCTCCTTCCCTCCAACACTCCCCCTCCCCTCCAACACTCCCCCCTCCCCTCCAACACTCCCCCCTCCCCTCTAGCACACCCCCTCCCCTCCAACACTACCCCTCCCCTCCAACATCCTCCTCCCCATAAGCACTCCCTCCTCCCTTCCAGCAAACCCCCTCCCCTCTAACACTCCCCCCTCCCCTTCAGCATACCCTCCTCCCCATAAGCACTCTCACCTTTTCTCCAGCACTCCGCCTCCCCTCCAGGACACCCCCCTTCCTTCCAGTACTCCCCTCTCGCCATCAGCACTCCCCCCTCCCCACCAGCACCTCCCTGTCCCCCACCAGCACTTCCCCCTCCTCACCAGCATCCCCTCCCCCACCAGCACTCCCTCCTCCCCAAAGCACACCTCTCCCTTACCAGCACTCCCCCCTCCCCACCAGCAACCCCTCCCCACCAGCACTCCCCCCTCTTCCCTCTTCCCCCTCCCCCTCCCCCACCAGCACTCCCCCCTCCCCCATTTGATGAAGCTCCACTCCTCCATTTGAATGAAGCTACGTAGGCTTCATCAAATCCACAAAATGAAAAGGCAAAAACCATGTGTTTTCCAGGGGTGGGGTGAGGAAGAGGTTCAATACTAAATCCAGGCTTCATTTTCTCAATAGCTGGCCAGGAATGAGTCAAGGAGACCAATGCTATTAAATGGAGTGTCCTTTGGTGACCATAACCCAATTTCACAGCACATGAAAAAGTGAGCACGATCCCAAGGTTCTAAACGGGAGAACAATGCCAAAATGGTTTTCGCTTAGAATATTTTTTAAAAAGGGTTCCAGTAAAATGTATGGTTTTGAGCAACCTAATTTTCAGAGTATCTATCATTATGAATTAGGAGAAAAATTCACATTTGTGGACACAACCACTTTGGAAAACCTTTGGCAATTTCTTCCAAATCTGAACACATGCGTACCCAATAACTGAGCATTTGCACTCCTAGGCATATACCCAATAGAAATGCAAACATATATTCACAAAAGACATGCACAAGAATATTCATAGCAGCACTATTTATAATCAAACACTGGAAAGAACCCAAATTCTCAGCAACAGTAGAATGGGAGAGAAACATTGGGAAATGCAGGCATGAGCATAACCAACTACTGCCGCAGGCCACAACATAATGTTGCATGAAAGCCTCAAGACACAGAATGTACATGCTGCATGATTCATTTATAATTAAGTTCAAAACAGGCAAAGCTCATCCATGGTGATATAAATTGCAAGAAGAGTCATTGTGGGGACAGAAAGGAGCAAGGAAGGAGCAAAGGGAAGCCTCCAGGGAGTGGTAATGTTCTCTCTGATCAAGGTACCATACGGAGGTACACTTATGATTGCTACAGTTTCTGTAGATGTGTTACACTTCAATAAAAATTTATGACACACACACACACATCCCTAAGTAACAACCAAGCTGCTAAATGGCTGTCATAACAACTACCTTTTCAAAATATCCACAAAAATAATAATTTAAAATATGAAGTCTCCATCCTTCTTTCTGACAATAATCATATCACAAAATAAAATGTTTATGAGACCACTTCTGGCGCAAGACAATAAAACCACACCATTGGCTGGGGTCAGTGGCTCATTCTGTAATCCCAGCACTTTGGGAGGCCGAGGTGGGAGGATCGCTTGAGGCTGGGAGTTCGAGACCAGCCTGGGCAACAGAGCGCGACCCCCATCTCTACAAAATATTTTTAAATTAGCCACACCACTAGCATCTTTGATAAGGGGAATGGGAGTGAGTATCTGAAGCATCTGAATCCAGTTTCTGGTCATTAAATCTCTTACGTTGGTATGAAAATCACCTGCCAGAGGACCTGTTTCCCCAAGCTCTAAAACCAGTCTGTGTTCAAACACGGGAATCAGGGCATGTGGAACAGCCCGGATGAGCATCAAGTGACACAGCTGTTGAGCTCCAAGGCCTAAAGGAAGGCATGGGCCTCCAATCCATTCCTGGGACAGAGCCGGTCCCTGTGCACCTGCTCCCAGCAGTGGGAATTTGCCTGATCCTGCATCCCCAGATCCCTGCTCTGTTAGTGCCACCACTATCCTGGTTCTCCCAAGACTAGAGCTCTGCCCTGTTTGTACATTTTCTGTAGTTTTTGGTGGTTTTTAAAAAATTCTCTTTTCCTCTATTACTTGTCTATTTAATTTTGTATTCCTTGCTTCAGTTGAATGTAAAAATAAAAATGCTAAAGTACTTAAAGAAACATGGGGAAAGTGCTACATAATCTTAGTAGGGGAAACTGTTCTAAGTATACACAAAATCCAGATGCTATTTCTTAAAAACTGATAAAATAAATTACATTTTAAATTGATTTCATAACTACACAAAGGAAATTTATTTCAATAAATTACTAACATAATGCACCATTAGCAAGGCATATTGTAAGGACAGAAAGAACTGAGGAAGAGGTTCAATACTAAATCCAGGCTTAATTTTCTCAATAGCTGGCCAGGAATGGGTCGAGGAGACCAATGCTATTAAATGGAGACTCCTTTGGTGGCCATAACCAGAAAGAAATATTGAGCTTTACTTAGCAGGTTTATTGTCAGTAGTGGCATTGGTGATGCAGCGCTGCAACTATTTGTTATGTATTATAGGATAGAACAATGAGCAAAGTCATTGAGATCCCACAGAAAATCCCACAAGATTCTCTGTGGGAGAAGGGAGATACGATAGTGAATAGGAGGAGTTGGGGAAGAAGCTTGTGATGTCATATTCGGATAGTAATATAAACTCATGATATGTATTTATGTGTGCATATGCATTTAATACAAGTGGTCCCTGACTTAATTTTTTTATTTTATGATGTTGGAAAAGTGATAAACATTCAGTAGAAACTGTACTTTCAGCACCCATACAACCATACTGTTTTTCACTTTCTGTACAGTATTCAATAAATTACATGAGATATTCAACACGTTATTATATTATGAACACTTTATTATAAAATGTATTAGATTATTTTGCCCAACTGTAGGCTAATATAAGTGCTCTGATCACATTCAAAGGTAGGCTAAGATAAGCTGTGATGTTTGGTAGATGAAGGGTATTAAATGCATTTTTGACTTAACAATATTTTCAATTTACCATGGATCTATCAAGATGTAATCCCATCATAAGTCAAGGAACATCTGCATGTGCTTTAATTGCACGTATTTAATTTTACATATTTTTTAATTCTGTAGGAAAACATAATGAACAAAATGAGACATAGGTGGAAATTCCAGAAAACATTTGTAACACATATGACAAAAGGCTAATTTCCTTAATATATAAAGGACCACTTATAAATCAATTTTTAAAACTCAGCAAAGCACAAAGAACATGAACAGATATTTCTCAAGAGAGAAAAAATAGATGGCTTCTTGGCAGGGTGCAGTGGCTCATGCCTGTAATCCCAGCACTTTGGGAGGCTGAGGCAGGTGGATCACTTGAGGCCAGGCATTAGGGACCAGCCTGGCCAACATGGCAAAACCCCGTCTTTACTAAAAATACAAAAATTAGCCGGGCCTGGTGGCACACACCTGTAATCCCAGCTACTTGGAGGCTGAGGCACAAGAATTGCTTAAACCCAGGAGGCGGAGGTTGCAGTGAGCCAAGATCACCCCACTGCACTCCAGCCTAGGTAACAGAGTAAGACTCTGTCTCAAAAAAAAAACCAAAACAAACAAACAAACAAACAAAACAACAACAACAAAAAAAAAAAGTTGGCTTCTTATATCAAAAAATGCTTAACCTTAAAACAAGATACTCTACACATCTATTTGATTGGCCAAAATGCAGAGCACTGACATCAAATGCTGGTGAGAATATGGAGCAACAGGAACTCTTGTTCATTACTGATGGAAATGCAAAATGGTACAGCTACTGTGGAAAACAATTTGGTGGTTTCTTTTGTTTGTTTTCTTTTTTTCTAAAAGGCCATTACAGCGTTAGACAGTTTGGTGATTTCTTACAAAACTAAACATGCTTTTACCACATGATCCAGCAATTACACTCCTTGGTATTTACCCAAAGGAGTTGAAAACTTATGTCCACACAAAAACCTATACGCCAATGTTTATAGCAGCTTTATTCATAATTGCCAAAACTTGAAGCAACCAAGATTTTACTGAGTAAAAGAAGCCAATGTGAAAAGGCCACATACTGTATGATTCCAACTATTAACACTCTGGAAGGGCAAAACTATGAAGATAGTAAAAAGATCAGCAGTTATCGGGAGTTAGGAGGACACAGGGATGAATAGGTGGAGCACAGAGGATTCTTTGGGTAGTGAAGCTACTGTATATGATGCTATAATAGTGGATACATGTCATTATACATTTGTACAAACCCACAGAATGCACAACGTGGAGAGTAAACTCTAAGGTAAACTATGGACTCTGGGTGGTAATGATGAGTGAATGTAGGTTCATCGATTGTAATAAGTGTACCCCATCTGGTGGGGAATGTTGACAATGGGGAAGGCTATGCATGTATGGGGCAGAGGACGTACTGGAAATCTCTGTACCTCCTGCTCAATTTTGCTGTGAACTTAAAACTGCTCTAAAAAATAAAGGCAATTTTTAAAATATTGCTGACTTTACTTTAAATGTTTAAAATGCAAATGAAAAAAACTCAAAGGGGGGGAAAATGGTAATGGCTACCAAATTTCAAATTCAGATACTTTTGACGCATAATTTCTCTTCTAAACACTTATCCTAACTGGGCGCAGTGGCTCACGCCTGTAATCCCAGCACTTTGGGAGGCTGAGGTAGGCGGATCACTTGAGGTCAGGAGTTTGAGACCAGCCTGGCCAACATAGTGAAACCCCGTCTCTACTAAAAATACAAAAATTAGCCGGGTGTGCTGGCATGTGCCTGTAATCCCAGCTACTTGGGAGGCTGAGGCAGGAGAATTGCTTGAACATGGGAGGCGGAGTTTGCAGTGAGCCAAGATCGCGCCATTGCACTCCAGCCTGGGTGAAGAAGCAAGACTCCATCTTAAAAAAAAAAAAAAAAAATTTTACCCTACAGACACACATGGATAGATGCAAAAATGTGTACACCAGGGTAATGACTACACTACTATTTGTAGCAGCAGAAATTTACGGATACCGGCTCACGCCTGTAATCCCAGCACTTTGGGAGGCTGAGGCGGCCGGATCACGAGGTCAGGAGATCGAGACCATCCCGGCTAACACGATGAAACCCGGTCTCTACTAAAAATACAAAAAAAATTAGCTGGGCGTGATAGCGGGCGCCTGTAGCCCCAGCTACTCGGGAGGCTGAGGCAGGAGAATGGCGTGAACCCGGGAGGCGGAGCTTGCGGTGAGCAGAGATCGCACCACTGCACTCCAGCCTGGGTGACAGAGTGAGACTCCGTCTCAAAAAAAAAAAAAAAAGAGAGAAGAAAAGAAAAAAGAAACTGTTTACTGAATTACAACATATCCATTCATACAATGAAATACTACCCAGCTGCTAAAACAATGAGATAATTCATACATCTTGACATGGAAACATGTCCAAGATACATTGTTAAATTTTTTAAAAGGCAATGCACTAACATGATGTATTTGTAGCTACTCTCAGTGTTTAAAAACAAAAAGACATATATATAGTTTATATCCATCAAATATATCTACAAGAACATGAAAACAAAAACCAAAACAGTGGTTGCTCCTAGGGAAGGAAGCTGGAAGACTTGGTGGGGGTGTGGTGGGTTGATGTTGAAACAACTTTTCACTTATGCTCTCTTAAACTTTTTGGATTTTTGTTAAACTATTTAAGCATAAGTAATTATTCAAGTAAACAGCTTCTTCACTAGAAAAATGTAACTTAAAGGTTTTAATGAAAATTAAAAATTAGAAAAATAGGCGTGAAAAACATAACTTACCAACATAGTATTAAAAAATGGATAACATTAGTTCTCAGATTTCCCTTGATGAGTGGTCAGAGTTGTTAAGTGGTTTCAGACAAGTAAATACAGACAGGTTAATTGCTGGGGAGGACCGAGCCTTGTTACTAATGAAAGAAACACAGATTTAGGCAACATCAAGAAGCATTATACTATCAATAATGAAAACCAATAAAACTGGAGCTTTCCAAATGGTTCCACTCGTTTGAATGATGTGTGCATACCTTTTCCCAAATAATGCTGATACACATCTGCTCAAATACATGAAAGTTCCCATCCTGCCTGCTCTTATGGAAGGAGCAAGTTTGCATGTCAGCTGCACAGAAAAGAGGGCAAGTGGTAAGAAGAGGAGATGGGGAGGGAGGCATTTTACAACTTTTCAAGACACCAGCACCAGCAACTTACTTGTTTATTGGGGGTTAGCGGCTTTAGGAAAAAATGGCAATTAAATAGAATGTTTTATTTCTGTAAGGCCAACTTGGGAATACATAAGAATTATAAAATCATTCTTTGATCCTCTAGTTCCACTTTGGGTCCAAAGTTCCCACGTTCATATCGATGCTACTTATATTAATGAACAAAATTAGAAGCATAATAAAACATGATTGTACTTTTTTTTTTGAGACAGAGTCTCACTCTGTCACTCAGGCTGGAGTGCAATGGTGAGGTCTCAGCTCACTGCAACCTCTACCTCCTGGGTTCAAGTGATTCTCTTGTCTCAGCCTCCTGAGTAGCTGGGATTACAGGCACACACCACTTTTCCAGCTATTTTTTGTATTTTCAGTAGAGACGGGGTTTCACCATGTTGGCCAGGCTTGTCTTGATCTCCTGACCTCATGATCCACCCACCTTGGCCTCCAAAAGTGCTGGGATCACAGGCGTGAGTCACCGCATCCAGCCATGATTTTACTTTCTAAAATGTAAGTTATGTAGATAGACTAATTCTAACACATTAGATAATATTGAATTAAAAGCAGTATACCAAATAACGGATGAACACTTGTTACAATTATATAAGTCTATGCAGAGACATGATCAAAAGTAGAAAATTAATTTGGAGGAGTGGAAATAGTTTGTAATGTATTCATTAGGTTGTGTGAATCGTGGTTTAAATTCACAGAAGAGAGCCTATCCATCTGGCAGGCAGTCCAACAGAACAAGGAGGACCAGATGGGCACAGTAATAGGTCAGTACTGGCAGAAGAAAGAATATCCAGGACAGGATTAATTACTAATGCCCCCACCCGCCTTGGGACCCGGGACAGGCCAATTGGCTGGCTCGACTTGTCCTGCAGGCACCCAAGGGAATTAAACGCCAGGCCACCTGGTGGCTATATCAGAAAATTACAGCTCAGTTGATTCCTGGAGGACAGCTGCAGCAAGAAAAACTGAATAGGAACTAGACTGACCACAATGTATCAGTTAGCTTCACATACACAATACACACAGAAGTATCTTAACAGATTATCACTATTTCCTGCAAATCCTGTTACTTCCTCTTCATTTTTGCCAGAGTCCTCAGTCATGCCTTCTCTCACCTTCAATCAGCATAATACAGGTTGAACATCCCTAATCCAAAAATCCAAAATTCAAAATTCTCCTAAATCTGAAACTTTTTGAGAGCTGACCTGACACCAAAAGTGGAAAATTTCACACCTGCCCTCAAGTGACAGATCACAGTCAAAACAGCCAAAACTTTGTTTCATGCACAGAATTATTTAAAATATTGCATAAAACAGACCGGGCATAGTAGCTCAAGCCTATAATTCCAGCACTTTGGGAGGCCGAGGCAAGTGGGTCACTTGAGCTCAGGAGTTTGAGATCAGCCTGGGCAACATGGCAAAACCCCATCTCTGCCGAAAATACAAAAAAATTAGCCAGGCTGGTTGGGCACAATGGCTCACGCTTGTAATCCCAGCATTTTAGGGGGCCGAGGCGGGTGGATCACTTGAGGTCAGGAGTTTGAGACCAGCCTGGCCAACATGGTGAAATCCCGTCTTTACTAAAAATACAAAAATTAGCCGGGCATGATGGCAGGTGCCTGTAATCCCAGCTATTCAGGAGGCTAAGGCAGGAGAATGGCTTGAACCCGGGAAGAGGTTACAGTGAGCGGAGATCGTGCCATTTCACTCCAGCCTGGGCGACAAGCAAAACTCTGTCTCAAAAAAATAAAAATAAAAAATAAAAAAATTAGCTGGGTGTGGTGGTGTGCACCTGTAGCTACTCAGGAGGCTGAGGTGGGAGGATCCCTTGAGCTTGGGAGGTGGAGGTTGAAGGGAAGTGGAGGTTGCAGGGAGGTAGAGCTTGCAAGGTGCCAAGATTGCACAACTGCACTCCAGCCTGGGCAACAGAGCAAGACCCTGTCTCAATAAGTAAATAAATAATAAATAATAAATAAATAAATAAATAATAAAATAATTTTTTATTTTATTATATAATAAAACTGTATAAAATTACCTTCAGTCTATGTATATAAGATGTATATGAAACAAATTAATTTCATGCTTAGACTTGGGTCCCAGCTCCAAGATATCTCGTTATGTATATGCAAATATTCCAAAATCTGAAAAAATCCAAAATCTGAAACACTTCTGGTCCTAAGCATTTCTGATAAAGGATACTCAAGCTATATCTCTATCTTCTTTCCTCTGAAAATGCCACGTGCAGAATTCATTACTATTGCATGTGAATGATCAAGATTTAGCATTTAAATAGTCAAAACCATCCCTTTGCTTCAGCACATCCTCTAATTCTTCTCCAGAAACATGGCAATATACATATTTTGTTATTAAACAATAACAATGATAACTGTTTGATTCGCAAAGACAAATATGCGTTTTGTTTCACTATCTTTTTTTAGTGACTCATTCATTATTGAACACTATTCCCATCATTCAGTCAACTCTTGAATATCCTTTGAGATCATTTGAGTAATTAAAATAGCAGCATTTAATTTCAGGTCTATTTTTGATAGAATTATTATTAGTACCCTCAGCGAGGTCTCTCTGCCTGAAAGACAGCTCCCCCCTCCCTCCCACCAAGTGACAAGTCCTGATATGACATTAAAAACGCATGAATCCCAGCTGCTCGGGAGGCTGAGATGGAAGAATCATTTAAGCCCAGGAGGTCGAGGCTGCAGTCAGTTATGATCATGCCACCGCACTCCAGCCTGGGCAACAGAGCTATATCCTGTCTCTAAAAAAATAATGATAATAATAAGTAAAAAGCATTTTAAAAGATAAGGAAAGTCTCTTTCAAAAGGAACTTCTGGACACTGACACCTGACTCCCTGGGCTTTTGTTTGATTCCTTTTTCCGCTGAGGTCTACTTCCTGATTACTCAGCTGACCATTCCTCATCTATTTGTCATGAAAGTGAGTGGATCACAGCAGAAGCTCAAAAAACATGAGTCCCTCCTCTTCCCATCCATTTGGACCAGCATGCCTGTGTAAAGGCCAGAAGTGTGAAACAGGATGGCAAGCACCAGGTGTACATTAGAATGCAGGATGTGAATGAAAGAAGGCATTAAGGGGCGGATCACGCCCCTCCTCCCAATCTTTGGGTCCACCTGTGGCTTTGGTAAGTCCCAGGACCAGAGTATGCCCTTCATGACCCCATCCACGTTAACACCTGCTACTCAAAGATGGGGTGTGCACCAGCCCTTCAGTCCATCTTCTCCAGCCTGGGCCTGCCTGGGCTTAGTCAGGAGATGTTTCAAATCCTTCTTCCTTAAATTCATCTTGCCACAGTACTATCATTATTTACTTTTCCCAAACAAATTGAAAATGAGAAGGTGTGTCCAAAAGGAAACTTGGAAACAGAGACACCAAAAAAATTCAGATAATGCATGGCACTCGCCTGAGAAATCCTTCCACTTAATAGGATTCCAACACATTGGTTATTCTTTGTTTCCCTGGTTCTTATTCTGCTTGTCAATGATCAAAACGTCAGAAAATAATTAACATCATCAACAGCAGGACAAACTGACAGTTATGAGTTTCCTGATGTACAGCCCCAGGAAGGATGAACCACCACTTCTGGCTATTGTCACCATGTTCTCATGTACAGCCTGAATCTCATCATAAGAAAACATGAAACAAACCCAAATGGAGAGACAGTCTATAAAACTACAGGCCTACACACCTAATAGCAAGGTCATGAAAAATAAACAAGAGCTGAGGAGTTGTTCCAGATTAAAGGAGACTAAAGAGTCATCTCAAGGAGATTATTAAGACAAGTGGTAAAATTTGAACAGGGACTGTATATTAGATAACAATATTACATCAAGGTTAAATTTCCTGAATTTTCTAATTGAGTCACAGTGATAGGGTTTTGCTCTGTGTCCCCACCCAAATCTCATGTCGAATTGTAATCCCCGCATGTCGGAGGAGCGGCCTGGTGGGAGGTGATTGGATCATGGGGACAGACGTCCCCCTTCCTGTTTCGTGATAGAGTAATACAAGATCTGGTTGTTTGAAAGTGCATAGCACTTTCCCCTACACTCTCTCTCTCTCCTGCCTCACCATGGTAAAGCACACTTGCTTCCCCTTCACCTTCCTCCCTGATTGTAAGTTTCCGAAGCCTCCCAGTCATGTTTCCTGTACAGCCTGCAGAACCGTGAGTCAATTAAACCTCTTTTCTTCATAAATTACCTAGTCTCAGGTAATTTTTCATAGCAGCCTGAGAACAGACTAATACTCCTGCATATGGTTATGCAGAAGAATGTTCTTAGGAGATTTCTGCTAAAGTATTTTGATGCAGAAGGGCACCAATCATTTAGGAAAAAAGTAATGTGAATACATAGAGAGTAATAACTTAGGGAGTGATAGGCAAATGTGGCAAAATGTTAAGAATTGGGGTAAAGCAAATGTGGAAATTTTTTTCGTAACTCTGCTGTAAGTTTGGGATTATTTCTATAAAGACAAAAGAGAAAACACAAAAATAGAATATTCAAGAATCAGATCCTTCACCTCTATTTTCTGATAGGTTTTTCATGTAAGAAAAGGTGAGAGTTTACCTGCAACTCTCCTATCAGTAGCATTTTTAAGTTGAGTAGTAATAGTGATCATTGGGAAAGGGATTTTGTTATTTGGTTATGTGGACTGTATTAGTTCATTTTCACACTGCTATGAAGAAACACACAAGACTGGGTAGTTTATAAAGGAAAGAAGTTTAGTTGACTCACAGATCCACATGGCTGAGGAGGCCTTGGGAAACTTACAATCATGGTGAATGGGGAAACAAACACGTCCTTCTTCACATGGCAGCAGGAGAGAGAAGAAGTGCCAGCAGGGGGAATGCCAGACGTTTATAAAACCATCAGATCTCATGGGACTCACTCATTATCATGAGAATGGCATGGGGGAAAACCACCCCCATGATCTAATTACCTTCCAAGAGGTCACTCCCTCAACATGTGGGGATTACAATTTGGATTATAATTCAAGATGAGATTTGGGTGGGGACACACAGCCAGACCATACCATGGGTCTACCACCTTTTTTCTCTCATTAGAGAGAAGGCATTGATTTGCCTCATAGGTTCTCCTAATTAATCCTGAAGTCCTCTACCCATCTGGTCCAATGGAGAGTTTGCTTTTCTATGTTCACAAATAATAGTAGTGGATGAGCCGGGCGCGGTGGCTCATGCCTGTGATCCCAGCACTTTGGGAGGCCGAGGCCAGTGGATCACCTGAGGTCAGGAGTTCGAGACCAGCCTGGATAACATGGTGAAACCCCGCCTCTACTAAAAATACAAAATTAGCCCAGTGTGGTGGTGCATGCCTGTAATCCCAGCTACTTGGGAGGCTGAGGCATGAGAATCACTTGAACCCGGGAGGCAGAGGTTGCAGTGAGCTGAGGTCACACCATTGCACTCCAGACTGGGCAACAAGAGCATAGTATATCCACTACAAAATAGTAGTGGATAAGTATTAAATGCTTATATATGAAACACTGTGCCTTCTTAATTTTTATTTTATTTTTTACAATTTATTTTTGAGACAGTGTCTTACTCTATCGCCCAGGCTGGAGTGCAGTGGCATGAATGGCTCACTGGAGCCTCATCCTCCTGGGCTGAAGCAATCCTCCCACCTCAGCCTCCTGAGTAGCTGGGACCACTCAGCTATGCACCACAGGTATGCACCACCAAGCCTGGCACTATTTTTTTTATTTTTTGTAGAGATAGGTTTCCCCATGTTGCCCAGGCTGGTCTTGAACTCTTGTGCTCAAGCGATCCTCCCACTTTGGCCTCCCAAAGTGCTGGGATTACAGGTGTGCACTACCACACCCAGCCATGCTAACCTTTTAATAGCATTAAGGTTTAATTCTCACAAGAATACTATAAGCTATGTACTATTATTTATCCATTTTTACAAATGATGAAACTGAGGCACAGAGAGGGCAATACATTTCATGACCTCACAAAATGACTTGGTGGAGGAGCCAGGAATTGAAATCAGGTGAATCTGGCACCAGAGTCGATGCTCTTAACCATGCTACTACACGACATCTAGGCAGAAAGAGCCCTTGCTGGGGCAGCATTTTGTTGGGAGGAGCATTGATCTGGCATTCCTACTCTTGGCACTAGGATTGAATACTGCCCTGAGTCTGGATATCTACCTAACCGTCACATGCCAGAGATGGCTACAAAGCCTTTAAGAATAGAAGTAGGGGTCAGGCACGGTGGCTTATGCCTGTAATTCTAGCACTTTGGGAGGCCGAGGCAGGTGGATCACCTGAAGTCAGGAGTTCGAGCCCAGCTTGGAAAACATGGCAAAACCCCGTCTCTACTAAAAATACAAAAATTAGCCAGGCATGGTGGTGGGTGCCTATAATCCCAGCTACACAGGAGGCTGAGGCAGGAGAATGGCTTGAACCTGGGAGGCAGAGTTTGCAGTGAGCCAAGATAGCAACACTGTACTCCAGCTTGGGCAACAGAGTGAAACTCCATCTCAAAAAAAAAAAAAAGAATAGAATAGAATAGAAGTAGGTCCTCTTTCCCTGCTCCCCTGGCCCCTTCTTTCCCCTTCCACCATCTGTATATGAGTCTCAGGGATTGTAAAGACAACCAAGATGATGATGGAACCCACACCATGGAGTGAGAAAGACACAAATTCGGCCATGATGAATTGTGATGTTAATGTGCCTCCATCCCCCATTTCCCTCGCTGCCTTGTCTGGTTCTGTGGGCCTCCTCCCTATTCCTCCTTTTCCCGTGCAGCTCCTCTGCAGGAGGGTCAATGCTCACTTCATATCAAGGCTCTCCCTTTCACTTTGCTCCACACCAACTCAAAGTTCAACTGAAATCCAATATGGGTCCTTTATTTCCCTCACACCGACCATACAAAATGCCCACAGCCAGTTACGTCTTCTGCTGCCTCTGGTCTGAGTGTTTCTTTCTAGGAGAGTTCTCTGGTAGTGACCTCTGTACTCAGCTATTCTGTCCCCTGCTCTGCCTTCGATGGGGCAACAGAGGAAATATTTTATAGTCTGCTTCTTTGGGCAGCAAAAGTAAATTACACAAGGGTGGGGGGTGGGGGTGGTCCAAGTTGAAAACAGATTTCTATGTCAGGCAGAAACATGGATGCCTGTGACACTCTGAGTAATGACATTCAAAACCCATTCTGAATGCAGAAGCCTGTAAACAAAATGTAGGGAGTGTGTAGGGGTGGGAGGGAGGAAAGAGCAGATCCTTTTAACTTCCCAGAGAGGGAAAAATTTGTAATGATCCGAAAATAATTAAAACTGTCAGAAACATGTGAAATCCACCTTATGGCAGGCTCATCATTCCTTAAAACACAGCTTTGTTTGTTCCGCAATGATGTAGAAACCACTAATCATGCACCACCATAAAGCGTTTAGACTTACCGCCGTCCCATCTGGTAATCTTCATTTCCATACACTGAGTCACACTAAGGCCATGCTATGTCAGTTTGAGTGCTAGCACAGCAGCAAAATGGGTAGATCTGAACTAGATCTGGTAGCAGAGGTGTGGCAGGTGCTTGGGGAATGACCAGTAGTAGGCAGCAGGACAGCACCTGCACTGAAGAGAAAATTCTCCAGGGGTTAAAGGTGGAGCGTGTCCAGGTTCTTAGCATCTTGAACAAAGAATTGGACAAAACGCACAAAGCAAGGAAGGAATGAAGGGATTTATAGAAAATGAATGTACACTCCACAGTGTGGGAGTGGGCCTGAGCATAGGGTTCAAAAGGCCCTGTTACAGAATTTTTGGGAGCTTAAATACCCCCTACAAAATTCCATTGGTAACTTTGGGTACGCCCTATATAAATGGACAGGATGAAGTAAAGTTACAGTCATTTACAGCGTACGCTCTATAGACAGGGTATTTTCTGTTATAGCCAAAGTGTGAATCTGCCTTATGTTCCCTGCCTCCAGACCCTATTTTTCTGCCTCACAGGAAGGCAGAACAATGACTCAGATGATATACAAAGTCACAGTGAGTACCCAGTGACCAACATGATGTCTCAGGGTGTCCTGCGAGACAGGTGAAGCCCTACCTATAATACTCAGAAATCAGGGAGTTAGCATTGTGTAACTGTTAGCTGAATGCAGGCCACCAATCTCCAGGCCGTGGCTCTTGGATAGACTGGCTTTTTGGAGTAGACGGTACTGGTGGGAAGAAAGTAAACTTTGAGATTTGAATAGAAAGGGTACTAGACAGACCTAAGCACATTAGCGATCACCTCGAACCAGGCATCAGAACCAGCTCACAGGCTCCTCTAGTCTAGAAGCAAGGGTGAATTGGAGGCAGTCCTAGAATGTTGGTTTACATGGTCAAATGCCTCTCTATGAGGTCAAGATTTGTCCTACAGATCAAAGCTCCAGGCCACACATGTTAAGGACCCTCAGCCCAGGGAGGTGGCTTTAATCTTGGTTCTCCAGTGTCAGGAAGAGATCCTTCAGTCATGGGGTAAGTATTTTCTGAGCACTTAGTATGTGCCAGGCACTGGACTATAATGGAGAATAGTCCCTGCCCTCAAGGAGCTCCGAGAAACAAGACTCATTGGACCATCAGTCTGGATTCACTGAAGCAGGATTCTTTATAGCACTTCTGAAGCAGTTGTCACGGCCTGGAGACCAGCCTCTATACAGGACCTGCAGGCACATTTTGTTATGCCCTGTGCAGCGAAATACAAATCCAGTAGAGGTAAATGCACAAATCTGGGGGAACAGCTTGAAGATCTTATATACCATCCCACCACAGTGTTTTTAAAGGTTAGGCAATGTTGCTGAAAATAGAGAAGAGGAAAGGTACATCCAGAAGGTGGAATAATAACCCTCCAAAGACATCCACATTCTAATCCCCGGGATCTGTGAAGATGTTACCTGATGGAGTGAAAGCAACTTTGCAGATGTGATTAAATTAAGGGCCTTGAGGTGGGGAGATTATCCTATATTATCTGGACGGGCCCAATCCAATCACACAGTTCTTTTCATTAGAGAACCTTTCTTGGCCGAGTTCATAGTCAGAGGGATATGTGACTACAGAAGAATGGTTGGAGACGTGCAGCACTGTGGGCTTTACAGAGGAAGGAAGGGGACATGAGCCAAGGAACTCTGGCAGCCTCTAGAAGCTAGAAAAGGCAAGGAAACAGATTCTCCCTTAAAGCTTCCAGAAAGGGACACAGCCTTGTAACACTTTGATTTTAGCCCAACTGGGTGTGTGTCCCACCAGTGATCTCCAGAACTGTAAGATAAGTGTGTGTTGTTTTAAGCCATTAGTCTTGCTTGTGATTACTTGTTATAGCAGCGATAAGAAACTGATACACTGGCTTTTTTTTTTTTTTTTTCCAAACAGATTCTCACTCTGTCACCCAAGCTCGGGTGCAGAGGCGTGATCTCAGCTCACTGCAACCTCCGACGCCCAGGTTCAAGCAATTCTCCTGCCTCAGCCTCACAAGTAGCTGGGACTACAGGCATGCACCATCACGCCTGGCTAATTTTTGTATTTTTAGTAGAGATGAGGTTTCACCACGTTGGCCAGGCTGGTCTTGGCATCCTGACCTCAGGTGATCTGCCCACCTCGGCCTCCCAAAGTGCTGGGATTACAGGCATGAGCCACCACGGCCAGCTGGCATATTTTATGATTCTAAAAAGATGGGGTAGTATCTATTCTCTAATACTTGCTAAATCTTTATCTATTGTAACAGGAAATAAATTGATAGTGTCCAAAAAGGATAAATTTTAAAATAACAGTTTAAGTATATTCTTTACATATGGAGGTAAATATCAAAAGAAATGCCCAAGAGAAATGAAAGTGGGTGTCTCTGCAGAGTGAGACTAAAAGATGGGGCAGGAATCTGCTGTTTTGGTACTACTGATGCAATTTTTAAGAATCAGAATGCACTAAAACTTTGACTTAAGAAATGCTAAAACAATGTAATTAGATCAGTGTTTTCTTTCATATAAGCAGGTATTGTCTAGAGCTATACTGATCTATATAGTTAGCCACTAGCTATATGTGGTTTTTACATTTCATATTAAAATTAACTAAAATTGGCCGGGCATGGTAGCTCACACCTGTAATCCCAGCATTTTGGGAGGCCGAGGTGGGTAGATCACCTGAGGTCTGGAGCTCAAGACCAGCCTGGCCAACGTGGTGAAACCCTGTCTCTACTAAAAATACAAAAATTAGCCGGGCGTGGTGGCACATGCCTGCAGTCCCACCCAGCTACTTGGGAGGCTGAGGCAGGAGAATCGCTTGAACCTGGGAGGTGGTGGTTGCAATAAGACTGCACCACCGCACTCCAGACAGGGTGACAGAGTGAGACTCTGTCTCGAAAAAAAAAAAACTAAACTAAAATTAAATCAAATTAAAAGTTCAGTCCCTCATTCACACTAGCCACATTTTGTGTGCCAGACAGTGTATTGGATTCGTAGATTAAGAACTTTCCATGAGAACATTCTATTAGGCTATGCTGGTCGAGATTCTTTTGTTCTCTGCCCTGCACACCCCTGAAGCCATTTGGGTTTGTAACTATTGCCTAGCGGCAAGATAGGTCTACAGATGTGAGTGTACGGGAGACTGCAGGCTAGTTAAAGGTGTTACATCTGCCAGTCAGGATTAATGGAAAGCAAGACTAGAAAAGGAACAGACCAGCTCACCGGTTATCTAGGACTACATACCAAACCACCTCAGAACGTATGTGTTGTACAATAACCATTGTATTTGACCCTCAGCTGGAACATCTAAGGATGGTCTGTCTGTGTGGCCTGGGCTTCTTCATCACATGGTGCCTGGGTCCAAGAGACAGGAAGTGGAAGCTGCCAGGTTCTGAAGACCTGGGCCTGGAGACTGGCACTGCTCACTTCCACTATATTTCATTAGCCAAGTAGGCACAGAACCCAGATTCAAGGAGAGGGGACATAGACCCCACTTCTCAATGAGAAGAGTATCACAGAATTTGGGGGCCATGTTTTAAAACCACCAAAGCTCAGAACTCGTCTTCTTCCTTATCAATGCCTACTTTTCAAGGAAAGTTTTTTTTTTTACAAAACCTTTATAAAGACAGTCTTTATGACTTGCATGCCTTCGCTATTCTAAAACTATAAAGTACCCCACTACATGTCAAACTCTGTGTAGACTATTACTCTTTCAAGTAATGACATAAAGGAGGAAATAGAGAAATGCAATATGAAGAAAGATTCTTTTTTCTTTTTCTTTTCTTTTTACATTTTTTCACATTTTTCCCTAAAAATTTCACTGAAGTGAGAAAGCTTTTTTAGATGGGAGAAAACGTGAACATGTTTATAGACAGGAGAAAAAGGGTGTTGCCAATATAGAAAAAGATTCTAAGTGTTGGTAGAGAAGGAAGGAATTGGCTAAAGAGTAGCAGGGAAGGTGGAGCTGATTTCCAGATTAATTTTTTTAAAAAAGGCCAGGTGCGGTGGCTCATTCCTGTAATCCCAGCACTTAGGGAGGCTGAGGTGTGCGAAATGCTTGAGCACAAGAGTTCAAGACCAGCCTGGGCAACATGGGGAAACTGTCTCTACTAAAAATACAAAAATTAGCCAGGTATGGTAGTACATGCCTGTAATCCCAGCTACTCAGGAGGCTGAGGCAGGAGAATCACTTGAACCCAGGAGGCGAAGGTTGCAGTGAGCCAAGATTGTGCCACTGCACTCCAGCCTGGGTGACAGAGTGAGACTCCATCTCAAAAAATAAAATAAAATAATTTAAAAATTTAAAAAAGAGTACCAGGGAAGGAATTTACATCAGGCCATAGGGGGCTACTAATCCTTTGTCCCTTCCAGAAATTTTTACATTTTCCTTTTAACGAGTCTGTGTCTTTCTCCCTATGAACATTAAAAAGCACATTTGCACAGAACACTGTGTGGCCCACTTGGAATCCAATTCTAATGGCGAAATAGCCTTCAATTCCTTTATTTCTACCACTACCTCACCCCACTTAGAAGAGGGTGCGCATGTCAGTGTTAAATGCTGCTCCTCCAACGGTTCTTCCAAGAAGCAAAGAAACAGGCTGCTGCAATGGGATCTCTGAGCAATTCTGATTTGCTGGGAATTACAAAGGTTTTCTTTACTCAGTGCTCTTGAGGTTTTGCTTCCATCTTCGAGAAATGAGCCTTTTACCACTCCAAATTATTCACCTAGAGAGACACTTGCAAGTCCACAGAACACAAAAATGGCATTTATTAAACATTTAAATCACCTATAGGGTAATTATCAGATAAATACAGTATAAGGTTGCATTATTATCATCTCTATGCCTGACATGTTCATAAAGCCATTTTATTCTGCAGTTTAAGAGAAATGATTACCAATAAAGCATTTTTTTTTTTTTTTTTTTTTTTTTTGAGACAAGAGTCTCGCTCTGTCGCCCAGGCTGGAGTGCAGTGGCGTGATCTCAACTCACTACAAGCTCTGCCTTCCGGGTTCACGCCTTTCTCCTGCCTCAGCCTCCTGAGTAGCTGGGACTACAGGCGCCTGCCACCACGCCCAGCTAATTTTTTTTTTTTTTTTTTTTTTTGTATTTTTAGTAGAGATGAGGTTTCACCGTGTTAGCCAGGATGGTCTTGATCTCCTGACCTCGTGATCCGCCCATCTCAGCCTCCCAAAGTGCTGGGATTACAGGCATGAGCCACCGCACCCAGCCCAATAAAGCATTTTAATTGAATATTGTCAGTGATTGAGCTTTGACAGGTTTTTAATTGGGTCATGTGATTTTCTAAAACTACTAAGTTCCTACTCTCTGATTTGAGAAATACATGCGACATTTATAAGTGTAACATCTAGTTACCGAGGGGGAACAAAATCCAAAAACCATGAGAAATCAGAGGGGCAAGGCTATGATTCCTGTCATGCATTCATCATGCTCCTCTCAGGTGTCTCCTGCCATCTCTCAGATTACAGCTGTCCACAGCTCACAGGTAATAAACTCAGGCTATTCCAGCTTTCTGACTTCATTTTCATTCAAATCTCAACAAATATTTACAAAACACTTATTATATAGTAACACTGCACAGGAGGCCAGTCAAATATGAGGAAGACAGTGGTAAATGTGTAAGATGGAGCAAGAGCTGCAACTAAAGAATCAAAGAGGATATCTCTTCTAAATCCAGAGATATGAGAAAGGAAATAGAAAAACTCTTATTAGATGTAGGAGTCAGGGAGCTTACACGAGCAGAAATGGCCAACCCAAGGACAGAATAGAATAAAGAAATCAAGTTAAGATAGTAAATTTTGAGCCAAATCTTTTCTTTCTCTTTCTCTCTCTCGCTCTCTCTTTTTTTTTTTTTTTTTTTTTTTTTTTTTTTTTTGTAGCTCCTGGTCTCTGGTTGAAGAGCCAAATCTTTTTGAAAGAGTAGTCCTGTGGAGGGCCCACTGGGCACCTGCTAGGGAAACAATGGGAGGGATGAAAACAGAGAAGGAAAAGAAAGCGGATCCAGGGTTCCCACCTCCCTGGGTGAACCTGACTATCAATGCCCACATTAGACAAGAGGAGAAGAAAAGATGCTTTCCTGGGCTCCTGGTTTGTGTTATTTGAGGCCTTCCTTTTTCAAATAATCTAATCTAATATATCAGGTATCTGATTCAAGAGGCACATTCATTGACTTTCATAGTTAATTTATGGACTTATGGCTGCTAATATTTGTTGGCTGTTACAAAACTTTATCCACAGCTCATAAAAATTTCTTAGTTGTGAGCAATAGCGATTTAAATCTTTTCTTAGGGCAGGTTTGTTTTTTAGTTTAGTTTTTGTAAGATTATTACAGTAATAGAACTTTGGCACTTTTACTAAGGGAAGGGAATCTTGAAGGATTTCATAGCCAACTGTGTTTTCTAGAAAGCTCAGACACACAAAACCCTAGGAAAGAGGCTCAGAAAACATGAGATGTAAGGTGAGGTTTGGCATAGACTTTGAATGAGGAATGGCAAAGGCTGACATCTTCATTCCAAAGTACCCACTGGCACACAGCATTTGCTAAGCAATTTACCAAGACAACAGGGGTAGCTTCCTTGGCTTTTTATTTATAAAAGCAGGCTAGACACATCTTAGAACAGTAATTGGGAAGTCTGTCTGATATTGTTGTTGTTACTGTTATTATTATTATCACTTTTTTGACAATCGTGAGATTTTTTGAACTCATAATGTGCCATATAGAAGACAAACTAAGAGGCTGGGCACGGTGACTCACACCTGTAATCCCAGAACTTTGGGAGGCTGAGGTCAGGAGTTCGAGACCAGCCTGGGCAGCATGGTGAGACTCCCATCTCTACTAAAAATATAAAAATTAGCCAGGTGCAGTGGCAGGCGCCTGTAATCCCAGCTACTCAGGAGGCTAAGGCAGGAGAATTGCTTGAACCCAGGAGGCAGAGGTTGCAATGAGCCAAGATTGTGCCACTGCACTGTAGCCTGGGCCACGTCTCAAAAGAAAAAGAAAAAGAAGGAAGACAAACTAAGATACAAAGGAAAGAAGAGACTTTTCAGAAAATCTATTTTTTAAGCTCTTGATTCATAAAGTACAAAATGATACTGGTCAAACAATTGCTTCAGAAGTCTAACCCTAAAGAAAATCTTATCACCTTCTGTAAGAACAGATTGCCACAGTAAACAGTGAGTATGTTCTCACTGCCCAGAAAGGCCCCACCTGTCACCTTTCTGGCAGGAGAGTGAAGGGAAGTAAAAGGTGAAAGTGCACAAGGAAGTTGCAACCTCAGTGAACCACGAAACCATCCCCACAGGCAGGCAGTTGATACATGAAAATTCCATTGCTCTTTGGTCATTTTTAAGAATAATTTTCTTAATTATTTTTACTTAAATTTTTTCAAAATCAGTTATAAACTTTCCTTATGGGCCGGGCACCATGGCTTATGCCTATAATCCCAGCACTTTGGGAGGCCAAGGCGGGAGGATTGTGTCAGCTCAGGAGTTTGAGACCAGCCTGGGTAACATAGTAGGACCTCTGTCTCTTCAAAAAAAAAATAACATAATTAGCTGGCATCAAGGCACACACCTACTGTCCCAGCCACTTGGGAGGCCAAGGCAGGAGAATTGCTTGAACCCAGGAAGTTGAGGCTGCAGTGAGCCATGATCATGCCACTGCACTCCAGGCTGGGCAACAGAGCGAGACCCTGTCTAAAAACAAAAACAAAAACAAAACTTTTCTCATGAAAAATTCCCTGAAATATAAAAATTTATTCCAAGGCTGGGTGCAGTGGTTCATGCCTATAATCCCAGCACTTCGGGAGGCCAAGGCAGGTGAATCACTTGACGTCAGGAGTTTGAGACCAGCCTGGCCAGCACGGTGAAACCTCGTCTCTACTAAAAATACAACAATTAGCCAGATGTGGTGGTGGGTGCCTGTAATCCCAGCTACTCAGGAGGCTCAGGCAGAAGAATTACTTGAACCCAGGAGGTGGAGGTTGCAGTGAGTCAAGATCGTGCCACTGCACTCCAGCCTGGGCCACAGAGTGAGACTCTGTCTCAAAAAATAAAATAGTCCAAGCAACAGCACACACACCAAGCCTCACAAACCACTACCAGCTTTACATTTTAGATTGTGATCACATGGAGCAGACACAGGCTGAGGGCTCTACTGGAACTCATTTTCCATCTGCAGAAACCACTATCTGGATAAATCTTTACCCAGAGAAGAAGCATCATCTTTGTCCCAAAAGCCAGATGGTCTAATAGTATACCAGGGCTCTCTGTACCTCAGTTTCCTCATCTGTAATTGCCTTACATAGTTGTATAAATGCCCTAGTACTGTTTCTTTTTTTAACTTTTATTCTTGCCTCAGGAACTTTGCACCTAGTACTGGTTTTAAAAGTGTACTACCAATATTAAGATAAGATCCAAAGGAAAATTTGAGTGGAGCTTGAGCAGTACAGCCTGTAGCTTCCCCCTTTAAGGATTTTTTTTTTTTTTTTTTTTTTTTTTTTTTTTGAGATGGAGTCTTACTCTGTCACCCAGGCTGAAGTGCAGTGGCGTGATCTTGGCTCCTTGCAACCTCTGCCTCCCAGGTTCAAGCGATTCTCCTGCCTCAGCCTCCCAAGTAGCTGGGATTACAGGCATGCACCACCACATCTGGCTAATTTTTGTATTTTTTTAGTAGAGATGAGGTTTTGCCATGTTGGCCAGGCTGGTCTCGAACTCCTGGCCTCAAGTGATCTGTCCACCTCAGACTCCCAAAGTGCTAGGATTACAGGCACGATCCACTGCACCCGGCCTCCCTTTAAGAATTAATTTCCCTATTGAATCATTTAAAACAAAAAAGGCTCTGTAGATTATCACTGGGTTTAATCCTGTCTAGAAGCAAGAAACACCAGGGTGAATTTAGCTGAGACCCAATTCTTAAATACTTGCCTAAATGTCTAGGATAGTTATGAGTGTTTTCCTGAGAATCTTCAAGCAAAGAAATTCAGTTTCCTGAAATAGTTCAGGCTTCAAGTAAAACTGCCTCATAGGAGAGTTAAATTAAATAACCTCTGAAAGTTTTTTCCAACCATGGCTTTCATTTCTAATTGTCTTATGCTTCTCCCTCTCTCTCATTTCAAAGGTAATCAGGGAGTCTCCTAGGGTAAGGTTATTATATTCAAGTCCTGCCAAAAAATGTAAGAAAAGAAGCTCCTATTTGAGTGGACCAAAAAGAACAATTATACCTCCTAAAAATAAAATAAGCCTAAGCTAAGAAAATGAAAAGGTTTCTAAAGAAGAAGGTCAGTACTTCTTTTCTGGTCTCCTTTCATCACTGTGTGATTTACTTTAATAGTACCCTGTCAAACTAGATGACTCAGTGGCCTCATCATAGCTTACAGAGCATTTCATCTGTGGTCACTCATCCTGCCTATGAAGAAATTGACATGTAGTCACTACAGAGAAACACTGCTCACCAATGGTTGTTCACCACCATACCCTCCTGATCCCTGCCTAATCAAACAGAGAGATGCTATCCTGCTTTTACCTACGCAGAAAAAGAAAGAAGATAAAACAATGTTAGGGGGTTGTGGCTCATTGATGGTCAGATATGAAAAGCTGCTTCAAATGCTGTCCCATCAGTTCCTAAAACTGCAACATGAAAATGCATCATCATAACTATCCTTTACCTATCTCCCAAGAGTGAAATTGTTTTCCCCAATAAAAAGTTTAAGGAAATGAAGTAATTGCTGTTTGGGGAAGGAATGTTATTAGTATTACCATACAGTTTTTTCCTTAAATGGTTAATTAGAAGGAAGTATGGCATTCTTACAGCTATTTTTTAATTAAGCCAGCAGACTCTACCAAGAATCTGATCCCCTCTCTAAGCAGATAATTACAGTGACAAGTGACTTTCAAGTTTATGCCCATGTACTCCTAGATTTCTGATGTGCCCCAGAAGGAGGTTACCATTCGTGTTCTGAGTGCTGGCCTCTGGGCCTGACTCCCTGTCTGCCTGGATTTGGAACTTTGCCTTCCCTTAACTTGTGACTTGCCCCCCTAGATTCCAGCCTGTCCTTGACCTCTAGCAACAGCAAACTCGTTAACACCTGCTCCGCATGTTTAAATCCTTGCCTTCTGCCCAATTCTTAATTCTGATTTTCGGACTTCTGGACCAGGCTAATCCTTAAAGTCTGGGGAGAATGAAAACATTGTTAGACTGAAATAGTTAAGCCCAGAGTTTATGATTAATGAGGACAGACAGTCCAAAGAGTCAGTAACCATACAAATGTTCACAAATGATTTGCCATAAGGCCTTAGATTTTATATATTATATATATGAGGTTCATATGTTATAGCCACTGTCAGGACACTAACAAGTGAAAGACTTTTCAAACCCAGGTCAGGGAACTCAAAGAGTAGCCCTCAAAACGTACCTCAGATCATAGGGCAAATATATGCAGACATATGTAGTCACTTGCTGAGCTGACAGTGTCACCCGTGCCCTGAGGACAAGTTTGGTATCTATTTAAGACCTGAGCATTGAGAGTCTGTAAGAGGTGCATAAATTCTGGGAAAGTCTTCATCCTTTACAAACACAAATGCATGGTATGTAAAATTACACGCATTTCTTTGAGGAAACTTTCATTATAAATGTTCAAATATGGTAGGGGCTATAAAATAACAAATGGAGTTTGGACTATAAAAGGCTTGTGTGGAAGACCAAAAGGAATGCACAGTGGAGAATTAGAAGACTTGGTTGGAGAACTTGCTCAGGCACTGATCAGCTGGCTCTCAATTTCTTTGTTAAAAAAAATGAGGAATATATTTCTAAATCACGTTTATAGCCCTTTCAGTTCTGAATGATTCTTTGACCTTACATAGAATAATAGGACTGGAAAGGACCTTAGTTACTTAATTCAACCACTAATCCTTCAGGGACAGAGACAATAGCATCTCCTGGGCCAGCCTATGCCCTTTCCAAAGAGCTTTTATCAGAAGAAAGGTCTTTTTCATTTGAACTGGCACCTTTCTCTCTGTATTTTCTACCATTAGTTCAAATGCTGGCCTCCCGGAAAACATAATCCAAATTTAATCCTTAACCCACACGACAGATTTTCACATTCCCCTCTCAAATTCTGTCTCAAGCAAAGCACTATTAGTTGCTTCATACATTCTTCATATGCTGAGGTTTTTTTGTTTTGTTTTTTGTTTTGTTTTGTTTTGTTTTGTTTGAGACAGAGTCTCACTCTGTTGCCTGGGCTGGAGTGCAATGGTGTGATCTCAGCTCACTGCAACCTCTGCCTCCTGGGTTCAAGCGATTTTCCTGTCTCAGCCTCCCAAGTAGCTGGAATTACAGGCATCCACCACCACACCCGGCTAATTTTTTGTATTTTTAGTAGAGACAAGGTTTCACCATCTTGGCCAGGCTGGTTTCGAACTCCTGACCTCGTGATCTGCCCGCCTCAGCCTTCCAAAGTGCTGGGATTATAGGCATGAGCCACCACGCCTGGCGCATATGCTGAGGCTTTAAACCCTATCTCCAACCATTCACTTTTTTTTTTTAGAGATGGAGTCTCATTATGTTGCCCAGGCTGGACTCCTAAACTCAAGGGACCCTCTTGCCTCAGCCTCCTGGACTAGCTGGGAATACAAATGCACACCGCCATGCCACACCCCACCCATTCACTTTTGTCTGCTTCTGTTATATGCTGTCATTGTCCTTCTTAAAGTATGGGGTGGGGGACATCAGAGCATCCAGAAGCAAATACTAAGGCAAGAGGGAGTATTCTCTCCCCTGTTCTGAGCATTATTCTTCATTAATGCAGCCCACTTATGAATTAGCATTTGAAGAACAGTCATATCACATCATTGAATTACTACATGTTTATCTTACAGTTTTTTCCACGTGTGGACATTAAACAACACCTCTTCTATTCTGGGTTGTTTAATCAGGGTTTTTATTCCAAGTATAAAACCTTACAGTTTATCCCTGTTGGATTTCATCTTGTTAATGTTGAAAGATCCTATAAGAAAAGTCCAAAGCAAAAAGGAATCAGTAATGGATCTTCAAGGAAAAAGAAATAGGAAATAGTCCCAGAAATGCAAGGCGTTAACTAGGAAGCCTAGCTGAGGGACTACTAAATTAAGAGGGCAGACAGAACCCTGTGTTTATTTTTGCTTCCTCCTAAAACTCCAATGAATCAACATAACAGGATTCTTTCTAAGGCACAAACTCACAAAGAAGTATGGAAAAGCCATAACAGCAATAAGATTTTGGAATTTGAAAAGCTGATGACCACGTGGTAACTAACTAGCACATCTGAGAAAGCAGTTCTTAAGCTAGAAATGGGGAAAGCCAAAAAGCAATTTGATATTCACCCCCCAAGTCCTAAAAGGCTCAGGAATTGGTGGTATGAGGTTCTATGGAAAGTGAGGGGGAAGGAGGGCTAAAAGCAGATTGACTGGATGAAGAGTGTTTTAAGAATATGTAGAATCCCTGGACCTTCTTCTCCGCCTCATCAGTAGGAGGCATATTATCTGGACAATAAGGCACTATTGAAGGTTGGCATACTGTTTCCAGGAGATTAAAGGGAATATTCTCAGCTCAGTCTTTTTTTTTTTTTTCTTTTCTTCCCTTCTCTTCTCTTTAGACAGGTTCTCACTCCATCAACCAGGCTGGGGTACAGTGATACAATCTGAGCTCCTCTGCCTCCCCAGCTCAAGCCGTCCTCCCACTTCAACCTCCCGAGTAGCTCACAAAGAGCTGGGACCACAAGTGCACACCAACGTTCCTGGCAAATTTTTTGTATTTATTTTTATTGTTGCGATGCGGTCTCGCTATGTTGCCTAGGCTGGTCTCAAACTCCTGGGCTCAAGCAATCCACCCACCTTTGCCTCCCAAAGTACTGTGATTGCAGGCATGAGCCACCATGCCTGGCCAGCTCGGCCTTTTTTTTTTTTTTTTTTTTAACAAACAAAATATTAGAGCATCTTCTCTATAGAATCCAACCAGTCCAAGAGGAAATACCAAATAATTTCAACTTTAAGGGTTCCTCAGTGACATTCCTCCCTTCCATGGTACCGGTCCATGGCCTGTTAGGAACTGGGCTGCACCATAGGAGGTGAGCAGTGGGCCAGCGAATGTTATCACCTGAGCTCTACCTCTTGTCAGATCAGCAGGAGCATTAGATTCTCATAAAGGTGTGAACCCTGTTGTGAACTGCACATGTGAGGGATCTAGGTTGTGTGTTCCCTATGAGAATCTAATGTCTGATGATCTGAGGTGGAACAGTTTCATCCTGAAACCATCCCCCAACCCCAGATCATCATACAATGTAGCCCACAAATAAGCCCCACCCACATGCTCAGATCTTCCAAACAGCCTGCAAGAGTGCCTCTCTTGAATATAAGTAGCTATCTAAGGCTCACCAAGCATCTGAGGCAAACCTCCAGTATGATAAACAGACTACAACAAACAGAAAACAAAACACCTAACTTGGAGGAAACAGACTGCAGAGAAAATAAGACATCACAAAACTGTAATTAATAACCTTAGAAAGATAAGAAGATATTGCATTCAAGAAATAAGGATATTTAGAGATTATTAGCAGAAATGAAAATCTCAGTGAAAGATTTGAAAGATACAGTTGAAGAAATTTCCCAGAAAGTGGAGCAAAATGACAAAAAGACAGGAAATAAGAATGTAGAGATTTAAAGAAAATAAAAAGATCATTCAAGAATATCTAGCACTTGAATAACAAGAATTCTATAAGACAGCAGTCCCAAAGCTTCTTGGCACCAGGGACCAGTTTTGTGGAAGACAATTTTTCCACAGATAGGGGTTGGGGTTGGGGGATGGTTTCAGGGTGAAACTGTTCTGTCTCAAATCATCAGATATTAGATTCTCATAAGGAGCACACAACCTAGATCCCTCACATGTGCAGTTCACAATAGGATTCACACCTCTATGAGAATCTAATGCTCCTGCGGATTTGACGAGAGGTGGAGCTCAGACAAGAACGTTCACTTGCCTGCTGCTCACCTCCTACTGTGCAGCCCAGTTCCTAACATGCCATGGACCAGTACCAGGCCATGAACCAGTACCTGTCCACAGCCCAGGGGTTTGGGAACCCCTGCTCTAAGAGAAGAATTGGGAAAAAAAAAAATGAAAGGGAGGAAATTATCAGACATCATTCAAGAAAATTTATCAGAACTGAAAGGCATAAGTTTTCAGATGGAAAAGGCCCATCTAATCCCAGCACAATATGTGAAAATAGAATCACAGAAAAAAACACATGTACATGACATTTAAGAACACTGGGGTTTATAAAAGATTTCAGAAAAGAAAACAGGCCATATATAAAGAGTAAAGAGTCAAAATGTCTAGAATCCAGAAGAATATGGAGCAGTGCTTTCAAAATTCTGAGGAAAAATTACTTCCAGCCCAAAATTCACATATGAATTAAGCATAAGGGCAAAATGAAGACATCTTCAGACATGAACTGTCTAAAAATTACCTCCTATGTACAGTTTCTTAGGAAGCTACTGAAGGATGTATACCACCCAAACAAGGAGACAATGAAAGGAGAGAAAGATAGAAGAAACAGAAGCTCCAACTCGAGAGAAAAGCATGAAGCATCCCTAGGAGAATGGTGAAGAGATATCCTGGGAAGATAATTGTGCAGCAGGCACAGAGAGCAGCCAAGTCAAATGGAGTAAGTTGGAAAGCTCAGGGAAAGATTTCTCCAAAAAGATGATAATGATAGACTATGTGATGAGCTTGAAACTTTTGAGAGATTTAGGCAGTTGGGGAGAGTTTGTGGTTGAATTAGTTACAACTACAGAGAAAACCAAGGGGAGGGGGGAAATAAGACAATTATTAACCTCAGAGAAATTAAAAAGATTGTGCAAGAAAGAATAAATAATCACAATATACTACATGGTTCATCTGCAAATAGTGGTTATTATAATGAAAACTTGGAATTGTGCTCCAACCAGAATAGAGTGGGCCAATGGAAAGTGTACATAGATATGGTAGTGGTGTGGTGGCGGGGACAGTGGTGAAAGAAAATTCAATCTTTATCTTTCATGGTAGGAAGTCAATAGATAATGTCTAACACTGAAATACCAAGAAATAACAATATAAGCATATTATTTAAAAATAGGAAGATAAATACCAAAAAAGCAGTGTAAGTATTTGAAAATTGTTGCCTCTGAGGAAAGAAACAGGATGCAGGGTAAAGCAATATTTTTGTAACAAGGCTTGCAGAATTATTCATCTCTTTAAACTATGAACACAATAACAGTGATATAGTTAGGATGTTTGTCCCCTCCATATCTCATGTTGAAATGTAATCTCCAATGTTGGAAGTGGGACCCGGTGGGAAATGTTTGGGTCATGAGGGCAGATCCCTCTTGAATGTCTTGGTGCTGTCCCTGTGATAGTGAGTGAGTTCTAGCAAGATCTGGCTGTTTAAAAGAGTGTGGCACCTCCCTGCCCCTCTCTTGTCATATGATACTTCGGCTCTCCCTTTGCCTACTGCTATGATTGGAAGCTTCCTGAGGCCTCATCAGGAGCCAAGCAGATGCTGGCATCATGCTTCCTGTACAGTCTGCAGAACCACAAGCCAATAGAACCTCTTTTCTTTATAAATTACCCAGTCTCGGGTACTTCTTTATGGCAACACAAATGGACTAACACAAACGGTAGTAGAAATAAAAACTAATTTGAAACAAGAATGAATAAATGAATGAAGAAAGCAAGTAGGAAAGCGATGTAACCTCCCTAAGAAAACCCTTTGATGATGAATAAAGAGAAAATAGAACTCATCCAACACATCAAAGCCAAGTGGGAAGGGACCAGAAGTGACGCCAGGGAAGAAAGACCACCGCTTGAACATATAATTAGATTTGTGAGGAAGAAGCATGGGTCAGTCACCAAGGACTGTCAATTTCATCTTCTGGATGTTTCTTGATTTTATTTACTTTCCTCCAACTTTATTCCGCTATCTCAATTAAGGTAACCAGCATCACCCTCCTGTGATCCCTCTGATAAAATACGGTTATGGTTTTTCATTGCTTTTAGCATAAAACCAAGTAATTTATCAGAGAAATGATATGACTTATTTCTTTCCTCCCTTCCTTCCTTCCTTCCTTCCCTCCCTCCCTCTTTCTTTCTTTCTTTTTCTTTCTCTCTCTCTCTCTCTTTCTTTCTTTCTTTCTTTTCAGAAAAAAAAAATTCTACCCTGTCGTCCAGGGTGGAATGCAGTGGCACAATCTTCGCTCACTGCAACCTCCGCCTCCCGAGTTCAAGCAATTCTCTTGCCTCAGCCTCCCGAGTAGCTGGGATTACAGGCGCCTGCCACCACAACCAGCTAATTTTTGTATTTTTAGTAGAGACAGGATTTCACCATGTTGGTCAGGCTGGTCTCAAACTCCTGACCTCAAGTGATCCACCCGCCTCAGTCTCCCAAGATTTCTATTTTAGAAAGGGAATCTGGCTGCTGTGGAGAGTGGATTGAAAGAATAAAGCTAGAGCAGGGTGACGGTTGCAGTAACATAGGAGAGTGCCACATTCGCCTCATATACTCAGCATCCAGTGAGTGGCTGATGTGGTAGATGTTCAATGACTATTTGTTGATCAGAGCCACTTATGCCCTGAGTGCATGATACTATATCTATTGCTGGGAATAATTTAGTAAAAACATGTGATTGCTATAGCCAATTAGAAGAAAATAATGATAATAATTGCAAACATTTACGTAATTTTTTATGACACTACACTAACGGCTTTACGTACATTAACTCAATCTTAAAACTCTATGAGGTAAATACTATTATTAACGTTGTTGAAATTGGGATTGTATTTAAAGCATTTCATCTGGAGGGACTAGCAACAACAACAGATACTAACTGGTAATTTAGAAGCTGTGGAGGTGGAAGGAGCGGGTAACTGTTGACACCAAAACTAAGTCCCACCAAAGAACTGACTGTCTTCATTCTGAAGATGTTGCTGGACTCTTTAGTAGCTATACTGTCCCGGGGAGATTCTAAGAAGGTAATAACTGCTAAAACCATGGCCATATGTCATACCAGAGCCTTGCTTCATAGAAAGCATGTCCCCGCCTCGAGAACGATATTCTTATTGCACGCTTTATTCTTCCCTGTCTTGACAAACACTTTGCTCTGAGTTACAGAGGAGCTACAGATGAGGGTTCCTCAAACTGAACCCCTCTCCACTCTCCTAACCACGGTCATAGGAAAAGTGGAGACAGACACACAAATGAGGAGAGGGAGATTAGAATAAATAGTGGACCAGACACAGTGGCTCACTCCCATAATCCCAGCACTTTGGGAGGCCAAGGCAAGCAGATCACTTGAGGTCAGGAGTTTGAGACCAGCCTGGCCAATATGGTGAAACTACTGTATGGTCTCTACTAAAAAACACAAAAATTAGCCAGTTTTGGTGGCAAGCGCCTGTGATCCCAGATACTCAGGAGGCTGAGGCAGGAGAATCACTTGAACCCAGGAGGCGGAAGTGGCAGTGAGCCAAGATCACACCACTGCACTCCAGCCTTGGTGACAGAGTGAGACTCTGTCTCAAAAAAAAAAAATAGTGAATGAAAAGAAACCAATTAAATTCCATTTATCATTATGACCAATAGATACCATTACTTTATTCACTACGCACAGGCACTGAAACAGGCCCCAGTGAAACAGCAATGTTAAGATAGCACTGACCTCAATAAATCCAGTCTGTTGGGAGTTTGCTGTCTTCATTTGATTTTTCTTCAGAATACAGCTCTTTTAGAAATGGGGAATAAAGAGACGGGTGCGGGATGGAGTGCTAAAATGCCTAGGGTGCTCTGCTGGCTCACACTAAACTCTGCTGAACTTTGCTTTGGCAGCTTATCAGGTACAGTATTACATGTACTTGATAACTACAGGTACACTACCATGTGTGCCTGTAGTTTCTAGCACATCACCTTTTCTCCAAGAAGTTTAAGCCATACTCAAATGACTAGTGATAAAATTTAGCACAGCATAACCTCAAGCTGGGACCAGGGACAGCCAAGACCCAACCTGAGATACTCTAATTCCAAGAATATTTGGGGGAATTCCTGATCATGTTAAGGGAAAAAGAAATGGTTCCTGAAAAGGAAGAAAAAAATAAAAGCCCAAAATCAATAGTAAATGGGAAAACATAACTTCAGTAACTGCCTAAGCAATCTTTCATTGGCTTGTAATACTGTAGCTCTAGGGTTACTCAGAAATAGAATGATGGCGTGTTCCTATGGGTTCCTTGAGGAGTTCATTCTTTCATGTAATTAGTTTGCTTACTTATTTGTTTGAGTGTGCATTTAGAACCTGTCTTAGTCTAAAAAAGATTTAAGGTAACATGCTACTATAATATCTTTGGAGAGAAATTGAACAATCTATGTGGTTTTCTTTGCCCTCATTAAAAGAGATTTCTACTGACTGGAGAAAAAGATTATCTAAGTAGAAAAGTAGTACAATATTCTGGTATGCCAAAATAACATTAAGAAATTCTCTGCATCGAAACAATGCCATTTGGCCGGGCACAGTGGCTCATGCCTGTAATCCCAGCACTTTAAGAGGTCGAGGCAGGAGGATCACCTGAAGTCAGGAGTTCGAAACCAGCCTGGCCAACAAGGTGAAACCCCGTCTCTACTAAAAATACAAAGATTAGCTGGGCATGCTGGCACACACCTATAATCCCAGAAACTTGGGAGGCTAAGGCAGGAGAATCTCTTGTACCCGGGAGGCGGAGGTTTGCAGTAAGCTGAGATCGTACCACTGCACTCCAGCCTGGACAACAGAGTGAGACTGTTTCAAAAAAAAACAAAAGAAAGAAAAAATGACATTCAAAATATGCATTTTGAAGCCAACATTTTGCAGAGGAAAGCATATTATGCCCTATGTAAATACTTAGAGGAAGTCAGATTATTATTTTTATGAGCTACAGAGATGAAGGTGATACTGTCAAAGATGCCTTTTTGGTAGATTGACATGTGAAGCTTTGTGATAGGAGCTATTTATTGCAAGAGTTTAGAATGTGGTCATAAAATAACCCACTAATGGCAAACTACAGATATGCCAAGAAGACATTATTTTTCACTAGGAAAAAAAGAGTGAGCCCTTTCTAGCCTGTTAAGTGTATTGATGGCTTTTTGGCAGAACTTTATTATTGTGAATCTCTTTCACTTGAAAAGCGTATTTCCGACATTTGTCACGTTGACTCCTTGGGGAGATTATTACACTGGTGGATTTTTAAGCTTGCTTTACAGGATATAAAAGTGTAGAGGATTAAACCATTTTTCCTTGGTCACTGCTAAGGGGACAGGCTAGGAACCATGAACTTAGATGGTAGCAGCCCTTTGCTGCCACCTCAAATTTCAAGCTTCAATGACATTTCAGAAAGCCTAGGAAGCTTTTAAATGTAAATGGGAAGAGAAATAGATTTTGGCATTCCTAAGCCTATAGCAGGTCCTTCTAGATTCTAATAGAAATCTCAGTTTCAATTTTCAACATTTTGGTTTTGTTCAAAACTAATGCTGCACATATTTTCACTAACCATTAGTATAAGTAAGGTTTGGTGGAGAGTAAGCAGTCTCCACCAACTTGTACAGGTGGAAATGGACCTGAAGATCATTCATCCAGTCCATGAATATTTACAGAGCAACGTTGTGTAGTGCCCTCCTAAATTCCAGCATAACCAAGTGCCAGCTACTAAGCAGCCTTCAGGCCAGTGGGGAAATAAGATAATCACATACACAAAACGAAATAAGAACATAGAGCTGTGCATTCTTAAATGATCAATGAATGGGGCAGGCATTAAGTAGCCATCAACTGGTTCATTCTTTTCTTTTTCTTTCTTTTTTTTTTTTTTTTTTCTGAGACAGAGTCTGGCTGGAGTGCAATGTCTGGCTGGAGACAGAGTCTGGCTGGAGTTGCCCAGGCTGGAGTGCAATGGCATGATCTTGGCTCACTGCAAACTCTGCCTCCTGAGATCAAGCGATTCTCCTGCCTCAGCCTCCTGAGTAGTTGGAATTACAGGCACCCGCCACCATGCCTGGCTAATTTTTGTATTTTTAGTAGAGACTGGGTTTCACCATGTTGGCCAGGCTGGTCTTGAACTCCTGACCTCAGGTGATCCACCCACCTCAGCCTCCCACTTTTCTTTTCTTTTTTTTTTTTTTTGAGACAGGGTCTCATTCTGACACCCAGGCTGGAATGCAGTGCCATTATCATGGCTCACTGCAGCCTCAACCTCCCATGCTCAAGCAATCCTTCTGCCTCAGCCTCCTGAGTAGCTGGGACTACAGGTGCACACCAACATGCTTGGCTTTTTTTGTTTGTTTGTTTGTTTTTGTTTTTGTTTTGTAGAGAAGGGATCTCCCCATGTTGCCAAGGCTGAGCCACTAACTTTCTGAGAAGGGAGGTATCATTAGAGGATAGAGAGGCATCATTACTCAGTGGAGCCCGGCTCAGCCATTTGCCAGCCCTATGACCTGAAGCAAGTTACTTTACCTACCTCTGCCTTGGTTTCTGATCTGTAAAGAGCCGAGGTAAGGGTGGGGATAATGTAGAAGCAAAAACTGACACTGCATTGTCTCCAACACGATCAAACGTCTTACATTCCATAGTCAGGAAAAAAAAAAAAAAAACCAGAATGCTTTGAATATGAGATAAACCAAAAATAAGTCACCCTGTCTCATTCTGATCCCCAAAATAAAATCTTGAATATTTCCTACAAACTCCTTAAAAAAAAAAAAAGAATCTCTTGTTTTTGCTATGTTGGTATCTGAAGACGTGTCATGACTTTCGTGAACAGAATGATCATGTGAGAAAGTTGTTGCTTTTCCACCATAAGCAGATATGTAAACTTTGTACCTTTGTTAATTTTGTAGGTTTTATTCCTTTAAATACCTGTATTTTGTATTTGGTAAGCCCGAACTTCTGAAGTCTCACTCTGTTATATTCTTTGCAAGTAAACTTTCTTTTTTTCTTTTTTTTCTTTTTTTTTTTTTTTTTTGCGATGGAGTCTCCCTCTTGTCACCCAGGCTGGAGTGCAATGGTGTGATCTTGGCTCACTGCAACCTCCGCCTCCCAGGTTCAGGCGATTTTCCTGCCTCAGCCTCCCGAGTAGCTGGGATTACAGGTGCCCACACCCGACTAATTCTTGTGTTTTTAGTAGAGATGGGATTTTGCCATGTTGGCCAGACTGGTCTTGAACTCCTGACCTCAGGTGATCTGACTACCTCGGCCTCCCAAAGTGCTGGGATTACAGACCTGAGCCACCGTAACCGGCCTTTTCTTTCCTTTTCTAAATGTTTCTGCCTCTGAGTCTTCCTTTAAGTTATGATAGTACCTATCTCCTAAAGCTATTGTAAGGACTGAATAAGTAAACATTTGTAAAACACACAGCACAGTGCAAGGGTTTTGTTAAATAATAAAGTGGAGGCCAGGGCCAGTGACTCACGCCTGTAATCCTAGCACTTTGGGAGGCCGAGGTAGGCGGATCACTTGAGGTCAGGAGTTCAAAACCAGCCTGGCCAACATGGTGAAACTCCGTCTCTACTGAAAATACAAAAAAATTAGCCAGGCATGGTGACAGGCGCTTGTAATCCCAGCTACTCAGGAGGCTGAGGCAGGAGAATCGCTTGAACCTGGGAGGTGGAGGTTGCAGCGACCCGATGTTGTCGTCACGCCACTGCACTCCAGCCTGGGTGACAGAGTGAGACTCTGTCTCAAAATAATAATAATAATAATAAAGTGGAGAGAATTAGAAGGCTTCCCGGAGAAGAGTAGATTTTACTTGGTCCAGAAAAATGAGTAAGATTTAGATGGGATGAGGGAATGGTGTGAGGACGAGGATGTGACAGCGTGACTAAGGAACACTGAGTAACCTCGTTGGAACGGAACAAAGGACTCACTTTGAGTGTGATGAGAGAGATACCATTGATGGGAGTTTCCAGTTTTGAATTACACATTGAAGGGCCTGTTCTTGTTGGTGAAGATAATAGGGAGTCAGTGACATATTTCTACTCAGTGACATGACTTGGCCACAACTCTGCTGTAAGCAGAGTTTTCTTCCACAAATGCCTCTGGAAGCCAGAGCTTCCAGAAATCACAGAAATTTAACTTTATTTTGCATGCTGCCTGCTGCCTTTGCTGAAAATGAAGCACAGCACTGCTTCCTGCCTGCTCCCTCTAACCTCCATAATGTCAGTAGCTGCTGTTTCCTACAATCTGCTTAGAGGCCACAATTGAAGTGATTTTGTAAACTAATTAGAGAAGCCACAATTAGCTTCTTGCGTATGTTCTAGCAGCATTTTTTTCTGCCCATTGTATTTGAGGTCAAATCACTTCAGCTCATGATACAATTTCTGTTAGCACATTGAGTGCTGTGCAACCTTCACTGAGAACTAGTTCCAGAACTCTACTGCCAGTGATCACAACACTAACCAAGAAGAGAAATTCATTTATGGGCCAGTCTAGAGAGCATCACTAATTCTCTGTAAAGTATTGGTGCGAAGCTTGCTTTTGTTTTGCTTCTTCACTTTGTTTTCTAGCGTCTGAAATTCTATACTTCCTTTTTGATTTTCTAATTTTTAACAAAAATCAACCAGACGTGGTAGCTCACGCCTGTAACCTCAGCATTTTGGAATGCTGAGGTGGGAGGATCATTTGAGATCAGGACTTTGAGACCATCCTGGGCAACATAGCAAGACCTTGTCTCTACTAAAAATTAATAAAATACAAAAACAAGAAATTTAAAAATTCAATGCAACAGAAGACAAAGAGCCTTTCACAATTTTCTGCCAGTCAAAATATTTGCTGCCAAAATCTTTGACCCTACCTGAATCTTCTAATCCTTGGTGTTTTTCTGTCTCTGCAAGGGAGTCCAGAAGCTCTATAGGTGTGTTTCAGCTGCAGCAATTCCAATTTACTTGGTAGCTAGATTAAATCATTTAGTCAGCATGGTATTGGGAAAAGAGCACTGGGTTCTTGTCCTGACCATGATACTCACACATTGCATGTTCTCAAACAATACACCTACATTCACTGAGCCTGATTTTTCTCATCTGTAAAACAAGAGCGTTGAACTAGACTAGACAACACCTAACATCCTTTCCACTATTAAAATTCTACAATCCATGATCTCATGTGTATTAATTAATCAAGATTCCCTAAGTCAAGTCATCACACTCTGGGATACACTGATTGAGATAGAAAGCTTCCGACACAGCTCCCAATGTTCCATGGCTCTTGATGTTCATTCCCTTATGTAATCCCCTGCCCTTCAGAGTGGGCTGGACCTGGCAACTTACTTCCAATCAGTAGAATACAGCAAACGTAATGTGATGTCACTTTCATGATTAAGTACAATACTGCAATGCCAACTGATGCCAATCTGATGCTAACCACCTGGGGTTACAGCAGACTCCACAGATGTAAGGGCACAGTCCCCAGACTGCCTGCATGTCAGGCACCAGCTACAAGTTTAGGGGTCCCCAGGCCACCGTCACTTTTGAACAATGAGCTACAAGTTTGGGGAGATTTCTCTCCCCCCCACCACCAGGTTCAATAATTTACTAGAGCAACTTACAGAATTCAGGAAAGTGCTACACTTACAATTACAATTTTGTTATAAAGGATACAAATCAGAACCAGCCAAATGAAGAGACACACAAAGCAAGGTCAGGAAGGGTCCCATACAGTTCCTGCATCTACTGTCTGTGGGATCAGGACACATCACCTTCCTGGTACATCAATGTGTTCACCAGCCAGGAAGCATACCCAGACTTCAGTGTCCAGAGTTTTTTATTGGCATTCCATTATGTAGGCATGATTAACTGAATCACTGGTCATGTGATGTGATTAAACTCAATCTCCAATCTTCTCTGCTCCCTGGAGTTTATGCTGAAAGTTTCAACCCTCTAATCACATAATTGGCTGTGCTAGAATGGCCAATCCCTATGCTGAAACTATATGAGGACCCATCATGAGTTATCTCATTAGCATAAATTGAGGTGTGGTTGAGGGGTCCACCATGAGTAACAAAGACATTCCTAGAACTCAGGAAATTCCAAGGATTTAGAGGTTTTCTCCCAGGAACCAGGAGCAAAGACTAGACTAACTTTTTATTAAACAACATTAGGTCCCAAAATATTGTGACTTTTGTCTTGCTAGTAGAACAACTCTTTAACTGGCTTTGATGAAGCAAATGGCAAGGTATTGAGGGACACCTCAGTCAGTGATGCTGGAGAAACTGAATCTCATCAACTGTGTGAGTGAGGTCGGGAGTATATCCTTCCCCAGCTGAGCCTTCAGATGAGGCCCTTGTAAATGAAAAATAAAATGCTAAGCGCCCCAGCTGACTGAATGGACCCCTCCTCTCAGCCAGGGGGATTTCAAAGAAACCTTTAAAAAACTAGTTTGGGCCATGATGGGAAGTTGGGGGTCAGATATGCCTCATTATACTCTCCTCTCTTTGGAATTCAGGCACAACTGACCATCATTAATATTAAAGCAGAGATCTTAAGATTGACAAAACAGACTCTTTGTAGCAATAAGATGCCAAATTCCAACCTGACTCTAGGATAGCATCATGACAGTTAGCAGGCCCTGAAAGTATTTTACCCTAAAATATATTTCCCTGACTTTTTTTTTTTTTTTTTTTTTGAGACAGAGTCTCACTCTGTCACCCAGGCTAGAATGCAGTGGCATGATATCTCGGCTCACTTTAGCCTCCGCCTCCTGGGTTCAAGCAATTCTTCCACCTAGGCCTCCAGAGTAGTTGGGATTACAGGCGTGTGTCACCACGCCCAGCTAATTTTGTATTTTTAGTAGATACAGGGTTTCACCATGTTGGCCAGGCTGGTCTCGAACTCCTGACCTTGTGATCCATCCACCTTAGCCTCCCAAAGTGCTGGGATTACAGCATGAGCCACTGTGCCCGGCCATCCTGATATTTTTTCAATGGCCCTGCAAAGTTATCTTGTGTAGGGGAAATCTACATTCTGTAGAGAATCCTCTTCTCTTTCCAGGTCTTTTTCTGATCCTGAAGATATTAGCTGAGCGTTTAGCACCTTTTGAAAGTCTGAATAGAAAATATTTGGCTGGGTGTGGTGGCTCATGCCTATAATCCCAGCACTTTGGAAGGTTGAGGCAGGCAGATCATTTAAGGTCAGGAGTTCAAGACCAGCCTGGCCAACATGGTGAAACCCTGTCTCTACTAAAAATATAAAGATTAGCCAGGCATGGTGGCACATGCCTGTAATCTCAGCTACTTGGGAGGCCAAAGCAGGAGAATCACTTGAACCCAGGAGGCAGAGGTTGCAGTGAGCTGAGATCATGCCATTACACTCCAGCCTGGGCAACTTAGCAAGATTCTGTCTCAAAAAAAAAAAAAAGAAAAAAAAGTTTGCCATCTATTTCTTGTAAGGGTGGCCACCTATGAGACTTCTACATAATAAGAACCTTGGTCTTCACAGCTCCTTGTCTTAACCCAGACGATCCCTTCTATTAATTCCTAGTCTTTAGATATTAATTTAACTCTTTCAATTCATTGCCAATGAGAAAATCTTTGAATCTTCTTACGACCTGTAAACTCCCACTTTGAGTTGTCCCACCTTTCCAGATTAACCAATACATACCTTACATGTATTGATTTATGTCTCCTTAAAATATATCAAACCAAGCTGTAACCTAACAACCTTGGGTACATGTTCCCTGGACCTCCTGGAGCTGCGTCACAGGTCATGGTCCTCATATTTAGCTCAGAATAAATCTCTTCAAATATTTCACAGAGTTTGGCTGGTTCATCAACACCCTTGATTTCAGTCTTGTGAGAACTCCTGAAGCAGAGAACCCGGCTAAACCCTTCCTAGTTTTCTGATTCATGGTAACTGTGAAATAATAATTATGTGTTGTTTTAATCTGCCAAATTTTGAAATAATTTGTTATACAATACACATAACTACTACACTGGGTCTATTATGACTAAAAGCCAGTGATGTCCTGAACACAGAGAATGGGAAAATTAAAGAAATAGATTTTCTATGCTAATGCTAAGTGAATGATAAAATGAGATGGATTTGTTTATGCAGAAAACTACCAGGATTCTGAACTTCTTATCTTAGAAACAAAGTTGGAAAAGCTTGGCAATAAATCCTAATGTTAACAATGTTCATCTTAAACTGTATGCCAGGCATGGTTCTAAGTACTTTATAGTAATTATCTCATTTAATTCTCACAATAATTCTATGAGGGAGTTATATTTATCATTCCTGTTGCAGATAGGAAAACTGAGGCACGGAGAGACTGAGTGACTTACCTTAGATCAAATAGGAAGTAAGCTGTAAAGCAAAGATTTGAACCTCTAGCAATTCAGAACTATTGCACTAAAACACTACATTACACTGCTTCCAATAAAAAAAAAAAACCGCAGGCTGGGCACTGTGGCTCACACCTGTAATCCCAGCACTTTGGGAGTCCAAAGTAGGTGGACTGCCTGAGCTCAGGAGTTCAAGATCAGCCAGGACCACATGATGAAACCCCAGCTCTACAAAAAATACAAAAATTAGTCAGGTGTGGTGGCGTGCACCAGTAGTCTCAGCTACTCAGGAGGCTGAGGCAGGAGGATCGCTTGAGCCTGGGAGGTCAAGGCTGCAGTAAACAGAGATCGCAACACTGCATTCCAGTCTCAGAGTAAGACCCCATCTCTACAAAAAAAAAAAAAAAAAAAAAAAAAATTCACACTGCAAAGCCTCACATTAATTTCCCAAAGTTCCACTTTCAAAGAGTTGCTTCCCCTAAGGTTTAACTACTATTCATATGTCATTGTTACAAAAGAAGATACAAAGTATCTCAATAATTCTACAGTACATCATAATTAAAATAAAATCAATTGAGTAAATTGGAACAAGGAGAATATAAAAATTAAAAAAATAGAATGAAGCTCAGAGCAAAATGAAAGCCATGAGGGTTTATTCACTGGAGAGATAGAAATTACAAAGTTAACTCTGAATGTTCAAGATTCCAGGCAAAGAAAAAATATATATGATCAATTACATGGTCCACAGTGCTCTCCAAAGATTAAAGAAAGTAGTTGCACAGGAAAAAAAAATGTATTATTCCTAGTTGAAACCAGAAGAAAATTTTTCCTGTAGGCTCCCACAAAGGAGACACTGTGTAATACAGTCATCAACCACCTCAAAAATATCTATAGAATGCTGAAACAATGCTATCCAGCTTCCTGCTGATGGCCCAACACATGCACAGATTTTAGAATCATTAGAAATATTGATGAAATGCCTAACATCTTTTTTTCTTTTTAAATTTTATTTCTCAATTTTTTTATTCCTCCTACTCTCTGATACCTGCTCTTTTGTGGTTTCAACATTAGTGGAAAACCTGTAAAATTTGGGGCTGAAAATGAAGACTAGGTATAAAATCACTGTAGCCACTAAAATGGCTACAACCAAGCAGAAAAGGGGGGGGAATAAAAGGAGGATGTGGTTCCTTCAATAAAGAAACTGCTTCCTTCATGCTGACAAACTAACCCTCCTCTTTCTATATATATGTTCTGCATTCCCGGGTTCAAGCGATTCTCCTGCCTCAGCCTCCCAAGTGGCTGGGATTACAGGCACACATCACCATGCCTGGCTAAGTTTGTACTTTTAGTAGAGATGGGGTTTCCCCATGTTGGTCAGGCTGGTCTCGAACTCCCGACCTCAGGTGATCCGCCCACCTCGACCTTCCAAAGCTCATGCCTGTAATCCCAGCACTTTGGAAGGTTGAGGCGGGCGGATCACCTGAGGTCGGGAGTTCGAGACCAGCCTGACCAACATGGAGAAATCCCATCTCTACTAAAAATACAAACTTAGCCAGGTGTGGTGACACATGCCTGTAGTCTCAGCCACTCAGGAGGCTGAGACAGAAGACTCTCTTGAACCCAGGAGGCGGAGATTGCAGCGAGCAGAGATCACGCCACTACACTCCAGCCTGGGCAACAGAGCGAGACTTCACCTTGTTAGATATGAGTTCTAAATTTCTTTTCAAAGAATTAACATGTCAGTATGTTCAATTCTTTGCCTTCTACTTTTAAACTTAACTTTCTCGTAAAGCAACCTTATTTGATTACCCTCCACCCTGACTCATTCTGATTACCTACTCCACCCTGACTCATTCCAAACACCTGCTCCACCCTAACTCATTCCGATTACCTGCTACCTGCTCTGCCCTGACTCCTGTCAAAGCACTCACCCCGTCATTCTCTTTAAATTAGCCAATCAGAATTAGTTTAGCCTGTGTGGTCTAACCCTACCCAATAGGGGAAAGACACAGCAGCAGGGGCCACGTGCATCAGGGATAAGAACCCCTTCCCCTCGCTTGTCCAAGTGTGTGCTTACCATTGTTCCATCTATAAGGGTGCACCTTTCTATATAGAAGTACCTTGACTTGCTGAGAATTAAAAAGAAAATTTTATACTCGAGTGTTATTCCTTTTGCGGCACTGAAACTTTATATATAACACACCTCAAAAAAAGAAGAGAGACAGGGTCTCACTCTATTGCACAGACTGGAGTGCGATGGTGCCATTATAGCTCACTACAGCCTTGAACTCCCAGCCTCAAGTGATCCTCCCACCTTATCCTCTCAAGTAGCTGGGACTACAGGTGTGTGCCACCACACCTGGCTAATTTTTGTATTTTTTGTAGAGGTAGGGTTCTCACTGTGTTGCCCAGTCTTCCTCAACTCCTTGGCTTCAAGTGATCCTCCCTCCCTCACCTCCCAAAGTACTGGATTACAGGCATAACTGCATCTGGCCCTAGTCAAATTGTAAATATGCTATTCAGACACACTAGATTCAACCACTTACAGCTTCTTATTTTGAAGTTGCAATATGATACTTATTCTTTGCTGTGAAATCTAAATCCTCCGAAATCACCCTCCACGGCCCAGCAGGAGAATGTCCTGCCACACGTAGCTATTTGAAGTCTCTGGCTCACCTATTTGAATGCTCATTATTTCCTAGATTCAAATGGCTTTATAAATGCACCTATTGTATGATTATGGAAGAACTATTAAAAATAATTCAGGAAGCCAAAGGTTATAAAACAGAGACATGAGTAATTGCTTTGGTCTGTGATCGTTAAATGGCATCCATAAAAGACCAAGCATTTAAAGTGGGGCAGGATAAGCCAAAACACAGCACAACTTCCCAGAATGTCCTTTAGTAGATCAGTGCTTATGGTTGTCTAATTTCATGTGATTATTAGAATAGACAAGTGAAGGCCGGGCGTGGTGGTTCATGCCTGTAATCCCAGCACTTTGGGAGGCCGAGGTGGGCGGATTCCTCGAGCTCAGGAGACAAGCCTGGCAACATGGTGAAACTCTTATTTCTACTAAAAACACAAAAAATTAGCCAGGTATGGTGGCATGTGCCTGTAGTCCCAGCTACTCAGGAGGCTGAAGTGGGAGAATCACCTGAGCCCAGGAGGTCAAGGCTACAGTGAGCCAAGATCATGCCACTGCATTCCCGCCTGGGCAAATGGAGTGAGACCCTGTTTCAAAAAAAAAAAAAGACAAGTGAGTCTCAAAGGAAAGAACTAACCATGAAGGGGACTTCTCAGAACCTGGAGAAGTGGACTATGTAAATTGAAATCACATTATAATGTTATACTATTATTTATATTGGTTAAAGGAAAAATGCATATTTTCATTGTGAAAACTTCTTCTTCCTCTTCTTCTTCTTCTTTTTTTTTTTTTTTTTAGATGGTGGGAGTCTCCCTGTGTGGCCCAGGCTGGAGTGCAGTGGCACGATCTTGGGTCACTGCAACCTCCGCCTCCCGGGTTCAAGCAATTCTCCTCCCTCAGTCTCCCGAGTAGCTGAGATTACGGGTGTGCACCACCACATCCAGCTAATTTTTGTATTTTCAGTAGAGACAGGGTTTCACTATATTGGTCAGGCTGGTCTCAAATTCCTGAGTTCAAGTAATCTGCCCATCTTGGCCTCCCAAAATGCTGGGAAAGGCGTGAGCCACCATACCTAGCCCTGTAAAAATTTCTAAAAGTAACATTTGCAAAAAATAATCTTGGCTGCTGAGAATACAAAGAAACAATGATTCTCAGAGTCATAAGAAAGCGGGGGAAATGAGGGTGTGCCTCTCTGTGGATACACTCAGCACCTCAGGACAGGACCTGAGATATCTATGATTATAAAAGATAACGGGGGCCATGCACAGTGGCTCACAAACACTTTGAGAGGCCAAGGAAGGAGGATCAGTTGAGCCCAGGAGTTCAAGACCAGCTTGAGCAACATCACAATACCTCGTTTCTACAAAAACAAATTTTAAGTTAGCTGGGCTTGGTGGTGTGCACCTGTAGTCCCACCTACTCCAGAGGCTGAGGCAGGAGGTTTGCTTGAGCCCAGATGTTTGAGACTGCAGTGAGCTATGATCACAACACTGGACTCCAGCCTCTGACACCACAGGTGACAGAGTGCAACCCTGTCTCAAAAAAAAAAAATAAAAAAAAAAGATAATGAAGAAGGTATAAAAGAAGACATGGACTTAAAAGTTGAGAGAATTGGCCAGGCATGGTGGCTCACACCTGTAATCCCAGAACTTTGGGAGGCCAAGGCGGGAAGATCACGAGGTCAGGAGTTCAAGACCAGCCTGACCTACATGGTGATAGCCCATCTCTACTAAAAATACAAAAATTAGCCGGGCGTAGTGGCAGGCGCCTGTAATCCCAGCTACTCAGTAGGCTGAGGCAGGAGAATCGCTTAAACCCGGAAGGCAGAGGTTGCAGTGAGCTAAGATCGTGCCACTGCTCTCCAGCCTGGGTGACAGAGAGAGACTCCATCTCAAAAAAAAAAAAAAAAAAGTTGAGAAACATTGTACCAGCCAGTGGGCCATGTCTAACTCATCTTCCCTTCCCCCATGCCTATAATTCCATTTAACAAAACTCTAGGAAAAAATAAATCTAATCTATGGTGATGGAGTGAATATCAGTGGTTGCTTGGGGCAGGGGCTGTGGGAAACGGAAACTGATTGGAAAGGGGCACAAGGAAACCTTTCGGGGTAATGAAAATGTCCTATATCTTGATTATGGTGGTGGTTGTATGAGGATATATATTTATTATTCATCAAACTGTACCAATAAGTGTATACACTTTATTATATGCAAATTATACCATTATTAAGGTTTTTTTAAGACTATGTTGCCCAAGGTGAACTTGAACTCCTGGGCTCAATCAATCCTCCAGCCTCACCCTCCTGAGTAGCTGGGACTACAGGCACACACCACCACGCCCATCTATTAAGCTGATTTTAAAAGGAACCACAACATGTTCAAAAGAGAACCCTTGCCCTAAACCTGCTCCTCAAGTCTTCCCCATCTCAGGAAATGTCAACTCCATTCTTTCATTTATTGAGATCTTGGAGTCATCTTTGACTGCTCTATTTAATCTACATTTTCTTTATTTTCATTTACATTTGAAGGATACCCAGACTCTGATCTCTTCTTGGTACTTTTTTCTCTTCCATCCTGGTGCAAGCCACTGTCCTCTCACTGATGCAGGAACCTCTGAACTGGTCTCCTGCTTTCATAGCCTCCTGGCTTCTCCATTATTCTCCCTGCCATGACCAGAGTGATCCATTTGCAATATTTTTGCTCACATGACTCCTGTGCTCAACACCCCCCATAGTTTCCTTTCTAATTCAGTATAAATTCCAGAGTGCTTACATGGCCTGCAAAAGAACCTACGTGATCTGTCCCCAACCCTCTCCCTCACATTCACATATTCTCTCCCACCCTCAACGCACACACCTCTACACTTCTCATTACAATTCTCTATGCTCACTAGGCTCACTGCCCTCTATGCTGTTTTTCAAACACACCAAGCACACTTCCGCCTCAGGACCTTTGACTTGTGCCTTTGCCTTCAATAACATTGACATCCTCCCAGATATCCCAAGGCCTCATCAGAGAAGCCATCACTGACTGGCCCATATAATAGCATTCTTTCTCTCTCTCTATCCCTCAGTCCTGCTTTATCTTTCTTCATTTAACTTATCTTACATATTGTATGTGTTTTTTCTCTCCCCTAACTAGAATGTATTTTGTATGTTTTGTTTGCTGCTGTATCCTAAGAGCCTAGAGCAATACCTGGCACATTAAAGATGATTAATACATTTTTGCTAAATGAATTAATGAGTCCATTTTTCTTTCCTTTCAAGTCCTGACCATGAATATCTTAAAACTGGCCTGACTAAAATGTAACTCTTGGCTGGGCGTGCTGGCTTACACCTGTAATCCCGGCACTTTGGGAGACCAAGGCAGGCAGATCACCTGAGGTCAGGAGTTAGAGACCAGCCTGACCAATAAGGTGAAACCCTGTCTCTACTAAAAATACAAAAATTCCCCGGGCGTGGTGGCAGACACCTGTAGTCCCAGCTACTCAGGAGGCTGAGGCAAGAGAATCACTTGAACCCAGGAGGCGGAGGTTGCAGTGAGCTGAGATACTGCCACTGCACCCACCCTGGGTAACAGAGTGAGACTCTGTCTCAAAAAAATAAAAAATAAAAATAAAATGTAACTCTTGATTATTCTCATTTGCTGAAACCTGTGCCTCCTTTAGTCTCTTCTTCCCATTTAACGGCCTCATCCTTCACCTTGGGCTCAAAAGACTAGAAATCATCCTTGATTCCTCTCCTTACCTCATCTACCGCATTCAATCCATCAAAGATGCTTTTATTAATAGATCTATCTCCAAAATATATCCTAATCCAACTATTTCCTTATATCTCTACTGCCACCATCCTAGTGCAAGCCAACATTGTCTCTGCCCTGGATTATTAAAATAGATTCCTGACTATTCTACCGATATCCTCTTCCAATTCAATATCCACACAGAAGCTGGTGACATCTTCTAGTGGTTGTTGATTTTTTGTTTTTTTGTGGGTTTTTTTTTTTTTTTTTTTTTTGAGACAGTGTGTCGCTCTGTCACCCATGCTGGAATATAGTGGCGCAATCTCGGCTCACTGCAACCCTTGCCTCCCAGGTCCAAGCAATTCTCCTGTCTCAGCTTCCCCAGTAGCTGGGATTACAGATATATGCCACCACACTCGGCTAATTTTTGTATTTTTAGTAGAGACGGGGTTTCACCATGTTGGCCAGGCTGGTCTCAAATTCCTGCCCTCAGGTGATCCACCTACCTTGGCCTCCTAAAATGCTGGAATTACAGGTGTGAGCCTCCCTGCCCAGCTGCTGGTGACATTTTCAAATCAGTATATGTTACTTCCTGATGACAAGACCACAAACTTCAGTGTCCAGGGTTTTTACTGGCATTTCATTATGTAGGCATGATTGATATAGGTCATGTGCTGTGATTAAACTCAATCTCCAAACTCCTTGCTCCCTGAAAGTTGAGCTGAAAGTTCCAACCCTCTAATCACATAGTTGGTCATTCCAGCATGGCCAGTCCCTATACTGAAATTATACAGGGGTCCATCATGAGTCATCTCATTAGCACAAATTCAGGTGTGGTTGAGGGGCCCACCATGAGGAACAAAGACACTGGTATAACTCAGGAAATTCCAAGGATTTAAAGGTTATCTCTCAGGAACCAGGACCAAAGACCAGACAAATTCTGTATTATACAACAGACCAACTGTTCTGGTCTGAAAGTTTAGCTGCCTTGAGCCCTTAGAATAAAATGTAATCATCTTCCTATGACCTAGAAGACCCTATTTAATCTATCTCTTGCCTATTACCTCCCTCTCATTATCATCCACCCACCTGGCTTTCTTTCAGAAGCACCAAGTTCATTCTGACCTGGTATTCTCTTGCTTGAATCCTGTGAAGGTTAATTTTATGTGTCAACCTGACAGGGTTATGGGGTGAAATGGCCTTTTGAAGACTCAGTGACTGAACTGTCCATGCTCTCCACTCCTACTACTAAAGGAAAATGCAGAGATGGAAGAGATGTATTAGAGAAGGTTTGCAAGTATTCCTGTTGCAAGTAAACATGAAACTACTTTACCAATTTCTACCAATGTTGAAATATCTTATGTTCCAGTATTAACCACTCTGACCTTAAAATATTCCAACTCTTTAATTCATTAACGTCTGATATAGTTTGGACATTTGTCCCCTCCAAAATTCATGTTGAAATGTAATCCCCAATGTCGGAGGTACGGCATGGTAGGAGGTGTTTGGGTCATGTGGGCAGATCCCTCATGAATGTCTGGGTCCTGTCCTCATGATAGTGAGTGAGTTCTCACAAGATCTGGTTGTTTAAAAATGTGTGACACATCCTGCCCCCCTTGCTGCCTCTCACTCTTGCCATGTGACGAGGCTGCTCCCACTTCACCTTCTACCATGATTGTAAGCTTCCTAAGGCTTCACTAGAAACAGATGCTAGAGCCATGCTTGTACAGCCTGCAGAACTGTAAGCCAGTTAAACCTCTCCTCTTTTCTTTATAAGTTACCCAACCTCAGTTATTTCTTTATAGCAATGCAAGAACAGCCTAACACAATATCACTCCTGAGAAATTATTCTAAAATAGTTTTAATTTTTAATTTTAATCTATAATGGAAGTAAAAAATTAGAAACAACCAACGTGTCCCAATATTTGGTAAATGGATAGGTTAACTGTAGACATTTTTTTTTTTTTTTTGAGATGGAGTCTCGCTCTGTCACCCAAGCTGGAGTGCAGCGATGCCATCTCGGCTCACTGCAACCTCTGCCTCCCAGGTTCAAGCAATTCTCCTCCCTCAGCCTCCTGAGTAGCTGGGATTACAGGCACATGCCACCACACCCAGCTAATTTTTGTATTTTTAGTAGAGACGGGGTTTCTCCATGTTAGCCAGGCTGGTCTCGTACTCCGGACCTCAAATGATCCACCTGCCTCAGCCTCCCAAAGTGCTGAGATTACAGACATGAGCCACCGTGCCCAGCCTAGACATTTAACATTATAATTACCAATTGCTATGGTCTGAATGTCTATGGCCTCCCAAAATTCATACGTTGAAACCTATTCCCTAATGTGATAGTATTAAGAGGTGGGGGTTTGGGGAGGTGATTAGGTTATAAGGGTGGAGCCCTTATGAATGAGATGAGTGCCCTTATAAAAGAGATCCAAGGAAACTTATTCATCCTTCCCACAAGGTGAGGACACAGCAAGAAGGCATCATCTATGAAATAGAATGAGCCCTCACTAGACATGAAATCTGGTGGCACTTTGATCTTGGATTTTGCAGCCTCTAGAACTGTAAGAAAGAAATTTAAATTGTTTATAAGCCACCTAGTTCATGGTATTTTTATTACAGCAGTTTGAATGAACTAAGTCACCAAACTTATACAACATCAAGGAAAAAAATATTTCTAATATGTTATATATATTTTAAAAAACCCCCACCAAAATGTATTTATTTACTTTTTTTTTTAGACAGGGTCTTGCTGTGTCACCCAGGCTGAAGTGCACAGGCACAATCATGGCTCACTGCAGCCTCAACCTCCTGGACTCAACTGATCCTCTTGCCTCAGCCTCCTAGATAACTGGGACCACAGGTGCTCGCCACAATGCCTAGTTATTTTTTTATTTTTTTTTAGTAGAGACAAGGTCTTGCTATGTTGCTCAAGCTGGTCTTGAACTCCTGGGCTCAAGCAATTCTCCCACCTCAGTCTCCTGAAGTGCAAAGTTTAAGTTTATAAATTTTTGGCCGGGCGTGCTGGCTCACGTCTGTATTCCCAGCATTTTGGGAGGCCGAGGCAGGTAGATCACTTGAGGTCAGGAGTTCATGACCAGCCTGGCCAACATGGTGAAACCCTGTCTCTACAAAAAATACAAAAATGGTGCCATGCACCAGTATCCCCAGCTACTCAGGAGATGAAGGCCGAGAATCGCTTGAACTCAGGAAGCAGAGGTTACAGTGAGCTGAGATTGTGCCACTGCACTCCAGCCTGGGTGACAGAATGAGACCTTGTCTTAAAAAAAAAAAGTAAATAAATTTGTAAATATTTATGTTAAAAATATGTAAAATGATAGCATACAAGGAATTGCAGAGAAGTGAAACTACTGTATTAGCATAGCAAAAATAGAGGTAGTTTATGTTTTTTAAATTTTTCTTTAATGCTGGTTTAATAAATTTTTACAAGAAAAATTTTATACAAAACAAAATGATGTTTACTCTCAGATCTTGTGGGTACTATTCAGCAATGTATGCCTGAAGACTCAGTTTTCCAAACCTGCTGAACCTAAGAACTTCCTGAAGTTCTTGTTAATTTAGGTTCCCTGGATGCACCCCAGATGCATTGAATCCACATCTCTGGAGAAAGTACCCAAGAATCTTTGTTTTTAATAAGCACTGATGATTTGGCAACCACTCATTTAGGGTAGCAAATGACATCATTGTGACTTGAAAGAGCCAGTGTCCACCAATTGACTTGCACCCATAAGTATGTTTCTCATGCCTCCTTATTCCCTCTTATTAAAAAACCTCAACCTTGTTCTTTTATGAGCTCAAAGGACAGCAATTTCTCAAGTAATACATGCTAACAGAAAAAAAAAATTAGAGCCTGCCTTGGGTTACTCAATGAGTTACAGGTAGAGAGCAGACCAAGATATTGTTTATGCAATCTGCAGGCAGAAAAAAAAGAAGGTATTTTTTTAGTGGCATTAAAATGATTGCAATGATAGATTGGGAAGAGGGTAATAACAGAAGAAGGAAGTAGATAGGAACACAAAATCAAGCTTCTTATAGTCAGAGGGAAAGATGCCCCTGTTCCTTCATTTTCCTTCCCACCCTCAGCCCAAGTTAAAGGTGAGTGGCTACATAGTCAGAGTCTGTCCAGGAACCCAGCTCAAGTTTTTTTAGGCTAAATGCTGTGAAGAAGTTCCCAGGGGGAAATGGTGGCCATATATTCATTCCCAATATGTGACAAGGTGGAAGGGTGTTTCCAGAACCTGTCAAATGAACTGTGAAGATATGTACTGAGAGAGTCAAGAGAAAGAACAAAGTACAAAACAGGTCAAGTGACTTAGTGGTTTGGTTCTTGACTGCATACCCCCTTTTTTAGGCAACAGCCAAACTGATGATGAGAGTAGCCAAGTTACTTAGCGCCCCTATATTAGTCTGTTCTCACACTGCTATAAAGAACTGCCTGAGACTGGGTAATTTATAAAAGAAAGAGTTTTAATTGACTCATAGTTCCACATGGCTGGGGAGGCCTCAGGAAACTTTAATCATGGCAGAAGGAGAAGCGAATAAGTTCTTCACACAGCGGGAGGAGAGAGAAGAATGAGAACCAAGCAAAAAGAGAAGCCCCTTATAAAACCATCAGATCTTGTGAGAGCTTACTATCACAAGAATAGCAGGGCGGAACCTCCCCCATGATTAAATTACCTCCCACCAAGTCCCTCCCACCACACATGCGGATTATGGAAACTACAACTCAAGATGAGATTTGGGTGGGGACACAGCCAAACCATATCAGCCCTCCACTGTACTGGACAAGAGCTTCCCGCTACTATGCATCTTGCTGGCTCAGCCCATAAGATTAGGAACCTGCCTGCCCTGTTTTCCACTTAACTCTGCAAATTCACACTTAATCCAGCCCAGAATATTACTAGCTCACCTAGGAATTCTCGTGCATGCCTTTTTCTCATCAGCCTCTCCCCATTCACCTCCTGCTCTCTGAGATGATTTCTTAAACCATAGTTCTGCCAAATATTGCTCCAACCCACCAGACAAAATGTCCTTTGATAAGAATATCATGGTCCATGTGCCACTGCACCCCAGCCTGGGCAACAGAATAAGAACACTGCCTCAAAAAAAAAAAAAAGAAAGAAAGAAAGAAAGAAAAAGAAAAAAATAATGGTCCAGTTCGTGAAACCCCTGTGTTAATGGACTGCTGGCTCCTCCATCCTAAGGAGCAGTTTCTCCCACTCTAGTTCCACCTAGTGCCTTAACCCGAACCCTTGACATTATACTCAAGTCATCATAAGAGATGACTGATACACAAAGGACATCAGAATGATGCTCAATGATCGTAGCTACATGCATGCATCTGAAATTTTGTAATAGTGCTGAGGATAAAGACATCTCTACAAAGTAGGAATTGTTTATTTCCTTCAGAGACAATAATGCCTCAAGAATCTCAGAACCTAAGCAGAAAGGCAGGCATGCGGCTCTTTAAAAGTTCTTATCCCCAGTCTCCTGCTTCCTGAGATGCATTCAAATCTGGTGAATGGGGTCTGAACCACAATTATTAGTTCAGAACCCATCATTTAAATTCAGAAATATTCCTGACACCCCCAAGTCTTCAGCCTTTGCCATCCAGTTTTCTCCTATAATATTAGTTCTCCCATTCCACGCCTCCAAATCTGTAATCCACCCTTCTCAGTTCTTGGCATCTTCTGTTCTGACATGCGACAAGTTGGCTTTGCCCCTTGACTCTGTCCTCACTTGCTAATCTGGCTCTGATGTACTTCTGCTGCACCTGCTTCCACTACTGATACCCTAAAACATGCCTCCTCCAGTGAGCACAAGACAATGACCAGGGGACAGTAAAGACATCAGAAATGCTGTGTGGTGTATTTCTATGTAAAGTTTGCAGACTTTTCTTCTTTTGAAAGCTGCAGAATCATTCTGGCTTATTGTTTATGGCTTAGGACTCCAAACCATGGTGTCACATTTAAACGAAACCTAGAAAAAAAATGAAGCAGTTATTAATGAGAGTTGTCATCTCCAGGACCATAATTGCTGTCAAAGACTCCATAGACACGAGTCTCCAGTTAGTCTTAAATCAGAAACACTTGATCCTGAAGATGCGTAGATTAGGATTTCACTTGGGGAAGAGTATCCCTCACAGTGCATACGGGCTCTGGCTCACACAGCTGACAGCTGCTCTATCCACAAATGCCCAACCCCTGAAGATGGCAGGCAGTGATGCTGAACCCTCATTGTTAAAGAGCTGAACAAACACCTCACCCCCATTCCAGAACAATGGCTAATTAACTTTGAACACTGCCCATTGTGCATCATTATAGTTTTATCTAATTCATTAGATATTTGTAAGCCTCTACTATGCCAATGTACCAAGCCAGGTACTTGAGGCATATAAAGATAAATGAGACAAGTCCTCGGCTGGGCGAGGTGGCTAACACCTGTAATCCCAGCACTTTGGGAGGCCAAGACAGGCGGATCACTTGAGGTCAGGAGTTTGAGACCAGCCTGGCCAACATAACATGGTGAAACCCCGGCTCTATTAAAAATACAAAAATTAGCCAGGTGTGGTGGGCACCTGTAATCCCAGCTAGTCAGGAGGCAGAGGCAGGAGAATCACTTGAACCTGGGAGGCAGAGGTTGCAGTGAGCCGAGATCGTGCCACTGCACTCCAACATGGGCAGGAAAAAAAAAAGAGAGAGAGAGACAAGTTCTGTCTTGAGAAGAATTATAAATCCAAACCTAGATTTTAAAAATCAAACATTTATCCATTAGAAAAAGTCAAATGATGACCTATCTCCCACAAAGCTTTATGAAAATCACTTAAGTAGAGGCCAGTGTCTGAAAGTAAGAGGAAAATGGCAAAAAAAAAAAAAAAAAAACAGTAAAAAGAGTTCTGAAATATTTACTGCTCAGAAAATCCGAATTACAATGGTACTATGAATTTGATTACACAATTACACAATTACTGCAGCTTTTTTACAGATTTGGGGGTAAAACATAAATACAAACAGAGCCTACAGTATGCCTGAGAAACAGGTATGGAGTTTATTTACCATGAGATTCTCAGAGTTTCTGATTTGGTAGATCTTGGGTACGGTGCAAAAACCTTAACTTTTTTTTTTAAACAAGATCTTGCTGTGTTGCTCAGGCTTACCTCAAACTCCTGGGCTCAAAGGATCCTCCCGCCTCAACCTCCTGAGTAGCTAAGACCACAGGTGTGTGTCACTGCACCTGGTTAGAAACTTATTTATTATTATTACTATCATCATTTGTATTTTCTGTAGAGACGTGGTTTTGCCATGTTGGCTAGACTGGTCTTCAACTCCTGTCCTCAAGTGACTGCCCACTTCAGCCTCCCAAAGTGCTGAGATTACAGGCATGAGCCACCACACCCAGCCTAGAACCTTAATTTTTAACAAATGTTCCAGATGTTTCTGATCCAAGTTTCTCACCAGAATTTTGAGAAATACTGACCTTTAGCAACAAGAGATGGACAGATAATGCCTAGCTGGCTCAAGACTAAATTGGTATATTGAGATTCAAATATCCAAATGCCCTGCTCTCTACCAACTCCTCAGCCCTCATTATCCTCCAATAAAATGTTATCTGACTAAAGGTCATTACCCTAAGTGAAATAAATCAGAAACAGAAAGTCAAATACTACATGTTCTTACTTCTCAGTAGCAGCTAAACAATGGGTACACATGGCATACAGAGTAGAATAATGGACACTGGAGACTCCACAAGGTGGCAAGGTGGAGAGGGGATGAGGGTTGAAAAATTACCTATTGTGTGCAATGTTCTCTATTTGGGTGATGGGTACACTAAATGCCAGAGTTCACCACTATACAATATGCACATAAGAAATCTGCACTTGTACCCCCTAAATCTATTTAAAAAATACAAAAATAGTTAATTTTTTAAAAATAAAACAAAATGTTCTCAGAAAGTGAGAGAAGGGTCCTGTAGCAAGTGAAAGATGCCAACACTCAAGATGCATTTGCTTTATGAAGCTGGGCATGGTGGCTCATGCCTGTAATCCCAGCACTTTGGGAGGCTGAGGCAGGTGGATTGCTTGAGCTCAGGAGTTCGAGACCAGCCTGGGAAACCTGGCAAAACCCAGTATCTACAAAAAAATACAAAAATTAGTCAGGCATGTGGCATGCACCTGTAGTCCCAGCTATGCAGGAGGCTGAGGTGCGAGAATGGCTTGAGCCTGAGAGGGGGAGATTGCAGTGAGCCAAGATCACACCACTGCTCTCCAGCCTGGGCAACAGAGCCAGATCCTGTCTCAAAAAAAAAAGAAAAAAGAAAAAAAAAGATTAATTTGCTTTATGGAAAATCCAATTCTGCAAAAAAGTGAGCCATGGAAATATGTGGGTAAAGGACTTTCCAGACCAAAAGAATGATGCTGAGGAGGGAGAAAGTTTGGTGTGAGAAGGAAAGAAAAACAGTGAGACTGAAGCAAAAGAGAGATGAGGCATAAACTATGAGGTCAGAGCAAACCCAGAAGACAGACTTTGTCAAGTCTTACGTGTCTTTGTGAGGACGTTGGGCTTTTATTGGGTGGAATAGGAACCATTGAGCAAAGAGATGTGATCAGACATATATTACAATAGGATCATTCTAGCTGCTGGATTGAGAATAGATTGAAAAGGGGTCAGGGAGGATGCAGGGACATCAGCTAAGAGGCTGTTACAATAACCCAGGCAAGAGATGATGGCAACTTGGTCAAGCAGCAGAGACGGTAAGAAGTGGTAAGATTCCCACTGTGTTCCGAAAGTGGAGCCTATGGGATGTGCTGACAGACTGGATGTGGGATGTGAAAGAGAGGAGTCAAGAAAGACTTCAACTAAGGAGGATGGGGTTTCCTTGTGGGGTAATGAAAATGTTCTAAAATGGATTGTGGTAATGGTTGCATCACTGTGAATACACTAAAAGCCAGTGAATTGAATACTTAAAGTGGGCAAACTGTCTGATACATATTATATCTCAATAAAACTGTTTTTTTAAAAAAAGAATGATTTCAAGATTTTTGGTCTGACCAACAGGAAGAATGAAGTCATCCCTCTACTGAAATAAGGAACATTTTGAAAAGAGCCAGTTTAATGGAGCTCGGTTGGGGATACAGCAAGTTGGGAGATGCTAAATTTGAGATGCCTATTAAATATCTAAATAGAGAAACTCCTTAGACAATTGGATATTTGAATCTCAAACTCACAAGAATGGTCTGGGCTGGAGATATGTTTGTTTTAAAAGCCAAGCACGGTGGTTCCCACTTGTAATCCCAGCACTTTGGGAGACCAAGGTAGGAGGACTGCTTGACCTCAGGAGTTTGAGACCAGCCTGAGCAACGTAGCAAGACCTCATCTCTACTTAAAAAAAAAGAAAAAAAACACAACCAAATTTGGTGGCACATGCCACGTGCCTGTAGTCTCACAGTCTCCACTACTTGGGAGGCTGAGGCGAGAGGATCACTTCAACCTAGGGCATAAAGGCTGCAGTGAACTATGATCAAGCCACTGCTCTCCAGCCTGGGTGACAGGACAAGACCCTGTCTCAAAAATAAATAAATAAATATTTTTAAAAATTATAATAAATAAAAATTAAAAGGACTAGATGAGATCACCTAGAGAGTCAATGAAGGCAATAAAGAGAAGAGGTCCATCTGGGCGTGGTGGCTCACGCCTGTAATCCCAGCACTTTGGGAGCCCGAGGTGGGTGGATCACAAGGTCAGGAGTTCCAGACCAGCCTGACCAATGTGGTGAAACCCTGTATCTACTAAAAATGCAAAAATTAGCTGGGTGTGGTGGCGTGCGCCTGTAATCCCAGCTACTCAGGAGGCTGAGGCAGGAGAATTGCTGGAACCTGGGAGGCAGAGGTTGCAGTGAGCCCATATCACACCACTGAACTCCAGCCTGGGTGACAGAGTGAGACTCCGTCTCAAAAAAAAAAAAAGAGAGAGAGAGAGAAGAAGCCCAAGGACTGGGCCCTGGGGCACAGCAATGTTAAGAAGGAGGGAGATGTTTTGGTTGCTATAGGCTTTTAGTATGATTTGAAGTCAGATAATGTGATGCCTCCAGATTTGTTCTTTTTGCTTAGGATTGCTTTGGCTTTTCAGGCTCTTTTTTGATTCCATATGAATTTTAGGGTTGCTTTTTCTAATTCCGTGAAAAATGACATAGTACTGGTATAAAAGTAGAAACACAGACCAATGGAACCAAACAGAGAAGCAGAAATAAAGCCAAATGCCTACAACCAACAGATCTTCAACAAAGCAGACAAAAACACACACTAGAGAAAGGACACCCTATTCAATACATGCTGCTGGGATAAATGGATAGCCGCATGCCAAATAATGAAACTGGATCCATATCTCTCCCCACATACAAAAATTAACTCAAAATAGATTAAAGACGTAAATGTAAGACCTGAAACCATTAAAATTCTAGAAGAAAACATAGGAAAAATTCTTCTGGACACTGGCCTAAGCAAATAATTTATGACTAAGAAAACAAAAGCAAAAGCAAGAAAACCAAAAATAAATAAATGAGACTTAATTAAACTAAAAAAGTGTCTGCCCAACAAAAGAAATAATTAACAAAGTAAATAACCTACATCTGACAAAGGACTAATATCAAGAATCCACAAAGAATTCAAAAAACATCAAGAAAAAAAATCCATTAAAAAGCGGGCAAATGACATGAACAGACATTTTTCAAAATAAGATATGCAAATGGCCAAGAGGTTGGGCATGGTGGCTCGCACCTGTAATCCCAGCATTTTGGGAGGCCAAGGCAGGCAGATCTCTTGACGTTAAGAGTTCGAGACCAGCCTGGTCAACATGGTGAAACCCCATCTCTACTAAAAACACAAAAATTAGCCAGATTGCTGATGCATGCTTGTCATCCCAGCTACTTGGGAGGCTGAGGTGGGTGGATCACTTGAACCCAGGAGGCAGAGGTTGCAGTGAGCCAAGATCGTGCCACTGCACTCTAGCCTGGGCGACAGAGCAAGATTCCATCTCAAAAACCACCAAACAAACAAATGGCCAAGAAACATATGAAAAAATGTACAGCATCACTACTCATCAGGGAAATGCAAATTAAAACCACTATGAGATACTACCTGACCTCAGTCAGAATGGCCATCATTAAAAAATCCATGGCCAGGCAAGGTGGCTTATGCCTCTAATCCCAGCACTTTGGGAGGCTGAGGTGGGCATATCACTTGAGGTCAGGAGTTTGAGACGAGCCTGGTCAACATGGTGAGACCCCGTCTCTATTAAAAATACAAAAATTAGCCAGGCATAGTGGCAAGTGCCTGTGGTCCCAGCTACTCAGGAGGCTGAAGCAGGAGAATTACTTGAACCCAGGAGGCAGAGGTTGCAGTGAGCTGAGATCGTGCCACTGCACTCTAGCCTGGGTGACAGGGCAAGACCCTGTCTCAATAAATAAATTAATAAATAAGTCCAAAAATGATAGATGTTGGTGTGAATGCATTGAAAAGCAAACATTTATACACTGTTGGTGGGGATGTAAATTAGTACAACCTCTGTGGAAAATAGTGTGGAGATTTCTTAAAGAACTAAAAGTGGATCTACCATTCAATCCAACAATCCCATTACTGGGTATCTGCTCAAAGTACAAGAAGTCATTATATCAAAAAGACACCTAAACCTATATGTTTATTGCAGCACAATTTACAACTGCATAGATATAGAATCAATCTAAGTGTCCGTCAACCAATGAGTGGATAAGTATATACTACATTTATATCCCATGGAATACTATTCAGTCATAAAAAAATGAAATAATGTATTTTGCAGCAACTTAGATGGAACTGAAGGCCATTATCCTAAGTGAAGTAACTTAGGAATGGAAAACCAAATACTGCATGTTCTCACTTATAAGTGGCAGCTAAGCTATGGGTACACAGCAGTGTAATGGACCTTGGAGACTCAGAAGCAGGGAGGGAGGTGAGAGATGAAAACTTACCTGCTGGGTACAATGTACACTATTTAGGTGATGGGTACACTAAAAGCCCTGACTTCACCATTATGTAATTCATTCATGTAACCAAAAACCACTTGTACCCTAAAGCTATTGAAATTAAATAGTAATAATTTTAAAACATGCAATCGATTGATAAGGTATAAGATTGTCTTGAAAAGTTACATTTGTTACAATAATTTCATTCTTGTGTAAAGCTGCTAGAGCTAGTACACTGATTAAAGACTCTCTAGGAAGTGTTACCATATCAACAAATGCAATCAGATCTAAAAAGAAAAAAAAAAAGAATGAGGGAGATGAAGAGAGGTAGAGGAAAGGCCAGTGGAATAGAAGAAAAATCAGAATGGCATATTGACCTGAAAGCCAAGTGCAGGAAGTGTTTTTAAAGAGGGTAGAATCATCAACTGTGTCAAATGCTCCTGACAAGTCAAGTAAGGTGAGTACTAAGAATTGACCCTTGGATTTAGCAATGTGGAGGTCCCCAGAGAACTTAATAAGAGCCATTTTGATGATATGGTCAGAGTAAAAGCCTGATTGAAGTGGGATCAAGAGAGACTATGAGAAGAGAAATCAGAGGCAGCAGCAAGAGTGGCCAGCTCTTTCAAGACGTTTGGCTGTGAAGAGAAGGAGAGAGATGGGGTAGTAGCTAGAAGAGTAGATGAGGCAAAGAGATGTTTTCCTAAGATGGGAGAACTACTGGCATGTGTATATGTGGAAGAGAAATAGAAGCAATCAGAAGAAACATCCACAAACTCTTATATTTACCCATCAGTCTGCACCTACCTATGTGCTCTGCCTCCTCTTCTGTTACTTCAGATGAACTTTTTCAGTTCCCAGCTAACACCCGCGTTTCCACTTGCATAATAGATCCTGTCCTCTCTCCTCTACTCAAAAAATCAGCAATTCCTCCTCTCCCACTAAAGTTACCTTGTCTCCCACTAAAATTTCTCTCTTTACCTACTATTTTGACATTGAAATAAAAAGTCAGGTCAATAGTTGGATGGGGGATTGAAGGTTTGAGAAGAGAGGAGAAGATGTAAAATAATCATTTAGAAAAAGAGTAGAGGAAGTGAACTTGGAAAATATGCAGTGACTTCAGGGTAGCAGTAGAACCCACTGGAGGGTCACAATTACAAAGTTAAAGTGAAAACACTCAGCAAGGTTGCATATATTTTGGTAGCCACTCTCAGCTAACGCAGGAAGGAGTAAGTAGAGAGTTGGATTTAACAATATTCTAACCTGGCCGGGCACGATGGCTCACACCTGTAATCCCAGCACTTTGGGAGGCTGAGGCAGGCGGATCACCTGAGGTCAGGAGTTCAACATGGTGAAACCCCCTCTCTACTAAAAATACAAAAATTAGTCAGGTGTGGCGGTGGACGCCTGTAGTCCTAGCTACTCGGGGGGCTGAGGGAGGAGAATTGCTTGAACCCGGGAGGCAGCGGTTGCAGTAACTGAGATCGCCCCCACTACACTCCAGCCTGGGCAACAGAGTGAGTGAGACTCCGTTAAAAAAAAAAAAAAAAAAAAAAAAACTTAACTGTAGCAGGGAATTGGAACAATGAGAGATTGGCTAGTAAGAACTAAAGAAAACTCTAAAGAATAAGAGAATAACAAATAAAGTAGCAGCCATGTTCTTTGAGCTGGGATAGAGTATCCAAGGAAGAGGCTCCCCAGGCCCAGGACCCAGATCTTGGAGGGCACAGGTATGGCTCACTAGGCAGCAGAGGAGTTGCTGTAGTTCTGTGCTGGCAGAACTGGCTGGAAATCTGCCCTTTGGAATTTACCAGAAATCTGTCCTCTAGGATGTCAGGGAAACCAGGTCATGGAGAGGTGTCGCACCAGACACTTTACTACAAAGCCATTCAAGGGAGAAGGTGATGCCAAGGGAAGCTGCTGGTCAATGGGTGCTACTGACTACCCTGCCAGGCAGGACATGGTGCTGGAGAATCTGCCCGTGTGCTGCAGGAGCTGCCAAGCAAGCACACCGTAACCAGGAAGCAAAACTCTTTGCTCTTGCAATGTCTGCCCAGAGCCCTCTACTGACATAGCTTCACACTGCGCCAGCTGAGAAAGAAAAAAACATTTAATGGGCCCATATGTATTTTCACAAAGCAGGCAAAAAAGGGTGAATTTAGAGCTCAGAGGCAATTAACTGATAATTGACACAAACATTTTTTAAATAATTAAAAACAAAAACAATCACCACTGGTCTACAGAATTAAAGTCCAAAATCCTGTGTGCACTTCTCTCATCTTTTGGATGTTTACCTAATTCATGCTATTTGCTTTTACTGTTACCTTTGTTTGAAATGTCTTCACACCCTTCTTCACCTTTTAATTAACAAAACCACTGCAAGTATCCCAACATCATCATCCTTCTAAGTCAAGCTGAAAAAGAACCTTCTCTGTGAAACTTTCCCTGGTGTTCCCATAATTTTTGTTTACACACCTTTCTAATGGCAGAACAGAGGCAGCTGAATCACATGTCCAGAATAGACCAGGAAATTAAGCTTTTCTTCCTGAATCTACAACTTTAGGAAAACTGCACATGAGAAAATAAGGAAACACCACTCCAGTCTGCCAGGTCAATGGAATCAATTCGGGCCATCAGTGTGGTGACTGGTACTGCAGCCAGATTCATATCATCCCCAGGGTGGGAAATATTGTTTATATCTTAGTATCTTCCTAGTGTTACCCATGTAGCAATCAATAAACACTTGCTGAATTGAAAGTCTAGTGAACTACCTTTTTCTGGAGTCAAATTTTAAATTTTAAAAAATTTATCTAATCGTAAAATTTCATATATTAGTCATGATAGAAAATGTCTCATCTAGTCAAAAGATGGATCTTTAGGCTGGGTGCAGTGGCTCACACTTGCAATCCCAGCACTTTGGGAGGCCAAGGCAGGCAGATCACTTGAGGCCAGGAGTTCTAGACCAGCCTGGCCAACATGGTGAAAACCCGTCTCTACTAAAAATATACAAACTAGCCGGGCATGGTGGCTTGTGCCTGTAGTCCCAGCTACTCGGGAGGCTGAGGCATGAGAATCTTTTGAATCTGAGAGGTAGACGTTCCAGTGAGCCAAGATCACACCACTGCACTCCAGCCTGGATGACAGGGCAAGACTCTGTCTTAAATAAATAAATAAATATTTAAAAAGATTAATCTTTAAAAACACAGTTAATTGCAATCCATAGAAACTTCAAATATCTTTTTAGTTAGGATATGAGCTCTTCCTTCATTCTTTCCAAATATATTACAAATCTGCTAACAAATAGAAAAATAATATCTAGTTTTAGCTTCTTTTTTAATATATAAAGCCCATCTTCCTATGGAGGTACCATTGAATAGGCTAGATCACCCCTCACCACGCCCCACCACACCCAACACCCCCCATCTCCTCAACACACACCCTACCTAACCAGGGAAGCAGAAGAATAACAGAGTCCTCATTGTAGTAAATTGATTTTAACACCTTTAATCAGAGGCATTCAAAACCCCACCCATTTGCAGTCTCAGTTCATCCTCATTTCAACTGTGTGATATAAGAGAGGTAATATTCTCCCCTTTTACAAATATGAAACTAGAAACACACAGATCTTCAGAAGCATGTGTCCATCTCATACCCGAGACCACTGTCTTGCAAAGGTCCTATTGTAGTCTGTTGGCATAAAACTATATTTAGAACCCAGAACTACTCTTGAATTCAAATATTTGTATTCGTTACAAATAATTGTTGTGATTGGAAACTATATCCAAAACAAGCATTGATTTTAATAACTGAAACAAATCCAAAATAAATATTGATTTTAATAATTGAAACAAAGCAACCATTTGCTTTGAAATTCTCTTATTAGAAATATGTACGGGCTCACACCTGTAATCCCAGCACTTTGGGAGGCTGAAGCGGGCAGATCACTTGAGCTCAAGAGTTCCAGACCAGCCTGGGCAACATGGTGAAACCCTGTCTCTACAAAAATACAAAAATTAGCCAGGTGTGGTGGTATGCACGTGTAGTCCCAGCTACTTGGGAGGCTGAGATAGAAAGATGGCTTGAGCCCAGGAGGCGGAATTTGCAGTGAGCTGAGATGATGCCACTGCACTTTAGCCTGGGTGACAGAGTCAGACCCTGTCTCAAATAAATAAATAAATAAATATGAACTTAAATAAATTTTAAAATGTAGGAGATATAAGGGCACAAATCCAATATACATAAACAGAACCATTTGAATGAGCTACTGGCAGGAACTGGTTTAAATTGTTCCCTACATTGTATTTACTCTATTGTTAGATCAATATTATTCTATTCAATGTATTCTATTGTTAGGTCACCTAATCTGGATGTTAACTAGCTGTCCGCCAGTGGAGAGTTAAGGGAGTGGGAAGGCTTTTCATGTGTCCACTTCAAGCAAACAAGTAATGATTGGATTTACAAAATAAAGTTAGAGAGTGATGATTCATATTTTAAAGGATTTTCTATGGGTTTCCTTTAAATGAGTTTCCATAATGAATTTAAAGTATGATTCTATTTACAAAAATTATATTTCAATCTAATCTATCAAGAAGCCATCTAGTTTTAATTAAAAAGGTAAAAATGAATTTAATTAAGAGTAAGTTGTAATAAGTTCTATGAAGAGATAGCAATATCATAGAAGAAAAGTAAAATTACAATCTATTAGTGGAGATAAAACTAACATATCATAAATATGCAAACATGTCAGAAAGAGTCAAGCATAAAGCATATGTTGAATGCTAAACAACCCAAAGTAGGAGAATCAAAGGAACAACTTCAAAACTTTTGCAACAATCATAAGTAAAATTATAATTGTTCACATGCCAAGTGAATGGGGAAAGGATGCCAATTCTGACAAGCTCAACACCACCAATTAATTTCTTTGCTTCAGTTGCCCCCACTTCCCTTAACCTTTAGTCATACTTAGTTTTTTCTGCAGTTTCCACATCTACTGTGCAAAAATTAGATTCCAAAAGAAAGCTACAAAAGAAAGGACATATTGGAAGCTTTAAGAATAAGACCAAAGCACTAGGGAGAAGAAAGCTTCAAAATTTAATGATTTGGCAGGCATGGTGGCTCATGCCTGTATCCCAGCACTTTGGGAAGCTGAAGTGAGAAGATTGCTTGAGCACAGGAGTTCAAGGCCAGCCTGGACAATATAGTAAGACCTCATTTCTACAAAAAATTTAAAAAGTAGCCAGGCATGGTGGCGCACACCTGTAGTCCCTACTTGGTAGGCTGAGGTAGGAACATTCCTTGAGCCCAGGAGATCAAGGCTGCAGTAAGCCATGATCATGCCACTGCACTACAGCCTGGTCAACACAGTGAGACCCTGTCTAAAAAAAATAGTGATTTGTATACCTTTATCTTTGTCATAGGATATTATAAGTGTACAAAGATACAGAAAGTTTAGGCAACATTTAAATTTTTTTTTCTGAAATAATTACAAGATAGTACAAGGAAGACTCTGGTATACTCTTCAACCAAATTCATCAATTAATAACATTTGTTGTATTTGCTATATTAACCTCATTCTCTATCTATTTACTTGAATCATTTGAAAGTAATTTGAGGCATCATTTCCCTCTACCCGTAAATACAGAAATACCTCTGAAATATTGAGAGTTAGACCACATAGGCCACCACAACAAAGCAAGTAGTGCAATAAACCCAGTGACACAAGTTAAGTTTTGGTTCCCAGTGCATATAAAAGTTATGTTTATATAAAACTGTAGTCTATTAAGTGTGCAATAGCATTATGTCTAAAAAAGATATACTTTAATTTTAAAATATTTTATTGCTAAAAAATACTAATCATCTGAGCCTTTGGTGAGTCATAATCTTTTTGCTGGTAGAGGGTCTTACCTCAATTTAACAGCTGCTGATCGATCAGGATGGTAGTTACTGAAGGTTAGGGTGGCTGTGGCAATTTTCTAAAATAAGATAGCAGTGAAGTTTGATACACTGATTGACTCTTTCACAAAGATTTTTCCACAGCATATGATGCTGTTTGATAACATCTTGCCACAGTAGAACTTTTTTCAAAATTGGAGTCAATCTTCTCAAACTCTGCCATTGCTTTATCAACTAAGTTTATGTAATATTCTAAATCCTTTGTTGTCTTTTAATAATGATCACAGCATCTTCACCAGGAACAGATTCCATATGAAGAAATCATTTGCTTTGCTCATTCATAAGAAGCAACTCCTCATCCATTCAATCCATTCAAGTTTGGCTTTTTTTCTTTTCTTTTTTGAGCTGGAATCTCGCTCTGTTGCCCAGGCTGGAATGCAGTGGCATGATCTCAGCTCACTGCAACCTCCACCTCCTGGGTTCCAGCAATTCTCCTGCCTCAGCCTCCTGAGTAGCTGGGATTATAGGCACATGCCACCACGCCTGGCTAATTTTTGTACTTTTAGTAGAGACGGGATTTTGCCACATTGGCCAGGCTGGTCTCCAACTCCTGACCTCAGGTGATCCACCCACCTCAGGCTCCCAAAGTGCTGGGATTACAGGTGGGAGCCACCGCATCCAGCCTCCATTCAAGTTTTATCATGAGGTTGCAGCAACAATTTAGTCACATCTTCAGACTTCACTTCTAATTCCAGTTCTCTTGCTATTTCCACCATAGCTGCAGGAGAGGAAGAGAGATGGGGAAACAGCAGCCAGTCAGAAAACCTACATGTATTGATTAAATTTACCATCTTATATGGGTATGATTGGTGGCACCTCAAAACAATTACAATAGTAACATAAAGATTACTGGTCTGCCAGGCATGGTGGCTCACTCTCGTAATCTCAACACTTTGGGAGGCCAAAGCAGGTTTGAGCACAGGAGTTCAAGACCAGCCTGGGCAACGTGGCAAAACCCTGTTTCTACAAAAAAAAAATACAAAAATTAGCCAGGTGTGGTGGCACACACCTGTAGTCCCAGCTACTCAGGAGGCCAAGGTTGGGGGATTGCTTGAACCCAGGCGGTGGAAGCTGCAGTGAGCCATCATCCTGTCATTGCACTCCAGTCTGGGTGACAGAGCAAGATGCTGCCTCAATAAACAAAAAAAATTACTGATCACAGCTCACCGTAACAGATATAACAATAATAAAAAAGTTTGAAATATCAAAGGAATTATCAAAATGTGACAGAAAGAAACAAGGTGAACACATGCTGTTGGAAAAATGGCATCAAGAGACTTGCTCAAGGGTTGCCACAAACCTTCAATTCATTTTTAAAAACGTAATATCTGAGAAGCACAAGAAAGCAAAGTGTAATAATACAAAGCATGTGGCCGGGTGCCGTGGCCGCCTGTAATCCCACCACTTTGGGAGGCCGAGGTGGGTGGATCACAAGGTCAGGAGTTCGAGACCAGCCTGGCCAAGATGGTGAAAACCCGTCTCTACTAAAAATACAAAAATTAGCCAGACGTGGTGGTGGGCGCCTGTAATCCCAGCTACTAGGGAGGCTGAGGCAGGAGAATCGCTTGAACCAGCTGACATCGCACCACTGCACTCTAGCCTGGGTGACAGAGCAAAACTCTATCTCAAAAAAATAAATAAATAAATAAAGGAAAATAATAGAAGCATGCTTATCCTTCAACGTGTATTTCCTAAAGACAATGACATTGTCTTATATGACCATAATACAATTATCCAAATCGAAAAATTTAATATGATTACAATATCATCTAATATACTGTCCATTTTAAAATTTTGCCAGTTGTCACAATAACGTTCTTCATAGTTATTTCTTCCTTAATCCAGGATCCCATCCAGGATCACCCATAGATTTAGTTGCCATGTCTCTTTAGTCTCCTTTAATCTGCCACAAACCCTTAGTCTTTGTATTTTGTAACGTTAATACTTTTGAATAATTTATGGGCCAGTCATCTAGCGATGTCTACCTCAAACGCAACTCATGTGCTTTTTTTGCATGAATACTACATTATGCTGTGTCCTCTTCAGGTTATTATATTAATAGGCATATGATATTGGCTCCTCCTATAACTGTGTTGTTAGTCTTGATCATTTGGTTATGATGGTGTCCACCAAATTTCTCTATTGTAAACTTTTTTTTTTTTTTGAGACAGAGTCTTGCTCTATTGCCCAGGCTGGAGTGCAGTGGCGGGCTGACGACTCACTGCGGCCTCGAACTCCTGTGGCTCAAGCAATCCTCCCATCTCAGCCTCACGAGTAGCTGGGACCACAGGACCTAGCCACCGCATTTGGCTAATTTTTTGTATTTTTTGTAGAGATGGGGTTTCTCCACGTTGCCCAGGCTGGTCTCCAACTCCTGGGCTAAAGTGATTCTCCCGCTTCAGCCTTCCAAACTGCTGGATTACTGGCGTGAGTCAACACGCCCGGCCTTGTAAACTATTTCTTTTCATCTTTGTAAATAATATATAATTTATGGGGAGTTATTTTGAGACTATGTAAATATCATGTTCCTCATCACGTTTATCTCCTAGTTTTAGTACCTTTTGATGATTCTTGCCTAAATTAGTTATTAGAATATAATTCATATATGATAAAATTCATTAAAGTATATAGTAATTCAGTGGTTTTTGTATATTCATGTGGTTGTGTAACCATCACCACTAATTCCAGAGCATTTTTATCACCCCAAAAATGAAACCCTTCACCCATTAGCAGTCATTTCCCCATTTCCCCCAGCCTCTGGCGACCACTAATCTACTTTTTATCTCTATGGATTTGCCTATTTAAGATATCCTATATAAATGCAATCATACAATATGTGGTCCTTTGTGTCTAACTTCTTTCACTTAACATGTTCTCACGGTTCATTCATGTTGTAGTTCTTATTGATATTTCATACCTTTTTATTTGCCTAAATCATTTCTATGATTCCTGAAAAATGGTGCTAGTCTAACTACATTATTTCCATCTACACTTACTAGGCAACATCTTTATCATCCTTTGTCAGGAAGCCCTTTAAGAAAACTGCACAGTGAAGTTCATTTTAATAAATAGGGTTTCCTTGCTCTCAAGTATTTACTAATCTTAGACAAAAGGGTCTAGGATGACCACCTTTCTTGAGGTTTACATGATCTTCCCTGACTTCCACTTGAAAGGTACCCTGTGAGTCTCTCTCCGCCTGTTATCCCACAGGCTCCTCCCCACTCCTCCAGGTACCCCTTCCCCGGCGGCTGCAGGAGGAGGAAGTGACGCACCGGAAGTGTCCCTGTTCCCCTTGCTGTGGGGGTAAGGCATCAAACCCCCAAGATGGCGGCGGCGGCGGAGGAGCGGATGGCAGAGGAAGGAGGCGGCGGCCAAGGCGACGGCGGCTCCTCTTTGGCCTCCGGCTCTACCCAGCGACAGCCCCCACCGCCCCCGCCACAGCACCCGCAGCCGGGGTCCCAGGCGCTCCCAGCCCCGGCGCTGGCTCCGGACCAGCTGCCTCAAAACAACACGCTTGTGGCGCTGCCCATCGTAGCCATCGAGAACATCCTCAGCTTTATGTCCTACGACGAAATTAGCCAGCTCCGCCTGGTGAGGCCCCCGCAGAACTCCTGCCTCCCTCTCCCACCGTCCGAGGTCTGGGAGGGGAGAAGGGAGCGCGTTCCCCGGGAAGGGAGCCCCCCGCGAGCCCCAGCCGGCTACAGATCCGGGAGGGCGCCGCTCCCGTCCCGAACTCTCCCTTGGCGTCAGTCAGCAGGAGTGGGCTGGTTCCCGATTGCGTCCTAGCTGCGGAGCTGGGGTTACATCCTGAGGGAACTTCGCGTTGGGTGCTCCTTGCCTCCCGCCCGGAAGCGGGCCCTCTACGGGAGGGGTAGCGGAGTTAGTCTTTCCACCTTCCGCCTGGCCTGAGAGTAGACCCGGAGAGGTCATGTTGCCTGCCTTTTGTATGCCGCTTGCAGCCCCCGGCCTGGGTGTGGGGAGAAAACTCAGAAGTAGGCAGATGATCCCAGCCAGGTTTGGTTTATCTTGCAAGAATAACGTATTGTTCCCCACCCCAACCACCCAAGTTTTCTTGTTCGAGAAGATTGAGTAGAGTAAGGTGGCTCAGTGACCCCAAACCAGGTAGAGGTTCCGAAGAATTCGAACGTGTTTACTTAGCCTTAGCCCCAGCGCCGTAGTTGACCACTAAAGTAGAGCCTTGGGAAATGACCATTCCTGCTTGGCCTCATCCTAACGCTTCCCACCGTAGAGAAGCAACTTATCCCTTGACGGGTTTTTTCTCTTTTGCAATTTATTTTTAACTAGTGATTTACGCCCACCCACCTGCTTTAGGAGAGGTTTCTTTATACCTTAAAATCACAATAGGTCAGTCCATGATTTTTAAAATAATGAATTTGCCATTGGGCTTTTGCTTCACTCCAGAGGTTTGAAGATGTGGTGATTGTTAGTTCAGTTAGATATTTTGCTGCCTTTCAATGAAATTATCTTTAAGTGGTAAAGAAATTGAAGGAGGTGGACATTTTGAAGTGATTGCAAACCGATTCTATGGAGAAGCTAAATCTGTGCTGGGGATTGTTTTTAAGAGGACAAAGACATATTTCTGAATGTGCTGTGTATAACATCTTCTTATTACTCAATATGCTATATTGTAGGCATACACCTCCAGTTTCAAGTGGATTATAATTGCATTTTTAAAGGAAATCATAACATTTTTAAAAGAGAGCTTATAAATATTAATTCAAACTGATGACCAATTTTTTTTCTAGTCAACACAGCAGTTCAACCATGCCAGTCTGCAGGATGGAAAATTTCTTCAGCTGAAGATAGATATTTCACAATTGATTGCCTCTGAATTTCCAAAACATTTTCATCCTAGAATTTCATGTAGAATCTTAAATATTCCTTCAGATTTTTACAAACGATGGCGTTTAATCAAAAATCGCGCTGTACATTCATGGTGTTTGGAAAATTGGGCATATATAACATTTGATTGAATTGAACCATTCAACCAGACAATGGCTTTGTAAATCTTGGAATATTCACAGTTCTGTTTTGTAAGTGTTGAGAAAAACTGAGTTTTATTTGTTTGTTGATCATTTTACTATTTAAAAAAAAATGTAAAGTTGTGGGGGTGGGGGGAACCAGCCTGTCCTAACTAGAGTTAAAACACATCCCACAATTTATGAATAAATGACATCTCTGTCAAGTGAGATATTCAGCTGCATTCTTAATTTTTAAGCAGTTTTCTGGCCTTTTAAGGTTATACATTTATTATTTCAAACTCAGATTTTTCATAAGGAGTCCCTTCAGTACAACTGCCCACCCCCAAGAAAAGATTCTGCCCCGTTTTACGTCTGCAAATATGATTTTTGAGTAATGGGGAACTATTTTTCTTTACTTAAGGCTAATGGATAATTCTTGAATAGATTAAATGGATAATCTTTTGTGGGGAGTTGGAAGTGTTTTTGCGTGGAAGGTACAATTCAGGTAACGTTATAAAAGAAAGATGTTCTTTCTTGCCACTAGGTGTCAGCATTAATTTAATTATGATCTTTTCTGAAATTGGCAGTCAAGAGACAGTGCCTCGGTGTGCTTTACATGCCTTCTTAAGTAGCCATTTATACCTAAAGAATCGTTTGCAAAAAATCAAGGGACTTTAGTATATGCTGCTATCTGACATATAAGTTACATAGTTCTCTTCGTTGTAAGTATATTTTTGAGTGGAATTAAGGCTGGATATGCTTTGAAGGGGGTAATATTAAGAACAGAATTAGTTTTCATAAAGCTAAATGTCAGCTGTTAGGTAGCTGGTGAGCTAGTTTATGTATTGTTCAGGGAGTTTTTTTCTTCCTTCTCAGTTTGCTTCTCTTATTGGGACCTCAGTTACAACTATGCTTAGCACCTAATGTAGACTATAGGTACACAATCCATGTACTTATTACTCTGCATTTTCTTTAAAAGATTTGCTCTAGGTTGAAATTGCTACAATAACATTTTTCAGTTATTTGTACTGTTTAGTTGATAATAGTCTTTGCTTCCTCTTACCATGAATAACTGATTTCCAAGGGACTGTGTGAATGCCTTATTAAATTGGATTTTTGGCTGGGCACGGTGGCTCACACCTGTAATACCACCACTTTGGGAGGCCGAGGTGGGCGGATCACCTGAGGTCAGGAGTTCAAGACCAGCTGGCCAACATGGTGAAACCCCATCTTTATAAAAATACAAAAATTAGCCAGGCATAATGGTGGGTGCCTGTAATCCCAGCTACTTGGGAGACTGAGGTGGGAGAATTGCTTGAACCCAGGAGGCAGGGGTTGCACAACGTGAGCCGAGATCGCCGTCTCAAAAATAAAAATAAAAATAAATTGGATTTATTTATTTTTTTTTTTTGGAGACGGAGTCTTGCTCTGTCACCCAGGCTGGAGTACAGTGGCGCCATCTTGGCTCACTGCAGCCTCCACCTCCCGGGGTTCAAGCGATTCTCCTGTCTCAGCTTCCCGAGTAGCTGGAGCTACAGGTGCACGCCACCATGCCCGGCTAATTTTTCGTATTTTAGTAGAGACGGGGTTTCACCATGTTGCCCAGGCTGGTCTCGAGCTCCTGAGCTCAGGCAATCCACCCACCTAGGCCTGGATTTATTTATTTTATTTTATTTTATTTTATTTTATTTTATTATTTTGTTTTATTTATTTTATTTTATTTTATTTATTTTATTTTATTTTTATTTTTTGGCCATTGACTATTGATCAAAAGATGTATCCTGAGTCTGGTGGTTTCACAGAAATTACTCCTTAAATATTTAACTCCTCCAATGTAAAATTATTTGGCTGAACACAACCTTTGAAATGACAAAACATGTACTTTGAGTTGTTTTTCCAGTAAAACAGACAAATTTGTGCTGATGCAACGTCACCCAGTCCCCCTTGGCAGGTGGGTGAGAGACTTTGAAACAAGTGGCAAAGGTTAAGAAGTGAGATCCTGGCCGAGTGCGGTGGCTCACGCCTGTAATCCCAGCACTTTGGGAGGCCAAGGTGGGTGGATCACTTGAGGTCAGGAGTTCGATACCAGCCTGGCCAACATGGTGAAACCCCGTCTCTACCAAAAATATAAAAAATTAGCCAGGCGTGGTGGCACGCGCCTGTAATCCCAGCTACTTGGGAGGCCGAGGCAGGAGAATTACTTGAACCCGGGAGGCGGAGGCTGCAGAGAGCTGAGATGGTGCCACTGCACTCCAGACTAGGTGACAGAGCGAGATTCCATGTCAAAAAAAAAGAAGTGAGATCCTACCTTCGGGAGCAGATCAGAGCTAACTTTTTGAACCTATGTAACTTTGGCTTATGAGCATTATAGTCTTACCTACTGAAAAACAAGTATAGGGAGCTTTTTAAATTGTTTGTTTATTTATTTATTTATTTTTTTTTTTTTTTTAATTTTTGAGACAGGGTCTCCCTCTGTCGCCCAGGCGGCGTGATCACAGCTCACTGAAGCCTTGATTTCCTGTATTTTTTGTGGAGATGAGGTTTCTCCATGTTGCCCAGGCTGGTCTTAAGTTTAAACTTCTAGGCTCAAGTGGTCCGCCCACCTCAGCCTTCCAAAGTGCTGGGATTACAGACGTGAGCCACCGCACAGTATAAAAAGGGAAAAAAAATTTTTTTCTATTTATTTAAAGTACAATATAAAAAGGGAAAAAAATTTATCCTATTTCAAACACTGCATTATATAATTTTACCTGCCCTACAGGAGTCTTTTAAAAGATGTTTTAGAGAGATACTATCAATTTTTTTCCTCTGTGATTCAACTGGAGCTCTTATCATTTTAATTGGAATCATATTAATGGTTCAGAACATGAATTTGACTAAAGGTTAAGTTGAGAATTCTTGCTTATTTTCTGGAATGAAATTTTCCAGTCAGCAACAAAATACATAAATACGTGCTTTTGTCTCAAGATATTTCTCTAGAGCACTTTAGCTAATTAAATCTATTACCTATTTATAGTTCCTTTCACATCTTTTCTTCAAATATGTTAGAAAATTTTAGTTATAGAGTGGGTTGGTTGGTAGGAAATATGAAGGAAAATGAAGAACCATTACTTCTTTTTTTGTTTTTGTTTTTAAGTAGGCAAGCTGTCTTCCTTGTACCTCTCACTCTGCACAAGAGTTCTCAGTTTTTTTGGTCTGAAGACACCTTTACACTTTTAAAAGTTATTGAAGACCCATAGAACTTACCTTGGAAAATTCTAGAAAACACAAGAATACACATAACATATTCCATTAGCTATCAGAACAATAATGTCAGCACATGTCATATTGCTTCTGGAAAATTCCACTGGATACTCGTGAGAGTATGAGTGGAAAAGGCAAATAACTTCTTGGTACTCTGAGAATAGTTTGGCCTTGCAAACCTCCCGAAAGGGTCTCCAGGACCCTGGGGATCTCCCACTGCCCAGACCACACTTTGGGGACCACTGCTCTGTATTGCTCTATTCCAGAGAATACACTCTGTTGCTGATTTTTTCTTTTCTTTTCTTTTCTTTTTTTACGGAATCTCGCTCTGTCGCCCAGGCTGGAGTGCAGTGGCACGATCTCGGCTCACTGCAAGCTCCGCCTCCCAGGTTCATGTCATTTTCCTGCCTCAGCCTCCCAGCTGGGACTACAGGCGCCCGCCACCACGCCTGGCTAAGTTTTTTTTTATTTTTAGTAGAGACGGGTTTCACCATGTTAGCCAGGATGGTCTCGATCTCCCGACCTCATGATCCGCCTGCTTCGGCCTCCCAAAGTGCTGGGATTACAGGCGCAAGCCACCGTGCCTGGCCCTGCTGATTTTTTCTTGTATTTTTCTCCTACTGTCTCTTCAGGCTGTTGATTTTATTAATTAGTGCATAAGTACAGGTAAGAAATTATAATCTCTTGGGGGCAGTTCATTCTTCCTGTTCTCACAAAGTAAAGAGGTTCAGTCGGTAACTCTGTCCACTGTATCTTCATCAAGAGAAAATACACATACCTTCCTTGAGCACACTTATACAGCACCAGGATAACAAATGCAAAGATGGTAAATATGAGTGTTGAGGTTAATTAGGACTTAATCAGGAAAGACCTCCTCAAGATAATAAGTTTTTATCCAGTTAATAAAGGTAGAGGAGCGTTTCCAGCAGAAAAAAAACGATGTGTAAAGTAATGACGTGATTGGAGAAGAATGACTTAGAGAGGGATTCAGATAAACTTGAATTTGGATATGTGAAATTGTTAATGTTCTAGATTAGTGGTCGACCGTCCTATCTCCCCAGCTTTTTTATTTCACAGACCAGTCAGATTTAAGAAACTGTTTTTGAGAAGCTCCAGGGTTGACATCTTTTGGTGGATGGAGCAAATAAGGGCATTTTAAAAAACAAAACAACTTCCATCTCTTACCATCATCATTTCTTAAAAGACACCAGATATCTGCATACCTTGATAAACTGAGTAGTATGGATTCTTACAATATTGAAGAAGATACTATGTTAAAAGGATGACCTGTGCATATAAATCCAATTTCATAATTTTTGAGACTGGGAGCAAAAGATAACCTTTAATAGAGGTTTCCCTTAAACACCTACTTCTAGCATCTTGTACTTAAGATTGATTGAAACAAACATGAAGCTCTTCAGTTTCCCAAATATCTTGGGCCTCTCCAAACACATGCTTTTTCCTGTTTTCCCTCTCCTAGAAAATATTTGTACCTTTGGCATATACCTCATTCTATAATTCTTCTCTGAACTTTATGTAGGTAATATTTCTAAGTTTCCATTGCATCATTATTGCACTGACTACATTGGAATTATCTTTGGAAGAGCCTGTTTTCCAGTTGCCTTAGTCTGTGATGCAATGTAAGTACTCAGTAATTATTGAATAAATGAAGTAGCTCTTAAAAACCATTTCACTGCTCTGAATAAACAATAGAAAATATATGTCATTGTAGGGCTGGGCGTGGTGGCTCACGCCTGTAATCCCAGCACTTTGGGAGGCTGAGGCAGGTGAATTACCTGAGGTCAGGAGTTTGAGACCAGCCTTACCAACATGGTAAAACCCCGTCTATACTGAAAATACAAAAATTAGCTGGGCGTGGTGGCGGGCACCTGTAATCCCAGCTACTCAGGAGGCTGAGGCAGGAGAATCACTCGGACCCAGGAACCAAAGGTTGCAGTGAGCCGAGATCATGCCATTGCACGCCAGCCTGGGCAACAAGAGCGAAACTCCATCTCAAAGAAAAAAAAAGAAAAGAAAATATATGTCATTGTAAGATAAATGTTTTCTGTATAAACTATAATAGTGTTACAAAATCAGTTGCTTAATATTTACTTCCAAGAGAGGAGATTAGAACTTTTTTTTTACATTTTTCATTCACCATAGAATGTCTTTAACATTTTACAAGACCATTTTAAGAAAATGAGTGACTAAAGAAAAGTCTTAGGAGTTATTAAAATTGATTGATACACTGATCTGAAGCCAGTATGTAATTAACAAGATAGCCATTTACAATAGTGCATCAGGGTTCCTTTGTTTTAGTCAACATTTAATTGATTTATTAATGAGAAAAATAATGGTACAGATAATCAAAAACAGAACAATCCAAAAGACTTTTTTATGTGGTGGTTAGGATGCATTATAGGAATCCTAAGAAGAAGTTTTTCTTCCTAATTGTTAGACTGAGATTAAAATGAATTTATATTTTCTTTCCAAGTGAATATCTAGGGTATATACCCAGAGAATCTAAAATTTGTTGTGATTCTACCAGCAGATAATTGAGAATTTCATATACATATATATGTAGTATATACGCAACACACACAATATAGTAATACAAGTGGTGTGATCTTAGGCAGTCCGTAGAAGAGAGTTGCTCTGTCACCCATGCTGGGGTGCAGTGGTGAGATCACAGCTCACTGCGGTCTCAAACTCTTGGCCTCAAGGAGTCCTCCTGCCTTTGACTCTCTAGGTGTTGGGATTGCAGATGTGAGCCACCACACTTGGGCAAATAGAACTTTTTTTTTTTCTTTGAGACAGAGTCTCAAGGCTGGAGTGCAGTGGTGCGATCTTGGCTCATTGCAACCTCCACCTCCCAGGTTCAAGTGATTCTCCTGCTTCAGCTCCAAACAGAATTTTTTTTTTTTTAGACTGAGTCTCGCTCACTCTCTTGCTCAGGCTGGAGTGCAGTGGCACAATCTCGGCCCATTGCAACCTCTGCCTCCTGGGTTCAAGCGATTCTCCTGCCCCAGCCTCCCGAGTAGCTGGGATTACAGGCCTGCACCACCACGCCTGGCTAATTTTTGTATTTTTGGTAGAGACAGGGTTTCACCATCTTGGCCAGGCCGGTATTGAATTCCTGACCTCGTGATCCACCTGCCTTGGCCTCCCAAAGTGCTGGGATTACAGGCGTGAGCCACTGTGCCTGGCCCCAAATATAGTTTTTTTTAAAGATTAAAGTATTCTTTTGGAAGAGGTGGCAAGTTGTATCCATATTTAGGTGAGGGAAATTAAGATGAGTTCACTGAAAACACAAACAGGACAAGAGAAGAGCCAGAATGGTTGTGATTTGTTCATTATTCATTTTTTAAGTGATTTTTTCATCCATCATTAACTTTTTGCCACATTTGCTTTATCTGTTTCCCTTTTGTGCTCATTTTCTCTCTCCTGAATGTGTGTATGTGTGCATCTATCCCATGAACATACTTATTTTACCAAACCATTTGAAAGTAAGAAGAAAGTACTGATATTTTGCCCCGAGTACTTTTTTTAATGTGATCACAATATCCTCATTTCCAGGGGATTTAACGTTATAGTTTGTATTCAGATTTCTCAGTTGTCCCCAAAATGTTCTTTATAGATAGCTCTTTGAGACGGGTTTCTTCAGTCTAATTAAGGATTGGTCTCTAATCTAGAACATTGTCCCCACTTTTTTCATTCTTTCATGCCATTGACTTTTTTTTTTTTTTTTACAGCCCCCCCCCACACACACACACACACTCACACAATGAATGCCATTGACTTTTTGAAGACTAGGCCAGATGGCTTGTAATGGTTCTGTAATTCACATTTGTCTAATTTTTTCCTTGTTATTGACTTCAGAATTTTGAACTTTGGAAGGATTATAGGAAGGTCTTGGGCTAGCTCCATCTGTCTAACCTTTAGCAGTGTGGTGAGAATGCCTATTAATGTCCTTAAAAATCCCTTATTACCTCAAGAAGTCCTACCTTTTAGAGTAGTACCAGCAGTTCTATAACAGCAGAGTATCAGTTGGGACTCTAATCAATTTGAAATAAAGAGGATGATTATTTCAGTTTATATAGCTGTGGGTCACCAAGTTTAAAATGGCACAAATTAGAAGACCTGGATTCTTAGTTTCCCTTTTGCTGCTGAATAGCTGGATGACCTTGGACAAATCACATAATTTCTTAAGGCCTCAGCTTTCTCACTTTAAAAAAAAAGGGTAGGTTCTGATGTCTTTAAGTTCATTTCAGTTCTGGAGTCTTAACAAGCAGCCTAATCAGCTTGTGATCATTTAAGAACTGTAGAGTACCAAGTTAATACATTTTATTTATTTATTTATTTATTTATTTATTTATTTTGGTTCTCTGTTTATCTTACACAATGATGAATACATTTTAAAACTGGGTTCCAGCTGGGCGCAGTGGTTCATGCCTGTAATCCTAACACTTTGGGAGACCGAGGTGGGTGGATCACTTGAGCCCAGGAGGCTGAGGTGGGAGGACTGCCTGAGCCCCAGGGAGGTGGAAGCCTCAGTGAGCCATGATCGTGCCACTGCACTCCAGCATGGGCAACAGAGGGACACCCTGTCTCAAAAAAAAAAAAAAAAAAAAAATTGGGTTCCATTACAATATTTCCTTGATTCTAAGATATAAGAGTCTCATATTTAACATTTTTGAAATCAGTGCATCTTGATCAATTTGTATGTGTATTATCGTGGTGGTGCCTTTTTTTTCCCCAGAAAAGTTTTTATTAAGTTGGTAACATGTCTCAAAGTCTCTACAGCATCTTAAAATCGAAGGAGTTGAGCATACCATATTTCAAGGCATCTAAGAAAAAAATACCGCCAATTATAATTCTAAGACATTATATATCGTAGGTCTATTCCACTGTCAGATGTTTAAAAATGTGCGTCTTAGAATCAGTTAAGACTTAAATAAATAAAAACTTTTTTAAAAGAATCAGTTAAGACTTGAGGCCGGGCATGATGGCCCATGCCTGTAATCCCAGCACTTTGGGAGACTGAGGCGACTGGATCACCTGAGGTCAAGAGTTCGAGACCAGCTTGATCAACATGGTGAAACCCTGTCTCTACTAAAAACACAAAAAATTAGCCGGGCGTGGTGGCAGGTGCCTATAATGCCAACTACTTGGGAGACTGAGGCAGGAGAATCACTTGAACCCGGGAGGCAAAGGTTGCAGTGAGTGGAGATTGCACCACTGCATTCCAGCCTGGGCAACAAGAGCAAAACTCCATCTCAAACAAAAAAGACTTGATATTAAAGATTAAACAGGAAAATCACGTTTCACAAATGGATAGCCTATGTGTCTTGCATTATTAAGAAGGACCGTGGTAGATTTCAAATCTAAAAATAAACAAACAAAATTTTTCATTACTGACCACAACTAAGAAAACTACATTTATTCTCTTACAGTAGAACAGTGAGTAACAGAAGCCCAAGCTATATCTTTGTTCTTCAGTGATTTATTCTATTCATTCCCTTTTGTTTTTATAGTATATACTTTTCCTAATCTTTCAGTGCCCTGATAGTTTTTGACATAGTCATCATCTTTAGGCTCCATGTATTAGGCTTCAGGATTTTATTTTACTGTCTTGGGTAAATTGCCAAATTGCTAAGATTTTTGTTTGGTTGTAGTCACTGGGGAAATAAAATTTCTTCCCTTTAGCTTTGGGAAATTATTAAAATACTCCTAAATTTAGAGCTACACTTTAAATGAGATAATTTGAGTTACAAGTTAGCATACATTATCAGCAGCTATCATTAAATTGCTTGTCCTGGGGAAATTTAGTATATTTCTTTTTTCCAAATGTGACTTCTTTCTGAATCCTAAACAAAAGTTGTATGATCTGTTTTGTTTTTGAGATGGAGTCTCGCTCTGTCACCTAGGCTGGAGTGCAGTGGCGCGATCTTGGCTCACTGCAACCTTCACCTCTCAGACCCTCCTGCCTCAGCCTCCCAAGTAGCTGGGATTACAGGCGCCCACTACCATGCCTGGCAAATTTTTGTATTTTTAGTGGAGATGGGGTTTCACCCTGTTGACCAGGTGGTCTCGAACTCCTGACCTCAGCTGATGTGCCCAGCCGAAAGATGTGTGATCTCTTGTGTTTTTGTGCTATTGGTTGGTCAGTGCTTCTTGAACATTTGAACATACAGGAAAACCACAACATTAAATATTGTTCTTTCCTTACAATATTGCCTAATGTTTAAAATAATTTTTCTTCTTTTTTTTTTCTTTTGAGGGGAGGTCTTGCTATGTTGCCCAGGCTGGAGTAGTGCAGGTGTGATCATCATATACTACAGCCTCAAACCCCTGGGCCCAAGTGATCCTCCCACCTCAGCTTCCCAAGTAGCTGGGAAGCTGGAACTACAGGCTCATGCCTCTGCACCTGGCTATGCTTAAAATCTTTTTGATGTTGGCTTCTGTAGTGTCATTCTAATTTGTCCATCTTCGTGACCTCCTATTCTCTAATCTTTTTATCAGCTTTTAATTATACATGTCAGTTGAGGCTCCATTTATAGGCCTTTTTTTCTTATCTGTCACTTCATTTGGGGTTCATGTACATTTATTTCACTATCTCCAGTGAAATTTCCAGAACCATATCTTTAGTCCTGGTATGATAGTGCTTGCAGAAAATGACCAGCCAGCTGTCCCAATACCAGATCTTTCAAAAGATGGGTGGTCTTTTTCTTTTCTTTTCTTCTTTTTTGTTTATTAAGTCCAACTTCTGCAGAAGGGTACTCATTCTCTTTTTTTTTTTTCTGACACGGAGTCTCGTTCTGTCATCCAGCCTGGAGTGCATTGGTGCAGTCTCGGCCTACTGCAACCTCCACCTTCCGGGTTCAAGCGATTCTCCTGCCTTAGGCTCCCAAGTAGCTGGAATTACAGGTGCCTGCCACCACATCCAGCTAATTTTTATTTGGGGGTTCACCATGTTGGCCAGGCTGGTCTCGAACTCCTGACCTCAAGTGATCTGCCCACCTCAGCCTCCCAAAGTGCTGGGATTACAGGCGTGAGCCACTGTTCCCGGCCATTCATTCTCTTTTTAAAGTTATTTATCTGATTTCTCGACTCAAAACATGGGAAATTTTATTCCTCTCAGCTTGGCCAACACATCTCATCTGTCTTCAGAAGTAGTTCGCTTGCTAATGGTTTGTTCATTCCAGACTTTGTGCTTTTGCATACACCATTACATCTAATTTAGCAGTCTTTGCCCTCTCCTCCTTCAAAACCTAATTCAAATCTTTTGTCATGTGAGATCTTCCTTAATTGGGCCTATCTGGTTATTCTTATTCTCATCATCCAGCCAGTACTTAAATACTTACACTAGCCAGCACTCATATTCATTTGAGTTTATAGATTATTGAAAGATATCTAAACCCTAGGAGTTAGCTAGATTCAGTTCAGCAAAACTAGTAAAATAGTTTTTACTGAACCTTGAAAATTGTTACAGCAGTAATTGACCTTAATTTTTGTCTTTGTAAACATATTGCTGCTAAAAACTATTTCTTCTCAGAAATTATCAACAAGGTTGTATAGAGTCTACAGAGACAAGAAGTCTTTTTCTACAGGATTGTGTTAGAGGGTACCTCAGTTTGTTTTTAAGTCCATTATCTACTCATCTGATGATTTAACGTATCAGATAGGCTGGGTGCAGTGCTGAACGCCTGTGAACCTAGCACTTTGGGAGACCAAGGCAGGAGATCACTTGAGGTCAGGAGTTCAAGACCAGCCTAACCAACATAGTGAAGCACCATCTCTACTACGAAAAATTAGCCAGTGTGGTGGCAGGCGCCTGTAATCCCAGCTACTTGGGAGACTGAGGCAGGAGAAACGCTAGAACCCAGGAGATGGAAGTGGCAGTGAGCCGAGATCACGCCACTGCACCCCAGCCTGGGCAACAGAGCAAGACTCCCTCTAAAAATAAATAAATAAGTAAAATAAAATATCGAACAGTTTTAATAACAAAGCATAGTTTTTATAGTCCCCAGTTTTTATTCCCCAGAGGCACCACTTTCAAATCTTCTGGCTGATTTTCTTCTATTTGATATTATCTGTTAACTTCCTAATAAGTTGAGAAGTTAGCCCTGTTGCCCTCATTTCACACACACAGACACTCACTTTTCTTTCCTTCAATAACATAAAAGTTTTTTTTTCCCCACATGAAGTTCAGTACTGGTGTTTGTGGTCATGTGATTATTCAGGACTGGGGCACTGGTTCTCAAAGTGTGGTCCAGAAACCCCAGAGAGGTTTCCAAGATCCTGTCACAGGGTCCATAAGATCTAAAGTTTTTTTGTTTGTTTGTTTGTTTGTTTGTTTTTTACGGTACTAAGGTTTTATTTATGTTTGGCACGCTTATTTTTTCCACAAGTATACATGGAGTTTTCCAGTAGCCACATGACATTTGATGACATAATGGCATTACACTGATAGCTAATGAAATGTGCACTTGTGTGTTCTTGTGTTTTCCAGAATTTTCTGAGGTAAGAATACCTCAGTCGTTTGAATGCAGAGACAGGTATGAAAATTGACCTGTGTTCTGTTAAACCACATATCAAAAAGCCTTGCAGAAATGTAAAATAAGGCCAATCACTAAATGTTTTGTTTTGGAAAAAAGTTACTTTTCATTAAAAGCAGTTACATATATTGATATGTATTGTGTTTATGTCTTTGTTTTTTTAGTAGACACTGAACAAATACTGATAACTGGTTTAGTTTAGTTAGAAATAGATCCTACCATATTTTAACATATTATTGGCCAAGCAGAGTGGCTCACCTGTAATCCCCGCACTTTGGGAGGCCAAGGCAGGCAGATCACCTGAGGCCAGGAGTTCAAGACCAGCCTGGCCAACATGGTGAAACCCCATCTCTACTTAGAATGCAAAAATTAGCTGGGCGTGGTGGCGCGCAACTGTAATCCCAGCTACTCGGGAGGCTGAGGCAGGAGAATCGCTTGAACCTGGTAGAGGGAGGTTGCAGTGAACCGAGATCACGCCACTGCACTTCAGCCTGGGTGACAGCGAAACTCTGTCTGAAAACAAACAAACAAACATTATTTATTAGAAATTACTTCGTACTTAAAGTTTATTGTGCTTTAATTTTGAAATTGAAAAGAACAGTTTTCCTTAATACCCTTTTAGGAAGTTATCTGGTTTTTAATATTAAAGCCTTCTTGAGCTTCAACCCAGTTTGCCAGGATTTTTGTCAGGCCTGTGTTCTCAGGAGAAAACAAACTTACATCAAGAGTTTCATCAGCATTTCGTTTCAACAAATATTTGTTGATCATTTGTGCTTGGGTGCTATGAGAGATGGAAAGAAGCATAAGACAGATCCTAACTGTCCATGTTTTATACTGCAACATCTACCCTATATGGTGAGAATTAACCTTCAGGTTGATGACTCAGTTGCTGCAGAATTCTTAGAGATCAAATCACAAACGAATTCTGTATACTAGATCTAATTAAGATAAGAAAGATACTAGGATATCTCAGAAATAAAACAAATATATGAAACAAAATTTTCAAATTAGTACTAAGATAAACAAAGTTTATTTAACAATTTTATATAGCACTTTAGAGTTTACCAAGTGATTTAGTGTGTGTTTTGTTTAATCTTAATGATATCCTATAGGTTAGATATTATCCATGTCTTACAGGTAGCTGACTCAGGTTTTCAAATGTAAGATGACTTGGACAAGAATGCGTATAAGTTGTACTCAAATTTAGCTGTTCTGACTTCTGATCCTATGCTTTTACTGTATAAAAACACCATATCTGGCTGGGCATGGTGGCTCATGCCTATAACCATAGCACTTTGGGAGGCCAAGGCAGAGAATTTCTTGAGCCCAGGAATTTAAGACCAGCCTGGGCAACGTAGACCCCCATCTCTACAAATTTTTTTTTTTAAATTAGCTGCGCGTGGTGGTGCATACCTGTTCTTCTCAGCTACTTGGGAGGCTGAGACAGGAGGATTGCTTGTGCCCAGGGATAGGATGCTACAGTGAGCTGTGATCATGGCACTGCACTTCAGCCTAGACAACAGAGCAAGACCCTGTCAAAAAAAAAAAAAAAAAAAGCTATATTAAGGATTCAAAGTAGTTGATGTTCTGCTACACATGCTAAGATATTTTGGGCCGAGCGCAGTGGCTCACACCTGTAATCCCAACCCTTTGGGAGGCCAAGGCGGATGGATTACTTGAGGTCAGGAGTTCGAGACCAGCCTGACCAACATGGTGAAACCCCGTCTCTACTAAAAATACAAAATTAGCTGGGCGTGGTGGCACATGCCTGTAATCCTAGCTACTCAGGAGGCTGAGGCAGGAGAATCACTTGAACCTGGGAGGCATAGGTTGCAGTGAGCTGAGATCACACCATTGCACTACAGCCTGGGCGACAAGAGTGAAACTCCATCTCAAAAAGGTATTTTGGAGGAGATACAGTGTCTAATATAAAGGCCTTGGCCATCATAAGCTCTCCATAGTTAAGCCAGATCACTAGAAGAAATAAGTAATAATTCTCATTCTGGTTATAGATCATATAAACTTTGTAAGAGGTTAGACTCAAATGGATACATTTCTGACTAAAAAGGAATTTTTCTTGTTTCAAACTATTAAAAAACCTTTAAATATATTGTTTTACTGATCTTCAGGACTATAGTCTGTAACCATAATAATGGGAATACATTCAGAACATTCAACAAACACCTAAAGTAAATACTTTTTTGCCTGCACATAGTATTAATTTCTTAATGAGATATTTCAGAAATTACATGGTGTGAGAGATTCACCCACAGATACTGAATCAGAGTTACATACAGCAGGCCAGCTGTGGTGGCTCAGTCCTGTAATCCCAATATTCCGGTAGGCCAAGGTGGGCAGATCACTTGAGGTCAGAAGTTTGAGACCAGCCTGGCCAGCATGGTGAAACTCCGTCTCTACTAAAAATACAAAAATTAGCTAGGCATGATGACACACACCTGTATTTCCAGTTACTGGGGAGGCTGAGGCAGGAGAATCGCTTGAACCTGGGAGGCAGAGGTTGCGCTGAGCTGAGATCGTGCCACTGCACTCCAGCCTGGGCGACAGAGTGAGACTTCGTCTCAAAAAAAAAGATATATACAGCAATCTGAGGAACAATAGTGGGATACAGAGAGCTTTAAGCCATCAGTTATGAGTCTCAGTTGTCTCTTATTAATTTGGTTATTGATTTTTGTTGTTCTTTTTTCTCCCTGAAGGTTTGTAAAAGAATGGACTTGGTCTGCCAGAGAATGTTGAATCAGGGATTTCTGAAAGTGGAGAGGTACCATAATCTATGTCAGAAACAAGTTAAAGCACAACTCCCAAGGTATGTTGTGGGTGGCAATGACAATGATGTACAGTTGGTTTTATTTGTTTTTTGACTTCTTTTTTTCAGTCTCATGGTTTACATATTGCTTCCCAAGTTTTTATAGCAAAGGGCACAAAGATCACAATGTGATTTCTGCAGTGGTTTGTCCATTCTCACCGTTTGTGATCAGCATTTTACTGGAGGTTCTAGCCAGAGAAATTAGGCAAGAAAATGAAATATAAGGCATCCAAATGGGGAAAGAAGAAATAGAACTCTCTGTTCACAGATGATATGATCTTGTGGATAAGGAGTACAGTAATTGATTATTAAAGCTAGTAAACCAGTTCAGCAAGAATATGGGATATAAGAATAATATACAGAAATCAATTATATTTATATACACTAGCAATGAACAATCCAAAAAGGAAATTCAAAACATTTTATCATAGTTTCAAAAAGAATAAAATACTTAGTAATACATATAACAAAAGCACAAGACTTGTATACTAAAAACTACAAAACACCATTGAAAGAAATTAAAGACTTAAGTGGAAAGGCATTCTGTGTTCATGGATTCGAAGACTTCCTATTGTTAAGATGACAGTACTCCCCAGATTAATCTACACATTCAGTGTGATAGGGATTGACAGTAAGGTACAATATGTTTTGTTTGTTTCTTCTTTTTTTTTTTTTTTTTTTTTTTTGTAACCCCTGTCAAAAATTCCAGCTGTCTTTTTGTTTTTTCCAAAACTTGATACACTGATCCTAAAATTCCTGTGGAAATACAAGAGTCTGACAATAACAAAAGCAATTTTGAAAAAGGAGAGCAGTATTGGAAGACTCACACTTCCCGCTTTCAAAACTTAGTACAAAGCTATAGTAATCTAAACAGTATGGCACTGGCATAAGGATAGACCTGTAGATCAAAGAAGCAGAAGCAAGAGTCTGGATAATAAACCTTATATTTTTAATCAGTTGATTTTAACAAGGATGTCAAGATAATTCAATGCATTAAGAATAGTATTTTCAACAAATGATGCTGGGACAACTAGTTATCTTAAAAATGAATGAAGTTGGACCTCTTCCTCGTACTGTATATAAAAGTTAACTCAAAAGGGATCATAGACCTAAGTGTAAATATCAGCACTATACTATATAACCCTTAGAAGAAAACATAGTAGTAAGTCTTCATGAACTTGGATTAGGCAGTGACACCAAAAGCACAAGTAGCAAAAGAAAAAATTAAGCAAATTGGACTTAAAATTTAAAACTTTTGTGGCTCAAAAGACACCATTAAGAAAATGAAAAGACACCCCACAAAATGGGAGAAAACCTGAGCAAATCATGTATCCAGATTATATGAGGAACTCTTACAACTCAACAATAAAAAGAAAACCTAGTTTAAAAATGGGTAAAGGGGCCAGGTGCGGTGGCTCACACCTGTAATCCCAGCATGTTGGGGTACTGAGGTGGGTGGATCACCTGAGGTCAGGAGTTCAAGACCAGCCTGGGAAGCATGGTAAAACCCTGTGTCTACTAAAAATACAAAAACTACCTGGGCGTGGTGGCGGGCGCCTGTAATCCTGGCTACTCAGGAGGCTGAGGCAGGAGAATCACTTGAACCCGTTGGCGGAAGTTTCAGTGAGCCAAGATCCCGCCACAGCACTCCAAACTGGGCGACAGAGCAAGACTCTATCTCCAAAAAAAAAAAAAAAAAAAAAAGGGACAAAGGATTTGAATAGACACTACTCCAAAGAAGATAAGTAATAGCCAACAAGCACATGAAAGGTGCTCAACATCATTAGTCATCAGGGGAATGCAAATCAAAACCACTACGAGGTTTATATCCACTAGGATGGCTACAATGGAAAAATGTTGGGAAGGATGTGGACAAATTGGAACCTTCATATATCAATGTTGGGAATGTAAAATGGTGCAGTCACTTTAGAAAACAGTTTTGCTGTTCTCAGGCCGGACGTGATGGCTCACGCCTGTAATCCCAGCACTTTGGGAGGCCACGGCAGGTGAATCACCTGAGGTCAGGAGTTCAAGGCCAGCCTGGGCAACATGGTGAAACCCCGTCTCTACAAAAATATGAAAATTAGTCAGGCATGATGTCGGGTGCCTGTAATCCCAGCTTCTTAGGAGGCTGAGGCAGGAGAATTGCTTGAACCTGGGAGGCAGAGGTTGCAGTGAGCCAAGATCGTGCCATTGCACTGCAGCCTGGGCGACAGAATCAGACTCCGTCTCAAAAAAAAAAAAAAAAAAAAAGAAAAACAATTTGGCTGTTCTCAAAAAGTTAAACAGAGAGTTATTGTCTGAGCCACCAATTTCATTCCTAGATAAGTACCCAAAAGAAATGAAAACATAATGTTTGCACAAAAACTTGTACACAAATGTTTTTAGCAGCATTAATCATAATAGTCAAAAAGTGGAGACAATCCAAATGTCCGTCAGCTGATGAGTAAACAAAGTATGATATATCCGCATGATGGAATATTATTGGGCAATAAAGAGGTACATGCTACAACAAGAACGAACCTGGAAAACTATGCTAAATGAAAGAAGCCAGAAACATAAGGCCACTGTATGATTCCATTTATCTGAAATGTTCAGAATAGGCGGATCCAGAGAAACAGAAAGTAGATTAGTATTGCCAGGGGCTGGGAGAATGGGAGTGGCTGATAATGGTTACAGGAGTTCATTTTGTGGTAATGAAAATATTCTGAACTTGGATAGTGGTGATAGTTGTACAATCCTGTGAATATACTAAACACCACTAAATTTAGTCCTCTTTAAGATAATTTTATTATGTCTGAGTTATTTCTTAAATTGTTAAAAAGTTTAAAGGAGTTAAATTTTATCATCAAAAGCATATCCTCTCCTGCCTATATTTCCATGTGTAATCCATTCATTTATCTAATTTCTCTGGTTCTAATAGCCATTAGATTTGATAACCAAAAAACCTTTATTTTTATTTTTATTTTTGAGATGGAGTCTTGCTCTGTCACCCAGGCTGGAGTGCAGTGGTGCAGTCTTGGTGCACTGCAACCTCCGACGCCCGGGTTCAAGCGAGTCTCCTGCCTCAGCCTCCCTAGTAGCTGGGACTATAGGCATGCACCATCACGCCTGGCTAATTTTTTAGTAGAGACGGGGTTTCACCATGTTGCCCAGCCTGGTCTCAAACTCCTGACCTCAGGTGATCTACCCGCCTCAGCCTCCTAAAGTGCTGGGATTACAGGCGTGAGCCTCCAAGCCTGGCCCCAAGAAACCTAATTTAAAAAATATATATATAATTTGTTTTGTTTGTTTGTTTTCAAATATTTTGTCAATGAGTACCAGTCCTTGGTAAGGATTTCTAGGCATAGTGATTCATTCATCATTGCAGTTAAATTATGACCCAATTGTAGATTTCTAAATTAACACGTAAAAGACTGTTTCATTAAGCCATCTTGATTGCTTAATATTTTAGTCCACAATACTGCTTTAATGGTTGCCTTGCTTTTATTATTATTATTATTGTAGGAGAGAGTCAGAAAGGAGAAACCATTCATTAGCTCGTCATGCAGACATTCTTGCTGCTGTTGAAACAAGGCTGTCACTATTAAATATGACTTTCATGAAATATGTGGATTCCAATCTCTGTTGCTTCATCCCAGGAAAGGTAAAATAGAATTGCTTGCCTAGAATAGCTGGACTGCCCTACATAAACTTAAAGTTATGAATTTTTGATTTTAGAAATGTTAGAATTGTTTCTACTTCTCCAAATGAGTCTCTACTAATGAATTTGTTTGGTTTCTGTACAGTTATCAATATAAATATGTATCATTTATATGATCTTTATATTTAAAATTCTAATTATGAAATAGTCGAAACCCTAATATTCTTTAGAGAAGTTTGTTAAGAGTTCATACTCAAGAATAAAATTTGAGGTTTTACTGGTTGTTATGATGCCAGAGATACAGCAATGAACAACATACATATTGTCCCTGCCTTCAAGATTTTATAATTTTGGGGAGGTAGAATAGGAGGGACAAGCTGGTTTTTGTTTTGTTTGAGAAATGTTTCATAAAGACAACTTTATAAACTTTCAGATTTGACAAGAATAAACAATTGCTATTTACCAATATTCCCAGAACTAAATAACAGTCCTTTTTAACACAGAAATAAGTATATTGTGGCATATTTACCATTACTCAGTTAATAAAAACTCCGACATTCAACATACTGCTTATACCTTCAGTAGTACCCTACTCCTTGAATTAAGTGTAAATTGAGATATGTCTGTATCTTTTGATATAGAAGTGGTAGAGATATAATTATAGGTCATTTTGCTACTTGGTTGATGCTGGCAAAAGTTTCCCTTAACATGGTTGAAAATAATTAATATCTAGTAAAATTTGAATGTTCGCTTTTTGTTATTTCCAAAGATAATTTACATTGGCAATATTTAATACATACTTTGTCCATTTTTAGTTTTCTTTGACATTTATTTTTGGGGGAATCCCATTTCTTATGACTGTATTTGAAATATTTTGGTATATCTCACTTTCTTTGCATTATATACATTTTCTTTTAAAGATGTTGTTGCATACCAACACATTACCTGCTAATGCTTTTTGTAGGGTGCCATAAGAGGATGACCAGTTAGAAACTTCAGAGTGATTCTTATGCCAGATTTTTCTGAATCTGACTTAAAGGCCTTAACTTTTAAGTGTTCCTGAGAAGTTCTTTGAAATTAGCTTGTTTCATATAGCATCATAGTTTTTATTGCATATCTCATTGTTAGAAACATGAATATCTAAGAAACATCTCACAGTTATCATAACTTCAAAGAGAGTTCAGTCAGTTGTTAAGTAACAGAGTTGAATAGTTTGTGACAGAGTTCATGTGACCTACAAAGATTAAAATATTTATGATCCAGGCCGGCTGTAGTGGCTCACACCTGTAATCCCAGATACTTGCGAGGCTGAGGCAGAAGAATGGCTTGAACCTGGGAGGCGGAGGTTGCAGTGAGCCAAGATCACACCACTGCGCTCCAGCCTGGGCAACAGAGCAAGACTCTGTCTCAAAAAAAAAAAAAGAGAAGAAAAGAAAAAGAAAAATTTAGTGTCTGGCCTGTACAGAGGAAGTTACCAATTTCTGTGCTAGTTGATCAGGCTCACGTGTTTGGAATGGTGATCTTTAAAGTCTAAACAAATAATGTTGCCAGGTGCAGTGGCTCACACCTGTAATCCCCACACTTTGGGAGGCTGAGGCGGGCAGATCACAAGGTCAAGAGATCAAGACCAGCCTGGCCAACATGGCGAAACCCTGTCTCTACTAAAAATACGAAAATTAGCTGGGCATGGTGGCACGTGCCTGTAATCCCAGCTACTCGGGAGTCTGAGGCAGGAGAGTTGCTTGAACCAGGCAGTTGGAGGTTGCAGTGAGCCGAGATCATGCCACTGCACTCCAGCCTGGTGACAAAGCAAGACTCTGTCTCAAAAACAAACAAATAATGTTAAATCCACTGGAGTCCTGTCATTTTTGGAAACCACTTGTTGACTTCTTTTTTTTTTTTTTTTTTTTTTTTTTTCCGGAGACAGTCTTGCTGTGTCACCCAGGCTGGAGTGCAGTGGGGCAATCTCGGCTAACAGCAACCTTTGCCTCCCGGTACAGGTGCATTATTTGGATTGTTTTATGAGTGTTCCCTTTTTTGTACTTCTCATGCTTAAACTTGTCACATCCTGTCTGCAAAATATAAGGATGTGGCATTTAATTTCCACATGCTGAAGTAAGAACATTCTACAAAATAATTTTCAGTCTAACATATAATCTTCATTTAATATATGGTGTTTATGATAAGTTGTTCTTGTTTTCCCTGAGATCTTGCTTCTGGGATATACTTAAAAGTTTAGGCCGGGCGTGGTAGCTCACACCTATAATCCCAGCACTTTGGGAGGCCAAGGCGGGCGGATCACGAGGTCAGGAGGTCCAGACCATCCTGGCTAACATGGTGAAACCCCATCTCTACTAAAAATACAAAAAAAAAAAATTAGCTGGGCGTGGGGCGGGTGCCTATAGTCCCAGCTACTCAGGAGGCTGAGGCAGGAGAATGGCGTGAACCTGGGAGGCAGAGCTTGCAGTGAGCCAAGATCGTGCCACTGCACTCCAGCCTGGGCGACAGAGCAAGACTCTGTCTCCAAAAGAAAAAAAAAGTTCAGAAGCTTTTTTGTTTTTGTTTTTGAGATGGAGTCTCGTTCCATCGTCCAGTGGTGCAATCTTGGCTCACTGCAACCTCTGCCACCAGGTTTAGGCGATTCTCATGCCTCAGCCTCCCAAGTAGCTGAGACTACAGGTGCACACCACCACAGCCAGGTAATTTTTTTATTTTTAGTAGAGACGAGGTTTCACCATGTTGACTAGGCTGACCTCAAACTCCTGATCTCAAGTGATCTGCCTGCCTTGGCCTACCAAAGTGCTGGGATTACAGGTGTGAACCACTGTACCTGGCCACAGAAGCTTTTATACTTTGTTAAGAAAACTAACTTTTGTGGGTTTATATAGACTACATTCATTTTGTCAAACTTAAGGTCTATAGTAAGCATTTTATTCACTTAAGTGAATCTGAGTAGTAGCAACATTATAGTTTAAATTAGATAGCCAAATATGTACCAGAATTTTGGACCTTTAAAGTAGTAGCTGGGGCTGGACACGGTGGCTCACGCCTGTAATCCCAGCACTTTGGGATGCTGAGGCGGGGAGATCATGAGGTCAAGAGATCGAGACCATCCTGGCCAACATGGTGTAACACCATCTCTACTAAAAATACAAAAATTAGCTGGGTGTGGCATTGTGCACCTGTAGTCCCAGTTACTCGGGAGACTGAGGCAGGAGAATCGCTTGAACCTGGGAGGCAGAGGTTGCAGTGAGCCAAGATCATGCCACTGCACTCCAGCCTGGCAACAGAGCGAGACTCTGTCTCAGCAAAAAAAAAGAAAAAAGAAAAAGGAAAGAAAGACAGAAATCCACAAGAATGGTGAGATTAGGAGAGAAGACAGTAGCAATAAAATTTTGAAAGCTATAGAGAAACAAATGGTAACTGATTTAGCAGAACTGAGAAAGTTAAATCCTACACTGACAGTGGGGAAAGCCAAGAGGAACTCCTTGCACAAAAGAAAGCTCTAGAGTTAAAAGCTCCAGCCAGACACCTGTGAGAGTGGGACTGATAACAGAAAGGTTGGTTGAGAATCTGTAGTTAAGAATGATTCAAACCTACAGGTTACCTCTCCAATTGCAGGCAAGCTAGATCATTGCCCTTCTACTCAGTGAAAACCAAAGGCTTATTCACTGGAGGGGTTAAAATGGAGTCCATTGACAGGGGGACTATATTGATAGGGCATTAAAAGCTGTCTAAAGAATTCAGACAACCTGTAATCCCAGCGCTTTGGGAGGCTGAGGCGGGCAAATCACTTGTCCAGGCTGGCCAACATGGTGAAACCCTGTCTATACTAAAAATACAAAAATTAGTGGGCATGGTGGCAGGCGCCTGTAGTCCCAGCTACTCAGGAGACTGAGGCAGGAGAATCGCTTGAACCTGGGAGGCGGAGGTTGCAGTGAGCCGAGATCACACCAGTGCACTCCAGCCTGGGCTACAGGGTGAGACCCTGCCACAAAAAAAAAAAGAATTTAGACAGGTTACAAGTTTGCTATTATCTAGGACAGGGATCAGCAAACTTTTTTTGGTAAAAGGCCAGATCATAAATATTTTTGGCCTTGTGAGCCTTGTGCTTGCTGTGACAGCTATGCAATTCTGAGAAACAGCCGTGTGCAATGTGTGGTAAATGAATGCTTGTGCCTGCGTTCCAGTAAAACTTTATTTACAAAACCAGGCATAGGCTAAATAGGGGCATAGTTGGCCAACCCTAAGTACCACATTGATATTCTCTTTATCTTCTCTCAGAACTAAGATGTTATAGAATGTTGGCTTACTCCTGTATACATTTCTCAAATCTTCTATCTAACACATGGAAGTTACACTTTTTACAGTAAGCTCATATTAGTATCAGCAGTTCACATATACTGACACACAACTGTATGTGAGCATTGAGCAACCAACCATTCATAGAGATAATAATGAAAAAACAAAACGTGGATAGTCTCTGCTCTTCTTTTTTATTTTATTTATTTTTTTTTTATTTTATTTTTAGAGACAGGGTCTCACCATGTTGGCCAGGCTGTCTTGAACGCCTAGACTCAAGCAATCCACCCACCTCAGCCTCCGGCTAGAGTCTTGGCTCACTGCAACCTCCGCCTTCTGGGTTCAAGCGATTCTCCTGCCTCAGCCTCCCGAGTAGCTGGGACTACAGGCACATGCCACCATGCCCAGCTAAGTTTTTTTGTATTTTTAATAGAGATGGTGTTTGACCGTGTTAGCCAGGATGGCCTCGATCTCCTGACCTCGTGATCCGCCCACCTTATCCTCCCAAAGTGCTGGGATTACGGGTGTGAGCCACTGCGCCTGGCCCAGTCTCTGCTCTTAACTGTCCCTAGTAGCCCTGGTAAACCTTTTGTTCTTATTGAAACACAGTGGTCCCCAAAAATTAGGGTTTTTACAGTATAATTGACTACATAAGGCCATGAAGCTGTATTTCCCTGAACAGACGTAAAAATATATATATTAGGCATTATTGGCTTGTATTTATTTTTCTGGGAAAGAAAATTGGTGGTGGTAAATTTTTTTATTCCTTTTTTTGTGTGTGTAAATTTTTGTTTTCTTGTAATTTCAAATTTACACAAAAATTACAAGACTAGTACAAGGAGCTCCCATTTAGCTTATTTGCAAATCCAGCAGTTACTTACCTTTCATCCTGTTTGCTTTTATTTTCTCTTTATAAATACATTTTGGCCAGGCACAGTGGCTCACACCTGTAATCCCAGCACTTTGGGAGGCCAAGGCAGGCAGATCACAAGATCAAGAGATCGAGACCAGCCTGGCCAACATGGTGAAACCCCGTCTCTACTAAAAATACCAAAATTAGCTGGGCTCTTGGCGCACACCTGTAGTCCCAGCCACTTGGGAGGCTGAGGCAGGAGAATCCCTTGAACCCAGGAGGCGGAGGTTGCAGTGAGCTGAGATTGCGCCACTGTACTCCAGCCTGGTGACAGAGTGAGACTTCGTCTGAAATAAATACATACATAGATTTTGGCCAGGCGTGGTGGCTCATGCCTGTAATCCTAATACTTTGGGAGGCTGAGACGGGCAGATGGCTTGAAGCCGCCCGGAGTTTGAGACCAACCTGGGCTGCAAAGTAAGACCCCCGTCTCTAAAAAAAAATTAATTAGCTGGGTGTGGTGGCATGCACCTGTAGCCCCAGCTACTTGGGCGGCTGAGGTGGGACGATTGCTTGAGCCTGGGCAGTCAAGGCTGCAATGAGCTATGATCATTCCACTGCACTCCAGCCTGGGTGACAGAGCAAGATCTTGTCTCAAGAAAATAAAATATAAATACTTTTTTTTCCTGAACCACTTGAAAATAAGTTGGAGACACTGTGCTCCTTAGTTCCTAAATATTTCATTGTATTTCCTAAAAGCTAGAATACTCTTACTTAACCACAGTACAGAGAGCAAAATCAGAAAATTGTAACACTGATGTAATACTGTTATGTAGTTGACAGTTCATATTCAAGTTTCATCACATATTCCAATAATACTCTTCCTAGCAATTTTTTTTGTTAATACAGAATGTAATCAAGAACCATGCATGGACTGTAATCTTATATCTGGAACAGTTCCCTAGACTCTCTTTGTGTCACTTGATTGTCACATTTTTGAAGAACATAGGTCAGTTATTTTGAGGGATATGCTTCCATTTAAGTTTAATGCTTACAGAATGTTGTTTTTGTTTCTTTTAAAGTTGATTTTAATGTGGAGATACTCTTAAAAATCAAGATTAGTTGGGAACATTTCTCCTTTTACTATGTGTGTCCCAAAATAAATATATACAGCCATGAGCCTTTAAAAAAAAATAAAAGTCTGTTTTCATATTAAAGAGAATATAACAGGCCAGGCAGGATTGCTCACGCCTGTAATCCCAGCATTTTGGGAGGCTGAGGTGGGCGGATCACCTGAGGTCAAGAGTTCTAGACCAGCCTAGCCAACATGGTGAAACCCCATCTCTACTAAAAATACAAAAAATTAGCCGGGCATGGTGGCACGTGCCTGTAATTCCAGCTACTCAGAAGGCTGAGGCAGGAGAATCGCTTGAACCTGGGAGGTGGAGGTTGCAGTGAGCCGAGATCGTACCACTGCACTCCAGCCTGGGCAACAGAGTGAGACTCTGTCTCAAAAAAAAAAAAATTATTCTGAGAAATAAGAAAAGATATGCCAGCCTGGCCAACATGGTGAAACCCTTTCTCTACTAAAAATGCAAAATTAGCCAAGTGTAGTGGCAAACACCTGTAGTCCCAGCTACTCAGGAGGCTGAGATAGGAGAACCGCTTGAACCTGGGAGGCGGAGGCTACAGTGAGCCGAGATCGAGCCACTGCAATCTAGCCTGGGCGAGACATAGCGGGAAAAAAAGATACAATCGGCTGGGTGCAATGGCTCATGCCTGTAATCCCAGCACTTTGGGAGGCCGAGGTGGGTGGATCACAAGGTCAGGAGATCGAGACCATCCTGGCTAAGAGGTGAAACCCTGTCTCAAAATACAAAAAATTAGCTGGGCGTGGTGGCGGGTGCCTGTAGTCCCAGCTACTCGGGAGGCTGAGGCAGGAGAATGGCGTGAACCCGGGAGGTGGAGCCAAGATTGCACCACTGCACTCCAGCCTGGGCAACAGAGCAAGACTCCATCTCAAAAAAAAAAAAAAGATACAATCATGCGTCATTTAGCAAAGAGGATCCATCCTAAGAGATGCATTGTTAGGTCACTTTGTCATGTGAGCATCATAGAGTGTATTTACACAAACCTAGATGGTTCTTACACACATAGGCTATATGGTATAGCCTATTGCTCCTGAACTACAAACCTGTACAGCGTGTTACTGTACTATTGTAGGCAGTTGTAACACAATCATATTTGTATATCTAAACATAGAAAAGGTACAGTAAAAGTAGGGTATAAAAAAATGGTACACCTGTATAGGGCACTTATCATGAATGAAACTCAGTTTCTCTGGGTAAGTCAGTAACTGAGTGGTGAGTGAATGTGAAAGCCTAGGACATTACTGTACACTTTGTAAACACTGCATACTGAGGCTACATTAATTTTTTTTTTTTGATACTGGGTCTTGCTGAATCACCTAGGCTAGAGTGCAGTGGCATGACCACATTTCATTGTAGTTGTGACCTCCTAGACTCAAGACGATCCTCCCACCTCACTCTCCTGAGTACCTGGGACTGACTACAGACACATTAAATTTTTTTTTTTTTTTTTTTTTAATTTTTGGGGCCAGGCATGGTGGCTCACACCTGTAATCCCAGCACTTTGGGAGGCCGAGGCAGGCGGATCACCTGAGGTCAGGAGTTCGAGACCAGCCTAGCCAACATGGCAAAACCCAGTCTCTGCTAAAAATGCAAAAATTAGCCAGGCGTAGTGGCGTGCACCTGTAATCCCAGCTACTCAGGAGGCTGAGGCAGGAGAATCGCTTGAACCCAAGAGGTAGAGGTTGCAGTGAGCTGAGATTCTGCCATTGCACTCCAGCTTGGGCGACAGAGCAAGACTCTGCCTCAAAAAAAAAAAAAAAAATGGGGGGGCAGGCATGGTGGCTCATGCCTGTAATCAATCCCAACACCTAGGCCGGGGTGGGAGGACCAGTTGAGCTCAGGAGTTCTTTAAGTTTTAACTTCTTGACTTTTTTGTAATAACACTTAGCTTAAATGTTGTTTTGTTATAATATTGATGAGAAAAAAAAATCAGGCTGGGCTCAGTGGCTCACGCCTGTGATCCCAGCACTTTGGGAGGCTGAGGTGGGTGGATCACCTGAGGTCAGGAGTTCAAGACCAGCCTGGCCAACATGGTGAGACCCTGTCTCTACTAAAAATAAAAAAATTGCCAGGCACGGTGGCTCCCACCTGTAATCCTAGCACTTCGGGAGGCCAAGGCAGGTGGATTGCCTGTGCTTAAGAGTTTGAACCGGCCTGGGCAACATGGTGAAACCCTGTCTCTACTAAAAGTACAAAAAGTTAGCCAGGCATGGTGGTGCGTGCCCGTAATTCCAGCCACTTGGGAGGCTGAGGCACGAGAATCGCTTCAACCCAGGAGGCAGAGGTTGCAGTGAGCCAAGATCGTGCCACTGAACTCCAGCCTGGGGGACAGAAGGACACTCTGTCATAAATAAATAATCGTGCCACTGAACTCCAGCCTGGGGGACAGAAAGAGACTCTGAAATAAATAAGTAAGTAAGTAAGTAAATAACAGAATGAGACTCTGTCTTAAATAAATAAGCAACCAAGCAAGCATGCGGTGGTGCGGGCCTGTAGTCCCAGCTAAATAAATACATAATATTAGCCAGGTGCGGTGGTGAGGAACCCAGGAGATGGAGGTTGCAGTGAGCCAACATTGTGCCACTGCACTCCAGCCTGGGCGACAGAGTGAGACTCTGTCTCAAAAAAGAAAAAGAGAAAAAAAAATCAGTTCCCGGCCAGGGCCACTGTCTGTTGAATTTGTGCATTCTCCATATATCTGCATGAGTTTTCTTTGGGCACTCTGATTTCCTCCGACATCTCAGAGCTGTGCCTGTTAGGTTCATTGACATATCTTAGTGGTCCCAGTCTGAGTGAGTGTGGGTGTGAGGGTGCCCTGCAGAGAGATGGCGTCCTGGCCAGGGTGGATAACCACCTGGTGCCGTGAGCTGCAACCCTGAACTAGAATAAGCAGATTGAAAAATGAAAGAATAGGCCGGGCGTGGTGGCTCACGCCTGTAATCCCAGCACTTTGGGAGTCCGAGGCGGACAGATCACGAGGTCAGGAAATCGAGACCATCCTAGCTAACACGGTAAAACCCCATTTCTATTAAAGATACAAAAAATAAATAAATAAATTAGCCAGGCGTGATGGCGGGCTCCTGTAGTCGCAGCTACTTGGGAGGCTGAGGCAGGAGAATAGCGTGAACCTAGGAGGCGGAGCTTGCAGTGAGCCAAGATTGCGCCACTGCACTCCAGCCTGGGCGACAGAGCAAGACTCCATCTCAAAAAAAAAAAAAAAAAAAAAACACTAAAAGAAAAATGAATGAATAGCCAGGCGTGGTGGCTCATACCGTAATCCCAGCACTTTGGGAGGCTGAGGCAGGTGGATTACTTGAGGTAAGGAGTTGGAGACCAGCCTGGCCAGTAGAGACAGTGAAACCCCATCTCTACTAAAAATACAAAATTTAGCCAGGCATGGTGGCATGCACCTATAATCCCAGCTACTTGGGAGGTTGAAACACAAGAACCACTTGAACCCAGAGATGGAGGTTGCAGTGAGCTGAGGTTGCGCCACCGTACTCCAGCCTGGGAAACCGAATGAAACTGTGTCTCAAAAAAAAAGGAATGAATGAATGGACCAGGTGTGGTGGTTCATGCTTGTAATCCCAGCACTTTGGGAGGCCAAGATAGGAGGATCACTTGAGACCAGGAGTTCAAGACCAGCCTGAGCAACATAGGGAGACCTCGTCTCTACAGAAAAAAAAATTAGCCAGGCATGGTGGCACACATCTATGGTCACAGCTACACAGGAGACTGAAGTGAGAGGATTGCTTTAGCCCAGGAGGTCAGGGCTGCAGCGAGATGTGGTCATGCCACTGCACTCCAGCCTGGACAACAGGGCGAAGACCCTGTCTCAAAAAAAACCAAAAAGGCCGGGCGCAGTGACTCACATCTGTAATTTCAGCACTTTGGGAGGTGGAGGTGTGTGGATCATGAGGTCAAGAGATCGGGACCATCCTGGCCAACGTGGTGAAACCCCGTCTCTACTAAAAATACCAAAATTAGCTGGGCGTGGGGGTGTGTGCCTGTAGTCCCAGCTACTTGGGAGGTTGAGGCAGGAGACTCACTTGATCCGGGAGGTGGGGGTTGCAGTGAGCCGAGATCGCGCCACCACTGCACTCTAGCCTGGTGACAGAGCAAGACTCCATCTCAAAAAACAAAAAACAAGCCCTCCTATTTGTTACTGTTTGTTTCTGAACTTCATGTTGGTAGGAGGTGCTCCTTAAAATTTTTGCTTTACAAACATGTATTCCCTGAAGTAACCCACCACCATGATGACTGCCATAGCTCACTGATTGACCAAAAATTGGGTACATTATCTTACTTGTTTTTATTAATCTTTCTTAAATGTATGTATAGTTCACATTTATTTCAGTGTTTGATATTAGAAGTGTTTTAGAGGCCGGGCGCAGTGGCTCACACCTATAATCCCAGCACTTTGGGAGGCTGAGTCGAGTGGATCACTTGAGGTCAGGCGTTCGAGACCAGCCTGGCCAACGTGGTGAAACCCCATCTCTACTAAAAAAAATAAATAAATAAATACTGAAATTAGCCGGGCATGATGGCGGGCATCTGTAGTTCCAGCTACTCGGAGGCTGAGGCAGGAGAATCGCTTGAACCAGGGAGGCAGAGGTTTCAGTGAGCTGAGATCGCGCCACTGCACTCCAGCCTGGGCAACAGAGCGAGACTCCATCTCGGAAAAAAAAAAAAAAAGAAGTGTTTTAGGTCTTTATTTAGAGGTTTGGTGGGTTTTGTGACCAGAAGTATGCCTTAGGAACTTAACACTTGTTTATATTAATTAGCCTATGATAAAATTGGTTTCATTACATGTCATTTCACTTAAAGTCGGGATTTTCAAGAACCTATCAACATTAAAATGAGGACTTCTGTATAATATAGTAGATACTAGGCGATGGGAATTTTTCAACTCCATTATAATCTTACAGGATGACCTTCATATATGGTTTGTCATTGACCATAACATCATGATGCAGCACATAACCGTATTCAAACAAACATGCCATATAAAGAATATTCAGGCCAGACCTGGTGGCTCACACCTGTAATCCCAGCACTTTGGAAGGCTGATGCGGGCAGATCACCTGAGGTCACGAGTTCGAGACCAGCCTGGCCAACATGGTGAAACCCTATCTCTACTAAAAGTACAAAAATTATCCGGGCATGGGCCGGACGCGGTGACTCATGCCTATAATCCCAGCACTTGGAAGGCCAAGGCAGGTGGATCACCTGAGGTTGGGAGTTTGAGACCAGCTTGACCAACATGGAGAAACCCCGTTTCTACTAAAAATACAAAATTGGCCAGGTGTGGTGGTGCAAGCCTGTAATCCCAGCTACTCAGGAGGCTGAGGCAGGAGAACTGCTTGTACCCGGGAGGTGGAGGTTGCAATGAGCCAAGATTGTGCCATTGCCCTCCAGCCTGGGCAACAATAGCGAAACTCCTTCTCAAAAAAAAAAAAAAAAAATTATCTGGGCATGGTGGCACACGCCTGTAGTCCCAGCTACTCAGGAGGCTGAGGCAGGAGGATCACTTGAACCTGGGAAGCAGAGGTTGCAGTGAGCCAAGATCACACCATCACACTCCAGCCTGGGCAATAGAGTGAGACTCTGTCTCCAAAAAAAAAAAATTAAAAATAATATTCAGAAAATTTTAGATGCACTTAAGTTTTTAAAATATGGAGGAAATTTTTTAAAAAAATGGGTAGAAGGGAAAGTTAAGCAAATCTCAAGTACAACAAAAAGATTAAAAATGAGAATTTATGAGGTTCAATATTCTGGAGCTTTGTTTGCTAAACAGTAGATTAAAAAAGATTATTTCTTACCCACAGTAGTCTAAAGGCCTAAATGATTATCATCGTATATAATTCGTTACTGTACAATTTTAGACATAAGCGTGGTACTTCTACTGTGTGTTAGAAATGTGATGGTGTACTTTCTAATTTTTGTAGAAACTGTTTCTAGCTATGTTGCTCTTGAACTCCTGCCTCCCTTGGCCTCTCAAAGTGCTGAGATTACAGGCATAAGCCACCAGCCACAGCCTGTACTACTTTTATAAAACTAAAAATTTTTTGTTTTTTTTTTTTTTGGAGACTGAGTCTTGCTGTGTCGCCCAGGCTGGAGTGCAGTGGCACGATCTGGGCTCACTGCAACCTCTGCCTCCTGGGTTCAAGCGATTCTTCTGCCTCAGCCTCCCGAGTAGCTGGGACTATAGGCACGTGCCACCATGCACGGCTAATTTTTGTATTTTTAGTAGAGACAGGGTTTCACCATATTGGCCAGGCTGGTCTCGAACTCCTGCCACATAATCTGACTTCTGAAAAACCATATCATCTTTTTTTTTTTTTTGAGACAGTCTTGCCCCGTCAGCTGGGCTGATCACAGCTCATGGGACTATAGGCATGTGCACAGCTAATTTTTTAATTTTTTGTAGAGACAGAGCTCACAATGTTGCCCAGGCTGGTCTCAAACTCCTGTCCCCAGACAGTCTTCCCACCTCGGCCTCCCAAAGTGCTGGCACCGTAGGTATGAGCCACCACGCCCGGCCGAAAAACAAATTCTTGTGTTGAATTAACCCTGTCATTTGCCCTTAAACAGTTTTGTTTAGATGTATCAATTAATATTGAACAATTAATATACTTAACCATCTTTTTACCCCTTATTTACTGAGTATCTGCCATGTGCCAGATGCTGCTAGGCTCTGGGGATCTGACAGTGAAACATGGTATGATCTCTTCTGTCATAGAGTTTACTACATTATAGGGAAGATAGAAATTAACAAAAAGATGTACTTACAAATTGTAATGTGTGTTCTGAAGGGGAATAAAGGGTTGGATGAAGATGTTAACATGATTTAAACTGGAGGAGGGTTCAGAAAAGACTTCTGAGAAAGTACAGTGTTACTGTGACCTCATGTATAACTAAGGAATTTGAAGTGAGGGAGATACACAGGGATGGCATTCCAGGAAAGGGATCAGAATGTGCAAAAGCCCTGGGGCAAAAAGGCGGGGGACTTGATTTAGTTCAAAGGGCTGATGGCCAGTTTGTATCTATAGATGCAACGTATTAGCCTTTGGGGACAACATTTAAAAATTATGGAAGGCCAGGCGCAGTGGCTTATGACTGTAATCCCAGCACTTTGGGAGGCCAAGGCAGGCAGATCACCTGAGGTCAGGAGTTTGAGACCAGCCTGGCCAACATGGTGAAACCCTGTCTCTACTAAAAATACAAAAATCAGCCGGGCGTGGTGGTGGGTGCCTGTAATCCCAGCTACTTGGGAGGCTGAAGCAGGAGAATTGCTTGAACCCAGGAGGCGGAGGTTACAGTGAACCAATACCATGCCATTTCCAGCCTGGACAACAAGAGCGAAGCTCCGTCTCAAAAAATTGTGGAGTGCTACGGTACTTTTCCTATATATAACCCATATGTAAAACTTTGATAAACACAAAACTGCTATGGGTCAATTAATATCCTAGCACTATACATAAAATATCAGTCAGTACGAAGGACCCTTTAAATACTGATTTTCTACTTTGGCTTATATTTTTAATTTTATTAACTATTTCTTAATTATGTATAAATATTATATAACTTTTAAAGCTTTGAGCAGCTAGCTTCCACAAATATTTACTCTTTGGAGATATACATGTATATATAAAATTTGTCTGTTTCTAGTCCTTGTACTCCTTGAACAAGCCAACCTGACACTGACCTTGGGGCCACTGTCATTACTATTTCTACCTGAATGACTTTTCTCCCCATATCTTCAATTGATCAGTTCTTCCTCATCCTTCAGTCTTACCTTACAAGTTGCAAAGAATCCTTTCCCAACCACCCATGTCATGTTATTCCTGCCTTTCCTGATAGAAACTGTCACATTACCCTCTTTTTTCCATGTGGCACTCCTTTAAATTATTTTCCTGTTTAGCTTCATGAGAATGACAATCTTGTCATCCTTATTTACTGTTTTTTACTCCAGTACTTTGAAAAGTGACAAGTACATAGTAAGAACTCAATTAATACTTGAATAATGTTTATCTTACAAGTTATGATAGGCTTACATAATTAAATTGTAAGTCCAAGGGAAAGTATTCCATTTTTCATTTCTTTATATATATAGTTCCTAACGTAGTAGTTCAGTAAGTTTTTATTGGGGAAAGGGGTTATCTTCTTCTAAAGTGAGCTCATAATATAGTAATATTGCGAGAAATAAATGTGTTTTCTCCTTTGGCAATCAGCCATCATCCAAAATTCCTCTCCTGAACTGCCATCCTGTATCTCAAGCCACCTGCTAGCAAATATCACCTACATGTCCCATGAGATTCAAAATCACACATCTCATCTCCCATTGCATCTGCCTACGTACACCACCTCAGCCCAAGCCATTTCCTGTTTAGTTCTACAGGCCCACAAACCTGGCCTCTTCTATGATGTCTTCTCAGGCTTATGATAAGGACACATCCTAAGGTTAGATTTTGCTGGCATTTATTAAGCACAAATCATGCTCCATTAACAATGATCATCATATTATGCTGAGAGTCTAGAAAATGTGAAGGGCTATGAATTTGTCCTGATACTATTCTGCAAGGATTGTTTCTCTGGCTGTGCTCAGCAGCCTAAGTAAGTAAAGGAGAAGGGAAGGTGGATTATAAGATTGATCCAGAGGTGGGAACAAGCTAGATAAATGCAGTGGGAGGAATATGTGGGATGCCAGGTTGTTTGAGATTTTGGTGACAGAATGGTTTGGTTGATTAACCCTCAGTTCTTATGAGGTGAGGGCCCATAGATGTCATCCAGATTGGGGTCTTTAGAAATAGGAATTTTAGGTCGGGCATGGTGGCTCACACCTGTAATCCCAGCACTTTGGGAGGCCAAGGAGGGTGGATCACCTGAAGTTAGGAGTTCAAGACCAGCCTGGCCAACATGGTGAAACCCCATCTCTACTAAAAATACAAAATTAGCCAGGTGTGGTGGCACATGTCCCAGCTACTTGGGAGGCTGAGGCAGGAGAATCACTTGAACCCTGTGGTTGGAGGTGACAGTGAGCCAGGATTGTGCCACTGCACTCCAGCCTGGACAACACAGTGAGACTCCATCTTAAAAAAAAAAAAAAAGGAATTTTATCTTCAGGTCTATTCTGAAGCCACAGGGAAGAGTTAAGGATAACCTCACCGGGATGAAAGCTAATATCATAAATGCCTAAGGAAGGTTCACTTACCGTTCCAGCAAGAGAGTTAGGTGTTCTCCCCATTACAATTATCATTAAAACAAAAAAGGATCTTCTGCTACCTTTTGGTGATGACAAGGAAGTGACAAGACTTCATTCCAATCCATAACAAGTCTCAGAGAAACGAAACTTAAAGGGATAGAGCACATGGGGGCAGTGTTGAGCAGAGAAATCACGCTGAGTCCCTGCAGCTTAGGGGAACAGATTCAGGTTTGGAGGATTAATAAAATGGGTTTGGGCAATCTCCAACCCTACCCCAGCTCCCATACAGGATTTAATTTCTTAGTTTAGTCCTCTAGTGTCTATAGCAATTTGTATACCTGTTTGTATCACTTATGTACACACATATCTCCCCAGTTACACTGTGATTTCATTCAAGGTTAGAAGCTTTATTTCATTCATCCTGATTCCTCAGTCCCAACATAGTACCTGATACATAAAAGGTGCTTAATAAATGCAAGTATATAGTATTGTAACAGGCCGGGCGCAGTGGTTTACACCTGTAATCCTTGCACTTTGGGAGGCCGAGGTGGGTGGATCCTGAGGTCAAGAGTTTGAGACCAACCTGGATAACATGATGAAACCCGTCTCTACTAAAAATACAAAAAATTAGCCACGCGTGATGGCGGGCGACTGTAATCCCAGCTACTTAGGAGGCTGAGGCAGAGAATTGCTTGAACCCAAGAGGCAGAGGTTGCAATGAGCTGAGATCGCACCACTGCACTCCGGCTTGGGCAATGAGCGAAACTCTGTCTCAAAAAAAAAAAAAGTACTGTAACAAGCCCAAAAGCCATGTGTTGCAAATAGCAATATTCATCAGTGGCCAGTACATCACTTAAATCACCCTACAGGTCTTTACCAGAATTGCAAAACAAGCAGTTACTTCTCTGCCTGTTTAGCTATTTTCTTTATTAAAAAAGAAAAATCCAAAGTGCTAATGAGAATTCATTATTTTAGGTGATTGATGAGATTTATCGTGTGTTGAGATATGTCAATTCTACCAGAGCCCCTCAACGAGCTCATGAAGTACTTCAAGAATTAAGGGATATATCCTCCATGGCAATGGAGTACTTTGATGAAAAGATTGTTCCAATTTTAAAGAGGAAATTACCAGGATCAGATGTTTCTGGAAGACTCATGGGCTCTCCTCCAGGTATCTCTACTTTATAATCATGTTTGTACATAATTTTGTAACTTGCTTCCGGTTTTTTTCCACTTAACCAGTGTCTTGAACTTTTCTGTGTTAGTAGTTGTTTATTGGCAGCATCATTTTTAATGAGATTGGATTATCAACCATAACTTACACAACTAATCCACTAGTTAGGCTCATTTCTTGTTTCTAGCTTTTCAGTACTTATACTCTGAAGAACAATCTGAGCAGTCTTGTGATTAAATCTTTGCACATATCCATATTGACTTACAATAAACTTTTAGAAATAGAATAGCTGGGCCCGGCCAGGCGCAGTGGGTCACACTTGTAATCCCAGCACTTTGGGAGGCCAAAGTGGGTGGATCACCTGAGGTCAGTAGTTCAAGACCACCCTGGCCAACATGGTGAAACCCCATATCTACTAAAAATACAAAAATTTGCTGGGCATGGTGGTGCACACCTGTAATGCCAGCTACTCTGGAGGCTGAGGCAGGAGAACTGCTTGAACCCAGGAGGCAGAGGTTGCAGTGAGCCAGATTTCGCGCCATTGCACTCCAGCCTGAGCAACAAGAGCAAAACTCCATCTCAAAAAAAAAAAAAAAAAAAGAAATAGGATTGCTGGACCAGGCGCAGTGGCCCACGCCTGTGGTCCCAGCACTTTGGGAGACTGAGGCAGGAGGATTGTTTCAGCCCAGGAGTTCAAGGTGAAAAGTTACATACAGATGCTCCTTAATTACGATCCTGATAAACCCATCATAAGTAGAAAATATTGTTAAGTCAAAAAATGCACTTAATACACGAACCTACCAAACATCATAGCTTAGCCTAACCTACCTTAAACATGCTCAGAACACTTCCTTAGCTTACAGTCGGGCAAAATTATCTAGCAAAGCCTATTTTATAATAAAGCATCCTTGTGTAATTTACTGAATTCATTTTCTATTGTACTGAAAGCAAAAAACGGAATGGTTCTGTGGATACCTGAAGTACAGTTTCTACTAAATATCTATCACTTCCATACCATCGTAAAGTCAAAAAATCATTAGGTTGGCTGGGCGCGGTGGCTCACGCCTGTAATCCCAGAACTTTGGGAGGCCGAGGCGGGCGGATAACCTGAGGTCAGGAGTTCAAGACCAGCCTGGCCAACATGGTAAAACCGTGTCTCTACTAAAAAATACCAAAAAGTTGGCCGGGTGCAGTGGCTCACACCTGTAATCCCAGCACTTTGGGAGGCCAAGGCGGGCAGATCATGAGGTCAGGAGATGGAGACCATCCTAGCTAACATGGTGAAACCCCATCTCTACTAAAACTACAAAAAATTAGCTGGGCGCGGTGGCGGGTGTCTGTAGTTCCAGCTACTCGGGAGGCTGAGGCAGGAGAATGGTGTGAACCCAGGAGGCGGAGCTTGCAGTGAGCCGAGATTGATCGCGCCACTGCACTCCAGCCTGGGTGACAGTGCAAGACTCCGTCTCAAAAAAAAAAAAAAAAATTAGCCAGGCGTGGTGGCGCATGTCTGTAGTCCCAGCTACTAAGGAGGCTGAGGCATGAGAATCACTTGAACCCAAGAGGCGGAGGTTGCGGTGAGCCAAGATCACGCCACTGCACTCCAGCCTGGGCAACAGAGTGAGACTCTGTCTCCAAAAAAAAAAAAAAAAAATCGTTAAGTTAAACCATTGTAATTTGAGGACCATCTATATTTTTTTATGTTCCTGATGAATTAATATTCATTTTTTAAAAAACAAATATACCAGATAAAATGCCAAAAACTCTTCAGGGAAATATTTGGTGAATTATTTCATCCCCCAAAGTGTCTGCCTGCTACTTTATTTATTTATTTATTTATTTATTATTTTTTTTTTTTTTTATTTTTTTTTTTGAGATGGAGTCTCACTCTGTCGCCCAGGCTGGAATGCAATGGCGTGATCTCTGCTCACTGCAACCTCTGCCTCCCAGGTTCAAGCAATTCTCCCGCCTCAGCCTCCTGAGTAGCTGGGATTACAGGTGTGTGCCACCATGCCCGGCTAATTTTTGTGTTTTTTAGTAGAAACGGGGTTTCACCATGTTGTTCAGGCTGGTCTTGAACTCCTGACCTCGTGATCCGCCTGCCTCGGCCTCCCAAAGTGCTGGGATTACAGGCATGAGCCACCACACCTGGCTGCTACTTTAAAAGACAGAGTTCATAAGGCTATTTTGAACAGTATCACTTCATCTGTGCTAAATAACTGTTTCTGCAAAAGTATATTGGCTCCTAGAGATTTGCGCCTTTATCTACTGAAAGACTAAATTATTTAATATCCCCAACTCTGGCAAGTACTTTAGATTAGGAAAGAATTTAGTAAAACTTTTTGTTTTGTTCAGATTAGTTAGCTCCCTGTAGTACTCAGTGAGGCAACCGAGTGGCTTTCTGTAATTGAGTAATAAAGCCTACACATCTCAGCATTAATGTATCTGTTATTTATTGAGTACCTATTATGCGCGCGGCACTGTACTGTGTCCTGTGGAGACTAAAAAGAAGTGTAATACGTGGTGTCTGCTCTCAAGGATCTTACTATTTCAAAAGGTAAGATATACCCAGACTTGAAGTTAAATTATCATAGGCAAAACAAATAAGGCAATGTCCAATTAAATGTCAAATGAGAGCGGAGAAACAATTTTAAGGTAGATAAGATCAGTGTTGGCTGGTCTGATGGAAACATCACAGGAAGTAACGATTGATTTAAGCCTTGGTGAATAAGTAGAAGTTGGATATGGATAAGCAGAGAGGGAAAGAAGAATACATCCATAAAGGAAATACAGTTATTTAGATGTGCAAGGAGAGAAGATTAACATGATGAGTTTAGGATATGAATGGACCCATCTGGTTCTTTTAGAAAACCTTCAGTAGATAAGTTTAAAAGAAAGTAGGTTCTTTGTTTAAAATAGTTACTTTTATGCTTGTGTTACATTCTAATTATTTCTAAAAGAATAGGTCCAAGGCCTTCCTACCCCATGTCAGGAATTCTCTGTGGTCATAATGTATGATGTAACCCACTCTTTAATGGAGTCCCTATCATTTGGCTAAAGTTGAAGCCTTTGTATATAACTTAAGTGCAGAGTGAACTTAAGAACACGATACAGGCTGAGTATCCCTTATCCGAATTTCTTAGGACCAGAAGTGTTTCAGATTTTGGCTTTTTTTCAGATTTTGGAATATTTGCATTACACTTACCGGCTGCACAATCTCTTATCCACATACCCACAATCCAAAATGCTCCAATGAGCATTTCCTTGAGCATCATGTTGGTGCTCAAGAAGTTTCAGATTTTGGATTTCAGATTTCTGGATTAGAAACGTGCAACCTGTAGGTGTGTACTTCTAATTTGAAAGTTTATGTTTGTTATGTGAATTAGATAGAAAATAATTATTTTCTGGCCAGGCACAGTGGCTCACACCTGTAATCCCAGCACTTTGGGAGGCTGAGTCGGGCAGATCACGAGGTCAGGAGATCCACACCATCCTGGCTAACATGGTGAAACCCCGTCTCTACTAAAAATACAAAAAGAAATTAGTCGGGCGTGGTGGCAGGCGCCTGTAGTCCAAGCTACTTGGGAGGCTGAGGCAGGAGAATGGTGTGAACCCGGGAGGCGGAGCTTGCAGTGAGCCGAGATCACACCACTGCACTCCAGCCTGGGCAATAGAGTGAGACTCTGTCTCAAAAGAAAAAAAAAATTATTATTTTCTAATTTTACTGCTTGTATTTTGTTACTAGGTTCTAAAAATATTGTACAGTATTTTAAATTCAAGTTTATGCCATTAAATGCCCTTCTCCGTTTCCTGGCAGTCTACATACTGCCACATGAGCAGGAGAATCAGAATTTAAACTCATTTATAGTTAAAAGAAGGTGTTAAATTATGATGATTAACCCAACTGACCAAATGGATTGCAAAGAAGAAATTATCAGAAGTGACATAATAAGGATATTCCATTTTTAAATAAGTGTAAGTATTACTAGTAGAGAAACATTTTAAGTGAACGACCCTTTTGAATTATTCCTCCACAGTTCCAGGACCATCTGCAGCCCTAACAACAATGCAGCTCTTCTCCAAGCAAAATCCTTCAAGACAAGAGGTTACCAAACTCCAGCAGCAGGTTAAAACAAATGGTGCTGGCGTGACTGTTCTCAGGCGTGAAATTTCTGAGCTTCGCACCAAAGTGCAAGAACAGCAAAAACAGCTTCAAGACCAGGACCAGAAACTGCTAGAGCAGACCCAGATCATAGGTGAACAAAATGCACGGTTGGCAGAGCTAGAACGCAAACTACGAGAAGTAATGGAAAGTGCTGTAGGAAATTCCTCAGGGTCTGGGCAGAATGAGGAGTCTCCTCGGAAACGAAAAAAGGCCACGGAAGCCATAGACTCTCTTAGGAAATCTAAACGTCTTCGGAATAGAAAGTAAATTGGAATGTGGTTCTAGTTCCAGAGGAAAACACAGCTTAGTAGCTTAAGCAGTTATGCATATCAGGATACTGTGAGCAACATGGTGTCCCTTAAGCTTCTAGGCTTTCAGAACACAACTTAAACTTGAACTCTTATGGTTGGGACATTCTTTTCCTGCTTCTCCTGATTGAACTGATGCACAGAATCTTTTTACTTTGCAATAGATTTGTACTAACCAGACCTGTTCTATCATGTTTTGAGGAGTTAACTTTTTTCTGTGCAGATAATGTTGCAAGTAAGTTAATTTGTTTCTGCATATATGCACATACATACATAAGGATCTTAAACCCAGTCTTGACAGACTAGAAGTTAAGTTTAATACAGAAAATGTCCTGTTCACTTGAAAGAAAAGACCTGCTTTTTAAATGGACACTATCTTGGTTCTTTTTTTTTTAAGTCGTCTTTTTGTTATAAGTGACCTTTGTCTGGAATGTCTGAAAAGTAGTTAATGCTTTTTGGTATTGAAGTAATGGGTAACTAAAATGGACTTCCATAGTATTGACTGTAGAAGGAGCCTCTACAGTATTGACTATATATTTTTATAAACTACTGGCAAGGAACTTACCCAGCTGTTATACATGTTTTCAGTTCTCTTTGGGGGCCATTTGCATGGATGGATGCATGCATTGCCTAGTCAACTCACTTAAAAAGCTCTTGCACTGGTATTGATCTTGAACCTCTATACTTCTCCACTTTTTAGAGCGGCATCTTAGTTTATTTAAGCGCTTAACATCTTCCACCGCAACAGCTTGCCTCTAGAGGGGGAATTGTTCATCCATTTGTCCTCCAGTTTTATAGGAACAAGAGACTATTAAAGCCCATTGCTTTATCTGTTCTCTGTAGGGTTCAGGTACACTGGCTAAGGCAGAACCCCAAATTTCAAGGCTCTTTCTATCAATATTGGACCTCTGGGAGCTAATACTCCTCTTTGCTCACCACCATGTGATCATTGATCAGATGTGGTGAGAGAGTAGGGGACTCGACTTGCGGGATGCAGTTTTGCCATTGCAGCAAAGTTCATTGAGGAAAATTGTACCATGAAAAAGCATTTTGATTATTTCATTTCTGGAGGATGACCTTGAGGGAAGCTTTTTAATATTAGTTTCAAGCTTTCCTTACCCTACAACTTTAAACAAAAGCTTTAATTTTGTTTGCACTCCTGTTTTGAGCTTGTAACTGGAAAAGCATGTCTTGCACTGTTCAACCTCCTGAGTGGTCACTTTAACAACCTCCAAATTGTGTACAGTGGTTATTTTCCCCAGTTGTATAGTTTTGAGACATTCAATTATCACTGTCTTAGTTGTATTTTAATTTACTAAATTATGTAACTATTTGACTGTTAAGTTCTTTTAAACAACTGTTGCCTTGGGCTTCAGTTATTTAAAGTAAATTTAGGTGTAATATAGAAAACTGTCCCTTTCCAGGTGGGAGCTTAACACCTGTATAAAACCTAAGGTTTTGGTAAGTACCTTAGTTGAATAAAAGCACAAGGTTATCACCTTTTTTATCCGTCCACCGTGACATGGTTATGCATCCTTTAGATTAACCTCACCAAATGAAGCTTTTTCTATCCATTTTTAATATTGTCCTTACATAATATTGTCCTTAGATTTTGATCAATTCTATGTCTGACTTTGAAATTCCATTTACAATGTAGTATGTTTTCAATGAAAAACCATAAAGTAACATCCAAGTGTTTCATGGTTTGTTGGGAAGGTAATTTTAAAATAAAACAATTTCCAAAAAACATTTGTCAGCCAAGGTCATCCATAAAAGTCCCCGTCTGGAACTCGTTTTCTCAGCACTTCTCATTTTTATAATCATAGTATTTAGCCATATTAGCATATCTTTAGAGGAGGCCTGGTGGAATACCCAGGGCCTCTACTAGTCTGCTTTTCTGGTCATAGGAAGACTTTTTTTTTACGTATCAAAGTATGTGTTTACAGATTTACAGAGTGTGATCCATATGCATCAAAGGGATACAGCCCCAGACTGTTTATTTAATGGTCGTTCATGAACTATTAAAAGTTTCCTGAATTTCTTTTTAAACTACGTCTAGATAGCCTAAACATCTGTGTAGTCTTCCATTAGTTAACATGTGTATAGGGCTTTCATAATAAGTAGTCACACTGTTAGAAGGTAAATTTTCTATTACAAAATCCAAATTTCTATTGCATACACTTATAATCATCTATTCATAAAGCTAATTCGTTGTACTTGTTAATGCATGAATGTTCCATGCAGTAGGAGAATAAAGCACTACAGTTTGGTTGTTCAAATCTTAAATCTTAGGCTATTTAGCTAAAACATGTTAGGATATTGCCTTCACCACTTATTAGGACAGTTATTTGATAGCCGTTATGCTTACCTATGGATAGCATAATGGTATTTAAGGTTCAACAAACCGCAGATTATTTTGATCAGCTAGAACTGACATATGTTATAAGAAAACTGTACATTAACCTCCTGAGAGAACCATTCTGCCCTGCATTTTAAGTCAGGTATTTAAATGCTGTGTGTTGTTAATATTGCATTGTCTTAGTGTAACATTTCTTAAAGTATTCCCATCATCTTCCTTGGCTGTTTTTCAGAGGAGACGTCTCCATGTTAATGGGTCATTCCCACATAGAAATGTATTATGGTACAGCGCTACACACACGGATAACAATGTGAAAAGGCATGCCTGAGGAACGAAAACGGCTGACCTTACCCCCACCCCAGCCGGATCCTCTGCTTATCTCCCACATGCACTTGGCTTAACTGGTTTTCACAGATTCTGAGGTTATAGAACCTGTTGTTTTTCAAACTCCTGTACAGAGCCTGGAAATAATAGAGCAAACGCAGATGTATTGAGAGTCATTATACTTAGTTTTAAAGACTATTGGGGTACCATCAGGTCAAAAGCCACTGATTTGGGAAGCAATTTTTTTGTAAAACACTTTTTTTGGAGTACTGAACTTTACAGGGGCTTGCCTTAATCTCTATTTAGTAGTTTCAAGATGTATGCGCAATTATTCTACGTGTTAAAAATGTTAAAATATTCTATGTAGCCCCAAAGGTGGGTAAAACAGTATAAGTAATGCCTAAATTAATAAGCTAAAAGGTGTCACTACAGCTGGATTTTTGAGAGAAAATGGACATAAAACTAGGCTATGTGTAATAAAAATAATGGCACCTTAAGATTGCACTATTTTACGCATTATTTTATATGCCATTTCATAGCCTGCACTTTAATCTCCAAAGAAACGATGTATGATGTCCCACTTGTTCCTTATTCTTAATAAACTTTTTCCTGAGACAGGGCACTTAATTCTATTTTACTATACTGAATTAGTTTCTTGGAGGTAGATTCCTTTCTTGAGTTCTCTGTTTCCTTAGCCATAATATTTTCTAGGATCCGGGAACTCCCTATATTGTCTATTTCCAACATTATATAATTTTAATTTAATGTAATGTAAATCTCATACTTGGTGATCAGCACATTCTTATATCCTGCTCTAGCAATGAGTACCCATTTGTTACACTTACCAAACTCTCTAAAAACATATACTGTGAGTAAGATTTGAAGCCAGGAATAAAAGGCAGTCTGAAAGAAAACGTCCTATACGATGCAGTTGTTTGGAAATGGCTGATTTCTGATATGAAACCCAATTTGATACACTGTTCGGTTCTTTGACTTGGGATCTATCTGAATTGCTTTAACTAGTACACAAAAGGTTAAGTTAAAACTACTTTAAACTTGTATAGCCTGCTATCTGAGGTGAATTATTTTCAAAAAATACTAAATCTATGAACTGAGACTAGCAATTAGTTGGCTGCTCCCTACCATTATTTTACTTTTAATAGCAATACAGTTATATTGGTGACAAATATGACAGGCTTAAGTACTGCTGGCCTTTTGCTTCTTCCTAAGCATCTTGGTTAAATTTCTGAAGTTTAACAATTAGATCCAGATTTCTTCTGTTGCGTCTGAAGAGAACCATGACATTTAGAAGTATATTGGTAATCTATTAGGTCCATTGGCAAAGTATATTATAGGTCCATATTCAAACCTATTCCAAAAGGTTAGAAGTGTTTAAGATTCCTTTATTGTGGTACCATGTCTGTTTACCTATGCTTATGAGCAACAATAAATTACTAGTTTACCGTCTGGAATTTTAATTGTTATAACCGAATCAATTATTGGAAAATGAAAAACACCTCCCAGTCACACAACAGGGTACGTAAATAAATGTGTTGTTACCAGTGCTACTTGTTTTCTTTGTATTTCATGCACAAAAGAATATGGAGCACAAAAGAATATGGAGCTCTATTGCTAACATACCGTATTAATAGCTACTGCCTTTTGGAGCACTGTACTGTGTGTTTTACAGATGTTATAGTGGTCCTCACAGCTACCTTATAAAGTAGGTTTTACTCTACATGGAGAAGTTGAACTCAGGCTAAGCAACATGTCCACAGTGTTATGCAAGTAATGGCATAAGTGGGATTTGACCCGTGAGCTCTGAAGTTTATAAACTTGCTACTACACTATACTACATCCTAGAAACCTGAGAACAATGAGACTCTGAACTTAATATAAGCAAGACCATCCCACACATCCACTAGAAGCAGTCAATGCCCAAATCACTAATGCTAACAGTAGTATATAGAACTGAGATCAAGAAAAAGCTGGGCTCGGCTGGGCACAGTGGCTCACACCTGTAATCCTAGCACTTTTGGAGGCTGAGGCGGGGCAGATCACGAGGTCAGGAGTTCGAGACCAGCCTGACCAACATGGTGAAACCTCATCTATACTAAAAATAACAAATTTGCCAGGCATGGTGGCAGGTGCCTCTAATCACAGCTACTCAGGAGGCTGAGACAGGAGAATCGCTGGAACCTGGGAGGCAGAGGTGCAGTGAGCCTAGATCGTACCATTGCACTCTAGCCTGGGTGAAAGAGTGAGACTCCGTCTCAAAAAAAAAAAAAAAAGCTGGGCTTGGAGGAGGCAACTTTTAAGGTTATTTGCACACAAGGGGTTCACCCTAGGTGTGCAAGTAAGAGAATGTTTTTAAGGCTTCCAGAACCTGTAATCTAAAATCAGAGGAAGTCCTGGCAGTAGATGTGCTCTAAGGCTACTGACATGTCTAAAGTCACCTTCTGGCCAGGTGCGGTAGCTCACACCTGTTACCGCAGCATTTTGGGAGGCCAAGGCGGGTGGGTCATTTGAGGCCAGGAGTTTGAGACCAGCCTGGCCAATGTGGCAAAACCCCATCTCTACTAAAAATACAAAAATTAGCCAGGCATGTTGTCGCACACCTGTAGTCTCAGCTACTAGAGACGCTGAGGCATGAGAATCGCTTGAGCTGGGGAGGTGGCGCTTACAGCGAGCCGTGGTCACGCCACTGCACTCCAGCCTGGACAACAGAGCAAGACTGTTTCAAAAAAAAGTCACCTTCCTATAATATATGCTGCTGGTCAGTAGAAAAGTAGCAACTACCAATTCTTTTACCCTGCGAGAGTGGGGTACTAGTTCTCTTTTCAAGACTACGTCCAGTTCCAAAACTTAATGGTTAGAATTTCAACAAAATAAAATCATGTAAATCAGTTTAACCTGTTCCTTAAAGGCGTAACTGATAGGGAATTGCTGAAAACAATTCTCTGAAGAAGAGAAAACTTATCTAAGTGCTTTAACCCCAGCCTGTAGACAGCTTAAGATTTTCAGAAAAGAGATCACAGATAACTTTATACTGTGGGTGAGGGTGACAGCAGTGGTGTCAATTGCCTTAGCACCATTACTGCATTCTAGTCATCTAGATAGCTTAGAAAGATAAAGGTGGCTGCTGTGTATCCCAGTCTTCAGAAGGTAGATGAGGGTGGAAATTTGAATTTTCATATTCTCCAGGTGGCTCAATTGCTGTGTAATAGATTCACATTGTTAGAAACCAAGGATATTCACCAGTATTCTTGCTTTTTTGCTTTTCTTTAAAAACTTTTTTTAAAAGATCTCACCTGTATGAACTTTCCCATGTTAATTGCTGAACCAATTTTTACAGAATTCATTAAAGATGATGTTCTTTCCAAAAAGATGTATCTCAACTCGCTGGTATACATTCCTCTGGGTTTTTTGTTTGTTTGTTTATTTGTATGGAGTCTCTGTCACCCAGGCTGGAGTGCAGTGGCGTGATCTTGGCTCACTGCAACCTCTGCCTCCTGGGTTCAAGTGATTCTCCCGCCTCAGCTTCCCAAGTAGCTGGGATTACAGGCATGCGCCACCACGCCCACTTAATTTTTGTATTTTTAGTAGAGATGGGGGTTTCACCATGTTGGCCAGGCTGGTCTTGAACGCCCAACCTCAGGTGATATGCCCGCCGCGGCCTCCCAAAGTGCTGGGATTACAGGCGTGAGCCACCGCACCCGGCCTACATCCCTCTGGTTTCTCATTAATCATTTCCTCAAAGCAAAATTGGAGTAAATCGTAGGTAGAAGAAATATGAGCAGTTGGTTGTTTGAGCAAAATGTACAACTGATAACTGGAAAGGAAATACAAATCAAAGATAAACTTCCCCTAATTCAATAAATTCTGTTCAAAGAGATGCAACTAAATAGCTTTCAACTTTCTCAGCTTTTGTGTTTTTAAACTCTTTTCTCCTCCTGTCCTTCGGATTGAACAAAAGTCAAATTCAAATTAACTGATTTGTTAGGAATCTGTGATGCAGCAATGTAAATAGCAAAACTGACTCCAGAGTGCAACACCTAAGATGTACCTTTTTGTGATAAGACAAGGGGAACACCCTTCCCTTCTCAAGGCCAAGCCAAAGAGAATTAGCTGGGGTGGGGTAAAGAAGAGAGGGCTAAACTGCTTGTTCTTTCTTTGGAGAGTTGGAGCAAGCTTACAAGAAAGTGCTCTCTAGATAAACAGTTTCTGTAACTCTACTGTAAGATGACACTGCCTGTTACAGTGTGGCCCATGGATCAACAGCCTCAATCATCTAGGAGCTTCTGTGAAATGTAGAATCTCAGGCCCCATTCCAGAATCAAATCTGCATTTTAACAAGATCACCTGGTGATTAGTTTGCATATTAAAATTTGAGAAATGCCACTGTAAGGCACATTTGTCATTTTGAATCTAAATGCTAAACAACCCTTAGCTCCCTATATTTAGCAATAACAAAGAAAATGGAGAGAGAGAAGAAAGGAAGGAGAGTAAAAGGGAGGAGAAAGCAGGAAGAAAATATGAAAGTTAGTATTGTTCAGGGACAGTTCTTGAAACCAGTAGAGGTCATGACCATCAGCCATCCCAAACAGAAAACAGTTTCATCCCCTTTGGTGTCATAAAAGAAATTGTATTAAAATTTCCACCAGTATCAAACCAGTCACTACCATTTGAGAATAAAGAAATTATTTTAAAAAATACACTTTGGGAGGCCAGGGTGGGAGGATCGCTTGCATCTAGGAGTTCACGACCAGCCTGGGCAACATACCAAGACTTCATCTCTACCAAAAACAAAAATTTTAAATTTAAAAATTAAAAAAAAAAAAAAATTAGCCAGGCTTGATGGCATACACCTGTAGTCCCAACTACTTGGGAGGCTGAGACAGGAGGATCGCTTGAGCCCAGGAGGTCAAGGCTGCAGCAAGCTGCCACTGCACTCAGCCTGAGTGACAGTAAGACCCTGTCTCAAAAAATAATAATAAAATATCCATCAATAGGAGACAGGGTTCATAAATTGGGATACATCCTTACAATAGAATACTAGGCACCAGTAAAAATAAGAAAATTATCTATATGCTAAGAAATATTTCTGGCTGGGCGTGGTGGCTCATGCCTGTAATCCCAGCACTTTGGGAAGCCAAGGTGGGCAGATCACTTGAGGTCAGGAGTTCAAGACCAGCCTGGCCAACATGGCAAAACCCCGTCTCTACTAAAAATACAAAAAGTAGCTGGGCATGGTGGTAGGCACCTGTAATTCCAGCTACTCGGGAGGCTGAGGCAGGAGAATCGCTTGAACCCGGGAGGCAAATGTTGCAGTGAGCTGAGATCGTGCCACTGCACTCCAGCCTGGGAAACAGAGCGAGACTACATCTCAAAATGAAAAAAAAAAAAAAGGCCAGCATGGTGGCTCATGCCTGTAATCCCAGCACTCTGGGAGGCCAAGGTGGGTGGATCACCTGAGGTCAGGAGTTTGAGGCCATAATGTGGTGAAACCCTGTCTCTACTAAAAAATCCAAAAAGTAGCCAGGCATGGTGACGTGTGTCTGTAATCTCAGCTACTCAGGAGGCTGAGGCAGGAGAATCACTTGAACCCAGGAGGTGGAGGTTACAGTGAGCTGAGATTGTGCCACTGTACCCCAGCCTGGGAGACAGAGTGAGACTCTGTCTCAAAAAGAAAAAAATATTTATGTATTTCCAAGACTGCTAATGGAAATAACAAAATACAGAACAATATTACAGTATACTAACTTTTGTGAAAAATGAAGAGGGAAATAATATAGAGTCGTGCTGAATAACGACATTTCATCCAACAAGCAGCAGCATATTTTATGACAGTCCCATAAGATTATACTACCATATTTTTACTGCTTCTTTTCTATGTTTATGTGTTTAGATACACAAATACCACTGTGCTACAAGTGCCTACAGTATTCAGAATGCTAACATGCCATACAGTTTTGTAGTCTAGGATCAATAGGCTGTACCATATGGCCTAGGTGTATATAGTAGGCTAAACCATCTAGGTTTGTGTAAGTAAACTCTATGATACTCATATAACAAAATCACTTAATGATGCATTTCTCAGAGCACATCCCCATCTTTAAGCAGTTAATGACTGTACTGCTAAGTAGTGGCATACATATGCATAAAGAAACTCTAGGCCGGGCACGGCGGCTCATGCCTGTAATCCCAGCACTTTGGGAGGCTGAGGAGGGCAGATCACTTGAGGTCAGGAGTTTGAGACCAGCCTGGCCAACATGTGAAACCCCATCTCTACTAAAAATACAAAAATTAGCCAGGCATGGTGGTGTGCACCTGTAGTCCCAGCTACTTGGGAGTCTGAGGCAGGAGAATTTCTTGAACCCAGGAAGCAGAGGTTGCAGTGAGCTGAGATCATACCATTGCACTCCAGCCTGGGTGACAGAGCGAGACTCCATCTCAAAAAAATTAATTAATTAATTAATTAAATAAAAGGGACCTCAGAAAACTCCTTCACCTCTTCTGCCATGTGAGGTTATAGCCAGAAGACGGCCATCCATGAACAAGGAAGCAGCCCCTCACCGGATACTGAATATGCCAGTGCCTTGATCTTGGACTTCCCAGGCTGCAGAATTTTTTTTTTTTTTTTTGAGACGGAGTCTCTGTCACCCAGGCTGGAGTGCAATGGCACAATCTCGGCTCACTGCAACCTCCACCTCCCAAGTTCAAGCGATTCTCCCACCTCAGCCTCCTGAGTAGCTGGGATTACAGGCATGCGCCACCATACCTGGCTAATTCTGTATTTTTAGTAGAGATGAGGTTTCTCCATGTTGCTCAGGTTGGTCTCAAACACCTGACCTCAGGTGATCCACCCGCCTCAGTCTCCCCAAGTGCTGGGATTACAGGGGTGAGCCACCGTGCCCGGCCTAATTTTTGTATTCTTAGTAGAGACGGAGTTTCACCATGTTGGCCAGGCTGGTTTCGAACTCTTGACCTCGTGATCCATCTGCTTTGGCCTCCCAAAGTGCTGGGATTACAGGCGTGAGCTACCGCGCCTGGCCTGACTGTTTTCTTAAAAACCAAAAGCCTGGAAAAAAAAACAAAATATCTTGCAAATGTATTCTCAATCCTAGTCAATCCCCTGCAAAACTCAGCCTCTGGAAGAATGAAAGCTATGCGCTCTTTTCTCCACTCATTCATATTGTTGGCTTCACACAGATAGAAAAAACTACTTCATCCTGCAGAACTGCTCTATCAGTTCATGGTGTTTTCCTGGATCCTGGACCCCCGCCTTCCCCACCATGAGTCACCTCTGGATCGAGTCCATCTTCTATTTGGGATTCGGAACCAGACAACCTTTGTCCCTTTTTAGCCTCTGCTGCACTCTAAGCTGTGTGATCTAAGACACGTCACTCACATTCTGGAAGTATTCGCTTCCTCATACATGAAATGGGGGAAATCTCTCTAATCATAAGCCTGCGATTTTGATTTCAGTGCTCACTAGTTCAAGACTTTTCTTCTTGCCTATGCCTATTCACCCTCTTCCTTTGTCAATATCCTTTTTCATAAGCTGTGGCTGCTGGTGAGTAAAATAGTCATCTGAGTACAACTGCTTTTGCATGAGCTAAACTTGGAAGGGTGCAAATGGAAGCAGATTCATTTCTTCTCAGTAACTGCTCTTTTAGACTGTCCTGTTGCATTGTTCTGCCCTGATCCCAGAAGGAATCTCGGGCAGATCCCAGAGCCTTGTAGACTCTCTTGGTCACTAACAAATTAATCACCTTTATCCGGTTATTAAAAAATCCAACCTGATCCAAAGAAAGACTTTATTGTCTCAATTGATTAAAGCTTCTTTTCTCTTTCTTTTCTCTTTTTTTGAGACGGAGTCTTGCTCTGTCGCACAGGCTGGAGTGCAGTGGTGTGATCTCGGCTCACTGCAGCCTCCACCTCCCGGGTTCAAGCGATTTTCCAGCCTCAGCCTCCCAAGTAGCTGGGATTACAGCTGCCTGCCACCACACCCAGCTAATTTTTGCATTTTTAGTAGAGACAGGGTTTCGCCATGTTGGACAGGCTGGTCTTGAACTCCTGACCTCAGGTGATCTGCCCGCCTTGGCCTCCCAAAATGCTGGGATTCACAGGTATGAGCCACTGCGCCCACCCGCTTCTTTCTTCTTTCTGTAAGTCAGGCCTGAGTTGGACTTCGTAGAAGCTTTGAGTTGGGCTTCTCCTTTTCAGTGGAGAAGGGCAGGTAGGAGGATGTCTTCCATTTCTTCTCTTTGCTTTTCCTCCTCCCCCTCCTGCAAGACTCTCTGCTGTCCAACTCAGTGAGGAGGAGAGACAGAATAAAGAAAAAAAAAATCTGCGTTACTGGTATGGTTGGAATCTGTCATGTGTGTCTCTTGGTTGAGGCAGAGATCACACTTTGGGGCTGTTTTCCCCAAGGCATTTTCCACGGTTGTTGTTGTTGCTTTCTTTTTCTAAGAGACTAGGTCTTGCCCTATCACTCACTACAGTCTTGAACTCCTGAGCTCAAGTGATCCTCCTGCCTCAGCTTCCTGAGTAGCTGGGACTACCATGCCTGGCTAATTATTTTTTATTTTTGATAGATGCAGAGTCTTGCTACATTGCCCAGGCTGGCCTCAAACTCCTGGCCACAAGTGATCTTCCCATCTCAGCCTCCCAAAGTGCTGGAATTACAGGCATGAGCCACTGCTGTCAGCCCTCCATTGGTTTTTAAAGAATCTCCTCACGGGTTACCTTCACCATGAATTTTTCTTCCGAGTTATCATACAGCTGACTCATAGGAACCCCTCCTTAGCCCTAGGCATCTGGTGGTAAATGTTCTTTCAGAAAGAAGCATTAGGATGCATGACCTATGAGGCCATAGACAGCAACCAAATCTAGCCCTTGTCAAATGGTTACACATCCGGTCCACCTATACCTGATCAACCTGGCAGAAAGGCTACTATCAGCAGAGACCCTCTGTCTATACTCAGTGACCACGGACAGCTTCTGATTGCCCCTCACCTTTAAGCATGCTCAAGTCCAAGCCAGGTACCAGTCCCTGTGTCTCTCCAAACACAAAAGTCAAGTTCGAGGAATGGTTCTGAGAAACTCTTCACTTGGCTGTAATTAACAAATCAACAGTTCCTTCTGCCACCAGAGGGTGTGCAGCAAGGATGGGCAGCACAACCTGCTACCAACTCTCTCTAAAGAAATTCTTTTTTTTTTTTTTTTTTTTTTTTTTTTCGAGATGGAGTTTCACTCTTGATGCCCAGGCTGGAGTGCAATGGCGCAATCTCGGCTCACTGCAACCTCCGCCTCCCAAGTTCAAGCGATTCTGTTGCCTGAGTCTCCTGAGTAGCTGGGACTACAGGTGCGCACCACTGCGCCTGGCAAATTTTTGTATTTTTTTTAGAGACAGGGTTTCACCATATTGGTCAGGCTGGTTTCAAACTGCTGACCTCACGGTCCACCCTCCTCAGCCTCCCAAAGTGCTGGGATTACAGGCATGAGCCACCACACTCAGACCCCTTGCCCTCATTTTTGACAGATAGTTTTGCTAGACCCAGATCCTTGGTTGATAAGTTTTTTCTTTCAGCACTTTGAATATGCCATCCCACTGCCTTCTGGCCTCCACTGTTTCTCATGAGGAGTCACCTGTTCATCATATCAGGGTCTCCTTTTCGGTGATGAGTCATTCTTCTCTTGCTGTTTCAAGATTTTCTCTTTGGCTTTCAGAATTTTATTATAATGCATCTGGGTGTGGATCTCTGTCTTGTGTTCATTCTACTTGGGTTCTTTTTTTTTTTTTTTTTTTTTTTTGAGATGGAGTCACACTCTGTCGCCCAGGCTGGAGTGCAGTGGCACAATTTCGGCTCACTGCAACCTCTGCCTCCCAGGTTCACGCCGTTCTCCTGCCTCAGCCTTCTGAGTAGCTGGGACTACAGGCGCCCACCAACATGCCCGGCTAATTTTTTATATTTTTAGTAGAGACGGGGTTTCATGGTGTTAGCCAGGATGGTCTTGATCTCCTGACCTCGTGATCCGCCTGCCTCAGTCTCCCAAAGTGCTGGGATTACAGGCGTGAGCCACCACGCCTGGCCTCTACTTGGGTTCACTGCATCTCTTGGATGTGTAGATTAATGTTTTCCATCAGATTTAGATCATTTTAGATATATTTTTCCTTTGATTTTTTTTCTTGCCCTTTTCTCTCCTCTCCTCTGGTATTCCCATCAGCTGTATTTTGATGAGCTCAATGATGTTCCAAATTTCTCTGAGGCTCTGTTCATTTTTTAGCATGGTAAATATACATAACAAAATTTATCATTTTAACCACTTTTATATGTACAATTCAGTAGCATTAAGTATATTCACAAAGTTGTTCAATCATCACCACTATCCATTCACAGAAATTTTTCATCATCCCAAACAGAAACTCTATACCCATTAAAGACTAGCTCCCCACTCCCCTTTTCCCCAACCCCTGTTAATCTCTATTATTCTTTCTGTCTCTAACTTTTATAGTTTGATCATAACAATCTCCTTTTCATCAGGTTTTCATGGAGGGTAGGAGGGGTAATTCTTTGACTTAAAAATATAATTTGAAGAAAATGACTGCTTAGGAGAGAGAGACAGAGAGAAAGAAAGTTAGAGAAAGAAAGAGAGAGAGAGAGAAAAGAGAGAGAAAAAAGAAAGAGAAGAAGGAAAGACAGAAAGACAAGAAAGAAAGAGAAGAAAGAAAGAAAGAAAGAGAAAGAAAAAGAAAGAAAGAAAAAGAAAAAGAAAGAAAGAAAAAGAAAACAAAAGAAAGAAAGAGAAAGGAAGGAAGGAAGGAAGGCGGGAGGGAGGATGGAAGGAAGGAAGGAGGGAAGGAAGGAGGAAGGAAGGAAGGAAAAAGAGGAATGAAGGAGGGAGGAAAGTAGAGAGGGAGGAAGGGAGGGAAAAAGAAAGCTATGAAAGCCATTGACCACAGGTCGGGATGGGAATGGGGATAATTCATCAATTTTTCTACCCTGACATAACTCCCGAGAGTTCCAGACTATTAATTGGCTTTCACAGATTTGTCAAGAGGACAAATCTCAGCTTAATTAGCAAAGGATAAAATCAAGAAATTAGTGGATTCCCTAATCTGGGCATGCCACATAGATGAATATGATTGCAAGGGCAGGTTTGGAAAAGGGAATGATGCCTGAATATACTGGTATTCCCAAATATTTTTGACCTCAAAGTTTGGGCTTTTAAGGAACTACCATTTAAATCTGCAGTTTGCTGTAAAGATGGTTAAAAGAGTTCTGGGCCAGACACGGTGGCTCATGCCTGTAATCCCAGCACTTTGGGAGGCTGAGGCAGGCGGATCACCCGAGGTCAGGAATTTGAGACAGCCTGGCCAACGTGGTGAAAACCCGTCTCTACTAAAAATACAAAAATTAGCCAGGCGTGGTGGCACGTGCCTGTAATCCCAGCTACTCAGGAGGCTGAGGCCAGAGAATTGCTTGAACCTGGGAGGCAGAGGTTGCAGTGAGCCACTGCTCTCCAGCCTGGCCAACAAGAGCAGAAACTCCGTATCAAAAAATAAAGAGTTCATTGTGCAGAATTGAACATGTTTGTCAAATAATAGGCTGACCAGCCATGGAGAGAAGCTCCTATTATAGTCAAAAGCAATTCAGAAATATAAATGTGGGTGGGGTGCAGTGGCTCTTGCCTGTAATCCTAGCACTTTGGGAGGCAGGGGTGGGTGGATCACTTGAGGCCAGGAGTTCAAGACCAGCCTGGCCAACATGGCGAAATCCCATCTCTACTAAAAATGCAAAAATTAGCCAAGTGTGGTGGCACAAGCCTGTAATCCCAGCTACTTGGGAGGCTGAGGCAGGAGAATCACTTGAACCGGGGAGGCAGAGGTTGCAGTGAGCCAAGATCACGCTACTGCATTCCAGCCTGGGCATAGAGTGAGATTCCGTCTCAAAGAAAAAAAAAGGAAAAAAATTATAGTGCATTTGAAGTGCATTCAAAAACCATGAGAACCCGATTTAGCTGTGAACTTGTAAAAACAAAAACAAACAAAACTCATGAGAACACTTGTACCTCCCTAGCCTGAGGGGCATGATGTATAGCCTCTTTCAGGACTGATGGTACATGTCCCTTTGAATGAATATTCACTGTGGAGAATCTTTTTTAGCAAGCGTAGCTAAATTGTATCTGCTCCTCTAAACATTTGCCAGAAGAAGAAATAGTTTATTTTCAGGTTCAGGCTCTACACATTCTCCTTCTCTCTTTTTTTTTTTTTTTTTTTTTTTTTTTTTTTTTTTTTGACAGAGTCTTACTCCTTCACCCAGGCTGGAGTGCAGTAGCATGATCTCGGCTCACCGCAACCTCTGCCTCCCGGGTTCAAGCAATTCTCTGGCCTCAGCCTCCCAAGTAGCTGGGATTACAGGAGCATGCCACCATGACCAGCTAATTTTTGTATTTTTTAGTAGAGATGAAGTTTCACCATGTTGGCCAGGCTGGTCTTGAACACCTGACCTCAGGTGATCCACCTGCCTCTGCCTCCCAAAGTGCTGGGATTACAGGCGTGAGCCACCACACCTGGCTCCCTCCCTTTCCCTTTCCCTTCCCATTCCCTTTCCTTTCCCTCCCTTTCCCTTTCTTTCTTTTTTTTTTTTTTTTTTCTTTGACAGAGTCTCACTCTGTCGCCCAGGCTGGAGTGCAGAGGCATGAGCTTGGCTCACTGCAAACTCCACATCCTGGGTTCAAAAGATTCTTGTGCCTCAGCCTCCCAAGTAGCTGGGATTACAGACGTGCGCCACCACACCTGGCTAATTTTTTGTATTTTTAGTAGAGATGGGGTTTCGCCATGTTGGCCAGGCTGGTCTTGAACCCCTGCCCTCAAGTGACCAGCTGACGTTGGCCTCCCAAAGTATTGGGATTACAGGCATGAGCCACCACACCTGGCTTCTACACACTTTATAAGCAATAAATAGTGTTGATAATCTCTCAACTTTCTTCTTTCTTCCTGTGTCTCCCTCCCCAATGGTCCTGCAGCCGTTCTAATCCCATTCCCATCACCAGCTGATCAGAAACCTAGTATTTTTAGGAAGGTAGCAGCCTTTATTTATTATATTTATATTTATATTTTTACTTATTTGTTTATTTTTGAGACAGAGTTTCACTCTTGTTGCCCAGGCTAGAGTGCAATGGCGTGATCTCGGCTCACTGCAACCTCCGCCTCCTGGGTTCAAGTGATTCTCCCGCCTCAGCCTCCAGAGTAGCTGGGATTACAAGTATGTGCCACCACGCCTGGCTAATTTTGTATTTTTAGTAGATCTGGGGTTTCTCCATGTTGGTCATTTTTAGTAGATCTGGAGTTTCTCCATGTTGGTCAGTCTCCATGTGGAGACACAATTTCGCCATGTTGCCCAGGCTGAGCTTGAACTCCTGGGCTCAAGAGATCTGTCTGCCTCAGCCTTCCGAAGTGCTGGGACTATAGGTGGGAGCCACCATTCCAGCCTGCATACTTTTTATGTTCTCAGAAATGCTATCTTTCTCTTTGGTTACATTTCTTGATCATGGTATCTCCCCAGCCAGGTAAGTATCTCTTTGATTACATTTCTTTTTTTTTTTTGAGACAGAGTCTCACTCTTGTTGCTCAGGCTGGAGTGCAATGGTGCTTTCTCAGCTCACTGCAACCTCTGCCTTCCGAGTTCAAGCGATTCTCCTGCCTCAGCCTCCCGAGTAGCTGGGATTACAGGCACCCGACACTACACCCAGCTAATTTTTTGTATTTTTAGTAGAGACAGGGTTTCACAATGTTGGCCAGGCTGGTCTCGAATTCCTGACCTCAGGTGATCCACCCGCCTCAGCCTCCCAAAATGCTGGGATTACAGGCGTCAGCCACCATGCCCTGCCTGATTACACTTATTTTTCTTTTTCTTTTTTTTTTTGAGACGGAGTCTCACTCTGTTGCCCGGGCTGGAGTGCAGTGGCATGATCCTGGCTCACTGCAAGCTCCGCCTCCCAGGTTCACACCATTCTCCTGCCTCAGCCTCCTGAGTAGCTGGGACTACAGGCACCCGCCACCATGCCCAGCTAATTCTTTGTATTTTTAGTAAAGACGGGGTTTCACCATGTTAGCCAGGATGGTCTCAATCTCCTGACCTCATGATCCACCTGCCTCAGCCTCCCAAAGTGCTGGGATTACAGGCGTGAGCCACCATGCCCAGCCTATTACATTTCTTAACTGGCTGTTGCTGGTGTATAAAAATACAAAACATTGGCTGGGCACGGTGGCTCATGTCTGTATTCCCAGCAGTTTGGGAGGCCAAGGAAGGCAGATCACTTCAGGTCAGGAGTTTAAGACCAGCCTGGCCAACAGGGCAAAACTCTGTCTCTACTAAAAATACAAAAATTAGGCCGTTTGTGGTGGCTCACACCTGTAATCCCAGCACTTTGGGAGGCCGAGGCGGGAGGATCACCTGAGGTCAGGAGTTCGAGACCAGCCTGGCCAACACGGTGAAACCCTGTCTCTACAACAAATACAAAAATTAGCTGGGTGTGGTGGTAGGTGCCTGTAAACCCAGTTACTAGGGAGGCTGAGGCAGGAGAATTGCTTGAACCTGGGAGGCAGAAGTTGCAGTGAGCCGAGAATGCACCACTGTACTCCAGCCTGGGCAAAAGAGTGAAACTCTGTGTCAAAAAAAAAAAAAGCCCAATAATTAGCTGAGTGTGGTGGCACGTACCTGTAGGCCCAGCTACTCAGAGGGCTGAGGCGGGAGAATCCCTTGAACCTGAGAGGCAGAGGTTGCAGTGAGCTGAGATTGTGCCACAGCACCCCAGGCTAGGTGATAGAGTGAGACTCCGTCTCAATAATAAAAATAAAAATAAATAAAAATAAAAATAAAAAATATTTTTGTACATTGAGGTTTTTTGTTTGTTTGTTTTTAAGATGGAGTCTCACTCTGTTGCCCAGGCTGGCATGCATTGGCACAGTCTTGGCTCACTGCAACCTCTACCTCTCGTGTTCAGGAAATTCTCTGCCTCAGCCTCCTGAGTAGCTGGGATTACAGGCACTCGCCACTATGCCTGGCTAATTTTTGTATTTTTAGTAGGAATGAGGTTTCACCATGTTGGCCAAGCTGGTCTCGAACTCCTAGCCTCAAGTGATCCGCCTGCCTCAGCTCCGAAAGTGCTGGGATTACAGGCATGACCACCGTGCCCAGCCCCTGCTTTCAACATGATGTGTATGCAGTAGATTAGCACTCTTTAAGGGAAGTGTCTAACCTGATGGGCCTGAGGACAAACACACAGAATCCTGTACATCCCTTCACGGACGAGGCAATCAGCTGAGAGAGATCATCCCTCCACAGGAGTGAGACCCAGAAGCCCAGAGAAGGCTATGGACTGGGAGAAACTTGCATAGGGTCCGAGGGAGACAGGTCTGGTGTATAGATCCCGAGACTGGAGGTCACTGTGGTACTAAAGATAACAGGACTAAATGGCAGCACATCATGCCCCCAAACTGGCCAGGACTGGCTACACCGAGTGAGGCCAGCATGGCAGAAGACAAAACAGGCAAGGGATTATTTCCCCTGCCACACTAAGTCAGCTTTAGTTATGGACAAATTCACGAATTTTTTTTTTTTTAGACGGAGTTTTGCTCTTGTTGCCCAGGCTGGAGCAACAGGCATCAGCCACCATGTCCAGCCTTATGTCATCTATTTCTTGAGACCAATAACAGACAACTACTCTAGTCAGTAATTAGTTGTCAATAAATATTTTTCTTACTTAAAATGTATTATTTAAATATAAAATTAGCGCATGTAAATTTACAGTTAAAACATTCATGAATTTGGGCCAGGCCCTGTGGCTCATGCCTGTAATCCCAGCACTTTGGGAGGCTGAGGCGGGTGGATCACCTGAGGTCAGGAGTTCAAGACCAGCCTGACCAATATGGTGAAACTAAAAATACAAAAATTAGCCAGGCGTGGTGACATGAGCCTGTAATCCCAGCTACTCGGGAGGCTGAGGAAGGAGAATCACCAGAACTCAGGAGGTGGAGATTGCAGTGAGCCAAGATTGGGCCATTGTACTCCAGCCTGGGCGACACAGTGAGACTCCATCTCAAAAATAAAATAAAATAAAATAAAAAGAAAAGAAATAGATAACATAAAATTCTTACGATTATTTGCTTGAAGTGAATAAACAATGTTTTCTGTATTACTCTTTTATGAATTACAGTAGTCAATACCATTCAATCTCTACTGTTATCACTATTGAAATGGTCTCAAAAATAAACTGCCCTTTCAAAAATCAAGCAAATGGAAAAGGAAAAATCTACATTGATTTCAAAAGTATAGCTGCCCTCATCTGAAAACTACTTCATCTTAAATTTCCTAACATGATCATGGCTGGCTGCAATTCACCACAGCTTCCAACAGCCAACTGGAGAGTGTTTTTCCAGAATAACTAGTATGTTTGCTTCAAGACAAATTATTTGACAAGGTTAAGGAAAAGATGTGAAAGTTAGATAATCCATTAAAATCTTTTTTTAAAACTTCAAGTCATTTTATTTATACTTTTTTTTTTTTTTTTTTTTTGAGACAGTCTCGCTGTGTCACCCAGGCTGGAGTGCAGTGGCGCAATCTCAGCTCACTGCAACCTCCGCCTCCCGGGTTCAAGCTATTCACTGCTTCAGCTTCCCGAGTAGCTGGGATTACAAGCACCCACCACCATGCCCAGCTAATTTTTGTATTTTTAGTAGAGACGGGGTTTCACCATCTTGGCCAGGCTGGTCTTGAACTCCTGACCTCGTGATCCACCCGCCTTGGCCTCCCAAAGTGCTGGAATTACAGGTGTCAGCCACCGCGCCCGGCTATACTTCTTAGCTTACTTTTTTGTTACGCATACATATTAAGAACTTTTAAAAGTCCAAATTAAAGAAGCATGCCTAGACATCATTAAAATAGCTATCAATGCCCATGACAATCCTGTAGCTCAAATAGTTCACTTTAGAATGTCAAAATTGATTTTGTAATAGTCAGGACAGGACAGGCTAAACATTTGCTATATTAAGACCATGCATGTGTCCCTAGACCTATTTCTTTCCCTACGTCTGTTTTTATAAATGCTGGTGATAAACCAGGTCTGATTAATATATAATCATTTTGTGTGATTATGTAATGGCTGTAATTCTAGGTTATCTTTGGTCAACCTTAAGAAAAATGGCAGTATATGTAATGACTTTTGCAAATGATCAGTGCTAATTTGCAGACTTTTGTTTAAAGAAGGTTTAAGCAAAATAAGAAAATTTCATGATTACCAGTTGCTACTAAATGAATTGTAACATTTAAAAAAAAAAAAAAAAAAGAATGTCCAAGCCAGGTGTGGTGCTCATGCCTGTAATCCCAGCACTTTGGGAGGCCAAGGAGGTCAGATCACTTGAGGTCAGGAGTTTAAGACCAACCTGGCCAACATGGTGAAACCCCGTCTCTACTAAAAATACAAAAAGTAGCTGGACATGGTGGCACACACCTGTAATCCCAGCTACTCGGGAGAGTGAGGCAGGAGAATCGCTTGAACCCAGGAGGCAGAGGTTGCAGTGAGCCAAGATCGTGACACTGCACTCCAGCCTGGGCAACAGAGCGCAACTCCGTCTCAAAAAAAAAAAAAAAAAAAGAAAAGGTATATCGAGATCCACATTTTGTTTTCAAACTCCTCATTTTTCTTTCTTTCTTTCTTTTATTTATTTATTTTTTAATGTTTTTGAGACAAAGCCTCACTCTGTCACACAGGCCAGAGTGCAGTGCCACAATCTCAGCTCATTGAAGCCTCGACCTCCTGGGCCCAAGCAATCTTCCCACCTCAGCCTCACCAATAGGTGGGACCACAAGCATGGGCCACCACGTCCAGTTAATTTTTTTTTTTTTTTTGAGACGGAGTCTCGCTCTGTTGCCCAGGCTGGAGTGCAGTGGCGTGATCTCAGCTCACTGCAAGCTCTGCCTCCTGGGTTCACGCCATTCTCCTGCCTCAGGCCCCCAAGTAGCTGGGACTACAGGCGCCCCCCACCATGCCCACCTAATTTTTTTGTATTTTTAGTAGAGATGGGATTTCATCGTGTTAGCCAGGATGGTCTGGATCTCCTGACCTTGTGATCCGACCGCCTCGGCCTCCCAAAGTGCTGGGATTACAGGCGTGAGCCACCACACCCGGCATAATTTTTGTATTTTTTATAGAGGTGGGTTTTCGCCATGTTGTCCAGGCTTGTCCCGAACCCCTGCCCTCAAGCGATCCCCCTACCTCGGCCTCCCAAAGTGCTCAGACTACAGACGTGAGCCTCCGCACCTGGCCTGCTTTTGGACTGGTGTGATAGCAACTGCATTCTGAACTGCAGGGATACATTTACTTGTTAGCACCTGAAAACTTCCTCCTGAGTCCAATTATCAGCTTCATGTGCCATCTGTCAATCCAGATGAAACTTGGCAAATACAAAGCTGTCCTTTTCCAGGTGACATTCCCCACCTTCTTTTTCCTCCACCGTTTCATTAACAACTAAAAAGCTCCTGCATGATCAGACCTGTGTATCTATCCATCATCAAATCCTACTCCTTTTTCGAGACTGGGACCCTCTGGAGGCTGACCCAGCCCCGCACTTGCTAGCATGCCCTGCAGACATGACCCTCGCTGGGCTCTGATCAGCCTTCAGGCCTCCACTCCAGGTGTCACTGTTCTGTCTCCCCTCTGCTCTCACAGCCTTCTCTGCTAGATGTCTCAGCCGTGCTGGCCCTCTCTATTTCAGAAGTGAACGTACTGAGAGGGTCTTAGGGATTTATTAATAATGCTCCTGGGGTCGGATGTAGTAGCTCATGCCTGTGATCCCAGTACTTTGAGATCACTTGAGCCCAAGAGTTTGAGACCAGCCTGGGCAACAAGGTGAGGCCCTGTCTCTACCAAAAATTTTAAAAAGTAGCCAGGCATGGTGGTGCACGCCTGTGATCTCAGCTCTTCGGGAGACTGGGGTGGGAGGATGGCTTAAGCTCAGGTCAAGGCTGAACTGAGACATGAGGCCACCATGTCTCCATGTAACATGGTGCACTGCACTCCAACCTGGGCAACAGAGCAAGACTCTGTCTCAAAAAAACAAAACCCACTATAACCATAATACTATTATCACACTTAAGAAATTCATAATTCCTTAATATCATCACATATGCAATTGATATTTGAGTTCAATTATTTCATGTCATTGTTTTTAAACTATTTCAATCAGAATCTAAATAAGGTCAACACATTGCAATTGGTTGGTATGTCTTTTAAACTCCTTTTAATCTACAGGTTTCTCTTCTCTTTTTTTCCTTGAGTTTCATTTATTAGAGAACCCAGACATTGTCCTATATAGAGTCTCCCAGAGTTGGATCTTGCTAGTTTCATCCCCATGGCCTAGTTTAACACAGTCCTCTGTCCTTTCTACTTTCTTTCTTTTTTTTTTTTCTTGAGAGGGAGTCTCCGTCTGTCCCCCAGGCTGGAGTGCAGTGGCTCCATCTCAGCTCACTGCAACCTCTGCCTCCCGGTTCGAGCGATTCCCCTGCCTCAGCCTCCTGAGTAGCTGGGATTACAGGCGCCTGCCACCACGCCCAGCTAATTTTTATATTTTTAGTAGAGACGGGGTTTCACCATCCTGATCAGGCTGGTCTCGAACTCCCGACCTCAGGTGATGGATCCGCCTCGGCCTCCCAGAGTGCAGGGATTACAGGCGTGAGCCACCGCACCCGGCCAAATGAACTTTCTATTTTCTAAAAATTAGCAGTCAGATCTAGGGGCTCGATCAGATTTGTGTGTGTGTGTGCCGTGTGTGTGTGCACGGCATGTTCTTTGATTAGGAGTCACACCCGCTTTGGTTATCCTCTTTTTGTAATCTTTAAGTTGCTCTTTGATGTAGACGTGGTAACTAATGTTGAAACAAAATTAGTTTCGTTTCAAAACCTTTCTTTCAGGAAGAGGTTGTGGTTGATTACTTCTGCGACAGATAGATGCAAGGTTGAGCAATCATCTCTTAACAGAAGTGGTCACGCTAGAATAATTCAAGCACAACAACAAATCCCATATCATCTCCCCCTCTTAATAATGTTTTCTTTTTACTTGATTAGCTTTTAATTGTCACGCACTCTGCATTTTTTCCCTGAGGTATTATTTCCAGAAGGCAGCGAAATATGACTCAATGGCTAATTTGCTTTTTAAAAACTAAACAAAACTTAGGCCAGCTGCCATTTAAGAAGGGCTCCGGCGCCTCCAGACGCGGTGTGACCGCAGCCGTGCCCGGTGCTCCGCTCGCGGAGGCGTTAAGGCGACAGGTTTATCTCACTTGAGACCTTTCCTTCCTTTTTCATCTTCTCCGGGCTCCGGCGCAGCAGGCCGCAGGGGCGGGGACTCGCAAGAACGCGGCATCCTGGCTGGTGGCCGAGTTACCGAAGCACAGAACCCCGCGTCCCAGAATCGCTGAGAGCCGGCCCCGCACGGGGGACTGGGAGCGCCACACGCCCTCCACCCAGTGAGGCGGGCGGGCCGGGAGGGGCGGGGCCTCGGGACTCCGCCCACGCCTCCGTCTCCTCCGCGCTCCGCCGCAGCCGGCCGACACCACACAAGCCGGGGAGCCGCCGCCGCCACCTCTGAGCAGCCGGCCGGGAGCGAGAGCCGACAGCTAGTCTGCGAGCCGCCGCCATGGGGAACCGCGTCTCGCGGGAAGACTTCGAGTGGGTCTACACCGACCAGCCCCACGCCGACCGGCGCCGGGAGATCCTGGGTGAGGGCCAGCGGGCGCCCCGTTATGTGCATGCGTGGCCGCCCGGCGCCGGGGCGCGCTCTCCCCTCGCGGGCCCTGCGCGGCCGTGGGCGCCGGAGGCCCGTTAGCAGCCTGCTCCCCGTCGCGTCCCGCCGCCGCTCGGGCCGCCAGCCCGCGGGTTAGCGCGGGAGAGGCTGGGCGAGGCGCGGGGGGAGGGACGGGTCCTCGGGGCCGCGCATGTTCGACCCTTCCGCGAAGAGGCGCAGGCGCGTCCCCGAGCGCGGGAGTCCCCGCCAGGCCCACGCCGGCCGGTTGGGGCGAAGGGTGTCCCCGGCTGCGCCAGCCTTGGGTAGATATTCTCGCTAAAAGATTCCTGTGCCCTCAGGTGGGCGCCCTTTCCTCTCCCTCCTCCCTCTCCTCCGGAGCGGGCCGAGGTGAGCGGGTGCCGGCGCCGGGGCTGCCCGAGTGCTAGGCAGGGTGTGGTCCTGGGCATCCCGGGGCCTACCAGCGAGCCCTGCTCAGGGTGTCGGGCGCCGGCGGGCAGTACTGGCGGGGGCGGCCGCAGTCCCGGCTTTGGGCCCGTTAAGGGGCCGGCGCCCCTCCCTATGCCCCCGGGGCTTCTCAGACTTGATGGGCCCTGGTCGGTTCACGCCGCTTGTCCCATTGATCCTCACGACAAGCCTGGGACGTAAGAACGGCGGATTCGCAGACATTTTTCATCCATCTCGGTTTTGTGGATGAAAAGACTGAAAATGGAAGACTTGCCAAATAAGGAAAATATGTGGCGTGGCCTGCTGGTCCCCTGACAGCTAATTGAGAGGCCTTAACTCTCCAGAGGATTCGGGCCTTCTGTGTTACATAGAGAATGCTCATCCCTCCCAGGCTACTCCTAATATGCTAGGGATTGCGTGGAATGCTTTACAGACATTACCCAATTTCATCCTCTTGGTAATTCTACTAGGTTGGTATTATGGCTGTTTTAAAAAATGAAATAAGAACGCGTGACTAAATGCTAGGGGGATTCTAATGCGCATTCGGTTGCCTCTTCCAGAGCACGTCTTTGTTTTTTGTTTGTTTGTTTTTTGAGACTGAGTCTCACTGTGTTGCTCAGGCTGGAATGCAGTGGTGCGATCTCCACTCGCTGCAACATGTGCCTCTTGGGTTCAAGCGATTCTTCTGTCTCAGCCTCCCGAGTAGCTGGGATTACAGGTTCCCACCACTACACCTGGCTAATGTTTGTATTTTTTTTAGTTAGAGATGGGGTTTCACCATGTTGGCCAGGCTTATCTCGAACTCCTGACCTCAGGTGATCCGCCTGCCTTGGCCTCCCGAAGTCTTGGGGATTACAGGCGTGAACCACCGTGCCCGGCCAGAGCACGAGCTTTTTAACCTGTGCTGTTTCTTCAAAAATTGAGGAAACGGGGACCAGTCACGGTAGCTCAGGCCTGTAATCCCAGCACTTCGGGAGGCTGAGGCGGGAGGATCGCTTCAGCCCAGGAGTTCGAGACCATCCTGAGTAACATAGTGAGATTCCCCCCCCCCGTTTACACACACACACACACACACACAATTTTTTTAAATTGAGGAAACATGGTGAGTTGAACATGAGCAATTATTCTTTATATATAGAGTATTTCCTTAGTTTTTCTTCTCAACATTCATTTGCCCAGTGAAAAGAAAAAGCAAGTAGCTGGGACCACAAGCACACACCACCATGCCTGGTTGATTTTTCTATTTTTTGTAGAGATGGGTTTCTCCGTGTTGCCCAGGCTGGTCTTGAATTCCTGGGCTCAAGCAATCCGTCCGCTTTGGCCTCCCAAAGTGCTGGGATTGTAAAGGCGTAAGCCACTGCCCCCGGTAACTTTGGGTTCTTGAATTCTCTTCCTCCTCTTCTTCCTCCTCCCCTACACTCCATTAGAGAAAGGGTCTTGCTTTGTTGCCCAAGCTGGAGTGCAGTGGTTGTTCACAGGCATGATGATCACTGCAGCCTGGGCTCAAGTGGTCCGCATACCTCAGCCTGCCAGTAGTAATTTGTTTGGCAAATCACTTACACATATTTGATATGAGATAGCATGATACTTTTTTGAGACAGAGCCGCACTCTGTCACCCAGGCTGGAGTGCAGTGGCCCAGTCTCGGCTCACTGCAACCTCTGCCTCCTGGGTTCAAGCAGTTCTGCCTGCCCCAGTCTCCCGAGTAGCTGGGATTACAGACGCCCGCCACCATGGCTAAGTTTTTCTATTTTTATTTTTAGTAGAGACAGGGTTTTGCCACATTGGCCAGGCTGGTCTCAGATGATCCGCCTGCCATGGCCTCCCAAAGTGCTGGGATTACAGGTGTGAGCCACCCTGCCAGGCCGCATATGATATATTTTATCAATGCCTTATCTACATGTTACATAGGAATAATCTGGTGTCCTACCTGTGTAAAAACCAACTCTGGAATACTGAAACTGAGCTACTTAATATTCTGAAAATCAGGACGGGTGTGGTGGCTTTTTTTTTTGTCTGTAATCTGAGCACTTTGAGAAGCTGAGGCAAGAAGATCGCTTGAGGCCAGTTCAGAACAGCCCCATCTGCACGAAAAATTAAAAAATTAGCTAGGCATGCACGCCTGTCCTGCTACTCAGAAGGCTGAGGCGAGAGGAACACTTGAACTCAGGAGTTCGAGGCCAACCTGGGCAACATGGCGAAACCCCATCTCTACAAAAAAAAAAAAAGAAAATTTAATTAGCGGGGCATGGTGGCATGTGCCTGTGGTCCCAGCTACACAGAAGGCTGAGGTGGGAGGATTGCTTGAGCTGGGGAGGTAGAGGCTGCAGTGAGCTGTGATTGCCCCACTGCATTCCAGCCTGGGCAACAGAGTGAGACTGTCTCAAAAAAAAAGAGATGAAGGAAGTAAGAAGGTGCTGATTGATACTTACCTCACACTGAGCCTTTTTTCCCCCACAAACTTATCACTGAACCATTTCACTGGGAAAGTAAAAGGACCACATATTTCTTGGCTGGGCGCGGTGGCTCACGCCTGTAATCCCAGCACTTTGGGAGGCTAAGGCCGCCCGCCTTAGATCGAGACCATCCTGGCCAACACGGTGTTAGCCAGAAGATCGAGACCATCCTGGCTAACACGGTGAAACCCCATCTCTACTAAAAATACAAAAAATTAGCCAGGCGTGGCGGCAGGCACCTGTAGTCCCAGCTACTTGGGAGGCTGAGGCAGGAGAATGGCGTGAACCCGGGAGGTGGAGCTTGCAGTGAGCTGAGATTGTGCCACTGCACTCCAGCCTGGGCGACAGAGCGAGCCTCCGTCTCAAAAAAACAAACAAACAAACAAAAAAGGACTACATATTTCTCAATGAAAATACAATGTTTTCCATGCAGGTGTAAATACTGACTCATGTTCTGTTTCAGGGTGGGAGATGGAATAACCAGTAGAAAGTTAAGAATCTTTAGATTTGTTTAAATTATACACAAATGATAAGAGATCTTTCTGAAAGTGTTGAGTTTTTTGGCGGGGGAGGGAAGGGGCCTGATAGAACAACCAACAATTGTACACTTTAAGTTTACATTTAGAGTTCACATTAAAAGTTCATTTATAAGGCATCTGTTTGAAATTAGTGAGGATGAGCTGGGCTGGGTGGTTCATGGCTGTAATCCCAGCCCTTGGGTGGCTGAGGTGGGCAGGTCACCTGAGGTCAGGAGTTCAAGACCAGTCTGGCCAACATGGTGAAACCCCGTCTCTACTAAAAATACAAAAATTAGCTGGGTGTGGTGGTGGGCACCTGTAATCCCAGCTACTGGGAAGGCTGAGGCGGGAGAATTGCTTGAACCCAGGAGGGAGAGGGTGCAGTGAGCCGAGATCTTACCATTGCACTCCAGCCTGGGCAACAGAGCAAGACTCCGTCTCAAAAAAAAAAAAAAGAATAAATCACAAGCAATGCTTACTTCACTGTTACACTTTCACATGATACAGTTTTTTAATGTTTTATTTTTTGAGACAGTCTCACTCTGTTGCCCAGGCTGGAGTGCAGTGGTGTGGTCATAAATTCTTGGGCTCAAGTGATGCTCCCGCTTCAGCGTCCTAAGTAGGTGGGACTACAGGCTTGTGCCACCTCACCTGGCTAATTTTTTTTATTTTTGGTAGAAATAGAATCTGTTTGCCCAGGCTGGTCTTGAACACCGGGCCTCAGGCAGTCTTCGTGCTCAGCCTCCCAAAGTGCTGGGATTAATGGTGTGAGCCACAGCACCTGGCCAATAGCTTTATTGAGATTATAATTCAACTATCATGATTTATTCATTTAAAGTGTACAGTTCAGTATTTTTTAGTATATTCACAGAGTTGTGCAGCTGTCACCACCATATAACTTTAGAACATTTCATCATCACCAAAAGAAACCCTGTACTCATTAGCAGTCCCTCATATCCCCTGCTTCTACCTAGGTAACCACTAATCTACTTTGTGGCCTATAGATTTGCTTATTCTGGACATTTCATATACATGAAATCATAAAATACCTGATCTTTTATGATTGGCTTTCACTTAGCATAATATAAATTTTTTTTTTTTTTTAATTTTTTTTTTTTGTAGAGACAGGGTCCTGTTATGTTGCCCGGGCTGATCTTGAATTCCTGGGCTCAAGTGATCCTCCTGCCTTGGCCTCTCAGAGTGCTGGCATTATAGGTGTGAGCCACTGCACCCAGCCATTAGCATAATATTTTAGCTGGGCACAGTGGCATGCTCCTGTAGTCCCAGCTACTAGGGTGACTGAAGCAGGAGGATCACTTGAGTCCAGGAGTTTGAGGCTGTAGTGAGCTATGATGGCACCACTGTACTTCAGCCTGAGTGACAGAGGTAGACCCCGTCTCTAAATATAAATATTTTAAGTTTCATTCATGTTATAGCATGTGCCAGTGTATGATTCCTTGTAGCATGTGTCAGTGTATGATTCCTTTTTGTGGCTGAATAATATTCCTTTGTATGGATATACCAGGTGTTAAACATTTTGAGGAACTGCTCTACAGTTTTCCAAAGTAGCTGCACCATTTTATATTCCCACTAGCAAAGTATGAGGGTTCTAATTTCTCCACATCCTTGTTTTTACCTACCTTTTTTTTATTATAGTCATCCTAGTGAGTGTGAAGTGGTATCTATGGTTTCAGTTTGCACTTTCCTAATGACTAACGGTGTTGAGCATCTTTCATGTGTTTCTTGACTGTTTCCATATCTTTTGGAGAAAAGTCTGTTCAGATCCTTTGCCCATTTTTTAATTGGATTATTAGTTGTAAGAGTTCTTCATATATTCTGGATATAGGTCCCTTATGAGATACATGATTTGCAAACATAACTCCGCTTCTGTGGATTCTCTTTTCACTTTCTTGACAGTATCATGTGCAACAGAAAGTTTTTGATGCAGTCCGATTTCTCTGTTTTCTTTTGTCACTTGTACTTGTTATAGTATCTAAGAAACCACAAAGGCCATGAAGATTTATTTCTATGTTTTCTTATCAGAGTTTTATAATTTTCTTATAAATTTGGGTCTGTGATCTGTTTTGAGTTCATTTTTGTGTATGGTGTAAGGTAGGGGTCTGAATCCATTCTTTTGCCTGTTGGTAACAAGTCGGTCTAGCACCATTTGTTGAAAGGACTGTTCTTTCCCTGATTATATTGGTAGCCTGTAGTATTGGTTTTTATATAGTATTACAATTTTGGGAAAATTCAGTACAGAATTACTTGGAGCATGTTGATTTGTCTGAGAGAACTGTGAATACCAGTTTCATGATTTTAGGGTAACTACAAAATGTATATTATATTCTATCCTTTGTCAGATGTGTTAATTTAATCATTTTATATAAGGTAAGAATGCTGTACCTCTGTCTAAACACAGAAATAACACATATTTTAATATAAAGAATGTGGAACTTCTAAACTTTGAGGCTAATTTTTCCTGCATAAATTCTCAAATTATTGTGACATATTTCATAACTTTACTAGTAGAATCCTTCCCTGTGTTATTAAATATCCACTAAAGTCTCTAGCAAAGGGAATATTATTTACAGAACAAATTTAATGTGTTAGTTTAATTGGTGTTAATTATAATTGCTGAAGTATTACATACTTTTCTTAGTTCCTGTTTTTTTGTTTTTTCTTTACAGCAAAGTATCCAGAGATAAAGTCCTTGATGAAACCTGATCCCAATTTGATATGGATTATAATTATGATGGTTCTCACCCAGTTGGCTGCATTTTACATAGTAAAAGACTTGGACTGGAAATGGGTCATATTTGGGGCCTATGCGTTTGGCAGTTGCATTAACCACTCAATGACTCTGGGTATTCATGAGATTGCCCACAATGCTGCCTTTGGCAACTGCAAAGCAATGTGGAATCGCTGGTTTGGAATGTTTGCTAATCTTCCTATTGGGATTCCATATTCAGTTTCCTTTAAGAGGTATCACATGGATCATCATCGGTACCTTGGAGCTGATGGCGTCGATGTAGATATTCCTACCGATTTTGAGGGCTGGTTCTTCTGTACCGCTTTCAGAAAGTTTATATGGGTTATTCTTCAGCCTCTCTTTTATGCCTTTCGACCTCTGTTCATCAACCCCAAACCAATTACTTATCTGGAAGTTATCAATACCGTGGCCCAGGTCACTTTTGACATTTTAATTTATTACTTTTTGGGAATTAAATCCTTAGTCTACATGTTGGCAGCATCTTTACTTGGCCTGGGTTTGCACCCAATTTCTGGACATTTTATAGCTGAGCATTACATGTTCTTAAAGGGTCATGAAACTTACTCATATTATGGGCCTCTGAATTTACTTACCTTCAATGTGGGTTATCATAATGAACATCATGACTTCCCCAACATTCCTGGAAAAAGTCTTCCACTGGTAAGTAAAGGATTTGATACATATTCTAATTTCTTTTTTTGTTTGTTTTTTGAGATGGTGTCTCACTCAGTCGCCCAGGCTGGCGGGCAGTGGCATGATCTTGGCTCACTGTAACCTCCACCTCCCAGGTTCAAGCGATTCTCATGCCTCAGTCTCCCAAGTAGTTGGGATTACAGGCGCATGCTACCACGCCCAGCTAATTTTTGTATTTTTAGTAGAGATGGGGTTTCGCCATGTTGGCCAGGCTAGTATTTTGTCAGTCCAAGCAGCTCATTTAAAAAAAAAAAAAAAAAAAAAAGAGCAAGAATATAAATACTGCATCTTCCAGCCTACTTTTACAAAGGGTTCACTCTTGGGTCCTTAAGCTTAGTGGTTACACTTAGGATTTGTTTTTAATTTTATTTTTTAATTTTTTTTTTTTAAGAGACAGGGTCTTGCCCTGTCACCTAGTCTAGAATGCAGTGGTGCGATAGCTTACTGCAGCCTCAACTCCTGGGTTCAAGCAATCCTCCCACCTCAGCCTCCTGAGTAGGCAGGATTATAGGCACGTGCCACCATGCCTGGCTAATTTTTTATTTTTTGTAGAGGCAGGGTCTTGCTGTGTTGCTCAGGCTGGTCTCAAACTCCTGGATTCAAGTGATCCTCCTGCCTCAGCCTCCCAAGTAGCTAGGACTACAGGCACATGCTATGACAGGCTGATTTTTTAAATAATTTCTTTTAATCCTCCAAATGGTTTGTTAAAATTTTTAACATTTTTAACATTTTTGTAGATATGGGGTTTCCTGGATGGGTGCAGTGGCTCACACCTGGAATACCAGCACTTTGAGAGGCCTAGGTGAGTGGATCATCTGAGGTCAGGAGTTCGAGACCAGCTTGGCCAACGTAGTGAAAGCCTGTCTCTACTAAAAATAGAAAAAAATTAGCTGGGCATGGTGGCGGTCGCCTATAGTCCCCACTACTCGGGAGGCTGAGGCGGGAGAATCGCTTGAACTTGGGCAGCGGAGGTTGCAGTGAGCCGAGATTGTGCCACTGCACTCCAGCCTGGGTGACAGAGCGAAACTCCGTCTCAAAAAAAAAAAAAAGAGAGATGGGTTTCCCTGTGTTGCCCAGGCTGGTCTCAAATTCCTGGGCTCAAGTGATTCTTCTGCCTTCCAAAATGCTGGGATTATACATACGAGCCACTGTGCCCATCCAGATAGTTTTCTAACTTGAGATGTAAAGACATTTTTAACTTGAGATGGCAGAATTGCACACTTGATAAGTGCTTAATTTTTTTTTTTTGAGATGGAGTTTCTTTCTCACCCAGGCTGGAGTGCAGTGGCACAATCTCGGCTCACTGCAACCTCTGCCTCCGGAGTTAAAGCAATTCTCCTGTCTCAGCCTCCTGAGTTGCTGAGACTACAGGCGTACGCCACCATGTCTGGCTAATTTTTTTGTATTTTTAGTAGAGATGGGGTTTCACCATATTGGTCAGGCTGGTCTCGAACTCCTGACCTCAGGTGATCCACCCGCCTCGGCTTCCCAAAGTCCTGGGATTACAGGTGTGAGCCACTGCACCCAGCCAAGTGCTTAATTTCTATCTAATTAGCGTGCCACAATTTATTAGTATTTGTAAGTTCCTGGATGGCAGGGATCGGATGTTGCCTTTATATTCTACAGTGTCATCCATGCAGTACATTCTTTAATAATATCAAGTTAATCTAATTGTATGTATTTGTTGTTAATTTTACAAATAAGCCAGATATTTAGTCCCTTGGAATGTGATGGGAGAGAGTCCTAGAGGGTCGAGTGTATTCAACTGCTGCTGAAATGTAGACTGCTTTTTGTTTAGAATTCCCTCAGCTGCTGCTGCTGCTGCTTTTTTTTTTAAGAGAGAGGAGGGAGGCAGGTCTCATGGTTTCCCTTCTCAGTGTTTGTGTCAACCATTCATCAGTCATCTTTGAAAGAACCTAGTAACACTCATTTTTCATCTTGCTGTATTTTTTTCCCTTCTAGGTGAGGAAAATAGCAGCTGAATACTATGACAACCTTCCTCACTACAATTCCTGGATAAAAGTACTGTATGATTTTGTGATGGATGATACAATAAGTCCCTACTCAAGAATGAAGAGGCACCAAAAAGGAGAGATGGTGCTGGAGTAAATATCATTAGTGCCAAAGGGATTCCTCTCCAAAACTTTAGATGATAAAATGGAATTTTTGCATTATTAAACTTGAGACCAGCGATGCTTAGAAGCTCCCCTGGCACAATTTCAGAGTAAGAGCTCAGTGATATCAAAAAGTGAATCTGGCTTTTAAACAGTCAGCCTGACTCTGTACTGCTCAGCTTCACTCACAGGAAACTTGGGACTTGTGTATTATCATCATTGAGGATGTTTCACTCATGTCTGTCATTTTATAAGCATATCATTTAAAAAGCTTTTAAAAAGCTATTTTGCCGGGCACGGTGGCTCATGCCTGTAATCCCGGCACTTTGGGAGGCCAAGGTGGGTGGATCACCTGAGGTCAGGAGTTCGAGACCAGCCTGGCCAACATGGTGAAACCCCATCTCTACTAAAAATGCAAAAATTAGCCGGGCGTGGCGGCGCATGCCTGTAATCCCAGCTGCATGGGAGGCTGAGGTGGGAGAATTGCTTGAACCCAGGAGGCAGAGGCAGAGGCTGCAGTGAGCCGAGATTGTGCCACTGCACTCCAGCCTGGGCAACAGAGCAAGACCTCATCTCAAAAATAAATAAATATATATAAAAAATAAAAAGCTATTTCTAGATTATTTCACTATAAACTTTTGCTTTATTAAAAAGCTAGTAAATGGCTATTAATCACAGTGTATTAGTATTTGTTACATTTTTGTATTTCACTATCTTTATACTATATAATACGGTAACCTGGGTACTGGGGGAACTTTAAAATTTCATCTCAAAAATAATTTTAAAAAGCCTGAGGTATGATATAGCATAAAAGATTGAGATGAAAATATATTTCCCTGTAAGCCGAATTACTCATTTAAAAATTTTAACTTCTATATGGGACCCGAATTAGACACTGCTGAATCCTGTACAGCCTTACTCATAAATAAAGTACTTACTGAATTTCCACCATTCAAATTCATTTTTCAGATGTGTCGACTCTCACATTAGAAACTGCTCAATTGATAAAGACTTTCATGTTATTTCACTGCAGTGGGAACTGGCTGTGGTCTGATGGTAGATCGTTGGTCTCAAGTAGCTGGTAGCATGGGCTGTTATGTCAGCAGTCCTGCTTACCTTAAATATGTCACTTGGATACGTTTAGTGTAATATGGTGAATTATTTTAAAAATATTTCAGCAGCTGGGTGTGGTGGTTCACACCTGTAATTCCATACTTTGGAAAGCTGAGGCAGGAGGATGACTTGAGACCAGGAGTTTGAGACCAGCCTGGGCAACATAGTGAGACCCCATCATTTTTTACTTTTTATTTTTTGAAATGGAGTCTTGCTCTGTTGCCCAGGCTGGAGTGCAGTGGCGGGATCTTGGCTCACCACAACCTCTGCCTCCTGGGTTCAAGCGATTTTCCTGCCTCAGCTTCCACAGTAGCTGGGATCACAGGCATGCACAACCATGCCCAGCTAGTTTTTTTTTTTTTGTATTTTTAGTAGAAACAGGTTTTCACTATGTTGGCCAGGCTGGTCTCGAACTCCTGATCTCAGGTGATCTGCCTGCCTTGGCCTACCAAAGTGGTGGGATTACAGGCATGAGCCGCTGTGTCTGGCCCCCATCTTTTCAAAAAATAAAATTAGAGTGGTGTGGTGGTGTGCACCTGTAGTCCCAGCTACTCGGGAGGCTGAGATTGAGGCTACAGTGAGCCATGATCACACCACTACACTCCGACTTGGGTGACAAACACCCTCTAAAAAAAAAAAAAGTTGGCTACATTGCAGTTTCATAAAGAATAAACCACCACCCAGACTGCTGAGGGTGGGGTGAGGAGTAGAGTCCTCTGTGGGACTGCCAGGCCTGCCTCACAGACCTCATTTCATCCCCAAAATACTTCGCTTTCCCTTCCTGACCCCCTTGCCTAGGAAAATTCCTAGTATCTTCTGATCTGTTGCTCAAAGAACAATCAAAGAGTGACAATAGAACCAAGTTTACAATTCAGATTTTACTCAGTCACTGAAGTATCTGCAAAACATACCCCTGGATTTGATACTAGATCATAGAGATCGTGTACTCCCATCAAGTCTATAGAACTCTGGCCAATGGCACTGGGCGTGGTGGCTGTAATCCCAGCACTTTGGGAGGCCGAGGCAGGTGGATCACGAGGTCAGGAGTTCAAGACTAGCCTGACCAATATGGTGAAACCCTGTCTCTACTAAAAATAAAAATACAAAATTATCTGGGCGTGGTGGCATGTGCCTGTAGTCTTGGCTACTCGGGAAGCTGAGGCAGGAGAATCGCTTGAACCCAGGAGGCAAAGGTTGCAGTGAGCTGAGATCACGCCCTGCACTCCAGTCTGGGCGACAGAGCAAGAAAAAAAAAAAAAAAAAAAAAAAAAGGCCAGGAGCGGTGGCTCACGCCTATAATCCCAGCACTTTGGGAGGCCGAGGCGGGCGGATCACGAGGTCAGGAGATCGAGACCATCCTGGCCAATACGGTGAAACCTCATCTCTAGTAAAAAATACAAAAAATTAGCCAGGCGTAGTGGCGGGCGCCTGTAGTCCCAGCTACTCGGGAGGCTGAGGCAGGAGAATGGTGTGAACCCCGGAGGCAGAGCTTGCAGTGAGCCGAGATCGAGCCACTGCACTCCAGCCGGGGCGACAAAGTGAGACTCCGTCTCAAAAAAACAACAAAAAGGACTCTAGCCAATGGCTGCAGCTGCCATGTAAATGCTGAAAACCTCCAAATCTATCACTTCAGACCTCTCACTACCTGTTGGATGCACAGAGTGGGTTGTCATCCCTCTCCAAAACTCCAGTCTCCACTTACATAACCACTTCTTTCCTGAATGGAAGTTTCAGTCTTCGTAGCAGACATCCCAATTATTCTGGCTCCCATCTGCCAACTCGATCCATTCTTTAAGAGATCTACCAATCTGGGCAGTAAGAAAGCTGGGCCCCATAACCTCTAAAGAATAAGTCCAAACAAAATTATCCGGGCCTGGTGTTGTGTGCATCTGTGGTCCTAAGCTACTCAGGAGGCTGAGGTAGGAGTTTCGCTTCTTTTTTTCTTTTTCTTTTTTTTTTTTTTTTGAGACGGAGTCTTGCTCTGTCGCCCAGGCTGGAGTGCAGTGGCTCGATCTGGCTCACTGCAAGCTCCGCCTCCCAGGTTCACGCCATTCTCCTGCCTCAGCCTCCCAAGTAGTTGGGACTACAGGAGCCCGCCACCACGCCCAGCTAATTTTTTGTATTTTTAGTAGAAATGGGGTTTCACCGTGTTAGCCAGGATGGTCTCAATCTCCTGACCTCGTGATCCGCCCGCCTCGGCCTCCCAAAGTGCTGGGATTACAGGCCTGAGCCATCGCCCACGGCTGTAGTTTCGCTTCTTGAACCCAGGAGGCGGAGGTTGCAGTGAACTGAAACTGTGCACCATTACACTCCAGCCTGGGTGACAGAGCGAGACCCCGTCTCAGACAGTCATGAGAAATCACTCAGTAGCTTTGCATGAGTTCTCCCTTCTGTGTGAACTCCTTTCTCCGTTTCTCTTCTGGTTCAAAGCTTCACACCTTCAAGGCTCATACCAGCCTTCTGTTACCCACCCCCAGTCCCCAGCAGGTCAGGTGTCAATTTTTTTGACGTTGAGAACCAATGATTATCTCTTCATGGCCCTAATCATACCATTGTGTAAATAGGCACTGTTTCTCCATAAATTGTAACTCCCTAAGAACAGGACACATCTTTTATTTCTGTTTCCCAAACCTAGCAGGGTGTTTGACTTAAAGTAAGTGTTTGATAAATGGAGAGAGACCAGCAGGGAGAGTCCTTGAACTTGAGAAGCTTTTTCTAAAACAAAAACACAGCCAAAGACAGGGCACTTGTATAATCTTTAGGTAAAAGTATTTTATACTACAAATAATGGACATTCAATAAGAATCCTTACTTTTTTTCACTGAGCCCTGTACCAAGTGTTTTACATGAACTGTTGTACTTTTTTGTTGTTTCTTTTTTGTTTTTTGTTCTTTTGAGACAGAGTCTTGCTCTGTGGCCCAGGCTGGAGTGCAGCGTTGCAATCTCAGCTCACTGCAACCTCTGCCTCCCAGGGTCAAGCAATCCTCCCACATCAGCCTCCCAAGGAGCTGGGACTGACTACAGGTGTACACCACCACACCTAGCTAATTTTTGTATTTTTTGTAGAGATGGGGTTTCGCTATGTTGCCCAGGCTGGTCTCAAACTCCTGAGCTCAAGTGATCCAACCGCCTCGGCCTCCCAAAGTGCCGGGATTACAGGTATGAACCACAATTTATTGTATTTAAGTCTCAACATTTATATGCTATAAGTAGTACTATTAATATCTTCATTTTGTAGATGACAGAAAAGGCTTAGAGAGATTAAGTAACTGGCCGAAGGTCACACTTAGTAAACTGCAGAAACTGAACCTGAAATGCAGGTTGTGTGGACTCCAGACCCAAAACCCTTAACCATACTCCATTTGGCTTACATTATGAGCCTAGTCCTCAAACAGTAATGAGAATGAAAAACACATGTTCCTATTACTACGTACATACCCTACTGCCTCATTAACCATTTCCTGTATGCCAGCATTTTCACTAGGTCTCTGTTTTTTTCCAACTCTTGAATCTAAAATTCAAATATGAAACGTTAATGTTTAAATCCATGCAAAAAATGAATTTATGTATTCATTTATTCATTCTACAGATGCTTTTGGCAGGCTTGCACTAGGCGGTGAGGATACAAAGACAAAATGTTGCCCCAAATTAAGGAGCTAATGCTCTAGTGCTGGGAGGTACATGTTAAGCAAGAAAGGACTTAACATAAAACAGGAGAATCAGGATGTGGCTGGGACTGAGTAGAGGGCACACACTGCTATCGCTGATCGGGGTGAGTGCTCTGCCAGGCTGTACATGCAAATTGTGCTAATCCACGGCAGCCTGGGAAGGTAGGTATTGTCTCCCACACTTTTCACATGAAGAAACAGGGTTAGGCAAGTAACTAGCCTGAGGTCACAACATGGGCCAGGGCCTGAAGCTATGTGTGTTAAAGTCAATGTTTTATGCTATTCCTCTTGGAAGCTCTTTGGACAAGTTCATGTGTTTCTTGTTAGGAAAATCTCCCAGAAGCCTTAGCCATTTGGAAGGAAGCAAGAACAGTTTGATGACCTAGGGCTAGGAAGGCTCTGAAAAACTGTACCCTTGGAAATCCAAGAACATTATTATTATTATTTTGCAACAGGATCTGGCTTTGTCACCCAGGCTGAAGTGCAGTGGTGGGATCATGTCTCACTGCAGCCTTGACCGCCTAGGTTCAAGCGATCCTCCCATTTCAGCCTCGAGTAGCTGGGACCACAGGCATGCACCACTACGCCTGGCTTTTTTTTTTTTTTTTTTTTTTTTTGAGATGGAGTCTGCTTCTGTCACCCAGGCTGGAGTGCAGTGGTGTGATCTCAGCTCACTGCAACCTCCACTTCCCGGGTTCAAGCGATTCTCCTGCCTCAGCCTTCCCAGTAGCTGGGATTACAGGCACCTGCCACTACGCCCGGCTAATTATTTATTTTTTTGTATTTTTAGTAGAGGTAGGGTTTCACCATGTTTGTCAGGCTGGTCTCAAACTCCTGACCTTGTGATCCGCCTGCCTCAGCCTCCTAAAGTGCTGGGATTACAGGCATGAGCCACTGCACCCGGCCCCTATTTTTATTTTGTATAGGGACAGAGTTTCACTGTGTTCCCCAGGCTGGTCCTAAACTCAAGTGGTCCTCATGTTTCGGCCTCCCAAAGTGTTGGGATCACAGGCATGAGCCACTGCCTCCAGCCCCAGGAGCATCATTAATAAATCCCTAAGACCTGCTTAGTACATTCACTTCTGAGACAGAGGGCCAGCATGGCCAAGGCGCCTGGCAGAGGAAGCTCTGAGAGCAGAGGGGAGACAGAACAGTGACACCTGGAGTGGAGGCCTGAAGGCTGATCAGAGCCCAGCGAGGGTCATGTCTGCAGGGTGTGCTAGCAAATGCGGGTCTGGGACAGCCTCAGGAGGGTCCCAGTGTTGAAAAAGGAGTAGGATTTGATGATGGATAGATACACAGGTCTGATTATGCAGGAGCTTTTTAGTTGTTAATGAAACAGTGGAAGAAAAATAAGGTGGGGAACGTCACCTGGAAATGAACAGCTTTGTATTTGCCAAGTTTCATCTGGATTGGCAGATGGCACATGAAGCTGATAATTGGACTCAGGAGGAAGTTTTCAGGTGCTGACAAGTAAATGTATCCCTGCAGTTCAGAATGCAGTTGCTATCACAGGCATGTGTGAACTGGCACACCAGTCCAAAAGCAGGCCAGGTGCGGAGGCTCACGTCTGTAGTCTCAGCTATTTGGGAAACTGAGGTAGGAGGATTGCTTGAGCCCAGTGGTTCAGGACAAGCCTGGGCAAAATGGCGAAAACCCACCTCTATAAAAAATACAAAGGCCAGGCACGGTGGCCCAGCACTTTGGGAGGCCGAGGCGGGCGGATCATGAGGTCAGGAGATCGAGACCATCCTGGCTAACATGGTGAAACCCTGTCTCTACTAAAAATACAAAATATTAGCTGGGCGTGGTGGCGGGTGCCTATAGTCCCAGCTAGTCAGGAGGCTGATGCAGAATGGCGTGAACTCAGGAGGTGGAGCTTGCAGTGAGCCGAGATTGAGCCACTGCACTCAAGCCTGGGTGACAGAGCGAGACTCCGTCTCAAAAAAAAAAAAAATTGGCCAGGCACTGTGGCTCAAGCCTGTAATCTCAGCACTTTGGGAAGCTGAGGCGGGTGGATCACCTGAGGTCAGGAGTTCGAGACCAGTCTAGCCAACATGGCGAAACCCCATCTCTACTAAAAATACAAAAATTAGGTAGGTGTGATGGCATGCACCTGTAATCCCAGCTACTTGAGAGGCTGAGGCAGGAGAATCACTTGAACCCGGGAGGTAGAGGTTGCAGTGAGCAAAGGTCGTGCCACTGCACTCTAGCCTGGGCAACAAGAGCGAAACTCCTTCTCAAAAAAAAAAAAAAAATTAGCCACGTGTGGTGGCACGCACCTGTCATTCCAGCTACTTGGGAGGCTGAGGTGGGAGGATCCTTTGAGCCCAAGAGAGAGAGGCTGCAGTGAGCCAAGATCACGCCACTGCCCTCCAGACTGGGTGATAGAGCAAGACCCTGTCTCAAAAACAAAAACAGAAAGCAAGGGTGAGGACAGTGTCCTGGGGAGTTCTCTGTAACCCTGGCTGTGTGAGAGTGTTTGAACAGACAGCATCGTCTGGGAAGAAAGGTGAAACCCAAAGAAACATAAGTCACTTTTTTATGGAGTCAAGAGTGGATCTCCCGGTTACTAGGTACACATCCTGTATTAGTAATCCCTGGGAAAGAAATACAATAGATGCTTTGTGGAAAGGCCTGGAGGAATTGAGCTGCCCTCAATGTTGCGTTCTAAATCCTTGCAGGTCAGCAATTTGCTAACCCAAGGAGGGCCTGTGTAATCTCCCTCCCCTATTAGTGTATTACCAAGGGCTGCTCTCACAGTCTTCAGGGAGGGGCCAGTAACACCCAGAATAGCCCTTCATTTCTCTACTTGGTGGTTTAAGCCTTACATTCCCCTCCCATTAGGTAGCTGAGATATATATATATATTTTGGCACAAGGGGTTGTCCCATTCCCTTCTTACTTTGAACTGTAGTCTCCCCTCCTTAGCCACCATAAACACAGGTTAAGATATCTGCTTTTCTCCTGTATGCTGGCTGTTAAATAGGCTCGAGAGTGTAGAAAGTGGGTTCTTTTAAGGCCGGGCGTGGTGGCTCATGCCTATAATCCCAGCACTTTGGGAGGCCGAGGCAGATGGATCACTTGAGCCCAGGAGTTCGAGACCAGCCTGGTCAACACGGTGAAACCCTGTCTCTACTAAAAATACAAAAATTAGCCAGGTGTGGTGGCGGGCGCCTGTAATCCCAGCTGCTTGGGAGGCTGAGGCAGGAGAATCACTTGAACCTGGGAGGCAGAGGTTGCCGTGAGCCAGGATTGCACCATTGCACTACAGTCTGGGTGACGAGCAAAAATTCTGTCTCCAAAAAAAAAAAAAAAAAAAGTTTTTTGTTTTTTGTTTGAGACAGGGTCTTGGTGGCACATACCTGTCTTGGTGGCACGCACCTGTCATCCCAGCTACTCAGGAGGCCTGAAGTACAAGAATCGCTTGAACCCAGGAGGCAGAGGTTGCAGTGAGCGGAGACTGCGCCACTACTACATTCCAGCCTGGGAGACAGAGTGAGACTCCATCCCCCCACCCCCCAAAAAACAGGATCAGAGACAAGCGTAAGCAAATATTATGGAAATGACACTCCCTATTTTAATCAAAACATGATCTCCTTGTAATGCACACAATGTAAAGTAGATAATCTTATCCTCATTTTAGGGAGGAGGAAACTGAGAATCAAAGATGTTAGGTAACTTGCATCAAGTTGGCCAGCTTGATCTCTGAGTAGTGGCAGAACCAGAACCCGATTTGAACCAGCCTCACTCTAAGCCCCAGCCCTTGCCACAACGCCACCACCCATCAATTACATATCCACAAAGAACCTCCGTCTGGTCACGTATGAAATGAGGGATTGGTGCCGTCCAGTTGGGAATCCTGGAGTCTGAATGCCCCACCACAGACGGCAGTGATCAGAAAGATATTCTTCTCTAGGGAGGGCTGGGCCCCATCCACTCCCCAGTCATCTCCCCACATTCCAGGGAGATGCAGTGAGCTCTTCTCTGCAGCCAGCTCAGGCTTATGACTGCACTGCCAGGGAAGAGAGTAACATTGCCCCAGACCCATTTGTACCTGACTGCTCTAAAGGTTACCTTGGCTCTGGGAAAGTTTGCTGAGTAAATTAATAACATAAGCAAGGGTGTAGGAAGAACTTTAACCTACCTCACAGAATTCTACACTAAGAGGCCAAACTGTTTTTGAGAACCAAGGGACAATGCATACAATGAGTCTGGTTATTCCTAGAGAATCCTAACTGGGGGCTGACAATATTGATGGGGCTCCTGCCAAGTGCCAGGGCCTGTGCTCCTCTCTTTATGGACTGTTTCATCCTTACGTTGGTATTATCCTCATTTTGCAGCCAAGAAAATAAACTAATAGGAAGGAATAAGTAACTTGTCTAAAGTCATACAGCCAAAATTCTAACCCAGTGTCTACATTCAAAGTCCATGACATTGCATTTTTCTTTTTCTTTTTTTAATTAAAAAGAGACCGGGCCAGACGTGGTGGCTCATGCCTGTAATCCCAGCACTTTGGGAAGCCAAGGTGAGTTGATCACTTGAGGCCAGGAGTTCAAGACCAGCCTGGCCAACACGGTGAAACCCCATCTCTAGTAAAAATACAAAAAATTAACTGGGTATGGTAGCGTGCACCTGTAATCCCAGCTACTCAGGAGGCTGAGGCAGGATAATTGCTCGAACCTGGTAGGAGGAGGTTGCAGGGAGGCGAGATTGCGCCACTGCACTCCAGCCTGGGTGACAGAGGGAGACTCTGTCTCAAAAAAAAAAAAACAGAGACTGGGTCCAGGTCTCACTATGTTGCCCAGACTGTTTGTGAACTCTTTGTTGTTGTTGTTGTTGAGACAGTTTCCTTTAGCTCTTGTCTCCCAGGCTGAAGTGCAATGGCATGATCTCGGCTCACTGCAACCTCTGCCTCCCAGGTTCAAGCAATTCTCCTCCCTCAGCCTCCCGAGTAGCTGGGATTACAGGTACCTGCCACCACACCTGGCTAATTTTTATATTTTTAGTAGAGACAGGTTTCACCATGTTGACCAGGCTGGTCTGGAACTCCTGACTTCAAGTGATCTACCTACCTTGGCCTCCCAAAGTGCTAGGATTACAGGTGTGAGCCACCATGCCTGGCTAAGAGAAAGGCCTTGAACTCTTAAATTCCTGGCCTCAAGCAATCCTCCCATCTCAGCCTCCCAAAGTGCTGGGATTACAGGAGTGAGCCACTACACCTGGCCAATATTTGTATTTTTTTTTTTTTTTTTTGAGATGGAGTCTCACTCGGTAGCCCAGGCTGGAGTGCAGTGGTGCAATTTCTGCTCATTGCAGCCTCCACCTCCTGGGTTCAAGCAATTCTCCTACCTCAGCCTCCCGAGTAGCTGGGACTACAGGTGCATGCCACCACGCCCGGCTAGTTTTTGTATTTTTAGTAGAGATGGGGTTTCATGACGTTGGCCTCGAACTCCTGACCTCAGGTGATCTGCTCACCTCAGCCTCCCAAAGTGCTGAGATTACAGGCGTGAACCACTATGCCCAGCCCAAAATTTGTATTTCTTAAAAAGGATTTTACAATGATGATTTTCCTCAAATTCAGAGCCTGCTTTCTACTTAGTATAACCGATGTGTTTTTCTAATGATAATATGAACCCTCCCACTCCCAGGAACACAGGCAGCAGGCCAAGCAGTGGCTCTCAGTGAGGGTGGGGGTGTGAGTTGGGGGATGGGCAGCCCATGAACACCCCAAGCTACTTCCACACTCCAATGGTCAGGAGAACGCAGAATTGAAAGCAGGAACAGGAGTCTGTGGCCTGGAGCTCACATTTAACCAAGTAGTTTTCAGAGCTGGCTCAGAAACACAGTTCTCCAAACCACAGCACTCTGCAAAGCCCAGCTGAGATCATCCGATGGCCATCCTAGGACAAGCAAGCAGAACTCCTCGGCCTGGGGTCCTGTTTGCCAACAGGAATCTGGATGTTGTGAGTGCCTCAAGTCACTGACTCCCCCTCCTCATGACCGGGGGAGGGGGATGATGAACAGCGTTTAATAAGCTGCCAGTGTCAAACCCCGTGGCCGGGGGCCCAGGAAGAACCCTGACTTGGGAGTGCAGCCCCTTAGGCATCTCAGAGCCAGGGACACGAAAGAAAGACAGGTTGTGTTGCCAGTGTGACTGAAGCAAATTACCTTCCCTGGGCTGGTTTCCTTTGTCTATCTTATCTATCTTTTCTTACCTCCCTCCCGGGACCCTGAGATGCCTTGGAAATCAGATGGGAAAAGCATTGTCACTCACTGCAGGGGTTGTGGTTATGCTGGTTACTGATGCCACTGGGAACACCAAGCTACTGGAGTCAGTCATTTGGGACAGTGCCAGCAGTCAGAGCACAGGTCACACTTGTTCCAAACCATGGCAGTGGTGCTTGCTGCCCAAACTATCGTCTGAGTTTATTTTTTAAGAAATTAAAAAAAAATTATCATAGAATACAAAGAACATAAAATATACCATTGTTATCATTTTTTTTTCTCTTTTTGAGACAGAGTCTCACTCTGTCGCCCAGGCTGGAGCGCAATGGCACAATCTCAGCTCACTGCAACCTCTGCCTCCTGGATTCAAGCAATTCTCCTGCCTCAGCCTCCCAAGTAGATGGGATTACAGGTGCCCACCACTGCACCTGGCTAATTTTTTTTTGTAGTTTTAGTAGAGATGGGGTTTCACCATATATGGTCAGGCTGGTCTCAAACTCCTGACCTCAGGTGATCCACCCCCCTCGGCCTCCCAAAGTGCTGGGATTACAGGCGTGAGCCACCGCACCCAGCCCACTGTTACTTTTTTTTCTTTTTCTTTTTCTTTTTTTTTTGAGACAGAGTCTTGCTCTGTCACCCAGGCTGGAGTACAGTGGCGCAATCTCAGCTCACTGAAGCCTCTGCATCCCGGGTTCCAGTGATTCTCCTGCCTCAGCGTCCTGGGTAGCTGCAATTACAGGCACCCGCCACCACTCCCAGCTAATTTTTGTATTTTTAGTAGAGACAGGGGTTTCACCATGTTGGCCAGGCTGGTCTCGATCTCCTGACCTCAGTCAATCTGCCCACCTCGGCCTCCCAAAGTGCTGGGATTACAGGCATTAGCTACCGCACCCAGCCCATTGTTACCATTTTTATGTGTCCAGTTCAGGAGTATTACATACATTCACATTGTTATGCAACCTATCTCCAGAACTTTTCATCTTGAAAATCTGAAATTCACAAAAATAAAATAAAAAGTGAAAGAAACAGAAAAAAAATAAGAAGAAGAAGAAGAAAGAAAGAAAAACCGAAACTGCATGCTCATTAAACAGCTCCCTATTTTCCCTCCCCCAGCCCCTGGCAACTAGCACTTTACTTTCTGTTTCTATAAATTTGACTTGAGTATTTTTTTTTTTAATCAACAAAACTCTTAACTTGCACTTTCAATATATTCCAAATATTCCACAGCAGGCCTGGGTCATGCTGGATTAGCAAAGACAAGCATTGGCCTCGATGGAGTCACGCCCTCCCGAGCCTTGGGATTGGGTAATTCTCAACACCCTAATTCATTCTCCCTGGGAGCTGGAGAGACCGGTGGGACAGCCACTCTCTGCAGAAGGGGCTGGTGAGAGACATGCTCATCATCTCCAAGGGCCTGGCTCTGTGCCAACCACACACTTATCTGCCTGCTCCATCTCCGGAGTTTCTGGGTCTGAGCTTTGGCAATGGAAGTTGTGCTTCCACTATTAGCCAACACTGAGCTGGACTCTGGTAACTGACACAGCTGTGCATCTACTGTAGCTCGGGTTGAGATGACTTGGCTTTTTAAATTGCCTTCTCTGAATAGATATTTATCCTAAGACTGGACTGGCCGCATGAAATCGGGTTTTCAAAACGGAACTGCCTGTGAGGGTGTGTGAGTGTGGATGTCAGGTGGCAGGGGGCTGAGAAGGAAAGTGCAAGGGGGCCTCCCATCCCATATGACACACATGTTGCTCACGTACCCACACCCAGGGCTGTAAACCACGTGACTCGGCTCCTGCTTGCCTCTCCCAGGCCATCTCTCCCTGTGGTCCAGCCACCATGGGCTGCTTTCTGCTCCACACACACTCAGGATTGCTGTGTCCCAGGGCCGGCTTGGTGTCCTCTGCGTAGACACTAGACCAGAGCTCACAGAGCCGCCTCCCTCTCAACAATCAGCTCTCAGCTCAAATGCCACCTCTTTAAAGAAGACTTCCTTAGAAACGGCCTGATTTCTAGTTTCACCAAAACTGACCCTGAGATGAGATTTTGGGTATATGGCTTATTTGGAAGGTGATCCTGAAATGAGTGAGAAAAGGAAATCCGAAAAAGCAGGCCAGTAAAGCGTGTATCACTTAAGGAGCAGGTAACCGCTGTAGGCAACTGGAGCTCCTCCCCCAGGACTCCCAAGAGCTCTCGCAATGTCCCACCAATGGTTACAGAGGTGTTTGCCTTGGAGTAATTCATTAAGCTGCACGTTTGCTCTGTGTATTTTTCTGTATCTGGATTTTACAATACAAGATTTTTTGTTTTGTGTTTTTTGAGACAGAGTCTCGCTCTGTCACCCAGGCTAGAGTGCAATGGTATGATCTCGGCTCACTGAAACCTCCGCCTCCCAGGTTCCAGCGATTCTCCTGCCTCAGCCTCCTGAGTAGCTGGGATTACAGGCACCTGCCACCATGCCTGGCTAATTCTGGTATTTTTTAGTAGAGAAGGGGTTTTACCATGTTGGCCAGGCTGGTCTCAAACTCCCAACCCCAGGTGATCCGCCGGTCTTGGCCTCCCAAAGGACTGGGATTACAGGTGAGAGTGGGATTACAGGGCTGGGTGTGGGTACGTGAGCAACGTGTGAGTCATGTGGGATGGGAGGCCCCCTTGCACTTTCCTTCTCAGCCCCCTGCCACCTGACATCCACACTCACACACCCTCACAGGCAGTTCCGTTTTGAACAGCCTGGCCATTTTTTGTTTTTTGAGATAGGGTCTCACTCTGTCACCCAGGCTGGTGTGCAGTAGTGCAATCACGGCTAAGTGCAGCCTTGACCTCCCAGGCTCCAACGGTCCTCCCACCTCAGTTGATAATACAGGCATATGCCACTGTGAAAGAAAAATAAACCTTGGAGCCCTAAAATCACTAAGCTAAAGGGAAAAGTCAAGATGCGAACTGCTAGGACAAACCTGCCTCCCATTCTATTGAAAGTCATTCCTCTGCTCAGCCAGGCAGGTGGCTCACGCCTGTAATCCTAGCACTTTGGGAGGCCGAGGCAAGCAGATCACAAGGTCAGGAGATTGAGACCATCCTGGCTAACATGGTGAAACCCCATCTCTACTAAAAATACAAAAAATTAGCCGGGCATGGTGGCGGGCGCCTATAGTCCCAGCTACTCGGGAGGCTGAGGCAGGAGAATGGCGTGAACCCAGGAGGCGGAGCTTGCAGCAAGCAGAGATCATGCCACTGCACTCCAGCCTGGGCGATAGAGCAAGACTCTGTCTCAAAAAAAAAAAAAAAAAAAAAATAGAAAGTCATTCCTCTGCTCACTGAGATAGATGCATATCTGATTGCCTCCTTTGGAAAGGCTAATCAGAAAGTCAAAAGAATGCAACCCTTTGTCTCTCACCTACCTGTCACCTGGAAACCCTTCCCCTGCTTGAGTTGTCCCGCCTTTCCGGACAGAACAAATGTACATCTTACATTGATTGATTTCTCATGTCTCCCTAAAATGTATAAAACCAAGCTGTTGGCCGGCATGGTGGCTCACGCCTGTAATCCTAGCACTTTGAGAGACCGAGGCAGATGGATCACCTGAGGTCAGGAGTTTGAGACCAGCCTGGCCAATGTGGCAAAACCCCGTCTGTACTAAAAATACAAAAATTAGCTGGGCGTGGTGGCGGGCACCTGTTATCACAGCTACTCGGGAGGCTGAGGAGGAGAATCGCTTGAGCCTGGGGGGCGGAGGTTGCAGTGAGCTGAGATCACACCACTTCATGCTAGCCTGGGTGAAAGAGCAAAACTCCATCTCAAAAAAAAAACAAAAAACAAAACAAAACCAAGCTGTGTGGCCGGGCGTGGTGGCTCATGCCTGTAATCCCAGCACTTTGGGAGGCCAAGGCAGGCGGATCACCTGAGGTCAGGAGTTCAAGACCAGCCTGACCAACATGGTGAAAACCTATCTCTACTAAAAAATACAAAAATTAGACGGGTGTGGTGTCATGTGCCTGTAGTCCCAGCTACCTGGGAGGCTGAGGCAGGAGAATCGCTTGAACCCAGGAGGCGGAGGTTGCAATGAGCCGTGATCGTGCCACTGCACTCCAGCCTGGATGACAGAGCAAGGCTCCGTCTCAAGAAAAAAAAAAAAAAAAAAAAAGTAAAAAATAAAAATAAAACCAAGCTGTGCCCCCACTACCTGGGCACATGTCATCAGGACCTCCTGAGGCTGTCATGAACTCCTGGTCTCAACTGATCCACCCGCCTCGGTCTCCCAAAGTGTTGGGATTACAGGTGTGGGCTGCTGCTCCCGGCCAAAAATAAACTTTCTAAATTAACTGAGACCTTTCTCAGATTTTTAGGGTTCCCACCACCAAGCCTGGCTAATTTTAAAATTTTCTGTAGAGATGGGGGTGTTGGGGGGTTGGGCCAAGGGAAGGGGGAGGTCTCACTATGTTCCTAGACCTGGTTGTGAACTCATAGGCTCAAGCAATCCCCCCATCTCTGCCATGCAGCCAATACAAGATTTTTTTAAAGTTCCTCGGAGAGGTGAGGAGCTGAGGCGCATGTTCACCGACTCCTACCCCTCTTTGGTTGAAGGTTGCTCATGGGGACACTTCGGGTTGGTCTGGGGTAGAGGAGCAGAGAAAGCCCTCAGGCAGAGACCCAGGAAAGCCTCTGCACAAATGGGCACTGTCTGGAATGTATAGAGAGGACAGGAGAGGCCCTGATGGGTGTCCGATACCACCTCACCAATGTCACACCCACCTTCACCATGACTTTCTCTATCCAAATCCCAGGGGCCTAAGCATCAGGACCCCTCACTGGCATGCCCCGTCCAGGCCCTAGGAGAGAGGTGTTGTTACTGTTATCCTGTGTTTACAGATGAAGAAAATGACACACACTGAGTGGAAGGAACTTGCCCACGGCTAGAGAGCAGCAGAAGAGGGCAAGTCTTATCTGCTGACAATCCCTTTCCTAATCTTTAAGGAAACAAAGCACAATGATGAAAAGTTTAAAGGTTTAAATAATGCTCCAAGTAGGCCAGGCATGGTGGCTCATGCCTGTAATCCTAGCACTTTTGGAGGTTGAGGTGGGTGGATCACAATGTCAGGAGTTCAAGACCAGCCTGGCCAACATGGTGAAATCTCATCTCTACTAAAAATACAAAATTAGCTGGGTGTGGCAGGAGAATCACTTGAACCCAGGAGGCAGAATTTGTGGTGAGCCAAGATCACACCACTGCATTCTAGCCTGGGCAACAGAGCAAGACTCCATCTAAAAATAAATAAATAAATAAATAAATAATAAAAATTTTCCAAGTATAGTCACAAGACAAAAAGGAGTGACTCATGAAAGGAGAGAGGACTTAAATACTCTTAAGTACTGGCTGTGCATTAGCACAAGAAAGGAGTAAATGCAAGGAACTGGATAGAATGACTGATTTAGTGGCCGGGTGCAGTGGCTCGCGCCTGTAATCCCAGCACTTTGGGAGGCTGAGGCGGGCACATCACCTGAGGTTGGGAGTTTGAGACCAGCCTGATTAACATGGAGAAACCCCATCTCTACTAAAAATACAAAATTAGCCGGGCATGGCAGGAGAATCACTTGAATCCAGGAGGCGGAAGTTGTGGTGAGCAGAGATCATGCGCCATTGCACTCCAGCCTAGGCAACAAGAGTGAAACTCCGTCTCAAAAAAAGGAATGACTGATTTAGGTACAGGAGAGCAGTTTGTTAATACACTTGTGCATAACTTTGCTCACTTTCTTTTTCTGTTGCTAAAGTAATTTGTAGGCCAGGTACAGTGGCTTACGCCTGTTATCCCAGCACTTTGGGAGGCCAAGGCAGGTGGATCACTTGCAGTTGGGAGTTCAAGACCAGCCTGGCCAATATAGCGAAACCCCATCTCTACTAAAAATAGAAAAATTAGCCGGGCGTGGTGGAGCACACCTGTTGTCCCAGATACTCGGGAGGCTGAGGCAGGAGGATTGCTTAACCCACGAGGGTTCACTGAACTGAGATTGTGCCGCTGTACTCTAGCCTGGGCGACAGAGCCAGACCCTGTCTCAAAAAGAAAAAAAAAGTAATTTGTAGAAATTCACATAAAAGTAGCAAAAAGGTATATAAATTGTCCATAATCCCAGCTCTCAAAGACCACCATTATGAATGCTTTTGTAAGTTATGAACGAATGCTTTTGTAAGTCATTATGAGTGCTGGGATTACAGGCTTGAGCCACCCATGCCCGGCCAAAGCAGATCTGTGTTCCCTGTCCTGTCCTTCCCAGTCTACCTACCTTCATTTGTCCAATCACAGACCCCAAGACCCACAGACCACAGTAAAAGTCCTAAGGTAGAAAAGCCAGACCAGAAGCCGAGCGCTGGGCTTTTCCCCCACCATGTGCCACTGTCCCCTAACATTTGTACCAGCTGCTTCATCATAACCATACAGAAAATGGTACCTGGCCAGCCTCTTCCTAGGTTAGCGTGCAGCTCCCTGACATACTTGCAAGTCTCGTTCCAGGTCAGGTCTGTTGTCCTGTAAATCCAGCTCTGTCTATCTCTCAACTAGAGGCGTCTGGGTCGGGGGCATTGCCTCTGACTGATGGACACTGAAGTTGTGCAGCTCCTGAAGGTCACAGGAAAGAGGTGTTGAGGGGTGGAGGGCGAATGTTACTCTCTGTTTGTAACCGTGGAATGCAGAAACGTAGCCTTTGCTCTTCCCTCTGCCCAGCACTATCTTCCTCTCGAAAGCTGCACCACTTACTCTCACTTCCTTCAGAGATCATCTTACCAGAGGCCTTTCCTGGCCAATCTCTGGTTTTTTTTTTTTTGAGAGGCAGTTTCACTCTTGTTGCCCAGGCTGGAGTGCAATGGCACGATCTCAGCTCACAGCAACCTCCGCCTCACAGGTTCAAGCCATTCTCCTACCTCAGCCTCCCGAGTAGCTGGGACTACAGGCATGCGCCACCACGCTTGGCTAATTTTGTATTTTTAGTAGGGATGGGGTTTCTCCATGTTGGTCAGGCTGGTCTCGAACTCCAGACCTCAGGTGATCTGCCCGCCTCGGCCTCCCAAAGTGCTGGGATTACAGGCGTGAGCCACTGCGCCCGGCATGGCCAATCTCTATACAGAAACCACCCCACTCACGCACACCCTTGGCCCTTTCCAGAGCCTTACCCTACTTTTTCTTCACAGCACATTCCACTTGTTTTGTATATATATCTGTGTGCATACATAAATATATATATTTGGATTTATTGACTGTCCCTCTACCCTCTTCCCACTGGAAATAAAGGCCCACAGGGGAGGAACTTTGGTTTGGCTCTTAGCTGTATTATTGTTACCCACTAGCACAGCTGCAGTCAATAAATATTTGTTGAAGGGATTAATGAAATCTCTCCTCCCACTTATATTACTGTCCTTGCAGTTTCTAATTTCAACTTACAAGTGGGCTATGAACCGCAAATTACTACATTGTGCACTGATGCTAATTAAAAAATCATTAGGATGGCCTAGAATGAACTTGGCTTAATTTTAATCTGCCACCTGAATGTGGTCCAGGTTCCAGGTGAAAACAAATACAGGATCCTTCAGGATTTGAGACCTGCAGTACAGTAATTCCAGCAGAGATAAGCAGGGCTCCTGGAATTTGTCCCTTATCCCCTTCACTGCTTAATCACACATTGTTCCCTGCCCAGGCCAATTGGCATTACCTCCTGACTTCAAAATGCCCTTCTGCAGCTCCTGTGCTGGCTAAAGAAAAAAACACAGTGAAGTCCACTGGAGCAAATTTTAATTTTAATGTGCCAAGTCACCAAAGAGCCAGCTGATTCGACTTGGCTGCCGAGGAAGGAACGGTGAAAAGTATGTGGACAAAAGAGATCATTTGTTGTTTTTACCTCAAACAATTCTCAAAACATATTTCATATTGAGAATGAGACAGGCACAAATGCATGTCTGGACCGTACATATTGTTGAAGGTAAATTCATTTGCTCGGTGAGTCAAGGTTGGCAGGAAGCCAAAATGTTCAGACCTTGCTTCTGATGCTGAGGCTTCAGCCAGTCATAAAATTATCTAGATCATTTAAGACATAATTACTTCTATCTCAGCCAATTATTTCAGTAGAAAGTTTTTTTTTTCTTTTCCAGAACAATCCTTAATTAATTAAAGTGCTTATTTCGAAATATTTTATAGAGAAGGCAGTTTAGAATGTGTATGTACAGGCCAGGCGCAGTGGCTCACGCCTGTAATCCCAGCACTCTGGGAGGCCGAGGCAGGCGGATCACTTGAGATCAGGAGTTTGAGACCAGCCTGGCCAACATGGTGAAAACCTGTCTCTACTAAAAATACAAAAATTAGCCAGGCATGGTGGCACAAGTCTGTAGTCCCAGCTACTCAGGAGGCTGAGGCAAGAGAATCGCTTGAATCTGGGAGGCAGAGGTTGCAGTGAGCGGAGATCACGCCATTGCACTCCAGCCTGGGCGACAGAGTGAGACTCCATCTCAGAAAAAAAAAAAAAAGTGTATGTACAGATTAAAGAGTAAAGTGAACCTCACGTGACTACACTGGAGACACGAGCACCTCCAGAGACCCCTGAGCACTCTGCCATTCCATCCCCTTTCCTCTCCAGAGGTAACCAATTCCCCACCTCTGTGTTAACCACCCCCTGGCATTTATTAATTGTTTTCATCTCTCTGTGAATCTCTCAAAAACATTGTTTAGTTTGGAAAAAAACTGAGCAGTAAGCACAGACCTAGCTTTGTAAGGGGAGGGCAATGATGCTCCCACGGCAAAGAGGGCAAAGATGACCTGAGTGGAGCTTCCGGGCAGAGCCTGGCTTCCACGTCCCCTTGAGTTCTCCAGAGTCCGTCTGGGGTTGTGTCACAGGGCGTAGTGTGAGTGAGGTGCTGGCTGACCAGCAGAAACCCGGTCAAAGGGCATGGGCTGCTCTGGATTTTCTGCCTCTAGACTCACCACAGCTGCAGTGGGTGAAAACAGATCTGGAAGAGATCATCAGTGCCCCCGGGTGCTCTGGGAAGCAGGGCCTTTCATCTTCTTCAACCTAGGCACACCTGAGCATTTTTAGCTTCATGTACGAGGACCATCGTTGCTCTGTGATCATAACCCTCCGCATGTCTATCTTCTGAGTCACAGCCACAGTCTGGACCAGCTGCTCGCTATTGCTAGGCGGGAGCACTGTTGTCCTCCCAGGAGCTCCCTTGTCCTCCGCCGGGTTCAGGATCCCTGTATCCCATGTCTCCTTTTTCCTGGGACTACATCTTCATCTGGGGGAGCACGTCGTCTGATAGCTTCCTAAGAAAGGGTGAAAGGATGTAAATAGACAAGCCTACCAGACACTACCCGGGGGGGGCGGTGGGGTGTGTCCAGGTGCCCCCTATGCCCCGCTCCTCTCCAAGGGCTTCCTGGGAGACAGCCCAACAGCTGGGATGTTCTAATTTCGACTCAGTAAAAACTATCAAAGTGGATGCAGTCTCAGAAAACTAGGAGAGTCAGGAATTGAGTCTGTTCTTGGCTGATCTCATCTCTGACAAAAAAAGAGAGAATTGAGCCTGTTGTAGTGCACAGCATTCCAGCCTGGGCAACATAGTGAGACCCCTCTGTAATTTAAAAAAAAAAAAAATCAGCCTGGAGGAACTTAAATTAACATTGTCCTGGCTTTGGAATGCCTTTAGAAAAACAATCGAAAAACCCCTAGGCCCAGCGGTGCAAGCGAGAGACAAGGGGAGCCTGTCAAGTGCTGGTGCACCAAGAATTCAAGGCCTGGGCCCCACAGCTCCCTGGCAGCAGCATTTCAGCCTTATAAGGCAGTGTAAGTTGTTTCTACGTGCTGAGGAGACTGGGGATATAGGAAGCAGCGAGTCCACATCTCTCCTCCCCTACCTGGCAGTCCCCTCCCCATCCAGGCACTGATAAGATATTGCAGTCCTGACTGTGTCTCCGTGTCGGGAGACACACCCTATGTGTTTGGCTTCCATCCCCAGCCCTGCCCATTTGCTGCTGGGAGTAAACCAAAGCAAAAGCACTCTGAAATGGAACCAAGTCACCATTCTCTCCTATCTGGAATCTGCGTGAGACTCTGTGGTCTTAGTCAAAGCATGCTGACCTGGGGGCAGGGGACTTGGGCCCCACCCCTGGGAGCCACTAGTGCATGCTCCTGGACAGTCATTATTGGGGCCCTGGGTTAGTTCCTCTTCTTTAAACTGGAGGTTGGGTGTCAGGAGTTCGCCTCTCATGGAACATCAGAATCACCTGGAGAGATTTTACTAGCTGCAGCCGCCCAGGCCCCACCTGGAGACTCTGATATAATTGGTCTGTAGGGTGGCCCAGGTAACATATTTTTGAAAACCCTTAGTTGATTCTTGCATCATCCAGCTGAGAAACACTCACAGATGACTCTAGGGACTTTTGTAGCATTATGATTCAGTAATTCTGATAAGAAACTGTAGGTATTTTTTTTATTTTTTAAAGAGTCTCACTCTGTCACCCAGGCTGGAGTGCAGTGGTGTGATCTCAGCTCACCGCAAACTCTGCCTCCCGGGTTCAAGTGGTTCTCGTGTCTCAGCCACGGAGTAGCTGAGATTACAGGCAAGCGCCATCATGTGTGGCTAATGTAGGTAATATTTTGCAACATAAAATCCAAGGGTAGGCCAGAAGCAGTGGCTCATGCCTGTAATCCCAGCACCTTGGGAGGCTGAGGTGGGCAAATTGCTTGAGCTCAGTATTCGAGACCAGCCTGGGCAACACAGTGAAACCCTGTCTCTACTAAAAATACAAAAATTAGCTGGGCGTGGTGGGGCACACCTGTAGTCCCAGCTATTTGGGAGGCTGAGGTGGGAAAATCACCTGAGCCTGGGGAAGTCAATGCTGCAGTGAGCTGAGATCACACCACTGCACTCCGGCTTGGGTGACAGAGTGAGACCTTGTCTCAGGAAAAAAAAAAAAAAAAAAAAAAAAGCCTGGACGCGGTGGCTCACACCTGTATTCCCAGCACTTTGGGAGGCCGAGGCAGGCAGATTGCGAGGTCAGGAGTTCGAGACCAGCCTGGCCAACCTGGTGAAACCCCGTCTCTACTAAAAATACAAAAATTAGCCAGGTGTGGTGGCACACACTTGTACTCCCAGTTGCTTGGGAGGCTGAGGCAGAAGAATCGCTTGAACCCGGGAGGCAGAGGTTGCAGTTAGCCGAGATCGCGCCGTTGCACTCCAGCCTGGGTAACAAAGCGAGACTCCATCTCAAAACAAAACAAAACAAAAATCAAAGGGTAACCTCAGATCTCCTGACAGGTAGTCTTGTAAAAGAAATGTCCATTGTTATCTAGTATTCAACATGACTTAAAAACTACAGTGCAGGCACTGGCTTATAATTATGCCTAAGGAGAGACATTAGCATTTTTTAATGTCCCTAGAGTTAAACATTTGTCCATTTTCTTAAATGTTTTACTCTCTAGACTAGACAGGAGGATGGGTATTTCCTCACTTCCATCCTATCCATTTAAAAATCACTTATTTATTTATTTATTTTTGAGACGGAGTCTTGTTCTGTTGCCCAGACTGGAGTGCAGTGGTGTGATCTTGGCTCACTGCAAACTCTGCCTCCCAGGTGAAGCGATTCTCCTGCCTCAGCCTCCTCAGTAGCTGGGACTACAGGCGCCTGCCACCATGCCCGGCTAATTTTTGTATTTTTAGTAGAGATGGGGTTTCACCATGTTGGCCAGGATGGTCTTGAACTCCTGACCTGGTGTTCCACCCGCCTCGGCCTTCCAAAGTGCTGGGATTACAGGTGTGAGCCACCGCGCCTGGCCACTTATTTATTTTTTATTTATTTATTTTTAAGACAGAGTCTTATTATGTCGCCCAGGCTGGAGTGCAGTGGCACGATCTTGGCTCATTGCAACCTCTGCTTCCTGGGCTCAAGTGATCCTGCTGCCTCAGCCTCCTGCGTAGCTGGTATTACAGGCACATGGCATCATGCCCGGCTAATTTTTTTGTATTTTTTGTAGAGATAGGGTTCTGCCATGTTACCCAGGCTGGTCTTGAACAACTGGACTCAAGTGATCTGCCTGCCTCGGCCTCCCAAAGTGCTGGGATTACAAACGTGAGCCACAGTGCCTGGCCAAGCTAATGTTTCTAAGTTCACCTGTCTTTTTGCTCTACCCCATGCTACCAGGAACTATTAATAACAAGGCCTGTGACAATTTGGCTGCTAAAGCACAGAATCTCCAAACCCGTGCCATGCAAGGTGCCAAATTAAAGTGGATACAAATAATTTCATTCTTCACAAATGAATCTAGAGTAGACTATAAACTGAGGCTGGCAATAAAGGGTTTAAGAATCTTTCATTGAGATTGTTACTTCAATGTTCAAGTTCTTAGTGGGCTGAGAAAAATAAAGCAATTGTTTTTTGAGAAAGTGTCTTGCTCTGTGGCCGGGTGCGGTGGCTCATGCCTATAATCTCAGTACTTTGGGAGGCCAAGGCAGGTGGATCACTTGACATCAAGAGTCTGAGACCAGCCTGGCCAACATGGTGAAACTCTGTCTTTACCAAAAATATAAAAAATTAGCTGGATGTGGTGGCATGTGCCTGTAATCCCCTACTTGGGAAGCTGAGGCAGAAGAATTGCCTGAAACCAGGAGGCAGAGTTTGCAGTGAGCTGAGATTACACCACTGCACTCCAGCCTGGGCGATGGTGCGAGACTCTATCTCAAAAAAAAAAAACAAAACAAAAAAAGAAAGTGTCTTGCTCTGTTGCCCAGGCCTGAGTGCAGTGACAGGATCTTGGGTTACTGCAACCTGAACCTGCCAGGCTCAAGCAATCCTTCCATGGGACTATCAGCACATGCCACGATGCCTGGTTAATTTTATTTTTTTGTACAGATGCAGGTCTCACTATGTTCTTCAGGTTGGTCTCAAACTCCTGAACTCAACTGATCCTCCTGCTTTGGCCTCCTAAAGTGCTGGGATTAGAGGCGTGAGCTACTGCACCTGGCCAAATGAAGCAATTTTTAAAAATCAGAAATGAAGGCCGGGCACAGTGGGTCACACCTCTAATCCCAGCACTTTGGGAGGCTGAGGCAGGTGGATCACAAGTTCAGGAGATTGAGACCATCCTGGCTAACACGGTGAAACCCCATCTCTACTAAAAATACAAAAAATTAGCTGGGGGTGGTGGCAGGCACCTGTGGTCCCAGCTACTCAGGAGGCTGAGGCAGGAGAATGGCGTGAACTTGGGAGGCAGAGCTTGCAGTGAGGCGAGATTGCACCACTGCACTCCATCCTGGGTGACAGAGCGAGACTCTGTCTCAAAAAAATAATAATAATAAAATAAAATAAAATAAATAAAAATCAGACATGAGGTAGGTCCTCAAAAAGTGTTGTTGAATTAATTTGCTTTTCATCTCCTTTTATTCATTTTTCTTTATTTTTCTCCACCTCCTATTTTAATTTTTTTTTAGAAACAGGGCCTCACTCTGTCATGCAGGTTGGAGAGCAGTGGCACAATCACAGCTTACTGCAACCTTGATCTCCTGGGCTCAAGAAATCCTCTTGCCTCAGCCTCCCGAGTAGCTGGGATACCACCATACTGGCTAATTCTTTTTCTTTTTCTTTTCTTTTTAAAATTTTTTTAATTTAAATTTAAATTTTATTTTACGTATTTTTTTTTTGAGGCAGAGCCTCGCTCTGTTGCCCAGGCTGGAGTGCAGTGGCACAACCTCAACTCACTGCAACCTCCGCCTCCTGGGTTCAAGTGATTCTCCTGCCTCAGCCTTCTGAGTAGCTGTGATTACAGGCGCATGCCACCATGCCCAGCTAATTTTTGTATTTTTAGTAGAGACAGGGTTTCACCATGTTGGTCAGGCTGGTCTTGAACTCCTGACCTCAAGTGATCCACCCGCCTCGGTCTCCGAAAGTGCTGGGATTACAGGCGTGAGCCACCGCACCTGGCCTCTTTTTCTTTTTTTAGAGATGGGGTCTTGCTATATTGCCCAAGCTAGTCTTGAACTCCTGGCCTCAAGGGATCTTCCCACCTTGGACTTCCAAAGTGCTGGGATTACAGGCTGAGCCACGGCGCCTGGCCCTGATCCCCTTTTCTAATATATGGCTTTTTAATTTGAAAAACTGATTTCCTTATACACGGTGAAACAGCATTCCTATAGCTCCCTGGACTATGCTAGTTCCCTCACCCAGTGTCTCCACTTCTAAAGTCCTCAGTTACTGTGAAACTCATTTATCTTTCTGCAACATTAATTTTGAGAAAGTTGAAGCGAGCGAAACTTCCTGGAATCTGAAAAGAAGACCCATTGTCCCCGTACCAGGCTCACAATCAGCCAAAGGGGGAAGCAGATTTTCCTGTCTGTACAAAAGAAGGTAATTAGAATTTTGCTTGTAATGAATTGTCTATAATCTCCTCTTCAAAGCTGTTTTAGAGAATGCTCCTGTAGGCCAGGGTCTTAGAAAGTTTCTTTTGAACGCCTTGACCATATTCAGGGCTCCTGGGCCCCTCAGCATGAGAGAAGTATTGCTAAAACGGCTTCTGACCAGCAGTAACTAAATACCAGAGGAAGCCCCACCTCCAAAGCCTTACGGCTTGTCTGCAGACAGCCATGAAATCTTAGTTTGGTGGAAATGACCTCAGATCTCTTCACTGTTAACTGTGCTTTGTGCCATAGAATAGAGTGATTCAGTTGTTCAATTACTATGAAAAGTCACTTGCTGGCCAGGCGCGGTGCCTCATGCCTGTAATCCCAGCACTTTGGTAGGCCGAGGAGGGTAGATCACCTGAGGTCAGGAGTTCAAGACCAGCCTGGTCAACATGGTGAAACGCCATCTCTACTAAAAATACAAAAATTAGCCGGGCATGGCAGTGCATGCCTGTAGTCCCACCTACTCAGGAGACTAGGCAGAATTGCTTGAACCCGGGAGGCGAAGATTGCAGTGAGCCGAGATCGCTCCACTGCCCTCCAGAGACAGAGTGAGACTCTGTCTCAAAAAAAAAAAAAAAAGTAACTTGGTTCTTATTATGTGTCAAGTGCTATAGATGCCAAAATGAGGAGAGGACATGCTGTTGTCAATTTTAGCCTAGCACTTAAATAGCAGATCTAGTATCGGTGCTGGTCAGTCCAGGTCAGCACAGAAGGCAGTCTGAGCTGAAAGCAGATGGAGGAGGCAAAGCTGCTCAGGAAATGGTATTGAAATCCCAAAGCAGTCCCTGTGGGTGGTAGGGAGGAGACATTCTAGGAAGGGGGAACATCATGAGCACAAACTCAGAGGTGTGATAGAACATAGCACTGGAATGGAATGGCAATCAATCCAATCAAGGAAAGAGGAGCGACAGGTACCAAAGGTGGGTTGATGTCAGATTACAAAGTCCGTCTGTAATTAGACTAATGAATTCATGCCCCTGAAGAATGTTCCGCAGAGAAGTGACATGATTTATTTTGTTTTTTTTTTTGAGACAGAGGCTGGAGTGTAATGGCGCAATCTCAGCTCACTGCAACTTCTGCCTCTCAGGTTCGAGTGATTCTTGTGCCTCAGCCTCCCAAATAGCTGGGATCCAGGCATGCACCGACATGCCCAGCTAATTTTTTGTATTTTCAGTAGAGATGGGGTTTCGCCATGTTGGCTAGGCTGGATTAATTTGCATTTTGGAAAGGCAACTCTGGTTTCAGTGTACAAGAGATTTGAACAGGAGATTAACTAGGAAGCTATAGTAATAGTTATGAAAGGTGATGACGGCCTGAAATTAGGTCAGTGTCTATGAGAACAAAGGGGATGGATTTCAGAAACGTTTCTAAATCATAAATGACTGAACCAGAAGAACTGAAGCTGATGTCAGATTTCTCGCTTGAGTGATGAGGAACAAGGCAGGAAGAGCAGCAATGAGGATAGAGGTGGAAGGGCAGCTCAGGAATTTCCGTGGAGTTTTCCCATCTTGAGACTTCGGTGTTGGAAGACAGAATGGCTGTGACATAATGTGGACTTTTTACTTCCATCTCTAGGAAAGCGTTCTTTGGAACACCTTTGCTGAGTCTCTCTCTTTTCCGCTCAAGGGTAAGGCTTACTTGGTAGTGGGACCAGATTTCACAGTGTCAACATGCTTTCTAAGGAAAATCCCAGAAGGTGGCATTCGTCCAGATAACCTTGTTGGCTGCATACATATTTGAAGCTTATGTGCAGAAATGGAGTTCTTCCAGAAAGAGAGAATGGCATTTGTGGAGGGTGAATCAATTAATTCAGCTACTGCTTTTTCCAAACTCAGTTTCTCACCGTAAACAGACAGAACAGCATGAGCAAAGTATCTGATGTTTTAAGGTAAAAAGAGGGAGGAAAGGTGGCTAACTTATCCACCAGGCATACTAAAGTATATTTGGTTCTTTACTTTTAAGCAACCCACATATTCAACATTGATATCCCTATTGTTTTTTATTTTCATAATATGTATTTATAGCACTTCTTCAGAATCAGATGAAGAATCATGATATACAGTTTTGTTTTGTTTTCTAAGGCGGAGTCTCACTCTGTCGCCCAGGCTGGAGTGAAGTGGCGTGATCTCGGCTCACTGCAACCTCCGCCTCCTGGGTTCACGCCATTCTCCTGCCTCAGCCTCCTGAGTAGTTGGGACTACAGGCGCCTGCCACCACGCCTGGCTAATTTTTGTATTTTTAGTGGAGACGGTGTTTCACCATGTTAGCCAGGATGGTCTCGATCTCCTGACCTTGTGATCCGCCCGCCTCAGCCTCCCAAAGTGCTGGGATTACAGGCGTGAGCCACCGTGCCCGGCTGTATATACAAACTTTTACCTTAAGTTTGTTAACTTTTTTTTTTTTTTGAGACAGAGTCTTGCTCTGTTGCCCAGGGTGGAGTGCAGTGGCATGATCTCGGCTCATGGCAACCTCTGCCTCCCGGGTTCAAGCTATTCTCCTGCCTCAGTCTCCCTAGTAGCTGGGGTTACAGGCACACGTCACCACTCCTGGCTGATTTTTGTATTTTTAGTAGAGACAGGGTCTTGCCATGTTGCCCAGGCTGGTCTCCAACTCCTGAGCTCAAGCAATCCTCCTTCCTCAGCCTCCCAAAGTGCTGGATTACAGGCATGTGCCACCGAGCCTGGCTAACTTTGTTAACTTTTTAACACAAGTAAACATACTTGCAGAAAAGAGCCCAGATAAGCATATAGCATGATGGATCTTCACAAAGGAAACACGACCATGTAAGCATCACCCGGATCAAGGAGGGCATGGTTGGCACACCAGGGGCAGCCCTAATTCATGCTCCCTGCAAGCCACCACCCCTCCCTAAGTAGCAGCCTACTAATGGAATCAATTGGCTTTGTCATTGAACTTTATATATATTAATCAGTAGAATCACACAAGAACTGGCTTCTTTCAATCAACATCTATGAGAGTCACCCATGTTGTTGTAGCCAGTTTGTCATTGCTGGGTCGTACTGCATTCTAGTGTGTGAAAACACCACATTTATCTGTTCTACTGCTGATGAACATTTGGTTTGTTTCTAGTTTTTATCTATTATGAATTATGCTGCTATTTTGGTGAACATATGTATGCATATTCATTTATATGTGTGTAGGAGTGGAACGTTGAGCTATTCACATGTCTCTCTTTTTTTTTTTTTTGAGACGGAGTCTTGCTCTGTTGCCCAGGCTGGAGTGCAGTGGCACCATCTCGGCTCACTGCAACTTCCGCCTCCCAGGTTCAAGCGATTCTCCTGCCTCAGCCTCCCGAGTAGCTGGGATTACAGATGCGCAACACCACACCCGGCTAATTTTTGTATTTTTAGTAGAGACGAGGTTTCACCATGTTGGTCAGGCTGGTCTCAAACTCCTGACCTTGTGATCCGCCCACATCAGTCTCCCAAAGTGCTGGGATTTCAGGTGTGAGCCACCGCACCTGGCCAGCCACCGCGCCCAGGCGACATGTCTCTTTATCGTTTTTATTTTTTGGGTCTTGCTTTGTCACCCAGGCTGGAGTGCAGTGGCACAAACATGGCTCACTGCAGCCTCAACCTTCTGTGCTCAAGTGATCCTCCCACCTCAGTCTCCCAAGTAGCTGGGACTACAGGCAGTCACAACCACACCCAGCTAATTTTTGCATTTTTTGTAGAAATGGGGTTTTTCACCATGTTGCCCAGGCTAGTCTGGAATTCCTGAGCTCACGTGATCCACCTGCCTTGGCTCCCAAAGTGTTGGGATTACAGGCATGAGCCACTGCACCCAGCTCTTTATCATTTTTCATATGACAAAGTCAAACTTCTTTTTATTTTTGAGACAGAGTTTTGCTCTTGTTGCCCAGGCTGGAGTGCAATGGCATGATCTCAGCTCACAGCAACCTCTGCCTCCCGGGTTCAAGCAATCCTCCTGCCTCAGCCTCCTGAGTAGCTGGGATTACAGGCACACACCACCATGCCTGGCTAATTTTTGTATTTGTAGTAGGGATGGGGATTCACCATGTTGACCAGGCTAGTCTCAAACTCCTGACCTCAGGTGATTTGCCTGCCTCGGACTCCCAAAGCGTTGGGATTACAGGCATGAGCCACTGTGTCTAGCTCATATGACAAAGTCAAACTTCTATTACCTGGTGAGCAAACATTAAAAATTCTCACCTGGAGGAGCTGTGCCCCAGCAGTCTAATTTGGACAAACATGTTGTTGAAGAACAGCTCATTCACTTCACTTTATTCAATGCTTCCTGCGTGCCTGAATCTGGGCTGGGTGCTACAGAGATACTGACTGACAGAATCCTTGCCCTTGGCCAGGCACAGGGGCTCACGCCTGTAATCCCAGCACTTTGAGAGGCTGAGGTGGGCAGATCACTTAAGTCCAGGAGTTCAAGATCTGCCTGGTCAACATGGTGAAACCTCGTCTCTACTAAAAATACAAAAATTAGCCGGGTGTGGTGGCACGCGGCTGCAATCCTAGCTACTCGGGAGGCTGAGGCAGGAGAATCCCTTGAACCTGGGAGGCAGAGGTTGCAGTGTGCCGAGATCATGCCACTACACTCCAGCCTGGGCAACAGAGCGAGACTCCGTCACAAAAAAAAAAAAAAAAAAAGAAAGAAAAACAAATGCTGATAATAGTGATAAGCGTAAGTCTCATAATCCAAAGCAAAAGCGATAAGACTAGAGTCTGAATCATGAGCAATACCATCTCACCCAAATCTATTTGGCTTCTCAGCTTTGGAAGTGAGTAGTGCAATTTCAAATAGTGAGGGATTTGTCCAAAAAATGTATCCAAATCTATTCAGTTCCTGAGTTCAAACAGTGAGATCTAGAATAGTGACAGATAAAAAGTATAGAGTACTATACTTTTACCTAAATTATATCTACTTATACTTTTTAGGGTAATAAGGCATTTTACAACATTTTTAGCTTTTGGAAATAAGATCTTCCCGTAAATACTACTTGGACATGTTTTCAGCAATGATCTACATACAAACGTGAGAGGCCACCTGCTTCTTCCCACTGACACCAGCCCCTCCCTTACCCAGGCCTTTTTTCTCTGCTCAGATCATTTACCTCCTTCCTTCACATTCTTGGCCTTCAGGATTCCGCTGACACATCGCATTCTTGGGAGAACCTTCCAATTCCAATTATGGACTAGCTGCTCCTACCCCGTGCTCTTTGCTTGGTGACTATTCTTATCCCTTTTCAGCCCTTCTCACACTGTTTCGTGACTGTCTCTTTACCTGTATTAAGTTGGATGTTAATTTGGCTCCTTTCACACAGACCAAAATATAAAATGGCTTAAGCAACATAAAGATCACATACACAAGTGAGGCAAATTGACCATCTGAGGGGTGAGAAAACTCTGCCGCACCTGGTTTCTTGTGTTTTATTATCTTGTCATTCCCTAGGATGTTGTCTCCATTTACAAGGCCAAAACAGGTTAATCATCAGCTCATCACCCACTAGTCCTGGGAAGGGCAGCATGGAGTTAAAATGACAGGTAGCACCTTCTTTTTTAAACAAGTTATGACTTTTCAAGGACATAGCCAGGGTCTTTGCTTCTGGGAGAAGGTGTGTTGAGTTCAATGTAGGCTGCCCTGAGTTAATGATGGGTTAATGCAACCCAAGTCACTTCCTTATAAGGATGTAACCAGAAGCTGTTCCCATCGCTTCTGTTTATATTATACTAGCCAGATGTTTGTTAGTCACTTTCCTGGCAGCAAGAGCCCTTCTTACTAAAAGGTAGAAGAAAAGAATGGACATTATGGGGCGATAAGCTCTCTGCCACACACACCACACTGGGCATTAAGTTCTGAGTTTGTTCACCATTATGTCAGTAATGCTCAGTACAAAGTGTTTAATGAAATGGCTAAATCTTTGACAGTGCTAGAACAGAGGATATAATTCCCGGAGTTTCTGAACAGAGGACTGGATCTTTTTCACAAGAGAAAGAAAAGTTAGACCGCCATAGACCAGAATTCAGACTGTTCCATGACTCCCCTTGAACAGGCTCTGAACCTTGTTCTTTTTGATGAAATGGGGATAACGCTATTTGATCCCTAGTATGAGTTGGGAGCGTTAAGATAACATTTGGCAGTGTGTAGTACACAGATCATGCTGAAAAGTATGATCTTCCCTTCCATTTGCAGAAGTGCTGGCAACATCCACTGTCATACTAGCTGTTGCAGTATCTGCCTGCTGTTCAACCTGTACCATACCTGACTGGCAAAGCCAACAAACACATGCAGCCAGTGTGCTCTCTCATGCGTTCTACATTTTATGTCGAGGTTAAGCTAAACTACCAGCAAGTTGGATACTTAGACCTAACATTTAATAGTCAAGAAGATTTTTGCTTTTTCTCGTAACCCACACCTATGATATGCCTGACTGTGTTTCTCAGGATTGGGTGGATGTCAAGCAGAGTTGAATCTGCTCCTCAAATGTAAGATCTTCTGGTGCATATTCCAATTTTCCCTTCATTCTTTTTTTTTTTTGAGACGGAGACTCACTCTGTCAACAGGCTGGAGTGCGGTGGCATGATCTCGGCTCACTGCAACCTCCGCCTCCCGGGTTCAAGCAATTCTCTTGCCTCAGCCTCCCGAGTAGCTGGGACTACAGGCGCCCGCCACCACGCCTGGCTAATTTTTGTATTTTTAGTACAGACGGGGTTTCACCATGTTGATCAGGATGGTCTTGATCTCTTGACCTCGTGATCCGCCCACCTCGGCCTCCCAAAGTGTTGGAATTACAGGCGTGAGCCACCGCACCCGGCTTCCCTTCATTCTTAATCACCTACCTTTAGTATGTGATCCTGATTTGCCTTTTTTTTTTCTTTTTTGGTGCTCCCTCTTTTGGTGTCCTAAGGTACCCTCTTCTTCATGCCCTTTCACTGGCCATGGTCATACTCTGCTGAGATGTCTGAATCCTTCTGCGAACTCCTCAAAAAAACGACTGTGTTGGCTAGGCACAGTGGCTCACACCTGTAATCCCAGCACTTTGGGAGGCCAAGGCGGGCGGATAACAAGGTCAGGAGATCGAGACCATCCTAGCTAACACGGTGAAACCCCATCTCTACTAAAAATACAAAAAATTAGCCGGGCGTGGTGGCAGGCACCTGTAGTCCCAGCTACTCGGGAGGCTGAGGCAGGAGAATGGCGGGAACCCGGGAGGTGGAGCTTGCAGTGAGCCGAGATCGCACCACTGCACTCCAGCCTGGGCAACACAGCAAGACTCCATCTCAAAAAAACAAAACAAAACAAAAGACTGTTTTATTGACCTTTGTAACCCTGATTTGCTTTTAGTAACATTTTTTCACCACATTCTTTTTGTAAATTTTTTTTTTTTTTTTGAGACAGAGTCTCACTCTGTTGCCCAGGCTGGAGTGTAGTGGTGTGATCTTGGCTCACTGCAACCTCCGCCTCCGGGTTCATGCGACTCTCCTGCCTCAGCTTCCCGAGTGGCTGGGATTACAGGTGCCTGCCACCACGCCTGGCTAATTTTCATATTTTTAGTAGAGACAGGGTTTCACCATGTTGGCCAGGTTGGTCAAGAACTCCCGACCTCAGGCGATCTGCCCGCCTTGGCCTAGTGCTGGGATTACAGGAAACCACTGTGCCTGGCCTTGTAACACTTTTTTTTTTTGTAGCAGTGGGGGTCTCACTGTGTTGCCCAGGCTGGTCTCGAACTCCTGAACTCAAGTGATCCTCCCACTTAGGCCTCCCAAAAACGCTAGGATTACAGGCATGTGCCACTGTGACTGGCCCACATTCTTAAAAGGAGCCTAAAAATTTTTGTAGAATGAGGTGAAGTAAAAATTTAAGAAGAAAGAAAAGTAGGTAACCAGACCCATCTATATATAACTTCAGGATATATTGTGAGCAACACTGTAAATGATGAGTTGAGATTAAACACAACAAAAATCAAGTCCTTCACAAAGTATTGCCTAGGGACTCATCAAACATATACAGAGGCCAAAGGAGAGTCAAATCTGGGACAGTTTGAATATCATAATGATAATGGACAATATATTAAAAAATAGTAATACTTGAGTTTGATGAGGAATGGACTTTATAGAGTTTCAAAGTAACTTCCCATAAAATATACATACATTACAAAGTGAAAAAAAAGAGTAAAGAGTAACTTTGTAGTGTGAGAAACCTGGAAGAACTACCTTAAGTGATCACAGTGAACATCATGAGTAACAGGACAAACTGAAATTGCATGCCACATGACAAGTGCACAGTGTCACTTTGTAATCTGCCAAAGATGCATAACTTGAGTCTAATCACAAGGAAAACATCAGACACATCCTCATCGAAGGCACTTTACAAAGTAACTGGCCTGAAACCTTCACAAGTGTCAAAAGTCAAACCTGAAGAACTGTTCCACACTTAAAAGAGATTAAAGAATGTAGCCACTAACGGCAGTGGCCTTCTTTTAAAGCAGTGGTCCCCAACCTTTTTGGCTCAAGCACTGGTTTCGTGGAATATAATTTTTCCACAGACAGGGTCAGGGGAGGTGGTTTCAGGAAGAAACTGTTCCACCTCAGATCATCAGGCATAAGATTCTCATAAGGAGCGTACAACCTAGGTCCCTCAGGTGCACAGTTCACAATAGGGTTCACATTTCTATGAAAGTCTAATGCTGCCACTGATCTAACAGGAGGTGGAGCTAAGGCAGTAAGGCTCGCTCGCCCACCACTAACCTCCCACTGTGCGTCCTGGTTCCTAACAGGAGACAGATAGGTACCTGTCTCCAACCTGGGGGTTAGGGACCTGTTTTAAAGGACATTATCAGGACAACTAGAGGAACTTGAATGGAGGAGGATTAGATGGCAGTGATGTATCAGTGTATTAATTCCCTGACTTTGATGGCGGGTTATGTAGGAGAATATCTTCAAGTGTAGGAAATAAACATGACAGTATTTGGGAGTGATAGGGCATCAGGCTGGCACTTATTCCTAGATGGTTGTGGAAGGTGGGGGAGGAGTTCTCTGTAACTTTTCTGTATAGTCAAAATAGTTCAAAGTAAAAGTTTTATTTGAAAAATGTAACAGTCATTTTATTTCAGCAGTTTAAAAATTTTCCTTTTTCTTAAAGAGGAAGAAGGCATTTTCACACAAGGCTGGCCAGATGGGAAGAATCTTCAGCTTCAGCTTGGCCTCATTCATTTGAAAATAAAATATTTACATGAGGCCGCACCTGTGTCCAGCTGAAAGCGGGTCCTTCAGAGCGTGTGGGGGATTCTCTGCCGGCTTGATGGGCTAGCTCCTCTAAGCCGGCTGCTGGAGATGTCACCGGCTGAGGGACTCCTGCAAACGTTCATACATGATTTGATCCTGAAAGGAGGGAGAGCACAGAATACAGAGCCCGTCACTGCTTGTTTTGGGCTGAATGGTGCCCCCCAAAATTCACATGCTGCAGTCCTCACGCGCAGGACCTCAGAATGTGATTGTAACTGGAGAAGAGGGTCTTCATAGAGGAGACTGGATTAAAATGAAGTCATAAAGGTGGACTCTTATCCAATATGACTGCTGTCCTTACAAAAAGAGGGGATTACGGCACAGGAGGGAAGAGCATGTGCGCAGAGGGAAGAGCACGTGTAGGTGCTGGGAGAAGACAGCCATCAGTGAGGACAAAGCCTCCAGAAGAACCAACCCTACCCAACACTCTCCAGAACTGTGAGAAAATAAATTTTCCACTTTTTAAGCTACCCAGTCTGTGGTATTTTGTCATAGTAGCTCTTGCTGACTAACTTGCTGTTAAAGAGAGGTGATATTTCACTTCCCTGCATCTCTAAATCCTAATCTAAATCCTATACATGCTGCTTTCCACAGGGGACTCCGTGACTTTCACAACTGTTGACTCAAGTTTTCCTAAAATATCAGGTCAAGAGTCTTATGTCTATCTAATTAGTAAAGAAAGCACAATTCTAAACTACACTGAATCCAGATGGAAAGGAGGCAAAAGCAGAAGCTTCTTTTTTTTTTTTTTTTTTTGAGACGGAGTCTCAACTCTGTCGCCCAGGCTGGAATGCAGTGGCGCAATCTCGGCTCACTGCAATCTCTACCTCCCAGGTTCAAGGGATTCCCCTGCCTCGGCCTCCTGAGTAGCTGGGACTACAGGTGTGTACCACTACGCCCGGCAAATTTTTTGTATTTTAGTAGAGATGGGGTTTCACCATGTTGGCCAGGATGGTCTCAAACTCCTGACCTCGTGATCCACTCGCCTTGGCCTCCCAAAGTGCTGGGATTACAGGCGTGAGCCACCATGCCAGGCCGGGAAAGTAGAAGCTTCTTACACTATATTAACGTTCATAAGAAATTGCCAGAACGGCCGGGCGCGGTGGCTCACACCTGTAATCCCAGCACTTTGGGAGGCTGAGATGGGCAGATCATGAGGTCAGGGGATCGAGACCCTCCTGGCTAACATGGTGAAACCCCGTCTCTACTAAAAATACAAAATTATTAGCTGGGCGTGGTGGCAGGTGCCTGTAGTCCCAGCTACTCGGGAGGCTGAGGCAGGAGAATGGCGTGAACCTGGGAGGCGGAGCTTGCAGTGAGCCGAGATCGTGCCACTGCACCCCAGCCTGGGCGACAGAGGGAGACTCCATCTCAAAAAAAAAAAAAAAAAAAAAAGAAATTGCCAGAATGTTTTCCAGTGTGCTTGTATCTACATTTTCAGCAACAATGTATAAGAGTTCCAGGCCAGGCGTAGTGGCTCAGGCCTGTAACCCGGCACTTTGGGAGGCTGAGGCAGGCGAATCACCTGAGGTTGGGACTTGGAGACCAGCCTGACCAACATGGAGAAACCCTGTCTCTACTAAAAATACAAAAAATTAGCCAGGCGTGGTGCCCGTAATCCCAGCTACTCGGGAGGCTGAGGCAGGAGAATAGCTTGAACCCAGAAGGCGGAGGTTGTGGTGAGCTGCGATTGTGCCGTTGCATTCCAGCCTGGGCAACAAGAGCAAAACTCTGTCTCAAAAAAAAAAAAGAGTTCCAGCTGTTTCACATCCTTGCCACGATTTAGTGTTGCCAATCTTTTAAATTTTAGTCATTGTGTTAGGTGTGTAGTAGAATCTCACTGTGGTCAAATTAAAAAAAAAAAATTTTTTTTTTTTTTGAGACGGAGTCTTGATCTGTCACCCAGGCTGGAGTGCAGTGGTGCATCTTGGCTCACTGCAACCTCCGCCTCCCGGGTTCAAGCGATTCTTCTGCCTCAGCCTCCTGAGTAGCTGGGACTACAGGCATGCGCCACCACACCCAGCTAATTTTTGTATTTTTAGTAGAGATGGGATTTCACTATATTGGCCAGGCTGGTCGTGAACTCCTGACTTCGTGATCTGCCCACCTCAGCCTCCCAGAGTGCTGGGATTATAGGCGTGAGCCACTGCATCTGGCAAATTAACATTTTAAATGTTGGGTGGCAATTCCACTCCTGCGTATTTATCCCAAAGAAATACTTGAAGTGTGTTTTTTCTTCTGTGTTTATTTGTTTGCTTTTGAGATAAGGTTTCATTCTGTAACCGAGGCTGAAGTACAATGGTGTGATCATGGATCAATGTAGCCTCAACCTCCTGGGCTCAAGTAATCCTTCTGCCTCGGTCTCCTAAGTAGCTGGGACTACAGGTGCATGACACCATGCCTGGCTAAGTTTTAATTTTTTTGTAGAGACAGGGTCTCACCATGTTGCCCAGACTGATCTTGAACTCCTGGGCTCAAGCCATTCTCCCACCTCCGCCTCCTGAGTAGCTGAGATATCAGGCATAAGTCACTGTGCCCAGCTCCGGAGTGATTTTTTTTTTTAACCCTTCTCCCACCTATGGTGAAGATGTTTTTATTTCCCTGAAATGTATGGGTAAGTCCCTATGGCTTAGTTTGGGTACAGTCTAGCTCCAAGAAATACAAAGCCATTTGTCAAAAAGGGTAGAGTAGGTCAAATAATACTTGAATTAGATGATTAAAAATTCTGAGATTGTGGGCTGGGTGCAGTGGCTCACGCCTGTAATCCCAGCACTTTGGGAGGCCAAGGTGGGTGGATCACGAGGTCAAGAGTTTGAGACCAGCCTTGCCAATACGGTGAAACCCCGTCTCTACTAAAAATACAAAAAATTGGCCAGGCGCGGTGGTGTGCGCCTGTAGTCCCAGCTACTCAGGAGGCTGAGGCAGAAGAATCGCTTGAACCCGGGAGGCGGAGGTTGCAGTGAGCTGAGATCATGCCAGTACACTCCAGACTGGGTGACAGAGCGAGACTCTGTCTCAAAAAAAGAAAAAAGAAAAAAAAAATCTGAGATTGTGGAGGCAGAGGAGGTCATTCTCTTTCTGAATAAAGTTGTTAGAGAATCTAGCTAGGAAAACTGTGTTCCAGTCCCTAAGAAACACATAAAATTAAAATCTCTCAAGAACATTCTCACAAATGCAATTATTTTGCTGGTTTTCAGATCAAAATGAACCATATAATTTCTTTTTAGGAAGTAGAAGTAGTATACAAAACAATCTGTAAAAGAGTTTAATTCCCGCTCCCCCTTCCCCTCCCCCTCCCCCTCTCCCCTTTCTTCGGTCTCCCTCTCCTTTTTTCGGTCTCCCTCTGTTGCCGAAGCTGGACTGTACTGCCGTGATCTCGGCTCGCTGCAACCTCCCTGCCTCGGGCTCCTGTGACTCTCCTGCCTCGGCCTGCCGAGTGCCTGGGATTGCAGGCGCGTGCCGCCACGCCTGAATGGTTTTTGTATTTTTGGTGGAGACGGGGTTTCGCCGTGTTGACCGGGCTGGTCTCCAGCTCCTGGCCTCGAGTGATCTGCCTGCCTCGGCCTCCCGAGGTGCTGGGATTGCAGACGGAGTCTCGCTAACTCAATGCTCAATGGTGCTCAGGCTGGAGTGCAGTGGTGTGATCTCGGCTCGCTGCAACCTCCACCTACCAGCCTCCTGCCTTGGCCTCTTAAAGTGCTGAGATTACAGCCTCTGCCCCGCCGCCACCCCGTCTAGGAGGTGAGGAGCATCTCTGCCTGGCCGCCCATCGTCTGGGATGTGAGGAGCCCCTCTGCCCGGCCACCCTATCTGGGAAGTGAGGAGCGCCTCTGCCCGGCTGCCCATCGTCTGGGATGTGAGGAGCGCCTCTGCCCGGCTGCCACCCCGTCTGGGAGGAAGTGAGGAGCACCTCTGCCCGGCTGCCCTGTCTGGGAGATGAGGAGCACCTCTGCCCGGCCGCCCTGTCTGGGAGGTGAGGAGCGCCTCTGCCTGGCCGCCACCCCGTCTGGGAGGAAGTGAGGAGCGCCTATGCCCGGCTGCCCCGTCTGGGAAGTGAGGAGTGCCTCTGCCCGGCCGCCACCCCATATGGGAAGTGAGGAGCGCCTCTGCCCGGCCGCCACCCCATATGGGAAGTGAGGAGCGCCTCTGCCTGGCCGCCACCCTGTCTGGGAGGAAGTGAGGAGCGCCTCTGCCCGGCCGCCACCCCGTATGGGAAGTGAGGAGCGCCTCTGCCCGGCCGCCCCGTCTGGGAGGTGAGGAGTGCCTCTGCCCGGCTGCCACCCCGTCTGGGAGGAAGTGAGGAGCACCTATGCCCGGCTGCCCCGTCTGGGAGATGAGGAGCACCTCTGCCTGGCCGCCCCGTCTGGGAGGTGAGGAGTGCCTCTGCCTGGCCGCCACCCCGTCTGGGAGGAAGTGAGGAGCGCCTCTGCCCGGCTGCCCCATCTGGGAAGTGAGGAGCGCCTCTGCCCGGCCGCCACCCCATATGGGAAGTGAGGAGCGCCTCTGCCTGGCCACTCCGTCTGGGAGGTGAGGAGTGCCTCTGCCCGGCCGCCCCGTCTGGGAGGTGAGGAGTGCCTCTGCCCGGCTGTCACCCCATCTGGGAGGAAGTGAGGAGCACCTCTGCCCGGCCGCCCCGTCTGGGAGGTGAGGAGTGCCTCTGCCCAGCTGTCACCCCATCTGGGAGGAAGTGAGGAGCACCTCTGCCCGGCTTCCCCGTCTGGGAGATGAGGAGCACTTCTGCCCGGCCGCCCCGTCTGGGAGGTGAGGAGTGCCTCTGCCTGGCCGCCACCCCGTCTGGGAGGAAGTGAGGAGCGCCTCTGCCCGGCTGCCCCATCTGGGAAGTGAGGAGCGCCTCTGCCCGCCCGCCACCCTGTCTGGGAAGTGAGGAGCGCCTCTGCCCAGCCGCCACCCTGTATGGGAAGTGAGGAGTGCCTCTGCCTGGCCACTCCGTCTGGGAAGGGAGGAGCGCCTCTGCCCGGCCGCCCCGTCTGGGAGGTGAGGAGCGCCTCTGCCCGGCCGCCACCCCGTCTGGTAGGAAGTGAGGAGCGCCTCTGCCTGGCTGCCCCATCTGGGAAGTGAGGAGCGCCTCTGCCCAGCCGCCACACCGTCTGGGAAGTGAGGAGCACCTCTGCCTGGCCACCCCGTCTAGGAGGTGAGGAGCGCCTCTGCCCGGCTGCCCAGTCTGGGAAGTGAGGAGCGCCTCTGCCCGGCCGCCCTGTCTGGGAGTTGAGGAGCGCCTCTGCCTGGCCGCCACCCTGTCTGGGAGGAAGTGAGGAGCGTCTCTGCCCGGCCGCCCCGTCTGGGAAGTGAGGAGCGCTTCTGCCCGGCCGCCCGGTCTGGGAAGTGAGGAGCGCCTCTGCCCGGCCGCCCTGTCTGGGAGGTGAGGCGCGCCTCTGCCCGGCCGCCCTGTCTGGGAGGTGAGGAGCGCCTCTGCCCTGCCGCCCCGTCTGGGAGATGTACCCAACAGCTCCGAAGAGACAGCGACCATCGGGAGTGGGCCATGAGGACGATGGCGGTTTTGTTGAAGAGAAGGGGGGGAAGTGTGGGGAAAGGAAGGAGAGATCAGATTGTTGCTGTGTCTGTGTAGAAAGAGGTGGGCATAGGAGACTCCATTTTGTTCTGACTAGGAGAAGTTCTTCTACCTTGGGATGCTGTTGATCTATGGCCTTGCCCCCAGCCCCGTGCTCTCTGAAACATGTGCTGTGTCAACTCAGCGTTAAATGGATTAAGGGCGGTGCAAGATGTGCCTTGTTAAACAGATGCTTGAAGGCAGCATGCTCTTTAAGAGTCATCACCACTCCCTAATCTCAAGTACCCAGGGACACAAACACTGCAGAAGGCCGCAGGGACCTCTGCCTAGGAAAACCAGAGACCTTTGTTCATGTGTTTATCTCCTGACCTTCTCTCCACTATTATCCTATGACCCTGCCATATCTCCCTCTCTGAGAAACACCCAAGAATGATCAATAAATACTTCATAAATTAAAAAAAAAAAAAAAAAGAGTTTAATTCATGAGGTCATATCTACTGGTCTAAAATTCTAGTTTCCTTTCTCTATACATTTAACAGCATTGCTTACCTTTTTTGATATAGATGATCTTACTTTCTTGAAAGCTTCTTCAAAATGCTTATGACTAATCTTGAGTTCACCTATGGATCAAATGCACAAATATACACATCTCAGTATCATATGGTAACTGACTTAGAACTTAATTTCCTTTGAAAGACTTTGAAACTTTCAAGGGGTCCACTAAAGAGATCAGTGATGAGATGGGCGCTATTCTTTTTCAGAGTAGTATTCTAGCCAGATATATTCTGCTCATCAAATTTTAATCCGAAACCACCCAAAGACACCTGCCACTCATAAGTTGGTAACTTTTTGTAGGCCTCTTTGCATTGTTTAACTTAATGGTGATGTTTATGAAGAAGAACCAGAATTATTCAGATAATTCAAATAAATTTAACTGGGAATAGAAAGTAGGATTCCATAGTATTAATATTTAAGAGTACGCAACACACAATGAGATCTTATGGAGCCATAATATCATAGAATATTTTATATATAAAATATCTCAGCCCTGGTTTAGAAGGGAGTTTTGATCGGGTGTGGTGGCTCAAGCTTGTAATCCCAGCACTTTGGGAGGCCGAGGCGGGTGGATCACGAGATCAGGAGTTTGAGACCAGCCTGACCAATATGGTGAAACCCCATCTCTACTAAAAATACAAAAAAAATGTGTGGTGGCACATGCCTGCAATCCCAGCTACTCGGGAGGCTGAGGCAGAATTGCTTGAACCAGGAGGTGGAGGTTGCAGTGAGCCGAGATCGTGGCACTGCACTCCAGCCTGGGCGACAGAGCAAGACTCAGTCTCGAAAATAAATAAATAAATAAATAAAAACAGAGACAGGGAGGCCAGGCGCAGTGGCTCACACCTGTAATCCCAGCACTTTGGGAGGCCAAAGCGGGCGGATCACAAAGTCAGGAGATTGAGACCATCCTGGCTAACATGGTGAAACCCCGTCTCTACTAAAAATACAAAAAAAAAAAAGATTAGCCGGGCATGGTGGCAGGCGCTTGTAGTCCCAGCTACTTGGGAGGCTGAGGCAGGAGAATGGCGTGAACCCGAGAGGCAGAGCTTGCAGTGAGCTGAGATTGTGCCACTGCACTCTAGCCTGGGCGAGAGCGAGACTCAGTCTCAAAAAAAAAAATAAAAATAAAAATAAAAAAATAAAAATAGAGACAGGGTTTTGCTCTGTCACTCAGGCTGGAGTGCAGTGGTGCAATCATAGCTCATTGCAGCCTCGAACTCCTGGGCCTCACCCTCCCAAGTAGTTAGGACTATAGGCATGCATCACCATGCCAGTCTAATTTTTAAAATTTTTATAGAGATGGCGTCTTGGTTTGTTGCGCAGGCTGCTCTCAAACTCCTGGGCTCAAGCAATCCTCCTGCCGCAGCTTCCCAAAGTGCTGGGATTACAGATGTGAGTCACCATACCCAGCAGACAATTTTTTTCCCCCATATGCACTCAAATAGTAACATTAAAGACACTGTCAAATGTGAAGGATGGTGCAAAGCTGTTGAGATGGCCCCAAAGCATCACATAACACAATACACAGATTTTATATTTTGAAAGGAAAGTCTCAACATATGGAAAGTTATTCCAAATTTCACTTCTCTTGTGTATTTTCTAAGCTCTTCAATTTAGGCTGCATTTTAACAGGCAAGTAGATATCACCTTAGCAAAAGAATAAGTTTTTCCAGAATTGATAAGCAGCCCAGACTCATGATGAAGACAGTGAACGGATCCATTTGCCTATAGGGACAGTACTCTTTATTAGAGAGGTACTAAATAACTTTGCTATTATTATAATTGTCAGCAACAGAGGTTACCTAATATTTCAGAACAGCTTCTAACAGTCTCATTAGAAAAACGTTAGCTTTAATATCATAGATAATAGACACTAGAAAATGGTCATTTTCCAGGGCAACAGTGGTTTTAAGTATCATAATTAGAATTGAGAGATTCTGGAGAGAATTGTACCTTTTTCATTTCCACTCTTCTGTCTTGCCATTTCCTGTCTCAGGGCACAGATAGAAGCTTCTCGTACCAAAGCAGAGAGATCTGCGCCCCTACAATAAAATCATAGTTATTTACTTAGATACTGCAAAATCCCAGAAAAAAACCAGGAAAACAATTTTCATATAAGTCATATATTAAATAATCAGGAGAGAAAGTGACCAATAAAGATGAGAAATAAATTGATTATCAATCAATAGAAAAGAGCTCTTAGCTTTTATGTAAGATATTTCTAGGCCAGGTGCAGTGGCTCACGCCTATAATCCCAGCACTTTGGGAGGCCGAGGTGGGTGGATCACTTGAACAGGAGTTTGAGACTAGTCTCAGCAATATGGAGAAATGCCGCATCTACAAAACTACAAAAAAATTAGCTGGGCATGGTGGCATGCGCCTGTAGTCCCAGGCACTGGGAAGGCTTAGGTGGGAGGATCACTTGAGCCCGGGAGGTGCAGGTTGCAGTGAGCCAAGATCGCACCACTGCACTCCAGCCTGGGCGACAGAGTGAGACTCTGTCCCAATTAAAAAACAAAAACAAAAACAAAAAACTAAACTCAAGAAGAAAGGAAATTATGGAGGAAACAATACAATGCATAAAGGGCTAAAGTGCTGACTAGCATATTCATGTATTACATAATGTCTAAAGTAAGCTTATTAAAAAGTCATTTATGGGCTGGGCGCAGTGGGTCATGCCTGTAATTCCAGCACTTTGGGAGGTGGAGATGGCAGAATTGCTTGAGCCTGGGAGGCAAAGGCTATAGTGAGCCTGGGTGACAGAGTGAGACCCTGTCTCAAGAAAACCCCCCAAAAAGTCACTTATGGCTCCAAGTTCAGAAGGGAAAAATACAAACCCTGGAAAGTCTTTAATGCACCTGATTCAAGTTAAAACTGAACGAACACATCATAAGTTACTTAAAATACGACAAATACAAACAGGCCTTGACTTATTTAATTATTTCATGTAATCATATGCTGAGTCAGCACAGTTCTGAGTTCAATGAAAGACACTCACGTTGACTGGCGTTTCACTACATTACAGTTGTAACAGGATTCTTAGAGATTATTTGAGAAAGAGTTTGAATTTGGGGATAAAAACCTTACTTTTATGATTCACAAGTCTTGGAAAGAAAAGATGAAAATGAAAAATAATTTTTTTTTAAAAAAACCTCATCTCTGGACATTAAACTTATTATATAATGCTGATAATCCCCATACTATATAATTTTTTTTTTTTTTTTGAGATGGAGTCTTGCTCTATCTGTCACCTAGGCTGGAGTGCAGTGGCGCGATCTTGGCTCACTGCAACCTCTGCGTCCCGGGTTTAAGTGATTCTCCTGCCTCAGACACATACTATATAAAAGTAAAGACCCACAGAGCTTAAATTTTTAACTGAATCTGGGGTTTTGTTGGCTAAATGTTAGGGTTATAACATTATTTAATAATCACATACCTGCTGGGGTATTCATTCCTTCCCATACTATGAAATCTAACATTGGTGGAAACACCATTAACTAATACAAACAGATAGCTACAGACTGTAGTGGTGCAGTGTCTCTCAAACTGTGATTATAGTGGCCTGAAAATCCAAAATGTACACCATTCAACTTTAGCCCTAACCCCTTCACAGACTGACAGCCTACCTGGTATATCCAAAATATTTAGCCCAGGGCAAGTTCCGCCACCAAAACCACCTCTGTTACTCACCGAAAATCTTTTCAGATTTGAGCACTTAAAGCTGTATTATTATTATATGTTTTTGTAGAGACGGGGTCTTACTATGTTGCCCAGGCTGGTCTTGAACTCCTGGCCTCAAACAATCTGCCTGCCTTGGCCTCCCAAAGGGCTAGGATTACAGATGTGAGCCACTGCTCCCGCCCTTAAAGCAGTAAACTACTCAAGTAGTAGTCCCCTAAGCATAAGGTCATTTCTTTATTTTTAATTTTATTTATTTTTATTTTTTTGAGATGGAGTCTCACTCTGTTGCCCAGGCTGGAGTGCAGTGACATGATCTCAGCTCACTGCAACCTCCACCCGCTGGGTTCAAGCAATTTTCCTGTCTCGGCCTCCCTAGTAGCTGGGATTACAGGTGTGCACTACCATGCCCGGCTAATTTTTGTAGCTTTAGTAGAGACAAGGTTTCACCATGTTGGCCAGGCTGGTCTCAAATTTCTGACCTCAAGTGATCTGCCCACCTCAGCCTCCCAAAGTGCTGGGATTACAGGTGTGAGCCACTGTGCCTGGCCACATCATTTACATAAAGACTGGTATGGATTTGATTCCTAATTAGGGGGTGAGGTACATCCTATTTAAGGGGAGGCAGGGGCATTTACATCTGCCCCTCACCACCCCTGCCTGAGACTCTGATCAGTTTCTCTTCATTGAGAATCACTGCTACATTGGAAGGACATAACAGGGAAAAAAAAGGGCTGGGCATGGTGGCTCACTGTAATCCCAGCACTTTGGGAGGCTGAGGCATGAGGGACTGCTTAAGCTCAGGAGTTCATGACAAGCCTGGGCAATATGGCGAGACCCCAAAACTACAAAATTTTTTTAAAAAAATTAGCTGGGGATGGTGGCATGCACCTGTAGTCCCAGCTATCCAGGAGGCTGAGGTCAGAGGACTGCTTGAGCCCAGGAAGTCAAGGCTACAGTGAGCCATGATCATGCCACTGTACTCCAGCCTGGGTGAAAGAGGGAAACCCTGTATGGAAAAAAAAAAAAAAGAAAAAAAAGAAACAAACAAACAAAAAGCTGGAGGGGGCATTGTCTCTGTTAGCTAAACTTGAGTTTCATTTCCTCCCTCTGTGTCCCCAAATTGGGAAAGTTAACAAACAAGTTTACTTCAAAATATGAAGAAAAACTAATAACTGTAACAACCATAAACATGGAAAGATGAAGGCAGAAATGTCAGATTTCCTGATGTTACTACAGGATACGTGGAGGTGAAAAGGCGTGCGGTGAAAATGCATCCTGAGGGCTGCAAAATGTGGCACTTGTAGATTAGTCTCTTTTAAATGCTGACGCACCAGTACAATTTGTAAAGGACAGCAGTGCTGGTTAGGGTAGGTTAAGTACCAAGAGTCAACATACGAAAGGACTCCCCTGTTCCCAGGAATTCCTTCAGGGCCTCCAAATGTGCAGTCTCTTCTCAAGAAGGGAGATGCCAGACATTTTATATGCTTCATGGGATACCTCATTTAATCCTCCCAACAATCTGCTGAGGTGAGCATCATCACCCCTTATTTTATAGATGAGGAAATTGAACCCCAGAGAGTGAATTGACTTAAGATTTAAACACTTACGTATAGCAATCACAGCGAAGGTCACCAGCAATTGCTTCCAAATTTACATCTGCATCCAGTGGTGGTTTGGTACCATTCTAAGTAAGAGAGAAAAACGATTTTTCATTGGAGCTTTAAAGACCGTGCCGGGTGTGGTGGCTTATGCTTGTAATCCCAGCACTTTGGGAGGCCAAGGTGGGCAGATCATCTGAGGTCAGGAGTTCGAGACCAACCTGGGGAACATGGTGAAACCCTGTCTCTACTACAAATACAAAAATTAGCCGGGCGTTATGGTACGCACCTGTAGTCTCAGCTACTTGGGAGGCTGAGGCACGAGAATTGCTTAAGCCCTGGAGGTGGAGGTTGTAGTGAGCAGAGATCATGCCACTGAACTCCAGCCTGGGCGACAGAGTGAGACTGAGTCTCAAAATAAAGATAAAGACCATATTCATCTACATCATAGGTTCTAAATAATGGCTGTTTGACTAAATGAGTATAACTGACTTCCAGACCAGTGCTGTTAAGGTTTAGACAAATTTCAATGTTGAGAAATGAGGCTAAGAAGCAGATTCCAAACTTGAGAAAGCTAAAGGCAAACAATTTATGCTCATGAAGTTTGAGGAATTTGTGTACAGCTGCAGCAAATACTAAACACCATCAACAAGAATGAAAACCAGCACCTCGATCTTTCCAAAGGTGAAGAAACACATTTCCTTTCCAGCTTAAATATGGCAAATACTTAAGCAATGCTTAGTGTTGGTGTGAGGCTGGCTAGGATGGAAGAAATAATACTGAACCTGGCCAGGAGAGAAGGAGCAGTATCTGCTCTATAATAAAAGCACAAAGCCCTCTAAGCTCAGTATATTCTTTCTTAATCATTTATCTAACACTTAGTCTTGATTTTGGTGCCAATTCCCCTTCAGCGCATTTCAAGAGACATTAGCAATGACAAGTAGGTAACTTCGAAGTCTTAGAATTTCTCGTGAGACTGGATGTAGAGAAAAAAAACCAACCCAGAATTTTAACACTTAACCCAGTACCTTGCATGCATACATCATGTTTAATAATATTTTTAGTGACAAACTGCAGAGGCAAACAAAACAAGCTTTTTCCTCCCCCCAGGGTCTTGCTCCGTCGCCCAGGTAGGAGTGAGTGGAACAACCACAACAGACTTGACCTCCTGGGCACAAGAGATCCTTCTACCTCAGCCTCCCGAGGAGCTGGGACTACATGCCACCATGCCTGGCTAATTTTTTTTTTTTTTTTTTTTTTTTTTGAGACAGTCTCGCTCTGGAGTGCAGTGGTACGATCTCGGCTCACTGCAATCTCTGTCTCCTAGGTTCAAGCGATTCTCCTGCCTCAGCCTCCTGAGTAGCTGGGACTACAGGCACATGCCACCACGCCTGGCTAATTTTTTATATTTTTAGTAGAGATGGGGTTTGGCCAGGCTGGTCTCAAACTCCTGGCCTCAGGTGATCTGCCCGCCTCGGCCTCCCAAAGTGCTGGGATTACAGGTGTGAGCTACTGTGTCTGTTTTTTTATAGAGACAGGGTCTTGCTATGTTGCCTAGGCTTGTCTCAAACTCCTGGCCTCAAGCAATTCTCCTGCCCCAGCCTCCCAAAATTCTGGGATTACAGACATAAGCCATCGCACCCAGTCAAAACAGTTTTTAATTATTTAAAACGTATGACAGTTAGATGGTAAGTTTATGAGTATTTGTTTATTATTCTGATTCACAACTTACATATACATTGCATATGTTCTTTCCTGTGTAGCAAATATTATATTATTAAATAACTATTTTAAGAAGAAACATGGCCAGGTGTGGTAGCTCACGCCTGTAATCCCAGCACTTTCGGAGGCCGAGGAGGGCGAATCACCTGAGGTCAGGAGTTCGAGACCAGCCTAGCCAACATGGTGAAACCCCATCTCTACTAAAACAAAAATTAGCTGGGTGTGGTGGCATGTGCCTGTAATCCCAGCTACGCGGGACACTGAGGCAGGAGAATCACTGGGACCCGGGAGGTGGAGGCTGCAGTAAGCCAAGATCGCACCACTGCACTCCAGCCTGGGTGACAGTTGGAGAGTTGGAGACTTGGTCTCAAAAAAAAAAAGAAGAAACACACACAAAAGTGAATAAACACAAGCCATTAAGCTTTTCTCTTTTCTTTTTTTTCTTTGAGACAGGGTCTGGCTCTGTCATCCAGGCTGAAGTGGAATGGCGCAATCTCAGTTTACTGCAACCTCCACCTCCTGGACTCAAGCCATCCTCCCACCTCAGCCTCTTGGGTAGCTGGGACTACAGGCACCCACCACCACACCTGGCTAATTGTTGTATTTTTTGTAGAGACGGGGTTTCACGATGTTGCCCAGATTGATCTCAAACTCCTCAGCTCAAGCGATCTGCCCGCCTTGGCCTCCTAAAGTGCTGAGATTACAGGTGTGGGCCACAAAACCTGCCCGGTAAGCTTTTCTTAGTGTAAAACGTCAGCCTGGCAAAGTGCTCCAGGCACAGGGTTCGGCGACCTGGCTGAGAGGACTGGAGCTCCCGGCCTTGCGCACTAGTTACCTGTTGCTCTGCCCACACTCACATACCAGCGTCTCACTGCCTCCCAGCAGGACATGTTCAAGAACTGCATAAATTATACATCTGTTAGTTGCTATCACTAAATAAAATGGACATGTTATCTACCACAGGTTCAAGAAACAGTTAATTTCCCATTCAATCCATTTTGACCTGGGACACAAACTATGATCTTAGGCAAACAATCTTGTGCTTTTTTCTCTGAATAGTAAAACTAAAGGGTCAGAATGTAGGATTGCTAAGCATCTTTTCGTGCAAATAATTTTCAACTGAGTCAGGATAATGGTCAATCCTGGGGGCAGGTAGGAGTGGGTAGTGGCTGGAAGCAGAAGGGCAGCTTTTGTCGGTGTGGGAATGTTCTATTTTATTGTGGCAAAATATAAAAAAAACTGACCATTTCAACCATTTTTCAGTGTACAGGTCAGTGGCATTAAGTCCATCCACACTGTTGTATCACCCCTATCCAGCTCCATAACTTTTTTATCTTCCCAAAGAAAACTAACTCCCCATTCCTCCTGCCCCCGCCTCCCAACCCCTGGCAGTCACCACTGTACTTCATAATTCTATGAATTAGACTTGGAGTGTTCTCTTTCTTGATGGAGACTTTGTAACAATTCATGGAGCTGGACATTTACCACTTTTTAATTTTTTTCTTGAATCTCTAAATCTACTTTACATTTACCACTTTTCTGTAGGTGTATCATACTTCAATAAAAAGACCTAAAAAGTGGAAATAACACTGGACGAGGAATTAGAAAACTTGAGTTCTAAAGTTCAAATTTGCAACTGAATGGCCCTTATAGAAGTTTGTTAATTTTTATTATTTATTTAATTTTTTAAATAAAGTATCTTAATAGATAAGTATCTTATCTCCAGATGAGTATATATAATTTTGTGCTATATTTGAGAGGGAAGGGGGGCATCAGTGAACATATAATAGTGATTTCTTAAAATGAAGACTAGCGTAGACTTTCTTGCTATGGTGGTGGGGCTGTCACATTAGGTAGGAGCCCTTGTTAGGTGCTTTCTATGATTTTAAGAACCTATCAACTTACCTCGACTGTCACACTGTCACATTAACTGTACGGATCTTCCCTAAGGACACTCCGCGTGCTGTTAGACAATCTAATCTCAAACTATCTAGTGTCCTGTTTTAATCAAAAGCTGAATCATAAGAAGACAATTCTTTTATACTTCTCAATATCTAAATTCTACCCTTGGGTTAAGCTGAACCTCCACAAGGTCCTGTGCATCCTCAGAGTGCATTTCTTGGACCTTCATCAAATTGTATTTAATGAACTGGCTTTGAGTAATACCCTCAGTTTATATTAAGAAAATGACAAGCCTCAGTCCCAAGAGGCTTATTGTGTTTATGTCAGAAATACTGTTAAAGACATTGCGCATCGCATCTTAATGTGCTCTTTGTGAGGACCCAGAGGAGGAATTTTTCTTTTTTCTGTCTCGCTCTGTCACCAGGCTGGAGTGTAGTGACGCAATCTCGGCTCACTGCAACCTCCGCCTCCCAGGTTCAAGCGATTCTCCTGCCTCAGCCCCGAGTAGCTGGGATTATAGGCACGCGCCACCACGCTGGGTAATTTTTTTTTTTTTTTGAGACGGAGTCTCACTCTGTCACAGGCCCAGGCTGGAGTGCAGTGGTGCGATCTCAGCTCACTGCAACCTCCGCCTCCCCGGTCCAAGCGATTCTCCTGCCTCAGCCCCCCAAGTAGCTGGGATTACAGTTGCCCGCCACCACGCCTGGCTAATTTTTTGTATTTTTAGTAGAGATGGGGTTTCACCATGTTGTTCAGGCTGGTCTTGAACTTCTGACCTCAGGTGATCCAACCACCTTGGTCTCCCACAGTGCTAGGATTACAGGCGTGAGCCACCGCGCCCAGCCAACGCTGGGTAATTTTTGTATTTTAGTAGAGACGAGGTTTCACCATGTTGGTCAGGCTGGTCTCAAACTCCTGACCTTGTGATCCGTCCGCCTCCGCCTCCCAAAGTGCTGGGATTACAGGTGTGAGCCACAGCACCCAGCAGAGGAGGAATTTTCCTCACATTTGCATAATGGGAGCAATTGTCAGCTTTCTATTCTTAGCATACCCTTTGTTAAAGAAAAATCTTTTGTGAAAGAAAGCTCAGTATATAAAGGAACACAACAAATAAATGAGGTGGGGTATGAGCTTCAGAAAACGAATTCACTGTTACATGTTTAGATACTCTCAGAAGTTTCCTAATTCTTAGAAGATTAAACCTTTAGAAAAAGAAATAATTTCAAGTACCCTCACTTGAAAGAAAGTAATAAACTGTCCTTTTTTTTTTTGAGACAGAGTCTCGCCCTGTGGCCCAGGCTGGAGTATGATGGCGTGATCTCGGCTCACTGCAAGCTCCGCCTGCCGGGTTCAAGAGATTCTCCTGCCTTAGCTTCCCAAGTAGCTGGGATTACAGACGCACACCACCACACCCGGCTAATTTTTTGTATGTTTAGTAGAGAGGGTTTCACCATCTTGGCCAGGTTGGTCTCAAACTCCTGACCTCGTGATCCACCCACCTCGGCCTCCCAAAGTGCTGGGATTACAAGCACAAGCCACCACGCTCAGCCAAACTCTCCTTTTTTGAGGGCATGAGGTGTGCTCTACCTAGGATACCTCCAAAAGTTTCATTAGCAACTTTACTTTCTAATTAGCAGAAATAAGGGCTAAGGAATCTTTGGATCACTGAAATCTAACTATTCTTTAATTGAAATGTGGTAATGTTTCTGACTTATAGTAAGAACTAAAATGAATTCTATTTATTCTCAAGGGAGAGCAAAGAGAAAAATTTTAAATGGCATAATAAAGAGCTTATAAAACAAAATATGAGGATTTTGGAAAATCATTTATTGAAATGGTACTAGGATATTTAGAAGTATTTAGAAGCTTAAATCAATTTGGTTTTTCTTTATGACATTATCTCTATTACAATAATATTATATTATTTTTAAATAAAGGCCCTAATGGAAATCTCAAATAGTTTGGTAACTATAGAAAGCTAAGCTAAAGGAATTATTAGAAAAAGAAGGAAAATAGTCTCTTAAGGAAATTATAGGCCAGGCGTGGTGGCTCATGCCTGTAATTTCAGCACTTTGGGAGGCCGAGGCGGGCGGATCACCTGAGGTCAGGAGTTCGAGACCAGCCTGGCCAATATGGTGAAACACCATCTCTACTAAAAATACAAAACTTAGCCGGGTGTGGTGGCAGGTGCCTGTAATCCCAGCTACTTGGGACACTGAGGCAGGAGAATCGCTTGAACCTGGGAAGCGGAGGTTGCAGTGAGCTGAGATCAAACCACTGCACTCCAGCCTAGGGAACAAGAGTGAGACTTTGTCACAAAAAAAAGAAAAACAAAAAGAAAAACAGGTGTGGTGGCAGGCGCCTGTAATCCCAGCTACTTAGGAGGCTGAGGCAGGAGAATCACTTGAACCTGGGAGGCAGAGGTAGCAGTGAGCCAAGACCATGCCATTGCACTCTAGCTTGGACATCAAGAGCAAAATTCCATCTCAAAAAAAAAAAAAAAGTTATATTCCACAAATAATCCCACAAATATTGTATGATTCTACTTGTATGAGGTACCTAGAATAGGCAAAACATAGAGACAGAAAGTAGAATGGTGGTTGCCAGGGGCTAAGGAAGAAGGAATGGGCAGTTCGTGTTTAATGGGGACGGAGTTTCAGTTTGGGAAGATGCAAAAAGTTCTGGAGATGAGTAGTGGTGATGGTTGCACAACAATGTGAATGTGCTTAATGCCACAGAAATATACACTTAAAAGTGGCTAAAATGGTAAATTTTATGTTATGTATCTATAGTATTTTACTAAAATTTGAAAAAAGTTATGGCTCATTGACACCGATATTTTCCTATAATTCTTATTAAGCATTATATGTTATGAAATACTCAGGTTCAAAAAGTAATTCAAGATGTGCTACTACTTTTATTTTAACAAATATTTTCATTTCGTCATACAAATCTATTCTTTTTTTTTTTTGAGACGGAGTCTCACTCTGTGCCCAGGCTGGAGTGCAGTGGCGTGATCTCACTTCACTGGGTTCAAGCAATTCTCCTGCCTCAGCCTTCCGAGTAGCTGGGACTACAGGTGCATGCCACCATGCCTGGCCAATTTTGGTATTTTCAGCAGAGATGGGCTTTCACCATATTGGTCAAGCTGGTCTCAAACTCCTGACCTCAGGTGATTCACCCGCCTCGGCCTCCCAAAGTGCTGGGATTACAGGTGTGAGTTACCGTGCCCAACCAAATTTATCCTTAAATCTATTCTTAATTACATATCAGAGTTTAGAATCATTAATGCTTTTTTTTTTTTTGAGACAGAGTTTTGCTCCTATTGCCCAGGCTGGAGTGCAATGGCGCGATCTTGGCTCACTGTAACCTCTGCCTCTGGGTTCAAGCGATTCTCCTGCCTCAGCCTCCCGAGTAGTTGGAATTTACAGGTGTGTGCCACCATGCCCGGCTATTTTTGAATGAGATCACCTCATTCAGGTGATCAGCCCACCCTGGCCTTCTAAAGTGCTGGGATTACAGGTGTGAGCCACCACACCTGGCCAGTAATTTATTTATTTATTTATTTTTTATTTTAAAATCCAGCTTCTGCAGGAGGCAATTTTTATTCACATAGTCGACTGTGAAAAATTAAAGAAAGGGCCGGGTGTAGTGGGGCTCAATCTTGTAACCCTAGACCTTGGGAAGCTGAGGTGGGTACATCGCTTGAGCTCAGGAGTTCAAAACCAGCCTGGGCAACATGGTGAAACCCTGTTTCTACAAAAAAAAAATTAAAAAATTAGCTAGGCCTGGTGGCACGTTCCTGTAGTTCCAGCTACTCAGGGAGCAGAGGCGGGAGGATCACTTGAGTCTGGGAGGTTGAGGCTGCAGCGAACCAAGACCGCGCCACTGCCCTCCAGCCTGGGTGACAGAGCAAGACCTTGTCTCACCAAAAAAAAAAAAGTTTGTAAAAAGTTTGCTCATCAGTAAAAGGAAAATATTTAAATATTTTGTTAAGACATACACTTCAAAGGGAGTTTCAAGGTTTAAGCATGTGTATAAATGTAAAATGAAAATACTACATGGAACAGAGTAAGGGCTTAATAAATGTTAGCTATTATTATATCAGATATTCTTAGGTCATACTTTTTTTTTTTGAGATGAGGTCTTGATCTGTCACTCAGGCTGGAATGCAGTGGTGCGATCTCGGCTCACCACAACCTCCACCTCCCGGGTTCAAGAGATTCTCCTGCCTCAGCCTCCCAAGTAGCTGGGATTACAGGCACCTGCCACCACACCCGGCTAATTTTTTGTATTTTTAGTAGAGACGGGCTTTTGCCATTTTGGCCAAGTAGGTCTCGAACTCCTGACCTCGTGATTCGTCTGCCTCAGTCTCCCAAAGTGCTGGATTACAGGTGTGAGCCACCACAGCCGGCCTTGTCACTCTTTTAAAGACTGTACATTATCTGAAAGTATTTGGCAGATACCAAATAATGTTTCTGGTTTTTCTGAGATATTTTAATGACACTTAAAAGGAAGAAGTTATAAAAAAAAAATTTTTGGGCCGGGCGTGGTGGCTCATGCCTGTAATCCTAGCACTTTGGGATGCCTGTAATCCCAGCACTTTGGGAGGCCAAGGAGGGCAGATCACATGAGGTCGGGAGTTCGAGACCAACCTGGCCAACACGGAGAAACCCCGTCTCTACTAAAAATACAAAATTAGCTGGGCATGGTGGCAGACACCTGTAATCTCAGCTACTTGGGAGGCTGAGGCAGGAGAATCACTTGAACCCAGGAGGCAGAGGTTGCAGTGAGCTGAGATCGCACCATTGCACTCCAGCCTGGACGATAAGAGCAAAACTCCGTCTCAAAAAAAAAAAAAAAATTCTACCTCTCAGGAAGCTTTTAGTGATAGACCTCTTATCACCACGTCATCACCAGAAATACCAAATAAAAAATATAAAAAAGTAGTATATGGCTCGCTCTTTTTTATTTGAGGTGGAGTCTCCCTCTGTTGCCCAGGCTGGAGTGCAGTGGCGTGATCTCGGCTCACTGCAACCTCCACCTCTCTGGTTCAAGCGATTCTTTTGCCTCAGCCTCCTGACTAGCTAGGACTATAGGCGTGTGCCACCACGCCCGGCTAATTTTTGTATTTTTAGTAGAGACGGGGTTTCACCATGTTGGTCAGGCTGGTCTCAATTTCTTTTCCTTTTCTTTTTTTCTTTTTTTGAGATGGAGTCTCACTCTGTTGCCCAGGCTGGAGTGCAGTGGCGCAATCTCGGCTCACTGCAACCCCTGCCTCTTGGGTTCAAGCAATTCTTTTGCCTCAGCCTCCTGAGTAGCCAGGACTACAGGCACGCGGCACCATGCCCAGCTAATTTTTATATTTTTAGTAGAGACGGGGTTTCACCATATTGGCCAGGCTGGTCTCGAACTCCTGACCTCATGATCCGCCCGCCTTGGCCTCCCAAAGTGCTGGGATTACAGGCGTGAGCCACCGTACCTGGCCCACTCGCTCTTCTTTTACGAAACTTAGATCTCAAAAGATATGAAGAAGTTGCTTTGACCTACAAATTTTTTCAGACTTTCAAGAACAGGACTAAAGATCTTTATTCTAATCTCCTTATAATATTTCAGATGTTAATAGCAGAAAGAGAAAACTGTATATAAAAAAAATCTGAGGAATTAAAGTAAAAGCCAGCAAACTGAAATAGAAAGCGTAAACATTAAAAATGCCACTTTTCCTCACTTTCTGTTGACTTACAAAGAACATACATGGGCAGGAAGTCTGCCTTGTGACTTCTCCCCTCTGAAATTAGATATTGTGCTTCCTCTTCCTCTCACTCTGCCCTGCTTTAGCCATCAACAAAGTTTTTTAAACAAAAACATTCATGACCTCTGAAGGATGAGGTAAGATAAGGATGTGAAATTGCACTGCTAACAGCTCTCTTGAGAGGGCACCAGGCCGACGCAGGCAGACAGGGCACAGGGAGGCTGCATGTGGGTCCTGCTCCTCCTGGGCAGCTCTGCCCAACGAGGTTCCAAGTCTTAGAATAGGACACAGTCAGAATTGGAGCAAAAATGCACTCTCAAGTCAAAGAGAATAAACTAACAAAAGCTCTTCCGCCGTTGGCACAGACAGAGGCTGAGGACTGACTATGCAGCAGTCTAAACCACAATCTACAAAAGTTGCTTTTGGCCCGGCATGGTGGCTCACACCTGTAATCCCAGCACTTTGAGAGGCCGAGGTGGGCGGATCACCAGGTCAGGAGTTCCAGACCAGCCTGGCCAACATGGTGAAACCTCATTTCTCTAAAAATACAAAAATTAGCCGGGTGTGGTGGCACGTGCCTGTGATCCCAGCTACTAGGGAGGTGGGATCTGTCCACCTTGGCCTCCCAAAGTGCTGGGATTACAGGTGTGAGCCACCATGCCCGGCCAAAGTTGACCTCTATTGAAATGTCTTTTTTGTTTTTTTTCTTCTTCCATATTCACAACTTTGTGCTTGGAAGCTGCAGGGCTCCTCTCTGTTACCCACCCCATTTATGCCAAATGACTTTTTTTTTTTTGGAGACAGAGTTTTGCTCTTGTTGCCCAGGTTGGAGTGCAATAGCACGATCTTGGCTCACCACAACCTCTGCCTCCCGGGTTCAAGCTATTCTCCTGCCTCAGCCTCCTGAGTAGCTGGGATTACAGGCATGCACCATTATGTCCAGCTAATTTCATATTTTTAGTAGAGACAGGGTTTCTCCATGTTGGTCAGGCTGGTTTCGAACTCCTGACCTCAGGTGATCATCTGCCTCAGCCTCCCAAAGTGCTGGAATTACAAGCTTGAGACACCGCCTGGCAGATGACTATTCTTTATACAGACAGACAAACCAAACACATACATACATATACGGTCATGAGAGAAAATCTGAAAATATAAAGCAAATGAACACTCTGGGAGGCCAAGGCAGGCAGATCACTTGAGACCAGGAGATCGAGACCAGCCTGACCAACATAGCAAAACCCCGTCTCTACTAAAACTACAAAAATTAGCTAGGTATGGTGATGCATGCCTGTAGTCCCAGCTACTCAGGAGGCTGAGGCAGGAGAATCACTTGAACCTGGGAGGCGGAGGTTGCGGTGAGTAGAGTAACATCTGACATGTAGGCTGATATTAGTAGGTAGGTCTTGTTGCTCCAAGCGGGCTGGGCCCTTACAGCGAAGCTGTGGTGCTCTCCTATCACACATAAATAATTCCACGAATATGGACATTAGACAAGGCCATTCTGTGGCCATGAAGGGTCAAGACAGAAATGAGAACACTCTGTAATGAAGTCTGAACAGGGACAAAGCACAAACACTGCCCAAGACACGAAAATGACCAAACATCCGCCATCTTAGCTAATATAACTACTGTTTCTTTGCCAATTACAGTTTTAGCCTTGGTCTAGTCTTCCTTCCTTTTAGGCAAGATTTATTAAGTCACCCAATTATAGAATTACGCTTGCTTTTTAACAGCCATTCAGGGCAAACGCCGTTATTAAATCCTTCCCAAATCTAACACAAACCCCAAATCAATTAAGTCCTAATACCCTCTTACTGAGATATGCCCTCAGTTCCCCATGGAGTACATTCTCCTGCGCTGCACAGAGTAATAAGCCCAACTTGTTCAACTACATGTGTGCTCTTGGTGGGCTTTGGTTGAAGAGCACTAACAAAGTGGAAAAATGACACATAATGCCATCTCCCAGAGGAAAGCACTGTTTGTTGGCATATTTCCTTCTTGATGTTTTTCACTGTATGTCTTTATAAATATAGTTGAAATCTCCACACTATTCAGTCACCTTTATTTACTTCTCCTCCTCAGGAATGAATTAATACATTTGTCATTGCTTCATAAACATTCCTATTATCATCTGGAAGGCAAGCTCCTGATAGGTAAGACAATGTCTTACGTTTCTTAGTCTCTACACAGTCAAGGATGCATTTAGTTTATAACAAATACTTATTGATGAAGTGGGATACTTCTTTTTTTTTTTTTTTTTTGAGACGGAGTCTTACTGTGTCACCCAGGCTGGAGCACAATCTTGGCTCACTGCAACCTCCGCCTCCCAGGTTCAAGCGATTCTTGTGCCTCAGCCTGCTGAGTAGCTGGGATCACAGGAGCACACCATCACACCCAGCTAATCTTTGTATTTTTGTAGAGACAGTGTTTTGCCATGTTGGCCAGGCTGGTCTTGAACTCCTGACCTCAAGTGATCCACCTGCCTCGGCCTCCCAAAGTGCTGGGATTACAGGCATGAGCCACTGTGCCTGGCTGAAGTGGGGTACTTTGAATATTCACCTTTTGGTCTGAGGCCTAATGATTTTGGCAAATAGCACTGAAATTCTAGATGAATGAAGTATAAAGTTGTTCTGGTGTGAGTACCATACATTGAATGAAACACAGCAGGAAGAATGAGCCAATCATTCTCTGGTTCCAAATCTATAAAGCTCTGAATACCACATGCCTCATGTCTGGAATGTCTAGAAATAAATACCAATCCAACTTTTCTCTTTGGTTCATGAAATCCCAAGGACAAGTGTGAAAGCATTATCATTATGTCACCATGACTACAGGAAATTCATAGAAACAAAATTGGATTATATGTGTGTGCTTATTTGTATATACATACACACCCACATACATTGACCAAAGCAAACAAAATCTCAAGACCATAGTTCCTAATGACAGAGCCAAGGAGGCCAGGCATGGTGGCTCACGTCTGTAATCCCAGCACTTTGGGAGGCCGAGGTGGGCGGATCACTTGAAGTCAGGAGTTTGAGACCAGCCTGGCTAACATGGTAAAACCCCGTCTCTACTAAAAATACAAAAAAAAATTAGCAGGGTGTGGTGGCATGCACCTGTGGTCCCAGCTACATGGGGAGGCTGAAGTAGGAGATTTGCTTGAACCCAGGAGGTGGAGGTTGCAGTGAGCTGAGATCACGCTACTGCACTTCAGCCTGGGCAACAAACAGGGTCTCTTTTTTTGACACACTGTGTCAAAAAAAAAAAAAAAACAAAAAAAAAACAGAGCCAACGAAAGGGAGAGAAGATGCTATGATGCAGTCATCATCAAACCTGTTTGATGCAAAGAAATAAGTATATGCAACCAAAGCAGGGTTTCTTAACTTTGGCATTACTGACATTTTGAGTTGGATAATTCTTTTTTTTTTTTTTCCCTTGAGACAGGGTCTCAGCTCTGTTGCTCAGGCCGGAGTGCAGTGATGTGATCATGGCACACTGCAGCCTCAACTTCTTGGGGTCAAGCCATCCTCCCACCTCAGCCTACCAAGTAGCTGGGACTATGGGTGCATGCCCCTATGCCCAACTAATTAAAAAATTTTCTTGGCCAGGTACGGTGGCTCACACTTGTAATCCCAGCACTTTGGGAGACTTGAGGCAGGTGGATCATGAGGTCAGGAGTTCGAGACCAGCCTGGCCAATGTAGTGAAACCCCGTCTCTACTAAAAATACAAAAATTAGCTGGGCTTGGTGGTGCACACCTGTAATCCCAGCTACTCAGGAGGTTGAGGCAGGAGAATCACTTGAACGCGGGAGGTGGAGGTTGCAGTGAACCGAGGTGGCACCACTGCACTCCAGCCTGGGCAACAGAGTGAGATTCTGTCTCTAAAAAAAAAAAAATTTTTTTTCTTGTAGAGACAGGGTCTCACTCTGTTGCCCAGGCTGGTCTCTAACTCCTAGGCTCAAGGGATCCTCCTGTCTCAGCCTCCCAAAGTGCTGGGATTACAGGCCTGAGCCACCATGCCTGGCCTTAGATAATTCTTTGTTGTTGGCTGTCCTGTGCACTGTGGAATATTTAGCAGCATGATCGCTCCTCTGTGTAGTGGTAAATAAATGTCCCTAGACATTGCCAAATGTTCCCTGGGGACGTGAGGTGGGGTGGTGGGAAAATTGCCTTAGGTTGAGAACTACTAAACTAAAGCAACATGTTTTCGTGGCTTTGACCATCAGCTATGTCCTGATGACAGACAAAACTATAGCCCAGCCAGAGGACTCTCCTGAACTCCCAACCACAGACCCAACATCCTGCTCGACTTTTCCACTTGATAGTGCCCAGGCATCTGAAACTCAGATAGCTCATCTCCCAGACCTCTAATCCTGGTGGATGCCACCTGCTGCACAAGCCGCAAATTCATCTACCTTTTCCTTTAACTCCCAACTCTACAGTTAATCCAATGTCCTACTAATTAAAACCTTTAAACAGTTCTCATGTCTATATCTTCTTTGTTATTCCCGTGATAATGCCTTAGTTCGTTATTTTTTCTTTTTCATTGATGTTTCTCAGTCGTATTGCTTTAGTTCTAACTTGCTTAATTTCATAACTTTTACTTTACTGGCTTCCAAGCTATTTTCCATACTGTGCATCAATAGAATCTTTTTACCCTACAAAGATGATCATTCTTCTGTTCTCATCTGCCCTGTTCTCCCTCCTCTGGGTGATTTTTAGGAATATTGCTAAAGGCGGTTTTAAGTAATGATGGCCCAGTGAAGCAGGATCACAGAATCTTCCTTTGTCAGCATCAAAAGAATACTAAAAAAAGTTAAACAATTTACCAGTAGCAACCAAAGAAACGGGTAAACCTTCATGCTGCAAATGTTGAAAAGTGGGTGCGAAGAGAAAATTTGAAAGTGGCTGATAATTAGGCCTCCTTTCCTGGGAAGGAGTATTGAAGAAAGAAGGTAAGTTAACAAAATCTTGTGATGTCTATTAATATTCCAAGCTGGAGACAAGCAGCCTGAGGAGAAGATAGCTCTAGAAAAAGTTAGACACACACAATCAAGGGATTTCAGCAGATTCAGGAAGAACTGCCAAGGTATGCCACTTTCCAGAGAGCTGGACAGCACTGGGTACAACCCCATGGGAGTGGGACAGCTCCCACGGGGGAGGTATCTCCAACTAGATGGACAGAGCAGGTCCAGGTACAAGTGATTTCATCCCCAGAAGGGTTAACACCACCAGCTTAGCTCCTTCTCCCATCCCAAGGCTATAGAAATGTAGAAACAAAGCACTTCTACAGACCTCAAAATGTCATGTGTGAAGGGCAGAAAAACTAGTTCCAGGTAGTGAGAAGTGGGATGACAGAACTCATTCAATTTTTTTTAAGAGAGGGTCTTGGTCTGTTACCCAGGCTTCAGTGCAGTGGCGTGATCTTGGCTGACTGCAACCTCCACTTCTTGGGCTCAAGCGATTCTCCAGCCTCAGCCAGGCATGAGCCATTGAAGTCCAGCTAATTTTTGTATTTTTTGTAGAGATGGGGTTTCCCCATGTTTCCCAGGCTGATCTTGAACTCCTGAGGTCAAAGCAATCCACCTGCCTTGGCTTCCCAAAGTGCTGGGATGGCAGGCGTGAGCCAACGTGTTTGGCCCACTTATTTATTTATTTTTAAATATAGGGTCTTGCAGGGCCGGGTGCAGTGGCTCACGCCTGTAATCCCACCACTTTGGGAGGCCAAGGAGGGTGGATCACGAGGTCAGGATATCGAGACCATCCTGGCTAACACAGTGAAACCCCGTCTCTACTAAAACACAAAAAATTAGCCAGGCGTGGTGGTGAGCGCCTGTAGTCCCCAGCTACTTGGGAGGCTGAAGCAGGAGAATGGCGTGAACCCGGGAGGTGGAGCTTGCAGTGAGCCAAGATCATGCCACTGCACTCCAGCCTGGGTGACAGAGCAAGACTCCGCCTCAAAAAAAAAAAAAAAAAAAAAAAAGATAGGGTCTTGCTCTGTTGCCCAGGCTGGAGTACAGTGGCGTGATCACAGCTCCCTGCAGCCTTGATCTCCTGGGCTCAAGCAGTCCTTCCACCTAAGCCTTCTGAGTACATAGTCCCACAGGTGGGTGCCACCATATCTGGCTAATTTTTTCTATCTTTTGTAGAGACAGAGTCTCAGTATATTGCCCAGGCTGGTACCAAACTCCTGGGCTTAAATCTGTCCACCTCACCCTCCCAAAGTGCCAGTTTCTCTAAAAGTTTCTACTCCATTTCAAATATGATCTGATGTAAATTATTTTAAAGTAATAATTGAAGATCAGTTCACCTTCCCTTTGGGAGATATAGGCTGGGCAAACACAGCTACAGAAGAGAAAGTAATCAGTCAACCAAAATTACTACCTCTTATAACTGTCTCTATTTAAAACAAGAGAAACACATACAAAAATATACCATTTCCTTTACTCACTTTTGTGATAGTTTTTAAGATGGCAAGGCGATCTGCAGCGGGTGGTAAACCCACAAACAGTGTTTTGTCCAGGCGGCCCGGGCGCAGGATTGCAGGGTCAATTATATCTAGAGAAGAAGGGAGAAAAAAAGTCTTAAAACCTTTTATTTTTATTTTTTTATTTTTTTGAGACAGAGTCTTGTTCCATCTCCCAGGCTGGAGTGCAGTGGCATGATCTCAGCTCACTGCAGCCTCGACCTCCCAGGCTCAGATGATTCTCCCACCTCAGCCTCCTGAGTAGCTAAGACTATAGATGCATGCTACCATGCCTGGCTAATTTTTTTTTCTTTTACTTAATTTAATTAATTAATTTATTTTTTACTTCAATAGGTTTTTGGGGAACAGGTGGTGTTTGGTTACATGAGTAAGTTATTTGGTGGTGATTTCTGAGATTTTGGTGCACCCATCACTGGAGCAGCATATACTGTACCCAGTGTGCAGTCTTTCATCCCTCAACCGCTCCCACTCTTTCCCTCAAGTCCACAAAAGTCCACTGTATCATTCTTATGCTTTGTGTCCTCATAGCTTAGCTCCCACTTATGAGTGAGCACATAAGATGTTTGGCTGGCTAATTTTTTATTTTTAGTAGAGACAGGATTTCACTATGTTGCCCAGGCTAGTCTTGAACTCCCGAGTGCAAGCAATCCGCCCTTCTGGGCCTCCCAAAGTGCTGGGATTACAGACATGAGCCACTGTGCTCAGACCAAATAAAATCTTTTAAAAAATGCAATTAACGGCTGGGCGCGGTGGCTCACACCTGTAATCCCAGCACTTTTCGAGGCCAAGGCAGGCAGATTACCTGAGGTCAGGAGTTCCAGACCAGCCTGGCCAATATGGTGAAACCCCGTCTCTACTAAAAATACAAAAATTAGCCGGGTGTGATGGCACACACCTGTAATCCCACCTACTCGGGAGGCTGAGGCAGGAAAATTGCTTGAGCCTGGGAGATGGAGGTTGCAGTGAGCTGAGATCGTGCCACTGCACTCCAGCCTGGCCAACAGAGTGACATTGTCTCAAAAAAAAAAAAAAAAAAAAAAAAAAAAAGCAATTAACATGAGATGAGAAGAACCTCTTTATAAAAAATAAAAAATTAACAAATTGTATTTTATTTAAATGAAAACCTTCTGCTCATCAAAATACATCTCTTTGGCTATGCATGGTAGCAGATCACCTGAGGTCAGGAGTTTGAAACCAGCCTGGCCAACATGGTGAAACCCTGTCTCTACTAAAAAAACCCAAAAAATTAGCTGGGTGTGGTGGTGCACACCTGTAATCCCAGCTACTTGGGAGGCTGAGGCAGGAGAATCACTTGAACCTGGGAGGCGGAGGCTGCAATGAGCCGAGATCGTGCCACTGCACTCCAGCCTGGGTAACAGAGCAAGACTCTATCTCAAAAACAATAACAAAAAAACAAAATATGTCCTTAAGTAAATGAAAAGTCCACCCCACCTTCCGGCCCCAAACTGCTCTTCTTCCAGGATTCCCTATCTCAGATAATGATCACCACACCACTCTACTCCACCCCACCCTACCTCCCAAATACCAGGCAGGTTTCTCCCTTCCCTCTAACCAATTTGCATCAGGCATTCCTCTGATTACGTCAACCCTCAGTCAAGGCAAAATGTGAGTCCTCCTAAATGGTCCTGCCTCTAGACTTCCTCTCTCTGGGCCTCTTTACAATGCCGCTAGTGTTATTGTCCTAAAATACACGTCCAATTCTCTCAAATTCCGCTCCCACTGCAGAATGAATCCTCCAGCTGTCACTATGGCAGGAAATCCCTTTAGGATCTGACCATCTTCCTTTCTGGTTTGATTCTTCCTACACATTCTTCCAACTCCCACACCCTGTTTACACCAAATCTCTTGCTGTTCCCTAAACAATCCAGAAGCTTCATGCCTTCTCTGTGCTCTCAGTGGTTCCCTTCCCTGAAGTGTCTCCCTCCTCATTTATACCTGTGGGAATTCTCAAAGGACACCTCTTTCAGGAAGTTTTCCTTGAGTCCCCCCAGATAAACTCTCTCACCTTCCTTTGTGCTTGCCAGACCCTTGGTATCAGGAGCGCAGAGCAAGCCCCACACCTGAAGCTCATTTTGAACATTCCTGACTCCTCCACAAAGACCCCATTTTAAATAAAATCAAATCATTTCCAACAGTCCCTTAACCATTAATATGAGGGTTCTTATAGCTCGCAATGTTCAGACACAGGCTATAATTAATGAGATTCATGTTTCTAATAAACCTACTAAGACTTAACCAATGAGTTACTCCTCTACAAAGAGGTAAATTATTATTATTCTCTTTTTAGCTAAAATTCCAAGCCTGTTAGATGTTGTTCTTTAACCACCTTATGGAACCTATATACTTATTATTCAATGATTTCATCACTGTTCAGCTCATTGTTGGAATTCTCTCTTGGAATGCTAGGATTCCATACTTGGAAATAGGAAAGAATATTACTGCATAACACTTTCAATATCATACTAGAGCATGGTTCAACAAGCCTAAGGGTCTTCTGACTCTAGAGGGCAGAGGTTGTCAAATATTCATGTCTCAGAATCCCTTTGCACTCTTAAAAATTATTGAGGACTGCTTTGTAACCTTTCTTTCCTGCCCTTACCTGCTCTCCTTTATCCTTAGGCAGCCACCTATCTGTTTTGGCACTATAGATTAGTTTGCATTTTCTAAAGTTTTATATAAGTGGAATTATACAATATGTACTCTGCTTTCTTTCATGCAACATAATCGTTTTGGGTTTCACCCAAGTTGTTTCATGTGTCAGTAATTTTCTTGTACAAGTCTTTGTATATGCTTTTTTTTTTTTTTTTTTTTTTTTTTAACGACTGAGTCTCACTCTGTTACCCAGGCTAGAGTGCAGTGGGGCGATCTTGGCTCATTGCAACCTCTGCCTCCTGGGTTCAAGCAATTCTCTGCATCAGCCTCCCAAGTAGCTGAGATTACAAGTGTGCCCCCCCAACCCCCATGCCTGGCTAAGTTTTCTATTTTTAGTAGAGATGGAGTTTCACCATCTTGGCCAGGCTGGTCTTGAGCTCCTGACCTCATGATCCACCTGCCTTAGCCTCCCAAAGTGCTGGGATTACAGGCATGAGCCACGGCTCCCAGGCTGTATATGCTTTCATTTCTCTTCAGTAAATTACCTAAGTGTAAGAAACCAGTAGTATGGCCATATCAAACTGTAGGTATATGCTTAACTTTTAATAAATTGCTGGCCGGGCGGAGTGGCTCACGCCTGTAATCCCAGCACTTTGGGAGGCTGAGGCGGGAGGATCATGAGGTCAAAAGATTGAGACCATCCTGGCCAACATGGTGAAACCCTGTCTCTACTAAAAATACAAAAATTAGCTGGGCATGGTGGCACATGCCTGTAATCCCAGCTACTCAGGAGACTGAGGCAGAAGAATCACTTGAACCCGGGAGGCGGAGGTTGCAGTGAGCCGAGATCAGGCAACTGCACTCCAGCCTTGGGACAGAGCAAGACTCTGTCTCAAAAAAAAAAAAAAAAAAAAAAAAGAAAAAAAGAAATTGCCAAACTGTTTTCCGAACTACTAGTACCATTACATTCCCATCATCAGTGCATGAAAGTTCCAGTTCCTCCATATCCTTGCCAACATTTGGCACAGCCAGTCTTTTCAATCTTTGTTAGTTATTCTAAGGTTTGTAGTGCTTATTGTGACTTTAATTTGCATTTCCCTAGTGACTAATGGTGTGAAGCATTTTTCATGAGTTTACCATTTGTACACCTCCTATGGTGAAGTAACTGTACAAATCTTTTGGCCATTTTTATGTTTAAAGTTGATTAAATAATTTTGTAAACTGACAAAGAAAAATGGTACATATTTAGGTTGTACAACATGGTTTTTTTTGTTTTGAGATGGAGTCGCACTCTGTCGCCCAGGCTGGAGTGCAGTGGCATGATCTCAGCTCACTGCAACCTCTGCCTCCCGGGTTCAAGTTGATTCTCCTGCCTCAGCCTCCTGAGCAGCTGGGATTACAGGCGACCACCACCAAGCCTGGCTAACTTTTGTATTTTTAGTAGAGACGGGGTTGCACCATATTGGTCAGGCTGGTCTCGAACTCCTGACCTCGTGATCCACCTGCCTTGGCCTCCCAAAGTGCTAGGATTATAGGCGTGAGCTGCAGCACCCAGCCTTTTTTTTTTTTTTTTTTGAGATGGAGTTTTGCTCTTGTTGCCCAGGCTGGAGTGCAATGGCACAATCTCAGCTCACCGCAACCTCCGCCTCCCGGATTCAAGCAATTCTCCTGCCTCAGCCTCCCGAGTAGCTGGGATTACAGGCATGCACCACCACGCCCAGCTAATTTTTTTTTTTTTTTTTTTGTATTTTTAGTAGAAACAGGGTTTCTCCATGTTGGTCAGGCTGGTCTCGAACTCCCAACCTCAGGTGATCTGCTCATCTCGGCCTCCCAAAGTGGTGAGATTACAAGCGTAAGCCACCATGCCTGGCCAACATGTGTTTTTAAAATGTGTATACACTGTGGAACGGCCAAGTTGAGACAATCGACACAGGCATTACCTCATATTCTTATTACTTTTTTTGTGGTAGATCACTTAAAATCTACTTTCTTGGCAATTTTCAAGTACCTTTTGGCCACTTTTAAAATGGTGTAGTTTTTTTTTTTTTTTTTTTTTTGAGACGGAGTCTCTGTCGCCAGGCTGGAGTACAGTGGCACGATCTCGGCTCACTGCAAACTCAACTCCCGGGTTCAAGTGATTCTCCTGCCTCAGCCTCCCAAGTAGCTGGGATTACAGGCATGCACCACCACACTCAGCTACTTTTTGTATTTTTGGTAGAGACGGGATTTCACCATGTTGGCCAGGATGGTCTCGATCTCCTGACCTCGTGATCTGCCTGCCTCGGTTCCCAAAGTGCTGGGATTACAGGCGTGAGCCAATGTGCCCGGCCCAAAATGGTGTAGGTTTTTTTTTTTTCCTGAGACAGAGTTGTTTTGTTGTCCAGGCTGGAATGCAGTGGTGCGATCTTGGCTCACGGCAAGCTCCACCTTCTGGGTTCTTGCCATTCTCCTGCCTCAGCCTCCAGAGTAGCTGGGACTACAGGTGCCCGCCACCACGCTCGGCTAATTTTTTTTGTATTTTTAGTAGAGACAGAGTTTCACCATGTTAGCCAGGTTGGTCTCGATCTCCTGACCTTGTGATCCGCCCACCTCAGCCTCCCAAAGTGCTGGGATTACAGGCGTGAGCCACCACACCTGGCCTAAAATGGTGTAGTTTTTAATCCTTTATCAGATACATGCTTTGCAAATATTTTCTCCTAGTCTGTGGTTTATCTTTATATTCTCTTATTTGCATTTTTGTAAGAGACTGGGTCTCGTTATGCTGCCCAGGCTGGCCTCGAACTGCTGAGCTCAAAGGATCCTCCCATCTCAGTCTCCTCAGTAGCTGGGTTTACAGGTGTGTACCACTGTACCTGGCTTATTGGCACTTTCGAAGAGCAGTTCAGTTTACCTATTTGCTCTTTTATGGTTTATGCTTTTAATGTCATATAGGAAATCTTTGCTTAATTCAGGTAGAAAAAAATTTCCCCAGTGTTTTCTTCCAAGAGTTTTATAATGTTGTTTTCAATGGTCTTTGATCCATTTTGAGTTATTTTTTATATGTGGTAAAAGGTATGAATTAAGGTTCAATTTTTCTTTTTGCATATGGATATTCAGTTGCTCCAGTACCATTGTTGAAAAGACTATACATTCTCCACTGCATTGCCTTTGTGCTTTTTAAAAACATCAACTATCTAGATATGCATAGGAATATTTCTGGATTTTTTTTCTGTTCCTTTTATCTTCCTGTCTCAGCTCTATGCCAATTACCATGCTGTTGAAACATCTTTTAATTTAAATATATAAATACATGCCAGGCATGGTGGCTCACGCCTGTAATCCCAGCACTTTGGGAGGCTGAGGCGGGTGGATCACTTGAGGTCAGGAGTTCGAGACCAGCCTGGCTAACATGGTGAAACCCCATCTCTACTGAAAATAAAAAAATTAGCTGAGCATGGTGTTGCATGCCTGCAATCCCAGCTACTCGGGAGGCTAAGGCAGGAGAATTGCTTGAACCTGGGAAGCGGAGGCTGCAGTGAGCCAAGATCCTGTTACTGCACTCCGGCCTGGGCAACAGGGTGAGGCTCCATCTAAAAAAAAAAAAAACAAAAAACCCACAAAACACTCCCCACAAAAACAAATCTTAAAGCCAGTTCTACATGCCCCAAGGTAAAGGGGAATACTGATGATAATTATAAAGCATTCTTAGTTTGGGAGTCCTATAATCACTTAATATCTCTGACAAATATCACACTTAATATTACGCAGTTTATTATTTTAATAAGTTATTTACAGTAAAAGGCATTCTGGACACTTCATATAAATTTTAGTATTAGATGACTTAAACTACACTTCACCAAAGGCTCCTGCAAGATTCTATGTATTACATCATTAGAAATGAGATGCTAATCTCTTCCTAGCTCTTCCCTAAACAGGCCCCTACCATTGTCTTTCCCATCTTAGTTAATGTGAACTCATTCTCCCAGTTTTTCAGGCCCAGACCTTGGAGCCATGCTTGATTCCACTTTCCCACATCCTTAACTACCTCCATTAGCAAATCAGGTCAATCCTATGACACAATATATTCAGATTCTGTCTACATCCACAGCTATCACCTGGCTCAAACCACCACCATCTTGCACCTGCATTATTCTTACAGCTTCCCAACTGGTTCCCTATCTAATTGTGTCAGAGACAGAATTCTTTTTTTTTCCTTTTGCCCTCTCAACCCAGCTTTTCTCAACTTTGGGAAAACTGAGAAGAGAAAGCCTAAGAGACAGAATTCTTAGGTAGAAGACAAAAAATAACAATTCTGATATTTACAATAAAAATGGCACTAACAATCCCAACATTTTAAAGAGAAAGTGCATTCACTCACAAATGAGATGGTTGCCTGAAAAAGAACCTTCCTTTCATCTGTTGATAAGCAGCACCTACTGTTCTATATGAAGCACCTCCCTCCCCTCAAAAAAGCTATTACAGCTTGCCATGGGTAAAAAACATTAATTAAAAAAGAAAAAAAAAAAAGTTAAAATTGAGAGGTAACAGTAGCAACTTTTAACTTTAGGAAAACATTATTTTGTTACAAATGGACCTTCAATTTTTAACAAAGGTAACAAGACAATTCAATGAGGGAGTAATTAATCTTTGCAACAAAGGTGCCAGGACAAGTGGTTTTTTGTTTGTTTGTTTGTTTGTTTGTTTGGAGACAGGGTCTCACTCTGTAGTGCAGGCTGGAGTATCATAGCTCACTGCAACCTTGATCTCTGGGGCTCACACAATCCTCCCGCCTCAGCCTCCCAAGTAGCTAAGACTATAGGCATGCACCACCATGCCCATTTAATTTTGTTTTGTTTTTGTGTATTTTTGTAGAGATGAGGTCTCACTATGTTGCCCAGGCTGGTCTTGAACTCCTGAGCTCAAGCAATCCTCCTGTGTTGGCCTCCCAAAGTGCTGGGATTACGGGCATGAGTCACTGCACTGGGCCCCACAAGGGATACTGACACTCAAAAGAATCAATTTGCACACTTTCCTCACAATACACAACAAATTAACTCAAAATGGATCAAAGACCTAAATGTAACAGCTAAAATTTTATGAGAAGAAAATGCAGGAGTTAATTTTAGTGACCTTCGGTTAGGCAATGATTTTACACCATTGATACACCATCAAAATTGCAGGCGGTAAAAGAAAAAACACATAAATTGGAATTTATCAAAATTAAAAACTTGTGTTTCAAATGACATCAAAAAAGTGAACAGACAATCCACAGATTGGGTGAAAATATATGTAAATCACATATCTGATTTTAGATTTGTATCTAGAACAAAGAACTCTTACTACTCAATGACAAGGCAAATAACCTAATTGAAAAATGATTCAAACAGACATATCTTCAAAGACATACAAATGACGAACAAGCACAATAAAAGATGCTCAACACTATCAGTTATCAGGGAAATGCAAATCAAATCAGAATGAAATACCACCTCACATCCACTAGAATAACTATAATAAAAAAAGACAATAACAGGTATTAGTAAGAATGCGAATAAATTAGAACTCTCATATATTTTAATGTCAAAATTACTAGTGGGAATATAAAAATGATGCAGCCACTTTGGAAAAGAGTTTAGCAGTTTCTCAAAATGTTAAACAGGGAGTTACCATATGATCCAGCAATTCCACTCCTAGGTATAGACCCAGGAGAAATTAAAACATATGTCCATACAAAAATGTATACATGAATGTTCATAGCAGCATTATTCATAATAGCCAAAAAGCAGAAACAGCCCAGATGTCCAACTGGTGAATACGCAAAATGTGGTATATCCATACAATGGGATATTATTTCATAATAAAAAGGAATGAAGTATTGATACATTCTATAATATGAATAAATCTTGAAAACATTATGCTAAAGAAGCCAGATTTAAGAGCCCTCATATTGTATAATGCTATTTACATAAAATATCCAGAATAGACAAATTTATATAGACAGAAAGTAGATGATGGCCAGTAGTGGCTCATGCCTAAAATCTCAGTACTTTGAGAGGCCAAGGCAGGGGTCATGCTGCAGGCCAGGAGTGTGAGACCAACCTGGCTAACATGAGACCCTGTCTCTACATTTAAAAAAAAAAAAAAGAAAGAAAGAAAGTAGATTAGTGGTTGCCTGAGGCTGGAGATGAGAAAAGGAAAAGTGAATGCTAACAGGCATGAGATTTTTTAAGGGTGATGAGCACTTTTTTTTTTTTTTTTTTTTTTTTGGAGATAGGGTCTCACTCTGTTGCCCAAACTGGAGTGTAGTGGCACAACCTCAGCTCACTGCAACCTCCGCCTTTCGGGTTCAAGCGATTCTCCTGCCTTAGCCTCCTAAGTAGCTGGGACTACAGGTGCGCACCACCATGCCCTGCTAAATTTTGTATGTTTTTGGTAGAGACGAGGCTTCACTGTGTTGGCCAGGCTGGTCTCAAACTCCTGGCCTCAAGTGATCCACTCGCCTCGGCCTCCCAAAGTGCTGGGATTACAGGCATGAGCCACACACGGCCCAGGTGATGCAAATATTCTAAGACTGGATTGTTGGGATGGCTGTAAAGCTATGTAAATATACTCAAAACCATTGAATGGTATACTTAAAATGGGTAAATTTTATGATATGCCACTTACATCTCAGTAAAGCTTTTTAAAAAAATGAATCCTCACACTAGCAATACTATAAATATATCCATTGCAAATAATTACAAGATCAGACAACCTTCATGAAATAGGTTTCTACTCATGATTCATTAAACAAATAATAATAAGAAGAATGATGTTTTTTGTTTGTTTGTTTTGAGACAGAGTCTCCTTCTGTTGCCCAGGCTGGAGTGCAGTGGCACAATCTCAGCTCATTATAACTTTCACTTCCCAGGTTCAAGCAATTCTTGTGCCTCAGCCTCCCAAGTAGCTGGGATTACAGGTGTGTGCCACAATAAGCAGCTAACTTTTTTTTTTTTTTTTTGTATTTTTAGTAGAGATGAGATTTTTGCCATGTTAACCAAGGTTGGTCTCGAACTCCTGGCGAGAGATTTTTGCCATGTTAACCAAGGTTGGTCTCGAACTCCTGGCCTCAAGTGATCTGCTCACCTTGGCCTCCCAAAGCACTGGGATTACAAGCATGAGCCATCGCATCCAGCTGTAAACAAATGATTATTGAGCTCTACTACATATCATGGCATCTATAACTCAGCCAAAGTTCTGGCTGGGCACAACCTAATTTTAAAAGGGCAGTACTGTGCCAAAGGGCAAAACATACAGGGTTGACCATGGCACCAAGTCATTGTTCAATTACCTTCAAATGCATTCAACAATGACCCAAAGCATCCAGACTAGATGTGTAAGGAAACACTCTATTTAGCTTGGAACTTCAGTGGTAAATATCTTAGTACAATGAAATAAATACCTTCTCTGTGAGTCATCCACTCTTTCATCTGATAATTATTATTATTTTTTGAGACGGAGTCTTGCTCTGTCACCAGGCTGGAGTGCAGTGGCGCGATCTCGGCTCACTACAACCTCCACCTCCCGAGTTCAAGCGATTCTCCTGCCTCAGTCTCCTGAGTAGCTGGGACTACAGGCACGTGCCACCATGCCCAGCTAATTTTTGTATTTTTAGTAGAGATGGGTTTCACCATGTTGGCCAGGATAGTCTCGATCTCTTAACCTCATGATGTGTCTGCCTCAGCCTCCCAAAGTGCTGGGATTACAGGCATAAGCCACCACACCTGGCCTTCATCTGATAATTATTAAGGGCTTAGAATGGGCAGAAACTCTAACTAGAACCTACCTCTCAGATATAAAAGTGCAGAATGAATCCCTGCCCTGCAGAAGCTTTCACATCTAATCATAATTTACTTATTTATTTCTTCTTTTCTTTTCCTTTTTTTTTTTTTTTTTTGAGACAGGGTCTTCTCTGTCATCCAGGCTGGAGTGCAGTGGTGCAATCATAGCTCACTGCGGCCTCAAACTTCTGGTTTCAAGTGATCCTTCTGCCTCAGCTTCCCAAGTAGCTGGGATTACAGGTACACACCAGTGCATCTGGCTAATTTTTATTTTTATTTTATATTTTTTGAGACAGAGTCTTGCTCTGTCACCCAGACTGGAGTGCAGTGGCACAATCTCGGCTCACTGCAACCTCTGCCTCCTGAGTTCAAGTGATTCTCCTGCCTCAGCCTCCCGAGTAGCTGGGACTATGGGCGCGTGCTACCACGCCCGGCTGATTTTTTATTTTTAGTAGGGACAGGGTTTCACCCTGTTGGCCAGGCTGGTCTCAAACTCCTGACCTCATGATCTGCCCGCCTCGGCCTCCCAAAGTGTTGGGATTACAGGTGTGAGCCACTGCACCTGGCCTAATTTTTATTTTATTTTGTAGAGATGGGGTCTTGCTTTGTTGCCCAGGCTAATCTTGAACTCCTAGCCTTAAGAGATCCTCTTGCCTCAGCCTCCCAAAGGTGTGAGCCACCACACTTGGCCCTTATTTATTTTTTCAACTGAGCCATGCATAGAAGGCAGAAACTCTTTCTGGATTGTACTACTGGTAGAAAATACATAATTACTGAGTAGAAGAGAAAGTAATAAGATATTTGGGTTTCATAATTGTGCAGGAATATCTTTTTTAAACAGCTAGATAATAGATTAAGGGGGAACAGGCAGTTCCCTAACTGAGAACATCGTTTACAGGAGTTGGTATGTGAAAAAGGGAATGCAAAGATGTATGTAGGAGAGACTAAGGTTAGGGTACAAAGAACTGCATTTCCTCTGGTTAAGCAAAAGGAAGTTCGCTTATTTCCAGAAGAAGATGTGGACTTTGATATAGCACACATTAGAAGAGGACTAGGGCTATGCACGGTGGTTCATGCCTGTAAATCCCAGCACACTGGGAGGCTAAGGTTGGAGGATCGCTTGAGCCCAGGAGTTTGAGACCAGCCTGGGCAACACAGTGAGACGTCACCTCTACAAAAAAGTTTTTTTTTTTAATTAGCTGGGTGTAGTGGTGCGTGCCTGTAGTCCCAGCTACGTGAGAGGCTGAGGTGGGATGATCTCTTGAGCCTAGGAGGTTGAGGCTGCAGTGAGCAGTGATTGCACTACTACACTTTAGCCTAGGCTACAGAGTGAGACCCTGTCTCAAAAATACAAATAAATAAATTAAATAAAAGAAAAGGGCTCTCCCAGTTCTTCAGAATAACCAAAGGTGGAACAGTGAGAGGACAGTATTTTCATTTACTTTCTAAGCATTAATACCTCAATAATTGGGAAAAAAATTAAAGGCAAGAAGATGAAAAATAAGAAAAAAGAGGACATTTAGGAGATCAGTCCAGGAGGGTTTAAGATCCAAGTGCTAAGCACACAAATTAAACAAACAGACAAAAAGTCACATAGAAAGAATGAGAATGACATGGAACCTTTAAAAGAAAAAAAGCAATGTCTATAAATTATGAAAAAAAATAATTTTAAACTCAAAATTATATCCCAGCTAGGTTACCAATCAAAATTAGGGTGGAATAAAGATATTTTCAAATATAAAAGAACTATGGGGGATGGTCTCACATTTGGAAAAACAAATCAAATATACAAGCAATCAAAAAAAATCTACTTCCTACATAATCTTTCTTAGAAAAGCCCCTGAAAGATAAGTGCCAGCAAAATGAGGGCGTAAGCAAGATAAAAAAAGTACACACAAAAAACCTATGAGATCAGAAACAAAGGGCAAACAAAGGAAAACAGTCAAGGAAGTCCTGAAATAACAGCTGTTTAGACCACAGGCCTAAAGCAACCAGTCCAGATTAGAGCCAGGAAGGTGGAAAGCTCCAGAAGGAGGTCTCCAGAAACAAACAAACAAATGGAACTGGTACATCGTTTGAATAAATAACATCGACAGCTGTATAAAATATGTGATGAACAGTAACAGAAAACAAAGCAAAAGAAAAAAATGAGGGCCACTGAATCCAAGAACAAGAGTTCTATGAGAAAGGAAACCTAATCAGTGTCATGCTTGGGTCAGCAGAGAGAAACAGTGACCCAGCCATAGTAATGTAAACACTAGTGACTTAACCAAGAGTTCTGATCAAACTATATTACAATACTGGGAGGATGGGGAAGAGGACAGATGATGTGGCAGTGATGGTGGGAGTGGAGGGTATGGAGAAAGGGTGAACATAAGATAATTAAATCTTCATCTACCTTAAAATGAAGTTAATGGGCAGTGTTTAAAATTGATAAGAAATAGCCATAAGAGCATATTTGAAAATATGAAGGAAAAAAAATAGCTCAAGTGGTTGCCTCTGGGCAGGGGATTAGAAGGAATGGGAGAGAAAACTACAGTTTTTGCTATAAGCTTTTCCTGCCATTTGATTTGAAACTGGGTCCCTCCCTCTATATGTCAAAATTACAACTGGAGATGAGATTTGGGTGGGGACACAGAGCCAAACCATATCACTCACCAAGGTTCAACTTTTGCACACGTGTAGTTTCCTCGTAGGGCTGTTGTGAGGTTTACAATGGTAAAGCATCCAACAGAGGGCCTGGCACTTAGTAGGTGCTCCAAGGACCTAGTTGTTATTACTGGTGATTGTTTTAAATAATATGGACTTGTAAAGAAAGTGAAATAAACTTATTTTCATCTCCTTGAACAGATATTTTAGAACTGAAAATAGACCAACTTTTCTCCAAATGTCCCCTGTCTCAGAAGTGGCAAAACCTTTTACCCAGTATAGGTAAAACAATCTAACAATAAGAATAGCCCTTATTTATTTTCTTTCTCTTATCCCACGTCTAATTCCAGAAAATCCTATTAGTTTTACTTTCAAAATATGTCTCAAATTTTACCACTTCTTACTTCTCCCATTAAGCTCACACAAATTCTCCATGGACTGTAGATCTTCTGGCTCAGAGTATCTTTTGTGTCAAGGACTTCTTTGGAATATAGAAAGTTTATGACTGCTTCTTAAACGTTTTTCAATGTATAAAGTAAAATACATCAGAAAGATTACAAGGTGAAACCCCATCTCTACTAAAAATACAAAATTCGCCGAGTGTGGTGGCGCATGCCTGTAATCCCAGCTAGTTGGGAGGCTGAGGCAGGAGAATCACTTGAACCTGGGAGGCAGAAATTGCGGTGAGCAGAGATCACGCCACTGCACTCCAGTCTGGGTGACAGAGCAAGATTCCGTCTCAAAAACAAACAAACAAACAAACAAACAAAAAACCCCCAAAAAGATTATAATTATTTGGCAGCTGGGTTGGGAAAGAGACCAAGGATTGTGAAGACATGATGAGTAAAGAGGCCACTATGGAAATGGATTCTGTGGTCCAGCCACTCCAGCTGATAGCATGTGGATCCAAGATGAACCACCCAGACAAGCCCATCCCAAATTCCTGACCTAAAAATTGTGAGCCAAGTAAAAATGGTGATTTTTTTTTTTTTTTTTTGTGAGATGGAGTCTCACTCTGTCGCTCAGGCTGGAATGCAGTGGTGCTATCTGGGCTCACTGCAACCTCTGCCTCCTGGGTTCAAGTGATTCTCCTTCCTGCCTCAGCCTCTTGAGTAGCAGGGATTGCAGGTGCCCACCACCACGCCCAGTTAATTTTTGTATTATTAGTAGAGATGGAGCTTCACCATGTTGAGCAGGCTGGTCTTGAACTCTTTACCTCAAGTGATCCTTGGCTTCCCACAGTGCTCGGATTACAAGTGTGAGTAACTGTATCCAGCCACAAATGGTGATTTTAAAGCACTAAGCTTTACAGTGGTTTGTTATGCAGCAACGGCTAACCAGAACATCAAGCAAGAAGGGAATTCTTAAAGCTAAGCAGAGAAGTTATAAGCAATCAAAACAATGTCACATGATAGTATACAATGGAGCAGAACTGCCAAATAATCATGAAAACAAGTGAAGAAGATCTAGAACGTTTATTATTATTATTTTTTTTTTGAGACAGAGTCTCGCTTTGTCACTCACGCTGGAGTGCAGTGGTGCAATCTCAGCTCACTGCAACCTCCGCCTCCCGGGTTTAAGTGATTCTCCTGCCTCAGCCTCAGCCTCCCAAGTAGCTGGGACTACAGGTGTGTGCCACCATGCCCGGCTAATGTTTTTTTATTTTTAGTGGAGACGGGGTTTCACCGTGTTAGCTGATGGTCTTGATCTCCTAACCTTGTGATCCGCCGGCCTCGGCCTCCCAAAGTGTTGGGATTACAGGTGTGAGCCACCGTGCCCGGCCAGAACATTTATTTTTAAATGTAGGTCGTTAATGCAACAGATTTGTTATAGGGGAAAAAAGGATGGAAGAGTTTAGGGGAAGACAATATACACACATAGGGAAAAAACAAAACACCGGTACCACATTATGATTCATCTGCCATTTCTGCCATTCTTAACACAGGTTTTAAAATAAACAGGCCAGGCGCAGTGGCTCACGCCTATAATCCCAGCACTTTGGGAGGCCGAGGCAGGCAGATCTTCTGAGGTTAGGAGTTCGAGACCAGCCTGGCCAGCATGGTGAAACCCTGTCTCTACTAAAAATACAAAAATTAGCTGGGCGTAGTGGCACGTGCTTGTAGTCCCAGCTACTTGGGAGGCTGAGGGAGAAGAAACCTTTGAACCCAGGAGGCAGAAGTTGCAAGGAACTGAGATCATGCCACTGCACTCCAGCCTGGGCAGCAGACCAAGACTCTTGTCTCAAAATAAATAAATAAATAATAAAATAAAATAAACAAACTTAAAATATGGTGCGGGCTGTTAACAATAGAATAGGTTATTACAGGAAATGAAAGATTGATGCTGTGGTTTGAACATATTCCCCAAATTTCACGTGTTGGAAACTTAATCCCCAATAAAACAGTGTTGAGAGTTGGGACCTTTAAAAGGTGATTAGGTCATGAGGGCTCTGCCCTCATGAATAATGCTGGTTTCAAGGGAGTGGGTAAGTTATTACAGGAGAGGACTCTTGATAAAAGGATATGTTTCACCACTCTCTCTATTTTTTAAATAATAGACACAAGGTCTCACTATGTTGCCCAGGCTGGTCTCTTAAAACTCCCAAGCTCAAGCAATCCTCCTGTCTCAACCTCATAAAGTGCTAGGATTACAGGCATAAGCCACCATGCCCAGCTTGGCCACTTGCTTGCTTTCTTTTTTTTTTTTTAACGTCTACTCATTTGTTAACTATGTTTCTGTATGATGTTATTAATATACTGCACATATGACAAGCCATACATCAAAACCAGATAGTACAAACAATTAAAGTAACATAATAATTTTAGCATTTTCTTATCTTACCACTAACAGATATTAAGCCCATCCTTACTAATTTATGCTCCTCACTTTAAAAAGGATGATCATATAATGGAAAAAACTGGATCAATGTATTTCTTCAATGAGGCTTTTTTGAGAGAAACAGGGCCCTCATTTCCTACTCCCCAGGATCCCCCCTCTCTCTGCTTCTCTCTTCTCCAGACTTCCTCCAGTGAAACTAATCTTTTGCTATACAAAATGCTTTTTGGTAGGCTGAAGAAAACAGTTGTTTAGCTCAGGCAGTTGAGATAACTGTCCAAAGATAGGGTAAAATTAATTAAACTTTATTTGTCCACACTTATTCATGGAACCATGGTTTCTTCCTGTCCAGGCCACTTTCCTTTTGCTCTCTCATGCATGCTCTTGTGCTCTTCCACCCTTTCACCTTGGGGTGATGCAGCAAGAAGGCCCTTGACAGATGCAGGCCACTCAACCTTGACCTTCCCAGCTTCCTGAACTAGAAGAACTGAATCTCTTTTCTTTTTAACACAAATTACCCAGTTTCAGGTATTCTGCTATAGCAAAACAAAACAGACTAAGACAAGCATCTTCTTGAAATATGTGAGAAAAGATCTGTATCTGCTTATGAAAGGGAGGATGTGATTCTGTTCAACTCTGAGGGACTTTCTTCTAGGATGACTCTGTGATTTTATGACCTAATGACTGTTCCCACTACTATTACCAAACTGCTTATGAACATGATAACAATTACTAAATAGCTATGTGCTATTTAACACCACTGTGGTAGATACATTACCAACATCATTTAACCTTTGTGGCAATCCTGCCAATTAAGTACTATAATCCTCATTTAAAAAGTGCCAAAATGATGGTCAGCAAGATAAAGTAATATAGTCCCAAGGTTACTATGGTATACTACAGAATATAATTGGTCTTTGCCCACCTTTCCTGGCATAGATCTTCAAAAATCCTTGCAATTTCCTGAGTGCCAGGAATATCTTTTTTGAGCTAATGTGGTGACACATAGTGGCCCCACAGATAGCTTCAGGCAGGGGACTGACTGGTCACCAGAAAGATCAAGCATGTGATTAGAGTTGTAACTCTGAGCCATCTTCTGCACTTCTGTAGTCTTGAGCCCTTTTCTGAATCCCTCAAAGAATGCTTAACCTTGAAAACAATTTTCAGTAATTATTCAGGGCAGATACAGGGGCATGGCTCTAGCATAAAACCTTAAAAATCTATCTTTAACTTCTAGTAGAGTGAAGGTCTGGTTTTTGTTTCCTATAAGCCAGAGAGATACCACAAGACACAAATTCTGAAAATACTTTTGTGGTCAAAAGTGTATGCTGGTCAGGTGCAGTGGCTCACGTCTGTAATCCTAGCACTTTGGGAGGATGAGGTGGGCAGATCACCTGAGGTCAGGAGTTCAAGACCAGCCTGGCCAACATGGCGAAACCCCATCTCTACTAAAAATACAAAAAATAGCCGGGTGTGGTGGCAGCACCTGTAATCAATCCCAGCTACTCAGGAGGCTGAGGCAGGAGAATCACTTGAACTCAGGAGGCAGAGGTTGCAGTGAGCCAAGGTCACGCCACTGCATGCCAGCCTGGGTGATAGAGCGAGATTCCGTCTCAAAAAAAAAAAAAAAAAGTGTATGCTGCAACTGTTCTCAGCCAAAAAGAGCTTTCTAAGCACCAACACAGAAAAGCAATCTCATGGGATCCAAGCAGTAATACTATACTTTTTACTATAGCTTATGCGAAAGCTTTCTAACCCTTTATTTCAACTATGACGTTTCCTTTCACAGAACCAAAAATGGATTGCCCAAATTTAATCTTCCTTTCCTAGGACGCATGTGAATTATATTGTTTATAAATGCTACAAGTTTTTACTTTTATTTTTAATTATCTGAATCTCTTTATGGAAATGCTCTAAGTTTTTAGATTCACCTGTGTTACAATATTTTTATTTCTTACCTGGCCTGTTAGTGGCTGCCATGATAAAAACCTGCTGGCGTGCTTCCAGACCATCCATCTCTGTAAGTAGCTGATTCACCACGCGGACACTTGCCCCTGTCTAAAAAGACATAAATCTGGTTCCATCAGCTCTCAATACAACGGAAAAAAAACCCATTTTCTTCTGCATAAAAATAATACATTTCCCCATGCAAAGGAGATAACGATCATTTTCTGAGGAGTCACTATATGCAGACACTGTGCAAAATGTGTTCTCATCAGTGGACCTCCCCAGCAATCCTATTATTATCCACAGTCTAAAAGAGGAAAGTGAGGCTTAGAGGGGTTATTTGTCCAAGTTCTCATCACTAGATAAAGGAAGAAATGAGACTCAATCTCAGGCTGCATAGATCCCAAGGTCTGATGTTTTTGAGTTACTCAAAGATCTAACCGTCACAATACACTTCCCTTGGGGCAAATCTACAGCTAGCTTTTGTTTCTTTGGTAGAGATGGGGTCTTGCTATGCTGTCCAGGCTGGTCTCGACCTCCTGGCCTCAAGCAATCCTCTTGCCTCAGCCTCCCAAAGTGCTGGGATTATAGGTGTGAGCCACTGCACCCCACCAAGACTACGCTTTTTTGTTTATTTGTTTGTTTTGTTTTTTGAGATGAAGTTTCGCTCTTGTTGCCCAGACTGGAGTGCAATGTTGTGATCTCGGCTCACTGCAACCTCTGTCTCCTGGGTTCAAGCAATTCTCCTGCCTCCGCCTCTCAAGTAGCTGGGATTACAGGCATGTACCACGATGCCTGGCTAATTTTGTAATTTCAGTAGAGATGCGGTTTCACCATGTTGGGCAGGCTGGTCTTGAAACTCCTGACTTCAGGTGATCGGCCCACCTCGGCCTCCTAAAGTGCTGGGATTACAGGAGTGAGCCACTGCGCCCGGCCCTAGACTAAGCTTTCGAACCCCAAATTTCCCAGTATATCAGGCATTCTAGATCTCATTTTATTTTATTTTTAAAGCCAGTCAAATTTAACAGTGGGAGTTTGTATACCAACTTTGGTGAGACTTTTTTTTTTTTTTTTTTTTGAGGCAGGGTTTTACTCTGTAGCCCAGGCTAGAGTGTTGTGGTGTGATCTCAGCTCACTGTAGCCTTCCCCTCCTGGGCTCAAGCAGTCCTCCCACCTCAGCCTCCCAAGTAGCTGGGATTACTGGTGTGTGTCACCACGCCTGGCTAATTTTCATATTTTTTCTAGAGATCCTCTTGGTATATTGCCCAGGCTAGTTTCAAACCCCTGAGCTCAACCGATCCTTCCGCCTCGGCCTCCCAAAGTGCTGGGATTACAGGCTTGTGCCACTGCACCTGGATGACACTAATGTTAAATAAGTTCTGATAACCCACCACCATTAGACCAGCCAGGTGTTCCAGATCTTTTTAGTGCGACACATACAGGAATATCTGGGACACTGAGGTATTTTCTCTTTTCCTTGAAGCAAATAATACAAAGTACAGCTACCTCAGCAATATCTAAGTGAAAGGAAACATTCAGCGAGTTGGTATAAATTCAGGGAGAGGGATAAATCACTTAGATACAGAAACAACAAAAAAGTTTTAAATGAAGGAAATGAGAAAAGTGGTGCTGTGTTTTTGGTCATTAATTGCTTTTCTTCACCATAAATTTTATGTACAGAGATGGTAATGGGCTTACCTCATTTCTTTCTTTTTTTTTTTTGAGACAGGGGTCTTGTTCTGTCGCCCAGGCTGGAAGTGCAGTGGTGAGATCTCAGCTGACAGCAACCTCTGCCTTCCAGGCTCAAGCAATCCTCCTATCTCAGTCTCCAAAGTGGCTGGGACTACAGGTATGCACCACCACACCTGGCTAATTTTTCTTTCTTTTTCTTTTTTTTCTGTAGAGCCAGGATTTCACCATGTTGCCCATGCTGGTCTTGAACTCCTGGACTCAAGCAATCTGCCCGCTTCGGCTGCCCAAACTGCTGGGATTACAGGTATGAACTACCACGCCCAGCTTACCCCACTGATTTCTCTAGAAAAAAAATATTTGGTGCTCTTTATTATGACTCCTTGGTAACATAACACTAATAGAATCATAACCCATACTCAAAAATATAAGGAAGTAATGGGTAAAAAACATTTTTTCTACGTAAGCAAGACAAACTCAGAGTCGATACATGAATGACTGATAGATTTTGCTGTATTAAAGCCATAATATTCTGGCCAGGCATGGTGGCTCACACCTGTAATCCCAGCACTTTGGGAGGCCGAGACATGTGAATCACCTGAGGTCAGGAGTGCAAGACCAGCCTGGCCAACATGGCGAAACCCCATCTCTACTAAAAATACAAAAAATTAGCTGGGCATGGTGGTGGGAACCTGTAATCCCAGCTGCATGGGAGGCTGAGGAAGAAGAATCGCTTGAACCCGGGAGGCGGAGGCTGCAGTGAGCCGAGATCGCATCATTGCACTCCAGCCTGGGCGACAGAGTGAGACTCTCAAAACAGAAAACAAACAAAACCTATAATATTCTATGTAATAAAATTAAATATAAGTCATAAGACTGGGAAAAATAGTATCAACACATAATTAAATAAAATACTACTTTCCATCATAGAGTACCAATTAATATAAAAAAAGAAAAAAAGGCAGCAATAGCAAAAGGGTTGAAAGATATGATCAGATAATTTCAAATCACTGGAGATAGTCAACCTCATGGTAATCAGGGACATGTATACTAAAATGTAATATGATTTGCCAATAAAACTGCCAAAAAATAAAAAGATGGGTATAATCCATTGTTGATAGGAAATGGTTATTTTCACTCACTGTTGGTGGGCACATGTAACTGATAGTTTTTGTGAAGGATGATACAGCATTATCTTTCAAAATCTAATATATATCAATCTTCAACCCTGATTTTCATTTCCAAAAATCTATCTCACATAGTCCCATCACAGGTGCACAAAAATATGTGAAACAAGTTCAGTAGAGTTCTATTTACAACAGGAAACAATCTAAATGACCAAAACAGGAGAATTATTATGTAAATTCCACTGCATCCAGACTGAGGATTATACAATATATATTTTTAAGTTATTACGTACATGAGAAAGTCATCAAGACAGAATGACCATATTTATATAAAAAATAGAAGCCTAGGTCTAGGCATGATGTAATCCCAGCACTTTGGGAGGCTGAGGCAGGAGAATCACTTGAGGCCAGAAGTTCAATACAAGCCTGGGCAACATAGCAAGATCCCGCCTCTAAAAACAAAAACTTAGCTGGGTGTGGTGGTGCACACCCATACTACTAGCTACTCAGGTAGCTGAGGTGGGATCATTGCTTGAGCCCAGGAGCTCAAGGCGGCAGGCAGTGAGCTACGATCACACCACTGCACTCCAGCCTGGGCGACAGGGTAAGACCCTGTCTCAAACAACAGCAACAACAACAAAACAGAAGTGTAAAATATAAATTTTTTTATGTTTCTGGAAAAAATTCTAGAATGATGCATACTAAACTATTAGCAGTCTTGTAATAACCTCCAAAAAGAGTAATACGGAGGAGAATGGAAAGAAATTTACTCTTTATATTTGTGCTTTATTTGAATTTTTCACAAATGTGTATTCATGTATAACTAGTGCAATTAAAAAAGAATACATTCGCTGGGTGCGGTGGCTCACACCTGTAATCTCAGCACTTTGGGAGGCCGAGGCAGGCAGATCACGAGGTCAGGAGTTCGAGACCAGTCTGGCCAACATAGTGAAACCCTACCTCTACTAAAAATACACAAAAAATTAGCCGGGCGTGGTGGTGTGCACCTGTAATCCCAGCTACTCGGGAGGCTGAGGCAGGAGAATCATGTGAACCCAGGAGGCGGAGGTTGCAGTGAACCGAGATCGCACCACTGTACTCCAGCCTGGGCGACAGAACGAGACACCGTCTCAAAAAAAAAAAAGAATACATTCAAATTTAAAATGTTTTTAGAGGCCGGGCATGGTGGCTCATGTCTGTAATCCTAGCACTTTGGAAGGCTGAGGCAGGTGGATCACCTGAGGTTAGAAGTTCGAGACCAGCCTGGCCAACATAGTGAAACCCTGTCTCTACTAAAAAAAAAAAAATACAAAAAATCAGCTGGGCATGGTGGCACACACCTGTAGTACCAGCTACTCAGGAGGCTGAGGCACGAGAATCGTTTGAACCCAGGAGGCAGAGGTTGTGGAGAGCTGAGATCGCGCCACTGCACTGCAGCCTGAGTGAGAGTGAGACTCTGTTTAAAAAAAAAAATCAAATAAAAAGAAACAAACAATAAAAATAAAATGTTTTTAGAATCTGCTTTAGGTGAAAATGTTAGAAAAGCAAACCATAGCTGGGTGTAGTGGCTCACACCTGTAATGCCAGCACTTTGGGAGGCCAAGGCAAGTGGATCACCTGAGGTCAGGAGTTCAAGATCAGCCTGGCCAACATGGTAAAACCCTGTCTCTACTAAAAATACAAAATTAGCTAGGTGTGATGGCACACATCTGTAGTCCCAGCTACTTTGGAGGCTGAGTCAGGAAAATCGCTTGAACCTGGGAGGCGGAGGCTGCAGTGAGCTGAGATTACTCTATTGCACTCCAGCTTGGGTGACAGAGCAAGACTCTGTCTCAAAACAAACAAACAAACAAAACAAAAACACAAGGAAAAAAACCCATATATATCAGAGTATAGAAATGTATGGCAGTAGGCTGGGCATGATGGCTCATGCCTCTAATCCCAATACTTTGGGAGGCCGAGGATGGTGGATCACTTGAGACGAAGAGTTCGAGACCAGCCTGGCCATCATGGTGAAACCCCATCTCTACTGAAAATACAAATATTAGCTGGGCATGGTAGCAGGCGCCTGTAATCTCAGCTACTCGGGAGGCTGAGTCAGGAAAATCGCTTGAACCTGGGAGGCAGAGGTGCAGTGAACTGAGATAGCGCCATTGCACTCCAGTCTGGGTGACAGAGCAAGACTCTCTCTCAAAAAAAAAAAAAAAAAAAAAAAAAGAAAGAAATGTATGGCAGTAGACATACAAGAAACAGATAAGGCGATAAGGCCGGTCTGCCTATGGAGCAGCCATTTTTATTCCTTAAAAAAAAGAGAGAGATAAACTAGAAGTTAGACATGTACGTCATATGGCTACAAACTTCTTTGAGGGCAACAGTTGACAATGAATCTCTCCAAATTTAGATTTACCAGCTGACAGTAGAGAGCTTCAAACCAATTGAAGGGGCTATGGACAAATGAAGGGTTTATTCATGGCAAAAGAGATGGAAATAAAAAGGAAAGGAATAAAATCCAGAGCATGCTGTGCCCTAATCAGCTGGAGATAACAAAGTGCTGTGTTTTGCTCCATAGCCCACAGTAGACTTTGGAATATGATTGGGGAACCTGGGAAGGATCTCTGCCTCAGTCACTGACATCACTATCAAAGATAAGCCCATAATAAGAATTTTCTATGATGGTATCAATGACTACTGGATGAAGAAACAAAACCACTAAAATGTGAGTCACATTTATTTATTCATTTATTTATTTATTTATTTATATTAGTCATCTTTTTTTGTGTGTGACTTTTGAATGTTTTTGGAGATTTTTAGCAAAATGAGGCATGCAATAATGTTTTATGACCTAACACACACACACACACACACACACACACACACACACACACCCCCCTATTGAAAATAAATCACAAAATATTTCCTAGGTTTCAGAAATGATGGTAAAACCCTGTCTCTACTAAAAACTATGAAAATTAGCCAGGTGCGGTGGTGGGCACCTGTAATCCCAGCTACTCGGGAGGCTGAGGCAGGAGAATTGCTTGAACCTGGGTGGCAGAGGTTGCAGTGAGCCGAGATTGCACCACTGTACTCCTCCAGTCTGGGTGACAGAGTGAGACTCCGTTTCAACAACAACAACAACAACAAAAAGAAATGTAACCATTCCTTCAGTCATCTTACAAGAAATGTACTTGTGGCCGGGCATGGTGGCTCACCCTTGTAATCCCAGCACTTTGGGAGGCCGAGACGGATGCATCACCTGAGGTCAGGAGCTCAAGACCAGCCTGACCAACATGGGGAAACCCTGTCTCTACTAAAAATACAAAAATTAGCCAGACATGGTGGCGGGTGCCTGTAATCCCAGCTACTCAGGAGGCTGAGGGAAGAGAATCGCTTGAACCCAGGAGGCGGAAGTTGCAGTGAGCCGAGATCGCACCACCATTGCACTCCAGCCTGGGAGACAAGCGCAAAACTCCATCTCAAAAAAAATAAAAAATAAAAATAAATAAAAATAGCAGTTGCTATCTGCTTCAAAAAGGTTATATATTTATTGTTTATGTTATGCTTCACTAAGCTTCAAATTGTTATATAATAGCACTCCTAATAACAACTGTTCCTGGTACTCTGTACTGAAATCTAAGGACTGTGACTCAGTGTGGCTGACACAAGTGGTATTCAATGCAGATCAATTTTATATCTTCTCCAGATATAAAATGGGTGTTGGGTCTTTTTTTATCTTCTTCATTTTAATGTCCTCACTTTAAGAGAAAAGGTTTTGGGTCTTAATAACCTGACCCTATTTTGACTGCATGATATCTTAAACTATATTTTTTCCTGTCTCAAGAACCCATTTATCTCAAGAGTGTTGTAGGATTACAAGATTATAAGGCAAGCTATTTAAAACAATATAATTTCCATACTTACCTACTCATCTGTGTGAATTAGGATGACCTACGGATTGTGCAACCAAAATAATATACAGGAAAAAAAATGGATGCAGAGGCAGATACAAAATACAACTGCTATCTCTACGATTTGATTTCAAATTACTAGGTGTCTTCATTAAGAGTCTCAATGCTCCCAAGGGGTGACTTCATAAGAAATACCTGGCTTGGAACATAGAAAAGGTTTATTGTGCTAAAAGAATCTGAAAACCACTAGTCCATGATACTTACCTCTCGGTCTGATCTTCGAGGACATAAAGCATCCACTTCATCAAAGAATATCACACAGGGTGCTGAGTTCTTGGCTCGTTGAAAAACTTGTCGCACAGCACGTTCACTCTCACCAACATACTAAACATACACAGAAAGGAAATAAAATACCAACAGTTCAATTTTGTGGTTTGGGTCAAATGATACTAAAACAGTTTTATGTGACATAGAACTAGTTTTATGTGTCAAAGTCCAGAAAGTATCAGAATGAACCATATACAATTGCTGATATTTAACCATTTTTGACCTGTAATAGCCAACTGCATATAGTGCAACTTAAAAATTAGCTAATATTTAAGCCTACTATAAATTTCCTTATTTATAGAATGAAGACTTATGTGAAACGTAAGGTCTTCTCTAGCTCAAAAAAATCACCAAAATTCAATTGCACTTTAGAACAAATCTTGTAAGCTTCGTGCATATAAAATATCCAGCAGCAATTTTCATTAATTCAACAGTATTTTACATGCACACAAGTCACATTACTGTTTTATTGTTATTTCTACACAAGTCGTCTTACTAAATAAAGGAATAACTATTTTGTCATACAGCATCAGAGGAGGCAAAGTGAGCCAACTAGGCATTTAACAGGTTTCATAATGGCTTACTCTATGTTGAAATCTAAATCAAAATATAAAACATTAAGATAAGTCAAGAAATATACCAATTCACAAGCAACTATAACATTAGGACTAAGTAATAAGAAAAGCTACATGTAAGGATTATTTCACTTCTAGCTTAGGCATAAGAAATTTTTCTTGTAAAATGTCAAAGCAGATGATTAAGAAAGAGCAGTTTTTTCTTAATGAAACTGCTAAATAAGATGGAATCCAAAAACATCTTTACAGTGCCAATTATTATTATTATTTTTGTTTTAAGACAGGGTCTCTCTGTCAACCAGACCAGAGTGCAGTGGAGCAATCTTGGCTCACTGCAACCTCCGCCCCCCAGGCTCAAGCGATTCTCCTGCCTCAGCCTCCCGAGTAGCTGGGATTACAGGCACACCGCCACTACCACCTGGCTAATTTGTGTATTTTTAGTAGAGATGGGGTTTCACCATGTTGGCCAGGCTGGTCTCGAACTCCTGACCTCAAATGATCCACCTGCCTCGGCCTCCCAAAATGCTGGGATTACAGGCATGAGCCACTGCCCCCGGCCTACAGTGCCAACTATTTCATATCACCTATGCTATTTAATGACTATATGGCCATACTAAATAATCAAGGCAAAGAATACACCACAGACGACAGAGATTAAAGTGTTATTTTTTCATTTGAATAGAACTTTCTTTCCCTCACATCCTTTTGGTACTTTTCTTTGAACTTTTGCTCATTCTGCTTCCCTTACTTGAACTGCTTTCTAACCTACCTCCAAACATTTCTTCTTACATTCTAAAAGATCCTCATTAATCATTCTTCCCATAATAGCTAATTTGATTAAGTTGAACTATATGCAGTTGGCTATTACAGGTCAAAAATGGTTAAATATCAGCAATTGTATATGGCTCATCCTCATCCTGATACTTTCTGGACTTTGACACATAAAACTAGTTTTATGACACATAAAACTGTTTTACTATCATTTGACCCAAACCAAACCCAAAGTATTTCTTTGCTCTTAAAGTACTTTGTATTATTATAACATTTGAGCTCTTCTACCTTCACTATATTATAAAGCCCTTGGAAAGCAGGGGTCCTATTCAGATATTCAGATTTTATCATTATTGTAACATTTGAGCTCTTCTACCCTCACTATATTATATTACAAAGTCCTTGGAAAGCAGGAGTCCTATTCAGATTTTTCTGTCATAACATGCTGCACAGTGTACAAATATAGCACACAGTGTGCAAATATAATAAACAGTGTACAAATATAGTAGACTTTCCTGGAAAATCTAATTCAGCAAAAACTATACTTGCAATGCTGAAGCAAAACATTCAGTACTGTTGTAAAAGAAGGCATATCAGGGGGCTGGGAGACATAAAGTTTCAGATAGGAATAGAAGAGAACAATCAATATCGTTGGCAAAGTGACTTTGGAAGTGGTAAACCAAGGTAACTAGGTAAAAGGAAATTTAATTTAGGGAAAGGTAAACCTAAAGTTTCAACAAGGACATATTAAAACCTATTTAATCTTAACAAGGCAACAGTGATTAAAAATAAGTAAATAAATGAAAAGCCCATCTTACCCTTTATTTGAAACATGCAACATTTCAAGTAAAGATCCTACATTTATTATCTCAAAATCTTTACTGGCCATCAAATTTTCAACCATTTTAGTCTGGCTTTTGCAAACATCATTATTAAACATATTTTCCCTAAAGCCACCAATGACCTTCTAATTACCAAATCCCAAGTCCCACTCTCAATATCTTTTATACTGTTTGGTCACACTGACAAGGTTGAAAAACTCATGTTCCCTTGGTTTTCAGGCTTAGAAGGTCCGGGGTGTCCTCCATCTTATGACCAAGCACTTTCAGTCTCCTTTACCATATCTTGCTTCTTTATCCCTTAATTGTTCGAATCTTTCAGGGTTCTGTCAGAGGCCCTTAATGTAACTGTTCTTTTACTTAATAAACTTGTCCTACCAGACTGAACCCATTCCCATGGTTTTAGGTACCACTTAGATGATAGTGACTTTCAAATCTCTTCAGAGCTTCAGATTCATATTTCCTACTGCCTGCTGGACATCTCCAGATGGCTGTTTAATCTAAAATGTCCTAGAGTGAACTCATTTTCCAATCCCAAGATGCCCATCTTCCTCATTAGATCATCCAATCTTTTTTTTCTTTTTTTTTTTTTTGAGACGGAGTCTCACTCTGTCTGTCGCCCAGGCTGGAGTGCAGTGGCGTGATCTCCGCTCACCGTAACCTCCACCTCCTGAGTTCAAACAATTCTCCTGCCTCAGCTTCCTGAGTAGCTGGGATTACAGACACCCACCACCATGCCTGGCTAATTTTTTTGTATTTTTACAATGGGGTTTCACCACATTGGCCACACTGGTCTTGAATTCCTGACCTCAAGTGATCCGTCCACCTTGGCCTCCCAAAGTGCAGGGATTATAGGCATGAGCCACCACGCCCAGCCCAGATCATCTAATCTTTCAGAGACATTCTGCACTCTTCCACAGACCTCTTCCCCCTACCCACCCGTTAAAAACAAATCAGACCACAATGAGGCAAAATGCCATATTCACCAGACTGGCAAAAATGAAAATATCAGACACCAACACTGCTGTTGAGAATGTGGGACAATCTGATACAATCACTTTATAAAAATAGTTAGCAATATCCGATTTTTTTTTTTTTTGAGACAGGATGTTGCTCTGTTGCCTAGGCTGGAGAGCAGTGGTGCAATCATAGCTCACTGCAGCCTCGACTTCTCAGGCTCAAGCGATCCTCCCACCTCAGCCTCCCAAAGAGATGGGACTACAGGTGTGCATCTGGCTAATTTTATGGGTTTTTTTTGTAGAGACAGGGTCTCACTATGTTGCCCATGCTGGTCTCAAACTGGTCTCAAGCAATCCTCCTGCCTTGACCTCTCAAAGTGCTGGGATTACAGGTGTGAGCCACTGTGCCCAGCCAATACCTAATATTTTTGAAAGTGCACATACTCTAAGATTCAGCAATTCTCCTTCTGGGTATATACCCTAAGGGGAAAAAATCTCACAAATATATGCAAAGATATACATATATAATATTCAACCTAAAAATTCATCAGAAAAAAACTGATTTTTAAAGTATGGTTATATTCATTCAATGAAATGCCACACAAAAAGTTAAACTAAAAATATATCAACAGAGGTAAGTATTATAAATAAATATTGAACAAAAATAACAACCAAGAATAGGTATAGTCACTCACACCTATAATCCCAGCATTTTGGGAGGCTGAGATAGGAGGATCACCTGAGGCCAGGAGTTTGAGACCAGCCTGGACAACACAGCAAAACCTCTGCTTCCAGAGACTCTGTCTCTCTCTCAAAAAACAAAACAAAACAAAAACCAAAAAACTCAACCAAACCAAGTTGCAAAATAATACACACTATTTAAAGGGGTTTTTTGTTTGTTTTGCTTTATACCATGGAGAGTTTATAAGGAGAGTTCCAAACTTATAACTAAAGAGATACAACAGTTATAAACTTCAAATGTACCCATCACTGACCTTCAATTATTATCAACTCAATTAATGACCAGTCTTGCTTCATCTATACTCCTGGCCCCTTTCCTTGTTTTATTGAAGAAAATCCTAGATGTCCTATTTTATTTATAAATATTTCAGTATCTCTAAAATATGATTTTAACATGTCATTATCACACTTAAAAATTAGTATTTCCTTAATATCAAATATTCAGTAAGCACTAACATTTCCAATTATCTCATAAACCTCATACTTAAAAAAATTACATTAAAAATTTTTTTGGTAGAGACAGGGTCTTGGTATGTTGGTCTGTCTTAAATGCCTGGCCTCAAGTGATCCTCTTGCCTCAGCCTCCCAAAGTGCTGGGGATTACAGGTGTCGGCCACTGTGCCTGGCCTTATACTTCTGAAACATATAAAATAATACTATATATTGTTTAGGGATAAATACATACATAGTAAATATAGAAAGAAGTGCATGGAACTAATAAGCACCAAATTCAGCCTTGTGGTAAGTTCCATGGGAAAGAGAACAGGGAACATCATGAGGGAGGGTTTGCAAGAAGCTTTAAGTGTACTGCTGTTTTTTTTTGTTTTTTGTTTTTTTTTTTGCTGGGTGATACATAGGGGTATATTATATTACTCTTTGGAATTCCTTATATGTGGAAATATTTTATAATAAAATTTTTATTAATTACAATTTTTAAAAATATGTTACACTCTTGCTTTAAAACCTCTATTAGCTCTCTGATATTCTGAAGTTAACATCCAAACTTTAGCTTGGTATAAAGGCCCTTCAATGTCTGGCTATAACCTTCTTTTCCAATCCCAGTTCCCACCAATGCCCTCTGCTTCAAGATTCACATCTAATACCACCTCTGCTGGAAAATCAAAACGAAGTACAAGAAAAGTTACGAGGTATGTAAAAAGCCCATAGGAAATACTTAGGTATAACTCCCTTATTTTAGGGAGAAAGTAATACACAATAGGAAACATTTAAAAATTGGGGTAGAGATAAATTTTAAAAATCTTTTAAAACAAATGTTACCCTCATTTCTTCTTTGTTGGAATATATCATAGAATGGCATTTTTACTTTTCGTAGACAGGGACAAAAATATAAGAAATTCAAAGTGTCTTAAATTTGGATAATAAATTGCTTAAACGCAGAAGGAAGATACAGCACTTGAGTGACTTCTATCTCCAGAAGTATTTTTATTTATTAATACAGAACTCATCTGAGCCACATGACAACAGGACAAAAAGTAGATCAGAAGTCAGACAACTCAGATTGAAATCTTTGCTCTACTGCTTCTAGCTGTGGGAAAATTCAGGCTTAGAGGTTAACAGACTTAATTGAGAAAGCATTTATACACCCAAAGTAGCAGAGCAGAGCAAAGGTCAGCCTCCTCACTCCTACAGCACTGATTTTAAATACCAAAATACCACAATTGCTGAAAGATCTGAGAATATTTTACCCCGTAATTTGCATGACCATTACTTTTTCTAATCTAAAATAATGGTTCATGCTCAATAACTTACCATGTTTAGTAATTCGGGGCCCTTGACAGATATAAAATTTAGTCCGGACTCATTTGCAACAGCCTAGCAAGAGGAAACAAAAAGACACAAATAAGACCAATACACAGTAATAATAATAACAATAATAATGATGATGATGTGTGACAATGAAAGGACTCTGTGTGTGTGTGTGTGTGTGTGTGTGTGTTTTAGATGGAGTCTCGCTCTGTCGCCCAGGATGAAGTGCAGTGGCGCGATCTCGGCTCACTGCAAACTCTGCCTCCCGGGTTGACGCCATTCTCCTGCCTCAGCCTCCCGAGTAGCTGGGACTACAGGCGCCCGCCACCACGCCCGGCTGATTTTTTATATTTTTAGTGGAGATGGGGTTTCACCATGTTAGCCAGGATGGTCTCAATCTCCTGACCTCGTGATCAGCCCGCCTCGGCCTGCCAAAGTGCTAGGATTACAGGCGTGAGCTACTGCGCCCAGCCCTTTTCGTGGTCTTAAGTCTGTGTCTCCCTTTCTATATTAATAGTTACCTCTTTCTTATTAAAAGGAAAAAAGGGTTGGGTGCAGTGACTCACGCCTGTAATCCTAGCACTTTGGGAGGCCGAGGCGGGTGGATCACCTGAGGTCAGGAGTTCGAGACCAGCCTGACCAATAAGGCGAAACCCCATCTCTACTAAAAATACAAAAATTAGTTGGGCATGGTGGCATGCGCCTATAGTCTCAGCTACTCGAGAGGCTGAGACAGGAGAACTGCTTGTACCCGGGAGGCAGAGGTTGCAGTGAGCCAAGATTGCGCCATAGCACTCCAGCCTGGGCGACAGAGCGAGACTCTGTCTCAAAAAAAAAAAAAAAAAAAAAAGGAAAAAAGACAAATGGGAAAAGGGGAATGGATAAAGGGAAAATCAAAGGAAATAAACGTTAATGTGTTAACGTACAACTTTTTTTTTAAAATTTCACTTTAAGGTTTTTTTTTTTTGAGACAGAATCTTACTGTTGCCCAGGCTGGAGTGCAGTGATGAGATCACAGCTCACTGCAGTCTTGACTTCCCAGGTTCAGGCAATCCTCTCACCTCAGCCTTCCGAAGAGCTGGGATTACAGGAGTATGCCACCATACTCAGCTAATTTTTGTATTTTTTTTGGTAGAGACAGGGTTTTGCCATATTGCCCAGGCTGAAACCTACGACTTTCTAAGAATTACTAAGGCTATAAATCAAATGGAAATGACACAAAATATTTATGTGAACATTTGTTTACATAAACATGCTTATGTAAATACAAATACATTTATAGCCCTAGTTTGGAATTCCAGTGAAATGCTAGTCTCTGTACTCAAGAAATACCTCATGGGATGAAAGCATTCATTCATTTACAAACAAAAATTGAATATCAGTTATCAGTCTTTACCAAGAGTCAGTGTTGAGAAACTCATAGTTGTATGTGTAGAAGAGTCTAAGAATTACAATCTGAATGCAGAGGTGAAACCTGAAAAAAATCAATCAGAACTTCAAAATGATCATGGAAGAGAGTTCTTTCCTGTTCTTAGAACCTGGTATCTGAGCTCCCCATCTATGTTCCACCTACTCCTCAGCATCACCACTTGGATTGCACAAGCATTTCAAATCTATCACTTCCAAAACTGGACTCCCAATTCTTATTCTTCCAAACCTCTCCAACTCCAGTAACTGCATGCCCTGACTTTATGCTAGTTACATACTTAGTATGTGCAGGTGCCAAGAAAAATTGTATTATTTTGTTATCCTGAGTAAACAAAACAATCAAGATCAGCCAAATACCTAATTTTATATGCATCTCTAGGTTTCTAGGTTCTGACCTATAATTTGTTCCATGAGTTTATCCTAGGCCATACTTTGCCTCTGCCATTCAAGGACATTTTCTATTTCTGGATTCTTGGGCATGTAGTCTTGCACCCCTTGGAGAACCTGATGAAAGTTGTTGTGAACACTCTTCCCCAGAAACGATACATATACACAATACATTGCCTGGGCTCATAGATTCAGTGAGGCTGTGAAGTCCATTCATGGAGTCCTAGGTAAGAGTCCCTGCTCCCAAAGGTCAGATACAAGAAATCTGACTATGGCCGGGCGCGGTGGCTCATGCCTGTAATCCCAGCACTTTGGGAGGCCGACACGGGTGGATCACGAGGTCAGGAGATCGAGACCATCCTGGCTAATGTGGCGAAACCCCATCTCTACTACAAATACAAAAAATTAGCTGGGCGTGGTGGCAGGCACCTGTAGTCCCAGCTACTCAGGAGGCTGAGGCAGGAGAATGGTGTGAACCCAGAAGGCGGAGCTTGCAGTGAGCCAAGGTTGTGCCACTGCACTCCAGCCTGGGTGACAGAGCAAGACTCCATCTCAAAAAAAAAAAAAAAAAAAAAAGAAAGAAATCTGACTAAACAGAGTGGTTCTCAATTGTTGGCAGTTCAGTAGCGGGGAGAAGAAGAGGAGAAATGTGGATCTATGTTTTAGTACTATATATGTTTTTCAAGTTATCCAAGCTACCTCCTCTCTGCTGTGAATAGGACTACTCAAAGGCAGATGTAACTAATTAAATAATAAACACTATAGGACACACATGAAAGGGAACTGCATTGACCTGGAGAATTCACACACCAGCATACAGAACCTTCTTTCTGGCTATATTTTTCCAAAACTATTGTGAAAAAAATGTAGATCAATGACTGTGTTGTTCTCTTCTACCTCCATACCCAGCTCTCTGAAATCAATGCCTTTTAAGAGTACTGAAAGCATTAAGCAAGGAAAACTAGTAGTATAAATAAAAGTAAGTTTTACACACAGCACTATGGATATTTGATATTTACTGAGGAGCTATAATTTGGTTGCTGTGGTACTTATTAAAAATGTTATTTCAATTTCTTACAATTCAAAATATTTTAAAAAGTTGATAAGGGTTAGTTATGGATATAATATTATACAGACACTAAAAATGATGGATAACATACTTTACACATAGGGAAGACAGTTCTAATAAGCATAATTTCAATGGGAAAAAAAAGCACAAAAAGACAGAAATTTGCCCACATAAAAATCAAACCAAAAAAGCTCAAGGTGTCAAACATGGTTACAGTCAAGATAAACTAATCAACATTTATAAATAACAAATCTTAATATATGAAGTGATATAAATAAATAAGAAAGAAAATCACATGTATGCCATCAGAAAAACAGGAAAGGATATGAATAGACAATTCACAAAGAAATATAGCCAATACACATATTTAAATTTAAAAAACTAGTTTTTTTTTTTCTTTGAGACAGAGTCTTGCTCTGTTGCCTAAGCTGGCATGCAGTGGTGTGATCTTGGCTCACTGCAGCCTCTGCCTCTTTGGGTCAAGTGATTCTTGTGCCTCAGCCTCCCAAGTAGCTGGGATTACAGGCATGCACCACTGCACCTGGCTAATGTTTGTAATTTACTTTAGTAGAGACAGGGTTTTACCATGTTACCCAGGCTGGTCTTGAAATCCTGGCCTCAAGTGATCCACCCACCTCGGCCTCCCAGAGTGCTGGGATTACAGGCATGAGCTACCACGCCTGGCCAAAAAAACACTAGTAATTTTTAAAATGCGACTTAAACTGTAAGATAGCATTTTTACCTATTAAATTGTCCACCATTAAGAGCAACGTTCATGGCCATCACTAGTTTAAGGTGTGGGAAAATTGACTCTCATACCCTATTGATACAAAGGTAAAAACTGGTGAAAACCTTTAGGAAGGCACTTTAATAATATGGCTCAAAAGCCTTAAAAACATACATTCCTTTGACTGGAAAATTATTTAGAAATGCATTCTACTATAATTATTAGTCAAGGTACAAAAATATAAGTGCAAGGCCATTTAAAGTAGTGTTGTTTCAATATGGGATCATTTCCATAAATTATAGAACATCTATCTTTATGGTAGAATATTATGCAGGCATTAAAAATATTGATGTGTATCAATATATACTGACATGTGAAGATGTTCAGGAAATATAGCTAAGTGAGAAAAACATGTTTAAAAAAGCTTATATTTGTGGCTGGGCGTGGTGGCTCCGCCTGTAATTCCAGGACTTTGGGAGGCCGAGGCGGGTGGATCGCGAGGTCAGGAGTTCGAGACCAGCCTAACTAACATGGTGAAACCCCATCTCTACTAAAAATACAAAAATTAGCTGGGTGTGGTGGCGTGTGTCTGTAACCCCAGCTACTCGGGAGGCTGAGGCAAGAGAATTGATTGCACCCAGGAAGCAGAAGTTGCAGTGAGCCAAGATCATGCCACTGTACTCCAGCCTGGGCGACAGAATGAGACTCCATCTCAAAAAAAAAAAAAAAAAAAGCTTATATTTGTAAAAATGCATGTAAAAATGTAAAAGTTAGATATTACTTTGATATGTATGCATAGAAAAATATCTGAAGGATTGACAATGAAATGAAATAATAGTAGTAGGTGGCAGTGAGAGAATTATACACAATGCTTTTCCTTTTTGCTTATTTTTATTTTCTATTATAAAAAAACAATTTTAGAAAATAATTACAAGAAATATAGAGGAAAATATTTAAGTTATAAACAATAGCAATACCAAAGCAGGAAAGCAGGAAACCAAGTCAAGTAAAAACTAAAACTATGGAATAATACTCACTAAAAAGCTAAAATATAATACACAGAAAATATAATAATTGCATGTTAAAATTGACAGGATTATGATTGATATAAACATTTTTCAATCATGTGCATTTGTAATTTAAAAAAGTAGGAAACTTTCATGAAGAAAGTTGTCAGTTTTGCTAAAATAAACTTCTGATAAAAATTATGCATAAGACTTACCTCACTGTAATATTTAAAGTTAAATTCATATTATCCTATCTAATAGTAAGAAATAAATTACATGCAATTGAACTTATATGATACCTTTGCCAGCAGAGTCTTCCCACAGCCAGGAGGACCAGCAAGGAGGACCCCAGCCGGAGTCACCAATCCAAGAGCTTTGAACTGGTCTGGGTTGCGTACTGGTGCCTGGAAAGAATGATACCAACGGCGATCCATTACATGTCCATTTTATACTACAGGTTCAAATTATTTCCAGATACATATTTTATGGTTGAGTCTCCCTCTGTCACCCAGCTGGAGTGCAGTGGCGCTGTCTTGGCTCACTGCAACTTCTGCCTCCTGGGTTCAAGCGATCCTCCCACCTTAGCCTCGTGAGTAGCTGGGACTACAGGCACATGCCACCACGCCTGGCTAATTTTTGTATTTTTAGTAGATTGGGGGTTTCACCATGTTGGCCTGGCTGGTCTTGAACTCCTGACCTCAAGTGATCCACCTGCCTCAGCCTCCCAAAGTGCTGGGATTATAGGCATGAGCCACTGCGCCCAGCCTCTCAGGCTTATTTTCAACATGACTGTGAGGCCTGAAGATACGAACAGTACCTGGTTTACCTGTTCATGCTCTGTGGTGATAAAAAGAAAAGTCCCTGCACTTGAGGAATTTATACTTGAACATAATGTCTAAGAACATTTTAGACATAACGATATAATATTTCAACAAATATTTTTTAGAAAACCATTTAAATTTCTAGGTTATAAAATGTTTAGACAATGGTCTCCTCTAAGAAATCAGATGCAGCAGTAACTTTTGCATAGTTAAAAGCCAGAGATACCTGTTGACTATAATCCCAGTGTATTTTCTCTTTCAGTAGTACCTACCTCTAAATCGATCATATTTCAATTAATGAACCACGGAATGATGAGTAGAAAAGTAAAGTAAATAAAAATTAATCCAAAGTTTTATGTGCATTAAAATTGCCTTGACCCATAAGATCAAGTTCAGAAAGTCTTTGTCAAACAATTTGGTCTTGACGGAAACCTGTAGTTTTTTGTGGTTGTTTAAACTCACTGCTACAGAAATGAAGCACAACCAAAAGGATCAGCATAAAATGGGTCTCAATGGAATATTATTCAGCCACAAAAATGAATGAAATCCTGTCATTTGCAGCAACATGGATGGAACTAGAGGTCATTATGTTAGTGAAATAAACCAGGCACAGAAAGGCAAATATTGCACATTCTCACTCACAGTGGGAGCTAATAAAGTGGATCTCATAGAGACAGAGAGCAAACTGATGGTTACCAGAGGCTGGGAAGGGAAGGTGGAGAGGAATACGATGAAGAGAAGTTGGTTAATCGGTAAAAAAAATAGTTAGACAGGAGTAATAAGTTCTGGTATTTGATAGCACGGTAGGGAAATTATATTTCAAAATAGCTAGAAGAAAAAAGTATATTTCAAAACAGCTAGAAGAAAAAAAGTATAATGTTCCCAACACAAAGAAAACATAAACATTAGAGGTGATGAATATCCCAATTACCCTGACTTCATCATTACACATTTAATATATATATCAAAATATCACATGTACCCCAAAAATATTTACAACTATGATACATCAATTTAAAAAAATAAACAAATAAATAAATCGCATCTCAAACAAAAGAAAAACCATTGTTGGGGGCTTAGCACTTGAAAGAAGTGCCACATTCAAGTCAAGTTAGACACAGTGATTATAGTCAAGTCAGTTTAGCCACAGAACCTAGTACACATGCATGGAGCTTTATCTCTGGTCTTTAATCCATGACATGCCAATAATATTTGGCAGCTGATATACCTACCAATATTGCCATGGTGAGCTCCTCTCTAATGTCTTCCAGGGCACCAATATCTGCCCATGTCACATTAGGGACAGTGACAAAGCCTTCCCTTTTGGCAGAGGGTTGGACTGAGGATAGAGCAACAATGAAATCATTCAGTTCAATGCACAGTCCTTGCATCTGCTCCTCTGAGAGGGGATCTTGGTCTCTTAGCAACCCCAGCAGCCTCTGTAATTCATCCTTGAAGGGAACAATTGAGGGGAAAAAAATAAAGAAACACCACAACAGCTATTGAAAAGTTACATTTTCTACTTGTAAAAATTATTACTGTAATTTTCCATAAGCTATCCTGAACTTCTATGTATTTTAATAATTTTCTTTCTGACATGAGACAAGTTCATTTTATTCTAAAGGATCATATGCTCTGGTCAAGTAAAGATATACCAATTATAATTATAATTAAACATATAAGAATGATTTCTATATACTAGGGCTAGGTTTAGCAAATATAAGCAGTTGGCAAATATTCATTTCAGCAACCATGATATTTCCCATGTTTCATTTATAAATGTTCAAGAAACAGCTGAATCCTGATGAAATTAAAACAAAGTTACGCTGGAGGTAGTATAATTCATTAATATGGTTCCTTGATGGTTTATCAACTAAGTAGAGGGAAGGCAATTTTCCTATTACTATCAAATCTTAAAAGGCAGATTTCCTGCTTTGTGGAGAAGATGAAAGGATAAGTCTAAAAAACAGGTAACCAATTAATTCAATTTATAAAATATTAATTTATATGCAATATTATAAAAGGAATGAGTTTGTTATTTTTTACAGAAGTAATTGCAGTTTCAAATGTCTAAGAAAAAAACAAATTATCTGAGAACAAAACATCTGGATTGAAGCCCCTGCTCATTGAAGCCCCTGCTCTATAAAGTAGAAGCTGTATGGGCTTGGGGAAACCACAACCTCTTAAGCTTAGTGCCTTTGATTATAAAATGGGGAAAATGATATTTATATAAGGTTACAGGGATCAAATTATATAACATACAGAAGCCATCTGTGCAAGCTATAAAATGCTATATGAAATGCTATATGTATTGAATTTTCATGACTCATAAAACTAAAAAATTTAATACCGATCTTGGACTGATAACGGTCCCCTATGATTCACATGACTGTCCTCCAGAGCTGTTTGCAGCTACCGACGTGGATATAGTTATGTCAACAGACCACTGTAATCTACCTAACCAAAAGTTAACCAGGAGATATAATTAAATGCCAATGCTGAAATAGGGGTTGACAACCTTTTTCTGTAAAGGACTAGACTGTAAACACTGTAGGCTTTGTGGGCCACGGTCTCTGCTGCATACTCCTGTGTGAATTCTGCCGTGAAGAACGAAAGCAGAAACAGACAACATGTATACAAATGAACATGGCTGTGTTCCAATACAACTTTAATTTACAAAAACACGTGGTGGGTGGGTAGGCCATAGTCTGCCAACCCCATTCCAGAATTTCATAATCATTATTGTAAAATGAATTTATTCAGAATAAACTAAACATAAAACAACTCATATTTTTGAAATGATAAACATTGTGGGTATAAATGATAATTATTCTATAGGTTAAATGCCAATAAAACAGAAAGTAATAAACCTCAATTATGTTGACCCTTGCTTCAATGTAAGATAACACAAAGAACATTAAAAGGACAATTTAAGGTGCCTTTAGAGAAAGCACCTGTGTTTCAGAAGTGGGCTCAGTTCCCAGCCTTTCCTCCTGGACTCCTTTAGATGGCAAATCTTCCATTTCAGGATTTTTCTTCTGCTGTTCCTGTAGCTTCATTAAGACTCTATTGACTGCACACATTGCTGCCTCTCGGCACAGTGCCATGAGATCAGCACCAACAAAGCCTGGAGTTAGGTGTGCTAAATGACAGAAATCAAAAGCTTGAGGAAGCCTCAGTTTTCTGCACAATGTTTGAAGTATTCTGTAGAAAAGACAGGGGAAAAAAATGTCTGATTCCTGATCTAATAGTAAAAACAAGTCACCAACTATATTTATTTGAAGTCCTTCACGTCTGCCAAAGGTATCAAAATGGATACTATATAAGATCAAATAGTTCATTCACTCAACAAACGCTGTCATTATTACATGTTCCATCTTATTCCAGAAAGGATTATGGTAAATATCTGCTTTGTTAGGAACCATGCTAAGTGCTGTGACGAATACACAGAATTTTAAAAAAATATTTTGCCTTTAAGAATTTACAACATTACAGGGGAAATAAGATAAATAACTTATGGGGGTACTTTTACAGTAGATTAACTGGATATCTACCAGAAATAAAAGCCCCCACATTCACACAAACCATTAATTATCTTCATCATTGAAAATTATCTTGCCATATACTTCCCATTTCATATTAGGACAGTTACACCTCCAACTTTATCTTTACCTATTGTTCATCCCCTGTACTACACGTATGGAAAATTTGTTCAACCTAACTGGCAGCATGGTATCCATAAACATCTGGACTTCTAGATAATTGTTATTAAAGGAATATCTTGAACAATTTCTGATAAGACCTACTGAATAAAAACTTAAAAGAAGTAAAGATATTCAAGATGAGGCCAGGTGCGGTGGCTCACGCCTGCAATCCCAGCACTCTGGGAGGCTGAGGCAGGCAAATCACCTGAGGTCAAGAGTTTGAGATTAGCCTGGCCAACATGGCAAAATCCCATCTCTTCTAAATATACAAAAATTAGCTGGGCATGGCCGGGAGCAGTGGCTCACGCCTTGTAATCCCAGCACTTTGGGAGGCCGAGGCAGGCAGATCACGAGGTCAGGAGATCAAGACCATCCTGGCTAACACGGTGAAACCCCGTCTCTACTAAAAATACAAAAAATTAGCCAGACGTGGTGGCAGGCGCCTGTAGTCCCAGCTACTCGGGAGGCTGAGGAAGGAGAATGGCATGAACCTGGGAGGTGGAGCTTGCAGTGAGCCGAGGTCACGCCATTGCACTCCAGCCTGGGCAACAGAGCGAGACTCCGTCTCAAAAAAAAAAAAAAAAAAAAATTAGCTGGGCATGGGGGCGGGTAGCTGTAATCCTAGCTACACGGGAGCCTGAAGAAGGAGAACTGGCTTGAACTGGGAGGCAGAGGTTGCAGTGAGCCAAGATTGTGTTACTGCACTCCAGCCTGGACGATAGAGCAAGACTCGGTCTCAAATAATAAAAAAAAAAGATATTCAGGATGAAAGGTCTGAAGCCATACTGCAAGAGTCTGAATCCCAGCTCTGTTACCCTTTGTAATCTGGGCCAGTTACTTAATCTTTGTGCTTCAGTTTCTTCATTTATTCAATCTATATTATAGTAGCACTTATTCAGAGGGCTGTTGCTACAAATGAATACATGCAAAGCGCATAAAACAATGGCTGATCCACAGTTAGTGCCCAATGAATGTTAATTCTTTTTTTTTTCTGAGACGGAGTTTTGCTCTTGTTGCCCTGGCTGGAGTGCAATGGCGCGATCTCGGCTCACTGCAACCTCCGCCTCCTGGGTTCAAGCGATTCTCCTGCCTCAGCCTCCCAAGTAGCTGGGATTATAGGCATGCGCCAATGAATGTTAATTCTTATTTACATATTTTGATATTATAAACTAACTTGGACAAGCAAATGTATTTTAAAATTAATAAATTTGTAAAGAAGACTAATATTTTCAAATGTCAAGCTAATAAAGAATAAATTACAGAAAAATCATTTGGGATCATATAAGTGAGCAGAATAGAAGCAGATAAACATTACTGACAAATTTTTTAAAGTTTCACTGGGATACTCTGAATAATGGGAATCAAGAAAACTTTCCACTAAAGAACTATTTCCAAAAGACACAGATCCAGTTTGCTACTATGCACAAGAATACAAAACACTCTTCGACTTACCATGAGTTTACGTCCTGATAAACCCATCTTAAGTCAAAAACATCATGATAAACCCTTTGTAAAGTTGAAAAACTAAAAGCCAAACCATTGTCAGTTGGGGACTATCTGTACTAAGAACATTTTGGATGTTATGAAAATGGCTAACAGAAAATAATATCGTCCTTTTCATAGTTGTACTCTATCCCTAAAAAAAGTGGGTATTTTTGGTCATCATACTGTAGAAACTCCAAAAGAAGGGAAAGCTACCACTGTTCTAGCTCCAGCTACTGCAGCCACGTGAGACCGTGAGGCAGAACCATCTAGCTGAGGCCTTTCTAAATTCTTGATCCACAGAAACTGTGAGACACAATAAAATGGGTATTGCTGTAAGACACTAAATTTTGGTGTGGTCTGTTTTACACCAATAGAAACTGGAACAATTGTACGGGTCTCCTTTTATGTACGCTGAAACTTTTCCATAATTTAATGGTTTTGAAGTACAGGATGATATCTGGAGGATCATTTGAGGGCAGGAGTTCAAGATGAGCCTGGGCAACATAGTGAGACCCTTTCTCTATATAAAAAATAGTAATAATAAAAGAGACAGCTATCAATAGCTACCTTATTAAAAAAATTCTCTATGTCAGATATTGTGCTAGGTTATGTTAATTCAATACTCACAGGAAGCCTTTAATTTATAGTATTATGATCACTTTACAGATAAAGTTATTACTATTATTATTACTACATTATAGGTAAATAAACTAAAGCTTGGAAATGTTAAAAACATTGGACAAGGACCAAGGATAACAGGAGGCAGAGGTGGAATAACTTTCCTTCACTGGCTCAAAGTTTGGGCATCTATTCATTGCCTCTGCAACCCAGTCCCGCCTAGGTCTTGCCTTTCCCCTCCTTACTTACACTTACTCATACCCTGGACCTTGTCATCACCTGGATCTAGCCCCTATCTGAGATCACAGTCTCACATGCAGCACTTTGCCCAGTCTCACATGTCTGAGCTTATATGTGCAATTACTCCCACACTGTTCCTGAACCTCACCAGGATCTTCAGTGCACCCCTTCCTCATTAAATACTTTTTTTTTTTGAGACAGGGTTTCGCTGTGTCACCCAGGCTGGATAGAGTACAGTGGCATGACATCAGCTCACTACAACCTCCACCTCCCAGGTTCAAGCGATTCCCCTGCCTCAGTCTCCTAAGTAGCTGGGATTACAGGCGTGCACCACCACGCCCGGCTAATTTTTTTGTGTTTTTTTAGCAGAGATGGGGTTTCACCATGTTGGCTAGGCTGGTCTCGAACTCCTGACCTCAAGGGATCCACCCTCCTTGGCCTCCCAAAGTGCTAGGATTACAGGTGTGAGCCACCGCACCTGACCTCATATTTCAGAACATTTCTTTTTTTTTTGAGACGGAGTCTCACTCTGTCATCCAGGATGGAGTGCAGTGGCGCCATCTCGGCTCACTGCAAGCTCTGCCTCCTGGGTTCATGCCATTCTCCTGCCTCAGCCTCCCGAGTAGCTGGGACTACAGGAGCCCGCCACCACGCCCGGCTAATTTTTTGTATTTTTAGTAGAAACGGGGTTTCACCGTGTTAGCCAAGATGGTCTCGATCTCCTGACCTCGTGATCTGCCCGCCTTGGCTTCCCAAAGTGCTGGGATTACAGGTGTGAGCCACCGTGCCCGACCCAGAACATTTCTTAACTAGATTTCCACTCCACCACCTCAACAGTGCTTCCTGAGATAGTCTCGCTTGTGAAGTTATATTTCTGGTTATTGGTGGATGTTTATTTGCTCTATGGACATTACTCATTTGCTCAATTACTAGGAAAGGCTGGTACTGCAGCAAACAGCTTTCAACTGTCCGGCTGCCATTTCATTACTGGTAACAGGACCTGTGGTCTCAGACAGGTTAGTGCAATAGGTTAAACATATGGTACTGAGATTTAACCTATAAGTGGACCAGATGGTTGCTGTATGCCATAGCTCCAGACATTGCCACTAACCTGGTCAGCCAACTAAAGAATGCAAGCCATTGTTAATAAGATCAGACAAATTAGTATGGATACATAAGTCCATTACTACTTCTGAAAAAACAACCTGAAACAATTATCCTACTGATGAGTAAATTGTTTTCTTCCTCTTTTTTTTTATAGAGGTGGGGCCTCCCTCTGTCACCCAGGCTGGAGTGCAGTGGCACAATCATAACTTACTGCAGCCTTGAACTCCTGGGCTCAAGCAATCCTCCTGTGCTTCAGCCTCCTGAGTAGCCAGGACTACAGGTGTGTGCACAGCTGATTTTATTTTTTGTACAGACAGGGTCACACTATGTTGCCCAGGCTCAAACTCCTGGTCTCAAGTGATCCTCCTGCCTTGGCCTCCCAAAGTGTTGGGATTACGGGCATGAGCCACTGCACCCAAGCATAAACGATTTTCTTAATGTGGGCTTCTCCTTTTCCAAATCAATTTAACTGGTACAAAAAGAAAGTGAGAGAGAAAGAAAGGCTACATGGTATTTCTCACCTCTTACTTTCAAACCATTCAGTTAAGATGACTTAGTGGCATACAAACTTCATTCTATAAGAGTATACCTTTCCCTGGATGCTTCATCTGGGATACCTAGGCATATTTCTCGGTCGAACCTTCCTGCACGTCTCAAAGCAGGGTCTAACGAGTCTGGTCGATTAGTAGCTCCAATAACTAGGACCCGGGCTGTAGCAGCCACATCATTCAGATCTAGTAAGAGACAGAGAAAGAGTAGTGAACAAAGCACTTGACATTGAGGGCAATAATGGTTACAGAATCATTTCATGGTTAAAGTATTACAGATTTTGACAGCAACATATATATAAAACCAACATTTATTAAATGTCAAATATGTAAAAGGTGTGAGGAGGATAAATAAAATACAAACTCTGTCCTCAGCAGTTCACAATCTATTGAGAAACACTGAGTGTGTAAATAAAAAAATGGCATCAGACAAATTTTGTGAAGTATAATAACAGATATAAACAAAGCACCAAGGTAATACGAGAAAAGACATCATGAATTCCAACTGAGGAATAAGGGAGGGTTCACGGATGTGGTTACATTTCAGAAAAGGCTTGAAGGGTAAATACAATTTTAACAAGCAGATATATAGGCTAATGGAATTCTGTGTAGAAGAAAGAGTATTAGTGAAAGCACAGAAGGTCAAGCATGCATGGCACATCCAGGCAAGGTGAGCAGGACAACAGGGAGGCTGAGGAGGATGCCGAAGTCTGTGTCTCCGAATAGACTGATAAAATTAATTCGAGCAGGGGAATACAAAATAGTCTTCAGCTGTTCTGGCTTAATCAAGGAATGTATTTCTAGGAATGGACAAAACTGAGGGCTTAAATCTTATCTTTCCTAAGTATTACTTCTCTCAGCTGAACCAGGATTGAAGAGCAGGGAGTCTGAGGTTATTTTCCCTCACAGGTAACAAGAAGGTAGTAAGATGCTAATTAAATCATGAGGAGTTTATACAGTCTGTTCTTTTTTTTTTTTTTTTGAGACCGAGTCTCGCTCTGTCGCCCAGGCTGAAGTGCAGTTGCGCCATCTCGGCTCACTACAAGCTCCGCCTCCCGGGTTCACGCCATTCTCCTGCCTCAGCCTCCCGAGTAGCTGGGACTACAGGCGCCCGCCACCACGCCTGGCTAATTTTTTTAATTTTTCAGTTTTTTAATACAGACAGGGTCTCACCGTGTTAACCGGGATGGTTTCAATCTCCTGACCTCATGATCCGCCCACGGCCTCCCAAAGTGCTAGGATTGCAGGCTTGAGCCACTGCGCCGGGCCACAGTGTGTTCTTTAGCTAGCAGGAAGCCATGAAAGCATTTTCTCAGACTGCAGGCCTCAAAGACATGGCAAGAAAATTTTAGATAAAAATAAAACAGAATCCCAGTACTTCGGGAGGCTGAAGCAGAAAGACTGAGCCCAGGAGTTCGAGATCAGCCTGGGCAACATAGTGAGACCGTCTCTAAAAAAAACACCCAGGCACAGTGGCTCACGCCTGTAATCCCAGCACTTCAGGAGGCTGAGGCCAGTAGATCACCTGAGGTCAGGAGTTCGAAACCAGCCTGGCCAACATGGCAACACCCCATCTCAGAAATCAGCCAGGTGTGGTGGCATGCACCTGTAATCCCAGCTACTCAGGAGGCTGAGGCAGGTGAATAGGTTGAACCCAGGAGGCAGAGGTTGCAGTGAGTTGAGATCGTGCCACTGCACTCAAGGCTGGCCAACAGAGAGAGACTGTGTCTCAACAAAAAAAAAAAAAAAAAAAAAAAGCCAGGCATGGTGGTGCACACCTGTGGTCCCAGCTACTTGGGAGGCTTAAATGGGAGGATCACTTGAGCCCAGGAGGTCAAGGCTGCAGTGAGCTGTGATTGTGCCACTGCATTCCAGCCTGGGTGACTGGGTGACAGAGCAACACTCTATCTCATCAATCAATCTGTCAGACTACAACCTGGTAATGCAAGGAACATAAAATATATGCTTCAAATTTTCTTGTTTACACAAAACAAGTGCTATTTCTTTTTATTTATTTTTAGAGGTAGCATCTTGCTATGTTGCCCAGGCTGGCCTCAAACTACTAGGCTCAAGCAATCCTCCTACCTTAGCCTCCCAAAGTGTTAGGATTACAGGCATGAGCCACTGTGCCCAGTATGACTTTTTTTTTTACACTATTTGATATTTACTATATGAATATTATTTTATATCTTCATGTATTAATTACACTATTTTTAAAAATTTATTCTCTTAAGATGAATTTATTATTTTAAACTAACCATCCATGCAGGTTAGGAGTTGGGCTACAATTCTTCGTTCCATATCTTTTGAAGCCACTTCTCTTTTGGGGGTAATAGCATCAATTTCATCAATGAAAATGATACATGGTGCATTTGACTAGAAATAAAAATATCACAAAAAGACAATCATAAATGCATCCCCTATACTGAAGCACAGCTAAGCATATACATTTTTTAAAAAATCTTAAAGGTCAAGGATCATTTGCCAAAAGAATAACCCTAAAGAAGGCAGTTCACATGTGTTACTTCTGATTTTTATCTGACTTAAGAGAACCAAGATGATTAAAAGTACACAGTAAGAGACTGCAGATAGGGTAACACATTTATAGTCTCTTCATCAATGCATGTTTTGTGATAAATCTACTGAAATTCTTTTGTAAATTAGGTATACTTGCTATGCTATGAAACAGAAACAATGATTTTGGATAAGCATATGCACAGAAAAAAAAACTTAAGACAACAAGTTTATAAACTTTAAATTAGCAAACCCAAGCTTACTAGAAACGTTATGAGGGTTTCTACCAACATAAGAATCTCCAAGCCTTTCTCTATAATTTGCTATAAGAGTAAATTTGAGAAGCACCAGAAGCTTTTTAAAAAATCTGTGGTAAAATATACATAAAATTTACCATTCTAACCACTTTGGGTATATAGTTTAGTGGCATTAAATATTTTCAGACTGTTGTGTAAACATCACCACTATCCATCTCCAGAACTTTCCCAGCATCCACACTGAAAAGTACCAGAAGCTTATTTTAAAGGCTACACTGAATAAGGAAGGATGGTAAAGTTCTAATACATCAGTGTAAAGATCACCTCCAGTTTTTTGTTTTTTGTTTTTAAGAAATAAACCAGATACGGTTCAGAAAGAATAAGTTAAGATGTAAGGATCAGCTACCGAGAGTAGTCAAATTCATTAAGACAAAAAGTAGAATGGTGGTGGTGGCCAGGGACTGGTAGGAGAGAGGAACGGGGAGTTACTGTTTGGGAACATGAAGACGTTCCGGAAATGGATGGGGGTAATGATAACACAACAATATGAATGTACTTAATGCCACAGAATTGTACACTTAAAAATGTTTAAAATGGCCTTTTCAGTTGGAACTGCCATCTTCCAGTAATTCACCAAAATGATGAACACAAAGAGAAAGAGGAGAGGCACCTGAGAGATGTTCTCTAGGCCTTTCAGAAAACATGGAGCTGTTCCTTTGGCTATATATATGCAAATCTATAAGAAATGTCATATTGTAGGCCAGGCGCCATGGCTCACACCTGTAATCCCAGCACTTTGGGAGGCCAAGGCGGGTAGATCACCAGAGGTCAGGAGTTCAAGACCAGCCTGGCCAACATGGCAAAACCCCATCTCTACTAAACATACAAAAACTAGCCGGGTGTGGTGGTGCATGTCTGTAATCCCAGTTACTCGGGAGGCCAAGGCAGGAGAATTATTTGAGCCTAGAAGGCGGAGGTTGCAGTGAGCTGAGACACTCCAGCCTGGGCAACAGAGAGAGACTCCATCTCAAAAAAAAAAATTAAAAAAAAGAAAAAAAATAGCTGGTGGGTAGTGCATGCCTGTAATCCCAGCTATTTGGGAGGCTGAGGCAAGAGAATTGCTTGAACCCAGGAGGCAGAGGTTGCAGTGAGCCGAGATTGTGCCGCTGCACTCCAGCCTCGGCAACAGAACGAGACACTGTCTCAAAAAAGAAGAGAAAAGAAAAGAAAGAAATGTGATACTGTAGACATCAAGGGAATGAGTACTGTTCAAAAAGGAATATCCCACAAGTGTTACCACCGCAAAACTGGAAGAGTCTATAACGTTATCCAGCATGCTGCTGGCATTGTTGTAAAGAAACAAGTTAAGGGCAAGATTCTTGCCAAGAGAATCAACGTGCGAGAATCAATGTGTCAATGTGCGTATTGAGCACATTAAGCACCCTAAGAGCCGAGACAGCTTTCTGAAACGCATGGAGGAAAATGATCAGAAAAAGGAAACCAACGGGAAAGTGTCAGCGTGCTCCACCCAGAGAAGTGCACTCTGAGAACCAATAGGAAGGAGCCTGAGCTGCTGGAACCTCTTCCCTGTGAATTCATGGCATAATAGGTGGTAATAAAAGACCTCTGGACTGTAAAAATGTTTCTCTTCATTGAGTAGAAGTGTAGTGTCCTCTTCCCCAAAGAAACATTTAAAGCAAATTTAAACTGTTGTCCTAATTCATTGTGTAATGTCTTCACTATTCAAATTTAATGTATTTCTTGCTGAAAGATGTGAGGTGGCTTATTGTGCAACAAATTACTCAATTGGTTAGAAAACAGCCAGGTATTATTTATGAAATATCTGTACTGGTTTGAAGACAGTCCCTCTAAATCATCATGGAAGAAATAAAATAATTTACAAAAACTTTAAAAAATGTTTAACATGGTAAATTCTGTTATATATATTTTAACCACAAAAAAGAGACAAGGAGATAAGGATCAGTTAAAATGAAAAAAATTGAAGAAAATTATCTAGATTTACAATCTAAATCATTTTACTCAATCAGTTACTCAATGGTTAGGAGTGACAGTGATTATGCTAAGTAAGGCTGTCAGCGTCGCTTAAGTCATCTCAAAATCATGGGAACCACCAGATTTTAAAGGGAAAGATATTTAGCCTATCACTAGCTGGCTCTCTTCCCTAATCATCCTTATGAAAATGTTTGCACAAGACACCTATGACTGCTAGATATATTACCCAGTTACAAAGGAGTAAAATTACAGAGGCCAAAAGCATCAGAAAACAAGCACATCAGTACTTGTCAGTAACCTGGAAAGTTGAATGGGGAAAAAAAAGAATAAATGATGGTCATCAGAATGTGCTAAAGAAAGCATAGTTTTCAACCAAGTATCACTTGATTGGATTTCACCTTTTTGTTTCCTGATCCACATGCTTTACTGTACTCATTCTCATTAGGAAGAGGGGACCAGAAAAAGTGGGGTGCTAGGCCACATATTTACTGAGCATCTACTGTGAGGTACTGTACTGGCTCAGTACTGGTTTAGTGAGAGGTTTAAACACAGAACTAACAACCTAAAGATGCCATTTGCCTCTTATCCTTATTCATCGTGTTTACCATACACACAAAATTTACTACTTGTCTCTGGCTATGCATGCCAATTTAGCAATGAAATCCACTGCGTTTTGGAAAACAGGTAGCACCTGAAAAAGTTCAGCTTTGCTCTGCACTCTGCCCTTTCCACCTTTTTTCTCTTTATCCTCATAGTGTTGCTCACAGCTTTTTCAATGTCAGCCCGCACAATAACTAAGTAGATGGCCTACCCATTCTTGTTATTTAAAATGTTTTTTTCTCAATTACTGCTTAAATATAATTTCTCTTCTAATTTCACACAGGCTTCTAGCAGTTGTATTGGATATTCATCAGCTACTATATATTGTCAGTGCTAATAATGACATGAAATAAACTTTTCACCATTTTTTAGTTTTAAACACAGTGATATTTGTTCAAGTGTGAATAATCTTACAGCTAATATTTACAGGGCTTTTGCTGTGTGCAAGGCACCATATCGAAGGTTTTATAAGAATTCTCTCATTTAATACTCTCAATAGCCACATGAGATTTGGGTATTATTATTGCCCTAGTTTACTAGTAAGGAATGACAGAATTTATTCTGGTATTTTTATGGTTGCTTTTATAATATCCTAAATAACAATTTTTATATTGCTTACAAGTTTTTTTGGCCAAACTTAAGTTAAGGAAAGTAAAAGTGAGTGGAAAATATCGTAAGGATAATATATTTTCAACATATGACTACAGGGTATGACAGCCCAGAATTTCTCACCAATTACATTTAGGTTTGATTTCAAATGAAAAGGGTTATTTATCCAACAGCTGGTATCACTAAATCTACTTTAAATATTTAGGCATCATGCATAGCAAATTACCATGTTTATATTAATAAAAGAATGGCCAGTGAGTGGGTTAACAAATACTAGCATCAGAAAAAGCAGGATCTTTAATATAAGCTGGTAGCATCTGGCCACCTGGCATTAGTCATTAACTGACTCACCACAGCTTGCTCAAATAGTTCTCTCAGCTTCTGTTCAGACTCTCCGGATACTCCAGACACAATCTCTGGAGCAGCCACTTTCAAAATTGGCAGGTCAAGTTCCTATGCAGACACATAAAAGAATAACCAAATATTCAAATTTTAATTCCCCTACTTTTTCTTATCCAGTCCCCTCAAATTTTTTAAATAGCTAGTTTCCTGAGGAACTTCATCTTTTTATGTTGGCCCAGTGAAAAACATTATTTGAAAATCAATGGTTTTGGCCGGGCACAGTGGCTCAGGCCTACAATCCCACTACTTTGGGAGGCCGAGGTGGGCGGATCACCTGAGGTCAGGAGTTCGAGACCACCCTGACCAATATGGAGAAACCCCATTTTTACTGAAAATACAAAAATTAGCCATGCATGGTGGCGCATGCCTATAATCCCAGCTACTCGGGAAGGCTGAGGCAGAAGAATTGCTTGAACCCGGGAGGCGGAGGTTGTAGTGAGCCTAGATCGCGCCATTGCACTCCAGCCTGGGCAATAAGAGCAAAACTCCGTCTCAAAAAAAAAAAAAAAAAAAATCAATGGTTTCATGCAAACACATTTAAGTGGATACCTTCAACTTGTTTTTATTTTATACATGTCACTATTAAATTCTATTATCTTTTCTGAATAAAGGGTCTTGTCTTTCAAGAGGTATGTTATCCCCACTTAGGGCTCAGCCAAAGCAATTCTTCGTTTGGTTTTTTTTTGTTGTTTTTTGTTTTTTTTTGGAGAGACTGTGTCTCACTATGTTGCCCAGGTTGGTCTCAAACTCCTGGCCTCAAGCCATCCTCCCAATTCAGCCTCCCAAAGTGCTGGGGATACAGGAGTGACCATTCCTGGCCTATCAAAACAATTCTTACCCATCTGCTAAGGAGAAAATAGCAAGGGTTGTGACACAGATGCTTCCCACACATTCTGCTAGTATTTCTCCAAATCCTAACCCAGAGAGTAGCCAGTTACTAGCCAGAGGAGGGAGACTCTTTAAGAAGAGGCCAGGTGTGGACGCCCATGCCTGTAATCCCAGCACTTTGAGAGGAGTTTGAGACCAGCCTGGGCAACACAGTGAGACCCCACCTCTACAAAAAATAATAAATTAGCCAGGCATGCTCATGCATGCCTGCAGTCCCAGTTACCTGCAAGGCTGAGGCAGGAGGATCATTTGAGCCTGAGAGGTCAAAGCTGCAGTGAGCTGTGATCATGCCACTGCACTCAGCCTGGGCAACAACAGAGTGAAAATCTGTTTCAAAAAAAAAAAAAGAGAAGAGAGACTACTGACTACTGTTCTCCCATTCTTGTGCTTTTCTTGAAATTTCACTTCCTCAACCAACCTTCCTTGAACCCAACCCTAATTTGGGAATCCTAACATACCACATACCATTTTGCAATTCTTCTTGTCTTCCATTTATTATAGTCATTATTATGTACAGCATTTATTTATATGAATGACTGTTTAATGTCTCTCTCATATTAGAACTACGATTGTGGTACTTAACACTATATTCCAAAGTCTGGCATGCAGTAGTCATGTAATGGAATTATTAAACAAAAATGAAGCAAACCAATCAAGTCCCCCTTTACAAATGATTTTCTTTCATAGAACATTATTGTATTAGCGCTTGGTATAACATGTTATTTTTCTTTTTTCTTTTTTTTTTTGAGATGGAGTCTCGCTCTTGTTGCCCAAGCTGGAGTGCAATGGCATTATCTTGGCTCACCGCGACCTCCATCTCCTGGGTTCAAGTGATTCTCCTGCCTTAGCCCCCAAGTAGCTGGGATTGCAGGCATGCGCCACCACACCCGGCTAATTTTGTATTTTTAGTAGAGATGGGGTTTCTCCATGTTGGTCAGGCTGGTCTTGAACTCCCGATCTCAGGTGATCCACATGCCTCGGCCTCCCAAAGTGCTGGGATTACAGGCATGAGCCACTGCGTCCGGCGAGCATGCTATTTTTCTAATCGAAGTTACTCGGATATTTTACATTACTGCCCCCTACAGTTTCTGAAAAATCTGAGAGGGTTAAAATAAGATTGCTAACTTTTAATTTCTCAAAGTAAGTGTCTATTATTACCATTTTAGAAAGAATTATTTTAAAACTAAAAAGTATAAGAACATGACTCTAAATAAAAATTTTGAATAAATTTAGCTCTATGAAAAATAATATAACTCTAGTTTTCTTATTTTACTGCTCCTTAGAACCACTGGGAGGGCAGGTGCAGTGGCCCATGCCTATAATCCCAGCACTTTGGAAGACTGAGACAGGAGGACTGCTCGAGGCCAGGAGTTTAAGACCAGCCAGGCAACATAGTGGGATTCATCTCTACAAAAAAACAAAAACATTAGCTGGGCGTGGTGGTATGTGTCTGTGGTTCCAGTTACTTGGGAGGCTAAGGTGGGAGGACCACTTGAGCCTGGGAAGTTGAGGCTGTAGTGAGCCATGATTGCACCATTGCACTCCAGCCTGGGTGACAGTGAAACTCTGTCTCAAAAAAATAAGTAAAATGAAATAACCATTGGGTTAAAGGGAAAGCGAAGTAACTAAAATGTAAGCTATGTGTTGATAAAAAGGTTTGTTTAAAACTGTATTATTATGGCTGGGCGTGGTGACTCACACCTGTAATCCTAGCACTTTGGGAGGCTGAGGCGAGCTAATTGCCTCACCTCAGGAGCTCAAGACCAGCCTGGGCAACAGGGTGAAACCCCGTCTCCACTATAATACAAAAAATTAGCCTGGCGTGGTGGCGTGTGCCTGTAGTCCCAGCTACTGGGGAGGCTGAGGCAGGAGAATTGCTTGAACCCAGGAGGCGGAGGTTGCAGTGGGCCAAGATCACGCCACTGCATTCCAGCCTGGGCGACAGAGTGAGACTCTGTCTCCAAAAAAAAAAAAAAAATGTATTATTTTACTTTTTATCTAACTCTTGCCATATAAACAATTACATACATTAAAAAAAAAACCCTCAAGTTGCTCGTGAGAAACAATAAATATACTAAATGAATAAATACCACAAATAATACCAGCATGATAACAAAGGGATCAATTCCAATGACTATGTTCTCTTCCTGAAGAATGCCATGTCTGGTTTAAGTTGACCAAAGAGAAAAAACAAAAACAAATAATAACAACAAAAACAGCAAAAGCAAACAAATGTCAGCAAGCCTCACCCCAGCAATTGCATGTGCAAGTAATGTCTTCCCACAGCCTGGTGGTCCATGAAGGAGAACTCCACGAGGGGGCACGACGCCCAGGTGGTGGTACACCTCCGGGTGACGCATGTGTATGAGCATCTTGCAGACCTCCTAGCAGAGGATAAGCACAAGGATGTCTTTCAAGACAGAAGAATCAATGTAGAATGAAATGTCCTATTTTTCGGAGCAGCAAAATGGAGTAGATAGGTAGAATATACACCTTAGACTTAGATCAGACTTTGAATCCTGGCTCTGGTACCTACTGTGTGATTTCAGCAATAACCTCTCTGAGGAGCTATTTCCTAAGCTGTAACATTATGTACCTTGAGGATGTAATGCAAAGTTAACTAGCATGGCAGATGAAAAAGAGTAGGCATTAAAAATAAAGTTACCATTACGGCTGGACGTGGTGGCTCACGCCTGTAATCCCAGCACTTTGGGAGGCTGAGGTGGGCAGATCACGAAGTCAGGAGATCAAGACCATCCTGGCCAACGTGGTAAAGCCCTGTCTCTACTAAAAATACAAAAATTAGCTGGGCATGGCGGCACGTGCCTGTAATCCCAGCTACTCGGGTGGCTGAGGCAGGAGAATCGCTTGAACCTGGGAGGCGGAGGTTGCAGTGAGCCGAGATCGCACCACTGCACTCCAGCCTGGCGACAGAGCTACACTCCTTCTCAAAATAAATAAATAAATAAAATAAAATAAAAAATAAATAAAAATAAAGTTACCATTACTATTAGTACTGTTAAGACAATATTACTTATAAAGCACGGATCTTATATATACTATAATTAAAATAATAGAAAAGTTCAAAATAATATGCATCTTTTCTCCTGCAATGCCCTAAAGGGTACAGGTCAGGCTTGCCCTTCTCAACCTTCCCAGTTTCCTTTTCTACACCCAGATCATATTAGAAACAAAGAGGTAGGCTTTTTTTTCATAACTGATTAGTAATATATCCATTTGAGGTAAAATTGAGAATTTGCACTAACTTTTAATGTCATATCATTGCCTCCCACATCTTCAAACTTCACGTTGGAGATCTGGAATTCTAACCCCCTGGCTTTAGCTGGTAAACAAAAATGAGGAGATGAAAAGATTAATGATTCAGTAGTAACTCATAACTATAATGAATAGTTTTTAAGTAAACAAAGGTCCATTAAATATAGAAATATTTTCTGGTAAACATTTCTGCACATAGAAGGTCCCTCAAGCAAAATAGCTTGGAACAGAATGATGCTTCTCTCACTGCAAACATGACCACTGCCACCAATAAGACTCACACCTTACCTTTCTTTTGCAGGACAGCTTCAATTTCTCCATCTACTTCCTGAAGATCTTCTTTCTTCCTTTTGCTTCCTTTATTCTTTAGCTTGCCTTTCCATTTCATATCACTCTCCAAAAGAGAAGAATCTTTTGAACCCTGGAAAGAAAATAAATTTAAATATGTTATGCTTAAAATTCTATGCCAATAATTGTTTTACTTTTTAAAGAGGGGCATTGTAAAGAAAATTCATTCCTGCCCTAGCACTTTCACCTCTGTTAACTATTCCCAACCTCTTTGCTCAAAGATGCTGTCTATTGGGAATGTCCTTCTCCTCATCCCCTTAAAGCTCAGTTTAAATCTTAACATTTGGTGCTGGCCTTGGCAGCACATATACTAAAATTGGAATGATACAAAGATTAGCATGGCCCCTGTGCAAGGATGACATGGAAATTTGTGAAGCATCCTATATGGGGAAAAAAAAAAGAAAAAAGAAATCTTAACATTTGAATGCTGCTTCTTTTCCAGATTCTTTCAGTTAGAGTTTGCTTTTGTTTCTGTTTTGAGACAGAGTTTCGCTCTTGTCACCCAGGCTGGAGTGCAACAGTGCGATTTCAGCTCACTGCAACCTCCACCTCCTAGGTTCAAACAATTCTCCTGCCTCAGCCTCCCAAGTAGCCCACCACCATGCCCAGCTAATTTTTATATTATCAGTAGAGACGGGGTTTTGCCATGTTGGCCAGGCTGGTATTGAACTCCTGACCTCAGGTGATCTGCCCACCTCAGCCTCCCAAAGTGCTGGGATTACAGGTGTGAGCTGCCCTACACGGCCCTCTTTCAGTTAGATTTAATCTTGTCCTCACATTCCCAGGACACTGCATTTGCAACTATTATCAGTTGGAATAATCTGTCTTGTATGAGTGATTCACTTATCTCTGTCTCTCTCACTGAATTGTGAGCTCCTTGATTAATGACACTGATATTTGCCTTTTATTTCTCACTGAGTCTTCTACATAGTTGTCTTCATCTGACAGCTGATGATTCACTAAATTAAATATGACTATAGGGCTGCTTTGACAGCCATAACAAAGTATAATTCAGCCAAGCACACTGGGACACACCTGTAGCCCCAGCTACTTGAGAGGCAGAAGGACCACTTGAGCTCAGGGTTTCAAGGCTATAGCGTTCTCTGCATGCCTGTGAAAAGTGACGCACTCCAGCCTGGGTGATGTAGCAATATTACAACTCTTTAAAAAAAATTTTTTTTTTTTGAGACGGAGTCTCGCTCTGTCACCCAGGATGGAGTGCAGTGGCACAATCTCAGCACACTGCAAGCTCCACCTGCCGGGTTCACGTCATTCTCCTGCCTCAGCCTCCTAAGTAGCGGGGACTACAGGCGCCCGCCACGACACCTGGCTAACTTTTTGTATTTTTAGTAGAGACGGGGTTTCACCGTGTTAGCCAGGATGGTCTCAATCTCCTGACCTCGTGATCTGCCCGCCTCGGTCTCCCAAAGTGCTGGGAATACAGGCATGAGCCAATGCGCCTGGCCAAAAAAATTTTTTTTTTAAGTATGATTCAGGCTGAGGTAGGTGGATCACTTGAGCTCAGGAGTTCAAGACCAGCCTGAGCAACATGGCCAAATACCATCTCTACAAAAAATACAAAACTTAGCCAGGTGTGGTGGCGGGCACCTGTAGTCCCAGCTACTTGGAAGGCTGAGGTGGGAGGATGGCTTATGCCCAGGAGGTGGAGGTTATAGTGAGCCGTGATCATGCCACTCCACCATGTCAGCCTGGGTGACAAGGCAGACCCTGTCTCAAACCAAAAAAAGTATTTCAGCATTAAGACTCAAGTTCTTGCCAACCATAACAATGTTCTCTATAGATGGATGATATGGATAATTAAAGCAAAGAGATTTGGAAAGGCCTATTAATAAATCAAAACAGGAAAGGTTCTGCCAAATCAAAGGGCTTCGTTCTTAGAAACCAGTTGAAGCATCATTGTCCATGAGGAATATGTGAGCCACATATGAAATTCATTTAATAATCTATTTTACATAACCCAGTATATCCAAAATATTATCATTTCAAGAGTCAATATAAAAAATTATTAATGAGATGTTTTACATTCTATTTTTTTAATAAGTCTTCAAAGTCTAATGTATACTTTAAGTTAATAGCACATCTCAATTTGGACCCTAAATTTTCATGGGAAACACCTGATTTGTACTTAGAGTTTGTAAAATTTACAGCTGAGGAAATAGATTCACATACCTAACAGGGTGGTAGGAGATGAAACTGAAGAGAAAGTGAGGCAGCCAAATCATAAAGGACTTTAGCGGCTGTCACAGGCCTTTGGATTTGAAACTGAATGAAGCTACTGGAGGGTTTTAAATAGAAGATTGATAATATGTGGTGGCTCACGCCTACAATCCCAGAACTTTGGGAGTCCGAGGCAGGTGGATCGCTTGACCCCAAGAGTTCGAGACCAGCCTGGGCAACACGGCAAAACTCCATCTCTAGAAAAGATATAAAAGTTAGCTAGGTGTGGTGGCACATGCCTGTAGTCCTAGTTACATGGGAGGCTGAGGTGGGGGATGGCTTGAGCCTGGAAGGCAGAGGTTGCAGTGAGCCAAGATCGCACCACTGCACTCCAGCCTCAGTGACAGAGCCAGACCCAGTCTCAAAAAAAAAAAAGCTATCTCTCTGTGTAAAGAATAAACTAGGGGAACAAGAAAGGACACAGACTCCAGCTGGAAGGCTGTTTCAATAATTAAGTCAAGAACAAGAAAAGGCTTAGACTAGGATAGAAAGAATGGCAAGTAGTACAACGTGATCAAATTCTCCATATATTTCAAAGTTCCTGTGTCTTCCACAAAACACAAGTATCTGCTTGATATTATATTCAACTAAAAGGTTGAAATGTACTTCGATGATATGGGGCTAAAATTTCATTACAAAAATACCTGTATCTCAGTTATTGGCTTCTTAGGATTACTTTTCTCATCTGACAGGTCCAAGAAAAAACTTTCTTTCTTTCCACTTGGGGTTTTGTCAATAAACCATCCTCCCTCAGAATCTTTGGCAGGGGTCTTCAAGGGAATGGAGCCTGTTTTGGAACTTATCCGTGGTGTTGAAGAGGTGGTTTCTCTTTGCTCCATCTCAGGAGTATTTGAAACAGAATCAGGATTTCCTTTCCGATATAAAGACAGCAGGGAACTGTTCATGTGATTTGCTGACTGGCAGAAAGATAAAACAAAATTGTAGCATAAATTACTCAACAGGTACTCATAAAAGTTGTATTGCCTATAGTAATAAGTTGTCTATATTTTGTTTTTTAACAACTTCTCTCAGAACATTTATAATCAAAATATATAGGTGTTAGGCTGGGCACAGTGGCTCATGCCTGTAATCTCAGCACTTTGGGAGGCCGAGGTGGGCAGATCACTTGAGGTCAGGAGTTCAAGACCAGCCTAGCCAATATGGTGTAACACCGTCTCTACTAAAAACACAAAAATTAGCCGGGCGCAGTGGTAGGCACCTGTAATCCCAGCTACTTGGGAGGCTGAGGCAGGAGAATCACTTGAACCCAGCAGGCGGAAGTTGCAGTGAGCGGAGATCACACCACTGCACTCCAGCCTGGGTGACAGAGTGAGACTCCGTCACAAAAAAAAAAGAAAAAAAAAAAAAGAAAAGAATATATGGGTGTTGACAATAAGATGACTCACAAACAAGCATTTACTATTCAAAAAGACTTCACTCAGCCTGGCGTAGTGGCTCACGCCTGTAATCCCAGCACTTTAGGAAGCCGAGGCAGGCGGATCACGAGGTCAGGAGATCAAGACCATCCTGGCTAACACGGTGAAACCCCATCTCTACTACAAATACAAAAAATTATCCGGGCGTGATGGCAGGCGCCTGTAGGCCCAGCTACTCAGGAGGCTGAGGCAGAAGAATGGCATGAACCCGGGAGGCGGAGCTTGCAGTGATCCGAGATCACGCCACTGCACTCCAGCCTGGGCGACAGAGCAGGACTCTGTCTCAAAAAAAAAAGAAAAAAAAGACTTCGCTCCATTCCAATGGAAAACCAATTCATAATTGGTGGTTAAATAAAATAAAGTAAGTATGGTTGCTTCTAAAAAAAATACACTAAAGAAGTATGAAAATGAGCTGGTTGCCAGTGAGAGTCACTGTTATTCCATCAAAGCAAAATTGGGGCTGGGCATGGTGGCTCACGCCCTGTAATCCCAATGCTTTGGGAGGCCAAACTGGGAGAACTGCTTGAGGCCTAGAGTTTGAGACCATCCTGGGCAACACAGCGAGACCCTGTCTCTGCAAAAAATTTAAAATTTACCCAGGCATGGTGGCACATGCCTGTTATCCTAGCTACTTGGGAGGCTAAGGTAGGAGGACAACTTGAGCCCAGGAGTTTGGGGTTGCAATGAGCTAGGACCATGCCACTGTACTCCAGCCTGGGTGACAGAGCAAGACACTGTCCCCATGAAAAATGGATCAAATATTTTGATAATAAGTTCAAAACTTATATACCAAGGGAAAAAATAAAAAGCAAATTATAAATAATTTGACAAACAGTTGTTCCTCTGTATCCAAGGGTTCTGCATCCAGGGATTCAATAAACCTCAATGGAAAATATTTGGGAAATAAAAAGCAATTAAAAAACACAATACACCAACAAAAATAATACAAATTTTAAGAAATACAGTGTAGGCTGGCCATGGTGGCTCATGTCTGTAATCCCAGCACTTTGGGAGGCCAAGGTGGGTGGATCACTCAAGGCCAGGAGTTCAAGACCAGCCTGGCCAACATGGTGAAACCACATCTCTACTAAAAATGCCAAAAATTAGCTAGGTGTGGTGGCGCACACCTGTAATCTCAGCTACTCAGGAGGCTGAGGCACGAGAATCGCTTGAACTTAGGAGGCAGAGGTTACAGTGAGCCGAGATGACGCCACTGCACTCCAGCCTGGGTGACAGAGCGAGGCCCTGCCTGTAATCCCAGCTACTCAGGAGGCTGAGGCAGGAGAATCGCTTGAGCCGGGGAGGTGGAGGTTGTAGTGAGCCGAGATCGCACCACTGCACTCCAGCCTGGGTGATTACACCACTGCACTTCAGCCTGGGCGACAGAGTGAGACTCCCTCTCAAAAAAAAAAGAAAGAAAGAAATATAGTGTAAAAACTATTTACATCTTATTTACATTGTATTAAGTATTACAAGTAATCCAGAGATAATTTAAAGTATACAAGAGGATGTATATAAGGTTATATGCAAACATGATGCCATTTTATGTAAGGGACTTGAGCATTTACAGGTATTCATGTGGGGCTCTGGGGCCAAACCCCCATGGATAGTGAGGGCCGACTATATTATCTCCATATTCTCCTTTAATCAAGCCTTTTCATTACTAATGCCATCTCCTTGACAAAAAGTATATCCCTTTTTCCATTTTTACTATTAATTACTCTATTCTTGTCTGCCCTTATTTCTAGCTATTCTCTTCCCTTCTTTTTCCTTGTATAACTGACTTATAAACATAAATACTGAAAGGATGGTTAATCCATCACCAACACTGAACACAGAAAGTGTTCAATTATTTATTGATGAAGACGTCCAAAGTCTCTTATTCTATTCCCCGTCCTTCCTCTCTCCCTCCCTTCAGCCCTAACCCTTTTTTTTCTTTCTCTCTTTCTTTCCTTCTCTTCTCTCTCTCTCTCTTTTGCAATAAGGTCTGTCACCCAGGCTGAAGTGGAATGGCACAATCATAGCTCACCACAGCCTCAAACTCCTGGGCTCAAGCGATCCTCCAGCCTCAGCCTCCTGAGTAGCTAGGACTATGGGTGTATGCCACCAGATCCAGCTAATTTTTGTTTGTTTTTTATAGAGACAGAGTCTTGCTATGTTGCCCAGACTGGTCTTGAACTCCTGGCTTCAAGTGATCTTCCTGCCTCAGCCTCCCAAAGTGCTGGGATTACAGACGTGAGCCATAGCCCCTGGCCTTTTATTCTATTCCTTACTGATGTTTATTTATTTATTTTTTTGGAGACAGGATCTGGTTTTGTTGCTCAGGCTGGAGTGCAGTAGTACAATCCCAGCTCACTGCAACCTCTGCAACCTGGGCTCAAGTGATCCTCCCACCTCAGCTTCCTGAGTAGCTGGGACCACAGGTGCAAGCCATTACACCTGGCTAATTTTGGGGGATTTTTTGGTAGAGATGGGGTTGTGCCATGTTGCATAGGCTGGTCTCGAACTCCTGGGCTCAAGTGATCCACCCTCCTTGGCCTTCCAAAGTGCTGGGATTACAGGCGTGAGCCACGACAGCTAGCCTTATTTTTTTTTTTAAAAGATGGGGTCTCACTCTGTCACCCAGGCTGGAGTGCAGTGGTGCAATCACGGCTCACTGCAGCTCACTGCAGCCTTGACCTCCTGGGCTCAAGTGATTCTCCCACCTCAGCCCCTCAAGTAGCTGGGACCACAGGTGCATGCCACCATGTCCAGCTAACTTTTGTATTTTTTGTAGAGACGAGGTTTCACCATGTTGGCCAGGCTTATTTTTTTGTACTTTTTATAGAGACAAGGTTTTGCCATGTTGCCCAGGCTGGTCTCAAACTCCCGGACTCAAGTGATCTGCATGCCTCAGCCTCCCAAAGTGCTGGGATTAGAGGCGTGAGTCACCATGTCCAGCTATCACTGAGTTTTTCAAAGGAGGTACCATAACGACTAAAAAAGAAAAAATCAAAGTGGACCCACTAAATGTTTGGCTTACCTGTGGATCTGGGTAGTCTTCCATACTTGAATCATCATCAGAATGGCTTTCAGTGTACCTCAGTAAAAGGAGGGAAAAATGTTTTAAAGACTTTCTCTCCCATATCCTAAAAAAATGACTACCCAAAACAAGTAAATATATTCAGGCAAAAGATTATGGTGGTTAAGAGTCCAAACTCTGGAATCAGAGAAACTAGGATTCAAAATCCAACTTAACCAGTTATTACTTAACCTCTCTAAGTGTCAGCTTCCTTATCTATAAAACGGAGATTTAATAAGTAATGTCTATCTCCCAGGGTTATTAAAGGATTAAATAAACACTTGCAAAGTCCTTATGCATTTACAATATATAATAAATGCAAAATAAATTATAGTTATATTTATCCTAGCAATAAATAACAGTGAGATACAAATTCCCTCAGGCCCAAGGGTCCCATTTAGGGATATCAGATTCAGGTAGAGGAAATATTTCAGCAACCTATAGTTAAGTACTCTGAGTAACAAATTCACAAAATCAACATGACCAAACCATGTAACCAAATACAACTTCTCCAAGACTGTTCATGAGGGATGAAGGAGCAAATAAATTTCCTGTATCAAAAAAGAGGTATAAATCCTAATAAACTACAAGCTGAGAATGCAGTCTTAATTCATTACAACTGAAAGTTGTTATCTAATAGCTTCAAGTAACTTCAGGACTCTGCTAGTATTTAATACTTCTTTGGAAATTATTTAAATAGGCCCGGCGCGGTGGCTCACGCCTGTAATCCCAGCACTTTGGGAGGCCGAGGCAGGTGGATTACCTGAGGTCAGGAGTTAGAGACTAGCCTGGCCAACATGGTGAAACCCCGTCTCTACTAAAAATACAAAAGTTAGCCAGGCATGGTGAAAACACACCTGTAATCCCAGCTACTCGGGAGGCTGAGGCAGGAGAATTACTTGAGCCCGGGAGATGGAGGTTGCAGTGAGCCAAGATCGTGCCACTACGCTCCAGCCTGGCCCACAGTACGAGACTGTCTAAAAAACAAAAAAAAATTATTTAAATAAGAAAAAAAAAAAAAGTCCTTTTCTTATTTAAATAATTTTTTGTTAAGGTAGAAAGCTTTATATGAATGCAATGAAATGCTGTTATAATTAAGATATTAAGATACAAATTCTAGCCTGGGCAACTACGGGAGACTCTGTCTCTACAAAAAAATTAAAAAATTAGCTGGGCATGCTGGCGCACACCTGTAATCCCAGCTACTTGTGAGGCTGAGGTGGGAGGATCGCTTGGGCCTGGGACATCAAGACTGCGGTAAGCCATGATTGTGCCAGTGCACTGAAGCCTGGGTGACAGAGCAAGACGCTGTCTCAAAAAAAAAAAAAAAAAAAAAACAAGCAAATTCTGTATTCATTAAAATTAATCAGCATTACTTGGGAGCAATTCTAATCAATGTAAATAAGGTATATCATTCAACTATTTGAAAAAAAAAAAGTTTTGCCTTACAACTCATGCCCTAAAAAAAGAAAAAAAAAATTCCAAGTGGATTAAACATAAAGAAAGAAGAAAAAAGTGTAAGGAATTATTTTACACACTCTTGTGAAAGAGGTCTTTCTAAGCATATCAGCATAAACCAAAAGGAAAAAGACTGATAGATTTAACTACATAAAAATACAAAGCTTCTCTAATCAAAAGACGGTGCAAACAAAAATTAAAAAAGAAGTGGCAACATGGGGAAAGCAGTTGTAATGCATATAAAAAGAGGTATTATTTTATGCAAAACACTCCAACAACTAATAAGGAAAATGCAAATACCTCTCAAATGAAATAGAAAAAACCCCATAAGCAAGCAATTTGCAAAACAAATATGAAATAACAAAAAAACTAACCTCAATAATTATAAAATCACAAATAAAAATATGATCAAGGCCGGAGGCGGTGGCTCAAGCCTGTAATCCCAGCACTTTGGGAGGCCAAGGTGGGCGGATCACCTGAGGTCAGGAGTTCGAGACCAGCCTGGCCAACATGGTGAAACCCTGTCTCTATAAACATACAAAAATTGGCCAGCAGTGGTGGTGGGTGCCTGTAATCCCAACTACTCGGGAGGCTGAGGCAGGAGAATTGCTTGAACCTGGGAGGCAGAGGATGGAGTGACCGAGATCACACCACTGGACTCCAGCCTGGGTGACAGAGTGAGATTCTGTCTCAAAAAAAGAAAAAAAAATATGATCAATATTTTGCCTATAAAAACAGCAAAGATTAAATTATAGTATAACTAAGATTGCAGGGATGCAGAGAAATGTGCCCTTTATACAAAGTTGTTGGTAGTATAAACTGAGGCAACCTTTTTAGGAAGGTAAGTCCAAATGCACTAGAAATCTGAAAAATACAAATCTTTGACCCCAGAAATTCCACCTCAAAAATTCAACATAAAAAAGTGATGTGTACAAAGATATATGCAGTAAAGCAGTAAAGAGTTATTTATTATGCAATAGCATAACACAAATAAATATCCATGAATATGGAACTGGTTAAGAAAATTATGATAAATCTAAATGAAAAAGGCTGAGCTACAAACAGTAAAATGGGGCTATCACCCCAAATCCTATAGACATTAAAAGGATAACAAGAGAATATTGCAGAAGCATTATGCCAACAAATTCCACACCTGAGAGAAAATGAACAAATGATTAAAAAATACAATTTATCACAATTGACATAAGGAGAGATGTAAGGAAGAGCTGTATATCTAGCAAAATTAAAATTTATCAAAATCCTTCAGAAAAAGAAGACTCTGGGGGTAGTTGACTCTAGGCCTAGAAAAACTGTGGGCGAACACTAACAAATATTCAAAAAAGAATTTCCATAATGTGTTTTCATAAAATAGAGAACAAAAGAACACTTTCCCACTAATATCATGAGGCCAGTGTAACCCTAACACCAAAACATGACAGACATTCCAAAAATGAACAAAAGAAAATTCAGACCAATATGACATACAGATGCAAACATCTGTAGAAAAAGATTAGTAAATCAAATCCAATTAATACCCTTTTTTTTCAAAAATTAGCCGGGCATGGTGGCATGTGCCTGTAATCTCAGCTACTCAGGAGGCTGAGGCAGGAGAATGGCTTAAACCCGGGAGGCGGTGGTTGCAGTGAGCCGAGATCATGCTATTGCACTCCAGCCTGGGCGACAAGAGTGAGACTCCATCTCAGAAAAACAACATCAAACAAATACTCTTTACAAATACTCTTTTTCTTTTTCCTTTTTTTTCTTAGGGACAAGGTCTCACTCTCTTACCCAGGCTGGAATGCAGTGGCATAATTATAGCTCATTGTAACCTTTGACTCTGGGGCTCAAGCAATCCTCCTACCTCAGCTTCCAAAGAAGCTGGGATAGAACCATGCACCACTATGCCTGGCTAATTTTTAAATTTTCTGTAGAGACAGCATCTCGCTATGTTGCCCAGGCTGCCAACAATACATTAAAAAGATAACATATCAGGACCAAGCAGAGTTTATCCCCGGAATGCAAGATTGGCTTAATACTGGGAACCAATGTAATTCATCAAATTAATAGACTAAAGGGGAAAGGCCATAATGAGAAATTTCAACAGATGCAGAAAAGCATTTGACAAATGCAATACCTATTCATGACAAAAATTCTCAGCAATCTAGGAATATTAGGAAACTTCCTCAATCTGACAAAGGACATCTACAAAAAAACCTAAAGCTAATGTCATATTTACAGTGAAACACTACTGAAAATTAAACACTGACCATACCAAACATTAGCAATTTGTGGAAAGAGTAGAATTCTCATAAACTGCTAATGTAAAAGTAAAATGGTACAAACACATTGGAAAATAGTTTGGAAATTTCTTAAATATGCATCTATCACACGACCCAGCTATTCTAATCTTAGATATTTAACAAGGGAAATGAAAATACTATCCACACAAAGACCTGGCTTTAGGCAACCATTGATTTGCTTTCTGTCACTATATGTTACATTGCATTTTGTAGAATTTTATGAACATAAATGTTCATAGCAGCTTAATTTGTAATAGCCAGAAACTGGAAACAAACCAACTGCCCAACAAGAGATAAACAGATAGGTCAGGCAAGGTGGTTCACACCTCTAATCCCAGCATTCTGGGAGTCTGAGGCAAGAGGATTGCTTGAGCCCAGGGGTACAAGACCAGCCTGACAACATAGTGAGATCCCCATTTCTACAAAAAATTAGAAAATTAACTGGGCATGGTAGCATGCACCTGTATGGGAGAATCGCCTGAGCCCAGGAGGTAGAGGCTGCAGTGAGTTGTGATATGCCACTCCACTACATTCCAGCCTGAGCACAAAGTGAGACCCTGTCTCAAAAAAAACAAACAAAAAAACAGATAAATAGATAAAATAATTGCAGCATGTCCATACATACTCATCAATAAAAAGCAATGAACTATTGATACACACAACATTGATAAATCTCAAAATCATGCTAAGTGAAAGAATGAAAGAATCCAGACTTTAAAAGTATGATTCCAAATAAAATTCTACAAAATGCAATGTAACATACAGTGACAGAAAGCAAATCAATGGTTGCCTAAAGCTGGGTGCTGTGGCTCGCACCTATAATCCCAACACTTTGGGAGGATGAGGTGGGCAGACTGCTTGAGCCCAGGAGTTCGAGACCAACCTGGGCAACATGGCAAAACCCCGTTTCTACAAAAAATTAGCTAGGTGTGGTAGCATGTGCCTGCAGCTACTTGGGAGGCTGAAGTAGAAGAATCAAGTAACCTGGGAAGTCAAGGCTGCAATGAGCTGTGATCGCACTCCAGCATGCACTCCAGCCTGGGTGACAGAGTAAAACCCTGTCTCAAAAAAGAGAAAAAGAAAAAAGTTTGCCTAGAAACAAGGGTGGAGGGAGAAATGAATTGCAAAGCGGAACAAGAAGACTTCTGATATTTATGGAAAGGTTCAGTATCTTGCTTATGGTGATAGTTCAATGAGCATATATATATGTCAAAACTTAACAAATTGTACACTTTAAAAATGAAGAGGTTGGCCGGGCGCAATGGCTCACGCCTGTAATCCCAGCACTTTGGGAGACCAAGATGTGTGGATCACTAGAAGTCAGGAGTTCGAGACCAGCCTGGCCAACATGGTGAAAGCCCGTCTCTACCAAAAATATAAAAAATTAGCCGGGTGTGGTGGCACATGACTGTAATCCCAGCTACTTCGGAGGCTGAGGCAAGAGAATCGCTTGAACCTGGGAGGCAGAGGTTGCAGTGAGCTGAGATGGTGCCACTGCACTCCAGCCTGGGCGACAGAGTGAGACTTAATCTCAAAAAAAAAAAAAAAAAAAAAAAGTAGAGCTTACTGATGTCAATTATACCTCAATAAAGCTATTTTTTAAACTCTCAATACTATTTCTTAAACAAAATTAATCAGCACCTTTTTATATATCTGATGTTGTATTAGGGCAGAAAAAGAAGGTAATGAGACAGTACTGTTGGTAATGCAAACAAGTAAGCAAATAATTTCAATGCCATATGATATGATACAGATTATAACAAATATCTGTAACTAGAAGCTAAGGAAACATTTAAAAAGGGGTCTTAGGCCTAATAAAGGCAGTAACATTTCAACTGATTCTTGAGGGCTCTATGGGAGTTTGTGAAAGGGAAATGACACTCTAACTCAACAAAACCACCCATACAAAGGCACAGCCAAAGAGAATTTGATCTCTTTGGGGAATAAAGAACATTCAATATGGCTGAAGAGGTTAGGTAAATATTACGCAGGGCTTTGTTGGCAATGAAGAGCCATTGAAAATTTTACAAGCAGGAATGTAACGTGATAAGGTTCATGGTTTAAAAAAACCCTGCATTTTGTATACTTACTCATTATCCTCTTCACCTTGTCTTGCTCTTTTTGCCAAATGTTCATCTTCTAATTCTGTTAAATTCTTAAGTTCCTTCTCACTACTAATTATGCTAAATACTGAAACAAAAAGAAAAACGCTATGAGCTAAAACAATTGTTTGTATAACTTTATTGATAATTTAGCTCTAACAATAAAAGACTCACCTTTTTCTACCTGAATCCTAAAAGCATTTCTTTTTCTTCGACCATAGTCTATACTGAAAAAAGAAAACAAGAAGTTTAGCATAGTAGTCTCCACCAATATTTTCCCATTAAGTTCAACCTAAATGGATCAAATAAATTTGCATGAATATTTCATTATGTTACAGTATAGACACTTGCCATAAACCTATTTTCAAATTTCTAAGTTTATATATTTACTATTGTGACCTTTCTCCATTTTTTCCCCTTTTTTAAACTAACCTTTTTTGCTTCAAATATTTTTATTTTAAAATTTCAAACTTACTAAAAATATGAAAGAAATAATGTAATCAACACTCATATATTCTTTACTTATAGTATTCTCAAACTGCCACTTTTACTTTACTTCTGTCTGCATATAGAGATTTCTTTTGGAGGGGTAGAGCAGAACCATTTGAAAATAAGTTCTAGGCCAGGCACAGTGGCTCATGCCTGTAATCCCAGCACTTTGGGAGGCCGAGGTGGGAGAATCACTTGAGCCTAGGAGTTTGAGACCATCCCTGCCAACATAGGGAAACCCTATCCCTACAAAATATTAAAAATTAGCCAGGCATGGTAGTACGTGGCTGTAGTCCCAGCTACTTGGGAGGCTGAGGTGGGAGGACAGCTTGAGTCTGGGAGGTGAAGACTGCAGTGAGCCGTGATTGCGCCAATGCACTCAGCTTGGCCAACAGAACAAGATCTCATCTCAAAAAAATAAATAAATTAAAAAACTAAGAAGAAACTAAGTTACAGACCCTTCATCTCAAAAATTCTCAGCATGTATCTCTGTAAAAAAGAATAACTGCAGCCAGGTGTGGTGGCTCACTACTGTAATTCCAGAACTTTGGGAGGCTGAGGTGGGAGGATCATGAGGTCAGGAGATCGAGACCAGCCTGGCTAACACGGTGAAACCTCGTCTCTTCTAAAAATACAAAAAAAAATAATTAGCCAGGCGTGGTGGCGGGCGCCTGTAGTCCCAGCTACTGGGGAGCCTGAGACAAGAGAATGGTGTGAACCCAGGAGGCAGAGCTTGCAGTGAGCTGAGATCGCGCCACTGCACTCCAGCCTGGGTGACAGAGTGAGACTCCGTCTCAAAACAACAACAACAACAACAACAACAACAAATCAGCTGGGTGTGGTGGTGCACACTTGTGCACTCCCAGTCACTTGGGAGGCTGAGGCAGGAGAACCCCATGAACCCAGGAGGCGGAGGTTGCAGTGAGCTGAGATCGCGCCACTGCACTACAGCCTGGGGACAGAGCAAGACTCCGTCTCAAAAAAAAAAAAAAAAAAAAAAAGGATATCTGCATAGCTACAATACAATTAGCACAAATAAGAAATTTAATAGTGATAAATTATCTAATATGCAGTCCATATTAAAATTTCTCAAATTATTCCCAAAAAATGGTCTTTACAGTTGTTTTTCTTTCTTTCTTGTTTTTTTTTTTTTTGAGACGAAGTCTCGCTCTGTCGCCCAGGCTGGAGTGCAGTGGCGCGATCTCGGCTCACTTCAGACTCCGCCTCCCGGGTTCACGCCATTCTCCTGCCTCAGCCTCCCGAGTAGCTGGGACTACAGGCGCCTGCCACCACGCCCGGCTATTGTTTTGTATTTTTAGTAGAGACGGGGTATAGTTGTTTTTCTTTGACCCAGAGTCTAGTCAAGGTTCATGCATTTACTTGGTTGTTGTGTCTCTTTGGACTCTTTTAACTTGTAATAATCTCTTCACCTTTGTACATGTAACACCGACATTTTTAGCAAGACCATCTGCTAAAAATATGGGTGAAAGTTTGATGAGTACAGGATATTTGTATAATCTGAAAATATATTCTTATAAATTATTTATTAATTTCAAATTAATTTACAGTGGATTGATCAAAACTAACATTACCGAATAACACCCCACACAGATATTCTGTGCCTTTTGAAGTCAAATTGCTTCTTTGGTTTTCCTTCCAAAAACATATAACCTGATTCCAACCATGTGGAAACAGCAGAAAAACCCAAATTGAGGGATATTCTATATAGTAACTACCTGTAATCTTCAAAAACGTAAAGATCATGAAAAACAAAAAAAGGTTGAGGAACTGTTGCAGATTAAAGGAAACTAAAAAGCAAAACAAGCATAATTTAGGGGCTGGATTTCAGTTCTGGAAAAAAAATTCCCATAAAATAATAGCTATAAAGAACATTATTGAGACAGGCAAACTCTGAATATGAATGGTGGATTCGATAATATTACTGAATCAAGATTACATTTTCTGGTTTTAATAAATAAACTGTGGTTATATAATAAAAGCCTTTGTCCTTAGGGAATAGATAGTATGCATGGATAAAGGGACATTCTAGGTAGAGTATATGGGTGTTCTTTGTACTATTCTTTCCATTTTCCTGTTTATAAAAATTTGTGCCAGTGCAGTGGCTCACACTTGTAATCCCAGTACTTTGGGAGGCCAAGATGGGCGGATCATTTGCGGTCAGGAGTTCGAAACTAGCCTGGCCAACATGGTAAAACCCCATCTCTACTAAAACTACAAAAATTAGCCAGGCAAGATGGTGGTTGCCTGTAATCCCAGCTACTTGGGAGGCTGAGGCAGGAGTATCACTTGAGCCCAGGAGGTGGAGGTTGCAGTGGGCAGACATCACACCACCACACTCCAGCCTGGGTGACTGAGTGAGACTCCATCTCAAAAAAAAAAAAAAATTCTTTATGTTTTTGAGACAGGGTCTCACTCAGTCAGGCTGAAGTGTAGTTGTGCAATCAGAACTTGCCACAACCTCAACCTCCTGGTCTCCTGCAATCCTCCTACCCCAGCCTCCGAGTAGGTACGACAACAGACACGTGCCAGCATACCTAGTTAATTTTTCAATTTCTTTTGTAGAGATAGGGGTCTAACTATGTTGTCTAAGCTGGTCTGGGTCAGTTTTTCTTAAATGTGAAATTACATCAAAACACAAAGTTTTAGATGAGGCAAATATTGTGCTAAATCATGACCATTTAAAAAGGCAACTTGGGGCCTGGCACGGTGGCTCATGCCTGGAATCCTAGCACTTTGGGAGGCTGAGGCGAGAGGATCACTTGAGCTTAGAAGTTCAAGACCAGCCTGGGCAACATGGCAAAACCCCATCTCTACAAAAAATACAAAAAATCAGCGGGGCGTGGTGGCATGTGCCTTAGTCTCAGCCACCTGGGGGCTGAGGCAGGAGGATGAGCCCAGGGGGCTGAAGCTGCAGTGAGCTGAGACTGCGCCACTGCACTCCAACCTGGATGACAGAGCGAGACTGTCTCCAAAAAATAAATAAATAAATAAATAATTAAATAATTAAAAATTAAACAAAGAGAGAAAGAAAGACGTAAAAGCGATTCTTAGCTCATGGGCCACACAAAACAAGGTGGCAGGCAGGAACTGGTTTGAGGGCCATAGTTTGCCAACACCTGGATAAGAGAAGATGGCAAATGGATGTAGGCAGAATGTTTAAAAGCTGATACAGGCCAGGTGTAGTGGCTAATGCCTAACATGTGTAGTGGCTCATGCCTAACACTTTGGGAGGCCAAGGCGGGAGGATCACTTGAGGTCAGGAGTTCAAGACCAGCCTGGCCAACATGGCGAAACCCCATCTCTACTAAAAATACAAAAATTAGCTGGGTGTGGTGGCGTGCACCTGTAGTCCTGGCTACTTGGGAGGCTGAGGCAGGAGAGTCACTTGAACCCTGGAGGCGGAGGTTGCAGTGAGCCGAGATAGTGCCGCTGCACTCCACCCTGGGCAACAGAGTAAGACTCCATCTCAAAAAAAAAAAAAAAATCAAAAACTGAAACAGTAGTCTAGACAAGAAATAATGAGGCTCTGGATTAGGCTAGTATAGTAATGGTAGGGAAAGGAGAGAACAGGCATCATGAAATATTTAAGAGACCACAGCAAGGCTTCTTGGAGACTTATTATAGACATGGCAGGGGGATTCAAGGCTAGGTAGAAGGAAGTGGACAACATATAGATTAACCTGGGTGACTGGCTGAGTAACAGTCATACCACCAACTAAGAAAAAAGGTTACCAACAAAACACAACTCATAGATTTCAATGGAGTGAGTGGTGGGGATAGAAACAATCTTAGTTTAGTCTTTATTTTTATTTTTTAAGAGACAGGGTCTTGCTCTGTCACCCACGCTTCAGTGCAGCGGTACAATCGTAGCTCACTGCAGCCTTGAATTCCTGGCCTCAAGTGATCCTCCTGCCTCAACTTCCTGAGTAGCTAGGACCAACTACAGGTGCATGCCACGCTAATTTTTTATTTTTATTTTTGTAGAGACAGAATCTTGCTATGTTGCCCAGGCTGGTCTCAAACTCCTAGCCTCAAGCGATCCTCCTGTGTCAGCCTCTCTAAGTGCTGAAATTACAGGTGTGAGCCACTGTGCCCTGGCCTTAGACCACTCATTAAATAAATTCTGATAAGGAGAAGGAAAAATACTACTGAGTGATAGCCAAAGTGAGGTATACTATTGTTTTAAAAAGCTTTCTGTCTTAGTTTCTCTTCTTTTCTTCCTTCCTAATACAGATTTTGGTACTGGTAAGTATAGTGCTACTGTGACAAATACCTTAAAATGTAGAAATGGTTTCAGAACTAGGTAGTAGAGGCCAGAGAGTTTTGAGGTGCATGTTAGAAGAAACCTAGATGGCTCTGAAGTGACTGCTGTTAGAAATATGGACACTGCAGGGCGTGGTGGCTAACGCCTGTAATCCTAGCATGTTGGGAGGCTGAAGTGGGCAGATTGCCTGAGCTCAGGAGTTCAAGACCAGCTGGGCAACACGGTGAAACCCTGTCACTACTAAAATACAAAAAATTAGCCAGGCATGGTGGCGTGCACCCGTAGTCCCAGCCACTCGGGAGGCTGAGGCAGGAGAATCGCTTGAACCCGGGAGGCAGAGGTTGCAGTGAGCTGAGATTGTGCCACTGCACTCCAGCCTGGGTGACAGAGTGAGACTCCATCTCCAAAAAAAAAAAAAAGGACACTGAAGGCAATTCTGGTAAGAGCTCAGAAAGACAAGAGAAGAGCTGTACAGGAAGGTTCTATAGTTATACACACAGAGAGAGAGAGTGCTATTAGAAATATGCATGTTAAAGATGCTTCTGGTGAGGTCTCAGACAGAAGTGAGAAGCAGGATATTGGAAATTGGAAGAAAGGCAGTCCATGTTATGAACTGGCAGAGGACTTGTGTTTTTACTGTTTTAAAAGTAGAACTTGTAAGTGATGAATCTAGATATTTCACTCATATTTCCAAGCAAAGTGTTGAAGTGTAGCCTGATTTCTCCTTGCTGCTTACAGTAAAATTTTACAGTATAGAGAGAGATAAAGCAGGAATTATTCAACAAAAAGGAAACCAGAACCTGAAGATTGGAAAATTCTCAGTTTATTCATATTGTAAAAAATGAAAAAGCATAATCTAAAAAGAACATCAAGGGTGTGGGGGGACAACAATTTGCTAAAGCGATTACCAGCATATGACTTATGGATCCAGTCAGCCATCTCAGCAGAAGCCAGGAATAGAGATGCGGTTAAAGCAACAGAAACACTGCCAGCTTGGACTGAAGGGACCGAGATGGGGACAAAATTAAGGAAGGCTTTGGACTTCCAGGATTCTATAGGACAGGGCCAATAAAACCATCCAGCTGTGAACACAAGTTATCCTTCAAGAAAAGGGAAGAATGACCCTTAAGGAGGCTCAAAAGAAGGCAGGGCTGCCACTGCCAACACAGGCCCAGAGGGCACAGGTCCGGCAGGTGGAGCTGTCTCCTCCTAGGTAACAGGGCAGGATCACCACCCTACTGAGCCCACAGGGCAGGGCATCAAGCCAAAGAAGATTATTCTAAAGCCTGAAAATCTAATGACATTTGCCCTGTTTGGTTTTAGACTTGCTTGGGACCCATAACCCTTTCTTTTTTCCAATTGCTCTCTTTTAGAATAGGAATGAATGTCTAACCTACACCTATGCCTGTCCCACCATTGTACAATTGTGCATCACTAAACAATGGAGACACATTCTGAGAAGTGTATCATTAGGCATTTTCATTGTGTGAAAACAAAAATAAGTAAGAGTGTACTTACACAAACCTAGATGGGCTAGCCTATTACACACCTAGACTACATGGTATAGCCTACTGTGCCTACAAACCTATACAGCATATTATTGTACTAAATACTATAGGCAACTGTAACACAATAGTATTGTGTATTTAAACATATCTAAACACAGAAAAGGTACAGTACAAATATGATGTAATAATCTTATGGGATCACCATCATACATGAGGTCCGTCATTGACTGAAACACTGTTATATAGCACATGCCTGTATTTTGGAAGCAGATAACTTGTCTGGTTTCACAGGTTAATAGATGAAGAGGAATTTTGCCCCAGGATAAATCATACCTTGAATCTCAGCCATTACCAATTAATTTAGATAACATTATTTTTATTTATTTTATTTTTAGAGACAGGGTCTTGCTCTGTTACCCAGCTGGAGTGCACTGGTGCAATCATAGCTCACTGCAACCTTGAATTCCTGGGCTCAAGCGATCCTCCCACCTCAGCCTCTCGAGTAGCAAGGACTACAGGTTCAGGCCACCATGCCCAGCTAATTATTTCTATTTTCATTTTGTAGAGATGGGGTCTTACTATGTTCCCCAAGCTGGTCTTGAACTCTATGGCCTTAAGCCATTGGCCCCTCAAAATGCTGGGATTATAGGTGTCAGTCCTTGCATCTGGCCTGATTTAGATGATATTTAGATGAGAGTTTGGACTTAAGAGTTGATGCGAAAATGAGTTAAGATTTTTGGGGCTTGTGGAATGGAATGAATGTATCTGCACATGAGAAGGACATGAATTTTGGGAGCCACAGGACAGAGTCCAATAAGCTGAATTGTGTTTCCCTTATATTCTTATGTTGATGTCCTAACCCCCAGTACCTCAGAATATGACTGCATTTGGAGATAGAGGCTTTAGAAATAAATAAGGTATGCTTGGCCAGGTGCAGTGGCTCCCACCTATAACCCCAGCACTTCAGGAGGCTGAGGTAGGCGGATCACCTGAGGTCAGGAGTTCAAGACCAGCCTGGCCAACATGGTGAAACACTATCTCTATTAAAAATACAAAAATTAGTTGGGTGTGGTTAGCACACGCCTGTAATCCCAGCTACTCAGGAGGCTGAGGCAGGAGAATCACTTAAACCCAGGAGGCGGAGCTCGCAGTGAGCCGAGATCGCGCCACTGCACTCCAGCCTGGGCGACAGAGCAAGACTCTGTCTCAGAAAAAAAAAAAAAAAAAGACTCAGGAAGCTGGCTGGGCATGGTGGTTCATGCGTGTCATCCTAGCACTTAGGGAGGCGAAGGTGGAAGGATGACTTGAGGTCAGGTGTTCAAGACCAACCTGGGCAAATACAGAAGGCCCTGTCTCCACAAAAAATAAAAATAAAAATTGTATTTAAAAAAAAAAAAAAAAGAGGCTGGGTGCTGTGGCTCATGCCTATAATCCCAGCAATTTGGGAGGCCAAGGTGGGCGGATCACCTGAGGTCAGGAGTTTGAGACCAGCCTGGCCAACATGATAAAACCCTGTCTCTACTAAAAATACAAAATTACCCGGGTACGGTGGCACATGCCTGTAATCCCAGCTACTTGGGAGGCCGAGGCAGGAGAATTGCTTGAACCTGAGAAGCAGGGGTTGCGGTGAGCCGAGTTCATGCCATTGCACTCCAGCCTGGGCAACAAGAGTGAAATTCTGTCTCAAAAAGAAAGGAGTCAGGAAACTCAGGGAGATCATACCTGCTGGTGATGGTTTTAATTTTCTTTCTTTCTTTTTTGGGACAGGATCTTATTCTGTCACTGAGGTTAGAGTGCAGTGGCGTGACCACAGCTCACTACAGCCTTGACCTCCTGGGCTCAAGTGATCCTCCCACCTCAGCCTCCCAAGTAGGTGGGACCACAGGTGCATGCCACCAAGCCTGGCAAATTTTTGTATATTTTTTGTACAGATGGGGTTTCACCATGTTGCCCAGGCTGGTCTCAAACTCCTGGGCTTAAGCCATCCTCCCACCTCAGCCTCCCAAAGTGTTGAGATTACAGGCATGAGCCATTATGCCTGGCCTGGTTTTAATTTTCTAATGAAGCAGGAAGGGAAGTGATATAATAACATCTCTATCTCTTGACCAGACTGTGAGGTACTAAAAGATAAGCAGCGACCCATTTCCCACAGTACAAAAGACATCTTACTCCACATAATAGGTATTTGATAAATGTTTGCATAACCGAATTGAGTTCCAAGATTATGGATTGGTGAACTAATGCCAGCAGCTATTGATATCAACTGGAAATTTAAGCAGGATATAAACTTTTAAAATGGTAAAGGAGACATAAAAATCCAAGGATCTGGAAACTATATTTATTTACCTGTACATTCTTTGTAAATCAGACGCTAAGACTCCAATGTCCACATATTTGCCACATTTGTTACTGGTAAGGTACTAAAACAGAAAATATAACAAATACAAAACACTCAATATTTCAAACTCAGTGATTTTAATCAACAGATTGAGCTATCTGAACACATTATACTTTAAGATAAACTCTTCATTAATAAAGTGTACCAGAAACATAAATAAAAGTAACCAAATAATTGTCAAGTATGAAATCAGAAAATTTAATTAACATTATTAATCACTATAATACAATACTAATAATTATTAGAATAGTTATAAGGCAGTAAGTAGGGCTTACTTACTGATATCCTAGGTTTCCAAACACCCCAGAACACTGCAATAAACTCATAAGGGTAGGAGGGGATATTTTAAACTTCAAGGAACACAGTGATATTTGACATCTGTCAGATCTGCAGAACTACTAGCTTGAGGCAATTTAGTTTCAATATTAAATCACCTTTTGGCAGGGCATGGTGGCTTATACCTGTAATCCCAACACTCTGGGAGCCCAGGAGTTTGAGACCACCCTGGGCAACAAAGTTTGACCTCATCTCTACAAAAAAATTAAAAAGTTGGTTGGGTGTGGTGGCTTGTGCTTATACTCCCAGCATTTTGGGAGGCCAAGGTGGGAGATCGCTTAAGCCCAGACTTAGGGGTTGCAGTGAGCTATGATCGAGCCATTGCACTCCAGCCTGGATAAGAGAACGAGACCTTGTCTCAAAAATAAATAAATAAATAAGCCTGGGCGTGGTGGCTCACACCTGTAATCCCAGCACTTTGAGAGGCCAAGGCCGGAGGATTGCTTGAGTCCAGGTGTTCGAGACCAGCCTGGGCAAGATGGTAAGATCTCATCTCTACAAAAAATTTTAAAATTAGCCAGACATGGTGGTGCATACCTGTGGTCCCAGCTACATGGGAGGCTGAGGTGGGAGAATCACTTGACCCCACGAGTTTGAGATGGCAGTGAGTAGTGTTCACACCACTGCACTCCAGCCTGGGTGACAGAGCTAGACCCAGTCTCAAAAATAAAAAATTAAAATTAAATTAAATATATAGATAAGTGAAAATTTATTTAAAATATTGTGTAAGACTATCTTCATGCTATGTGTGTAAGGTGTACATGAAACATAAATAAACTTCATGTTTAACTTGGGTCCCATTCCCAAATATCTCATTATGTATATGCAAACATTCCAAAACCTGAAAAAAAATCAATCTGAAACATTTTTTGGTCTTAAGCATTTAGAATAAGGGATATTCAATTTGTACTTTTATAATGAACCAAAGTGAAAGCTATAGAGGAAAACTGATTATGTCAAACGCTGAAAAGAGTCAAGTGTGAGGACAGAGAAGAGGCCACTAGATCCAGTAATTAGGAGTCACTGCTCAGAAACCTGAATAAAGTGAAGGAACAAGTTGTGGGACATGGGAACATCCAGAGGAAGAGTAATTCAGAGTGACTGAACAACGAGAACAAAGGTCCTGTGCTTGGCATGTTTGAGAAGGTCTGTGTGGTTGGGACAGGAGAGGAAAAGTAAACTAGGACAACAGAGGCCAGGATATGCAGGGCTTTTTACACTGGGTTTTACTCTAGATGTCTGTGACTCCACTAAAAGGTTTTGAGCAGGGCTATGGCAAGCTCTGATTTTTCCCTTTTTTTTTTTTTAAATTATACTTTAAGTTCTGGGATACATGTGCAGAACATGCAGGTTTGTTACATAGGTATACAGGTGCCATGGTGGTTTCCTGCACCCATCAACCCGTCATCTACATTAGGTATTTCTCCTAATGCTATCCCTCCCCTAGCCCAATTTTTCCCTTTAAAAGGATGTCTTGGCCATGCTTGTAATCCCAGCACTTTGGGAGGCTGAGGCGGGCAGATCACCTGAGGTCAGGAGTTCGAGACTAGCCTGGCCAACATGGTAAAACCCCATCTCTACTAAAAATACAAAAATTAGCCAGGTGTGATGGCATGCACTTGTAATCCCACCTACTTGGGAGGCTGAGGCAGGAGAATCGCTTGAACCCAGGAGGCAGAGGTTGCAGTGAGCGAAAAAAAAAAAAAAAAAATTAGATGTCTCTGGCTGCTCTGTGGGGAATAGGCTTTAGGTAAAAGCAGAATCAGAGAGATCAGTTAGGAGGCTATTGCAATAGTATAAGGTAGAGATGATGGTTTGGACTAAGATGTTTATAGGGAAAGACAGTAAGAAGTACTTGGAATATATTTTGAAAGTAAAGCCAATCAGGCTGTTGAGAGATGGTATACAGGAAATGAAAGAAAGACTCAGAATGATCCTTAAGGTTTTTGGCCTTAACAACTGGATGAATGGTAGTATCATTTACCGAAATACAGAACACTAAGAAAGGGCAGGTTTGAAGGAAGAAAAAATCACAAGTTCCACTTGGCCATTTTAATTTGGAGATATGCTGATTAGGCAGCTGGATATATCAATCTGTACTTCAAGATAAAATCTGGACTGGAGATATAAATTTAGCAGTCATAAATATATAGAGGCCACTGCAACAGCTTGCACCGGTAATCCCAGCACTTTGGGAGGCTGAGGCCCGATCGCTTGAGCCCAGGAGTCAGAGACCAGCCAGAATAACATAGTGGAACCCCGTCTCTACAAATAATAATAATAATAAATTAGCCAGGTGTGGTGGTGCACACCTGTAGTCCCAGCTACTGGGGAGGCTGAGGAGGGAGGATCACTTGAGCCAGGGAGGCCGAGGGTACAGTGAGCTATGATTGTGCCCATAAACAGCCACTGCACTCCAGCCTGGGCAACAGAGCGAGACTATGTCTCAGAAAAATAAAAATAAAATGAAATAAATATATAGATAATAGAATATGTAGATACTATTCAAAGGTTATTAGACTAAATGAGATCACATAGGAAGTATGGATAGATAAGAAAGGTGTATGAGGAAAGAGGAGGAAGGGGAGGTAAGAGAACAGTGGCTCAGAGCACTTCCAACATTTACAAGTTAGCAGGAAAAGATGGGTCCGTAAAGGAGATTGTTTAGGGGCTGGTGAAGTGAAAGAAAAACAAGGAGAATGTGTAGCTCACAAATTCCTAAGTGAAGAAAATTCTCTCCTGCCTTTTAACTCAGACTGCTTGCTTACATTCTAAGGTATTTGCCACACACTGCTTTTTACTGGTGGTCATGAAAATGAGAAAACCGTAGGCAAAGTGCCTGTTACTGTTGCCAGACCCACGTTACCTCGTTTTAGTGTGTAAGTTCCTTGAGAACGGAAATTAACGTATTATTTATGCCACCCCTTCTCAAGGACCTCTTACAATGCGAGCGTTTGAAGACCATTCCTGTACTAACTTCACAAGCCAAAGAGGTTAAAATTCAAAGGCTAACTCCACTCTACTGAATGATCTGCACTGAAGACGACCAGATAACCTGGGCAGCCCCACCAAGCTGCACCCTCCCACCGTCCCCGGCTTCTCCCTGCGACTCCGCACCAACGTGGGTAGGGAAGGCCCCGGCACCACCAGCTAAGGAGGAATAGACGCACGCCCAGACCCAGACTAGGGAAAGAAGACTAGTTGAGTTCCACCTGGATGCCACCCGACAAAAGGGGAGTGGAACCCTGGGGCAGCGATCGGGGCCCTTGGCGAGGCCGAGCGGTGCAGAATACACACCTGGATCACTCGCTGCTTGAGTTTATTATCCACGAACCCTGCAGGTCTGGGCTTCATCGCGTCGGTCTTCCAAGCCACAGCTCGGACAGCCAGCTCCAAGTCAACCGGGGTCCTCGTAGGGGTTGCCCGCCGCGATCGCCGGGCCAATTGCACCTGATATGCGCCTCTCCTGGGGCCTAGCCCGCGCCGTTTCCGTCAGAATAAAAGTAATGCGAATGAGGAGGAAAAAATTCCGAGGAGAGGGAGAAGACTTGGAAACCTCAAAGAGTTTCTACGGGCCTTATTTTGCAGGCCTGCCCAGTGGGCCCTGGAAGATTAGGACCCCTTTGAAAGCGCTCAACTTTATTGGTTCCCGGCCGGGCGAACCAGGCGGGAGGAAGTTCCTGCCCCGGCGCGGTGTGCGGAGACGCTGTCGACGGCGTCCGCTGGAAAACTTGGTTTGCTTTCCTCAGGCGTTCCAGCCACACTTCATTCTGATACAAAGCTAGTCTTCGCAAAACCAGCGACGGTAGATACTTGGAGTGATAAAATCAGGGTAAAAACACATCACCAGCCGCTGCTTGCTTTCCCACGTAGTTACCTTACCTTTTAGAGGCCCGACAAAAGGGCTAGGTGAAAAAGAAAAGGAAGGACGGATTTATCCAGATAACTAAGTCATTTGTTACTTTTAGAACTCGTTTGACTTACGCTGTTATCATCGGCAGGTAATTTGTTGAATATATCCAGTGCAAGACTCCTTGGCCCAGAATTTTATCAAACGTTTGTATTTGCCCCAAGAAGTTTATCCTGCACTTAGGGAGACACAAAGGGACAGTTACCAAGCATTAAAAAAAAAAAAAAAAATGCTGGCTTTAGTTTCTGTCTTCTTGTTTATTTCAACCGTGTTTTGAGTATTCTTATTTCAGGTCCTACTTGGCTTATGACAAGGTTAAGTGCAGTATATTAAGGGGCAGAGGGGAGGAGAAAATGGAATTAAGAGAAGGGTGTGAGGCCGGGCACGGTGGCTCACACCTGTAATCCCAGCACTTTGGGAGGCCGAGGCAGGCAGATCACTTGAGGTCAGGAAGATCACTTGAGGTCAGGAGTTCACGATCAGCCTGGCCAACATGGTGAAACCTTGTCTTTACTAAAAATATAAAAATTAGCACTGAATTAAGTATTAGAATTCCCACTCAAAATATTGATCCCTTTGGTTGCAATTTCATTTCCTACTTCTTCACTATATGTAGTTTTATTTTTATTTTAATTTTTTTAGTTGTAAAATATAAGAACATTTACCATCTTAAACATTATAAATTGTGCAGTTAAGTGATATTAATACATTCATAATATGCAGCCGTCACTGCCGTTTAGCTCCAGAACTCTTTTCATTTTGTAAAACTGAAACTCTATACTAATTAAAAAATAACTCCCCATTCTTCCCTCCCCCCAGCCCCTGGCAACTACCATTCTACTTACTGTCTTTATGATTTTGACTACACTAACTTCCTCATATAAGTGGAATCTTCCAGTATTTGACTTTTGTGACTGGCTTGTTTCTTAGCTTAATGCCCTCATATAGCATGTGTTAGAATTTCCTTCTTCTTTTTTTTCTTTTTTTTTTTTCTGAGACAGAATCTTGCTCTGTCGCCCAGGCTGGAGTGCAGTGGCGCAATCTTGGCTCACTGCAACCTTCGCCTCCTGGGTTCAAGAGATTCTACCACCTCAGCCTCCCGAGTAGTTGGGACTACAGGTGTGCGCCACCACGCCGGGCTAATTTTTTGTATTTTTAGTAGAAATGGCGTTTTGCCATGTTGGCTAGGCTGATCTCCAACTCCTGACGTCAGGTGATCCACCTGCCTTGGCCTCCCAAAGTGCTGGGATTACAGGTATGAGCCACCGCACCTGGCCTTTCCTTCACTTTTAAGGCTGAATAAAATTTGGCTCTTTTGTTGCCATTCTGCCTTTTGCCATGAGATGACACAGCAAGAAGGCCCTCACCAAATAATAACTCCTTGATATTGGACTTTCCAGCCTTCTTGCATTCATTCAACAAGTGTTTATTGAGTGCCTACTAGTTTCAATCTCTGCTCTGCACTTCAGGCTTGTGGGGAAAAGTGGAAGAATTATAACTGTAACTTTTTATAACATTTAAAAAATTAGATTAGGTATTTATGTACTTGATTACATTAAATGTTAGCAAAGATTCCCAACAGCATATAGTACAAATGTAGTCAATGCTTAGTAATTTTTAAAATGAAATGTAATTCTGTGCATGCCAAATGTCCAACATAGAATGAAAACACACTGAGGCCAGTCATGGTGGCTCATGCCTATACTCCCAGCGCTTTGGGAGGCAGAGGCAGGTGGATCACCTGAGGTCAGGAGTTCAAGACCAGCCTGACCAATGTGGTGAAACCCTGCCTCTACTAAAAATACAAAATTATCCGGGCGTGGTGGCGCATGCCTGTAATCCTAGCTACTTGGGAGGCTGAGGCAGGAGAATCACTTGAATCTGGGAGGCAGAGGTTGCAGTGAGCTGAGATTGCACCATTGCACTCTAGCCTGGGCAACAAGAGCAAAACTCTGTCTCAAAAAAACAAACAACCACATTGAAAGGCCTAGTAGTATCACGACAGGTACTAGGCAACATAGTTTATTAGTCTATAATTTGTCATAGAATACTGTCCTACACTTAAGGTTGACTTCATGGGTGTGTGACCTGTGCAGTCACACAGGGCCCTGTGCTCAGAAGGGCCCCACAGGTGGTTTAATGCTCTACTATTGCCATCTTGAAATACTTTCTGAATAAGCTGTCCCTTATTTTCATTTTGCACTGGGTCTTACAAATTATGTAACCAGCCCTTCCTATGTAAACTTGAAGTACTCCAGAATGCTGCCTTCTTCTTCTTCTTCTTTTTTTTTTTTTGGTGGAGAGTCTCACTCTGTTGCCAGGCTAGAGTGCAGTGGTACAATCTTGGCTCACTGTAACCTCCGCCTCCCGGGTTCAAGCGATTCTTCTGCCTCAGCCTCAGCCTCCCAAGTAGCTGGGACTCCAGGTGCACGCCACCATGCCCAGCTAATTTTTGTATTTTTAGTAGAGACGGGGTTTCACCATATTGGCCAGGCCGGTCTTGAACTCCTGACCTCGTGATTCACCTGCCTTGGCCTCTCAAAGTGCTGGGATTACAGGCATGAGCCACTATACCCAGCCACCTCCTTCTTAAAGGCAGGGAATGTGTTGTTCATCTCATTACTGCTTCAGGTACAGAAGACAATAATTGAAAGTGAATTAATACTAGATGATAATATGCTTGAACATTTCCCGTTGGAATTATTTCATCAATTATTGCCCTGAAGACCATTTTACATTGATTGCAATGTTTGGATTTACAGTATCATGCATCAAAACCAAAAAGATTACTAACAGTAACCTAAGTGCATATACACTTTAAGCACTTCCTTTTTTAATTGAAACGTCCTCCATTCTTTGGTGGTGTAACCCCACCTAGTGGTGGTGGCATATTTTATCTTTTGTCTTTCACACTTTCATTCTCCTAAACGTCATACAGTATTTCACTAGCAAACAGCTTCTGGTCTAATTGTGCTTCATAACTAGGGTGATTTATGTCCAGATTTGCTCAGGACAGTCCTGATTTTTGATTCAGCAAAATTATTGCTAGTATCCCCTTTGTGGAAATACATGAAGACCAAATACATAAGAAGAGGCGAAGACTATTTGTTCAGAGTTTGCTATAACAAGGGAGTCAGCCACCATCACTTGTGTTTTGGCAGAGCCTCAAAGACAGGCAGAGGAGTGGGAAAACTTTATGCTGGGGAAAAGGGGAAGGTATGCCCTAACTGAAGACTTCAGGTATGCCCTAACTGAAGACTGTTGTCATAGGGAAGCTATAGGTGGGCTAACTAGAACTAGCAGAGCATCCTATGTGTTTGGTTGGGATGCACAGTTGGTTTTCTTTTTGGTCCTATGTTGACAGCAGTTCCAAAAATTAGAAAAGCTATCATTTATTAATAAAGTTCTTGCCATCTAGGGCCATTTGTTACGGGGGTTGTTGCTGGGTTCCTGGATTGTTTGCTAGTGATAGTGATCTAACTTCCTACATGTCTGACTTGTAGATGATATATTGGTTTTCTGGTCTGGTTGCTGCAGATTGTGAGTGAGAGTTCTATTTTTGCATATGGTCTGGCCATTTTTCATTCACATGTTCAGTGTCTTCCTTTTATCTCTCAAAAAGGTTCTAGTTTGGACAATGTATGACCACTGTATGTATAGTAGGAACGTGGAGAAAAAGATGAAGTTTGCATGTCAGAGGATCCTTACTGAGATGCAAAAATGAGGCTGCCTGCTTGCCGGGAGCTGGAGACTGAGTTCTGTTCTGTTATGTTCCTTTCTTTTCTTTTTCAAGACAGGGTTATATGGTTTGGCTATGTCGCCACTCAAATCTCATCTTGAATGGTAGCTTCCATAATTCTTACAAATTGTGGGAAGGACCCAGTGGCAGATAAATTAATCATCGGGGCAGTTTCCCCCATACTGTTCTTGTAGTAGTGAATAAGTCTCATGAGATCTGATGATTTTATAAGGTGTTTCCTCTTTCGATTGGCTCTAATTGTGTCTTGTCTGCCACCATGTAAGACGTGCCTTTACTCTTCCACCATGATTGTGAGACCTCCCCAGCCATGAGGAACTATAAGTCCATTAAGCCTGTTTTTCTTTATAAATTACCCGGTCTTGGGTATGTCTTTATCAGCAGTGTGAAAATGGACTAATACAGAGCATCCCACTCTGTCGCCCAGGCTAGAGTGCAGTGGCATGATTTCAGCTCACTGCAACCTCTGCTTCCCTGGTTTTTTTGTTTTTGTTTTTGTTTTTTTGAGACGTAGTCTTGCTCTGTCGCCCAGGCTGGAGTGCAGTGGCACGATCTCAGCTCACTGCATCCTCCAACTCCCAAGTTCAAGCAATTCTCTGCTTCAGCCTCTCGAGTAGCTGGGATTGCAGGTGCTCACCATCACACCCAGCTAATTTTTTTGTATTTTTAATAGAGATGGGGTTTAATCATCTTGGCCAGGCTGGTCTTGAACTCCTTACCTCGTGATCCACCCGCCTAGGCCTCCTAAAGTGCTGGGATTACAGGCGTGAGCCACTGCTTCCAGCCACTTCCCTGGTTTAAGCGATTCTCCCACCCCACCCCAGTCCTGAGTAGCTGGGACTACAGGTACATGCCACCACACCCAGCTTACTTTTGTATTTTTTGGTAGAGACAGTGTTTCATCACATTGGCCAGGCTGCTCTCAAACTCCTGACCTCAAGTGATCCACTCGCTTCAGCCTCCCAAACTGCTGGGATTACAGGCGTGGGCCACTGCGCCCAGCCTTGAGTTTTTTGAGATTAAAAAAAATCTTTGATTTATTTTATTTGGTAATGGCTAACAATTCCATTTTCTAATCAGGTTTATCATTCTTTGAGGTGATTGCCTCATTTGTGTTCCTAATCCTGAATAGAATGAAAATAATATTTTGAGCTTGGCATTTTATACATTCATTCTACAAATATTTATTGTCTCCTGTGTACCAGTTACTATGCCAAAGTCAAAAAAAACAGTGATGACCACAACAGATGTGGCCTTGGAACTTATATTCTAGAGTGTCCCTTTAGAGAGGGACAGGAAATAAACTGGTAAATCAATAAATATTTATTTAGAAAACGAGAAGTAGAAGGATTTCATAGCCCACGGTATAGAATCTTTTTATTTATTTATTTATTTATTTAGAGACAGAGTTTCGCTCTTGTTGTCCAAGCTGGAGTGCAATAGAGTGATCTTGGCTTACTGCAACCTCCACCTCCCGAGTTCAAGCAATTCTCCTGCCTCAGCCTCTCAAGTAGCTGGGATTACAGGCGTGCACCACTATGCCCAGCTAAGTTTTTGTATTTTTAGTAGAAACGGGGTTTTACCATGTTAGCCAGGCTGGTCTTGAACTCCAGACCTCAGGTGATCCGCCTGCTTCGGCCTTCCAAAGTGCCGGTATTACAGGGGTGAGCCACTGTGCCCTACCTATTTTTTTTATTATTTTTTGAGACGGAGTCTCACTCTGTCACCCAGGCTGGAGTGCAGTGGCATGAGCTTGGCTCACTGCAATCTCCACCTCCTGGGTTTCAAGCTATTCAAGCGATTCTCCTGCCTCAGCCTCCCAAGTAGCTGGAATTACAGGCACGCACCACCATGCCTGGCTAATTTTTTTGTGTTTTTAGTAGACATGGGGTTTCGTTATGTTGGCCAGGCTGATCTCAAACTCCTGACCTCAAGTGATCCACCCACCTCCACCTCCCAAATTGCTGGGATTACAGGCTGAGCCATTGCTCCTGGCCTGAATCTCTCATATAGAAAGTTTTTAGTAAATAATCGTTAAGTAAATGAATGAAAATTGTGAAGTAAGTAATCAGAGTACTGTGATAGAAAATAACAAGGCCAGGTGCAGTGGCTCACGCCTGTAATCCCAGCACTTTGGGAGGCCGAGGCGGGCGGATCACCTGAGGTTGGGAGTTTGAGACCAGCCTGACCAACATGGAGAAACCCTGTCTCTACTAAAAATACAAAAGTAGCCAGGGATGGTGGCGCATGCCTGTAATCCCAGCTACTCGGGAGTTTGAGGCAGGAGAATCACTTGAACCCGGGAGGCGGAGGTTGCAGTGAGCCCAGATTGTGCCACTGCACTCCATCCTGGGCAACAAGAGCAAAACTCTGTCTCAAAAAAAGGGAAGAAAATAACAAAGAAATCCTTTTGTAGTTCCTAAGTGTGAAGAATGGGTGTTCATGCAGAAGGGTGAGATGTGCTACCCTCAAACCTTGTTCTGTGCACATTACCCGTCTGACATGGAAAAAAAAGAAGAAAATAAAAAAGGGAGACTACCTCAGTCCCTGGTCAAGGGAGGTCTTTCTGAGAATGTGACAGGTAAGGACTTTAAGTATAGCAGGAGCCAATTGTACAAGGAGAGTGGGAAGAGTTTCAGGTAGAGAGAGAATCATGTGTGCCAAGACCTTAAGCAGAAAAGAAGTTGACCTGTTCTAGGAATGGAAACAAAGAAAAATAAGCTTCTTTGTTGTTTCAACCACCATTATTTCAGCTTTCTGTCATTCAAAACCAACATTAATTTGAACAAATATAGGTATTTGGAGGAATTTTAAAAGTTGAGTCTAAGACTGATGCAGAAGAGAAAATGACAGAAAAGAGCCAAAACATTCCTGAATAAGAACCTGGTATCATTAACATTTTTTAAAAAACACTATTGAGGTATAATTTACCTGTAATAAAAAGGGTCCATTTTAAGTGTATAACTCAGTTATTTTATTTATTTATTTATTTATTTATTTTTAAAAGATGGTCTCAGGCCAGGCACGGTGGCTCATGCCTGTAATCCCAGCACTTTGGGAGGCCGAGGCGGGCAGATCACCTGAGGTCAGGAGTTTGAGACCAGCCTGACCAACATGGAGAAACCCTGTCTCTACTAAAAATACAAAAATTAGCCGGGTGTGGTGGCGCATGCCTGTAATCCCAGCTACTCAGGAGGCTGAGGCGGGAGAATCGCTTGAACCCGGGAGGCGGAGGTTGTGGTGAGCTGAGATTGCACCACTGCACTCCAGCCTGGGCCACAAGAGTGAAACTCCATCCCAAAAAAAAAAAAGAAAGTCTCACTCTTGTGGCCCAGGCTGGGGTACAGTGGTGATCATAGCTTCACCGTAGCTTCAGCCTCCTGAACTCAAGTGACCCTCCTGCCTCAGCCTCCTGAGTAGTTAGGATTATAGGCATGTGTCACTGTGCTGGCTATTTTTTTTTTTTTAACTGGGTCTTGCTGTGTTACCCAGGCTGGTTTCGAACCCCTGGCCTCAACGAATCCTTCTGCCTCAGCCTCCAAGAGTGCTGGGATTACAGGTGTGAGCCACCATGCTGGGCAAATTTTTTTTTAATTGAGTTAAATTTACATAGCATAAAATTCACCATTTTATTCATTTTAAAGTATACAATTCAGTGGCATTTAGTATGTTTACAGGGTTATGCAGACATTACCACTATATAGTTCCAGAACATTTCTTTAGCCCAGAAAGAAACCCTGCAACTATTAAGCAGTCACTTCAGTTTTCCCCTCTTCCCAGCCCCTGGAAACCACAAATCTACTTTTTGTTTCTATGGATTTGCCTATTTTGGACATTTCATATAAATGGAATTATACAATATGTGACCTTTATTGTGTGACTTCTTTCACTTAGCATAATGTTTCCAAGGTTTCTCCATGTTATAGCATATATTAATACTTTATACCTTTTCGTCGCTGAGTACTATTCTGTGGTATAGATATACCCCATTTTAGTTATCATTTCATCACCTGATAGACATTTGGGTTATTTCCACTTTAAGTTTCAGTTCTGTGGGGTATACAGTACACCCAGGAGTGGAATTGTTATGGAGCAAGGGGCTCACTGCCTGATAGGCATAGAAGCCAATACTGAGGCAGGAGAATAGGGTGTGGAGACAGGGAGCCTTCACTTCAGCCTCTGATTAGTCACAGGCCAAGTCTTTATTTGCATAGAGTGTAACTTACTTCAGCTTCCAATTGGTCGGGGGCCAAGTCTTCGTCTACATAGGGTGTAACCAATAGGAAACTTCTAATGGGTACTTAAACCCCAGAAGATTTTGCAACCAGGAGCTCTTGAGCTGCTTGCTCAAGCCCGCTCCCCTCTGTGGCATGTACTTTCGCTTTAATAGATTAGTGCTTCATTGCTTCATTCTTTTGTTGCTTTGTTTGTGCATTTTGCTCAATTCTTTGTTCAACACACCAAGAACCAGGACAACTCGTCAAGACCTGGACAACCTAGTCAAGACCCTCCACCAGTAACAATACCATGGCACTTGTTTTTGAGAAAATAGAAACCTTTATTGCAAAGTTGACTTGCCATGCTCAAATCTGTCTCCCTGAGCTGGAGAATGGGGACAGGTTTTATAGGCAGATAGTTACAATGAGGAAGATAGGAAAACGCAATAAGGTAGGCCAAGCGTGGTGACTCACGCCTATAATCTCAGCACTTTGGGAGGCCCAGGCGGGTGGATCACTTGAGGTCAGGAGTTCGAGACCAACCTAACAAACATGGTGAAACCTCATCTCTACTAAAAATACAAAAATTAGCCGGGCATGGTGGTGCACACCTGTGGTCCCAGCTGCTTGGGAGGCTGAGGCAGGAGAATCACTTGACCTTGGGCGGTGGAGGTTGCAATGAGCTGAGATCGCACCACTGCACTCCAGCCTGGGAGTAAGACTCCATCAAAAAAAAAATGGAAAAATGCAATGAGATATGATCTGATTGGGTCGTGCTGAGGGTCCTTGGCTCTTAAGTCTGTACTGCAACAAAATAGGGTACTCCTTGTTTCTGAGTTTGGTCCCTGTTCCTTGATCCAAGTACTTTGGTTCTGCTTGTGACCGACTTTTTCATTCCTCCTGGCTCCTAAGTCACCAATGGGGCACACTTGGCTCATCTGGGCATGCCTAGGTTATGTAACTTGCAACCTGGGGGTTGGCTGCACTGAGAAATCACTCAGAACTTTGTTACACAAAGGTTGAACCAGATTGAATCGATTCTGCTATTACAGAATTGCTGGGTCATATAATTCAGTATTTAACTTTTTGAAGAATCACTGAACTGTTCCCTCCAGCTGCTGCAACATTTTACATTTGTACCAGCAATGTATTGAAGGTTCAGATTTCTCCATATCCCCCCCAACAGTTAATTTCTCTTTTGTTTTTTAATTACAGCCATTCTAGTGGGTGTGAAGTAATACCTTTTTCTTTCTTTCTTTTTTTTTTTTTTTGAGACAGCGTCTCACTGTGTCACTCAGGCTGGCATGCAGTGGCTCAATCATGCCTCACTGCAGCCTTGACCTCCTGGGCTCAAGTGATCCTCCTACCTCAGCCTGCCATGTAGCTGGAACCAACAGATGCACGCCACCACACCCAGCTAATTTTTTCCATTTTTTGTAGTCATGGGGTTTTGCTGTGTTGCTCAGGCCTGCCTTGGCCTTCCAAAGTGTTGGGATTATAGGTGTGAGCCACCTCGCTCAGCCACAATCAAATGATTGTCATTTTGATTTGCATTTTTGTAAAGTTAATTTCTTAATGATTGCCCAGGAAAGTAAAATTAACATCTTAATTTATAACAATCTAGTTGAATTAATACCAACTTAGTTTCAATAGTATACAAAAACCTTACTGTTATATAGCTTTATCTCCCCTCCCTATATTGTTATTGTCATATATTCAGCTTTATACATTGTGCCCATCAGCATAGATTTATAATTACAGTTTTATGAAGTTGTATTTTTTTTTTTTTTTGAGATGCAGTCTCGCTCTGTCACTCAGGCTGGAGTGCTGTGGCACGATCTTGGCTCACTGCAACCTCCGCCTCCCAGGTTCAAGCAATTCTCTGGCCTCAGCCTCCTGAGTAGCTGGGATTACAGGCACCCGCTATTATGCCTGGCTAATTTTTATATTTTTAGTACAGACGAGGTTTCACCACGTTGACCGGGCTGGTCACGAACTCCTGACCTTAGGTGATCTGCCCCGGCCTCCCAAAGTGCTGGGATTACAGGCATGAGCCACTGCATCTGGCCTATACTGACTTTAATATTTACCTAGGTAGTTACCTTGACTAGAATTCTTTATTTCCTCATATGGTTTCGTTATGGGATCTTTGGAGTGTTGCTTTTCTGGCTGGTAACCTCTGTGGCTGGTGGCGCCTTTGCCCGAGTTTTGCTTGTGCCCACTGGGCTCGTTCCACCCACTCGGCCTGGCAGGCTGTGCTGGGCTCATGCTACCAGCCTGGATCTCATGCTTGCCAAGGACAAGTCAGGCATGGGGCATTGAGGTGTGTGTGAATGAGTCAGGCATGGAGCTGACTCTGGGGTCTGGCCACTGCACAGTCAGACACCTTGGCTGCTGCAGAGGGGCAGGCAGCTCCAGGTGCCAGCACGGGCTCTGACTCTCTGTGAGGCTGCAGCTGGATAAGGCGCATGGCAAGCAGCTTCCACAGCTGGCATTGGGGAACACTGGTGCCTGGCAGCTTGGAGAAGCCAGGAACCACAGGGCCTCAAAGAGGGAGTCACAGCCCTGGCCTGGGGAGCTCCCAGGTTGGGGCTCCCCAAAGAACCATAGATCTTCTCTTCACCCACAACATGGTGAGCAAGGGGCATGTTTCAGCCCTGTTTGTGTTACAACTCTTTTAGCCTCACCATTTGGTGGGTCCCAAGTTCTTGTCCTGTGACCAGGAAGAATGAGGTACTCAGACAAATGGAGGGTGAGCAAGCTTTATTGAGCCATGGAATAGCTCAGAGGAGACTCCCAGGAGGCAGCTCCTTTCCACAGCCAGGGTGTCTGTTCGAGTGTTCAGCTCACAGCAGAGGGTAGCTCCTCTCTATAGCTGGTCATCCCAACAAGTGTTCTGCTCTCAGCAGAGGAGGTAGCTCCTCTCTACAGCTGGTCGTCCCCTGGTCTGTTCAGCTCTGGCTGATCCCAGGGCTTTTATCGGCCTCAGAGGAGAAGCAGCCATGGGCAGGCCCGGGAAGGGCACCACAAGTTCCCACTCCAGACCACAGGATTGGCAGCCCGGCCCCCAGCCTTCAGGACCTCCCTGGCCTGAAGGTGGGGCCTCACCAGTTACCTGCCCTCTTCTGCCCAAGGAGCCTGTCTGCCTCCTGCTGCCGTCCATGGCGCCCAGGCTGCTTGCACCAAGGGGCACCTGCAGGCCAGTGCTGAGCTGCCCTCAGCTCCCTTTTGGCTTCCCCCTGACCCTCATGGGCACCCACAGTCCAGAGGGGGCTGAGGTGACAGGGGCTTGGCATGTCAGGGCTGCCCAAGCATGTGCACACCCGGTCACGCTGTGACAGCACCCGGGCCCAGCCCCAGCCCCAATTTCACTCTGAGATAGGAGCGAGTCCCAGGAGTGGGGAGAGGCCAGGCAGTGGGAACAGACACCCCCGAACCTGTGGGGAGAAGGGGGCCTTCCCTGGTTCTCCCTGGTGCAGACTGCAGAGACGCCCAGGTCCTGTGCCTGGAAGGGCGGGGCTCCCACCGGTTCCCTGGAGCGTGCTAGCAGGCCTGGCTGCGCCTCCTCACAGCCTGGAGCGGGGGCTCCAGGTCCTCGCTGGGCACCTCTCTGCCCAACCCTCTGCACCCAGCCGGCTTCTCCCCCACCGACGGGCAGCCCCGCCTGGCCCCATCGCAGAGACCCCCAGGGCGGCGGGCTTTGGTTGGGGGGGTTCCCGCTTGTCCCTGGCTCCTGCCGTCTCCGTGGAGCGCGGCACCGCCTTGGACCCAGCTCCACCTCCTCCCCGTGCCCTCCCCACGAGGCCTGGGAGCGAGTCCTGCCCGGCTGCGCAAGGGTAGGGGTCGCGCAGTTAGCTGCCTTTGGGATGCAGAGCACAGGGGACCCACCGCCGCCACTGCTGCTCCTGCAGCCGCTCCTGCTGCTACTGCTTGCGCCTTCCTGCTGCAGCTCGCGCAGTGGCAGTGGCCGTGTCCTTTCATTTCAGCCTGACGTACTGACTCTAAACCTTTTCGTGTAGAGCAGGACTACTAGTGAAGAACTCTTAGTTTTTATTTATCTGGGAATATCTTTATTTTTCTTTTGTTTAAAAAGAAATTTTAAATTATAGTTAAAAACACATAACATAAAATTTATTATGTTAACCATTTTAAGTGTACAGTTCAGTACTGTTAATTGTATTCACATTGTTGTGTAAGTAACATATCTATAGAAATTTTTTATCTTGCAAAACTGAAACTCTATACCTATAGATCAATAACTCCCTATTTCCTGCTTGCCCCGGACTCTGGCAACCACCATTCTACTTTCTGCTTCTATAAATTTGAGTACTTTACAGAATTCATATGAGTGGAATCACACAACATTTGTCCTTTTGTGATTGACTTATTTCAATTAGCATAATGTCCTCAAGGTTCATCTATGATATACCATGAGAGAAGAGTTTTTTCTTTTTAAAGGCTGTATAATATTTCATCATTTGTGTGTGGCACATTTTCTTTACCCATTCATCTATCTATGGACATTGTCCACAGATAGACGCTTTTCTTTTTTTTTTTCTTTCTTTTTTTTTCTTTTTTTGTTGAGACAGAGTCTTGCTTTGTCACCAGGCTGGAGTGCAATGGTGCGATCTTGGCTCACTGTAACCTCTGCCTCCCAGGTTCAAGGAATTCTCCTGCCTCAGCCTCCTGAGTAGCTGGGACTACAGGTGCGCACTGCCACACCCAGCTACTTTTTTTGTATTTTTAGTAGAGATGGGGTTTCACCATGTTGACCAGGATGGCCTTGATCTTTTGACCTCCTGATTCGTCTGCCTTGGCTTCCCAAAATGCTGGGATTACAGGCGTGAGCCACCACGCCCGGCCTGCTTCCATTTTTTTACGCTTGTGAATAGTGGTGCAATGAACATGTGTGTTCAAATATTTCTTTCAGATTCTGCTTTCAGTTCTTTTGGACATATACTCACAGGTGAGATCCCATAGGTGCTAGATCCTATGGTAATTCTATTTTTAATTGTTTGAGGAACCACCATACTATTTTTCATAGCACCTGTACAATTTTACATTCCCACCAACAGTGCACAGGTCTTTCCATTTCTCCACATCCTCACCAACACATGTTATTTCTTGGTTGTGTGTATCTCTCTGTGTGTGTGTGTGTGTGTGTGTGTGTTTTAAATTATGGCCGACAAAATGGGTGCAAGGCGATATCTCATTGTGTTTTTTTCTTTGATAATTAGTGATATTGAGGATCTTTTCATATATCTGTGGGCCATTTGTATCTTCTTTGGAAAAATGTTTTCATGTCTTTGACCATTTTAAAATCAAGTTTAGAGTGTGTGCATATGTTTTGGGAGATGAGGTCTTGCTATGTTACTCAGGCTGGTCTCGAACTCCTGGCCTCAAGTTATCCTCCTGCCTCCACCTCCCAAAGTGTTACAAGTGTGAGCCACTATGCCCAGCCAGGTTATTTGTTTTATTATAGTTTTTTTTTTTCTTTTTCTTTTTTAAGAGCTAGGATCCCACTCTATCACCTAGACTTCAGTGCAGTGGCACCATCATAGCTCACTGCAGCCTTGAACTCCTGGGCTCAAGCAATTTTCCTGCTTCAGCCTTCTGAGAATCTGGGGGTACAGGTGTGTGCCAGTATGCCCAGCTAATTATTTTTTTTGCTGTAGATACGGGTTCTCACTTTGTTGCCCAGGCTGAGAAGTTCTCTCTATATTTTGAATATTAATCTCATCAGATATATGATTTGCAAATATTTTCTCCCATTCTATAGTTTGCCTTTTCACATTATTGGTTATGTCCTTTGATGCACAGAAAGTTTTAAGTCTGATGTAGTCCCATTTGTCTATTTTTTTCTTTTTGTTGCACATGCTTTTGGCATTGTATGTAAGAAATTATTGCCAAATCCAATATCATAAAGATTTTCCCCTATGTTTTTCATGCAGGAGTTTTATAGTTTTAGGTCTTACGTTTTCCTTTCACTTTTTCTTTTAATTTTTTTTTTGAGACAGGGTTTCGCTCTTGTTGCACAGACTGGAGTGCAATGGCATGATCTTGGCTCATTGCAACCTCCACCTCCCGGGTTCAAGTGATTCTCCTGCCTCAGCCTCCTGAGTAGCTGGGATTACAAGTGCCCACCACCACGCCCAACTAATTTTTTGCATTTTCAGTAGAGATGGGGTTTCACCGTGTTGGCCAGTCTGGTCTCAAACTCCTGACCTCAAGTGATCTGCCTGCCTTGGCCTCCCAAAGTGCTGGGATTACAAGTGTGACCCATCGTGACTGGCCCTCCTTTCACTTTTTAAGAATCATTTTGCTGGACATAAAATTCTTTGTTTGGAGAGTTTTTCCCTTCTTTCTACACTTTATGTTATTCCAGTGCCACCTAGCCTCCATGGTTTCTGATGAGAAATCAGCTGTTAATCTTATTGAGCATCACTGGTATATAATTAATTGCTTCTCTCTTGTTACCTTCTGAATTCCTTCTTCGGCTTTCAATGGTTTGATTATGGCCTGCGTGATGGCTTATGCTTGTAATCCCAGCCCTTTGGGAGGCCAAGGCAGGAGGATTGCTTGAGCCTAGGATTTTGAGGTTACAATGAGCTATGTTCTTGCAACCACACTCCAGGCTGGGTGACAGAATGAGACCTTGTCTCAAAAAAAGTTTGATTATGATTTGTCTCAGAAGGAATCTCTTTGAGCTTATCCTACTTGAGATTTGCTGAGGTCCTTGGTTGTGTAGAAACGTTCTTGTTTCTTTGCATACCTATTTTTCTGTTGTTGAAAACTGGACATTTTAGGGTTGTGTTTTGTTTTTGAGATGGGGTCTTGCTCTGTCACGCTGTAGTGCAGGCTGTTGTACAGGAGTGTGATCACAGTTCACTGCAGCCTCGACCTGACAAGCTCAGCATTCTCCCACCTCAGCCTTCCAAGTAGCTGGGACTACAGGTGTGCACTACCATGCCTGGATAATTTTTCTCTTTTTTGTTTTTCTGGATTTTTTATAGAGATGGGATTTTGCCTTGCCCAGGCTGGTTTTGAACTCCTGGCTCATGTGATCTGCCCACTTCAGCCTCCCAAAGTGCTGGGATTATGGGCTTGAGCCACTGCCTTGGTCTTTTCCTTTTAGAGGGTGGGTAGGGGGATGGAGTCTCCCTCTGTTGCCCAGGCTGGAGTGCAGTGACACAATCTCGGCTCTCTGCAACCTCCACCTCCCAGGTTCAAGAGATTCTTCTGCATTGGCCTCCCAAGTAGCTGGGATTACAGGTGCCTGCCACCATGTCTGGCTAATTTTTGTGTTTTTAGTAGAGATGGGATTTCACCATGTTAGCCAGGCTGCTCTCAAATTGCTGGCCTCAAGTGATCCTCCTGCCTTGTACTCCCAAAGTACTGGAATTACAGGCATGATCCCAGGCCCTCAGTCTGTTTTTGACTTCTGCTGATCAATATATTACCTTTGAGATATCCATGTTTTGTGTATATCAGTAGTTCATTGTTTTTATTACTGAGTATTATTCTATTTTATGATTATGCCACAATTTGTTTATCTATTTGCCTGTTCATAATTGTTGGGTAATTTCCAGGCTTTTTTCCTACATTTTCTTTTTTTTTAGAGATAGGGTCTCACTATGTTGCCCAGGTTAGAGTATAGTGGCTATTCACAAACACAATTATAGTGTACTACAGCCTCGAACTCCTGGGCTTAAGTGATTCTCCTGTCTCAGCTTCCCAAGTAGCTGGGACTACAGGTACACACCACTGCGCACAACTCTCTAGTATTTTTAAGTGCATATTTATTCATATTACATTACCTTATATATCTGAATCATTTTTCTTTATGCACAATTGGTAATTTGCATTCAGTGACATTTCTTTTTCAAGAATATTTTTGTTGTTGTTAATTTTATACTTTAGACACCAATCCCATGTGTGCAGTGTAAATGTGAATTCAAATCATATATGTAACCATGGTCCTGACCTGGAACTCTGATTTCTTTTGGGAAATTTCTTTTTTTTTTTTGAGATGGAGTTTCACTCTTGTTGCCCAGCCTGGAGTGCAATGGTGCGATCTTGGCTCACCGCAACCTCTGCCTCCTTGGTTCAAGTGATTCTCCTGCCTTAGCCTCTTAAGTAGCTGGGATTACAGGCATGCGCCACCACCCCTGGCTAATTTTGTATTTTTTGTAGAGATGGGATTTCTCCATGTTGGTCAGGCTGGTCTCGAACTCCCAACCTCAAGTGATCCTCCCACCTCGGCTTCCCAAAGTGCTGGGATTACAGGTGTGAGCCACCGTGCTCAGCCTCTCTCTCTCTCTTTTTTTCTTTTTTTTTTTTTTTGAGATAGCGTCTTGATCTTGTCACCCAGGCTGGAGTGCAGTGTCATTATCTCAGCTCACTGCAAACTCCCCCTCCCAGGGTCAAGCGATTCTCCTGCCTCAGCCTCTCGAGTAGATGCGATTACAGGTGCCCACCACCACACCTGTCTAATTTTTCTTTTTTGGTATTTTTAGTAGAGATGGGGTTTCAGCCTGTGGCCAGGCTGATCTCAAACTCTTGACCTCAGGTGATCTGCCCGTTTCAGCCTCCCAAAGTGCTGGGGTTACAGGCGTGAGCCACTGCGCCTGGCCTCTTTTGGGGAATTTTGTTTTTTTACCCAAAGTGAAGCTTTTTTGAAATGTTCATTTGCTTTTTATATCTCTTTATTAATCATAAACCCTGCTTATACATGGGACTGATCCATAAGATTCCTGTAATCAATGCCATATTTTCCTTGCTTATGAGGTTTCAGTCTTTGACTCTGTTCCCTACTTGGACAATAAAGTCCCAGTTGGCAATTGTTCGATCCATGAGTAGTTACAATTCCCTCAAGGGTTTTTCAGCTCTGCTTCACTGATTCCTCTAATTTGGGTTTATGAAACTAGGGTAATCCCACCTTTTAATGAATAAGTTTACTGTTTATTTTAAAAATTATTTTTATTTTTGTTTTTGAGTTGGGATCTTGCTCATATCACTCAGGCTGGTGTAGATTGGTGGGATCACAGCTCACTGTAACCTCAAATTCCTGGGCTCAAGTGATCCTCCTGACTCAGCCTCCCAAGTTACTGGGAATACAGGCATGTACTACCACACTCAGCTAAGTTTTTTTAAAATTTTATTTTCGTAGAGAGAGAGTTTTACCCAGGCTAGTCTTGAACTCTTGGCTTTAAGTGAGTTCAAGATCCTCCTGCCTTGGCCTCCCAAAGTACTGGGGTAACATGTGTGAGCCACCATGCCTGACCTAGTGTTTATTTTTTAATGTTGCTTTTTATGTGGCATTTATTTGTGTTTGGCACTGGATGGAAGAAAGATAAATTCTGTGTCAATTAGGTTTATTGACACAGATATTCAATCAATATTGACTGAATTTCTATGTAAGAAGATTGAAGATATTGCTTTCCTGCTTTACTGCATATAGGGTTGCCAAGATTGTACCAAGATCACATTTTTTTCCTTTATACTATGATTCTATTTTTAAATTCGTGAATAAGGTGAGAGGTATGAGCCAAAGTTTTTGTTGTTGTTGTATATGGCTGTTTAGTGGTTCCAGAACAGTTTGTTCTGGAAAAAAATATAGCTTCTCCATTAAATTGTCTTTGTATGTTTATCAAAAAAATTAATTGACCACATATTTGTGGGTCTATTTCTACATTCTTAATTTTGTTCCATTTATCTATGCATCTATCTCTCCTTTCATGAATATCACAGTGTTTTGATTGTGGTAGCCCTTAGTACATCTTGAAATCAGGTAGTGTGAGCCCTTCAACTTTGCTGTTTTTCAAAATTGTCTTGGCTATTGAAATTCCTTTGTCTTTCCATATAAATTTTAGAATATGGTTAAGATTTCTACAAAAATGCTAATATTGTTTTAATTGGATTGCATTGAACCTATAGATCTGTTTTGGAAGAACCGACATTTTAACAATATTGAGTCTTCTAATCCATGAACATGATTTTTTTTTTTAGGTTTTTAGATTTTATTTAGGTTTTCTCTTTTCTCTCTCTCTCTCTCTTTCTTTCTTTCTTCTTTCTTTTTTTTTTTTTTTTCTTCTGGGTCTTGCTCTCTCACCCAGGCTGGAGTGCAGTGGTGTGATCATTGCTCACTGTAGCTCAACCTGCCAGGCTCAAGTGATCTACCCAACTCAGCCTCCCAAGTAGCTGAGACTACAGACACACCACATGGCTGGCTAATTTTAGCATTTTTTGTAGAGATGGGGTTTCACCATATTGCCTAGGCTGGTCTCGAACCTCTGGGCTCAAGTGATCTACCCACCTTGGCTTCCCAAAGTGCTGGGATTACAGGCATGAGCCACCGCATCTGACCTATTTAAGTTTTCTTTTATTTCATCAATGTCTTGTATTTATCACATACAGATCCCGGAGATATCTTAATAGATTCATTCCTAAGTATTTCATGATTTTTTATGATATTATAAGTGGTACTGTTTGGATTTTTTTTTTTTTTTTTTTTTTTTTTTGAGACAGAGTCTCACTCTGTCACCCAGGCTGGAGTGCAGTGGTGCGATCTGGTCTCACTGCAACCTCCACCTCCCAGATTCAAGCTATTCTCCTGCCTCAACCTCCCCAGTAGCTGGGATGACAGGTGCCCCCCACCATGCCTGGCTAATTTTTGTATTTTTAGTAGAGATGGGTTTTCACCATGTTGGCAAGGCTGGTCTCGAACTCCTGACCTCAGGTGATCTGCCTGCCTTGGCCTCCCAAAGTGCTGAGATTACAGGCATGAGCCACCGTGCCTAGCCTACTGCTTTGTTTTTAACTGGCAATTGCTAGTATATGGAAATGCAATTAATTTTTGTGTGCTAACCTTTTGTCTTCTCTTTGCTAATAATACAGTCTATGTAGACAAAATTGATTACTTCATTTCCAGCCCATAAATATTTCTTCTTGCCTTATTGTGCTGACTAGACATAACAGAGAAGAAAAACAAGGTGCAACAATGAAAACAGGAAGATTAAGGGTTTGCCCTATGACTTCACTTCTTTGATGGATCTAAGAAGAGTTTTTGATTTTTCAGTTTGTTTGGGTTTTTACTTGTAAGAACAGTTGCTACTTTTAGGTCTGTACGTGCTAAACCAGAAACCCTAACAGTTCAGTTTATACTTTTAAAACATAACACATATTTTATTTTACTTACGTATTTTATTATATTATATTTTTTTGAGGCAAGGTCTCGCTCTGTTCACCAGGATGAAGTGCAGTGGCATGATCATGGCTAACTGCAGCCTCGACCTTCTGGTCTCAAGTGATCCTCCCATCTCAGCCTCTTGAGTCACTTGGACTTATAGACATGTTTCACCATGCCTCGCTAATAGAACATGTATTTTAAAACAAAAATTATATTAACAAACACCATTTATTGTTTTTTATCCTGATCATTTCTTTCTCCCAAATTTTGTATTCCTTGTAGTTGAGACATTGCAACCGTTTTTTAAGTAGGATAAGAGACAGAGGCTATCTTAATTTTATGGTAATTCAATCATTACCACTGATTATGGTACCAGCTTTTAAAATTTTCGCAGGATAAAATATCAGATAAAGAATGTGAAATATGGTCCAGCACAGTGGATTACGCTTGTAATCCCAGCACTTTGGCAGGCCAAGGTGGGCAGATCACTTGAGGCCAGGAGTTTGAGAGCAGCCTGGCCAACATGGCGAAACCCCGTCTCTACTGAAAACACAAAAATTATCTTTGTCTTTTCATATAAATTTTGGAATATGGTTAAGATTTCTGCAAAAAATGCTACTATTGTTGCATGGTGGCATGCGCCTGTAGTCCCAGCCAGTTGAACTGGGGAGGCGGAGGTTGCAGTGAGCTGAGATGGCATTACTGCACTCCAGCCTGGGCGACAGAGTGGGACTCTGTCTCAAAAAAAAAAAAGGCGAAATAGCCTGTATTTCCTACTCCATCTCAGGGGGAATGCATGTGAGATAAGGTTTATGATTTTGGTAAAATCTGGACTAATATAAATAAAATCTGTCATGATAGTGTGGATCATTCATTCAGGAACCATTTATTAACCACCAGCTATTTATAGAATAGAAAGTATTGGAATATAAAAATTAATAAAATCTGTTAGTTTTATCATAATCTAAAGCAGGGGTGTCTAATCTTTTGGCTTCCCTGGGCCACAGTGGAAGAAAAATTGTCCTGGGCCACATATAAAACACACTAACACTGATGATAGCTGATGAGATGAAATAAAAAATTGCAAAAACAATTTCATAATGTTTTACGAAAGTTTATAAATTTGTGTTAGATTGCATTCGATGCCGTTCTGGACCACATGTGATCTATGGGCAACGGGCTGGACAAGCTTGATCAAAGGTGTTCTGTCCAGAATTGGTGGGTTTTTGGTCTCACTGACTTTTAAGAATGAAGCCACGGACCCTCGTGGTGTTACAGCTCTTAAGGTGGTGCATCTGGAGTTTGTTCCTTCTGATGTTCAGATGTGTTCAGAGTTTCTTCCTTCTGGTGGATTCGTGGTCTCGCTGGCGCAGGAGTGAAGCTGCAGACCTTCACAGTGAGTGTTACAGCTCATAAAGGCAGTGTGGACCCAAAGAGTGACAAACAGCAGAATTTATTGCAAAGAGCAAAAAAACCAAGCTTCCACAGTGTGGAAGTGGACCTGAGCAGGTTGCCACTGTGCGCTGGGGCAGCCTGCTTTTGTTCTCTTATCTGGCCCCACCCACATCCTGCTGATTGGTAGAGCCAAGTGGTCTGTTTTGACAGGGTGCTGATTGGTGCGTTTACAATCCCTGAGCTAGACACAAAGGTTCTCCATGTCCCCACCAGAGTAGCTAGATACAGAGTGTGGACTGGTGTATTCACAAACTCTGAGCTAGACACAGGGTGCTGATTGGTGTGTTTACAAACCTTGAGCTAGATAGAGTGCTGATTGGTGTATTTACAATCCCTTAGCCAGACATAAAAGTTCTCCACGTCCCCACCAGCCTCAGGAGCCCAGCTGGCTCCACCCAATGGCTCCCCCACCGGGGCTGCAGGTGGAGCTGCTTGCCAGTCCCACGCCGCGCGCCGGCACTCCTCAGCCCTTGGGTGGTCGATGGGACTGGGCGCCGTGGAGCAGGGGGCGGCGCTCGTCAGGGAGGCTCGGGCGGCACAGGAGCCCACGGAGGTGGGGGAGGCTTAGGCATGGCGGGCCGCAGGTCCTGAGCCCTGCCCCGAGGGAAGGCAACTAAGGCCCGGTGAGAAATTGAGCACAGCAGCTGCTGGCCCAGGTGCTAAGCCCCTCACTGCCCGGGCCGGCGGGGCCGGCTGGCAGCTCGTAGTTCAGGACCCGCCGAGCCCACGCCCACTTCGGAGCTCGCGCCGGCCCACAAGCACCGCACGCAGCCCCGGTTCTCGCCCGCGCTTCTGCCTCCACACCTCCCTGCAAGCTGAGGGAGCCGGCTCCGGCCTTGGCCAGCCCAGAAAGGGGCTCCCACAGTGCAGCGGCGGGCTGAAGGGCTCCTCAAGTGCCGCCAAAGTGGGAGCCCAGGCAGAGGAGGCGCCGAGAGCGAGCGAGAGCGAGCGAGGGCTGTAAGGACTGCCAGCACGCTGTCACCCCTCAGTGTGACTGGCCAAGCACATAAGGAAGATAGTTGATGAGTATTTTTTTTTCACCTCAAGATAACTGAGTATGTAATGAATATTCTGATAGAGATATGTACAAGGTACAATGGGAGTTTGGTAATAGCTGGTTTAATTAATTAGATAATCTGTTAATTGTATGTCTAGCTTTAACCTGTGAACCCTTTATGAATCTATGAACCTATACTGCATCAGGCAAATCCAGTTGGGTTTTTGTGTTTTTTTTTTTGTTGTTGTTGTTGTTTATTTTTTTGAGACGGAGTTTCACTTTTGTTGCCCAGGTTGGAGTGCAATGGAGCAATCTCAGCTCACTGCAACCTCCGCCTCCTGGGTTCAAGTGATTCTCCTGCCTCAGCCTCCCAAGTAGCTGGGATTACAGGCATGCACCACCACCCCTGGCTAATTTTGTATTTTTAGTAGGGATGGGGTTTCTCCATGTTGGTCAGGCTGGTCTCGAGCTCCCGACCTCAGGTGATCTGCCCGCCTCGGCCTCCCAAAGTGCTAGGATTACAGGCGTGAGTCACCGCGCCCGGCCCAGTTGGTTTTGCCTTCATACTAACTCTCCTGTTCTACTCAGCATGTGATCTCCCTGCCGACAAACTTGTTTCCCTTTCACACGTTCGGTGCACGAAATAGCCAGAATGAGATTTTAAAAATGTAAATCAGATTAAGCTACTTTTTTGCTTAGAACTCTCCAGTGGTTTCTCATCATATTAGGATAAAAATCCTTGCCAAGGGTCTACAGGGCCCATATAAGCTTACCCTGCCTCCTTCTCTTCCTCTCAGCACTCTCTCACCCTTTTCCCCTGTGCTTTAGCCACAAGAGCACAGTAGTCTTTTTTTCTATTCCTTTAACACAGCAAGCCTCTCTGTACAACTGGGCCTCTGAAATTATTGTTCCTACTTTCTGAAACATTCTGCCCGCAGACCTTCACATAGCTATTGTTCAAATTTCTACTTAAGTGTCATTTCCTCAGCTTGGCTTTCTCTGATCACTCCGTCTCCAAGTCTTTCCCCATCCCCTTCCAAGTACTTATGACTGCCTGTCATTAGTATATTTACTTTGTCGTCTGTCTTTCTCACTGTAATGTAAACAGGCTTGTGGGGACTTTTCCCAAGGTTTGGAACAGTGGCTCATATATTCTGGCTGCTCAGAACATATTGGTTGAATGAATAAATAACTTTGACACAACCGCTCATAGAGCTTATCACTGCTTGAAGTTATCTTTTTCCTGTACTTTGTTATACTTTATTGCCTGTTCCTCCCACTCACCCTACTAGAGCAGCAACTTGTTTGCCTTGTTTATTTTTATATCTCTGGAGTCTAGAGCAGTTCTTGGCCTATAGCAGGGGTGTTGTCAGTAAATACAGCAGTCTCATCCACAGTTTTGCTTTCACTGGTTTCATTTACCTGAGGTCAATCACAGTCCTAAAATGTTAAATGGAAAATTTCAGAAATATACAATTCATGAATTTTAAATTGTGTGCCACTCTTAGTAGTGTAATGAAATCTCCTGCTGCTTACTTCATCCTGCCTGGGACATGAATTATCTATCCCCTTGTCCAGCATATCCGTGCTGTCTACGCCACCTACCTGTTAGTCACGTAGTAGCCATCTTATCGGTTATCAGATTGACTGCAGCATTATTGCAGTGCTTATGTTCAAGTACCCATTATTTTACTTAACAATGGCCCAAAGTTCAAGAGCAGTGAATACTGGCAATTCAGATATGCCAAAGAGAAGCCATAAAGTGCTCCCTTTAAGTGAAATGGTCAAAGTTCTTGACTTAAGGAAAGAAAAAAAAACCATATGAGACTGCTAAGATCTATGGTAAGAACCAGTCTTTTATCCGTGAATTTCTGAAAAAGGAAAAAGGAATTTGTGCTAGTTTTGCTGTTGCAACTCAGACTACAAAAGTTATGGCCACAGTGCCTGATAAGTGCTTAGTTAAGATGGAAAAGGCGGCAGAGCACAGTGGCTCACGCCTGTAATCCCAGCACTTCGGGAGGTCAAGGTAGGTGGATCACTTGACGCCAGCAGTTTGAGACCAGCCTGGCCAACATGGCGAAACCCCAACTCTACTAAAAATACAAAAAATTATCTGGGCGTGGTGGCATGCACCTGTAATCTCAGCTACTCCGGAGGCTGAGGCAGGAGAATCGCTTGAACTTGGGAGGTGGAGGTTGCAGAGAGCTGAGATGGCGCCACTGCACTCCAGCCTGGGTGACAGAGTGAAACTTCTTCTCAGAAAAACAAAAACAAAAACAACAACCACAAAAAAAAAGTGGAAGAGGCATTACATTTGTGGGTGGAAGACACGAACAGAAAACGTGTCCCAATTGATGGCAACATGTTGAGCCAGAAAGTATTGAGCCTATACAAAGACTTCAGTGAGGGATTCCCTAAAACGAGTGATACCAAGTCACTTACTGCAAGTAATGGATAGTTACACGAATGTAACAATAGATTTAGACTGAAAAATATAAAAATCACTGGAGAGGCTGCATCTGTCTCTTCATCTTATCACATAGGCATTTTATCATCATACATCATCTCAAAAAGAAGGGTAAGTACAGTACAATAAGATATTTTGAGACAGAGAAAGACCACATTTACATAACTTTTATTACAGTATGATTGTTCTATTTTATTATTACTTGTTAATCTCCTACTGTGCCTGATTTATAAATTAAGCTTTATCACAGGTATGTATATATAGGAAAAAACATAGTACACATAGGGTTTGGTACTATCCATTGTATCAGGCATCCACTTGGGGGTCTTGGAAAGTAGCCCCTGCAGATAAGAGGTACTACTGTATTTGTTAAATGAATGAATGGATGAGTAAGACATCGTATTCACTTCTTAAAGATCTTAAAATCTAGAGAGGAGAGAAACATTGCTGTAGGAGAGGATAAACAAAGGACTGTGAAATTTCTGGAGAAATTGAAATCAGGAAGGGAAGGGCAAATCGCAAATGTCAAGCCAGAAGCATCAAGTTAGATTTGTGCTTTGAGATGAAAACCCCTTACAAATCCCAAGTCAGGGAATGCAGTGGTTCTAGAGCCAACTCTAAAGAAAATTTGACACATGGGAAATACATCCTACTGGATATCCAGATTAAAAGCGTTCAGTAGAGACTGGTGCAGTGGCTCAGGCCTGTAATTCCAGCACTGTGGGAGACTGAGACAGGCAGATCGCTTGAGCCCAGGAATTCGAGACCAGCCTGGGCAACATGGCAAAAACCCCATCTCTATTAAAAATACAAAAAATTAGCCAGGCGTGGTGGTACATTCCTGTAATCCCAGGTACTCAGGAGGCGGAGGTGGGAGGATCACCTGAGGCCAGGAGGTAGAGGTTGCAGTGAGCTGTGACCATGCCACTGCACTCCAGCCTGGGAAACAGAGTGAGACCCTGTCTCAAAAAAAAAAAAATAAAATAAGAAATAATAAAATAAAATTAGCTGGGCATGTCGGGAGGCTCAGGTGGAAGGATTGCTTGAGCCCAGGAATTCGAGGTCGTAGTGAGCTCTATCATGCCACTGCACTCCAGCCTGGACGACAGAGCAAGACCCCAGCTCCTTAAAAGAAAAGCGTTGAGTAAATACTTGTTGATTAATTCCATTTCTGGAAATAATCGGATTTATGAAAGAGGCCCTGCCCACCTCTTTGATATGGACTTGTACTAATGAACTACAATTCCCAGCATGCGTCAGAATTAGGGCCGTAGAGTTTTTTAAAATATGGACTACAACTCCCGGCATGCCGCGCCTGGATTCGAGGACCACACGCCTCAGCCAGCCCCGGCAAGGGCCTATCAGGGGCGGGTCGGGGCATCCGAGCCGGTTTGACGGAAGGAGCGGCGGCGACGGAGGAGGAGGAGGAGGAGGAGGAGGAGGATGGAGGCGGTGGTGTTCGTCTTCTCTCTCCTCGATTGTTGCGCGCTCATCTTCCTCTCGGTCTACTTCGTATCCTTGCCTGAGGCAGGCGGACGCCTTGCCGGGGGACACGGCTGAGGGTGGGCCAGTTGGGTACCCGGGCAGGTGTGTGGGACTAGGGAGGCGCCCGGCGGCGGGCGTGGGCTCCCTGGGAGCTGGCCTGGCCGGGGCGGTGGCGCGGGCCCCGGGGCGGGTAGGAGAGGCTGGCTGCCCTACCCGACGGGCCCTGCCGCTCTGCACGCACTTGCCCTGCCTGGGCTGCCGGCCGCCCCTCACTCGGGTTCGAGTGGGCCTCTCCGGGCGCGCCCCGTCTCGGCCTGCCCGCCTGCTCTCCGCTCGTCCCCGCGGCGCCCGGACCAGCCCAGCCTGAGCCACTGTCGCCCTCGGGAGAGAAGGGTCGCCGTTTTTCTGGGAGAGGCCCCGCGCCGTTCTCTTCGTCGGATACTGGGGGTCCCAAGGGCGGTCGCTTGCGACAGTCGGGTGCCGGGATGAGTGCGGGCCATTTGCCTCCTCCTGTTCCCCAGGCAACACCCCCGGCACCCGCCCCTTTGTTCTGGCGGGTGTTAGTACTTGCAGGGACCTTTCACATCCAGGAGTTGACTCATTCGCCAAAGGAGCGAAGTTGCTTCCTTCACTGTGCCGTTTTGTAGTGAGTGTTGGAAAGGAGTTGTTTTAACAACTATCTACAAAGTAATTATTTTGGTTGTCCCCGGTGGTTGCAGATCTGTAAATTCAATAACTACACCTGCTGTAGTTCCCAGTAGTTTCTCAGCTTTTAAATTTTTCTATCGATCCATGTTAAAACTTAAGTTGCAGTATTCAAACTGTTTTCCAGAGCAATAAATGGTGGTTGAATTTAGCACTGCAGTAGCCATGTCGGCTACAACTCTTCCCAGCTCTTGACAAAGCATCTAGGCTTAGTTGTTGCCCAATGTTGCATTACACAATCCAGGTTTAAGTAATTAAATATAAGATAGAAAAAACGTATGAGGAACTCGGCATTTCAGCTTCCTTTCTTGGAAATCACATGTACCTGTTTCTGATCGGATTAAACCATTTGTTTGCTAGAGCATGAGGGCTTTAGGATAGTTGTACAGAGTATATGTTCAGTGCAGCTTCATACTTCATTGTGGACTGGCAGCCTGTTGTAGTGGAAAGGGACAAAATTTGGAATCAGGTTTCCTGCTCAGCTAGCTCTTTGCTATGTACATTATTTCCCTAAGCCTCAGTTTTCTGATCTTTGAAATAGGAAATGTTTATTTCCTAGATATGCACAATGAGAATGGTGCTGAGCACCCTAGCACAGTGCCTGCCCCATAGCTAATGTTCAGTAAATATTGCTCTGCCTTCGTGTCCCCACCCTCCCCAATTGAGCAGCAGTTTTTACTTTGATGATATCTAACGACAAGATTTCTGAGTTTTATTAGGTTTAGGGAGCTGATTGAAAGGGCAGCATCACTTGCCTAAGTTTTGATGACCTCTATGCGCCTCTTGTGATATAAGGAACTAGAGCAAGCTTGTCCAACGCACGGCCCACGGGCTGCATGTGGTCCAGGACAGCTTTGAACGTGGCCCAACACAAATTTGTAAACTTTCTTAGAACATTATGATTCTTTTTTGGTGATTTGTTTTTTTTAGCTCATCAGCTATCATTAGTGTTAGTGTATTTTATGTGTGGCCCAAGGCAATTCTTCTTCCAACGTGGCCCAGGGAAGCCAAAAGATTGGACACCCCTGAACTAGAGCTTACGCTCAGAAATGTAACTGGATTTTTTCTTTTTGCAGTTTGGAAAACCAGGCTTGATAATTTGAAATAGCCCTGGTTTACACCAATTTATGCATTTAGAGAAATGGTAGGTGGAATGTTTGACTTAGACATTACATTAAAATACATTCGGGGGTGTTTTGATGCAATTCAGCATATTCTGTATTTTAGGATAGTTGCGCTAACTTAGGGATAGGAGGTGGAAAATGGCCACGGTAGACTTCATATAGGATATAAGAGTTTTCTTGGACTTTGAACTGTGGACAAAATCTACAGAAAGGGAAAGAGGTGAATATTCCAAATCAGACACTGGCAAGAGCGAAGGTGCAGAGACAGGTATGTTCGTGGATTTCTGGGCGATGGTTAACGAATAGACCATCTGGAGCACATGGTTGATTTTGGCATCAGTAGAAGGCTAAGTTGGAAAGGCAGGATTACATCAGATTTTGGAGGGCTTGAATGTTAAGGGTGGGAGGGAAGTCTTTCACTTTTATCCTGCAGGCAATAGAGAGCCATTGAAAATTTTTATTTTCGGTAGTTTATTAGGAAGATGAATCTGCCGAGTGGGTTGGAAACAAGAAAGATTAGAAGATAAACCAACTGGATAGGGTCTGGATTTCAAATAGAGTGCTGGTTGTGGGCAGGCGAAAGGAGGGAATATGTGAGTAGTATTTGGAAGAAATGATTGCTAGGACCTACAAATGAGTGATTATGATATATGAAACAGAAGGCAGAGATAGCTTTCCACATTTTGATCCTGGGCAAATGATACTTGTGTCAGTAACAGAAATAAAACAAATTGGAGGAAGATCAATTTGTGGAGAAAGCGATGAGTTTGACTTTATTTTATTTTCATGTTTATTTTTGAGACAGAGTCTCACTGTGTCACCCAGGCTGGAGTGCAGTGGCGCAATCTTGGCTTACTATTACCTCCACCCCCTGGGTTCAAGCGATTCTCCTGCCTCAGCCTCTCAAGTAGCTGAGACTACAGGTGCCTACCAAATCTGCTGCTCAGACTGGAGCCCACTGGTGTGATTATAGCTCAGTGTAACGTGAATCCTGGGCTCTAGGCATTTTGCTGCCTCACCCTAGCACTACTGCTACTAAGAGCTAGCATTACAGGTGCTCATGCCCGGCTAATTAAAAAAAAAAAAAAATTTGTAGAGATGGGGGTGAGGTGAGTGAATCACTTGAAGCCAGGAGTTCGAGACCAGCCTGGCTAACATAGTGAAACACCGTCTCTACTAAAAATATAAAAAATTAGCTTGGTGTGGTGGTGGCACGCACTTATAATTCCAGCTACTTGGAAGGCTGAGGCACAAGAATTGCTTGAACCCAGGAGGCAGGAGTTGCAGTACGTTGGAATTGTGCCACTGCACTACAGCCTGGGTGACAGAGATGGAGGCTTGCTATGTTGCCTATGCTGATCTTGAACTCCTGCTTCAGGTGATCCTCCTGCCTCAGCTTCCCAAAGTGCTGGGATATTTCTCATTTTTTTTTTTTTTTTAATAGCCATTGTTTTACATTTGAAGAACTCAAAGTAAATGTTCTCGTTGGGTCAGATTAGATTTGAGCAAAATAGGATTATTTTGTAAAATAATTTGTTGAAGGAACATGAATGGGAAAATTGAGTTGTCTAATGAGCAAACTTTAGGAAACAACTCATTTTTTTCAAGTCAAATCTAATTCTGCCTTGTAACTGGGATTGCTTTCTGAAACTTAAATACTTAGTTATTATAAAAGAAATATAATAATTCCTTATCTTGATCATCAGATAATTACATTGTCTGATTTAGAATGTGATTACATTAACGCTAGATCATGTTGCTCAAAATTAAACAAGGTAAGACATTTCTTTGCTCATTCTCTGGCATTGAAGCCAGGTCATTTTCCATATTTAAGATTATTATAGATAACAGATGTATTTTTGATTTTAGAGTACATGTTGTCTCTTATTCATTGGAAATTTGATGGAACTGCTGTGTTTTACAATATTTTAGATCATGAAATTATGCTAGAAGATCTGACTTGAAATTTTGTTTCTTTACATGTTGCTTGTCTCTTGTTTACAGTGGATAGCATCTTTACTCAGAGTAGGGAAATGTTCATTATGAGGGTAATTGTTTTTGTCTTCTGTGTCGGAACTCCCTCCTCCCACTCATGGAAAAAAGCTCAAGTCTGTCTTTGGTTGAATGAAAGAAGACCTTTCTTGTGTAGTTTACCGAGAAAATAATTTTTTTTTTTTAATGTATAACTCTTTATTTATTTTTTGAGAGAGAGGGTTTCTTGCAGTGATGATCAGGCTATTCTTGAATTCCTGGGCTCAAGTGATCTGCCTCAGCCTTCTGAGTAGCTGGGACTATAGGCGCATGCCACCATGCCTGGCTAATTTTTTTTTTTTTTTTTTTTGAGATGGAGTCTCACTCTGTCACCCAGTCCGGAGTGCAGTGGTGTGATCTGGACTCATGCAGCCTCTGCCTCCCAGGTTCAAGTGCTTCTCCTGCCTCAGCCTCCCAAGTAGCTGGGATTACAGGCACTGCCACCACACCCGGCTAATTTTTTTTGTATTTTTTGTAGAGATGGGGTTTCACCATGTTGGCCAGGCTGGTTTCAAACTCCTGACCTCAAGTGATTCGCCTGCCTCAGCCTCCCAAAGTTTATAGGCATGAGCCACTGTGCCCAGCCACCTGGCTAATTTTTAAATTTTTTTGTAGACTGGATCTTGCTATGTGACCTAGACTGGTTTTGAATTGCCTTAAGCAATCCTGCTGTCTTGGCAAAGTGCTGGGATTACAGGTGTCAGCCACCATGCCTGGCCTAAGCTCCATATTTTAAAAATTTTCATAAATTTTGTTTGATTGTTTGAGGCAGAGTCTCAGTCTGTTGCCCAGGCTGGAGTGCAGTGATGCGATCATGGCTCACTGCAGCCTTGACCTCCTAGGCTCAAGCGATCCTTCCACCTCAGTCTCCCATGTAGGTGGGACTACAGGTGAGTGCCACCATACCTGGCTGATTTTTAAAATTTTTTTGTAGAGACAGGGTTTCACTATGTTGCCCAGGCTGGTCTGAAATTCCTAGGCTCAAGCAATCTGCCCTCTTTGGCCTCCCAAAGTGTTAGGATTACAGTTGTGAGCCACTGCGCCCAGCCTCATGTAGCTTCTGAGATGAGGTAACTGGCAATTAAATTTTGAGACCTTCCATGTTTGAAAACGTCTTATCTTTACACTTGATTCATAGTTGTCAGAGTACAGGGTTCTAGGTTGGAAAAGATTTTTCTTTCAGAATTTTAAAGACACCCGTTGGTGGTCTTCTGACTTCCAGTGGTTCAAGTTGGGAAGTACCATGCCATTTTTTTTTTTTTGAGACGGAGTCTCACTCTGTTGCCCAGGCTGGAGTGCAGTGGCGCGATCTCGGCTCACTGCAAGCTCCGCCTTCCGGGTTCACGCCATTCTCCTGCCTCAGCCTCCCAAGTAGGTGGGACTACAGGCGCCCGCCACCACGCCCGGCTAATTTTTTTGTATTTTTTAGTGGAGACGGGGTTTCACCATGTTAGCCAGGATGGTCTCGATCTCCTGACCTCATGATCTGACCACCCCAGCCTCCCGAAGAATTTCTCATCTATTTTATATGATTCTCATTCTCATTCTCTCTCTCTCTCTCTCTTTCTCTCTTTTCCTGTCCTCTATGGGGAAGTGTTAGAATCTTTATCCTTGGTGTTTTGAAATTTTGCAGTGCTGTATCGCTGTGTACTTTTTTTTTTTTGAGACGGAGTCTTGCTCTGTGGCCCAGACTGGATTGCAGTGGCACGATTTCGGCTCACTGCAAGCTCTGCCTCCCCGGTTCATGCCATTCTCCCACCTCAGCCTCCTGAGTAGCTGGGACTACAGGTGCCTGCCACCATGCCTGGCTAATTTTGTTTTTGTATTTTTAGTAGAGACAGGGTTTCACCATGTTAGCCAGGATGGTCTTGATCTGACCTCGTAATCTGCCCAAAGTGCTGGGATTACAGGCGTGAGCCACTGTGCCTGGCCCTCTGTGTACTTTTTAAAAGGCCTTTCTTGTTTGTTTTGGACATCTGATAGGCTCTTTCAATATGGGAAATTTTCTTGTATTCTTTCTTTGATGTTTCTTCCCCATCTTTTTTCCCTCCTTCTCTTCCTACAACTTCCACTAACTAGACAATTGATCTGCTGGATTGATCTGCCAATTTTTCCTTTTTCTTAGTTTTATCTCTTTGATTTTTTTTCTGCTGTTTTTATTATTTCCCTTGCTTTTTCTTCTGAATTTTCTTTTTTTCTTTTTTCTTTTTTTTTTGAGATGGAGTTTTGCACTTGTTGTCTAGGCTGGAGTGTAGTGGTGCTATCTCGGCTCACTGACACCTCCAACTCCTGGGTTCAAACAATTCTTGTGCCTCAGCCTCCCAAGTAGCTGGGATTACAGGGGTGTGCCACCATGCTGGCTAATTTTTGTATTTTTAATAGAGATGAAATCTCGCCACGTTGGCCAGGCTGGTCTTCAACTCCTGACCTCAGGTGATCTGCTCTCCTCGGCCTCCCAAAGTGCTGGGATTACAGGCATGAGCCACTGCACCCAACCTTCTTTTGAATTTTCTAACAAATGTAGCATTTATGCTAAAATGATGATTTTTAAGAGGTTTTTATACTCTTGGTTCATGTTTGACTCCTAGTTCTCTGAGAATACTGATTATAGTATTTTTCTATTTTTTATTAAAGATAGAGTCTTTTTCTCTCATCCAGGCTGAAGTACAGTGGCACAATCATATTTCATTGCAGCCTTGAATTTCTAGGCTCAAGCGATCCTCCCGCCTTAGCGTCCCAAGTAGCTGGGACTGCAGATGTGCACCACCATGCCTGGCTGATTATAGAATTTTTGAAATTTTCTTCTGCTTCCTATATTATATCTGTTTCCATCAAGTTCTTTTCCTTTCTTTTTTCCCCCCCCTCTGTCTTTCATTTTGGAGGCTTTCTTCAAATTTCTGATATATGACTGCCTATTCATATTTAAGGGTAAAGCACTAAAATGCTCATTGAAAGCTCTTTGGATGGTCTAGATTTGTTGACTGGTATACTTCCCTGTAGGGTAATTGTTATCTACCTGGACTTTTGTTGGGGTACCTGAAATGGCGGTGTTTTGGTAGGTGTTTTCTCGAGTCATTTACTTTAGAGAAAAACCCTCCAAGCTCCTTCATGGAGGATATGAGTCTAGTGCCAGTGTGCTGAGAACAAATTTGGGGAAGGGCATATCGTTAAGGAGGGAAGAGACAAAAAACAGAGGACTTGGTTGAAAGTCAGTAAACCAAGCATAATAAGGTTAAGTCTTGCTTCCTGAAACATATTTCAGGCCAGTTGCAGTGGCTGACACCTGTCCCCAGTACTTTGGGAGGCCGAGGAGGGAGAATCACTTGAGCCCAGGAGTTCGAGACCAGCTCTGGTAACATAGGGAGACTTCCTTTCTACAAAAATAAAACAAGAGAAAAAAAAAAAGAAACATGTTTCAGGTCTTTGTCTGTGTAATACAAAGATGATTGCAGCCTACAGTAAGAAATCCAGAGACTGAAGGCTATAGCTTTAGGGATCTGATATGGATCGGAGAGTATTAGTATAACATCAGCTGACATTTTATTGAGTGCCTACTTTGCATGTGGCTTACATGTTATTTCATCTAATTCTCTACAACAACTTCGTGAGGTAGGTATTATGTGTATTTTACAGATGAAAACATTGTGGCTTAGAGAGGGTAACTTTTCCCAAGATTGCACAGCTAATAAATAGGACATAGCATGAGTTCCATTCCAGGTTTGTTTGACTTTGTGGCTCATACTTGTAAGAATTATGCAATCAACTAGAACTTTCCAACATGTAATAGCATTTTAAAAAGTATAGCCGGCAGGGCGCGGTGGGTCACGCCTGTAATCCCAGCACTTTGGGAGGCTAAGGCGGGTGGATCACAAGGTTGAGAGATTGAGACCATCCTGGCCAACATGGTGAAACCCCGTCTCTACTAAAAAATACAAAAATTAGCTGGCATGGTGGCGGGCACCTGTAGTCCCAGCTACTCGGGAGGCTGAGGCAGGAGAATTGGTTGAACCTGGGAGGTGGAGGTTTCAGTGAGCCGAGATCATGCCACTGCACTCCAGCCTGGCGACAGAGCAAAAAAAAAAGTATAACCAAGCTGATTGCAAATTAGGTTTATGGCCCAGAAAAATCTCTACTTCTTTATTTACCAAAAAATTATCCAAAATCTAAATGCAGGAGGTCTGAGGTCATTGTGCCTGGGCTTACACTATATTGCTCTGCCATTATTTAGCTGTGTAACCTTAGGCAATTTAACTAACCACTCTGAGTTTTGTTTTCCTCATTTCTGAAAGTGAGGCATGCCAGTTTCTTTCATTAAATATTAACTTCCACTAAAAGAAGTTAAGTTTAATTAAAAATCTGTACTCATAGGAAAGGAAAGCTGTTGGTGAATTGAGAACCCTGCCACAAAAGCTGTTGATGCATAAGAACTAGAACATTACACAGTCAACAAAGAGCATAGGGAAGGGCATGGAGCTCTGTAAAGCCGATAGGCCAGGATTCTGGCATTCTGGTTCATTATCATATCTGGTCAACTTTGAGCTATTATTGTAAGCTTTTACATTCTTATTTTTTTTTATTTTTCTCTGAATATGAAATGGTTTCCTCGGGATTCTGGAGATTGGAAAATGTTTAACGTTGCTATTCTGACTTGAAAGGCAACATGTGTGTGGATATCAAACATTCCAAATTTGAGCTAGGGGCTTTGGCATAGATACTAGAATAGGAACTAAACAATACTCTTTTTTTCTCTAGTTCTCATTCAGATCTGCTTAATGAATGAACCTAAGCCTTTGCTTAGGATAAAAAGTAATTGAAATTTAAGTGCTTTATTTTTAAGCTGTGCCCTGATGTATTTGCATGGGATACAAAGTTATAGCAGTATGCAAATCTGGGACATGGGAGTCTAAAAATAATCTTGAAACAGTAGCTTGTAAATTCTCTGTACGTTCATTGATTTAGTTTCAAATAACATGTACAGTCAGGAAGGACATAGCAGTGAGATGTAATACTGTGTTCTTCCATTGCAGTGGGTAATTCCAGAATTGATTGGCCATACCATTGTCACTGTATTACTGCTCATTTCATTGCACTGGTTCATCTTCCTTCTCAACTTACCTGTTGCCACTTGGAATATATATCGGTGAGTATAGTTTGTTTAGTTTGGTGTCAAGGCAGTTAAAAAAAATTTTAAAAAGGTGTGTTTTTTTCAATACAGAATCTTACTTTATTACCCAGGCTGGAGTGCAGTGGTGTGATCTCAGCTCACTGCAATTTCTGCCTCCTCAGTTTAAGCGATTCTCCCACTTCAGCCTCCCGAGTAGCTGGGACTACAGGCATGCACCACCACGCCTGGCTAATTTTTGTATTTTTACTAGAGACAGGGTTTCACCATGTTGGCCAGGCTGGTCTTGAACTCCTGACCTCAGGTGATCTGCCGGTCTCGGCCTCCCAAAGGGCTGGGATTATTTATAGGTGTGAGCCAAAAAAGGTGTTTAATAGCTTTTTTTTTTTTTTGGAGATGGAGTCTCACTCTGTCACCCAGGCTGGAGTACAGTGGCTTGATCTCGGCTCACTGCATCCTCCGCCTCCTGGGTTCAAGCCATTCTCCTGCCTCAGCCTCCTAAGTAGCTAGGATTCAGGTGCCTGCCGCAATGCCTGGCTAATTTTTGTATTTTTAGTAGACAGGGTTTCACCATGTTGGTCAGGCTGGTCTCAAACTCCTGACCTCAAGTGATCCGCCCACGTCGGCTTCTCAAAGTGCTGGGATTACAGGTGTGAGCCACAGCGCCGGGCTGGAAGTACATTTAAAAGCTGCAAATTAGGGCTGGGTGCAGTGGCTCACGCCTGTAATCCCAGCACTTTGGGAGGCTGAGGTGGGTGGATCATGAGGTCAGGAGATCGAGACCATCCTGGCTAACACGGTGAAACCCCATCTCTACTAAAAATACGAAAAGAATTAGCGGGGCTTGGTGGTGTGCACCTGTAGCCCCAGCTACTTGGGAGGCTGAGGCGGGAGAATGGCGTGAAGCCGGGAGGCGGAGCTTGAAGTGAGCTGAGGTCACACCACTGCAACCAGCCTGGGCGACAGAGCGAGACTCCGTCTCAAAAAAAAAAAAAAAAAAAAAAGCTGCAAATTAGGTAACTAATCCAAATTTTTTATTTAATAAATTTAGGAAGTTTGCTCAAAATGAGCTCAATGGAAACCCTGACTGTATATAATTTTATAGTTGGGTTATTATACATAGCATACTTTCTTGTGAAGACCGCTGGGATAATCTTGACAAGCCTGCAATTGTTGTATTAGTGGGTTGCTGCTCTACTACATTTTTAGGTTTTATTTCATTTTTATTTATGTCTAGTTTTTTGGGACAGGACCATTCATTGGCTGATTTTTAAGTATGATGTTGTAAAGTGCAGTTAGAATAAAAAGAACATAGAAAAAAATTAAGTAGGGTTTGGAGGAAGATGGGATGCACATGAAAAGATAATGGCAGCAGTAGAGATGAGGGAAGGAGTGGATATGGGGGAATGATTTTATAAAGGTCATGAAACTAGAATCTGAGTGAGAGAAAAGCTTTAAAATATCTGTGTCTCTTTTCTAGAGGGTGGGTATCCTGGGGTAGAATTTTTTGTTTTTTTTTTTTAATATACTGAACATGGGTTCTGAATTTTTTTTTTTTTTTAAGAGATGAAGTCTTGCTATGTTGCTCAGGCTGGAATGCAATCGCTATTCACAGGCGTGATATAGTGCACTACAGCCTTGAACTCCTGGGCTGAAGCGATCTTCCCACCTCAGCCTCCTGGGCAGTTGGGACTACAGGTGCACACCACCGCGCCTGGCCTCTTTCAAGCTTAATAGTACTCTCCCATGATCAGTTCCATAGACAATGCCCTAAAGTGAGCTCTGAGCTGGGAACACAGATTACTTGCACTTCTGCTGCGGGCTAGTCCCAGGCAGACTTTTAGCACAGCTAAGTCTACCTGTAGTTTCACTAAGTGAAACACAACTTTGGGAGTGAGAATGGGGACTCGAATCTTTGAGAATGAGGATCTTAATGTTATACCAGACCATACTGTCAGTCATCTCTACTAGAAATGAAAACCTGCTAGAAGAGCCAGCTTTGGCATGGCTTCTTTGTAGATAGTGGTAAAAGGCTCTATGAAGTCAAGTCCAAAGATTCTTTTTTTAGGCCAGGCGTGGTGGCCCACGCCTATAATCCCAGCACTTTAAGAGGCTGAGGTGGGTGGATTACCTGAGGTCAGGAGTTCGAGACCAGCCCTGGCTAACATGGAGAAACCGCATCTCTACTAAAAATACAAAAATTAGCTGGGCGTGGTGGCATGCGCTTGTAGTCCCAGCTGCTTGGGAGGCTGAGGCAGGAGAATCACTTGAACCTGGGAGGCGGAGGTTGCAGTGAGCCGAGATTGCACCACTGCACTCCAGCCTGGGAAACAGAGCGAGACCCAGCCTCAAAAAAACAAACAAAAACACCGAAGATTCTTTTTTAAATATAATAATAAAATAAAGACAAAGATCATGTATATTTATTGCCCTGGTAACTGCAGTGACAGGTTGGCTGTCTGCTGGTCACAAGTTTACCTTCTATTTAATAAGGTTTAAAAAATCAACAGATTGATTATTTGTTATTTTCAGACCACTGTACTTTATGCTGTTGGAGGTGAAGTACAGTAGTCCACAGGACAAAGAGGCAAAATACCTAGGAGTGGAATCACTGAGTCATATAGTAACTCTATATTTAACCTTTTGAGGAACTGCCTGAGTATTTTCAGAAGCAGCTGCGCTTTTTTTTTTTTTTTCGAGACAGAGTCTCACTCTGTTGCCCAGGCTGGAGTGCAGTGGCATGATCTTGGCTTACTACAGCCTCGACCTCCTGGGCTCAAGCGATCCTCCCACCTCAGCCACCCAAAGTGTTGGGATTACAGGTGTAAGCCAGTGTGCCCAGCCACAGCTGCACTATTTGACATTCCCATCAACTGTGTATTGGGGGTTCCATTTTCTCTATATCCTTGCCAACACTTTTTACTGTGTGTGTCTTTTTTTTTTTGATGGATATCAAAAAAATACCAAAAACTGTCTTTGATATTTTTTTCCTGCCCTAGTAGTATACAGCTGTGAAGTTCCACTGCCTGTTATAAGCATTAACATATGTGCCTCAGCGACCATCCCACTCATGGTCTTTGGGGAATCATACCACAGCTCGCAGCAACTTTTATCTAAACTGTGCTGATCTTTCTTGGCAATAAGTAATTTAGGTGTGATGCTCATTCTCCAGCATGCTGAATGGTCTGTTATGGTAAAGTTGTATCAGTCTTCTAGTTATAACACACTGGAAGTAAGAATTAATATGAAAGATTGGCTGTCAGACACTGGAAGCCTTATATAGTCCTGTTTTAAATTATTCCTGTGTGTTTTAGAGGTGAGTGCAGTGGCTCACTCCTGTAATCCCAGCACTTTGGGAGGCTGAGGTGGGAGGATCACCTGAAGTCAGGAGTTCAGGACCATCTTGGCCAACACGGAGAGACCCCATCTCTACTAAAAATACAAAAATTAGCTGGGCGTGGTGGTGTTGGGCACCTGTAATCCCAGCTACTCGGCAGGCTGAGGCAGGAGAATTGCTTGAATCCAGGAGGAGGAGGTTGCAGTGAGCCGAGATCGTGCCACTACACTCCAGCCTGGGCAACAGAGTGAAATTACATCTAAAAATAATAATAATAATAAACTAAAAAAGTATAATTGGATTGTTTGTAACAAAGGATAAATGCTTGAGGTAATGGATATCCCATTTACCCTGATGTGATTTTTTTTTTTTTTTTTTTTTTTGAGACGGAGTTTTGCTCTTGTTGCCCAGGCTGGAGTGCAATGCCGCAATCTTGGCTCATTGCAACCTCTGCCTCCTGGGTTCAAGCGATTCTCCTGCCTCAGCCTCCTGAGTAGGTGGGATTACAGGCATGCGCCACCACACCTGGCTAATTTTGTATTTTTAGTAGCGATGGGATTTCTCCACGTTGGTCAGGTTGGTCTTGAACTCTCAACCTCAGGCAATCCTCCCGCCTCGGCCTCCCAGAGTGCTGGGATTACAGGTGTGAGCCACTGTGCCCAGCCTTACCCTGATGGGATTATTACACATTGCATGCCTGTACCAGAATCTCTCATGTAACCCATAAATATATATGCCTACTATGTACCCACAAACATTAAAAATAAAACAAAAATCCAAAAAGGAAAAAAAAGCTAAGTAAGTGGTGGTAGGAAGAAAGACTGGACAAGGGTTTGATGGACTGGCTATGAAAGATGAGGAAGACAGAAGTCCCAGTTGGGTAAGAGGAAGTTTTTAAGGACCACCGAGAAAATGGTGACACTCTTATTAGATAACCTAGAAATTAGACAAGGATGAGATGTTATCTGGATATTCAAATGAAAATACCCTCTATTCAGCTATAGTTGGGCTACTGGGGTTTTAAGGGAGAATTTCAGCTTTGTGGAACTCAGAGAGTCCTTTGCATTTCAAAGAAGTGATAATTGAGAAGCTGTGTGACAACTAAGGTTGTACTAGAAGAAGCTTAGACGTGAGAGCAGGAAGAATTCATGGACAGTGCTAGGTTAGGACATATATGTTACACAGATGACACAGTCTGGATGTTGAAGCCCAGACACTTAAACTCATTGATCCTCTCAAAGTAACCTAACTTCCTTAATTTCCCTATTTCCATAATGAAGTTTCTAAGAACTTAATAAAATTGGTTTGGGTTTGGAGCCTCCTTTAACCTTTGTCTAATGGAAAACGGCTGTAGATATGACTGGTACGGTAGTTTTCTACAGATGAGTAAAAGGGTTTCAGTGCATAAAATATCCTTTTCTGGAATGTTAATGTATTTATTTTACAGGGCAGAAGATTAACAGTATTATAACTTTCAAAAGGTAACTAAGTGGCAGCCCATGACATTATCATACCACTCTGTCCATATGTGGTATGAATTTAAGGCTGCTATGATTGGCTCACTTTTTTTTTTTTTTGAGATGGAGTTTTGCTCTGTCACCCAGGCTGGGGCTCAATGGCGCGATCTTGGTTCACTGCAACCTCTGCCTTCTGGGTTCAGGTGATTCTCCTGCCTCAGCTTCTCGAGTAGCTGGGATTCCAGGTGCCTGCCACCATGCCCAGCTAATTTTTGTATTTTTAGTAGAGACAGGGTTTCACCATGTTGGTCAAGCTGGTCTTGAACTCCTGACCTCAGGTGATCCACCTGCCTTGGCCTGCCAAAGTGCTGGGATTACAGGCATGAGCCACAGTACCGGGCCTGATTGGTTCACTTTTAAAAGTCGATTATTATTGGCTACTTATATTTGAATACTTATGCCTATGATTTGATTATCCTTCTAATGTATGTATCCTTTAATTTATCAGATACATTATGGTGCCGAGTGGTAACATGGGAGTGTTTGATCCAACAGAAATACACAATCGAGGGCAGCTGAAGTCACACATGAAAGAAGCCATGATCAAGCTTGGTTTCCACTTGCTCTGCTTCTTCATGTATCTTTATAGGTGAGTTTAAAGTCCTGGTATTTTCCTAGATGCCATATTTGTTTTTGAAGGGTGAGATATTACTATACTATAGGATTTTGCATTGACATTGTGGAACTTTCGGGGATTATGTAAATTCCTTGTGGCTGTGTAGATTATTTATGTATGTCATTGAATCAGCTTTCTGTCTGAACTACAGTAGATCTACCCTGTGGCATCTTAGTTATGCCTTAGCTTTGAGGCTATCAACATGCTTAAAACAGGGCACGGTGACTTACGCCTGTAATCCCAGCACTTTGGGAGGCCGAGGAGGGCAGATCACCTGAGGTTGGGAGTTCGAGACCAGCCTGACCAACATGGAGAAACACCGTCTCTACTAAAAATACAAAATTAGCTGGGCCTGGTGGCACATGCCTGTAATCCCAGCTACTCAGGAGGCTGAGGCAGGAGAATCACTTGAACCTGGGAAGCGGAGGTTGTAGTGAGCCAAGATTGCGCCATTGCACTCCAGCCTGGGCAACAAGAGTGAAACTCTGTCTCAAAAAAAAGAAAAACTGTCTTTGATATTTTTTTCCTGCCCTAGTAGTATACAGCTGTGGAGTTCCACTGCCTGTTATAAGCATTAATATATGTGCCTCAGCGACCATCCCACTCATGGTCTTTGAGGGATCACACCACTAGCAGCAGCTCTCAGCAACTTTTATCCAAACTGTGCTGATCTTTCTTGGCAATAAGTAATTTAGGTGTGATGTCATTCTCCAGCATGCTAAATGGTCTATTATGGTAAAGTTGTATCAGTCTTCTAGTTATAACACACTGGAAGTAATAATTAGTATGATAGATTGGCTGTCGGACATTGGAAGCCTTATATAGTCCTGTTTTAAATTATTCTTGTGTGTTTTAAAGGTGAACATGCCATCTTTTCCTTTATCCATCATAGATGCATAGAATAAAGGAGAAAAAAAAATTCCTGTGTATATGATTTGATTAAACCTTTGAAAAGCTAGAAGTCAGGCTTAACCTTTGTATCAAAGCTTTAATTAGATCATTTTTATTTTTTCCCCTAGGTAGAGTTTAATTTTTCACGTAGGCATAAGGACTATTAGAAAAAACTTATGTTGAAGTCAACTTCCACCACTCAGAAAATTCTTGATTAGAAACTGTATAGAGGTAGCAGGGGTTTTTTTTTGTTTGTTTTCTTTGTTTTGTTTTGTTTTTCGAGACACCCAGGCTGGAGTGCAGTGGCGCAATCTCGGCTCACTGCAACCTCCGCCTCCCGGATTCAAGTGATTCTCCTGCCTCAGCCTCCCAAATAACTGGGACTACAGGTGCGTGCCACCACGCCTGGCTAATTTTTTTTTTTTTCTATTTTTAGTAGAGATGGGGTTTCAGGATGGTCTCAATCTCCTGACCTCATGATGCACCCACCTTGGCCTCCCAAAGTGCTGGGATTACAGGCATGAGCCACCATGCCCGGCCAAGATAGCAATTTTTAAAAATTGCTATTTTTTTGGAATAGTTTAGAAGTCAGAACCATTTTAGCCTCTTCCTGACAAAGCAGGCTTCCTAAAATCCCTTCACTGTGCTAAATCCACCCATTAGTGGATTAGATTAAAATTAGAGTTTAGATAGTTTTCTTTTCACCATTCATCTTATGTGCTTTTCTGTGTCTTTAAAACGAGATCAGAAAAAGCACACTGGTATCAGTTTCTGGTTCTCATACCCTACCTCATTACTAATATGCTTAGTTTTTAATCCAGGTATCAAAGATGATGAATAAGGAGCAAAAAAAGTTAATGATGAGAACATAATGATGCACCTATTCTTGTTTTTAATACTTTTGTATCTTTACTGTCATATATGTTCCCTTATATTTGTTTCTGAAGAGACAAAAAACAAGCTGGAATTGGCTTAGCTAAGGTTATCCTTTCTTCATCCTCCCCACCCCTGTGATTTCATGCTGTTGGAAAGGAAACTAGAGCAGGCATCCCCTGGGGGTGGTGCTGTAGGTACAGCCCATGTAGTCATGCTTTGGGGAGTAAATTTAGGCTTGGAGATCAGTATCTTGCTTAGTAGACTCAAAGTCTTAGGATTTAAAAACGTACATGAGTTTCTGAACATTAGTCGTTGAATTTAAAGTGGTGGGGAGTGGCTGGGCGCTGTGGCTCACGCCTGTAATCCCAGCACTTTGGGAGGCTGAGGTGGGGATCACAAGGTTAGGAGTTCAAGACCAGCCTGGCCCAAATGGTGAAACCCTGTCTCTACTAAATATACAAAAATTAGCCAGGTGTGGTGGTGCGCGCCTGTAATCCCAGCTACTCGGGAGGCTGAGGCAGGAGAATCGCTTGAACCCGGGAGGTGGAGGTTGTGGTGAGCCGATATTGTGCTACTGCACTCCAGCCTGGGTGACAGAGTAAGACTCCATCTCAAAAAAAAAGAAAAAATAAAGTGGTGGGGAGTTGGACTGGAGGAATTAAGATGTAATTTTGGGGCAGGTTTAAGATAGTGTTCTTTATAACTAAATAAAAGAGAGGCAACTCATGTAACTGGTTTGCCTGGGCAGCTGTGTACTTCACTGGCTGTACCGTTTTCTTTTCTCTCTTCCCTTCCCTATCAGCCTGTCATTTTCAGCCACATTGCTGTTACGTTACCCTTTGGTGTTACATATAGTTCAGAGGGTCAGAAGATGTCCTTGTAGCACTTTTCTCTTGGTTTTTGGTTGCTGTTTTTAAACAGTGGTTTTGCTATTACTACCAAGTCATTAGCTTTTGATTGCAGAGATTTTATGCTACTTGTCTTTGTATCTAACATCTGCCACACCTTGCCTAATACCTTGCACCTAGTTGACATTTCAGGGCTTGTTGAATGGAGTTAAAGTTTTGAAAAAATGCTCATCTTCTTTAGATAATGGGGGAATCCATACTTTTGGTTTTTTGATTGGGTGCTAGCCTAGTGGAATGTGGGCTCTACCACTTACACTGTGGCCTGGGGGCAAGTTTCTTTTCTTTTCTTTTTTTTTTTTCTTTTGAGATGGAGTCTCACACTCTGTTCCCCAGGCTGGAGTGCAGTGGCATGATCTCAGCTCACTGCAGCCTCCACCTCCCAGGTTCCAGGGATTCTCTTGCTTCAGCCTCCCGTGTAGCTGGGATCATAGGCGCACGCCACCATGTCTGGCTAATTTTTGTATCTTTAGTAGAGTCGGGGTTTCACCATGTTGGTCAGGTGATCCACCCACCTTGGCCTCTCAAAGTGCTGGGATTACAGGCGTGAGCCGCCACACCCGGCCTGGGGCAAGTTTCTTAACCTGTCTGAGCCTCAGTTTCTGATCTGAAAAGGGGATATTAATGATATTAATAGTACTTGCCTCATCACATTTTAATGTGGACTGAGATAATACATGTAAGACACTTGTTTATGCTGACCCATAGTAAACTCTCAAAAATCTTTAAAAAATATTAGCTGCTATCATTAATTTTTACTGTGCATTGAGTACATTTAGTATGGTTGAATTTGGACAATTATTTATACCATAAGTGATGTAAGGATATTTTTGTGTATTTTAGGCATTTGATTTCAGCAGAGCAAGGCTGATCCCAGTATTTCAAAGGAAAGGATGGTTTTGTTATTGTTAACTGTGTCAGTTTTAGTGGCGTAGCATTTATTGGGTGACTGCCGTGTGTCAGACATTGTGTACAGCATTGCAAGTGACACAGAGGAGCAGCACAGAATCCCTACAGTAAAAGCTTGGAACTTGGTAGTTGCAGGCTCAGGTGCTAGTAGAACATGAAACTGGTGATGCTTGGGCCCTGCTTTCATCTCAAGAGTTGCTCATAGTCCAGTGGTAGAGACAGCATGTAAGCCACAGCAGCAGGAGGAAGAGCTGTGGAAGGAGGCTGTGCAACTGCCCTGGGCTGAGAGGCCAGCTTCCCCAACGAGGTGCCCTAGAGCCAATCACAAAACCTGAGTAAGAAGTTACTGCTTTGATGGAGTGGTGGGATGGGGAGAAGAGGTTCCAGGCATAGTACAGTATGTATCTGGCTAGAGAATTTAGAGGTTTTTTTTCTGGACATACGTGTTTTTTGTTTTGTTTTGTTACGTTGTTTTTTTTTAACTGAGCTAGGTTTTTTTTGTTTTGTTTTGTTTTTTTTGTTTTGTTTTTTTAACTATAGCCTAACGTAGGTTTTAAGTTATACTTCCCCCAACTCCCCACCCCCAGTCACTCTTTTTTAGTGAAAAAGTTTGGACATGAAAGATCCTAATATATTCTTTCCTTTGGGTATGAATGATTGTCTTTTACTCAAATGATTGTTCCTTTGTGAACCTTAGGGACGCAAGTCTGGACAAACTAGGCTCTGTAGGAACATTCCTGAGAAAACATTAGTAACATTAATTTCTTCTTTCCACAGTATGATCTTAGCTTTGATAAATGACTGAAGCTGGAGAAGCCGTGGTTGAAGTCAGCCTACACTACAGTGCACAGCTGAGGAGCCAGAGACTTCTTAAATCATCCTTAGAACCGTGACCATAGCAGTATATATTTTCCTCTTTGAACAAAAAACTATTTTTGCTGTATTTTTACCATATAAAATATTTAAAAAACATGAATTGAGTTTCTGTAGATTTCTAGTTTTCAACTTTAGCCTGAACGCCAACATTTGAAGGTGTTTTTCATCCTCTGTATGTTGAAGGTGGTTATTTGTATGTAGGAACAGGACTGCCATCCCAGCTTTGCATGCCAAAGAAATAAAGAACACACTTTAAAGGGCAAACTGAAGAGATGAGCGAGCAAAGGTGCCCTTCAGGTCTACTGAAAAGTTAGAGTACAAAACAACACTGTTGATCTGGACAAAAGAAGAAAAATTACCCTTTTTGCCTGTGTTGTGGCAACTTCATTTAATATGGTTTAAAGATTTATGAGACTGTCAGCTGAAAGTCTTTTCACAATAATGTCAACAGAGAATGGCATTTCAAAATATATATATTTCTTTGCACAATTTGTGAAACCTTATAAGCCATTTTCCCCAGGTACAATGTAGTTCCTGCTGATAGGAAATATTTTGTCAAGAGATTTCATTTAAAAGCTACTACCTCCACAATCACCCCCAAACCCAGAAAATCCCCACTGGCTCTTGCCAGTCTGGTTTTCGTATTGCAATTATTCCAATTGTATTTGATCTCCCTGATAACGTATTTTAATGGGTTTGGGTAGAAGATGCTAATCAGATTAGAAGCAGGAATAGTTATTCGCTGTCTGTGAAATTGAGCCTTTTGGTGCGCCACGTGGTGCCAGATTAACACTTCTATCCCTCTGCACTGACCACATTGTGAATTGGGAGACCAAATACAAGCCATTTCATGGACATAGCAATATGCAACCAAACTCTGTTCCTTGGAGTTATATTGTAAACTCTTGCAGTTGGGAGAGCAGTTCACCTCCTCAGCTCTGTTTGCCAGCTCTTACAGGGTAAAATAAACCTGGCAATTTATCCTCAGTCCTAGTTTGTGCTTTAATGTTGCTATCTTAAGCACTGGCATTTGGGCAAAACATGACTGTGTTCTATGGGAGAATCCAAAGGCATTATTCACTCTAGTTGAGATAGAATTGGGTGGCTAAGCAGGGTGTGTGGTACCCAAAAGATTAAATGTTACATGTCCTTTTAGTCCTGGACTAGGTCTAGCCTTGGCAGAAGCAAGGGAGCCACTAAGCCAAACTCCCTGTACAGACAGACCATGTTTCAAGGCTGGAAGTAGTGCCCTGGCAACACACAAAAGGAACGGTGAAATGGTAGGCAAAGTGAACTTGGCTCTGTTGGCCTCTTTGGGGTCACAGAAATTGCTCCTTGTGGTAATCTTATATTTCTGTCAGGCACAGGGCCAAGAAGCTGTGTAACAGACATTACTTTGCTTGCCTCTCTTTTTCATACCTTTTCCCTCTGAGGCAGCTTTTGCTTAGAAAACAGTCCCTTCACTCTGCCTTTCCTCCTAACTTCCTGTGCCTCTTCATGTTCTGCTCAAGCTTTTTAAAGCAACGAAGCTGTTGGAGAACTTAAATCCTTGCAACTGAGAGACAAGCTACTTAAACTTAAAGGTGGTACAGATCCTTTTTTTTTTTTTTTTTGAGATGGGGTCTTGCTGTGTCGCCCAGGGTGGAGTGCAGTGGTGTGATCTCAGCTCACTGCAACCTCTGCTTTCTGGGTTCAAGCGATTCTCCTGCCTCAGCCTCCCAAGTAGCTGGGATTACAGCTAGCTACTCTTGGCTAATTTTTGTATTTTTAGTAAAGATGGGGTTTCACCATGTTGGCCAGGCTGGTCTCAAACTCCTGACCTCAAATGATCTGCCTTCCTTGGTCTCCCAAAGTGCTAGGATTATAGGCGTGAGCCACTGCACCCAGCCATGTAGAGGACTTTTGACCAAAATGTTTCACCTTCTTGTTCAGATATTCTTAGTAACCAAAATAGTGACCCATGGCAGTTGAGACAGCCTTTGGGCTGTCAGTTTACAGTACATCAGGCTTGCTGAGGCTAAGCAATTCAGAAAGGTGCCATGTTTATAACAAAGGTCAGAAACTCCTTACTTCTGAAACATTAGCTGTGGTTAAAAACAAAAACTCTTCCTTCTTGTATTGCTTGTCTATCAAAGCCAGGAAAGTGGGGGATCACTGTAGTTAAATTTTTTTTCTTTAATTAGAGACAGGGTCTTGCCCTGTCGCCCAAGCTAGAGTGCACTGGCGCAATCATGGCACACTGCAGCCTTGAACTCCTGGACTCAAGCAATCCTCCTGCCTCAGCCTCCCAAGTAGTTGGGACTAGATGCACACCACCATGCCCAGCAAATTTTTAAAACATTTTTTGTAGAGACAGAGGTCTTGCTATGTTGCCTAGGCTGGTATCAAATTACTGGCCTCAAGCGATTCTCCTGCCTCAGCCTCCCAAAAGTTGGGATTACTGGTGTGAGCCACCACGCCCAGCTAAAAAAAAAATTTTTAGGGGCACTTCTACAAATAATGAAAGGGGGATAAAAGCACTGACTTTAAAAAGCCATGGTTAAGATGCTATAAATTTTCTCCCCTTTTCATTGATTGGAGAGTTGTAGAGGACCTTAGAGATCATTTTGTCTAACTCCCTCATCCCAAAGATAAACTGAGGCCTAGAGATTGTTCAAGGTGTTGTAACTATGAACATCTGAATGCTGATGCTTAGTCCAGTGTTCTTTCTCCCTTACCACTCCTCTTCCCCATCCCTCTATAATGGCAGTACCCAGGGCCCAGTCCATAGACTACTATTGAGTGCTCCTATGTGCATCTTCTTAGTACGTATCATTTTCCCTTGCCTTTTTCCTTCTATCCTTTCAGTGGTAGCAACTGCCCTTGCTAATCACCGTAACCTCAGCTGAGAGAGCAGAGGAAGTGAAATCCAAGATGCAGCTCAGTTCATCAAAGCTTAGCAGGTCCCCTCAGCTGCCTTTTCATGCCTGCCACACAGACTACAGTAGAAGAAAACCTGACCTGGTCTTTGAAGTTAAGAGCTAAGAAAGCTTCCTATAGCAGTATCTCCCGTGGCACTTACCACATTCTATCTGGTATTACAGTTATTTGTATGCAATTAATCACTCTTAGATTGTATGTTCCTGGAGGGCAGAGTATGCCCATTCATATTTGTATCTTCTTCCTTCTGCTCTTGGCACCTAACACAGTGCCTTGCACACAGAAACAATAAATGATTGTTGAGTGAATAAGTAAACCTGATTGTGGTGTTCTATTGCTTTTTCAGCAAGAAGTCAAACTGATGGCCTTTAAGTCAGAGAAGCAGCAATGGAGCAACATAATCAAAGTTCACCATCTTTGTTTTCAAGACAGTCACATTATGAAATATTCTGACATGCTAGGCTAGGAAATGGCTATAATTGGTTTGCTTGAGACTGGAGAAATCAGCTTTGCTAACAGGTAATACTTTGTCAAGTAGTGAGAAATATCATATACTAGGTATAATTAGTTGTCCCCCAAATCTAAATAAACTTGTTCTAATATATGGAAAAAGGCAGCAAGATAAAGAAGGTAAGTTTGAAATTCTACACTATCTGGATCTTTGTCACCTGAGTTTATGTACTTTAAACCAAATATACGGTTTTACTATGTAGTATAGCAAAGATTGAAATATTCTTGGTAAATGAAGCCTTTTGGATCTAAGCCATATTTTTCATGAATTTTTGAAAAGGTAGTAACTTTTTTTTGCTTCAGTTAAATACAGTCTAATGACTGAAGCTCATTCAAAGCTTTTGGGTTATCATTCTTCACTACAGTAATCACAATAATCATGGTCTGGACATGCTGAAGGGACTGTTCGCTGAGCTAGCTTGGTTCTGAGCTCAGGTGCTCTTAAGTTCTTGGGTAAAGGCTGCTTTTATTTTTAATTGCTTCCCTCTGAAGCTGGGTGGAGAAGAGTGAGTGGGTGGGCGGTCGGAATCAGCAGGCTGAGAGAGAACTCAGTGGTTTGCCTGTGGCTTCCTCTGCTGTATATCTGGTTTGCTACATCCGTTATGGAGCAATCTTGGTTTCATCTGTATCAGTTCCCATTAAATGTTAGCACCTAGTTAGAATGTGAGTTAGTTGAACATACACTTTAATTCCTGTTTTCTAGATCTTATTTCACAGGTTAGATGCAAACTGGGTGAGAATTGAACCTCTCGTGTTGCTTAATTAAAAGTAACACATTTGACTGCCACTGGTATCTATCAGAAAGAGACCTGTGGGGCAGGGTGAATCCTCTGGGGTAGCTTTATATAAATTTGCCAACTTTCTGGGACAGAGTAATAGGATTTACCCATGTTAGTTGGTAATTTTCTAATTTACCAGGTACAATAATCAACTTATGGTCATACTTGCTGATTGAAACAGCAGAGAAAAAAATAAACTTACAGTCATTCTTATTTTATCCATTACCTACCACCTTCCTTGCCCTCCACTGCCCTCCATTTTGAAGTAAATCCCAGACCTCGTCACATCTGTAATATTTTAGTATGCTTCTCTGTAAGATAAAGGGTTCTTAAAACACATGTGACTAGAGGAGCAGTGTCACACATACACTGGCAAGTCCTTAGAATTAAGTATCTAGGCCAGGCGCAGTGGCTCATGCCTGTAATCCCAGCAGTTTGGAAAGCCAAGGTGGGAGGATCACTTGAGGCCAGGAGGTCGAGACACCCCTGGGCAAAACAGTGAGACCCCATCTCTTAAAAAAAAATTAGCCGATATAGGCACCTATACAGTCCTAGCTACTTGGGAGGCTGACGTGGAGGGATGGCTTGAGCCCAGGAGTTCAAGGTTACAGAGAGCTATGATCACATCTCTGTACTCTAGCCTGGGTAACAGAGCAAGACCCTGTCTCTTGAAAAAAGATTAAAATTTGTTGTGGAGGTTTCCCTCTACAAAACTGGAGTCTGTTTTACAATTAAAGCAATCAGGCCGGGTGCAGTGGCTCATGCCTGTAATCCCAGCACTTTAGGAGGCCAAGGCAGGCAGATCACTTGAGGGCAGGGGTTCAAGACCAGCCTGGCCAACATGGTGAAACTTCATCTCTACTAAAAATACAAAAATGGGGCACGGTGGCTCACGCCTGTAATCCCAGCACTTGGGGAGGCCAAGGCGGGTGGATCACAAGGTTAGGAGTTCCAGACCAGCCTGACCAACATGGTGAAACCCCGTCTCTACTAAAAATACAAAAATTAGCCGGGCGTGATGGCGGGTGCCTGTAATCCCAGCTACTCGGGAGGCTAAGGCAGGAGAATTGTTTGAACCTGGGAGGCAGAGGTTGCAGTGAGCCGAGATTGCACCACTGCACTCCAGCCTGGGCAACACAGCGAGACTCCATCTCAAAAAAATAAAAATAAAAAATAAACAAAAATTAGCCGGACATGATGGTGTGTGTCTAGTCCCAGCTACTTGGAGGCTAAGACACGATATAATCGCTTGAACCTGGGAGGCAGAGGTTGCAGTGAGCTGAGATCTGCCACTGCACTCCAGCCTGGGTGACAGAGCGAGACTTTAAAAACAAAAAAACAACCCCGAAACAATCAATATGAAGGAGTCTCCTGAATTTCAAGTGTCATTTCCTTCTGTCAATTAAGCAGTTCACTAGAATCAAAGTGGGGCCTTAAACTTTTCATCTATCTTTGACAAGTTTTAACAGTCAATTTTTCCAAGGTAAGTGGCCATCTATAGACACCAAAGAAATATTATATGGTGTAGTGACTAAAAACATGAGCTCAGAGGCACCTAGGTTTGAGTCCCAGCTCCTTCATACGTATACCTTTTAAAGCCTATTTCCCTCATTTGTAAAATGAGAATTAGCATATCTGCCCCACAAAGCTACTTTGATATTTAAATGAGAATACATACAAATGGCTCACACTCATAGTGACTGGCCTACAGTAAGCACCCAAATGAATACTTGTTGCTCAATAACCAAATAGGTGTATGTGTAAAATTAATGTGGTTAGTTCCTCTGAATGCCCTTCTTGCTCCTGCTTTTTGTTCTTTTCACTGATGTAACATAGCATTATGGTCTTGTGGTTTTCAAACACCAACAAATGAATTGGTACCAGGCTGACAGCATAAAATTACCTTGTCTTGAGCAGTGACTCACACCTATAATCCCAGCACTTTGGGAGGCCAAGGTGGGAGGACTGCATAAGGCCAGGAGTTCGAGACCAGCCTTGGCAACAAAGTGAGACCCCCCCCTCCCGTCTCTACATAAAAAAACTTAAAAATAAAATTACCTGGAGTGTTAACACACACAAATTCCAGATCTCCCTTTTGATTTGAGATCTGAAAGGTGCTTCAGAAATCTGAAACTTAGAAAAGCCCCCAACTGAGTCTCACATGCATTTGGATTTAGAGGTTAAAATTGCAGGCTGTGGAATAACAGGTTATATCTTCAAGCTTGAGTTTATCACCTGGAAAATAGTGGGCAGTAATACTTGTTTACAGTAGACAGTTAAATAATGTATGTGAAATGCTTAGCTTAGTGCCTGGCATCTAACAGGCACTCCAATTGTCTACTTTTACTAAGAGGAAGTACAGAAAGAAAAAGGAAAACCAAGTTAGTTGTTTAGTTTGTGTACAAGTTAACAGAAACTTACTGAAAAGGTCTTTTCATGCAAATCCATTAATGGGACAAAAAAGCCCACTTAAACATATTTACCTGTGAAAGGTTCAGGCATGTTCATCTAAAGTTTATTTGCTTTTTCAGAATATAGCATATAGATCCAAAATATATTTTGTTTCCTATCAGAAGTGCATCTGCCTGTTCTTTAAAAAAGATTTTCAGAAAGTTTTGTTGATGTTAATAAAATTAGGGATCCCTTTTCTGAATGCTTAGGACACAAACTGGTATTCTTCAGCTATGGGGGATGAGGGAAAATTACTCAACATTTGGAAACTACTTGGAATACAATTTCCAATCCAATGTGTAGCTCTATTTCTTATATTCAAAACAGTAGGGAAAAAAGCCACACAGGCTTTTTTTCTAAATGGATAGGCTAAATGTTATTCATTTAGCCTATTCATTCATTTTCTTATGTTTTTAAAAATAAGCTAAAGTTGCAGTGAATCACTTTTATTCTAGATCTGTTCTATCACCATGGCTAATTGTCTTAAATGTCTTTCCTGAGCGTATGAAAGAATTCTAAAGTCTTAAATCATATAGGAGGGACTAATGTACATCAAGTTGCACCAACTTTAATATCATGACCGAGGAAGCCACTACTCACATCAGAAAGGGAAGTTAAAACTTGTCTCATCTGAGAACAAGAAACAAAACACAACAAAATAAACTCGATTGAAAATTTGCTATTTGTCCTTTGATTCCCACATTAGCTATAATTACATGCTGATTTAATAACTTTAAGTACCTGACTAGAATGTTTCATATATAGCAAGCTCATTTAAGTAGGCTAATCAAGTTTAAGGGAGAAGAGCCTACTGCCACAAAACCAACAACAAAGATTCTTGAACGATGTGATATGATGAGGGGAATACTTCTGTTTGTTGAATCTTAACAGTTTTAGATTTTTTTGGAAAAGAGAAGTCATTAAATGATGTAATAAAATACCAGTTTTTCTTTTGCTTAAGTGGAAGAGAATTAGATTGTATTTTATTTATTATTATTTTTGAGATGGAGTCTCGCACTGTCGCTCAGGCTGGAGTGCAATGGCGCGATCTTGGCTCGCTGCAACCTCCGCCTTCCAGGTTCAAGCGATTCTCTTGACTCAGCCTCCCAAGTAGCTGGGACTACAGGTGCCCGCCACCACGCCCGGCTCATTTTTGTATTTTTAGTGGAGACGGGGTTTTGCCATGTTGGTCAGGCTGGTCTTGAACTCCTGACCTCAGGTGATCTGCCTGCCTCAGCCTCCCAAAGTGTTGGGATTATAGGCGTGAGCCACTGTGCCCCGCCAGATTGTATTTCAAATAAAAATCTGTACTCTTAGATTTGTTAAGACTGAGAAAATTTCTATACCTGGTCCTGGGAATTGGCATGAAACTCTAAATGTAGATGAATAAACTGACTAAATTAGCTAAATCTGCTGTTAAAGTACAGCTGTATTTAAAGAAAACAAGTAGAAAAACTTCTTCCTTCTCTTTCCTGTTAATCAGAGGAAGCTGCAAACCATGATTTTCTAAGCAGTGAGCTATGGAAGTAATACCTCTCACAGCTACACTCACCATTAGTTGGCTGCCAAATACTTATTTTTCACATTTGAACTTTATTTTTGAACAAAATAGGGCATGCAATTCCTTTGAAATGCAAATACTCCTAAAATTTTTCTAAGTTTATCCATGAATGCACAATGGCCCTTAAAAAGATGATCCCAGGCCAGGCGCAGTGGCTCATGCCTGTAATACCAGCACTTTGGGAGGCCGAGGCAGGTGGATCACGAGGTCAGGAGTTCGAGACCAGCCTGGCCAATATGGTGAAACCCCGTCTCTACTAAAAACACAAAAATTAGCTGGGCGTGGTAGTGGGCGCCTGTAGTCCCAGCTACTCGGGAAGCTGAGGCAGAAGAATCACTTGACCCGGGAGGCAGAAGTTGCAGTGAGCCGAGATCGCACCACTGCACTCTAGCCTGGGCGACAGGGCAAGACTCCGTCTCAAAAAAAAAAAAAAAAAAAAAAAAAGATGATCCCAACAGACTGACTTTAGCTATCACTCACAAACTCTAGGTACATATATGGAAGGCAAATTCAGCAAATCATAGCCAGGCATGATGGTTTGTGTCTATTATTTCAGCCCTTTTGAGAGGCTGAGTCAGGAGGATAGTTTGAGCCCAGCAGTTCAAGTCCAGTGTGGGCAACATAGTGAGACTCTCTCTAAAATACATAAAAATTCAGCAAATGTTTTAGGCAAAAAGAGTACTACTTAAACATTCAGATTAATGGATATTAGGAGATGTAACACACCAAGAATTATTTAGGTATTCATTCTGTTTATTGGATTGAAAGAAAGGGAATACAAACGACTGGTTAAGTGCTGCGCACTGACATGGAAAAGGTGTCTTTAAAAAAAATCCCAGTAAAGCAAATCAAAGTTAATGTAGTTTCAGTTGAACAAAAATTTAAAGACGTTTAATACATTACACATTTATAAAATAAAAGTCAACAAAGGGTGTTTTGTAAATAATTAGTAAACAAGTGAAAATAAATATCAGAGACCTGAAGTTTTTATACTTTAATGAATAAAGCAAAGAAATTTAAACTAAGTAAATATAATCTGAGAGGCAGTTAAAAAAACAAAAATCAAAACCCACCAAAATTGAAGAACACAATCTTTTGAAACATTTAATCAGTCCATAGCAAATAGTTATTACATACCAAAAGCTCTAAGTGTTAACTAGTTCCACCACAATGCCATGTAAATCTTGACAATTTAGAAATCTTGAGATCAACATTTAAGTTCTTTTCTTGATCTCTACAGCTTGGTTTGTAAGTACATACATGCTTTTGTGGATCTATTCCCCTCGCCACACACACACATTTTCAAGGAGCCAATAACATTTTTTTCCATCTGTGCCTAAAAATGTTACAATTCAGTTCTAGCACATTGACCCTGATAACGAAAATGTTTAAGTTAAAGATGGGGACACAATTTCAATCTTATAAAAATATACCAGTATTAACCAAACCTTAAACTCAGAGGGCACTTCACATGTGCACGAGACTTTTAGTAAAAATGACAAGATCCTAGAACAGCTGTTTCCAGGACTTTTTAATGAATCACGTACTCTCTCTCTCACACACACACAGAACACACACACACACATTTTTATACTATTAGTTTTGTTAAATCCAGGCTATCTGGATTAAGTAGATAGGGGATGGGTTTTTATAGTTTTTATTTTTGTAACTATAGGGCAGCTACTATAACAATAGCTTAACAACACTGAAAAATTTCAATTAAGTTCACCCTGTTTTTAGAAAGTGTCTAAGTGTAAATGCAAATTCACCTCTTCTTAAGTTAGCAGTTTATATTAAATCAGATATGGTTTCTGAAATGGAAGTAATGTGTTGGAGGGCAACCCAAAAGGAGAGTTGCTAAATTATGAATGAGAAAGTAAAACCAAATCAAAATATTTATACATTTTAGAGATGGGACAAAAAGGATATTAAGAAAAATGTCTTCTTTCCTCCCCATTCAAAAGCAGCCATTCTTCTACTGTGAAAGAAACTGACATGGATATTTTCCCTTTCAAGAGATGTACGATATATTTACCCACTGTGAGGCAGAGGTGATAGGGTCAGTTCTTGTTTGCAGGAACCAACATCCTAAAAAAGAAAATTTCAAGATGGGGAAGGGTGGGAAAGAAGGATTTTCTATTAATGTCATGGAATGCCACTCTAGAGGCAGAACACTCCTAATAATAAAATTCACCATATTACTACTTCTGTTTTTTTTCATACTAAGAAAATACTGACAAAATTGGATTTTTTTCTCCTTTCAATTGCAGGATATTCTGATTATATAAAGTTAGGGAATCCCTTTTTTATCCCCCCACCCAATAAAATGGGCCAATTTATAGGGATATATGCAAATAAAATGTTCTGTTTAAAATACTTACCTGGTTTAATATAACACATTTATCTGGCCAATAAGAGCAACAGAAATGTAGCTGTTATGAAGACTAATAAAATACAAAAACCAAAGCTGAAGCTTTGTCATCCCTCCCCACTAACTCCCACTCCAATTCTTTACTACCCACATACTAATCTCAGTAATCCCCAAGTCCAACATTTTACCATTAATAACCAATTATTTGGAGGAAAAAGACATTTAATTTTATATTTGCTCTAGCCCTTAATCAATGCATAACAACAAAAACATTTTTAAGCACATGGAAATGAGCCTACTAACCTGATTTTTGGAGCCCAAATTCTCCACTCTATTTTGATCTATGTGCAAAAAGTATTGGTACTTTTCAATTTATACATTTGTTAGTATCTTGTGGCTGGCTTCGTAGTGTAAGACTCACTCTTAAGCCTACTATAGAGCCTATAGCACTATCAGAAGTTTTCAATTAATAGCTATGGATCAGAAAATCCTTCGATCAGTTTCTTACACCATAAAATCCTAGGCTTCTTTACCATTTATTTCACCTTTCTAGCACAGTCACTGCATGGCAAATGTATGAAACAGACGTTTACAGCAAATTGGCACAGCAAAGTACCAGTATATACAGGAAGCTGCCAGTTAAGACAGACCCGGAAAACAAACTCACCTAGCTGCTATAGAAACCTTTGCATAGTTGTTACTCCGTTTTAATAGGAGTTATGTTCTTGTAAAATGTGCCTCACTTTTACTCCACTTTTTAAAAAGTGTTTTTTAACTGTACTTCAGAAGCACTCTGAAAACTCAGATCTAGGGGTGGTTAGGTGAAGTAGAGTAGAATCTGAGTGCCAAATTGCCCCTGAATGGGCACAAATCTGAGTGTTACAAATGCACCATAGCACACTGTAACCAAATTTGTAAACAGCCGTGGAGTTTCTATGCCCACATTTAGTGATGTTACCGTAGAGACTGGGGTGTATTAACGGCTTCAGGGTATACATGAATCACTTAAAATATGAATGGTTTTTAACTATACTGAGGTAAAGAGAAGTTGCCACTTAATTACATACAGTTACCAATGATGATTTTTATTCAAGCTTAAAGTAAAAAGTAGTTTTAGTTAAGAAAAATGAAGTACCAGATAAACTGTAACATATATTTTAACTTATAAGTATCAAAACAGGAATTTTTTGATTCTCTAAGTGGTGGTCTCTGCAAAACGGAGCTTGAAGAAATCTTTTACATACCAATTTGATAAGAGTCTGCTGACCACGATCTGTCATTTTCTTTACTATGGGCTTCTGGGAGAATGCAAGCTATTTTAAGGCCAAATGTGTTTTTCTTTCTTCTCCCCTTCCCTGACTTTTCCCTTTCTCCCATCCCCAACCACCTACCCCACAATGGAAGAATTTTTGACATCCAAGCCCTGTTCTCTTTGTGGATTCTGGAGGAGTCTATTCATGATCATAATTATATTATAGACTTGGGTACGCCTAAAGGGGAACTTAGTACACGACTTTATCTTCACCAGAATCTTATTTTGGGGGTATCCCCATTCTCATTCCAACAGCTGGAGTCACCCTTTTTATCCTCTACTGAAAAAGGGAGGGAATTTCAAGGGAGACTATGTTATGTTGTATTCAGCTGTTACGGAGTTTAAAAGCACAATGTGAACATCAGGCTTCTGGCTTATTTTAAATGTGAAATTCTCAAAATTAAAAGTGCTTTTCCATGAAGGAAACCTTTCCTTAAACTAAAACAGGAGGGGAGAGGGAAAGACTATCCACAGCACCAGTTTAGAATGAGGTTCAGTATGGCAATATGTGAAAAAACTGAGAAGAAATATTCTTTAAATTTAAGTATCCCTATATGTCAAAATATTAAGGGCAATTAAGAGAAATGACTATGAGGTTTTAATCCCAGTTTAAGTATGTCTGTAACCTGCTGAATTCTTCTAATAATTTCAATTATACTATAAACTTCCAAAGTGGTTGTATCTGCTGATTTCTACTCTTTTGCTAGATCACACCAAAATTACTTCCTAAGTTGAGAACAACTTGGAAAAAGCTTTACTGAAAACCAACTGACTACTGATCTCTCATGTTGGTGTATTTAAAATTCTTTTTGAATCTTGAATTTCTTCAAGATCGGGTACTGATGTTCCTTCAGGAATAAAACAAAAGGGGGAAATCTTCAAAGCATTACTCTGAATTTCCTGTGTAATGTCCTTCCAAGCGCTGTCTCTGACCATGTCTCATGTGGTATTCCAGAAGAGCATCAGTTATACTGTGTATCTAAGTCATTGAGGAAACTGTTTTTAAGCTGGTTTAGATTCCAAATGTATACAAATGAAGTCACTTTAATCCTATAAATACTTCTTAATTTATTTTTAAAAAATTGTGCTGTTAACCCTTTTACGGGGCAACAAGCTATGTGAAAAGTACAAAACTTTTTGTCAAATGTAATATTGAGAGTGCTTTTGACATAGTTCACTGGTTTATCATCTGGATCAGTATATACTGCGCAACGGGCAAGGCTAGAATCCATGAACCAAGCTGCAAAGATCTCAAGCTAAATAAGGCGGAAAGATTTGGAGAAACAAAAGAAGGAAATTCTTTCCTATCCAATGTATACTCTTCAGACTAATGCACTCTTTCTATCAAGCCTTCTAAACTGTTAAATAAAGTTTTCCAAACAAGCATTTAAACTTCATTACACAGAAGAGCAACAAGAATGGTATCCTGCCAGACAAAAGACAGGAAGGAAAAAAATATATATACTGAGTTCAATGGGTAAGCCTGAATGTAGCACAGTTCTTCACAACCGATGGGGGGATAATTCAACATGGTGTCCAACAACGTTCTAACGACGTGCTTCATCTCAACTGGTTACTATGAAGCAAGGTGTAAATGTTTGGCCCCAATCGGGCTTCAGAAATGGTTCTTTTTTCATGACGAGCATGTCTGTCCAGCTATCAATCATGTTTGTTTGCACCAAATCCCAAGCCATTAAAATACGACTAATTTTAAGTTAAACAGAAGTCGTCTGCTCCAAATTCACCATCAACTATCCATGCTACTGCATTCCTCTGAATGAAGACAAGATGAAATGTTTGGGGCGGGGGAGGGGGGGGGAGGAAAAAGAGGGGAAGGAGAGAAAAAAATTACCAGTTAGAAAGTTTCAAAATTAGCATTATGACACTACAAAATTATACTAACATTAAAAAATCAAAGCAAATTCTTGATACTTTCATCATACTCATTAAAACAATGTGTCTGTATCATGTCTTAGACCATATATTACGATCTAAATTCATGATTTTGAATACTGAAGAAACCCAAGTGAATAATCATGTTAGAATCTCATGCTTTTATTTTTTTGAGACAGGATCCCACTCTGCTGCTCCGGCTGGTGATGTAATTTGGGCTCACTGCAACCTCTGCCTCCTTGGCTCAAGTGATCCTTCCACCTGTGCCTCCTGAGTAGCCAGGATTACAGGCACATGCCACCATGCCTGGCTACTTTTTGTATTTTTTGTAGAGACAGGGTTTCGCCATGTTGCCCAGGCTGGTCTTGAACTCCTGAGCTCAAGCAATCTGCCTGCCTTGGCCTCCCAAAATGTTGGGATTACAGGCACTGGCCACCGTGCCTAGCCTCAGAATCTCATACTTTTAAAATTAACCTTGAAATAGTTAGCAGAATAGATAAATCTTTATGATAGCTACAATAGTAAAGAGGAAAGAAAGATCTGGCAGTGTAAGGTAAAATAACGTGTTATAACTATGGAGTTGTTAATTTTCCTTTTGGTTGCTCAGTTTGAAATTCTACAGTGTCATCCTACTCCTTTTTTTTTGGGGGGGTGTATAACAGCTTTGAGATATAATTCATATTCTATACAATGCAACCATTTAAAGTATACACTTTGAACCCGGGAGGCGGAGGTTGCAGTGAGCTGAGATCGCACCACTGCACTTCAGCCTGGGCGACAGAGTGAGACTCCATCTCAAAACAGAAACAAACACAAAAACAAACAAAAAAAAAAACAAAAGAAAAGTGTAAAATCAATGGTTTTTAGTGTACCCACAGAATTATGCGATCATTAACAATCAATTTTAGAACATTTTCAACATTCATTAGCAGTCAAACACTTCCCCCAAGCCCTAAGTAATCACTATATCTATGTTGTCTACAGATCTGTCTATTCTAGACCATTTCATATAAATGGAATCACAATATGTGGTCTCGTGTCCTGCTTTTTTCACTTAGCATATTGTTTTCAAGGTCCATTCATACTGTAGCATGCATCGGTACTTCGTCCTATTCCATTTTATGCATCCTTCAAAAAAAAAAAAAAAAAAAAAATCATGCCTGTAATCCCAGCACTTTGGGAGGCCAAGACAGGCAGATCACCTGAGGTCGGGAGTTCGAGACCAGCCTGACCAACATGGAAAAACCCCATCTTTACTAAAAATACAAAATTAGCCAGGCGTGGTGATGCATGCCTGTAATCCCAGCTACTCAGGAGGCTGAGGCAGGAGAATTGCTTGAACGCAGGAGGCGGAGGTTGTGGTGAGCCGAGATTGCGCCATTGCACTCCAGCCTAGGCAACAAGAGCAAAACTCCATCTCAAAAAAAAAAAATAAAAAACAAACAACACTTAATTCTACTGTTAAAATTTTATTTTATTTACAGTCCATAAATCTACTGTTAAAATTTCTCCCATTTGAAATGGAGTTGAGTGAAATATTTTTATTTAAATGACTTATAGTATTTTACTGTGCTACATTTTTCCTTGTTTCCTTCAGAGACAGGGTCTCATTCTGTCACCTAGGCTGGAGTGCAGTGGCATGATCGTAGCTCACTGAAGCCTCAAACTCCTGGACTCAAAGGATCCTCCTGCCTCAGCCTTCCAAGTAGCTAGGATTACAGGTGCAAGCCATCATGCCTGGCTGTATTTTGATTTTTTAATATTGATTTCTTTAGCCTCATCTATATTTTTCATAAGTTCTATTCTAAATAGGTATTACTTTAATTAGAAAAAGTGTTTTGGGGGTGGAGGGGGAATACTCCAGAAAATAACTTGTGAAAAGGACATTATAGCCAAACATCTGGTTATACAAGTACGGTTTTTTCTATTTCAGGTGAAAATGAAAATCATTTTAGGGCTATACCCATGTTGCCAAAGCACAATGGAGAGTTGCTGAACTGGACCCAGATCCTACAAATCAGCCAAAATTTGGCTCACTCACCAAAGTGAGGATCTACATTAGTCAGATTCACCAAATAGCAGCACACTCTTATTCCATTGCTATGGAGGCATAAAACATATCCTCTTCTGGCTGGGCGTGGTGGCTCACGCCTGTAATCCCAGCACTCTGGGAGGCTGAGGTGGGTAGATCACGAGGTCAGGAGATCCAGACCATCCTGGCTAACACGGTGAAACCCCATCTCTACTAAAAATACAAAAAATTAGCTGAGCGTGGTAGTGGGTGCCTGTAGTCCCAGCTACTCGGGAGGCTGAGGCAGGAGAATGGCGTGAACCTGGGAGGCGGAGCTTGCAGTGAGCCGAGATCGCACCACTGTACTCCAGACTTGGAGAGAGCATGAGACTCCGTCTCGAAAAAAAGAAAAGAAAAGAAAACATATCCTTTTCTGGGGTAAATCTGTTACTACATACCTAGTATTTTCCTACTTCTTTAAACCAAGTATGTTTATTTGAAGAAATAACTCCCAAATGACTAATAAAATGAGAAAAGCACAGATTGAATCACAGTTGCAGATCTACAAAGACTTTGGGTTTGTAGGCCTTTGGTTGAAACCCAAACAAGACAACACAAGAAGGTAAAGATTTCTGGTCTTAGTTGATTTCCTAGAGGAATGTTAGAATGTCAGGTAGTGATCTATAAATACAAAAAGGCCCTTCAAGGTTCTGGGCAAATTAACAGTAGTTCTCAAACTTTTTGACTCGTGTGCTCTTCATGTTTTGTATTCTCATCTCTGATTGCATATCCTTACCCGCCAGTAAGATGTGGCCAAGCCTTCTACAGTCTGTACCACAAAGATAAAAGTGTACGGAATATGCTTTTTCAAACCATACATGCTACTCCGATAACCCTCCTCCACAGAGAATCACTTAACTGAGAGCAATTAGTCATCTTTCTCACTAAAAAAAAAAAAAATTTAGGTGGGACATGCTTAACAAAAAATCTGTTTATATATAAACTGCTTCCTTCTAAGCAAACCAAACATTTTACGTGCTCTACTTAAGAGAGAGTCATTTACATGAAGTTTCTCATTATCTCTTTGCTGTAGTACTGATATATCATGTTCAATTAAGTTTTTGGCCTTAACTGTTAGCCTTATATTTTGGCCTTTCTTCATCCCCAAGTATCTCAAAATGGTGGAAAAAACCTTTCAGACTTAGACTTGAAGACCTGATGGCACTCAACAAGTGAATTAGTTTTGCCATGCTGCAGTTTCCTTACCTCTAAAAATAATGATAAAAATACTTCCCTTATAGGACTATGAAGACTTTATGCAAGACAGTATATGTAAAGGGATTACCATGCTGCTTGGCACACAGGTACATGATCAATTTTAGTTCTCTCTTCTCTTTCCCTATCCATTAAACACAACTCATGTTAGTATGATGCATGGTGCAAACAGACGTTTACTTTTTTTTAAAGAGTAAAATCCATAATCAAGATATTTAATATCTAAAGTTGTTCAAATTTTGTATGGTTAGTTTCATGTGTATAAAATGCTTCCTACAATATTACATTTAGGTAGCATGATGAAGCAAGATTTTCAATAAGATTTTTAAAGTGAAACTACTAAATAGCTAACTGGATGTCAATGAGGTATCATATTCCAGCTTATTCTTTTCACTGTGCCCCCAAAACAACCACTACACTATTGGCTCTTAGATTACTTAAAAACTCTTTCTGTGGCCTGAGATAGGGTACAATATGTAAAAGAGAGAAATCATATACCACAGTTTAAATAAACTTGCTTAAAACTGCTTTAAGTTCATAATAAGCTGAGCAATGTTTCATTTGGACAAAACATAGTAACATTATACAAAGGTATTACCTTCAATATTCTGGTGGTCTATAAAAGGTGCTGGTCCCCATATTCTAACAGTGCCATCATCTGAGGCGCTGGCCATCATGGATGGAATCTGTGGGTTCCAGCTCACACAGTTTACTGTACGTGTGTGCCCTGTCAGCTCCGCAATTGGCAGTTCACTACGTTTGTGCCAGATGTAAACCTTGTGATCTGAACATATAGTAATTCAGAGAAAAGTTTTACATTAATAAAACCAACTAACTGATCTTAAATTTATCATTCACTACACACAGGACTCTTTACTAGAATTTAAAGGGAAAATAAATATACCATGAATAGTTCAACATGTTACCTTATGAAAAAATGTTTAAATCAAATATATACTTTTTTCCTGTTAAAGGTGATCAGCTCTCATCAAGTCACACACAAAAAAACTATCTGCAATATTCTGTCAATACATGAGTAATGAAGAATTACAAATCAAGGCCTTTGAACATAAACAAATCCAGGATAGAGATGGTGATAAATTCTATGGAAATGGGAAGTGACAGAAAAGCAATGTATCCAAATTGAATACTGAAGCAAAAATGAAGATGACAGCTAAACCTTTATTGGGTGCTTACAAAGTACTAGGTATCAAATACTTAATGCATATTATTTAATCTTCATCACTACCCCATAAAATGGGTATTCTGCTTATCCTTTTTCTTATTTTTTGAGACGGAGTCTCACTCTGTCGCCCAGGCTGGAGCGCAGTGGCGAGATCTCGGCTGACTGCAACCTCCACCTCCCGGGTTCAAGTGATTCTCCTGCCTCAGCCTCCCGAGTAGCTGGGATTACAGGTGTGTGCCACCACACCCGGCTAATTTTTTGTATTTTTAGTACAGATGGGGTTTCACTGTGTTAGCCAGGATGGTCTCCATCTCCTGACCTCATGATCCGCCCACCTCAGCCTCCCAAAGTGCTGGGATTACAGGCATGAGCTACTGCACCCTGCCTGCTTATCCTCTTAATGGTGATTGAAACATAGGTTATGGTTAAGCGGTCTGCTCATGGTTAACAGCTAGTAAATGGTAAAGTTGGGATTCAAATCCAGGCAGCCCTGCTCAAGAGCTTACTAGTGAGAGTAGACAATGGTCCCTTATCTGCATCATGATATGGCTTTGTAGACTATAATCTCATGAAGTGACCACAACAATCAAAATCCCCTACAGCTTTCTTTGTAATAAACTAATCTTCAAAAAACTAGCCACATAGTATAGAGAGTATTGGTTGAGAGTACAGGCTCTGGAATCAGACTACTCAACATTGTATCTTTCCTCCAACACTGACTAGCTGAACAACTTTGGGCAAATTACTCACTCTTTACAACCCTTCACCTGTAAATGGGGATACTAACCTCATATCATGTTGTTATAAGGATTAAATACATTTGTATGTGGAAAGGTGTTTGGAATAAACACCACTTATTACTGTGATGAGATTAAGTACAGGTGATGGTTCTTGAACAGAGGGCAGAATCCCAGGGCAAATTAGAAAGGTGTATAACTTAATGATATATCAGTTAAGTATGTGGCCAATGTGCAAACTGTGAGTGGGTGTATTGCCAGTTGAGGAAACCTTAGAGGATGTGCCTTAGCTTCAAAATTTCTGACATGAAGATAAAAAGCTAGAACTGTATCTGAACTTTTTGTGTGTGTATGTGGGAAGCAAAAGCTAAAAGGCAATAATTAAAAAACTGAATTTATCTTCTTAGCAGTATCTGCTGCTCAATAATTTTTGAAAATAATTTTTTCTTACATGAAATGAAATTAGAAAAAAAAAGACAGGTTAGCTGTATTTCCTTCCTAAACTGAAGAGATCCACAAGGAGAAGGATCACAGGGTTAAAGTGTGAATGCAATTGAATATTTCTCTATTTGGTGGAAAATGTTTTTGTGAATATATATTCAAGGACTATATTTGCTGAAAGGCAGGAAAAACAGGATTTGAAGTAATCAAGGTCAAAATGACACGCTTTATCATCAAGCTCTGTTTGCTGTATCAATCTGAGAAATCTATTGCTTATGCAAAGGTAAAAAAGTCCAGTTTTTCTACATATTGCCAGCACAATGAAAAGGCTTGAGTAGTGGTATAACTTTTTTGGGAAACGGTTTCTTAATTGCTCTATTTTATACTGGCACTTATATATTTGGGGATTTGGAGGGTCATTGAAATATATTCCTTACAAATAAATGGCAAATGGATTACTGTGGTCATCCTGGGAGATAATATACTCACTATATCTGACTGATTTTCAAAACCATTCTAAATCACTTGAGTCATGAGAAGACTAATCTCTGTACTTGACAGTGGTCTAATTTGTAGCCCTAAACCAGAAGATAATGTGGTTTAATTATAGTATTCATCGTTGTTTCTAAGTTAGTTTGGGCTTAAAAAATGTTTGGCTTTTCTAGGGATAATGGTAGCCATACATAATTTTAAGTACCTCTAGGGTACATAGAAAGAGCTGTAAGGGATTCTCAGGCATAATTAAGAGAAAGAAAACCTACCAGAAGCAGGACTGAATAGACCATGGGAGAAGACATCTTATAAATAGGAGGAATTTAAAAGCAAGAAGGCTTAACATATTTAGACCACAGGAAAATTTAATTAGAAACTAATGTCTATTATCTCCTGCGATATATTAAAAACAGACAGACAAAACAAAACAAAAAGCCAACAGAGAATCTAGAAGTAGTGGAAAAAACTAAATTTCCTGACTGGAAAAAAGTAAATTCCCAATTGCTACCTAACCACTCCTCTTTCCTCCCAATCTCATCTGACACTGATTTTCGGTGGAAAGAAAGAATTGATGAATTCAGGCTGGGCGCGGTGGCTCATGCCTGTAATCCCAGCACTTCAGGAGGCAGAGGCAAGTGGACTGCTTGAGCTCAGGAATTCAAGACCAGCCTGGGCAACGTGGTGAAACCCCATCTCTACAAAAATTCATTGGGGCTACTTGAGGGGCTGAGGAGGGAAGGATTGCTTGAGCCCAGGAGGTGGAGGTTGCATCAAGATCGTGCCATTGCACTCAAAAAAGGAAAAAAAAAGAAAAGGAATAGATGAATTTATATGCTTGATGTTAAAATCTAAATCTCTAAATGTCTCTCTTTGTCCCAATCCTTAAATATGCCTTATTCTTAAAGGTAAACCTCATGTGCACTTTATGATCCTCTTATCTACCAAGATCAGTTTTTTGTCAAGATAGGGATAGTAAACATCTTATACAATAAATGGAACATAATATAATCTAATTCCTTGGTCTATCTTATAAAACCAGATTCAGTATATATTTTTTACTTTTTGTAGAGACAGTGTCTAGCCATGTTGCCCAGGCTGGTCTGGAACTCGTGGCCTCAAGCAGTACTCCCATCTAGGCCCCCCAGAGTGTTGAGATTACAGGTATAAGCCACCATGCCCGGCCAAAAAAAGTGACTTAAATAATTTGCTTTTATAGTATCTAGAACTGTACAGTGGGTATTCAAGAAAAATGTGTTGAATAAAAACTTGCAGTAATTTGCCACTAGTTAAGTTCCTATCGCCTTAAAAAGTACACTAAATTTTATTACTGCCTCACTTATTTGTGCTTGCATCTTCTAAACAATTCACACTTTAAATGAGAGTGCTTTTAGGCATATTCCTGTCTGGACACTGACACTTTTATATTAGAGAACAAGTTTATTCAAAAGGGTAGTAGTAGGAAGAATAATTTCAGCTTTCCTAAAATCTTAAGAATTAACAAACTCAATTATAACTCTGGTGACCACTGAAGAAATATTGAAGAACTAACTATAGTCAAATCTGTCCAAGTTCAGGTAGAGCATCATAATTAACCTTGATTTTTCAGATACTACCAACCCTTAAAAACAATCAGTTCCATGAAAATACAAGTCAACATATGAAAGTATAATAATTTAACTAAATCTTGATTCGACACATGCACCAAACACACTGCTACGTGGTCAGAATCAGCACTGCTGATCCGTGATAATACATGACAATATGGAGGGCTTAGGTCATTACAGAAAAGGAGAAAGTAATACATGACAGTATGTGACAATTTGTGATAATACGGGGGCTTAGGTCATTACAGAGAGAAATTAACCGTGTATTGGATAAATGAAAGAATTTTAATTTACTACCCTGAATTTTCTTGGAGACATGACTGCCTTCATAAATTGAGATTTACAGACTTTAATATCAATATATGTAAACTGATAAGGACACAATTTACCTTCACTGCCACTAGCGATGAAGTCTTCATTATGGCCTCCAAAACATGAATGAATTGTATAAAACCCTTGTGTAACACCTTGATACTTTCTTACTAAAACTCTGTCTTGCAAGTCCCATAAATGAACTCCCTGCAGGCAAAGGAGAATACAGATATTTACTCTACCTCAACTCAAACAAATTTTTAAAAGTATCTGTAAATATCCCTTTGCCTGATGAAATATCTTCATTTTCTATTATGCAAAATACCAATATTCTGACAAATTTATGGTTGATTATACACATTTAAGGATCAAACACATGCAATAAAATTTAAGGGTAAGTAGAAAATTTTGTTAATATAAATACACTGAAAATAACAGTTAAAATAAAACTTGTACTAAGCCAAATTTTTCAGAAAATTATATTAATAAACATACCTGAGTTGCTACATTTAACAAAGCTAATCGGCCATTTTTTGAAATAGTAAAAGACATAATAGGATGATCTTCTTGTACTCTGGAACCAGAAAATAATTTGTCAAAAACAACATATTAAGAGTCAAGACATCCAAATTATCAATATATAAGATGTGCTAGCTTAAGTATGACAATTTTGCCTGCCATCACTATTACATACTGTACTTCAATTGAGAAGAATCTAAGTTACTGATTACTAAGTACCATGTGACCTCCAATCCAAATTACCACACAAACCAAAACAAAAAACATAAAAACTGTGAAAAGGCAAGTTCCACTACACATTTTAATATAAATCAGGTAATTGTTGTTTAATGGAAACAAAAAATAGTTACATGTTCCTATCTGTAAGGTCCTCGAAGTTATAGCCCCGAATTCGCTGGTGTGTATCTGATGCCAGAACAGTCTTCCCATCACTCAAGCACCAAAGGCATTGCACTCTTACCCCTTCCCAGGAGTCAAGGAGATTACCATCTAAGTCCTGAGTAAGAAAAAACTACTATTAACTTCATTACTCAACAGCACTCAGAAAGCAAATAAAGAACCAAAAGACTCCCCTTCACAATATCTTTTAGTAAGAGGTTTTTTTTTTTCCTGAGACTGATCTCAACCTAATTGTTCTAGAAGTGTTTTTAACCATGAAAATCTGAATATAGTTCAAATTTCATTACAACCATACTTAAGGGAAAGCAGAGAGACACTTTGTAGCTCTATCTTCCCTTCAATAACTCACCATGCATAAATAACACAAAGAAAGAAACAGTCCCTAAGTTCCAAGTAAGGTCTTACTTTTATTCAAAAACAATTTAAAGGTTCCTTTAAAATTCACTATATTGCAATTTATCCTAATAATTAGGAGTTGTGAAATGGAAAAAGATTCTAAAACATTTTACAGCTTCATACAGACTGGAGGAATCTGTTAATGACATTTTTCAAAAATTTACAAAATTTGTAATGTGCTCTACAGATCAAAGCTCTTGTAGTCATTATCTCATTGAATATCCAAAGTTCTGAGAGGAACAACCCTTCCCATTTATAAGTTAGATAATCCTGTATCTTGATGTCTTAACACGGTACAGGACGGCAAACTCAGCAGAAACATACATGATCATCTTGCACGCAGGGAATTAAGAACAATTCATAACCATATTGAGATAATACAACACCAAAATCCATGTGTTCCAAACGAGCTTAATAAAAGAAACTGATAACCTGTTTTAGCTAAATTAAATGATTATCTTGTTTTAGTTTAAAAAATTGATCTGGGGTCGGGTGTGGTAGCTCATGCCTGTAATTCCAGCACGTTGGGAGGCCAAGGCGGGAGGATCATTTGAGCCCAGAAGTTTGAGGCTGCAGTGAGCCATGATCACCATTGTACTCTAGCATGGGTGGCAGAGAGCAAGACCCTGTCTCTTAAAAAAAAAAAAAAAAATCTGGACGTGCATACTGGAACCATGTGAGTCTGTAATATGAGACACAGAATCTAGACTACACTGCAAGTAACAGAGAAAGTTTTATGGCAAGGTATACTATGATTTATGATATAAATGATACTTATGATATAAAGTTTACCTTGCCATAAAACTTATTTTTATCATTCCAACAATCCAAAATAATTAGGGCAGCTACTTATTAGAAGCTGACACAAAGACTGAAAAGTACTCTGGTAGCACTTGTCACCACTTTTATTATTCAAATATTAAAGGGAGTCTACTCATAAAATTCAGCATTTTTTTTTTTTTGGTTACAAAAATCTCAAAAGAAATTTAAAAAATCTTTTCAATTCTTATAAATTAGAAACTTGCTCATAAAAACAAATTTTTTTTTTTTTAGTAGAAATTTTTTTTCTACTAAATTTTTTTTTCTACTAAAAAAAAAATTTTTTTTTAGTAGAAAAAAAACCACATTTTTTTCTACTAAATCCAAAGTCTATATACTTTGTACAAACATTTGAAACGTTTAAAAGAAAGGAAAAAATGACCCAGAAAATTCTATTGGACAGTGCTTGTCTACGACGACGGCAAAGTAGGTGGTCATAGAGTATATTTTGTTTTATTTATGTATTTTTTTGAGACAGAGTTTCACTCTTGTTGCCCAGGCTGGAGTGCAATGGCGCGATCTTGGCCCACTGCAATCTCTGCCTCCTGAGTTCAAGCAATTCTCCTGCCTCAGCCTCCCAAGTAGCTGGGATTACAGGCGCCCACCACCATGCCCAGCTAATTTTTGTATTTTTAGTAGAGACAGGGTTTCACCATGTTGACCAGACTGGTCTTGAACTCCTGATCTCAGGTGATCCACCTGCCTCGGCCTCCCAAAGTGCTGGGATTACAGGTGTGAGCCACCATGCCTGGCCCATAGAGTATACTTTATAAGATACTGAGTCAAGGAAATCGTTTAAACAAAAGTACATTTGCTTTTAAACCAACAGACACTGCGAAGGGGGCACTGAATACTTACACACTGATAGAACTGCCCACGCTGACCTCCAGTCACAAAGCGCTTCCCATCTGGATTCCAAGCCACACTTGTCAAACTGTCTTCATGAGACTGGCTCATTTTTGTCCTTAGTTCTCCTGTCTATTAGGAAATAAAACTGCAAATGAGACCTTCAAGATACCCCTCTAAAGGAAATATGTGAAAAAAAAAAAAATAACTGGGATGTCTGGCTGGTTTCCCAGTTCATTCTAAGTAGAGTAATGAATTTAAGTGACCCTACAAAAAAGAGACAACAGCACTCAGAAGAGAAATTAAGAACCTGAAGAAAAACCCAGGAGTTGAACAATGTCTGGCACAGGTAACCCAAAGAGTAGATATGATGAGATAAACTTCAATAAATCTCTCATCGCAAATCAATTATATGCATAAACTAAAACATGTAATTTTTCCCAAGCAAGATAATGAAAAGCCCAAGACCACGTACCTATTCCTTCTGAGCTTTCACTTCTCAGTCCAAAGTTTTTATAAATTTTATTCTAAAACTGCAGTTAATGCAATTAGCAATTCCTCAAGAACATGATTAATGAGTAAAAAACTGTACCCATATGTGGTGGTGCATGCCTGTAATCCCAGCTACTCAAGAGGCTTAGGCACGAGAATCACTTGAACCCAGGAGGTGGAGGTTGCAGTGAGCTGAGATCATGCCACTGCACTCCAACCTGGGTGACAGAGTGAGACTGTCTCAAAAAAAAAAAAAAAAAAAAAAAAAAAAAGAAAAAGAAAAAGAGAAAAACTATGCCCATAAAGTAGGCAAAGGGCAGTCTACATAAATTATGTTAAATTTCATATTCAAATGCTCACAATATAGTAGGGAAGGTAGAAAGAGAGAAAAAAACATTTTTCTGATACAAAACCTTATTTCAATGAAAAGTACTAGAAAGAGGAACCTTTGTACTGTTTAACATAGCCATTCCATGGCATTTCTAAGTAAGAATATTTAGTGGTTACAACCCTCAGGTATACTCCTGTTACATTTTCTGAATTACTCAACTTAGAAGGTATACACATACCATTTAATCTAGTCTTGATTCCATTTTGTTCATGGATTAGAAACAGGATCTGAGAGATAATAGCTGCCCTTGGTATAATAATAAAAGGTACATGGGGATAATTTTCCTGTGAGAAACGGGTAATCAAAAGTAGAAATAAAAGAGTGAAAACAAAGGGTATGATTAGGAAATGGGGCCAAGTACTAAAAGAGGGCACAAAAACAGAAAACCAGGTCTCCCTCACACTGGAAAAAAAGTGTTCAGCGATATAAATCCTTCCCCCAAATTGTTAACTACTCTCCCCTATTTACTCTTTTGGGTTGACTGATAGAAACCGTTGAAAGTTTAGAGCACAAATACACAAGCAATAGCTAAATTCTTGGCATTTTCCATTGACAAATACATTAACACACTAAATTCTGAAGGCAGAAATCGTTTGTCTTCTCTTATTATGTTCTAAATAGTGAGTACATGAGGTTATTAGATTAGAAAGGACTTTTCCTAATTTAAGAAATGATTAAAGAAATCTGAAAACTGATTAGATCACCCTTTTAGAAGAAGTTTAAGTATATAAAGTACTACACAATGAAAGTTATGTTAGAACATAGTTTAATTGGTCAAACGAAGACTACAAAGGCACTCTACATTAAATTTCTATTACGGGATTAAGACGATATACTTTCTCCTTTGGAAGGTGGAAAGCAAGTTTTAAAGGAAAAAAGTTTTCTTTGATCTTCTAGGTCAGACTCACTGCGAGCTCTGTTTTACTGAGAGAAAGCAATTTTAATATTCTACTCTTATGTTTTGCCACCTCCCTGAACCCAATCACAAATACAACATTGATTAAATGCTGATTTGACAAAAATGGCATAAAACACATTTTGGGAACAATTGTGGATTTTGATCATGAGTACTAGATATTAGAGAATTATAGTTAATGTTCTTAGATATCATAATGTTTGAATATGTAGAATTTTTTAAAAGATACATGCTTAAGTATTTAGGGTAAGATATCTAATTTACTTTCAAATATTTTAGATATGTATATATATGCAATATATAAGTACAAATGCACATTTCTTTTTTTTTCTGAGATGGAGTCTCACTCTGTCGCCCAGACTGGAGTGCACTGGCACGATCCCGGCTCACTGCAACCTCTGCTGCCTGGGTTCAAGCGATTCTCCTGCCTCAGCCTCCCCAGTAGCTGGGATTACAGGCGCCTGCCACCGCACCTGCTAATTTTTGTAGTTTTAGTAGAGACAGGGTTTCACCATCTTGGCCAGGGTGGTCTTGAACTCCTGACCTCTTGATTCACCCACCTTGGCCTCCCCAAGTGCTGGGATTATAGGCGTGAGCCATCGCGCCCGGCCACAAATGCATGTTTCTATGCATGTATGTACAAACAAAATATCACAAAATGTTAACAATTGTTGAATCTACAGTGGTGGGCACATAGATCATCATTGTCCTATTTCGACTTTTCTTAATATTTGACAATTTTCTTAATAAAAAGCTGGAGTTGAAACAAGGAAATGACTGACCAGCAAGGCAGTCTTACTATTGTAACTACAGGGTTTCTAAAACATGAACTGTAAATAACAAACTGAACCTAATACCGACTTTTCCTAAAATGGGACCCTGCATAAAATTCAAATTTTCATATATAAACAGCAACGGACCAGGCACGGTGGCTCATGCCTGTAATCCTAACACTTTGGGAGGCCAAGGCAGGCGGATCACTTTAGGTGAGGAGTTCGAGACTAGCCTGGCCAACATGATGAAACCCCGTCTCTACTAAAAATACAAAAATTAGCCAGGCGTGGTGGCGGATGCCTGTAATCCCAGCTACTCTGGAGGCTGAGGCAGGAGAATCGCTTGAACCCAGGAGGTGGAGGTTGCAGTGAGCCGAGATTGCGCCACCGCACTCCAGCCTGGGTGACAGAGCGAGACTCTGCCTCAAAAACAAACAAACAAACAAACGAACAAACCAAGCAATAAAGCCCTTAGTAATAAGTACTGAAAACATCAGTTAGCTTCACTAAACAAGCTTAGTATATTAAATATAGGTAAGGAGATGGTGCAACTGCCATCAGAATGGAAAATTTGGTTTAACGCTGACCTTTAACATTTCAAAGGTAGGTTTAATGTACAATTGTGAAACTATGAAACCATTATAAAATTCTTTCCGAGGAACCACAGTAAATAGTATAAATTCCATAGGACAAAGCCAAACATCCTGAAAACACTTACTGATCATTCTTTCAAAAATATATTACTGAGCATAATATTTAAATTGATAAATCTGGAAACTTGGGTTCCACTTGAATAACTAAGAGATACAGTATAGTAATTTAGGTTGAATGGTTCTATTATATAAATCAATAAAGTTATAATGAATATGTACATTATGACTATGCTGTACTTAAAAGCTCAACCAAAGATGGAACTCGCTCACTTGTACATTCCAAAGCCAAAGCTCAGAGCAGTCATCTGGGCCACAAGCAACAAGATAGTTGTCATCTGGACTCCATGCAATATAAGAAACGCCATAAGCATGTCCTTCTAATGTTTTAAGCAGTTTTAGCAGGTGTGTATCCTAGGAGGGAAAATAAACAATTCAGTTAACTCCTATCACTAAAGTCATTGTTTCCCGATGTAAGAACTTAAATAGCTACAAAGATGTACTTTGATAATTTAATCTCAGGAAATTTTCAGACCAATTTTCCCTTTAACAGCTTGCTTCATCAAAGACTCATTCACATTGCAACATCTATTAAGCATCTACTACACTATTAAGCATCTACTATACACAAGTCATTGTGTACTCGATGAAAATATAAAGATACATTAACATTTTTAATATGTGTATAAAGATACATTGAATTTGACCTTAGAAAGCTTTCAAGGCAACTGAAAACAGATGGGTATAATAAGAGCTGTCTCTTACATATTTTTAAACAACTTGAGATATAACTTACCATAAAATTCATCCTTTTAAAGTATACAACTCAGTATATTTTAGTATATGCAGAGTTGTGCAACCATCACACCATCTAATTTTTAGAACATTCTCATCATTTCCCAAAGAAACCTCCTACCCATCAGCAGCTGCCATACCCCTCCCTCCCTGCAGCCCCTGGCAACCACTACTTTCTGTCTCTGTCTCTATAGATTTGCCTATTCTGGACGTTTCACATAAATAGACTTATACATGATGTGGTCTCTTTTAATTGGCTTCTTTCACTTTGCATGTTTTCAGGGTTCATCCGTGTTATAGAATGTATTAGTATTTAATCTCTTTTTATTGCTGAATAATAACAGTATAATTATTTTGTTTATCCATTCATGAGGTGATGAACATTTGGACTGTTTCTCTACTTTTTGGCTATCATGAATAATGCTGTTATGAATATTTATGAGTTTTTGTGTAGACATATGTTTCCATTTCTCTTGGGTATATACATAGGAGTGGAATTTCTGGGTCGTATGCTAACTCTGTTTAACATTTTGAGAAACTGCCAAACTGTTTTCCAAGTGGTTGCACCATTTTACAATCCTACCAGCAAAGCTACCACTTATTAATGTTAACCACTACTGCACCATTCACAAACAATACTTCATTTAATCCTCACAAATCTAGAATATTGCCCCCTCTCATATTATAGGGAAAGAAACAAAAGTTTAGAAAGGTTAGAAACATGCCTGTTTGTAGTGCAATGGGGACTTGAATCTGGGCTGCCTCGCTTAAAAGCCCATATTGTAAGCTATGCAAGCTGAACTGTGAAGTGCAAATGTAGACGTGGCAAGTGACAAGGCTGCAAGAGTTGACATGTTTGTTGTAGGCTAAGGGGTTACATTTTCCCTGTGTGTGAAAAGCCACTTAAAATTTGTAAGCTAGGGAATATACAGTGTGATATTTGGCTTTAGGAAGAGAACTAGGATAACAATGTGGAAGATCAATCAGAAAGACACAGGATGAGGAAACCATAAAGGGACAATGGAACCATAATGAGCCATACATAGTTCACAGTCAGTTCCCAAAAAATGAGGCCCTAATGTAAGATGTTAAGGACTAAAAGAGGTCAGAATCAAAAGATATTTTGGGCTGGACACTATGGCTCATGCCTATACTTTGAGAGGCTGAGGCTGGAGGACTGCTTGAGTCCAGGAGTTCAAGACCGACCTGGACAACACAGTGAGATTCCTGTTAAAAAAAGAAAAAAAGATATTGTGGAGATAAAAATGACATGACAGAATATAACAAAACATCTTCAAAGACAACCTCCAGATTTCTGGTTTAGGGGATAGGGATGGATGTTTACAAGAAATAGAGGAAGTAAGAATTTGACTAAAGGTGGGAAGAAACAATAAGTTTTAGACTTTAGTCTTAAGATTTATTGAGTTTAGCTTTGAGCCTGAGGGCGTGGGGGGGGAAATTCCAATGGAATGACCCACCAGCAGTTGAAAAAAGTTGGGAACTAGGCTGATAAAATTAGGTTGGAGATTCCTCCCCTCCTAAGAAATGTCACTGCAAAATGGATTATGTTTATGCTATTGTTTCTTCACTGAACCCTAAGTTTATCATTCATACAATTATCTAGTCCAAATCACCATTGTTTTCATAAAATTGAATAGTTAACAATGCAACTACTTCTGATTTTTCTTTGGGAAGTGGGTAAGAGGTATTTGTGTTAGATCAGCAGTATCATTAGGTCAAAATGGTTTAAATAATTTACTAAGCAAGTCAAGTCTTCCTGACTAGCTCAAGATCTTCCAGGAACAAATTTTCATTCACAGTACTGCCCCAGATCAACACAAAGATTTGCTTTTAAACTGAAGACAAACTCCTTTAGAAATATTTAACTCAGCCAGGTGTGGTGGCTCATGCCTGTAATCCCAGCACTTTGGGAGGCTGAGGCAGGCGAACAGCTTGAGGTCAGGAGTTTCAGACCAGCCTGGCCAATGTGGTGAAACCCTGTCTCTACTAAAAATACAAAAATTAGCCAGGCATGGTGGCACATGCCTGTAATCCCAGCTACTCAGGAGGCTGAGGCAGGAGAATTGCTTGAACCCGGGAGGCAAAGGTTACAGTGAGCCAAGATCGCACCACTGCACTCCAGCCTGGGCGACAAGAGCGAGACCCTGTCTTTAAAAAAAAAAAAAAAAAAAAATTTAACTCAAAAACTGTTTTATGTACATGAACGAAAAAAATATAATCCTATAAAAGATAAAGTTGAAAACAAAAACATTAATACTATATCTTCGTTAGCACAGTGCCTTTACACTAATTTATTCAAAGTGGAAATAACATGTTTGTGGAGCCTATATGACTTTGCTTGGATTTTGCGGGGAATGGGTAAAATTCATCTTTTTTAGGCAAAGAAAAACTGTTAAAGGAAAGTAGGCATTGGAATCACATCAACTCAAATTTTAAGGCTCTCTTAAATGTATTTTTTTCTCTCCATTAAAACACACACACACATGTTCAAAAAGGGCATATATATATATATACATATTTTTTTTTTTGAGATGGAGTCTTGCTCTGTTGCCCAGGCTGGAGTGCAGTGGCGCGATCTCAATTCATTGCACCCTCCGCTTCCCAGGTTCAAGCAATTCTCCTGCCTCAGCCTCCAAAGTAGCTGGGACTACAGGCACACACTACCATGCCAGACTAATTTTTTTTATTTTTACTAGAGATGGGGTTTCACCGTGTTGGCCAGGTTGGCTTGAACTTCTGACCTCAGGTGACTCACCTGCCTCGGCCTTCCAAAGTGCTGAGATTACAGGGGTAAAGCCACCGCACCCGGCCAAAAAGAACACATATTTTCTTATAATTTTTTCAGACAGTATTTGACATAACAAAAATACCATCATACCAAAAGAATCAAACAGTCCCAGAGGACTCACTATAATACAGCTATCTAAAAATTACAGTCTCTAAAAGTCTCTCTGTTTCATATTGGAATGTAAGCATTAACTCTGCATTTCCCAAGCTAATCTGGCAACAAAAGCCCTTTACATGTAACACCTATTAATTCTGCATACCCATTATTCCTGCAAAAACACTCTGGGAAACACTGGCATAAGAGTCTAAACTTCTTAGCAAAGAATACAAAAGCTCCTCCTTGATCTGGCTGCTATTTAATTAACCTCAACTCTAGCCTACCTAAAACTCTTCACCCAAACCACCTAAATGCCATGTTACGTTTTCTTTTGCCCAAGGGCCTATCCTAACTAGTTTTGCCTAAATAGTTCTTTACCTCTTCTTCACCTAATATTTACTTTTCTTACTTTCCCTAGCTTTCCTGTTCCAGTAGGCTCTCTTTGATGAGCTCCTGTAGCACCCACTATAAATTATGGTGTATTGTCATGTGCTTAGTCTGTCTACAGCAAAAGACCTGGCACACAGCAGGTGTTTAATAAATACTGGCTAAATGAAGGGGATTCTTATACACTGCTACTAGGAAAAACTAATAAAGCCCAGTTTTGGTATTACTACCTTCTTTTTCATATATCATGCAAATAAATGATTGGTGAATGAAAACAGAACTCAGAATAGTATGCAAAGGCTATGATTTGATCCCAAACTCTTTTTCTAGTCTAATCTCCCACTCTGCCATTACTCATCCCATTCTCTTATTTTTTTTTTTGGAGGAGGACAGGAGGGCAAGAAGTTTTCCTGTCTTCCTAGAATGCCACTTTCCTGTTGTCCACCTGTGTGACGCACAATAAGGCTCTCATGAGGTATTTCGACTTGTAAAGCTTCCCTGCGCTTTCATAATACTTTATGTATTATCTATTATGTATCATGCTTATTTCATTGAATTTTGTTTTCATTTAAACTGTACATTTTTTTCGCAGGAATTTTAAACCTGAGATCTACAAGAACGGGTCCAGGGATAGAATCAGGGGTCTATGAATTTAAATGAGAAAAAGACACATCTCTATTTTTATTAAACACAGCCTGAAATTTGGTGTTTCCTTCACTCTCAAATGCAGGCAATTAACAAGGTAGTATTAGGCAGTACTGGGTATATTAGTAATTACACAGGGTAGTATATTATTAGGTAGTGGTGGGTAGTATACTAGCTAGTATACTAAATTAGGTAGTATTAGGTGACTCCATTAACAATAGAAATCTTAAGTCTTTTCATATCATATTATAGTTGTTGCAGATACCTTGAAATATTTATGCTCATCACTACTTCAAAATTCTGGTACTTATATCTGCTGCTAGAATTTATTATTTAATGCATGAATAAAGCATTAAATAAAAATAAAAAATATGTTTTTGTACTATGTTAACTATATATCAATATAGCTGGCTTTCCTTAGTAATGAATACATAACATATATTTGGCCTTGCTATGTGCTTTGGTTTATGCATTTAAACACATTCTGAGAAAGAGTCCATAGGTTTGCCAAACTGCCAAAGAGGTACGTGGTACCAAAAAAAGGTAAAGAACCACTGCTTTATGGTAAAGAATGTATCTTATTTACCTTTCATTGTTTGTAGCATATGTAGGTATGCAAGAATTGGTGTATACTCTCAAATTCAATTCTCTTCTAAAAAGAACTGTTAGGCCGGGAATGGTGACTCACGCCAGTAATCCCAGCACTTTGGGAGGTCGAGGTGGGCGATCAGCTGAGGTCAGGAATATGATACCAGCCTGGCCAACATGGTGAAACCCCGTCTCTATTTTAAAAATGAAAAAATTAGCCGGGCGTTGCGGCGCCCGCCTGTAGTCCCAGCTACTTGGGAGGCTGAGGCATAACAATCTCTTGAACCTGGGAGGCAGAGGTTGCAGCGAGCCGAGATTGCCCCACTGCACTACAGCCTGGGGGACATAGTGAGATACTGTCTCAGAAAAAAAAAAAAAAAAAAAGAAAGAAAAAAAATTATTTCCATCTATGACTCCCTTTTTCTATGTTTCTCAACATGGGAGCCCAAAACTTTATCCTGAGCTAATAGCATATTTTACTTCTAACTTCAAAATAAGTTTATTTGGCCAGGCGTAGTGGCTCACGCCTGTAATCCCAGCACTTTGGGAGGCTGAGGCAGGCAGATCACCTGAGGTCAGGAGTTTGAGACCAGCCTGGCCAACATGGTGAAACCCCATCTCTACTAAAAATACAAAAATTAGCCAGGCATGGTGGCAGGCACTTGTAATCCCAGCTACTCGGGAGGCTGAGGCAGGAGAATCCCTTGAACCCAGGAGGCAGAGGTTGCAGTGAGCCAAGATCGCACCATTGCACTCCAGCCTGGGGGACAAGAGCGAGACTTTGTCTCAAACAAGAGCGAGACTTTGTCTCAAAAAAAAAGAAAAGAAAAGAAAATAAGTTTATTTTAGGTGAATGACTCCCAAACCAAATATAGTTCCTTAACCTATCTGAAGTCATGTGCTCCTTTGATCGCTTGATAAATGTTCAATTAGTTGAAATAAATGAAAATACTTATTACCCACAACAAATCCATAGGTCATCTGGTTATAAACGAACACTTATCTGATTTTAGAGGGAACTTAGAATTTTAAATCCAGAATAAAATACTTTTCATATATATCAATGGGAAAACAAAGGGGGAAAGGATTACACAACAAGGTCCACCAATTACACAAGATAATGATGGGCTTCAGAAGGCAAAAGAGTAATGAGTCTTTTCTAACTTGTGGTTGGGACAGAATGGACATTGTATTAATTTTTTTTTTTTTTTTTTTTTTTTGAGACAGGGTCTCACTCTGTTGCCCAGGCTTCAGTGTGCAGTATCAAGGTCACAGCTCACTGTAGCCTCCACCTCCCGGGCTCAAGTGATCCTCCCACTTCATCCTCTCGAGTAGCTCGGACGACTGGTGTGTACCACCATGCCTGACTAATTTTTTGTAGTGACAGACTCTCCCCTATGTTGTCCAGGCTGCTCTTGAACTCCTGAGCTCAAGTGATCCTCCTGCCTCGGCCTCCCAAAGTGCTGGGATTACAGGCATGAGCCACTGTGCCTGGCCTAATCTTTCAATCAAGTATTAACAAAGATATAAATTGGCAGATATGTTAATAGCAGTGGGTTTGGAGTCAAGGTATTCCGGGATTTGAATCAAACTTTGTCATGTACTAGCTGTGAGAGTCAAAGCATTTAACTGCTACCTCAGTTTCCTCATCTGACTGCAGGAGATGTTAGCACCTTACAGAGTTTTTCAGAATATTAAATTAGATAATGTATACACAGATTTAACATTATCATTAGCACATAAACACTCAACAATGTTGACAATATTAACTTACATATCTATACAACACATGAAGATGTAACAAAAATGATAAAAAATGCTCTTGGAAAAGAATGCTATTGATATATATATACTTAAAAATATGTAATCAATGAATTAGATTCAAAATTATCCCCTTTTATAATATAGACACTCATATTGGGGTACATACCGGATCAACTTGCCATATGATAACTGTTGTATCTTTTGATCCTGTTGCTAGTTTAGTGCCATCATTAGAGAATTTACAGAACCACACTTCATTACAATGCTCCGTAAGTATCTGCTGCGTATAACATGGGAACTGCCTCCTAAAACAAAGAGGGCCACAAATTATTCTTTCAAAACAGATTAGAGTAATAATAATAAAAAAGGTTAAACAACTGACAAAACTTCTTTGAAGATCACATCACTAACTTTAAAAATAAGAAATGAATGCATTTGTAAATCTTTTTTTTGAGACAGGGTCTCTCTGTTGCCCAGGCTCTGTACTGTTGTACAGTAGCACAATCATAGATCACTGTAGCCCTGACCACCTGGGGTCAAGAGACTCTCCCACCTCAGCCTCCTGAGTAGCTGGGACCACAGACCTGTGACACCAGGCCCGGCTACCCTTTTTTTTTCACTTGCTACTAGGCAGGCTGAGGGGGATGTATTGCTTGAGCCTGGGAGTTAAGAGGCTGCAGTGAGTTATGACTGCACCACTGCACTCCGGCCTGGGTGATGGAGTGAGATCATTTCAAAAAACAAACAAACCGAAACCAAAATCAGAATAGGCTCCAGATAATGAGTTTAGGTCCTTCTCACTCACAAGCTTTAATGTCTTTGGCAAGTTATTTAACTACTCTCAGCCTGAGTTCCCACATCTACAAAAGGAGATTAGTATCTACCTAACCGGGTTCTTAGAATTCTTGTAAGAATTAGAAATACATTTAAAATTTCTGGAATGTAAGAGATACTCAAATGTGATTAATAATATTTTGGGGGATGCACAGGAGAAGTGCAATATATGGCAAGGAGTGCAGTAGTTAAGAGCAAAGCCTTAAGAATGGGAGCGGTAGTCTGAGAGACTTAGATTCAAATCTTGGCTCAGTCACTTAGCTATGATTCTGAGATATTAAATTAACCTCTCTAAATCTCAACTTTTCCAACTATCAAACAAAGATTAAGGTATCTGCCTTACAGAATTCCTTACCCAAGGATGAAATAAGAGGAAGAGAAAATGACTATAAACCATTTAGACTGAATCTGACACTTAGCTAGTACCTCATAAATGGCAGCTAATATTATATATCAAGGGCAAAGAATTTTGTGATTTATGATCCGGTTTACCAATTTAAATGACTATTTTCATTAAGCACTCATTTAAAAAAAAATCATTCTTTTCCAACCTCTATATCAACTGTCCAACAGAACTTTCTGTGACAGTGGAAATGCTATATACCTGTGCTATCTAATATGGTAGCCCTCACTACAAGTGGCTATTGAACACTTGAAATGTGGCCAGTAAGCTGGAGGAACTTGATTTATTTAATTTGAATTATTTTACATTTGAATTTAAATGGACACATGTAGTTAGTGGCTACTGTTTAGACAGAATAGCTCTACTTTATAAATTCTCTGTATTATAAAAAACGTTATTTGAGTAGGCTGGGCACGGTGGCTCACACCTGTAATCCCAGCACTTTGGGAGGCCAAGGCAGATGGATCACCTGAGGTCAGGAGTTCGAGACTGGCCTGGCCAACATGGTGAAACCTCATCTCTACTAAAAATACAAAAATTAGTCGGGTGTGGTGGCGCCTGCCTGTAGTCTCAGCTACTCAAGAAGCTGAGGCAGGAGAATCGCTTGAATGCGGGAGGTGGAGGTTGCAGTGAGCCAAGATCGTGCCACTCCACTCCAGCCTGGGTGACAGAGTCAGACAGTCTCAAACAACAACAACAACAAAAAACCCAAAAAAATAACGTTATTTAAACATTAATGGATACACCTTTAAGTGTATCTTGAAACACGGTCTTCCTTGCTTCTTTTCCCAATCAATAATTTAGAATTATATTTTGTCAATTCACCAGTCTGAAACAAAATATACATTTAAAAAATAAATTAACATTCTTTATTTGGTACACATGGCAATCTACCTTAGCAGATGGGTATTTGCAGGCTGTGTTAAACTTTCAGATTTTTAAATTAAATTGCTTTAATATTACTACTATACATGTGTGATTTTAGATAAAATAATCAATACTAGCTGACATTTATTAAGCAATTACTAGGTGCCAAATGCCGCTTTAGACACTTCACATATAATATTGCTCATGGAAGTACTATTATCCCCATTTTCATGAGGCTCAAAGAGGACAAATAATTTACTAGATGTCATAAAACTGGTAAGTAATTGTACTAAGATTTGGACCTATGGTTGACTCCAAGACCAGTTTTCTTTCCAAATACCATTTTAAAATCATATTTTTCAAGGCACTGCTGGACAAAACTCCAATCAAATAAGCAATTTCAGTATCAGAAATAGTTTTTTCCTCCTCTAATGTTTATCTTTGTTTTTTTGAGATGGAGTCTCGCTCTGTTGCTCGGGATGGAGTGCAGTGGTGCGATCTCTGCTCACTGCAACCTCCACCTCCTGGGTTCAAGTGATTCTCCCGCCTCAGCCTCCCCAGCAGCTGGGATTACAGGTGCACACCACTACACCTGGCTAATTTTTTTGTATTTTTAGTAGAGACAGGGTTTCATCACATTGGCCAGGCTGGTCTCGAACTCCTGACCTCACATGATCCAGCCACTTTGGCCTCTCAAAGTGCTGGGATTACAGGCGTGAGCCACCACGCCCGGCCTGTTTTTTTTTTTTTTTGAGACTGAGTTTCGCTTGTCGCCCAGGCTGGAATGCAGTGGCACGATCTCGGCTCACCACAACCTCTACCTCCCGGGTTCAAGCAATTCTCTTGCCTCAGCCTCCCAAGCAGCTGGGATTACAGGCACCCACCACCATACCCGGCTAATTTTTGTATTTTTAGTAGAGACAAGGTCTTGCCATGTTGCCCAGGCTGGTCTCAAACTCCTGGGCTCAAGTGATCTCCCCACCTCGGCCTCCCAAAGTGCTGGGATTACAGGTGTGAGCCACCATGCCCGGCCTAGAAATTGTATACAATCTAATAAACCTTTTCAATGTACATCAGGATTTTTTATTCAGAATAATTCATTTTAACCAGAATAATTCATTTATTCATAATTCTTTATTCTCCAGAAAAAAGCTGGTATTTAATTTCAAAGCTAAGATTTAATTTCTGAAAATAGTTTTCTAGTTCCAATGCTAAAATCTAGTTTCTAAAAGAGTAAAGAAGGTAATAAAAATTAGCAACTTTTCTTTTGAAGACTAATTTTAGATAAATAATAGGAATTAAATTTTGGTTCAGACCCAGCATGGTGGCTCACACCTGTAACCCTAGCACTTTGGAAGGACGAGGTGGGAGGATCACCTGAGGCCAGGAGTTTGAGATTGGCCTGGGCAACACAGTGAGCAACCCCATCTCCAAAAAAAAGAAACCACAAAACAACAATGGAAACACAAAAACAAAGCAAAAAAGTTTTTTTTGAAATTGGCTGTGTGGTGGTCCACGCCTGAAGCCCCAGCTACTCAGGCTGAGACAGGAGTTCAAGGCTACTGTGAACTATAATTGTACCACTGCACTCCAACTTGGGCTACAGGGCAAGATCATGTGTCGAATAAAAAATTTTTTTTAATTAAAAAATAAGTAAATTCGGGTTCTATTTTTGCAGTTTAGCAATAAAGGGCACAACTCACTCTCAAGACTGTGTATATAACGTAATGTCTGACATTATTCTCTTAGTGGCTTTAAAATCTCTACAGTAAAAAGCTAAGGCTGACTCCAAGTTTTCTGGTTTGGGAAAACTGGGTAGATGGTTGCTTTTCACTGAGGTAGGGAATTTAAGAAAAAGCAGATTTTGCAAAAATAGGTGAGAGGGAAAGGAAGTTGTTTCGGACATGCTGTGTTTAATGTACCTGAGAACCCAAATTGTGGTATTAAGGTCTAAGGCTCAGGAGATAAATTCTGTAGCTCTGGCCTGTATCTAGTTGTCATTAGAACCTTGAAGTATAACCTAAGGATGAGGGAAGAAACAATTCTGGAACACATATTTCTTTCTTTTTTTTTTTTTTTTTGAGACGGAGTCTTGCTCTGTCGCCCAGGCTGGAATGCAGTGGCGCGATCTCTGCTCACTGCAACCTCTGCCTCCCGGGTTCAAGTGATTCTCCTGCCTCAGCCTCCTGAGTAGCTGGGACTACAGGCGTGTGCCGCCACGCCCAGCTATTTTTTTTGTATTTTTAGTAGAGACAGGGTTACACCATGTTAGCCAGGATGGTCTTGATCTCCTGACCTCGTGATCCACCCACCTCGGCCTCCCAAATACTGGGATTACAGGCGTGAGCCACCGCACCTGGCCTGGAACACGTATTTCTTAAAGGGACAGGTAAAGAAGAGCCTAAGGAATAGCCAGGAGTAAACTAAGAATCTAGAATGTTTTAGAAGTCAAAGGAAAAGTTTCAAAGTAGAGTAGTACAGTGCTATAATAAGGTGAAGATATAGGCTAGAAAATATCCACTGAATGTGAAAGAGGTATTCTCACCAACATCAACAATTCTGGTATTATGTTAGCTACACAGGTCCTAATACTAAAGAAATATGAAGAGTGAAGGAAAAGCAAGGACAAAGACATTGCGAATGTGTAGTAGGCAATGATTTCAAGAAGTTAGCTCTAAAGTGGAGGGGGAGAAAGAGGTAAGTAGGAGCATAGAGTGAAGGTTTGAAGATTACAGAGAATACCTTCTAATCAATGGTTATTTCAAAAGAAAAAGGATGCTTTCAATCCTCTGTAAAACTCTGAACTACTTTTTTTTTTTTTTTCTCTCCTGAGACGGAGTCTCACTCTGTTGCCCAGGCTAGAATGCAGTGTTGTGATCTCAGCTCATTGCAAGCTCCGCCTCCCAGGTTCACACCATTCTCCGGCCTCAGCCTCCCAAGTAGCTGGGACTACAGGTGCCTGCCACCACGCCCGGCTAATTTTTGTATTTTTAGTAGAGATGGGGTTTCACCGTGTTAGCCAGGATAGTCTCGATCTCCTGACCTCATATCTGCCCTCCTCGGCCTCCCAAAGTGCTGGGATTACAGGCGGGAGCCACCGCAACTGGCCTGGACTGCTTTTCTACACAGGCTTATGAGAGCTTGGTCCCTGACCTGAGGGTTGGAAAAAGTTAGATTAAGTATTTTTCATCACTTAGTTTCATAGGTACTGATGTAGATGTTAAAACACTTTGGTCATGTTCCCATAGATCTCAGTTTCCAAATAGGAGGGCAAGCTCTTAACCTACTGATACCTCTTGAACCATTATGTTTAGTAACCACCTTTCAAAATATTCATATTTATGAACCAAAAAAAGATTTGGGTTCACAAGCGTCTTAATTTTAACACTGTTCTCAGATCCGCTAATGCAGCTATGAACCATGAAACTATATAGCCTTTTAATCTATTATCTCTTCGTATCGCTGTTCAATTTTATACAAAAAGATTTTAAAATCCTTAGAAGCAGGTCAATGAATATTATTAAAGAGTTTAAAAGGAATAGGGGAAAAAATTTCTAACGACTTCCTTGTAGAATATTTAAGATATGTACCAAGTAATAATCTAATACTTTAAGATAAAATAACCCTTTTAAGTAATTTAAGGCCAATATCTCAAACTATTATTATTTTTGTACTTCAAGTAGGGAGAGTGAGGTTAACAACTCAATAGGTACAAAAGTGGTTTATACACATGTAAAAAATTATTTTATATCACAGTAGAGATATGCATATATAGACAATTTTTATGGTTATTCAGAAGTTCCTCGTTATTCCAAAGCCCTCATACTTAATATACTTTTGTCCTTATTTATGTTACTTTCATTAGTTCTTTGATATCACTGGTAAAAGCAACTGAGCACATGCATTGCAGCTATTCTCTATTCTTTTTCTTTGGTTCACCAGATCCAAATTATTTCATTCTTGAAGTCTGAAATATTTCACAATCTGTTATTCGATATATTAAAGCTATGCTTTAGGCCCAGCATGGAGGCTCACGCCTGTAATCCCAGTGCTTTGGGAGGCCAAGGCAGAAGTATTGATTGCTTGAGACCAGAAGTTTAAGACCAGCTGGGGCGAGAGACCCCATCTCTACAAAAAAATTTAAGAATTAGCCAGGCATGGTAGCACATGCCTATATAGTCCTAGGTACTCAGAAGGCTGAGGTGAGTGGATCACTTGAGCCTAAGGCTATATAGTGGCCTATGATCATGCCACTGCACTCTATCCTGGGCAACAGAGAGAGGCTGTGTCTAAAAAAGAAACCAACAAAAACATCAAGAACAAAATAAAGCTATACTTTACTTTTAGAGACCATTAAAATACTAGGTATATTTTTACTCAAAATACTCCTAATGTCAAAAGAGAAGCCTGAATTCTTACAAGTTAAATTATGGACATGGGTACACACGGTAAAAAAAAAACCCAAATCATAAGTTAATAGCTGTTGTTCTAGCCATTTTTAGAGCCCATCTTCTACTAAAAAGCAGAACTTTCATTAAGAAAAAAGTATTACCATGATCTTCACGTGCAGTAAATAATTTGGGACATAGTTAAATTGTCAGACACAGAAAACAACTAACCAAACCTATAGATAACGAAAAACTGGCTTCCCAACTTCAGTTCTCAAGGTATGGTTACTAAGTAAACACACAGATATTTCTCATAATTTTCAATTTTCATAGTTCTAGCTTTACTCGTGAACAAATGCTAAATCAGACATGAACTGTTATATAGCTACAGGATAAGACTCTAAAAAAGAAAACTAAAATTTTGTAAAATGTTAGCCTATTTCAGAATATAGGAAGTTTTCCTCTTACCTACTACAAACATGGTCTATAAGCAGAGACACAGAATCTAGATTATTATCAAGTTTGGTATTGTGATATAGGCACCGATCCCTTTGTAGTTCCACCGCCTGCCGCAGGAGAGTCTGTAAACGCCGTGGGGGAAGCATCACTGATGGTGGTAAATAGGCTTTAATAGAAGATATTTTAAAAAAGAGAAATAATAATAAACTGTAAACTTTTATTGAAGACATTTGCTCATCTTCTGCTGTACTTGTTCCTACCCCAATAGTATCTATTCCTTAAATAGAGAAGTTCTGGGTTATGTGATACATGAGCTTTACGAATATTTGTCAGCAGCAATAGCTATGTTGCTCATAAAATTGCATATATTTGGGTGGGAGGGGTTTATTTTATATGTGGATTTTCTAGGGGCAGGGAGGATAAGTGAGGAATAGCAACAACAAAATGAAGAAAAAGAAGCCAACAATGAAAAGAATATCAGATAATTATTGTGTACCAGAAGGAGACCAGCTGTAAGTAAAATCTCCACTTAACAAAGAGCAAAATTTTGGCAAATGCTGCAATAGGTTAAGTTCTAGTTCCCATCAAACTGCTCTAAAAATCGCTTCTTGGCCTTTTGGCTAAGATCAAGTACAAATTGCTCCAAATGCCAAAGATACTGTGTGAATTCAGGGAGTAACTGGTGTTTTGATATCCATACCAACCTATTGCAATCCTTGAATCCCTTATACCTCCCCAACTGCATGGCTTTGTGATTCTTAGGATCATCACTGTCATTTCAACATCAAAATTATAGAATCATATAATTTTCAGAGAGAACAACATCTTTTACACAAAAATACAGCAAAAATGAAACCCGCATTACAATCTAGAATAAATATAACATGGTTGGGGAAGAATAAAACAATTTACCTAAAGAAACCTGGACTTTACTATTGAAATCAACAAAATCTTTAAAGCACTTGTGACTTAAAACTGTGGCTTACATATTTTTTTCTCTAAACACAGCACTTTTCCCCTAAATAAAATCTTAAGGGGGAGCATCGCCACATAATACAAGTGAAAGAAGGGCTGCTCTGGAACCAGTGCCCTTTCACTGACTCCTGAGGTTACCTTCTTAGACTCCATGACAGAGTCTGAAAAAATGGATTCTCCCTCTTCTAAGCACTCAATAAAAGTATGTCTAGATATGTCTTCCTAATTGATCACTGTATCCATTTGTAATCTAAGAGAAAACACAGCAACATAAAAAATTAAGACTCTTACTCTGAAGTTTGTCTAATAGTTTAGATCGGGAAGCTGTCCCTTTGCCTTCCCATTCTGCTTTTGCACGTAGGTCTTCTGCATGGCTACACATCAGATACCTAAATATACAACAGAGAAAGCAACCAATATTAAACCCATTTCTTTGTAATAAATATAATTGAAAAGTACTGACCATCTGGCTATCTGCTTCTTACTAATACATGTCAAGAAATTTCTACAGTGGACTCAATTCATTAATATAACATGGCACCTGCATATAATTACTAAAATGTAAAGTAACAATACCTAAATATATATTACCTATTAACAGAACAAATTCTTATGTTATTGTTATATATTATATATATGGCTCTTATTGTGCAGGTTCTGTTATAGCACTCAACACATATTACTTCCTTTAATGTTTATCACAACCCTGTAAGCACTATTATTATTCTATTTTTATAAATGAGGAAACCAAAGCACAGAAAGCTTAAGTAACTGGCCTAGGGTTAAGAGGCAAAGTAGGTATACAAACTCAGGCATTCTAGCTGTAGAACTTGCTCTTAACCACTAGGCTCACTTAACTACTTCTGAATAGTAAAATAAAACTCAAAGAACATACCTTCAAGACTTTATAATAAACATCATTCAAGAAATAGTATAACTGGATAATCATCCTTGTGTCATCTTGTGAAAGATATTGAGATCCCAGAGCACAAAACTGGGGAACTGTTTTATTGCTTACTGTATGTACAGAAGGTGGGATAAATGCTAAAGTTCACAGATTCTGGAGAATACATGAGGGGCCCCTGCTGGACTGTGACCCTGACCTGGTTTTGGCTCTTCTCAGAAGAATGGGCTTTGAAAATAAAAGAAGTGAAGGTATTATTCAAACATGGAGATTAGACCTGGCAAGTAACTCTCCTGCTATTTTGTCTCATGCTCTGCCAGACAAATCTGTTCCTCTCACTTGTAAAAAGAATATTAAATAGGGTAATGAGGATTCTTGAAGATGAAGCATTTTAAGTACTTAGTCTACGACCTGCTATACCTCTCAGTTAACATGAGTATCACTCCCTCCCTTTCTTAACTGCATAAAGCATATTTCGTTTAGAATCTAAATGATTTAATAGTCTCTTCCAAACAGCAGAACTACTTTTTCTCTTGATTTTTAGTACATAAATAGTGCCTTAACTGATCAAAAAAACTTATTTAATAATGTAAGTAATTACACTCAAAATACTCTATAGGAAGTTGGCTATTGTGTTTTTTTGTATTTTTAGTAGAGACAGGGTTTCACCATGTTAGCCAGGATGGTCTCGATCTCCTGACCTCGTGATCCGCACGCCTCGGCCTCCCAAAGTGCTGGGATTACAGGCGTGTACCACCGTGCCCGGCCGGAAGTTGGCTATTGTGAATATTTTGTTTCTAAAATAACTTTTTTTGGGCAAAGTTTATTATCAATAATTATATTTTAAAATGTTTTTTAAAATTTTACAAAAATGACTTAGAATTGCTTCTATGTCCTTGTGAAAATACATATTAAATCTTAAAGTTTTAAATGAATTTGTTTACAGAAAGTCACATGGTATAACTAAAAGGACATAGGACTGAGAAGGAGAAACCCTGGGTTCTGATCCCAGTTCCACATTCTCGCCACCTTTGGGCCATTTCCTTAGGTGAAAAACTCATGGTGTGCTTCAGAATAAAACCCATATGACTAAATTATATGTTCTGACACAAGAGCAGGAAAAAAATCATCATGTGAATGATATTCCGATGACAAAGAAATCAGATACCGCATTAAAAAGGTAATCAGCACGCCTGTAATCCCAGCACTTTGGGAGGTGAGGCAGGAGGATCACCTGAGGTCAGGAGTCCGAGACTAGCCTGGCCAACATGGTGAAACCCCGTCTCTACTAAAAATACAGAAAAAAAATTAACTGGGCGTGGTGGCGCACGCCTGTAATCCCAGCTACTTGGGAGGCTGAGGCAGGAGAACTGCTTGAACCCGGGAGGTGGAGGTTGCAGTGAGCCGAGATTGCGCCACTGCACTCCAGCATGGGTAATGGAGTCAGACTCTGTCTCAAAAAAAAAAAAAAAAAAAAAAAAAAAAAAGGGTAATCGGAACAAGAAATTTGTCAGCTACCATATCGAAACATCTAGCAGGCCAGGTGTGGTGGCTCGTGCCTGTAAGCCTAGCACTTTGGGAAGCCAAGATGGGAGGACTGCTTGAGCACAGGAGTTCAAGACCAGTCTAAGCAACATAGCCAGACTCCATTTCAAACAACAAGAAAAAAACCTGTAGAATTTACTGTTTCAAGATGTGGTAGTGAGTAAGACCAGTGACTTTGGAATCAGTCAAACCAGGCTTTGAGTCCCGCTTTCTGAATTATTAGCTTCATATTGTGCTGGCTACTTAATTTCTTTGAGGCTCAGTTTCCTTATCTGCAAGGAATGGGCCCTTATCTTGGGCCCATTCTTTTGTCCATCATTCTGTATTTACAAACTCATGTGTCACATATTTGTTCTTGATGCTGGAGCCATATCATATAGTGAAAAATGCTATAAAGAAAAAACATAAAAACAGAGTGATGTCACGAGATTACCCAGTGGGTAATCTTGGGAGATGATGATGCTTGGGCTGGGAGCTGAGCAAGGAGTACCCAGCTATGCAAAGATTGGGGGACATACATTTCAGACGGAGGGGACAAGCAGTGCAAATGCCTTAAGGGGTGGCAAGTTAAGGAACAGAAAGAGCACGAGTGTCACTAGAGTAATGAATAAAGAAAAAGATGGCAGAAAAGGATCAGGTATTTTGAGGCCTTGCACAGATTTTGGGTTTTAAGACTGCTGGAGAGCCAGTGGCAAGGGAGTAAAGACTTCATTTATGGTTTTGCTTACTTGTCTAGCTGCTGTGTGAAATACGCATTGTTAAGAAATTAACAGTGAAGCCCGGTACAGTGGCTCACGCCTATAATCCCAGCACTTTGAAAGGCTGAGGCAGGTGGATCACCTGAGGTCAGAAGTTCGAGACCAGCCTGGCAATGTGGTGAGACCCCCATCTCTACTAAAAATGCAAAATTAGCCGGGTATGGTGGTGCATGCCTATAATCCCAGCTACTCAGGAGGCAAGGCTGAAGCATCACCTGAACCCGGGAGGCGAAGGTTGCAGTGAGCTGAGATTGCACCATTGCACTCCAGCCTGGGTGACAATAGTGAAACTCTGTCTCAAAAAAAAAAAAAAAAAAAGAAAGAAAGAAATTAAGAGTGAAGACCATGTAACTAGGTGGGAAGCTACTATAATATTCTAGGAGAGATGTCCATGGCTTAACTAGGCTAGAAACTGTGGAGGTTCAGAGAAATGAAAATTTTAGTTTTTTAGAATTAGGCCATACATGTCAAAGTTAAAAGATAAAGAAAAAGCAATATGAGGCTTAAGTTTTTCCCTTAAGCAACTGGGTTGAAGATCTTGCGATATACTAGAAGTGGCACAGGTCTGTAGGGGTTAAATTTATTCCTAAATTATTCTTTTTTATACTAGTATAAATAAAACTTTTCTTAATTCCATTTTCTGAATTATTAATTGCTAGATTATAGAAATACCATTATTCTTGTGTATTGATCTTGTATCCTACAACCTTGCTGAACTTGCCTATTAGTTCTAAGAGTTTTTTAGTGGATTCCTTAAATTTTCTTTATATAAAATCATGACATCTTTGAACGGAGATAGTTTTAGTTTTTCCTTTTCAACCTTTTATTCCTTTTTCTTGCCTAATTTCCTTGGCTAGAACCTCCAATACAATGTTGAACAGATGTAGCAGGAGTAGACATCATTGTCCTATTCTTGATCACAAGAAGAGAGGTTTCAGTCTTTCACTGCCAGCCCTGTGAGTTTTCATTAATGCCCTTTATTCGGTCAAAGAAGTTCCTTTCTATTCCTAGTCTGTTGAGTGTATTTACCATGAAGGGGTGAATCCAGAATTTTGTTTTGAGGCTGAGTGTAGTGGCTCATGCCTATTAACCCCAGCACCTTGGGAGACCGAAGCAGGTGGATTGCTTAAGGTTAGGAGGAGTTCAAGGCCAGCCTGGGCAACATAGCGAGATCTGTCTCTACAAAAAATGAAAAAATTAGCCACACGTTGTGGTGCATGCCTGAAATCCTACCTACTTAGGAGGGTGAGGCAGGAGGATGGCTTGAGCCCAGAAACTAGAGGCAGCAGTGATCTATGACTGTGCCACTGCACACCAGCCTCATACAACTGAGACATCTATTCAACATCCAAGTGGAGAATGTCAGGTATGCCAGTAGATATACATATTGGGAGTTCAGATGAGAAGCTAAATTTAAGAGTCACTGGTATACAGATAGTATGTGAAGGCATGGTATAGAACGAGATTACCTAAAAAGAGTATGTAGATAGAGACTAAAAAGGAGGCCCAGGATCAAACCTTTGGGTACTCTAACATTTTAAGGATTAATGTGGCGAGGTACAGTGACTCATGCCTGTAATCCCAGCATTGTGGGAAGATCACAGGAGTTTGAGACCACACTGGACAACATAGTAAGACCCTGTCTCTACCCTTCACCCCCCAAAAAAGGACTGATGTTGATGTGAGGATTAAATGAGGCTGTTTATGTGAAAAGCTTAGCAAGGGCCTGGCACATGACAAGTATTCACTTAAAAAAGTTAGTGTGCACCAATACTGGAAATGTCATTGTTTACTGTGATCCATATCGTATGATTTTTATTTTGTTTTTAACTACAAAAGCTGTCCTTGGAATGTAATAGGGTTTTCATAGAACATTCTAAAATAGCATTTCACAGGCAATACATATTTTCTTCTCCCTTTCACCCACTTAAATATATCTCTATCCTAATCTGAACAGTTTCCTAGGATGACCAAATTAGTTGATCCACACAGGAGTGAGTTTACCCAGACAAATATCTAAGAATTTAGCAATAATCAAGATTTTATATTTTGGAAAAATGTTAAAGAAATATAACTTTGGCCCTCCATTAACCCGAGTTCAAGAACTCAGTTTCCTTACCCACTAAGAACATGAATGCGCTCTGTATTGTATTTCAGCGGTGTCAATTCACAGCGTAGAACTTGAAGTGCCTCCAGGACCTTGCCATCCTCCAGGTATTCTAGGTACTTCTGCTGCAGCAGCAAAAACTTCATCCTCTGACATGACAGAAAGCAGCAGTCAGGGGAAAAAAGTTGATGGAAGTTTCAGAAAATGTTTGTGCCTAAACAGAACAGTAGAAACCATTCTACTATGCCCTTTGAAATAACTTTTTATAAAGCTTCAAGATGACTCAAAATATTTTAGTTTAGTAGAGCCGCAGTAGATTAAATGTGACTTTGCTCAATTTCACATCTTACTAAAACTCTGCTTTGAACAAATAATCTCAAATCAGACTAGATCATTAGTGACTGAGGCATCAGCCTTGGAAAAAATGAATTCTCCTCTCAAAGCAATCTCCTAGAATTTTAGTTCTTATATAAAAATTTAGAACTATTCCAAGTACTTGAAATTTGCTTTTTAAAAAGTATGACTTTATAACTAGGGCACTGGGGGGTTTTATGCAACAAGTTTTGAAAAGATTAGAGAAAAAAAACAGCAAATGAACTATTTAAGTTACAATGTGAAAGAGGGAATAAGTAGACCAGAAATCAGAACCAGACACACTCAGGAGAAGGAGAAAAGTGTCATATTTTGGCTTATCAAAATTTAAGAGCTGTCCAACAAATGGACTACAAGTTGGTGTGCAAAGTATTGAATTTCCTACAACTAACGTGGACAAGCATAAGCTTGATGCACTCACTCTCTTCTAGGTGGCTATTAAGGGATGTCTACGTTAGATGGTCGAACTTAAAGGTTTTTAAAAAGATTCAATATTTGTACTTGTGTATTTCTGACAATCTGATCACTGATGCATTTAAAAATGAAGCACAGGGAATTATTATTCGCTCTTTTCTCCCCTAAACCAATAAACCACTTTCCAGCTGTGAGACACTTTCACATTTAGTTTTTTCCTGAACTGTGTTTTTGACTTTAATACTTTTAAATGCTACTTTATTATTTTACTTTTAACTTGAAATCACGTGGTCACAATCTTTGCAGTTTTTTACAAGAGAAAAGGGATGTTTATAAATATCATTTTGAAACTTCTTTTAAACCTTAAACCTAATTAAGGACCACAGCTTGGAGGGACCTTTTCATCATATTTGCTACTTGTGGAGCTTGAGCAAGCCAACTGATGTAAACAGAGAAGTCAGTAGGTAGGAAATGTTAGTCATACTTAGAGACTCCAAGGAATACAGTGGTAAAGATCTCAAGTCCACTTAAAATTAAAACTTAAAGTACAATTTTTCTTCTTCGTAAGATGCTTTTCTTCTTTTTTTTTTTGAGACAGAGTCTCACTGTGGCCCAGGCTAGAGTGCAGTGGTGTGATTTTGGCTTACTGCAACCTCTGCCTCCTGGGTTCACGCGATTCTCCTGCCTCAGCCTCCCAAGTAGCTGGGATTACAGGCACCCGCCACCACACCCAGCTAACTTTTGTATTTTTAGTAGAGACAGGGTTTTGCCATGTTGGCCAGGCTGGTCTTGAACTCCTGACCTCAAGTGATCTGCCCACCTTGGCCTCCCAAAGTGCTGGGATTACAGGCATGAAACACTGCACCCGGCCCAAAATGCTTACTTTAAAACCATAAAAAAATACACTGCTGTCACGAAATGCTGTGGAGAAATTACCATTTATTTGCAGAATTAACAGTGTAATAAACTGCTCTACAAGATTTTCTCTCAAGGAATATTTAGAAGAGAGATATAAACTGTAAGCTTATAAAAGTGGTTTCTAGAGAAAGTAAGCAATAATAAACCCTCTCATATAAGTTAGGCATGTATTTAAATTTATAAGATACATTGCTTTTGCTTGATACAAATCTCATCTTAAATATATGGCTAAGGAACAGAAAAAAATTCAAACTGAGACACTCCTGTAACTCTAGGAAAATTACACTTATCAAATTTTACATATAAATTTAGAATGACTAATGAATGTTTCAGAAATACATTAATTACCAAGATGCTCTGAAAAGTACATTACTGTACATATAGCCTGAAGTTAACCTATGTTAAATGAAAAAACTTTGACATTCATCAGGTCACAGAAACCAAAAACTAAACACACACACACAAAAAATCTAAAAATAAAAGAATTTTATATTTGAAGTTATTCTGGATATTTGCACCATTTTAGCTTCTAAAAAAATGCAACTATGAAATGAAGACCTCATATATTTTCATTTATCAATATAATGTTAAAAGTTTCATTCCACCAGGCGTGGTGGCTCACACCTGTAATCCCAGCACTTTGGGAGGCTGAGGCGGGTGGATCACGAGGTCATCAGTTCGAGACCAGCCTGACAAACATGCTGAAACCCCGTCTCTACTAAAAAAAAAAAATACAAAAAAATTAGCTGGGTGTGGTGGCGGGTGCCTGTAATCCCAGCTACTTCGGAGGCTGAGGCAGGAGAATCAATTGAAACCGGAAGGCGGAGGTTGCAGTGAGCCGAGATTGTGCCACTGCACTCTAGCCTGGGCAACGAGAGCAAAACTCTGTCTCAAAAAAAAAAAAAAAAAGTTTCATTCCATTTTGTGGTATTTTTTAAATTCAAACTTGAAAATCATATTCAGTTGCAGAACTTTTTCATTTAAATGTCACATGGAACTGGCCAGAGCATGTGATGTAATTTCTTCACTAAATTTTCTTAGTAATTGGGAATTGAGGGGCTTAAAAAAAAATTTCAGGGCAAGTTTTTTATTTACTTAATATTTATATATTTTTTGGTATCAATCATTAGGCTCCTATGCCCACCCCTCCCCCATTCCAATGTGTGCAGGGACAGTGCCCAAAGTGCTATTTCTCCCTTATTTTCCCACCAAGATCTTGATACAACACGTTACTCTCTTTCTGTGGGGCAGAGGTGGGGCAGGAGAGCAGAGAAAGGCTGACTAAAACTCTGAGAGAAGCCAATATAAACACATATTTCTGTATATACAGGGAATGCTATAAAAGTAGCACAAGAGCATTTCTCTATGAGTCATTTTATCCAGATCAAGACCAAGAATATTCTCAAACAGATATCAAATCCTGGTATTGTGCATGGCAACTAACATGCTGCTGGCCAAGCACAGCTAGAGATTTGTTTGAAAGAAAATGTTTATTCTCCAAAAAATCAGTTGAAGTATTTGACACATATAAGGGTGGGGAGTAAAACTGTATTTTACCTCCCAAAATTTAAAGCACAAAAATGTAAATATAACCTCAAGAAAGCAAACACCCTTTAATTAACAAATAATGTTAAATATTTACTGAAAACATTGTAAAAATCAGACAAAATTAAAGCTTGCTGAGATGGGGACAGGGCTCTACTAATGTTTATATTTAAAAAAAAATCTTGAAGAAATAAAGACAAAAAAAGATTAGGAAAATAAACTCTCCTTTATGTCTTTCCCCAACTCCCAACTAGACCTCTTAAGAGATTATTTCTGGTCTCTAACGATTTTTCACCATCTCTGGGCCCAGCAAGATCTCCTTCTCCATTTTAATATCTAATAAATTTGAAATTGTTAAGTGACTAGGATAGCTTGAATGATAGTTTCACATTGTAAATTCTGCTGTTGCTCCCCTAGTCCACCCAATACTGAATTGCTTTATTCCTTCCTTTGCTCCCATATTATTAAACTGAACTCAACATGAAAGAAAAACCCAGAAATTAAGATACTCAGAAAGTTTGGTTCTCAAGGGCGGCCTCCTAGCTAATTCAGTAGTGGTTCTAACTCTGGAGTAAGGTCATAACCAAATCTTATCAATTAAATCATGATTTCTCAGAGAAAAGGGGAAATAAATTATATCTAAACTTGGCTCTCAAAACTCCTATTTGACTTTAAAATATACTAGTTAATTTTTGTTAAGACTTGAATTTTTGTTAAGACTTGAATTCAGACTCCAATTTTTGTTAAGCATATTTCCATTATATTAAAAAATAACCAAATATTTCTAGACATAAAAAAAGTTTTCTATTATTGGTCTTGTATACCCATCCAAATTGCCCAGAAATGGCGAAGTATATTTGAACCCAAACTAAAAAATGCTGATTTGGCCGGGCACGGTGTGGCTCACGCCTATAACCCCAGCACTCTGTGAGGCTGAGGCGGGTGGATCACCTGAGGTCAGGAGTTCGAGACCAGCCTGACCAACATGGTGAAACCCCGTCTCTACTAAAAATACAAAAAAAAAATTAGCCAGGCGTGGTGATGGACACCTGTAACTCCAACTGCTTGGGAGGCTGAGGCAGGAGAATCTCTTGAACCCGGGAGGCAGAGGTCGCAGTGAGCCGAGATTGCGCCATTGCACTCCAGTCTGGGCAATAAGAGAAACTCCGTCTCAAAAAAAAAAAAAAAAAAAAAAGTGCTGATTCATGAGAGCAACTTCTGCCATTCCTAGTACCATTTAATCGGAAACCATTTAAACAGCTGGTGCGGTGGCTCACACCTGTAATCCCAGCACTTTGGAAGGCTGAGGCGGGCGGATCACAAGGTCAGGAGTTCGGGACCAGCTTGGCCAATATGGTGAAACCCCATCTGTACTAAAAATACAAAAATTAGCCGGGCATGGTGGCGTGTGCCTGCAGTCCCAGCTACTTGGGAGGCTGAGGCAGTCGAATCGCTTGAACCTGGGAAGCGAGGTTGCAGTGAGCTGAGATCGCGCCACTGCACTCCAGCCTGGGCGACAGAGCGAGACTCCATCTCAAAAAAACAAAACAAAAAACAAAGGGAGTAGGCTGTAGGGAGAGTGGATTGGGTCAATGAAAACATTCAGGCTTAAAAAATAAAGTACAATTTTAGTCTAGACTAAGCCATCAAATGTGTCTGGGTATACAATTAAAATAATTATGTTTAAAGAAATCCTAATAGTTGTCTTCTAAGATATTATTACAAATTTAAGCTTATATTAGATTCTCTTCTTCTGGAGATGGGATGGATGAGAAAAGTAAATTTAAACACAATTAGAGAGGTGAAGAGCAACTTCAAAAAATGTTGAAATTAATCTTTAAAAGCAATTGATTCATCAATGCTTAAAGTGAGATAAAAGTTGGAACCCCTTTCTTTTTATAAATACCTAAACAGTTTGATGGCATGAGGCTCAGCCAGAGATTTAATCTTCATCTTTTATTAGACCCTAGAATGTTCTACAGACTGAACAGGCTGTAAAAAGAAAGGATTCCTCCTTATTATCTATAACTACCTTTCTTCAGTTTACATGTTGCCTCTAATGAAGGTTTCTAATGAGATAGTCATAATCGAAATCCAATACAGAACTCTCAAATTACTATAAACAAATAAGAAAAAAATAGGAAGTAAGCCTATTAAATTTTTTACTACTAAATTACAGATATAATTTGGGTGAAGCCTAAACAACCTCTTAGAAATCACACACATTTTAAACCAGTCCACAGGCAAGTTCTTTATTGTCAACACACAAGTAGTGCTAACTTGCCCAGTGGGAAAGCAACCTTAATTCTTATTTTGGCCATCTAATTGTTTTTATATTAGCTCATTCAGTCAGAAGCAAAAATTTATGCAGAACTGCTCAATAAAATGTACTTGGGTATTTTTTTTTTAAACCCCAAACACACCAATTGAGGAAACTTTAGTTAACGAAAAATTTCCAATCCCTTTGAATATAGATGTTTAACTATTTTAACTTGTTTTTATTTTTAAATTTTACTAAGGAATTATTTTATAATTTATTACCAATCATCTTAGTCAACAGTAGTTTAAAATTTTTAATATTTTATTTAATGAAAGAATAAAAATAACACACTACATCATCAATTTAAATGAATTTGTATTTGTTCTTGCTTGTTTGCACCTTTAATTCACCTGAAGCCCATTTCTCTAGGATATTATTGTGTAGAATTATACTGAGTTTGAAAACTCTTTTGTTATAAGATTTCAAAAGAAGAAAACACAAGGCCTTATTTTTACAGCAAGAGGCAGAAAAGATTAATGTTTCACTCAATTTTAAAAAAATCAAAATGTAATAGTCAATTACTAATACTTAACAAACAGCTGGTTTCTCTACTTCACTTCCTATTTGCCTTCTTTCTCTCCCCACCCCCAGACAGGAAACTGCTTTTGACAACAAATGAATCAGCTAGAAGTTAAAAAGCCAGCAGCTAGCAGCTGATTCTTCATGGTTTCCAAACTCCAGCATTTAGAAAAAACTTATTTCCTCCTCTCTCCCTCACCACCATCTACTGAAGAATTAAAGCCCATAAGTCTAAAAGATTCATTAAGATTTATGAAAGAGGCTAACAGGTTAAACTACTAAATTGATCTTGTCGGGGAAATAAGGCCAGTAAGCAGGGCCAAATGGTCAAATCTGCATACAAACCCTCCACCAGAGTGATCCGTATTATACAAACTTTGACACTGTCAATTCACACAACTGGAATGCTAGAATGGAAAATGGCCAGCACACCAACGGAGTTGGCTTGAATTAACTGTAATTCCCAAAGATTAAAAAAAAGATCATGTATCAGCTTCTTAAGGCTGCATGGATATACACACACCCAAACACATTTTCTCTTTAACCAGCACATTCAGTATTTTAAGTAACATAATAAAAGTATAATTTATCTTTAACTCTATAAATATAAAACCTCTATTAGTAGCACTGAAAGCATGAAGAGCTTTCAATATATTTTTTGTAGAGCTTAATTTATAAAGTTCAAATGACACATTTACTAAGTATGATTTTAAAGACATAAAACTCATACTTTAAAACATTATACTCATCCTAGTTTACAAATTATATGAAATTTAACTACTTTTAGGCCTTATTTTTTTTATAAGAGGCAGAAGCCTAGAGTTATCAATAACCTATTAAAATAAGCATAAATGTGAAACTAAGAACAAAAGTGTATTTACCACAATTATTCCCAACAACGTTTGAGAGATTTCAAGTGCGCCTCTTACCACAATAGCATGAGGAGAATGCACTAAAGGCTTTAGTTCATTCAGGTCATTTTCTGCCTGTAAAAATTGGTATAAAAGAGAAACAGAAATGTCACAAAATGCACATCAAATCTGTAATTTTAGCAGCAGTCACACAGCTCTATATGCCCTACTTTACCTTATCCCAGTCTCCTTCCATGACATGATTTCGGAATTTGGTAGCAGAAGGATGTTCTAAACGACATCCTGACTCTTGCATGAGGAGATCAACAGTCTGGCTGCAGGAAAGATACAGTGTAAAACAGACCTGACCAACTTTAGGGTTTTAATCTTCCAAATAAACTAATGTCCATGAAAACAGATGCAAAGTTTTTAAGCTAGCCTCATGATGAAGAAAAAAATAGCTTTCATGTGCCTGGTTAAACAAACTTTATTTAAAACTGACACCTACATTTTTTCCTAGTCAAGTTAAAAACCTTTCTTGAAACCAGAATCAATGTAAGTTCTTCCTAGTTTGCCATTTAATGTCTCAATTTAATGTATAAAGTGTAAAATTTCTAAAAATGTGCTGTAACCAACTAGTCAAATAAATGAAAAACCAGAATCTACATACTACATTACTACATTTTGAAAGATAAAAATTATTAGCTTCACACAAGGTAACAGAGATGACCCGTATCAGTTAAGAGCTTATATATCCAGGTATTAGATTGCATAGAAATTCTACTAGGTCAATCCTTAAAATTAAAATAAATCCAGCATCAAAAATCATTCCCTTTCTCTCTATACTAAAAATAGCAAATTTACTATGGTGTAGGTTCCAAACAGTCACGAGTTATTTCCTCCTGCTGCTGTCAGCTTGCTTCTTGTCTCAGTAATATGTTCTGTTAGCATTTACAAAATCTGTTTTCATGCTAATCCTTTTCCCTAGGGAATAAAGTGAATTCTTCCTACCACAAATTTGTCTTTGAGCACTTAAAAGATTCATCAACTGTATTTTCTTCCCTCATGTATTCTGGTATCTAAGAACCTTCACTTATCAGTCTTATATTTTTTGTGCTTATGTTTCAATGCTTTCTTATTCAGCTTTAAAACTTAATTTTTAGCTAAACAGTGCAACGATCTGCCTGAAAACCGAAATACTTATGCCACTTTAAAAAAGTTCTGTTCTCCTCCCCACTCCCCAAGAAATCCATAAATGCAAAAGTACACATCGGCTAGCCCGAGAGCTTAATCTACACTCTGAATGTAGGAAACTGACTGCTGCTGCACGTCCTCCCCACTTCATTTCATTCTGACTCTGCCTCTTGCACCTCCTTCATCAGGCACTCCCACCAATCCTACCTTCCATCCCCTTAGTTTTTCTTTGTGTGTATACAAAACGGTGGTTTTTGTCCAAGGTCGCTGTCTACCTTCACCCTATGTTAGGTATACAAGGCCACCTAGATTGTATTTGAAAACAAATGGTTCACCAGATCAGATGTCCCCTTTTCAGAGGCGATCATCTTCTTGGTATTAAACTGAGATTTCAGACTAGTTAGGGTTAGGCCTCTTGTACACACACACAAGGGCCTTTAAACGACATCAACACTGTATCTTCATTATTCCCATCAGATTTATTCAACAACCTCTTTCCAAATGATCCCAGCCCCTCCGTTCCCATAAACACTTGTAGGTGATTGTCTTTCCTGATTAGTAGTTTGCTTGGGTTGTTGTCTGCCACGGTTGGGGGTGGGGAGGTGTCCCACAAAGATGCCTCCAAGATACACTTGAAAAACAAATCCTCCAAGGTTCATTATTTCCACCAGCTCTAATCCACCCCTCCCCCAACACATACAGAGACACACTCCCGCATCTGTCCTTATTGACAGACAATTAAGCTCTGAAGGTGCGTGGGGAGAAGTCATTCTTTGGGTTTCTCCTAACCCTTCCTAACCCCTCAACGCCTGTCTCGTCTCACAATTTGTCAGACTGATTGATTTTCCCCTATTTCCTTTCAGGTCCGCTCCTCCTCCCCGGTCGGCCTGAGCCGCGTCCTCCTGTGTACTGGGTCCTGCGTGCCCAGCACTCATTCTCTTTGACCGAGCTCTTTCAAGCCCCCCTCCCCCCTCCGCCCCTTCCCCTACCCCCCTGGAGCCTCCGTCCCTCGGTCTGTCCATCACCAGCTGCCGGTAAGGGATACTTACTTGAGCCCTAAGCCATTCAAGTGCTGTCCTATTAGCCTAATGACATCCTCATCTGACTGGGAGAGCCGCTTCTTCTTCTTGAGGCTGCTGCCCAGTTCTGGGGTGGCCAAGGAAGAGGAGGCGGCGGTGGTGGCGGAGGCAGCTGCGACGGTGGCTGAGGATGCGGCGGCCGCCCCGCCGGGAACCCCGTTATTGACATTCAGGCTGTTGCTATTGTTGCTGGCGGCGGAGGGGGCGGAAGGCAGGAGCCCATTGGCGTGGGCCAGGTCCCCCGCGGACGACGACGACGAGGGGGACGACTCCCCGTTCTGGGCCGACAAGCAGGCGAGTTCCGGGGTCTGTCCCTGGCCCCCGCCGCCCCCTCCTCCTCCACCGCCGCCGCCGCCACCTCCTCCTCCTCCTCCTCCTGCCCCGTTGGCCTGCATGATGCTGCCGCTGACCAGGCTGTGGCCGCTACTTCGGTGGGGGACAGCAGCGGCGGCGGGAGAGGCAGCAGCCGGGGGGAGTCCCACCACTACCACCACGGAGGAGGAGGAGGAGGAGGACGAGGACGAGGACGACGAGGACGACGAGGACGGAGGGGAGAGGCCTGCTCTGCCTGCCGAAGCCCCGGGCTCTCCTGCTCCCTCCGCCGCCGAGGCTCGGGGTTTCTTCCGCGGGGGCGGGGAGGCTCCGCCGGTGTCCGAGTCGGAGGAGGAGGAAGCGGAGGCCAGAGTTTCCTCGCCGAGAGAGGCCGTGGTGGGAAGCCGGTGGGGCGAGGCGGGGGAGGGGAGGCGGGGGCCGGGGAGAGGGTCGGGGTGAGGGGGGCCGGGGAGGCGGGGAGGGGGTCAGGGTAGGTGGGTGAGGGTGAGAGGAGGGGGAGGAGGAGGAGGGGGAGAAGGAGGATCCGGGCCCTTTCCCCCCCCCCTCCCGGAGGCAGCTCGGGGTGCGCGGCCCGGGGGTCGCGCCGGGGGGCGCCGCGGGGCGGCTGCGGGGGCGCGGGGCCCGCCGCTGGGCTGAGCCCCGGCAGTGGCTGCGGCGGCGGCGGCGGCGGCGGGCGGCAGCGGAGGCAGCTGCCGCCTCTGTCCTCGGGTCCGCTCCGCTCTGCTCCCTGGTGTGTTGATTCTTCCCCCAGCTGCTGCCTAATGGAGTCCAGGCGCTCGCGTCACAGGAAATGCCTATACTGCCCTCCTCACTCACTTCCGGTGGCAGGTATGGAACCTATAGGGGGCCTGTCACCCAGCACGTGCGTCGGGGGCTGTCCCGGGGGTCAGGGGAGGGAGGCCAGCGGGCCGGCGGGGTCCTCCCCGACCCCGACCGCGACCGCGACTCCGACTCCGATCCGATCCTATCCCCGGCCCCGCTCGGGCATTTCCCCTTGCGCCCTGGCTAGGCTGGCTCGACGAGCAGTAAGTTCGTAGCCGCCCTCCGAAGCCGGGCGTGCATGGGATGGCAGAGTTGGCGTGCGTGCGTGAGTCCACCAGTGTGGCCTGGGCATGTAAGGTGCGCGGAGGGACTGCACCTTCTCCATCAGGTGCTGAAGGTGAGGGTGGGGCAGGGGGCTAGGAGCTTTGACAGGCAGGAACTTCCAGGCACAGGGCTGTGGTAGGCCCCTCTCTTAATGGTAACCAGGACCGAAATCGGATTTCACAACCTACTTGTTTTAGGGTGGAAAAACTTGAATTTCCACAGCCAAGTGCCACACAGTTGCTGTACCCGGGGCCATCCCGGGAGCTGTGAGATAATGAGCCGGTGAGACTGCTCCACCCTGGGAAGGTGAGTTAGTCTAGAGGAGCATATCTGATGGGGACAAGAAGTCACAAAAAGGCTGTGTGGTGTGTAGAGAAGGGGAGGGAATCTGCTGTTGAGGCTTCACTCTTTTTTAGCACTTGCCCAGCACCTCCTTCTCTCTTCCAGCTGCCTCTTGAGTCACTGCCCAGTTTAGGGAGCAGTAACATAAACCAAACAGTTGCCTCCAAAATATGCATTCTGAGAAGGATTCAGGCACCGATTCAGATCCAAGCTTGAAATTTTTACGTGGCATGTGAGCCTTCTGTGTCATCATGACTTACCAATTTATGTGAATGTAGAAATGCGGCAACTAAGACTGGGCTGAATCTTAATCATTGGCAAATGGTGTGCATTATCCCCAAACAATTATTTTCATGTATGTGGTTGATAGCATCTATACTCGATATGTACAAAGATTTTCTCAGAAATTTAAAGTTTTTCTCTGAAGTAGTTTTCCTGTGGGGAGGGGGAAAAAAACACCTTAGGTTCTAATTAATACATCATACATCGCTGATATTTATTATAGTAATAACAAAGTAATTTTGAGGCCTTTGGAGACAGTCGTTTTTAAATTTGGAAATAAAACAAAATATGATGCTGATGAGAAATTAGTAAAGAATCCTGAGGTTTATGGATCCTCAGACAGGAAGAAGTAAGAGGAAGCTCAATGCAGGATCTTACAGGGATTTGGTTTTGTAGTTCTTACTGATTAAATTTGCTTCCAGGTGGCAGCTGTAATTGCAAGGTGACTCACATACAGTGTTTATATTCACCTGAGGCCGACCTGAGTTCTAGTTGAGGTTCATAGAGCTCTGTCACTGTATCCAGCAGAGCCGGAATTACTAGATAGTTAACAACCTCAGAGAGCCCTGTTTGTGTATTAACTTTAGACAACCTTATTATTAAAAGTGTTGTTTAGGCAAAATTTAATTTTTGCAAAATGGTTTATAATAATTTATTAGGCCCATAGCAACATTGAAGACTTGCTTCTGAATAAAGACTGTAGGTTTTATAAAGGAAATCAGTCACTTCGTGGCAGCTACAGACAAAGCTTACACTTCATTAACAAAAGTAAAATGATGAAAAATAAATTGGATTCCATTGCTATCTAAACTCTATATTCCAGTTTTTCTAATTTTTAGGTAACCAACACTGCTCGTGTTAGAATTCTGAATTTATAAAGTACATTTTTCTCTGTACTAAAACACAGGTTGAGAATCTGTTATCTGAACTCTGGGTCTTTAGGTCTTTCTAGAGCCAAGTTTCAGGTCTATGTGCAGATGAACAATTCTGAAATACCACTCTACACACTGAGGAACCTTCAGTAACACCACATTACCTACAGAATAAAATCCAATTTCTGTCTTGCTCACCACGGGTTGGTTTCAGTCTTTCTTTTTGGCTTCATCTCTTATTGCTCCTCTTCAGGGACCTGTCTACTGTCTGCCAAATGTACGGCTCATTTCTCCTTCGGAGTCTTTGACTACACTCTCCCATCTTTTCTTCACCTGTCTGATTCCAGTCAGTCTTTCAAGACTCAGCTCATTTCAAACCTCCTCAGGGGAGCCTTTCCTGACTTCCACTCTCCTAGCCATCATTGTGAGTGTCATTTATTAGGCTCCTCAATCGCGAAGGCTGCTTGTGATGTAACTTGCTAAGACCCCTTCTTCAGGTCATCAGACAGAAGGCTTTCTAGACCTCTGTCCCCCTGATTTACCTTCCCCTTTTCACCCTCCTCCTAAAAAAGACTAAGATGGGTTTAGGAACAAAGGTCCAAGTTATCTTTTAGAAGACCTGTTAAAAACAGGTCTCTATTTGACCCATCCTGTGTTCCAAATAAGAGGTAACTTCTTGTCCTTGAAATAGCAAACAAGCCTTTTTCACATTTCTCACCTTTTTTCAGGGATGCTGTAGAATCAAATATAGAGTAGGTAGTCGAACTAATTGACCTCCAGGCCTTTCCAACTAACTGTAAGAGGTCTGTGAACTGTATGAGACTCCCAACTAATGTATAAATTCCTTGAGGGCACGATCTGTGTATTGTTCATATAAGCCAGTATTTTTCGGCTTTTGGGTTGTGACCCATTTGTAAGTCATGAAATCCATTTAGTGGGCCATAATTTGTATTTTAAAAAATAAGGTGGCAAAGTATAAAAGCATAGAAGATATCCAAGTGAATCACTCAAAAGAGGGGTAATTATTATTTTGTGAAATTTTTGTTTCAATGACAGACACATGTCTATGCTTTACAAAGTAAAATATATTTCTTCTGTAGGCCATTGTCAAAAAAGTTTGAAAAACATTCCTATAAGCCAGTCCAGACTAGACTAGAAGGCAACTCAAGAAATAGGTGTTGGATATATAATTAACAAATCACTAGTACTGCCCACGGCAACTATTTTTTTTTTTTTTTTGAGACAGAGTTTCGCTCTGTCGCCCAGGCTGGAGTGCAGTGGCTCGATCTTGGCTCACTGCAAGCTCCACCTCCTGGGTTCACGCTGTTCTTCTGCTTCAGCCTCCCGAGTAGCTGGGACTACAGGCAACCACCACCACACCCGGCTAATTTTTTGTATTATTATTTTTTTTTTTTAGTAGAGACGGGGCTTCACCGTGTTAGCCAAGATGGTCTTGATCTCCTGACCTCCTGATCTGCCCACCTCGGCCTCCCAAAATGCTGGGATTACAGGTGTGAGCCACCGTGCCAGGCTTTTTTTTTTTTTTTTAATACAGACACAGTCTCATTATGTTGCCCAGGCTGGTCTCAAACTCTTGAGCTCGAGCAATCCTCCCGTCTTGGCCCCCCAAAGTGTTAGGATTACAGGTGTGAGCTACCACTCCTGACCCTAAGACAACATCTTAACTGTAAAAATTAAACTCTACCATATTTTAAAAAGCTGAGATAGTATAAATGTTTATAATAAAACATAAAACCAACATTTCTCACAAGTCTTTGTAACTAGTAGAGACTGTAGTTGTTCTGTCCAGATATAAGTGTGGTATATCAACTTGGTACTTAGCAACATTGATATTTAATTTGTTAAATTTTTGTTAGGAAGAGGTAGTTTTCAGATCTCAGTGTCTTTGGAAGGAATATTTTTGTATTTATATCTCCAGCTTCATTCCTAGCTTTTCTTTGGGACACTAAAATTGTCCAACTGTACTTGTTGGGCCTGGGTGGGATTGGGAGAATTCAGGAGAGCACGGTTCTTGGGCCAGAACAGTTAGTCAGCTGATTGACTCTAGGCAAGTCATTTAACTTTCATAGCCCCTCAGGCATGTCATGTTTAAGTGGGGATAATGACATTGGCCTACCTGCTTGCTAGAGTTAATGTGTGGGTCATGAGATAACGAATATGACAAATATTTGGAAAAGTACTATGTTGAAATATTTTAAAATAAAATTTAAATCCCTCTTCATTTAGAAAGGATTTGAGGCAGCTAAATGCAGAGGTATAAGATGGTTTTTTGGTTATGATTGTTTCTGAGCTGTGACTCTGTAGTCACTTTCTTACTCAGCCCTGCCACTCAGCTGTATTCCTCTGTAGCTCTGGGCAGATGACTCTGAACACGGCTTCATATTGGCCTTCCATGAGTGGGTGAAGGGCATAGCCATCTGGCAGTTTTACCTGCTGTTCTATGCACGTCTCTCCAGCGCTTGCTTATTTTCCCCTTCTGCAAACATTCCGTTCATGCCATGGGCATTCAGTACAGTCCTGAAAGCAAGGGTAGGGGTGGCACACCAGGTGGATTTAAGTGCAAAGACAGGACGACTGCTTTGCCACAGGCGCCTTTACAGCCAGCAGTGAACAGTTAGACATATTCACCTTCCTCTCAGTGGAAAACAATCCTCTTCTCAGTAGCCCTCTCATGGTCTTGAGACCCATTTGGTATAAATAACAATGTTGCAGGAAATTTCCTGAAGGAACTGAAATGAACCATAGAAATGAGATTGTTCTTTTCCTACCACACAGCTGGGATTAGACTGCTTAGTTTGTACTTGCAGCACTTTTGCAGTATGGATTGTATTTAAAAAAAAAAAAACATTTAACACTCAGCTATGGGTACAAAGATAGTCACTGAAACATTATTATTTACTTTTATTTATTTATTTATTTTTGAGATGGAGTCTCGCTCTGTTGCCAGGCTGGAGTGCAGTGGCGCAATCTCGGCTCACTGCAACCTCAGCCTCCCAGGTTCAAGTGATTCTCCTACCTCAGCCTCCCAAGTAGCTGGGACTACAGGCGTGCACCACCATCCCCAGGTAATTTTGGTTTTTGTTTTGTTTTTTGAGACGGGGTCTCGCTCTGTCGCCCAGGCTGGAGTGCAGTGGTGCAATCTCGGCTCACTGCAAGCTCCGCCTCCTCGGTTCATGCCATTCTCCTGCCTCAGCCTCCAGAGTAGCTGGGACTACAGGCACCCACCACCACACCCGGCTAATTTTTTGTATTTTTAGGAGAGGTGGGGTTTCACCATGTTAACCAGAGTGGTCTCGATCTCCTGACCTCATGATCTGCCCGCCTCGGCCTCCCAAAGTGCTGGGATTACAGGCGTGAGCCACTGCGCCCAGCCAATTTTGGTATTTTTAGTAGTGATGTGGTTTCACCATGTTGACCACGATGGTCTCGATCTCTTGACCTCATGATCCGCCTGCCTCGGCCTCCCAAAGTGCAGGGGTTACAGGCATGAGCCACCATGCCCGGCTGCATTATTATTATTATTATTTTATTTTGAGTTAGGATCTTGCTCTGTTGTCCAGGCTGGAGTACAGTGGTGCAGTCATGGCTCACTGTAGCCTCAACCTCCAAAGTTCAAGTGGTCTTTCTGCCCCAGCCTCTCGAGTAGCTGGAACTACAGGTGCACACCACCAAACCTGGCTAATTTTTTATTTTTTGTCTAGAGGCAGGGTCACCCTATGTTGCCAAGGCTGATCTTGAACTCCTGGGCTCAAGCAATCCTCCTGCCTTTGCCTCCCAAAGTTCTGGGATTACAGACATGGGCAACCGCTTCTGGCCTGAAGCATTAAGAGCAAAAAGAAAGTGGTAATCACCATGTGCTGATATGGATATAGTACCAAGATATGTTATTAAGTGAATAATGCATGTTACAAAACAGTGTGCATAATATGATGCATTTTGGTAAATAAATTTATGTATATATGCACGTATTGTTTTCTCTGGTAGGAAAGAAAAGCATAAACAGGGTTTCTCTTTGATGGATGGAGTGGGGTAGTGAGGGGAGAAGTTCTTATTTTTCCATTTAATACTACTCCTTAGTGTTTGAATTTTACAGCTGTATACAGTATTAAGTATTTTTAAAAAGTGCCAAGGGGTTATTTGGGTTGTGAGATTGTATATAATTTTTCTTTCTTTTTATATTAATGTTATGCTTCTAAAGCACTCATGTTTTTAAAAGAACACTCAAAAAACATCAAAATGTTCATAATAAAAACATGCCAGATAAGGCAATGTTATTAAGTATATTTGACAGTAAGTATTTGTTTTTCTAAAATCTCCTTCTCATTACCCATACCTCATATTCTCAGACTGCCATCTCTGCACACACCCACCCCATCACTCATTTGGTTAAATTCACCTGGGGAATAAAGGGCAAAAAGACATTCCTATTTATTAACTTTGAAAAGTAGATAAATAATTAATAGCCCCAGGAGTCCCTGCATAGACTCTAACAACAGGCCCTTTGGGCAGTCTTCCTTCTTCTCAGTTTTGAATGTGTTGTTCATCCCTCTAGCATTATGATAATCACAATAATCAATGGTAAAATACAATTATGACTGTTAACAACAAATTCTAATTATCATAAGAAGATGTTTCTGAATATGTGTATGCATCCCCTGTAGATGTAATGACCAATAACTAGGCATTTAAAACTGAAAAATTTTAAAGACTGTAGTAGATTATTCATAAAGTTTAAAAAATTGTTGAAGGGATCTCGAGGCTTCTTCAGTTAATTATTTTTTAAAATTATGCTCTTTACTAAATAATACTAAATGTGTAGGCAAACATGAAATATTATAATAGCCTAAATTTAAAAAAAATTATTGCATGAAAGACCATGAATGTCAGTCATTAACAACAAAAAGCAAAACAATAACTCTTAGCTTCTTGTGGCTAGTGGAGGGGTGCTTGGCCAACTCAGGACTAACAGAGTTTGGGAGATTTGTTGATTCCTTTAATTTTTTTTTTTTTTTTTTTGGAGATAAGGTCTTCCTTCGTTGCTCAGGCAGGAGAGCAGTGGCACGATCGTGGCTCACTGCACCCACCTTGAGGTGAGCTCAAGCAATCCTCCCACCTCAGCCTCCCGAGTAGCTGGGACCACAGGCACGCACTACCACACCTGGCTAACTTTTTGTAGAGACAGGGTCTCCCCATGTTGCCCAGGCTGGTGTTGAACTCCTGGGCTCAAATAATTCTCCCGCCTCAGCTTCCCAAAGTGCTGGGATTATAGGCAAGAGCCTGGCCTCTCTTACTGGGGTTTGTATCATCACACATAACACTAGCCTTTCTCTGTAAATTCCTGAGAAATAAGGATGTACATTTTCTGCTACACCTCTGACCCCTTATTTCAGAATGTCTTTTTCTCTGTCCCCAGATTATTGACAAATACTGTGGCATAGAAGTAGATGTGTTTTTAAGATTTAGCCAGAGTGTCAACAACACTGTTCTTTTCATTTTGTTTCCTAGTGCCCAGTTGTTCCATTCTTAGCCTTTTTTTTTCCCTGTGATGGCGCGTGTCCACAGCAGGGCTTCTGTGATAATGAAATAATAGAGCTAACGCTAGGAAGACGAGGTTGTAAGTGCTTTACATACATTGTACTCTTTTAATCTTCCCATCAACCTTATGAAGGCTGTATTTTCATTAGCCACATTTTACAGGTGAGAAACTGAAGCACAGAAAACTTGAGGTCATATAGCTGGTGTGTAGCTCCAGAGCCGTGTTCTCAACCCCTTTATTACATGACTTTTTGGAGACGGCTTGTGTTAGTCCAAAAAGTAGCCACTGTTTAAATTCCTTAGGGGTTAAAAGAAAAAATGGAGCAAGTCCTATACATTCAGTTTTGAACTTTTCCCTTTTTGGGTATATGAAACCTCGGCTCTTCACCTTTGAAGCCTGTATCATTTCATTAACCTAATTAGTAGTACGTAGGTAAGCCCATTAGGAACACTAAAAGATTTTCTTTCCTCCAGAAGCTATCACAGGGGGCACCTGAATGCTTTGTACCAAAGGTATAGTTCATTTCTCCAAGAAATCCTTGTTGAAACAGACATTATGTCCAGTAGGGATAGCACACTAAGCTAGGCGTTAACTTGGAGATTTATCAATTTAGGACACTTCATCTTGAAATGGCAAAGGAAGGCGAGAAGGAGGAAATGAATTTTCTTTCCCTGTGAACTGAGAAGGCTCCCAAACCTGGAGGGCTTCCTGGGAGACCCATTAAGTCAGAAGGCCCTAGCCAGGTTTATATTTACAACTACTTGCATCTATCTAATGAGGGGTTCTAAAATGTGTAGGCCTGTAGTAGTCTAGATCCCTGGAATAAGAGCCAGACTTGATTTATACAGGAATTCATACTTGATTACTCCATTAGTAGCTCCAGCTAGGTCAGCTGGCAAAGGAAGCCACAGATATCTAACTGAGATGAGGCTCGATAGCATAAGCTTAATATCGAGGGACAAGACAGGAAAGGTCAGCTCAGGGAGAATACAGGAGCTTCTTTTAAGAGTCTTCTGTTTTAGACAAAGCAACTGGGCTACCTAGAGACCTTACCTTGCCATACACCCCAAAGAATATAGGTAAATGATTGCTCTGCCCAATTTTATATATATATATATATATATATATATTTTTTTTTTTTTTTTTTAGGCTGCTTCTCTGAGAGTAGAGACACTGTCGCCTGTGCTGGTCAGTGTGCAGATGTGGTTTGGGATGTCCTCTGTTTCAGACACTGCTTGATAGTGAGGGGACAGCCAAGATGATTTCTTGAGGTCCCTATAGCCTAGGGATTCAGTGTTTATGGAAGCTGCATTGCTGCTGCATAATCTTATTTGATTAGCCCAGGTAGGGGCAGAAGACAAGAGTCATAAATACACAAACAGTATAAAACCTTGGATATGTTCTAGATTTTTAAAAAGTTTTATTATGCAGTATTTTAAACATACATAAAGGTAAAGAGATGGTGTAGCAATTCCCATGTCCCCACCATCCAGCTATGATAGCTATCATCTATGCTTGTGTTATCTGTCCTCTCTCCTGATTATTTTGAAGTAAATCCAGGATATTATTTATTTATAATATATTTACTTATACTTCAGTATATAGCTCTAAAAGATAAAACCTCCTTTTGAAAATATTGCCTTAATACCATCATCACACCTAAAAAATTAATATTGTCATCAGATATGCAATTAATCTCAAAATTTTCCAATTGTCTCACAATTTCTTTTTTTTTTTTCACAATTTCTTTTAACAGTTGGCTTGTATGAAGCAGGATCTAAAAAAGGCCCATATGTGGCATTTGGGTTTTTTTATTTATTTTTGAGACAGAGTCTTGCTCTGTTGCCTAGGCTGGAGTGCAGTGGCTCACTGCAACCTCTGCCTCCCGGGTTCAAGTGATTCTCCTGCCTCAGCCTCCCGAGCAGCTGGCTCGTGCCACCACACCCAGCTAATTTTTGTGTTTTCAGTAGAGGCGGGGTTTCCCCATATTGGCCAGGCTGGTCTCAAACTCCTGACCATGTGATCCACCCTCCTTGGCCTTCCAAAGTGCCGAGATTACAGGTATAAGCCACTGCGCCCTGCTGGTTTCTTTTTTTTTTTAGACGGAATCTTGCTCTGTCACCCAGGCTGGAGTGCAGTAGCGCAATCTCGGCTCACTGCAACCTTCGACTCCCGGGTTCAAGCAATTCTTCTGCCTCAGCCTTTTGAATGGATGGGATTACAGGCGTGCGTCACCACGCCTGGCTAATTTTTGTATTTTTAGTATAGATGAGGTTTCACCATGTTGGTCAGGCTGGTCTCAAACTCCTGACCTCATGATCCGCCCACCTCGGCCTCCCAAAGTGCTGGGATTACAGGCATAAGCCACCACGCCTGGCCCTGTTTTTTTTTTTTTTTTTTTTTTAGTAAACATCTTTATTAAAGTATAATATGTAGAAAGGGGTATATACATCCTTAATTGTACAACTCAGTTTTTTCTAGTGAACGTACCCGTGAAACCATCACCCAGGTCATGAAATAGTACATTACCAGGACCCCAATAGTATCTTATTGTAGTTTTAATTTGCATTTCTCTGATGACTAATGGTGTGTGTATATAAATACATAAGTGTATGTATAGTCCTACATATATGTATGTCTATATACATTTTTTGCTATTTGGATGTTTTCTTTTGTGAAGTGCCTTTTCAAATCTTTTGCTTGTTCCTCCTCTTTTAAGATTGTGTTGCCTTTTGGCCGGGTGTGGTGGCTCACACCTATAATCTCAGCACTTTGGGAGGCCAAGGTGGGTGGGTCACCTGAGGTCAGGAGTTCAAAATCAGCCTGGCCAACATGGTGAAACCCTGTCTCTACTAAAAATATGAAAATTAGCTGGGCGTGGTGGCGCATGCCTGTAATCCCAGCTACTTGGGAGTCTGAGGCAGGAGAGTCGCTTGAACCTGGGAGGTGGAGGTTGCAGTGAGCTGAGATCATGCCACTGCATTCCAGCTTGGGTGACAGAGTGGGACTCTGTTTAAAAAAAAAAAAAAAAAAGATTGTGTTGCCTTTCTATTATTGATTTGTGGAATTCTGTGTATATTCTAAATGTGAGTCCTTTGTTGGATGTATGTACTGCAAATTTATTTTCCCTCTGTGTGGTTTGCTTTTGCTCTCTTAATGTCGTCTTGATGAACAGAAGTTCTTAATGAAATCCAGTTCATCAGTTCACTTTATGGTTTGTGCTTTTTGTGTTTTACTTTAGAAGTCATTTCTTGTCCTCAAGGGCATAAAGATATTCTTCTGTGTTATATCCTCTGGAAGTTTCAATGTTTTGCCTTTCATGTTTATGTCTACAACCATTCTGGAATTTAATTTTCTGACTGGTGTGAGGTAGGGGCCACGGTTCATTGTTTTTCCATGTGAATGTCCAGTTGACCCACACCACAGGGTAAAGAAATTCCTTTCCCCTCTATCTTGCAGTGGTGTTGTTATAAATTAGAGCACTGTACATGTGTGGGTGTGTCTCTAAACTCTCTGCTCAATTGCTGTATTCACATATCTTTATGTTTTAACTGGCAAAAGTTTGTGCTAATATCATACTGACTTACTTGCTGCTGTAATTTTATAATAAGTTTGCCATTTGGTAGTATAATTATTTCAACTTTTTTTTTTTGTCAGTATTGTCTTGGCTATTCTTGGCCCTTTGCATTTCATATAAAGTATAGACTCATCAATTTCCACAAAACAATTTGTGAAATTTTGATTGGAACTGCATTAAATCTTTGGGTCAATTTGGGGAGAACAGACATCTTTATAACATTGAATCTTTGTGTCTAGGAATATGGCATGTTTCTCTACTTATATAGTTCTTTAAGTCTTTAATTTTTCTTAGTAATGTTTCATGGTTTTCTGTGTAGAAGTCTTGTACATCTTTTTCCTAGGTATCGGATGTTTTTTGATGCTAACGTAAATGGTATTGTTTAAAATTTCATTTTTCTCTTCCTGTCCTAATGTTAAGACTATCAACAGGGACTTCATCATCAAAGATGAATGCCCACATCAGTAGTATTCTTTAATCTTGAGTTAAGGAGCTTCATTTAAAAGTCTACTGTTAAAAGACTCAAATTAAGTCTAAATTCCACTTAGAAATAATTTAATGATACAGCTGGTGTTTCGTTATTTTTAAAGAATCAGATTTAAATTCCCCCTTTGGAAGCACTGGGAAGAGGGGGACTCAAAGAAGTCTATCTAGGTGAGGAAGGAAAGAGTCTCCTGGGCAGAACTCATCCTAAGGGAGCTGGAGCCAGACTGGACCCAGCTGAGTCCGTAACAAAGCCCTGAGGGAGGGAGGGTAGATGGTGTTGGTCACTCACTTGCCTTCTAGCCTGGGTGCCCATGGACTCATAGCTCATCTCAGTCCTTTGGAGGATGGTATAAGAAGGGAGGGCTGCAAGTAAAAATGTAAAGAACTTTTAGGAATTGTGTTAGGGTTCTCCCGAGAGACAGAACCAATACGATAGATCTAGATCTATAGATATATGAGAGGGGGTTTATGAGGGAATTGGCTCACTGGATTCTGGAGGCTGAGAAGCCCCTCAATAGGGTGCATCTGCAAGCGGGAGCCCCTGGGATGCTGGTAGTATGGCTCAGTCCAAGTCTGAAAGCCCTAGAACTAGGGAAGCTGATGGTGTACTTCTCAATCTGAAGTCAAAGGCCCAAGAACCTAGGGAGCTGCTGGTGTAAGTCCTAGAGTCCCAAGGCCAGAGAGCCTGGAGTTCTGATGACTGAGGGCAGGAGGAGGAGAGTGTCCCAGCTCCAGGAGAGAGGAAATCCTTTTCTCTCCTTTTTTTGTTCTGTCTGGGCCCCCAGCCAGTTGGATGGTGCCCGCCCACATTGAGGTTGGGTCTTCCCCACTCAGTCCACTGACTCACACACCAGTCTCCTGTGGAAACCCTGGCAGACACACCCAGAAACAGTGCTTCACCAGTTCTCTATTCCCTAATCCAGTCAAGTTGGCACCTAAAATTAACCATCACAGTGGTAATTTCAGAAAACACTGGACATAAGCTGTACCTGCCTTTGATGTCATATTACAAAGAGGGCATTGTCCCTTACCTTATAAATAAACCCCCATTGCTTTGGCAACTTACGGCAGGACCACCAGAGGTGTCCCCATGGCCAGTAGGAGTGAAGGTAGTAGAAATAATAGCTGGCATTTATTCAGTGCCTGCTCTGCTTTAGGCACTATTCTAAGTACTTTATAAATATTAACCCATTTAATCATCACAAGCACCTCCACAAGGTAGGCTAGAGGTTAGTTAATGAAAATAATAACATTATTATTATTTTTACAAGGGTGGAAACTCAGGCACAGAGGGGCTACATAATTTGCCCAGGGTCACACAGCTCGTCAAGGGCAAAGCCAGGATTCCAACCTAAGCTGGCAGTCACTAGAGCCCATGCTCTTAACATTATATAGTCTTTCAAGTGGCAGCAGCAGATGGGGGCTGGAGGAGGAGAAAATGGATAAACTCAGCCAGGCATGGTGGCGGATGCTTGTAGTCCCAGCTGCTTGGGAGGCTGAAGTGGGAGGATTGCTTGAGTCCAGGAGGTTGAGGCTGCAATGAGCTGTGATTGTGCCACTGTACTCCAGCCTGGACGACAGAGCACGATCCTGTCTCCCAAAAAACACACAAAAAAAATCAGAAATAAACTGGAGATCCTCACAGAGCATCTTGATAGACAGCTGACTGTACTTGCTTTTGAGTACCTGTGAGATGTCCCTTGAGGACTGTCAGAATTATCTTGGAATGGAAGTGGGGTTACTTTGGAAGAGGCTGGGGTTAAATTAGCAATTAAAGTCAAGAAAAATGAAACAGGGGAGGTAACTATAATTTGATCTTTAGCTCAGATTCAGACTTAAGAAACATTACATTCATTGATGTTTTCAAGTTTGTCACCTTAAAGTTTTCTTGGAGTAAGTGGAATAATGACTTCTGATCTGTTCTTTCTCTGAGGTGACAGGCACATCTATATTTAGACCAATAGTCATGCGTCCATGGTGATGGATCAGTGTGTGCCTCCCAAAATGGCCGTGCAGTGCAATCCCACGTGTATTGTTACGAACAGATAAATCACCAGCACTGCACATTTGATGTACCCACACCAGAGGGACTTCTGTACGCATTTACTCATTCAGCAGATAAACTCATATTTATGCTAGGACCATAGATAGCCACTTGGGCAAGTATCCATGAGCTCATGCAAGCAAGCCGACTCAGATTCAGTCACCTCACAGGCAGAGTGAATTTAGAGCTCCAGAGGCCTCGTGCCTGCCTGAGAGCTATTCATTTCCATCAAGAATGTCACAATTTCTCCCACTGACACGAATCAGAAGCTGGGATTCTTTTTTTTTTTTTTTTTGAGATGGAGTTTCGTTCTTTTTGCCCAGGCTGGAGTGCAATGGCATGATCTTGGCTCACTGCAACCTCCGCCTCTCAGGTTCAAGCGATTCTCCTGCCTCAGCCTCCCGAGTAGCTGGGATTACAGGCGCTTGCCACCACGACTGGCTAATTTTTTGTATTTTTAGTAGAGATGGGGTTTCACCATATTGGCCAGGATGGTCTCGATCTCTTGACCTCGTGATCCGCCTGCCTCGGCCTCCCAAAGTGCTGGGATTACAGGTGTGAGCCACCGCGCCCGGCCAGAAACTGGGATTCTCTTTAACCCCATCCATTCTTTCACCTCCCGCATCTCTTGTGTCACTAAGCTCTATTGATCCTACCCTTTTCATAGCTTTTAATCTGTCTCCTCTCTTTCATCTCCATTGCCACTAATAGTTTGGGTTTACATTTTTTTATTCTACCTGGATTAGACAGTAGCCTCCTAAATGTTTTGTTCCTTTCTCTAATTTATTGCCGTCACTGCTACCAAAATTATTATTATTATTTTTTTCTGAGAGGGGGTCTTGCCGTGTCACCCAGGCTGGAGTGCGGTGGGGCAATCATAGCTCACTGCTGGCTTGAATTCCCAGGCTCAAGTGATCCTCCCACCTCAGCCTCCTGAGCTGGGACTACAGGCACACAGCACCACCCCCGGCTACAAAATTTTCTTTATAAAGCATGAAACCATTATGTCACTTCCCTACTTAAAACTGTGTAAAATGATTTCAGTGGCCCTCACTGCTTGCATGATAAAATCTAATGTCCAGGTACTGGCCTGCATGGCTTCTTAAGAACTGGCTCATGCCTCTCTTTGGAGGGCCAGTCTCCCTCAAGTCCCTCACCTGTGGCTTCAGTCACACCAGACCTCTTGGGGCTTCTGGAACCTGTGGCCTGCTTTCAGTTGTGGATATTTGCTGAATGGATTCTTCCATTCATCCAAACCGTCCATTCATTCTTTCAACACACACACACACACACACACGTATATACACACATACACACATTATACACACATACACACACACGTATATATTATTGGGAAGCCCCCTGAGCCAGAATAGGTTCAGAGACTCCCTCAACAAATATTTTTTGAGCACTTGCTATATGCAAGACACTTCTAGGTGCTAGAAATATGCAGTGAACAAGACACAAAATCTTTATTTCCATGGAGCTTATATTCTTATAAGCTTGCACAAACTTATATTCTAGTCTTATATTGTGTCTTCTAGGGAAGACCAGCAAAAAGAAATAAATAAACAGGAAATGCATCAAAAAGACAGAAACAGGAAATGTATCAGGTGGTGTGACGGTATGATGGTATGATGTGCTAGGCAGAGAATTAAAGAAGGATCACATGACATAGTGCGTGGGAAGACCCTGTCTACTGAATGGCCAGGGAGGGCCTCTCTCAGGGGCACCCTTGAGGCTGAGATCTGAATGAACTACTCTCGTGAAGATCAGGGTAAAGAGCATTCCAGGCAGAGGGAACAGATAATACAAAGGACTTAGGGTGAGAACGAACTGACTTTTAGAATAAACACCCTGGTTAGCTAAAGCCAGGGCATTAAAAGGACACAATGAAGAAAATGCCTCTAAGGGAGATAGAACTGAAGAGAGATCATAGCTGGTTGTGGAGCCAAAGGTAAATTATTCTTTAAGATGTACTGGATACTTATTGATAGCTGCTAATAGCAAAATAAAAAAGGTTCTGTTGTTCACAACTGATGCACAAAGGTACATAGGAATGTAGGGAGCAGACACCCCCTCCACATTTCACTTGGAGCCATGCGATCTGTGTCAAGATGGCCCATGTGAAGAGCCACCAGTTATAGTTCATGTGGGTTTCCATTATTCTTTGGGCCTTCACTTTGCCTAAGGCACACAGTTAATATAACCACAAGAATGTGAACACTTTTCTTTGTTCTGAAATATGCTTTTAACCTTTACAGCGGGAAAGGCCCTTAATTTATCTATTCCTTATTATTTTCCAGCCTCATGTTTTCTATTTCCTTTCTGTGCTCCCTGAAAAACAAGATGCCATGTCTAAAATCCTGTGTGCCTTTGTGCAGGGCAAAGCCATGTCCTCGTGCACAGTCATGGGGCATGGCCGAGGGTTATGTAACAAGAGCTGTGCCTAGTGCAGTTGGCTCCTGCAGGAGACCATGGTGTGGCAACTACAAAGCTCATCGCAGGTAGGCTGAGCATGAACTTGCCAAGCAAGAGCTGTGGCTCGGGGCAGCCTCTTGGTCAGCTTTGTTCTGACTCAGAATTATTCCCTTGAAACGCTGGGTTTGGGTTCAAAAGACCCAAGAGTTCTGTTTCATAGAGGGGTGCTCCTGCCAGAGTCATGATGTACTAGAGATCCATACTTTTTTTCTCTCCCCAGTGGGTGGGTAGTTATTGGAAACTAGATCTGTTCTGATAAAAGTGTTCCCATTCTTGTGGTTATGTTAACTGAATAGCTTGGTCACACCAAGGCCATGTCTAGACAATGTAATAGAGCCTGCTATGGCACAATGATCTAGTTTTGTTTTTTATTTAAATATGTTCTTGGTTATTCTTGTGAGTATTGACTATCTAGAAAACTTACTCACCCATATGCCATATTTTAGGATTGAAAGGAATTTTGGACCTCTGAACTTTTCAGACAAGGCAACTGAGGCCCAGAATGATTAGATCTTTGGCCCAGGGGAAGAAAATAGGTGGTGTCAGCTGGCTTTAACAGTCTTGGCTCCCTGACTTCCAGAACAGTTCTATCCCCAGTCAGATTGCTTCTGGTTAGTAAAGGGGGGTAGCAAAGTGGTGACCTGATGACTTCTTATTTTAAGCTAATAGTCCATATTTAAAAATTGACAGATTACACATAGGAATCTGGACTTCTGGTTTCTCTTCAAAGACTTGGATCCACACTTCTGAAAAACAGATGGTTGGCGTTCACAGTGGTTTCTGCTTCTATACAGGTTATGTGCTTTTCAAATTACCAGAGTCGCCACGCTTCCCTATTGCCTCCCAGATATTGAGGTTGACTGTCAGCTGCCCCTTGTATTTATTTTTACTTTTGAAATCCCTCCATGTTGTACTATTATTTTTCTAATAGTAGAATTAAGACAAAAGTGAACTATTTCCTTTACCAGTGTCTTTTTTTTGTTTTTTTAAGATGGAGCCTCACTCTGTTGCCTAGGCTGCTGTGCGGTGGCGCGATCTCGGTTCACTGCAACCTCCACCTCCCGAGTTCAAGCGATTCTCCTGCCTCAGCCTCCCAAGTAGCTGGGATTATAGGCGTGCACCACCATGCCCGGCTAATTTTTGTATTTTTAGTAGGGACAGGGTTTCACCATGTTGGGCAGGCTGGTCTCAAACTCCTGACCTCAAGTGACCCACCCACTTTGGCCTTACAAAGTGCTGGGATTATAGGCGTGAGCCACTGTGCCCAGCAAAGTGGGCTGTATTTCAAGAAGAAATGGATATTTTAAAAAGTAAAGTGTTGGCCGGGCACGGTGGCTCACACCTGTCATCCCAGCACTTTGGGAGGCCGAGGTGGGTGGATCACAAGGTCAGGAGATTGAGACCATCCTGGCTAACACGGTGAAACCCCGTCTCTACTAAAAATACAAAGACATTAGCCAGGTGTGGTGACAGGCGCCTGTAGTCCCGGCTACTCGGGAGGCTGAGGCAGGAGAATGGCATGAACCCGGGAGGCAGAGCTTGCAGTGAGCCAAGATCGCGCCACTGCACTCCAGCCTGGGTGACAGAGCGAAACTCTGTCTCAAAAAGAAAAAAAAAAAAAGTAAAGTGTTTCAGGGCCAAAAGAATACAGTTTAAGATTATGGCCGGATGCTGTGGCTCGTGCCTGTAATCCCAGCACTTTGGGAGGCTGAGGCGAGCTGATGATCTGAGGTCGGGAATTCAAGACCAGCCTGACCAATATGGAGAAACCCCGTCTCTACTAAAAATACAAAATTAGCTGGTTTTGGTGGCGCATGCCTGTAATCCCAGCTACTCGGGAAGGCTGAGGCAGGAGAATCACTTGAACCCAGTAGGCGGAGGTTGCAGTGAGCTGAGATCACGCCATTGCACTCCAGCCTGGGCAACAGAATGAGACTCCGTCTCAAAAGAAAAATTATTTATATTATATACACATATAATATATATATTGTGTGTATATATATTTTTATTTTAGAGAGACAGTCTCTCTCTGTCATCTAGGCTGGAATGCAGTGGTGTGATCATGGCTCACTGCAGCCTCGACTTCCTGGGCTCAACCCATCTTCCAGTCCTTCCACCTTAGCCCTCCTGAGTAGCTGGGTCCACAGACATGAGTCACCATGCCTGGCCATTTTTTCTTTCTTTCTTTTTTTTTTTTTGTAGAAACAGTTTCTCACAATGTTGCCCAGGCTGGTCTTGAACTCCTAGGCTCAAGTGATCCTCCCACTTTGGCCTCCCAAAGTGTTGGGGTTACAGACGTGAGCCACTCTACCTGGCCTCATGATACTATGAAACAAATCTATTTGGCACCTATAGTCACTGGAGGTTGCAACTCTTATGCTAAGTTCTAACACCATAATCAGAAGAACTTTGGATATTTCACTGTGAGGTTGTTGTATGCCTTTGACAAGGTGGGATTTTTTTTTTTTAAATTTTTAGAGATGGGTTCTTGTTATATTGCCCAGACTGGAGTGCAGAGTGCAGGCTATTCATAGGCATGATCAAAGTGTACTACAGCCTCAAAATTGTGGGCTCAAGCCATCCTTCTGCCTCAGCCCCCTTCATGGCTGGGACTACAGGTGCCCTGCTACCTTTGACAAGTTTTGAAAGATTTTCATCGTATTGAGGGGAGAAGAAAAGTGAAACAAAGAGAAGAAATGGGACCCTTCTTTATCCTCCCTCCCCTCAACAGAACTATTAAAACCCGAGATCAGTTTGTTTAGACACTGAGTCATATTGTCCAAAAGATTGCGCATTAAGAATCTCTGTCTTAACTTTAGGCAGAATTATCTCGAACTATTCTAGTAGGATGGTAATCATGGCAGCACAGCTACTGGGGAAATTAGAACTGAGGTTTCCTCTCTTCCGTTTGCTGAAATAACAGCAAAACTGCTTGAAGAAAACGCAGTATATTATTCTAAGAAGTAAATTACAAATAAGCAACACCCAAAATGTCCCTCACTCATGGTTCCTTGAGTAAAAGGTGCTATGCTTTATCTACCCAATATATTGAGTAGTATCATTTATAGGCTCATTTCTACTAGTAAGTTTTTGTTTTTTTTTCAGATCTCTGCTTCTAGCTGTTCTTCCACTCTATCAACTAATATTTCTTTTGCAAAGCTAGGAGGCTCGGTAAGGTTAAAAATAATTCAACTATATTGTGTTGAACATAATTGAAATGTCATAAACCATCCAGAGAGCAGGAGAACCAGTTCTCTCTTGTTTCTATTGGTGTAGTCTGTTTACATTTCTGGTCCCGTCCCTGAAGCTTGGACTGAGAGACCTGGTGGGGAATGTTTCCTCTGTAGTTTGGGCAGGCCCAGCTATTTGTCACTGCCTCAGAAGCTGCGTGGCTGCAGGTGAGGAAGGCTGCCCTTATGGGAGGGATAATTATGGTCAGTGACCTGTCTGAGCTTGGCCTCACTCTGCACCCAAGCTCGTGACTGGCTCAGAAAGTCTTCTGCTTCTGTGTTCACATCAATGATTTCCTTCCTTGCTTTCTAGAAGAGATTCGGCCTCTGGTACTGGTGAAGAGACCGGGGATTTTCAGTCAGGCATTTTACCTGGCTGAGTGCAGGGCTTGGAGGTGGAGTCGCTTGTGGAAGGATTAACTAGAGGGAGGAGTCACTGTCATTAGGATACCATACACATGGCAAAACCAAATATAACCACCCACCTCCTCTGACTCACCTACTTAAAGCATGAATAACCTGGAGGGGGTGGTGGCAAGCAGGTACAGAGATGCTCCTTGACTTTCAGTGGGGTTGTATCTCAATAAACCCATTGTAAGTAGAAAATATTGTAAGTCGAAAATGCATCTAATCCACCTAACCTACAGAACTTCATAGCTTAGCCTAGCCTACCTTAAACGTGCTCAGAACACTACAGTAGCCTACAGTTGGGCAAAATCATCTAACACAAAGCCTATTATACAATAATGTCGAATATTATGTAATTGAATACTGTACAGAAAGTAAAAAACAGAATGGTTGTATGGGTACTCAAAGTATGGTTTCTACTGAATATGTATTGCTTTCACACCATCATAAAGTTGAAAAATTGTAAGCTGAACCATCATAGGTCAGGGACCATCTGTATTTGAATGAGTGAGGTGGGGGCCTGAATCCACCCTCCTCCTCCCCTCACCACCCCTCCTCAAGATACACATAGACCAGTGAAGTCTGTCTTGGCCTTGTGAAACCCTTACCATCCGAACGGCCTAATGAAGTAGAACTTGTGACTGATAGGAAGACTTTGGAGAGGTTTGGAATGTTCTTTGACTTATCAGGAATCTAGTAGACCCAGGATTATCCAAATGTCACCAAGCAGTGAGTTCAGTGCCCAGAGGGGAGGCCCATTATTAACCCTTCCTTGAGGTAGACACACCCAGTGTAGATGAGGGTGATGCGGGGTGGTCCCTGCCCATGGCTTAGTCTGACCCTACTCAGGAAGGGGATATAATAGGAATAGCATTATGAGAGATTCTTTCTGTTCTGTACCCGTTATATGTTATAAGATAATGGAGGAAAATCTCAGTTGCCATACCTGTGTCGGCCACATTAAAGCGACAGTTACTGTATCAGTCATGGTAAATGAATGGAGGTCCAGATATAAACATTGTTTTACCCCTTTATATTTTTATATGAAGCATTTGGCTTGAACCTTATGTTTGAAACATCAAACATAGTGTATTGTCATATTTAATATGAATACTACCAGTGTTTTAATAATAACTGACATTATATGTGTGGCACCACAGGTGTTATCATTTTAAATTCTCTATATATAGCATTTAAAGTATATAGTGACTAAAGTAATTACTGTTGCTTCATGTGGTCAATACAGGATGTGCCAGTTTAGCAGATGTGGTTACTCAACTCACATAAAAAGGTCACCTTAATCTGTCAGAAATCATGGAAGTCACATCTCAAGTAGGATTGAAACATGCATAACATGGTCCATGAAGAGGGCACTCTTTTCTTCCCCGCTCCCCTCTCCTCACACCACCTCCTGCTGCTTTTCACAAGCTCTGCATTGTTCTGCATAACAACGTTCCATCCACAAAAAGCTCCAGTGTGTAGGGGGTCTGAATCCTGTCTGATCCCTTCCCTAGCCCCATAGCTCAGACATGAGATGTGGTCCAGGGAGCAGCCTAGACAAGTGCCAATGGGACATGTAAAGATTCCCCTTTTCTTTCTTTAAGTGTTTTTTTGGAGACAGGGTCTCACTTTGTTGCCTGGGCTGGAGTGCGGTGGTGCAGTCATGGCTCACAGTAGCCTGGACCTCCCGGGCTCAAGCCATCCTCCCACCTCAGCTTCCCAAGCAGTTGGGACTATAAGTGCGTGCCACCATGCCGAGCTAATTTTTTTTTTTTTTTTCGCTATGGAGTCTCGCTCTGTCACCCAGGCTGGAGTGCAATGGCGCGATCTCGGCTGACTGCAAGCTCTGCCTCCTGGGTTCAAGCAATTCTCCTGCCTCAGCCTCCCGAATAGTTGGGACTACAGGTGCCCGCTACCACCCCCGGCTAATTTTTTTTGTATTTTTAGTAGAGATGGGGTTTCACCGTGTTAGCCAGGATGGTCTTGATCTCCTGACCTCGTGATCCGCCCGCCTCGGCTTCCCAAAGTGCTGGGATTACAGGCGTGAGCCACCGCCTGTGCCCAGCTAATTTTTATATTTTTTTGTAGAGATAGGATTGCACCGTGTTGCTCAGGCTGGTCTCAAACCCCTGGCCTCATGAGATCCTCTCACCTCGGCCTCCGAAAGTGCTGGGATTACAGGCATGAGCCACTGTGCCCGGCCAAAGATTCCCCTGTCTTTTTGACACTCTTCAGCTGTGCCCTCCCAGGGAAGACATTAGCTCACTCTGCAGCCACTTGTGCCATTCTCGTGCCCTCCTTGCACAAGGCCTTGTCATAACTGCTTCACTCTCCTGGTCTGCCAGTGCAGATATCTGTGATCCAAGAAGATACAGGAAGAGGCTTGTGTGGGAGTCGCCTGGAGCCCTCCATGGTATGTTGGCTCTACAAGAGCAGGGCATGTGGTGCCAGGGAGTGGGAGCAGCAAGGCCACCCCGCTCAGGCCTCTGCCCTGGAGGAAGGGTGGCGTAACCGCCCGTGGACGACAGACTGGTTGTGGTAAGGGGAGACGGTCCACGCCCTGCTCTCAAGCATGGAGGTCGAATGTTTCTAGGTCAGCAGCTCAGGACAGCAGGCAGGTCAGGCCTGGTAGAGGAAGTGCATGTGAGGAGTCAATGGGAAGTGAGTAAGAGATGGTGGTGGTAAACTAGGAGGTGCTCCTACAAACAGAATTGGATTTTCCCTTTTAAAACAAAGATGGCCATAGCTGAGCCCTCCTCTCGTGTGTGTGTGTGTGTGTGTGTGTGTGTGTGTGTGTGTGTGTGTGAGTGTGTCTGTGTCCTCTTCTGTTCTCTGCCCCTACTGAAGAAAGGAGATAGCTCTGGCTTCCAAAAGTAGCCTTGCAGCTGTAGGAGGACTGACTCTGCCTAGCCTTTACATTTCCCATGTAAAATTTAACAGTGCTTTCACAGAGCTTCTCTAAAGATCAAAGGGTACCCAACTGAATGGGAATCTGTGATCTGGGGATTTTTTTTTTTTTTTTTGTCTGTAGCTTCCCTTCCTCCCTCCCTGCAACCCTCAGTAGACGAAATATTGGGCCAAAGGGCCAAGGAATCCTGTTAAGGGAGGAATCTCGCGGTCTCACTTCCAGCCAGGCACTTTTCTGTTCTTGTAACGTTCCAGTCGTAATTTGGGGATTACTGTTGATAACTCTGACACCTGGTGGTCATTTCAAAAACTGCACTCTGGAAGAATTAAACATTCACTTTTATCATTTTTAGTTGTTTTTCCACCTCCAATGTCAGTGTCAATAATATGCATTTTATAAATTAGTGATTATTGTTAGTTGAATGATCTATAAGTAAAATTCTTGCACATGCATTTAACAGAATACACTAGGATAGAAAATTTCTGAAAGGTATACCAGAAGCTGTACATGGTGGTCCCTAGGGAGTGCAGCTAGGTGTAGGGGGGAAGCAGGCTTATTTAACTTTATGCCAGTTAGTGCCCTCTGAAATGATCTTAAACAGAAATAGTGTATTGCTGTAATAATTATAGTGAAGTACTGCACTTGGGCAGGATATTCCCTTCCAGAGCTCCTACCCTCTTCTGGTTTTGCATCCAGGGACCTCCTCTGTGCTTTTGAATGTATTAAGGAGTGACGTATGGCTGGATTCACTCTGATCTCATTCACTGACAGTGGTGGGAGAGCCCAGAGCTGAGTAGAAACTGGTTCTGGGGCATCGTGTGGCTAGGGTGCCAAAGCCGAGAAAGGTCCCGTAGTCCCTGTGTGGTCAGCAGTGAAGGCAGCAGTGCTCTGTCAGTATTGATTCTTCAGGGGCAGGCTGCCCACTTCCCGAAGTTATGCTTAGCAGAGGGGCTCTGGCTCACTCCCAGTCCCTCAGCCTACCAGGTGTGAGGCTGCCAGGAGCCGATCGCACAAGGCTTGGCAAGGCAGATGCTCCCCAGCTCCTGACATCAGAGAGAAGGGCTGGGATTGTGGCCTGCAGTTGGTGGGCAGGAGAGCCTGGTCTGATGACAGCAACCACCCTTTGACTACCTTCTCTGCGGCTGTTACTGTCTGATTCCAACCTTCCACTGTTGAACAGACCTCCCACCACTTTCCTACTACTCCTCTAATGATAACATACTGAACTCACTTTTATGAATTTGTTGAGACCTTACCACTTTTCAAGTGTGTGTTCAGGAACAGCAAACTTTTGTCTTGCTTGGATCCACCCATGTACCCAACTCACCATGGGTATCAGACACACTGGGTAGCTGAGTGCTCAGAGGAAGATGCGAGGTATTCAGGGGAAGTGTCAGTGGGGTCTCCCAGTGCCTGTTTGGTCCACGGTCAGGAGAGGCCCTGCTTGCACTTCTAATACAGTCCTGGAAAGACGGGGCCAGAACTTAGGAGGGGAGCGCTTTGCAGCAGCTTTTCAAGAAAAGGGGAAAGTTTTAGCACCATACTGTTATGTGGTCCTTGTACCCAGAGGCCCTGTTCAGCTCCAGTGATCAACTCTCTTAAGGCACACCCTCCAGGGTGCCTAAATGCCATCCCAGGATTGGTTCCAGTGTCTATTATCTGTTTGACTCCAAATGGCCAAACACCTGACTTCCTCTCTGGTAGCCTGGCTTTTATCTTCTAGGACAACCAGGGCCCCTCTCTTTGCCTTCCCCTCTTCCTTCCTCCTACTGCTTAGATCAAGTCTTCAGCAGACATCATGTGACCTTGAGGATGGATGTCACATGCTGGAGGAAACAGAAGGCCGAAACCCTGATGACTTCACAGAGCTGCCAAAGCAGTTCCTGACTGTTTACTCCGGGTCTTTAACAAAGTGATGAAAAGAAATCCTTGCAGTATGAAAACAACTTTTCTATTCCATGGAGCCAAACCTCATTATAACAGATAACGTGACCCTCAGCGATATCCAAGTATTTCCCTGTTCTCATCTATACTATGGCAAAGGGGCAAATACCTCTCAGTAAAGAAAGACATAACAACTTGTATCTTGGGCAAGGCATTTCTTCTGGTAGAACTCTGTACACAGAATAAAACAGATCTGTTTGTGCTTATCTTTCTCCTTAGAATTATTGAATTTGAAGTCTTTCACAGGGTGGGGGTGGAGTGAAGCTGGGATTTCATAAGCATATAGTAGTGTCTCTTAGCTTCCATTTAAATATGGGGGTAGAGATGTGGAGGGCCCAGAAGTGTCAGAGAGGAGAGACAGGCCGCTCTGATTGCCTTTGTAAAATGCACATTTGAGCTTGTGCAAAGCCCTGGGCCTGAGCTCAGAAAAAAGCAAGGACAGGATTGAGCCTCTTGGTTCAGTTCCCCTGCACACCCTGGGCGGGGAGGGGTTTTTAGAGTCATGGAGCCCCTATTTTATTTTATTTTTTTTGACCAGGTCTCATTTGGTCACCCAGCCGGAGTGCAGAGGTACGTACACAGCTCACTGCAGCCTCAACTTCGTGGGCTCAAGCGATCTTCCTGCCTCAGCCCCCGGAGTTGCTGGAGCTACAGCCCCATGCCACCACACCTGGCTAACTTTTGTACTTTTTGTAGAGACAGGGTTTTGTCATATTGCCCAGGCTGCTCTCGAACTCCTGAGCTTGCGTTTAAGACCAGGTTGCTCAAGTGATCCACCCACCTCGGCCTCCCAGGGTGCTAGGATTACAGGCATGATCCACCCCTCCTGGTTCATCTTTCTTAAGCTTGGAGTCATCTTTTTAAAACAGCCACAATGAGGTATAATTGATACACAATACACTGCTTATATTTAAAGTGGATAATTTGATAAGTTTTGCCATATGTTTACATCTGTGCAACTGTCACCACAATCAACAGGGGGATCATATCCATCACCCGCAAAAGTTTTCTCAGGCCTCTTCCCCCTGAGAAAACCCTCCCCCTGGCAGCCACTGAACTGCTTTCTGTCCCTGCAGATTCGTTTGCATTTTCTTAAGCTTTATATAAATGGAATCATAGAGTACGTGCTCTTTTGTCTGTCTTCTTTCACTCAGCATAATTATTTTTTAGATTCATGTGTCTTGTGTGTGTCAATTCTTTTCTTTTTATTGATGAATAACATTCCATTGTATGGATATACCACATCTGTACAGTTTGTTTAATCCATTCACCTGTTGATGGACATTTGGATCACTTCCAATATTTGGCTATTAAAATAAAGCTACTCTGAACATTTGTGTATGTGCCTTTGTGTTATTCTTGGGTATATATCCAGGAGTAGAATGCTGGATCGTGCGGTAGGTTTTTTGGGTTTTTTATTTTTAGATATGTGGTCTCATTCGGTCACCCAGGCTGGAGTGCAGTTGCGTGACTGTGGCTCACTATGGCCTTAAACTCCTCCCACCTCAGCCTCCTGAGTAGCTGTGAGTAGCCGGGATTACAGGTGAGAGCCACTGCATCCAGCCAGTTATTTTTATTACGACTTTACCCTTAATTCATTGTATATTTTATTTAATTTTAATTTTTTTTTTTTTTTTGAGATGGAGTCTCACTCTCGCCCAGGCTGGAGTGCAGTGGGGCGATCTCAGCTCACTGAAACCTCCACCTCCTGGGTTCAAGAAATTCTTGTGCCTTGGCTTCCCGAGTAGCTGGGACTACAGGCGCCTGCCACCACACCCAGCTAATTTTTGTATTTTTAGTAGAGACGGGGTTTTGCCATGTTGGCCAAGCTGATCTCGAACACGTGACCTCAAGTGACCCACCCACCTTGGCCTCCCAAAGTGCTTGGATTACAGGCATGAGCCACTGTGCCCGGCCTCCATTTTATATTTTAAACAAAGGATGTTTAATACAGATTTATTTTTGATTCATTATACATTTTAAACAATATGAGTTTATAGCCAGTATGACTTTTACTCCCCTTTCTTTAAGGGGAGATAAGCACACCAGTAATCTGTAGAATAGTATCAGCACACAAGGCACACTTGCTTCCCTTTGCTTACCTCTGATTAAAGATCATAACTAAAAGGCATTTATTGAATCTATGGACATATGTATTTACTTCTGAGTATATATCTCTTCCTCACATGCATATACCTCACATAAATGATTTCTTTTTTTCAGTTACCATAGTGATTTAAACAGTTTTAAAACATCTTTATTAAGATTTTAACATACTACAAAATTCACCCATTTAAAGTGTACACAATTCATTGGTTTTTAGTAGATTAACAAAGTTGTGCGAGCAACACCACAATCTAAGTTTAGAATATTTCACCCCATGTCAATTAGCAGTCGTTTCCCATTCTCTCCTCCTTATGCCTCAGTTGTAGGCCACTAATCATGTACTTTCTTTTTCTGTATATTTACTTACTCTGGACATATATAAATTGAGTCATACCATATGTGGTTTTTTGTGGCTGGCTTCTTTCACTTAGCATGGTGTTTTTTGTTTTTTTGTTTTTTTTTTGGGGAACAAAACAATAAACACCTTTATTACATGGGTGAAGACAAAACAAGGATTTATTTGCCTTTCCGGGCCTTGATTTTCCTAAGATAGAACTCCAACTCTTTGCCCTCTAGCACATAGCCATCTGCTCGGCCACACTGTCCCGGCCTTGAAGTGATGCACGCAAGAAGCTTGCCCTGCTGGAACTGCTTCTCCAGGAGACTGCTGATTATGGCATTCTTTTTCCTTTCATCATATTTCTTCTGAAATTTTTTAGATCGTTTTTTGTTTAAAATCTCTTCTTCCTCAGGAGTCAGCTTGGCTCCCTTCTTGCGGCCCAGGGGCAGCGCATAGTGGGACTCGTACCACTGTCGGTATGGTGTGCTGTCGATGAGCACGATGCAATTCTTCACCAGGGTCTTGGTACGAACCAGCTCGTTATTAGATGCATTGTAGACAACATCGATGATCCTTGTTTTACGAGTACAACACTCTGAGCCCCAGGAGAAATTCCCCACCTCCAACCTCAGGGCACAGTATTTCTTGTTACCTCCCTGCACACGGACTGTGTGGATGCGACGGGGGCCAATCTTGGTGTTGGCAGCTGGGCGCCCCAACTCATACTTCTGCTTCTTGTGGTAGGGCTTTCTCTTGCCCCCGGTTTTGCGGCGCTTGTGCCAGTTGTCCCGAGAGATGCCCATCGCTCGGCACTGGCTGGAAAGAGCTAGCATGGTGTTTTCAATGTTCATCCATGTTGTAGCATTTATCAGTACTTCTTTCCTTTTTTTAAAAAAATAGACTTTACTTTTTAGAGCTGTTGTAGGTTCACCGCAAAATTGAGCTGAAAGTACAGGGTGTTCTCATATACACCCTGCCCTGCTCCATGTAAACCCTCCCCTATTATCACCATCTGCATCGCTGGTGTAATTGTTACCATCAGTGAACCTACCTTGACATCACTATCACTCATTCCATAGTTTACAGTAGGGTTGGTTCATTCTTACCTAATGTAGGGTTCACATGGTGTTGTACATTCTATGGGTTTGGACAAACCTTTAATGATGACATGTATCCACCATCGTAGTGTTGTACAGAGTAGTTTCACTGTCCTAAAAATCCTGTTATGTTTAAATTTTTTTTGTTCTTTGAGACAGTCTCACCCTGTCACCCAGGTTGGAGTGCAGTGGCCCCATCTTGGGTCACCGCAACCTCTGCCTCCCATGCTCAAGCGACTCTCCTGTCTCAGCCTCCTGAGTAGCTGGGATTACAGGTGCCCACCACCAGGCCTGGCTAATTTTTGTATTTTTAGTAGAGATGGGTTTTTGCCATGTTGGCCAGGCTGGTCTCGAAATCCTGGCCTCAAGCAATCCGCCCGCCTTGGCCTCCCAAAATGCTGGGATTACAGGTGTGAACCACTGGGCCTGGACCCAATTTTTTTTTTTCTTTGAGATAGGGCCTCATTCTGTCACCTGGCTGAAGTGTGGTGGTGTGATCATGGCTCACCGGAGCCTCGATCTCCCAGACTCAGGTGATCCTCCCACCTCAGCCTCCCAAGTAGCTGGGACTGCAGGCACGCACCACCACACCTGGCTAATTTTTTGTATTTTTATTGTAGACATGGGCTGGTCTCAAAACACCTAGGCTCAAGTGATTTTCCCGCCTTTGTTTCCCAAAATATGTTTAACTTTTTTTTTTTTTTTTTGAGACACAGTCTTGCCCTGTCACCAGGCTGGAGTGCAGTGGCGCAATCTCGGCTCACTGCAACCTCTACCTCCTGGGTTCAAGCAATTCTCCTGCCTCAGCCTCCCGAGTAGCTGGGACTACAGGCGTGTGCCACCACACCCAGCTAATTTTTGTATTTTTAGTAGAGATGGGGTTTCACCATGTTGGTCAGGATGGTCTCAATCTCTTGACCTCGTGATCCACCCGCCTCGGCCTCCCAAAGTGTTGGGATTACAGGCGTGAGGCACCGTGCCTGGCCTGTTTAACTTTTTAAGAAGCTACCAAAATGTTTTACAAAGTGCTTGTACCGTTTTCCATTCCCAATGATGCATGAGAATCCGGTTTCTTCATATCCTTGCTGACTCTTGGGATGGTCAGTCTTTTGTTAAAATGTTTTGTTAAAAATCCTTTGGCCATTTAAAAAATTGTGTTGTTTTCTCGTTATTGATTTTTAGAGTTATTAGCATGAATACAAGTCTTTTTTTTTTTTTTTTTTTGAGACGGAGTTTCACTCTTGTTGCCCAGGCTGGAGTGCAATGGCATGGTCTCTGCTCACGGCAACCTCCACCTCCCAGGTTCAAGTGATTCTTTTGCCTCAGCCTCCCGAGTAGCTGGGGTTAGGCATGTGCCACCATGCCTGGCTAATTTTGTATTTTTTAATAGAAACGAGGTTTCTCCATGTTGGTTAGGCTGGTCTCGAACTCCCAACCTCAGGTGATCCACCCGCCTCAGCCTCCCAAAGTGCTGGGATTATAGGTGTGAGCCACGGTGCCCGGCCTGAATACAAGTCTTTTATCAGATATGTGCTTTGTGATGATTTTTCTCCCAGCTTATGAATTGTCTTCATTCTTTTTTTTTTTTTTTTTTTTTTTTGAGAGGGAGTCTCGCTCTGTCGCCCAGGCTGGAGTGCAGTGGCATGATCTTGGTTTACTGCAACCTCTGCCTCCTGGGTTCAAGCCATTCTCCTGCCTCAGCCTCCCGAGTAGCTGGGACTACAGGCATGTGCCACCACACCTGGCTAATTTTTGTGTTTTTAGTAGAGACGGGGTTTCACCATATTGGCCAGGCTTGTCTCGAACTCCTGATCTTGTGATCCACCCGCCTCAGCCTCCCAAAGTGCTGGGATTACAGGTGTGAGCCACCGTGCCCGACCTGGATTGTCTTCATTCTTTTCGGAGTATCTTTTGAAGAGCTTAACCTTTAAATTTTGATGGAGTTCACTTTATATTTATTTTTTATGGGTTATGCTTTTGGTGTCATGTCTAAGCAATCTTTGCCCCAAGGCCACAAAATTTTTCTCCAGTGTTTTCTTCTAGAAGTTTTATAGTCTTAGGTTATTCATTTAGGTCAATGCTCTATTTTGAACCGATTTTTTTTTGAGATGGGGTCTCTCTATATTGTCCAGGCTGTTCTTAAACTCCTAGGCTCAAGGGATCCTCCTGCCTCAGCCTCCCAGGTACCTGGGACTCCAGGCATGTGCTACTGCACCCAGCTAGTTAGTTTAATTTTTGAATAGGTAATACTTTTCCGTGCCTGGCTTTAAGCTAATTTTTATGTATGGTGTGAGTTATGGATCAAAGTTCATTTCTTTCTTTTTTGCATGTGGATATCCAATTGTTCCAGAACTATTTCTTGAAAAAACTATCCTTTCTCCATTGGATTGCCTTGGCACCTTAGTAAAAAATTAGTTCTCCATTTATGTATGGATCTATTTCTGATTTCCATATTCTGTTCCATTTATCTATTTTCCTTATTTATAGCAAACCACACTGTTTTGATTCCTGTAGCTTTTAAACAAATCTTGAAGTCAGGTAGCATAAGTCTTCCAGCTTTCTTCTTCTTTTTTTTAAAGATTTTATTTTATTTTATTTTATTTAGAGACAGGGTCTTGCTCTATTGCCCAGGCTGAAGTGCAGTGGTGTGATCACAGCTCACTGCAGTCATTAATTCTTGGGCTCAAGTGATACTCTCACCTCAGCCTCCCGTGTAGCTGGGCCCACAGGTGTGTACCACTAGGCCCAGTTAATTTTTTGATTTTTTGTAGAAACAGCCTCAGCATGTTGCCCAGGCTGGTCTGAAACTCCTGGACTTGAGCGGCCCTCCCACTTTAGCCACCTAAAGTGCTGAGATTAGAGGCGTAAGCCGAGGCACACAGCCAAGATGGTTAGAATTATCTTTTTTTTTGAGCTCTTGTTGCCCAGGCTTGAGTGCAATGGCACGATCTTGGCTCACCACAACCTCCACCTCCTGAATTCAAGAGATTCTCCTGCCTCAGCCTCCCAAGTAGCTAGGATTACAGGCATGTGCCACCACACCTGGCTGATTTTATATTTTTAGTAGAGATGGGGTTTCTCCATGTTGGTCAGGCTGGTCTCGAACTCCCAACCTCAGGTCATCTGCCCGCCTTGGCCTCCCAAAGTGCTAGGATTACAGGTGTGACCCACCATGCCTGGCTGGTTAGAATTATCTTTAACTCATCACAGTCTACCTTCAAGTTATATTGTATCAAGTTATATATGTATCACACATAACATAAGTTTACAGGAGTCTACCTTTGTTTCCCTCCTCCTAGCTTTTATGCTGTTGTTGTCATATGTTTTACTTACACATTTGTTATAAACCACAGTCTATATTATTATTTTTGCTTGAACAGCCAGTTTTCTGGTTTTATTTTGAAATAATTATAAATAGGATGTTGCAAATAAATGTATAGAAAGGTCCTGTGCATCCTTCACCCCTCCTCCCTCAATGTTGACATTTTGCATAACTACATACCATATCAAAACCAGGAAATTGGGCGGGTGCCATGGCTCACGCCTGTAACCACAGCACTTTGGGAGGCTGAGGCGGGCGGATCACCTGATGTCAGGAGTTTGAGACCAGCCTGGCCAACATGGTGAAACCCCATCTCCACTAAAAATATAAAAATTAGCCGGGCATGGTGGTGGGCGCCTGTAATCTCAGCTACTCGGGAGGCTGAGGCAGGAGAATCGCTTCAGCCTGGGAGGCAGAGGTTGCAGTGAGCTGAGATCTCGCCATTGCACTCCAGCCTGGGTGATGAGAATGAAACCCTGTCTCAAAAAAACACAAAAACCCAGAAATTGGCATTGGTACAATCCACAGGGTTTAGTCAGACTTTACCAGTTACACATGCACTCATTTGTGTGTGTATGTAGTTCTATGCAGTTTTATCATACGTGTAGCTTTGTGTAATTGCCACCACAATCAAGATACAGACCCATTTCATCACCATAAGCCTCCCTGAAGCCTTTATAGTCACATCTACCTTCTTTCTCCCCAGTCAATAACCCCAGCAGCCACTCGTCTGTTCTCCATCTTTTAATATTGTTATTCAAATACATTACATAAATGTAATCACTTATGTAGTGTCATACAGTGTGTAGCTTTTAAAAAAATCAATCAGCATAATTCCCTTGAGAACCAGCCAAGGCCTAATTCTATCAGTAATTTTTTCCTTTATGTTGCAGAGTAGTATCTGTGGTATGGATGTACTACAGTTTCTTCAACCATTTATACATTGAAGGACATTTGGGTGGTGTCTAGTTCTTGGCTATTACAAATAGAGTTGTTATCAACATTCATGTATAGATTGCAGAGTGCATATAGGTTTTCATTTGCCTGGGATAAATGCCCAAGGGTGCAATTGCTGGGTTGTATGGTAAGTGCACTTTTAGTTTTGAAAGAAAATGCCAAAATATTTTCCAGAGTAGCTATCCCATTCTACATTCCTGCCAGCCATGTAAGAGTGATCCAGTTTTTCCCATATCCTTGCCAGAATTTGACATTTTTTATTTTATCACTCTGATAGGCGTGTAGTGATACTGCATTGTGGTTTTAATTTAGATTGCCCTAATCACCGAGGTTGAATATCTTTTTATTAGCTTGTTACCTGTATCTACTTCTCAGTGAAATGTTTTTAGTACACTTGCTAATTATATTGTTTGCTTTTCTACTGTTGAGTTTTGGAAATTCTTTATATTCTAGATACTAAATCCTTTGTTGGATATTTGGCTTGCAAATATTTTCTCCCAGTCTGTAATTTATCTTTTCATTCTCTTGAGACAGGTTCTCACTCTGTTACCCATGCTGGAGTGCAGTGGTGTGATCATGGCTCATTGCAGCCTTGACCTCCTGGGCTCAAGTGATCATCCCACCCCAGCCTCTCACGTGGCTGGGACTACAGGTGTGTGCCACCATACCCAGCTAATTTTTTCTATTTTTTGTAGAGACATTTCTTGAACTGCTGGAAATGTTGCCGAGGCTGATCTTGAACTGCTAGACTCAAGCCATCTGCCCACCTCTGCCTCCCAAAGTGCTGTGAATACAGGCGTGAGCCACTGTGCCTGGCCCTTTTCATTCTCTTAACAGGATCTTTCACAGAGCAAAATTTTCTAATTCTTAAGAGGTCCAATTTATCAAGTTTTCCTGGATCATAGTTTTTGTTTGTTTGATTGTTTGTTTGTTTTTGTTTTGTTTTGCTCTCGTTGCCCAGGCTGGAGTGCAATAGTGCGATCTCAGCTCACTGCAACCTCTGCCTCCTGGGTTCAAGCAATTCTCCTGCCTCAGCCTCCTGAGTAGCTGGGATTACAGGCAGGTGCCACCACGCCCGGCTAATTTTTGTATTTTTAGTAGAGACAGGGCTTCACCATATTGGCCAGGCTGGTCTCAAACTCCTGACCTCAGGTGATCCACTCACCTCAGCCTCCCATATTCCTGGGATTACAGGCGTGAGCCACTGCGCCTGGCTGGGATCGTAGTTTTGATATCAAGTTGAAGTACTGGTCTCCCAGCCGTAGGTTTTGAAGATTTCCTCCTGTTTTGTTTTTTTTTTTTCCAAAAGTTTCATAGTTTTACATGGTATGTTTAAATCAATGATTCATTTTAAGTTAATTTTTGTAAAAGGTATGAGGTTCTTCTTTTTTTTTTCTTGGCCTACAGACTTTTTTTTTCTCCACCAGTTGTTGAAAAGGCCATCCTTCCTCTATTAAATCATGTTTGTACCTTTTTTCTTTAAAAAATTCAGTTGTACATTCTTTTGTGATTCTATTCTGTTTCCTCTATTATATTTCATTGATCTACATATTTATTCTTCCACCAGTACCCTACTGTCTTGATTACTGAAGTTATTTAGTAAGCCTTAACATTGGGTAGAATGATTCTTCTTATCATATTCTTCTTTTTCAAAATTGTCTTAACTATTTTAGGTCCTTTACCTTTCCATATAAATTTTAGAATAAGTTATTTATATCTATAAAAAGCCTTGCTGGAATTTGGATAGGAATTATGTAAATCAGTTTGGGAAGAATTGATGTTTTTAGTGTTGAGTTTTCTAAGTCATACACAGTATTTCTCTCTATTTATTTAGGTCTTCTGTGATTTCTTTCATCAACATTTTGTAATTTTCAGCATACAGCTCTTATACATGTTTTTTTAGATTTATAACTAAGTATTTCATTTGCTTTGTAGCAATTGTAAATGGTATTGTGTTTTCAGCTTTGGTTTCTACATGTTTGTTGATTTTTGTGTGTTGATTTTGTGTCCAGTGACCTTCCTTATTAATTTTTAAAATTGCAGTTAAAAATAGATTCATTAGGATTTTCTGTGTAGATAATTGTCATCTGCAAATAGGGACAGTTTTATTTCTTTCTTTCCAATCTGTCTGCATTTATTGTTTTTCTTGCTTTATTGCATAGGCTAGAACTTTCAGTACCATGTTGAATAAGAATGATGAGAGTACGTCTGTGGGAGGAGAAGGTGGGAGCATCACTTGAGGCTAGGAGTTAAAGGCTGCAGTGAACTATGATCATGCCACTACCATTGTACTCCAGCCTGAGTGACAGAGTGAGACCCTGTCTCAAAAAGAAAAAAAGAAAGAATGGTGATGCCATGTTCCTGATATTAGGGGAAAAGCATTCAGTCTTTCAGTCTTTCACCACTAATTATGCTGTTACCTGTAGTTTTTTGGTAGGTGCTCTCTATCAAGTTGAGTCAGTTCCTCTCTAATCCTAGTTTGTGAAACTTTTTTTTTTTTTGTGCATATGAATGGGGACTGGATTTTGTAAAATGCTCTTTCTATATCAATTAATACGGTCATATGACTTTTCTTCTTTTTTATTTTATTTTATTTTTTAGACAGGGTCTTGCTCTGTCACTCAGGCTGGAGTTTAGTGGTGCAATCATGGCTCACTGCAGCCTTTACTTTCTGGGCTCAAGTGATCCTCCCACCTCAGCCTCTTGAGAAGCTGGAGCTTCAGGTGCATGCCACCATGCCCAGCTAATTTTTAAATTTTTTTGTAGAGACAGGGTTTTGCTATATTGCTCAGGCTGGTCTTGAACTCCCGGACTCAAATGATCCTTCCACCTTGGCCTCCCAGACTGCTGGGATTACAGGTGTGAGCCACTCTGCCCAGTCTGATTTTTCTTCTTTAGCCTGTTGATATGATGAGTTGTATTGATTGATTTTCAAATATTGAACTGGCCTTGCATACCGGTAATAAGTCCAACTTGGTTATGATGTATAATTTTAAAGAATTTTTTATTATTTATTTATTTTATAGCAACAGAGTCTTGCTCTGTCACCCAGGCTGGAGTGCAGTGGTGCAAATCATAGCTAATTGTAATCTCAAACTTCAGGCTCAAGCAATCCCTCTGCCTCAGCCTCCCAAGTAGCTGGGACCACAGGCATGTGCCATCGTTCCTGGCTAATTCTTTTTTGATATTGCTGAATTTAATTTATTAATATTTTTTTGAGGACTCAATTATCTCTTAAAGAGACATAAATAATAGGAAAAACATCTTACATATTTTACCTGTGTGGTAACCATTTCTGACACTCTGGTTAGATCAATATTTCTATGTGGTATAATTTTCCTTCTACTTTCAGGCCTACCTTTAATATTTTTTAAAGTCTGGTAGTGATTAATTCTGCCAGATTTTTAAAAAATCTGAAAACATCTTTATTTTCATTTTTGAAATATGGTTTTTAAAAAACTGGGTGTATAATTTAAAGTTGGCAGTTCTTTCTTTCAGTTCTTTTTTTTTTTTGGGGGGGGGGACAGAGTCTCGCTTTGTCGCCCAGGCTGGCGTTCAGTGGCATGATCTCGGCTCACTGCAAGCTCCACTTCCCGGGTTCATGCCATTTTCCTGCCTCAGCCTGCTGAGTAGCTGGGATTACAGGCACCCGCCACCATGCCCGGCTAATTTTTTGTATTTTTAGTAGAGATGGGGTTTCATCTCTACTAGCCAGGATAGTTTCGATCTCCTGACCTTGTGATCCGCCTGCCTCGGCCTCCCAAAGTGTTGGGATTACAGGCATGAGCCACTGCGCCCGGCCTTTTTTTTTTTTTTTTTTTTTAAGAGGTAGTGTCTCACGCTGTCACCCAGGATGGAGTGCAGTGGCACGATCGTAGCTCACTGCAGCCTTCTTGGACTCAAGTGGTTCTCCTGCCTCATCCTCTCAAGTACCTAGGGCTACAGGTGTGTGCCACCAGACCCAGCTAATTTTGTAAAACTGTTTTTGTAGAGACAAGGGTCTCCTTGTCTGGCACAGGCTGGTCTTCAGCTCCTGGCCTCAAGTGACCCTTCTGCCTTGGCCTTTCAAAGTGTTGGGATTACAGGTGTGAGCCACCACACCCAGCCCTCTTTCAGTTGTTATTGTTTTTTGTTTATTTGTAAAAATGGGATCTGCCTATGTTTTGAACTCTTGGGCTCAAGTGATCCTCCCACTTCGGTCTCCCAAAGCGCTGGGATTACAGGCACAAGCCACCATGCCTGGCCATCTCTTTCAGTTCTTTAAAGATGTTGTTCCATTGTCTTCTTACTTGCATTGTTTCTTTTTTGGGAGTACATAGTAGGTTTGTATATTTATGGTGTACATGAGCTATTTTGATACAGACATACAATATGTAATAATTACATAAGGATAAATGAGATATCCATAACCTCAAGAATTTATCGTTTGTGTTACAAACAATCTAGTTGTACTCTTTTAATTATTTAAAAGTGTACAATTAAATTATTTTTTACTATAGTCACCTCGTTGTGCTAGCAAATACTAGGTCTTTTTTTTTTTTTTTTTAGATGGAGTCTCGTTCTGTTGCCCAGGCTGGAGTGCAGTGGCACAATCTTAGCTCACTGCAAGCCGGGTTCGAGTGATTCTCCTGCCTCGGCCTCCCGGATAGCTGGGACTACAGGCACACGCCACCATGTCCAGCTCATTTTTTATATTTTTAGTAGAGACAGGGTCAGGAGTTCAAGACCAGAACTCCTGACCTCAAGTGATCTGCCTGCCTTGGCCTCCCAAGGTGCTGGGATTCCAGGCGTGAACCACAGTGCCTGGCAGAAATACTAGCTCTTATTCATTCATTCTATTTTTTTGTACCCAATAACCATCCCCTCTTCCTCCCCACTCCCCCACTACCCTTCCCAGCTTCTGGTAACCATCATTCTACGCTCTATCTCCATGAGTTCAGTTGTTTTAATTTTTAGCTCCTACAAATAAGTAAGAATACGCAAAGTTTGTCTTTCGGTGCCTAGCTTATTTCCTTAACATAACTACCTCCAGTTCCATTCATGTTGTTGCAAATGACAGAATCTCATTCTCTTTTTTTTTTTTTTTTTTGAGATGGAATCTCGCTCTGTCGCCCAGGCTGGAGTGCAGTGGTGCGATCTCGGCTCACTGCAACCTACGCCTCCTGGGTTCAAGCAGTTCTCTGCCTCAGCCTCCTGAGTAGCTGGGACTACAGGTACCTGCCACCATGCCTGGCTAATTTTTTTGTATTTTTAGTAGAGAGGGGCTTTCACCATCTTGGCCAGGCTGGTCTTGAACTCCTGACCTTGTGATCCACCTGCCTCGGCCTCCCAAAGTGCTGGGATTACAGGCGTGAGCCACCGTGCCCGGCCTCTCATTCTTGTTTTATAGCTGAATAGTACTCCATCGTGTATATGTACCACATTTTCTTTATCCATTCATTTGTTCATAGACACTTAGGTTGCTTCCAAATCTTGGCTGTTGTCAGTAGTGCTGCAGTAAACATGGAAGTGCAGGTATCTCTTCGATATACTGATTTCCTTTTTTTGGGAGGGGGTGGGTATTTCCCTAGCAATGGGATATCTGGATCATATGATAGCTCTATTTTTGTTTTTTTGAGGAACCTCCAAATTGTTCTTCATAGTGGTTGTACTAATTTACATTCCCACCAGCAGTGTATAAAGATTCCCTTTTCTCTACATCCTCACCAGCATTTGTTATTGCCTGTCTTTTGCATAAAAACCATTTAAAATGAAGTGATATCACATTTTCTACATGATGATAGAAGTCATTATATAAAAAAGATACTTGCACATGCATGTTTATAGCAGCATAATTCACAATTTCAAAAATATGGAACCAGCCCAAATGTCCATCAATCAATGAGAGGATAAAGAAAACATGGTATATATGTATACACCATGGAATACTACTCGCCATAAAAAGGAGCGAAATAATGGCATTCGCAGCAACCTGGATGGAATTGGAAATTATTATTCTAAGTGAAGTAACTCAGGGATGGAAAACCAAACATTGTATGTTCTTACTAATATGTGGGAGCTAAGCTATCAGGATGCAAAGGCATAAGAATGATACATTGGACTTTGGGGACCTGGGGAAAAGGATTGAGTATGGTGAGGGATAAAAGACTACAGGTTGGGCACAGTGTACACTGCTAGGGTGATGAGTGCACCAAAATCTCAGAAATCACCACTAAAAAACTTATTCATGTAACCAGACACCACCTGTTCCACAAAAATCCTATTGAAATAAAAAAATTAAAAATAAAAAACCACAAAATTCGGAATTACAGGAGCTTTCCTCTCCCGCAACCACCTAAGATTCTGGACAACTATATTTGTAATGGGTAGCTCAGAAGATTCTCATGAATAAGTCATCCTGATAGATTTTAGGGCCAATTTTTCATAAGAATTCAAGGAAACTGTCTTTACTGGGCTATGTGAAATTACCCAGAGCTGCTTATCTCTCATTGGCAGGAGGGTTCCGCGTCAGTTGCAGGTGACTTATTTCCTTTTACTCTGGATGATAGAGATAATTGAAGAAAAAGCCTTAGTTTGTATTTAAAAAAAAATAAAATAATGGGTTTGCAAGATATTATTTGCAAGCCTCATGGTAACCTCAAATTTAAAAACATACAATGGATACACAAAAAATAAAAAGCAAGAAATTAAAACATACCACAGGAAAATCATCACCTTCACTAAAAGGAAGACAGGAAGGAAGGAAATAAGAAAAGACCATAAAACAACCAGGAAACAACAAAATGACAGGAATAAGTCCTTACTTATCAATAATAATAAGTAATTGGTAATGGACTACACTCAACAATCAAAAGGCATAGAGTGGCTGAATGGATTAAAAACAAAACAAAATGAAACAGGACCCAGTGATCTGATGGCTAAAAGAAATACACTTCACCACTTCTATGCAAATGGGAACCTAAAAAGAGCAAGAGTAGCTATACTTATATCACACAAAATAGGTTTCAATACAAAAACTATAAAAAGCGACAGAGAAGGTCATTATATAATGATAAAGAGGTCAGTTCAGCAAGAGGATATAACAATTATATATGCATCCAACATGAGAGCACACAGGTATGTAAAGGAAATATTATTAGAGCTAAAGAGAGAGAGAGAGAGACAATAATAGCTGGAAACTTCAACACCCCACTTCCAGCATTGGGCACATCTCCTAGACAGAAAATCAACAAAGAAACATTGGATTTAATCTGCACTGTAGACCACATGGACCTAATAGATATTTACAGAACGTTTCATCCAATGGCTGCAGAACACACATTCTTTTCCTTAGCACATGGATCATTCTCAGGGAAAGACCCTATGTTAGGGCACAAAACAAGTCTTAAAACATTCAAAAAATGGAAATAATATCAAATATCTTCTCTGACCACAATAAAATAAAACTAAAAACCAATAACAGGAGGAATTCTGGAAATTATACAAACACAAGGAAATTACACAGTATGCTCCTGAATGACCAGTAGGTCAATGAAGAGATAAAAAAATGAAAGTTTTGGCCAGGCACGGTGGCTCATGCCTGTAATCCCAGAACTTTGGGAGGCTGAGGTGGGCGGATCATGTGAGGTCAGGAGTTCAAGACCAGCCTGACCAATGTGGAGAAACCCCGTCTCTACTAAAAATACAAAATTAGCTGGGCATGGTGGCGCATACCTATAGTCCCAGCTACTTGGGAGGCTGAGGCAGAAGAATCACTTGAACCCAGGAGGCAGAGGTTGCGGTGAGCCGAGATTGTGCCATTTCATTACAGCCTGGGCAACAAGAGCAAAACTCCATCTCAAAAAAAAAACAAAACTTTTTTTAAGAAAAAGTTTTCTTGAAACAGATGATAGTGGAAACACAACATACCAAAAGCTATGGCATACATCAAAAGAGGGAAGTTTATGGTATCAGTGCCTACCTCAAAAAAGAAGAAAAACTTCAAATAAACAATATAATGATGTATCTTAAAGAACTAGAAAAGCAAGAGCAAACCAAACCCAAAATAAGTAGAAGAAAAGAAATAATAAAGATCGGAGCAGAAATAAATGAGACTGAAATGAAGAAAACAATACAAAAGATCAATGAAACAAAAAGTTGGTTTTCTGAAAAGATAAAATTGACAAACCTTTATCCAGACCAAGAAAAAAAAGAAAGGAGGCCCAAATAAAGAAAATCAGAGGCCGGGTACAGTGGCTCACGCCTGTAATCCCAGCACTTTGGGAGGCCAAGGCGGGTGGATCATGAGGTCAGGAGATCAAGACCATCCTGGCTAACACGATGAAACCCCGTCTCTACTAAAAAATACAGAAAAAACAAAAAAGCCGGTCGTGGCAGCGGGCGCCTGTAGTCCCAGCTACTTGGGAGGCTGAGGCAGGAGAATGGCGTGAACCTGGGAGCCGGAGCTTGCAGTGTGCCGAGATCGCACCACTGCACTCCAGCCTGGGTGACAGAGCGAGACTCCATGTCAAAAAAAAAAAGAAAAAGAAAAAGAAAATCAGAGATGACAAGGCAGACATTACAACTAATACTGCCAAATTCAAAGGATGGTTAGTGCTATGAGCAATTATATGCTAATAAATTGGAAAGTCTAGAAGAAACAGATAAATTCCTAGACACATACAACCTACCAAGACTGAACCATGAAGAAATCCAAAACCTGAACAGGCAAATAACAAGTGATGAGATTGAAGCCATAATAAAAATTTTGTCAGCAAAGAAAAGCCTGGAACCTGATGGCTTCACTGCTGAATTTTACCAAATATTTTAAAACTGATAATACCAACCCTACCCAAATGATTGCAAAAAATAGAAGAAGAGGGAATACTTGTAAACCTAATACTTGTAAACTATGCACTATGAGGCCAGTATTACCAGTAAACTAGACAAAGCCTCATCAATAAAAGAAAACTACAGGCCAATATTCCTCATAAACATTGATGCAAAAATCCTCAACAAAATAGTAGAAAACCAAATTCAACAACACATTAAAAAAAGCATTCATCATTACCAAGTGGGATTTATCCCAGGGATGCAAGGATGTTTCAACATATGCAAATCAGTCAGTGTGATACATCATTATCAACAGAATGAAGGACAAAAACTATACGATCATTTAAGTTGATGCTGAAAAAGCATTTGAAAAAATTCAACATCCCTTCATGATAAAAATCCTCCAAAAAAGTGGGTATTAAAGGAACATACCTCAATACAATAAAAGCCATATAGGACAGACCCACAGCTAATATCATACTTAAAGTAGAAAACTGAAAGCATTTCCTCAAATATCTGGAACAAGACAAGGATGCCCACTTTCACCACTGTTATTCAAGTCCTAACTGGAGCAAACAGACAAGAGAAAGAAATAAAGGACATCAGAATTGAAGGAGGAAGTCAAATTAGCCTTGTTTGCAGATAATATGATCTTATATTCAGAAAAACCTAAAGACTCCACTAAGAAAACTATCAGAACGGGTAAACAAATTTAGTAAAGTTTCAGGACACAAAATCATCATACAAAAATCAGTAGCATTTGTATATGCCAACAGTGAACAATCTGAAAAAGAAATCAAGAAAGTAATACCATTTACAATAGCTACAAATAAATTTAACCCATTACCCATTTGCCCTGAGAAATGAGCACTGGCAGCGACCTGCACTTTTTTTGTCTAAATAGGAAATGGGTTAAATACTTAGGATTTAATCAAATAAGTGAAAGATTTCTACAATGAAAACTATAAAACACTGATGCAAGAAACTGAAGAAGACACCAAAAACTGGTAAGATAGTCCATGTTCATGGACTGGAAGAATCAATATTATTAAAATGTCCATACCACCCAAAGCAATCTACAGAGTCAATGCAATCCCTATCAAAATACCAACGATATTCTTCACAGAAATAGAAAAAAAAATCCTAAAATTTATATGAAACCACAAAAGACCCAGAATAGCCAAAGCTATCCTAAGCAAAAAGAACATTCTGTGTCTTTTAAGTGGAGTATTTAGGACATTTACATTCAATGTTAATATGGAGGGGTGAGGTACAAGTTGCCAGGGAACTGGGGGAAAGCCGGCAGTTACAGGCCTCACCCTGCTCCCAAGCAGCCCACAGTCCTAAAGCTGATCTTACTCCCAACATGCCCCTGCAACAGCGCCAAGTTTATTTCTAGGCAGCTGGTGACCAGGGCTGAGATCTTGCCCCACTGAGAAGGCAAGCAGCCTCCCCATGAGCCACCCCATTGAGAAAGCAAGAGGACTCACAGTTTTTTGGCATCTCAGGGAGCCTGCAGGGGTGATGAAGTTCCTTCAAAGGGTCTGTGGATTCTTTCAGTTTTCTTGGTATGTTCCTATGGTAGTTCTTGGAGCAAAAGTCCACAATGTGAGTCTCCGCATGCTGTTCTGTCCATCTGAGCGGGACGCGCAAGCTAGTCTTTCCTCGTATCCACCATCTTAATCTCCTAAGTCGAATTCTGAATTTCAAACAAATTCTTTAGGAGATTCTTCTGCCTGCTTGTATTGGAGAACCCCAAATCCAGTCCTATAGTTTAGACGGAGTAACTGAAATGCCCACAAGCCCATTATTTTAAACTGATGACAACGCTGCCTGCATAAACAAACAAGCAAAAAACAATTGAACAAAAGCCCCCAAAATTAATAAAAACTGTACACTTTAATTTGTCTTCCTGCATTTTAACTTTATGTTGGCTCTGTTTATATTTTATTATACTATGTCATGAAAGTTGTGTTAGTTATTTTTGTTGATCAGTTCATCTTTTCATCTTTCTACTTAAGATATGAGTAGTTTACATACCACAATTACAGTGTTATGACATTCTGTGTTTTTCTGTATGCTTACTGTTACCAGAGAGTTTTGTACCTTCAGATAATTTCTTATTGCTCATTAATGTCTTTTCCTTTCAGACTGTAGAACTCCCTTTAGCATTTCTTGTAGGAAGGGTCTGGTATTGATGAAATCCCTTAGCTTTTGTTTGTCTGGGAAAGTCTTTATTTCTCCTTCATGTTTGAAGGATTTTTTTTTTTTCCAGATATACTATTTTAGAGTAAAAGTTTTTCCCTTTAGCAGTTTAAATATGTCCTACTACTCTCTCCTGGCCTGTAAAGTTTCCACTGAAAAGTCTGCTGCCAGACATATTACCATTGTATGTTATTTGTTTCTTTTCTCTGGCTGCTTTTAGAATCCTTTCTTTTTCCTTGACCTTTGGGAGTTTGATTATTGAATGCCTTGATGTAGTCTTCTTTGGGTTAAATATGCTTTGTTTTCTACAACCTTTTTGTACTTGAATATTGTTATCTTTCTCTAGGTTTTGGAAGTTCTCTGTTATTATCACCTTGAATATACCTTCTACCCTCATCTCTTTTTCTACCTTCTCTTTAAGGCCAATAACTCTTAGATTTGCCCTTTTGAGGTTATTTTCTAGATCTTGTAGGCATGCTTCATTCTTTTTTATTTTGTCTCCTCCTTGTATTTTCAAATAGCTTCTTCTCAAGCTTACTGACTCTTTCTTCTGCTTGATCAGTTCTGCTATTAAGAGATTCTGATGCATTCTTCAGTAGATCATTGCATTTTTTAACTCCATAATTTCTGCTTGATTATTTTTAATTATTTCAATTTTTGTTAAATTTATGTGATGGGATTCTGAATACATTTTCTGTATTATCTTGAATTTCTTTGAGTTTTCTCTAAACAGATACTTTGAATTCTGTCTGAAAGGTCACATACCTCTGTCTCTCTGGGATTGGTCCCTGGTACCTTATTTAGTTCGTTTGCTGAGGTCCTGGATAGTCTTGATGTTTGTGGATGTTCATCAGTGTATTAGTCTGTTTTCATGCTGCTGATAAAGACATACCTGAGACTGGGCAATTTACAAAAGAAAGAGGTTTATTGCACTTAAAGTTCCACATGGCTGGGGAGGCTTCACAATCATGGCAGAAGGCTAGGAGCAGCAGCAAGTTACATCTTATGTGGATGGTGGCAGGCGAAAAAGAGCTTGTGCAGAAAAACTCCCCCTTATAATAACCATCAGATCTTGTGAGACTTACTATCACAAGAACGGCATGAGAAAGACCTGCCTGCATGATTCAATTACCTCCCACTGGATCCCTCCTACAACATGTGGGAATTCGAGTTGAGATTTTGGTGGGGACACAGCCAAACCGTATCATTCCACCCTGGCCCCTCCCAAATCTGATGTTTTCACATTCCCAAACCAATCATGCCTTCCCAGCAGTCCCCCAAAGTCTTTTTTTTTTTTTTTTTGAGACAGAGTTTCACACTTGTTGCCCAAGCTGGAGTGCAATGGTGTGATCTCGGCTCACTGCAACCTCTGCCTCCCAGGTTCAAGTGATTCTCCTGCCTCAGCCTCCCAAGTAGCTGGGATTAGAGGCATGCGTCACCACGCCCGGCTAATTTTATATTTTTTAGTAGAGACAGAGTTTCTCCATGTTGGTCAGGCTGGTCTCGAACTCCCGACCTCAAGTGATCTGCCCGCCTCGGCCTCCCAAATTGCTGGGATTACAGGCGTGAGCCACCGTGCCCGGCAGTCCCCCAAAGTCTTAACTCATTTCAGCATTAACTCAAAAGTCCACAGTCCCAAGTCTCTTCTAAGACAAGGCAAGTCCCTTCCACCTATGAGCCTGTAAAATCAAAAGCAAGTTAGTTCCTAGATACGATGGGGTTACAGGCATTGGATAAATATAGCCATTCCAAATAGGAGACATTGGCCAAAACGAAGGGACTACAGGCCCCATGCAAGTCTGAAATCCAGCAGGACAGTCAAATCTTAAATCTCCAAAATGATCTCCTTTGACTCCATGTCTCACATGCAGGTCACACTGATGTAAGAGGTGGGTTCCTATGGTCTTGGGCAGCTCCACCCCTGTGGCTTTGCAGAGTTCAGCCTCCCTCCTAGCTGCTTTCACGGGCTGGCATTAAGTGTCTGTGGCTTTTCCAGGCACATGCTGCAAGCTGTCAGTGGATCTACCGTTCGGGGGTCTGGAGGATGGTGGCCCTCTTCTCACAACTTCACTAGGTGGTGCCCCAGTAGGGATTCTGTGTGAGGGCTTCGACCCCACATTTCCCTTCCGCACTGCCCTAACAGTGGTTCTCTATGAGGGCCCTGTCCCTGCTGCAACTTCTGTCTGGGTATCCAGGTGTTTCCATACATCTTCTGAAATCTAGGTGGAGGTTCCCAAATCTCAGTTCTTGACTTCTGTGCACCCATAGGCTCAACACCATGTGGAAGCTGCCAAGGCTTAGGGCTTCCACCCTCTGAAGCAACAGCTTGAGCTGTACCTTGGCCCCTTTTAGTCATGGCTGAAGTGGCTGAGACACACAGCACCAAGTCCCTAGACCGCACACAGCACGGGACTCTGGGCCTGGCCCCTGAAACCATTTTCTCCTAGGCCTCTGGGCCTGTGATGGGAGGGGCTGCTGTGAAGACCTCTGACATGCCCTGGAGGCATTTTCCCCATTGTCTAGGGGATTAACATTAGGCTTCTCCTCATTTGTGCAAATTTCTGCAGCCAGCTTCAATCTGTCCTCAGAAAATGTGTTTTTCTTTTCTATCACATTGCCAGGCTGCAAATTTTCTGAACTTTTATGCTTTGCTTCCCTTATAAAACTGAGTGCCTTTAACAGCACCTCTTGAATGCTTTGCTGCTTAGAAATTTCTTCGGCCAGATACCCTAAATCATCTCTCTCAAGTTCAAAATTCCAAAAATCTCTAGGGCAGGGGCGAAATGCTGCCAGTCTCTTTGCTAAAACATAACAAGAGTCATTTTTGCCCCAGTTCCCAACAAGTTCCCCATCTTCATCTGAGTGAGACCACCTCAGCCTGGACCTTATTGTCCATATTACTATTAGGCTTTTGGCCAAAGCCATTCAACAAGTCTCCGAGGAAGTTCCAAACTTTCCCACATTCTCCTGTCTTCTGAGACCTTCTAACTGTTCCAACCTCTGCCTGTTAGTTCAAAGTTGCTTCCATATTTTTTGGTATCTTTTCAGCAACGCCTTACTCTACTGGTACCAATTTACTGTATTAGTCCGTTTTCACGCTGCTGATAAAGACATACATGAGACTGGGCAATTTACAAAAGAAAGAGGTTTATTGGACTTACAATTCCAAGTGCCTGGGGAGGGTTCACAATCATTGCAGAAGGCGAGGAGCAGCAAGTCACATCTTACATGGATGGCGGCAGGCAAAGAAAAGAGCTTGTGGGGGAAAACTCCTCCTTATCATAACCATCAGATCTCATGAGACTTACTCACTATCATGAGAACAGTACGGGAAAGACCTGCCCCCATGATTCAGTTACCTTCCACCAGGTCCCTCCTACAACATGTGGGAGTTCAAGATGAGATTTAGGTGGGAACACAGCCAAACCATATCAATCAACGTCTAGGCATTGAAGAGTTAGGTATTTATTGTAATCTTTGCAGTCTGGGCTTGTTTGTACCCATCCTTCTTGGAATGGCTTTCCAGGTATTTGAAGGGACTTGAGTGTTGTGATCTAAGTTTTTGGTCAGTGCAGCCATAGCTGCATTAGGGGGTACCTCAAGCCCAGTAACACTGTGGCTCTTGCAGACTCATAGAGGTATCACCTTGGTGGTCTTGGATAAAATCTAGAAGAATTCTCTAGATTACCAGGTAGAGACTCTTGTTCTCTTCCCTTAAATTCTGCCAGACAAAGAGTTTCTCTCTCTGTGCTGAGATACCTGGAGCTGGGGAAGGGGTGACATAAGTATCCCTGTGGCCACCACCACTGGGATTGCACTGGGTCAAACTTGAAGCCAGCACACCACTGGGTCTTGCCCTAGGCCTGCTGTAACCACTACCTGGCTACTGCCTATGTTTGCTGAAGGCCCTAGGGCTCTACATTCAGCAGGTGGTGAAGCCAGTCAAACTTGTATCCTCCCCTTAAGAGTGGTGAGTTCCCTTGGGCCTTGGATGGGTCCAAAGATGCTGTCCAGGGGTCAGGGCCTAGAATCGGAAACCTTAGAAATCTACCTGGTGCTCTATTCTGCTGTGGCTGAGCTGGCACCAAACCCACTGGAATGAGTCTTTTCCACTCTTCCCTCTCCTTTCCCCACCAGGCAGAGGAGTCTCTCCTCATGCACCACTACAGGCCCATGGAGAGCAGTGCTAGGATACTGCAGATGTTCATTTAAGGCCCAAGGCTGTTCAGTCAGCTTGTGTTGAATGCTTTCAGGCCTGGGACTCACCCTTCAGGGCAGTGGGCTCCCCTCTGGCCCAGGATAGGTCTAGAGATGCTGTTCAAGAACTGAAGTTTGGAATCAGGGACCCCAAGAGCCTGGTTGGTGCTCTTCCCCACTGTAACCGAGCTGGTACCTAAGCTCCAGACAAAGTCCTCTTTATTCTTTCCTCTGCTTTTCTCAAGCAGAAGAGTTCTCTCCTCGTAGCGACCACAGCTGTGAATGTGCGGGGTAACAACTGAAGCCAGCATGTCCGAGTCTAACCCAAGGCCCACAGTATGTACTACCTGATTACCACTGCTGATTATTCAGGGCTCAAGGGCTCTTTAGTCAGCAGATGATAAATCCTATCAGGAATAGGACCTTCCCTTCAAGGTAGCAGGCTCCCTTCTGGCCTAGGGTGTGTCTAGAAATGTTTAAGAGCTAGGCCCTAGAATGGGGGCCTCATGACTCTGCCCAGTGCCCTATCTTTCTGTAGCTGTGCTCATATCCAAGTTGCAAAACAAAGTCTTCTTTACTTTTTCCTTTCCTCTCCTCAAGCAGAAGGAAGGGGTCACTTTTGGAGCTGTGAGCTGTACTGCCTGGTGTTGGGGGAGAGGTGATGCAAGCACTCCCTTAGCCACCTCAGCTGGTGTCTCATTAGGTCGTGTGCTCCTCAGGTCCTTTGGCTCTGAGCCCAGCACAGCACTAGAACTCATCTAGGAGTTGTACTCTTTATGGCCTAGACAATCTTTCAAGTTAATTTAGGGCTCAGAGCACGTTAGCCTGCGGTGGCGAGGCTTGCTGAAATTCAAGTTCTGACCAGTAGAGTGGACGATTCCCCTCTGGCTAGGGTTGATCTAAATCATCCCTCCTTGGGCCCCGGCTGAGTTCTGCCCAGTGTTGGCAGCACTGCATTCCAGTGCAAAATCTCACAATCGATGCACTCTCCCTTCCTTAAGCACACAGATTCTCTCTCTGTGCCACACAGCTGGCCACCGGCAGGGGAATGGGGAGGGATGGTGTTGGCAATTCAAAACTGTCTTTCCTACCCTCTCCAGTGCCTCTTTGAGTGATATGAAGTTAAAACCAGGTACTGTGAAATTAGTTGGGCATAATGGTGGGTGCCTGTAATCCTAGCGACTCAGGAGGCTGAGGCACAAGAATTGCTTGAACTCGGCAGGCGAAGGTTGCAGTGAGCTGAGATTGCACCACTGCACTCCAGTCTGGGTGACAGAGTAAGACTCTGTCTCAAAACAAAAACATAAAACAGCTTAGTGTGATTGCTCACCTGATTTTTTTTTTTTTTTTTTTTTTTTTAGACAGAGTCTTGCTCTGTTGTCCACGCTGGAATGCAGTGGCATAATCTTGGCTCACCACAACCTCCGCTTCCCCAGTTCAAGTGATTCTTATGCCTCAGCCTCCTGAGTAGCTGGGATTACAGGCACATGCCATCACATCTGGCTAATTTTTTATTTTATTTTTTAGTAGAGATGGGGGTCTCACTATGTTGGCCAGGCTGGTCTCAAACTCCTGACCTCAAGTGATCCACCCACCTTGGCCTCCCAAAGTTCTGGGATTACAGGTGTGAGCCACCACACCCGGCTGATTTTTAGTTCTTATGAAGGTGCTTTTTTGTGTAAATAGTTGTTAAATTTGGTGTTCCTGTGGGGGATGACAATCAGTAAACGCTTCTATTCTGCAACCTTGGTCTGCCTCCTCCCCTGCTTGCATTTTTTCTGATGAGAAATTTGTATGTATGTAGTTTTTTTCTAACTACTTTTAAGATTTTTCCCTTGGCTGGGTGCATTGCCTCACGCCTGTAATCCCAGCAATTTGGGAGGCCAAGGTGGGTGGATCACCTGAGGTCAGGAGTTCGAGACTAGCCTGACCAACATGGTGAAACCCTGTCTCTACTAAAAATACAAAAATTAGCTGGGTGTGGTGGCGCATGCCTGTAATCCCAGCTACTCCGGAGGCTGAGGCAGCAGAATTGATTGAACCCCGAGAAGTGGAGGTTGCAGTGAGCGGACATCGCACCATTGCACTCTAGCCTGGGCAACAAGAGCAAAACTCCGTCTCAAAAAAAAAAAAAAAAAAAGATTTTTCTCTTTATCACCAGTTTTGAGCACATTGACTATGATATGTGTTGGTGTCATTTTCTTCATGTTGGGATTCATGAAGCTTCTTGTATCTGTGACTTTGTAGTTTTATCAAATTTATAAATTTTATAAAATTTACCCAAATTTTAGCCATTATTTCTTCAAATATTTTTATGTCCCCATCTCTCCTACCTTTTGGGAACTCCAGTTGCATGTATATTAGGCTGCTTACAACTCATGGATGCTCTTCTCTGTGTTTCATCTTGGATAGTTTCTGTTGATGTCTTCAAATTCACTCATCTTTTCTTCTGCAGTATCTACTTTGCTGTTAATCCCAGCAATGTATTTTTATCTCAGATTTTATAGTTTTAATCTCTAGAAGTTTGATAAGAGTCTTCAAAAAATATCTTTCATGTATTTACTTAACTTTTGAACATATATAATATAGTTGCAATGATTATTTTTTATGTCATTGACTGTGAACTCTAACAGATGGATCAGTTCTGGGTCAGTTTATCTTGACTGATCTTTCTCCTCACCAAGGGTCAGTTTTCCTGTTTCTTTCTATCTATCTTTGATTGCATGCCAGCCATTGTCAATTTCAGCATATTGAGTGCTGGACATTTTTATATTCCTACTAACATTTTTGAGCTTTATTTTGGGATGTAGTTGAGTTTATTGGAAACAGCCCTCTATTACATACCTGCCCTTCGTTCATAAACTTATATAGTCACTCTCTGCTTCTCCGTATTGGACCACTGGGTGCACTTTCCAAGATGGTAGCTTTTCTTGGTTATTCAGAATCCCTTACAGGTAAGAACTCAGGTTTTAACAGGAAGATCTTTCCTTTTCTTCACTGAGCTTTCTCCTCCTAAAACACTACAACTACTGACCAATAGAAGAGAAGCTCCTTTGTAGGTCATTTATTCTTTCAGAATTTCTCTTTTGTTTCTAGGCATCAGCCTTCCTCCATTCCAGGTAGACTGCTTTGTTTCTTTCTCTTTCTTTTCCCCCACTTCTTCCCTTCCCCTCACCCCACCGCCCCCCCCTTTTTTTTTTTAGAGACAGGGTCTGATTCTGTCACCCAGGCTGGAGTGCAGTGGCGTGATCATTGTTCACTACCGCCTTGAACTCCTGGGCCCAGGCAATCCTGTTGCCTCAGCCTCCCAAGTAGCTGGGACCACAGATGGTGCCACAATGCCTGGCTAATTTAAAACAAATTCTGTAGAGATAGAATCTCACTATGTTGTTCAGGCTTTTCCTGTCTCCAGCTCCCAACGTGCTAGGATTACAAGCATGAGCCACGATGCCCAGCCCTCTTCTTTCTTTTAAAACTTTAATTATGGAAAATTTTAAGCCTGCAAAGAAAGATAGACTGATACAATGAATTCCCATGTATCCATCCACAAACATCAACTTGTGAAACTTCAGTTTTCTAATGCTTCTGATTTGGGAACACTGGGAACTTGTTTTCAAGTTACATTAGAAATCATGCAGTAGGGAATGCACAACTTTTTTTTATCTTGTCAGTTGTGTGGAAGGGACGCTTTCCCTTTGAGGTGGTTTATTATCTAGGTGAGGATGCATACAATATGAAAACTATCAGTCTCCAGTGATTTCCAGGGGTTACCACAGACATCTCAAGTATTCTCTTACTTTGTATTTTTTGTTTGAGACAGGGTCTGGCTCTGTTGCCCAGGCTGAAATGCAATGGTGTGATCACAGCTTACTGCAGCCTCCAACTCTTCTGCTCAAATGATCCTCCCACCTCAGCCTCCCCAGAAGCTAGGACTACAGGGGCATGCCACCATGCCCGGCTAATTTTTGTGTTTTTTGTGGAGCTAGGGTCTTGCTATGTTGCCCAGGCTGTTCTCAAACTCCTGGGTTCAAGCAGTCCTCCTGCCTCCGCCTCCCAAAGTGCTGGGATTACAGGCATGAGCCACTTCGTGTTTTATGCGTAGTCCTTAAGTGCAGCCTGTAGCTTTCACTGTGTTTTGTTTATACTCTCTAGATGATTTGGGCTATATTTCATCTTTCATCTAGGTTTGTATTCCTTGAATGTAATCACTAAGTTTTTTTTTTCTGTATACACACATACACTTATATGCCTATATATACATGAATATATACGTATACATACCTACAATGCTCTTTCTATATCAACTATGCCAAGTGAATAAAAGCAAACTAGCATCATGTAGTAAGAGGCACCTGATAGAATCCTGGCATCACACCTCACTAGTTGGTGCAGCTTTTTAAAGGTTGCTAAAACTCTATGAGATTCAGTATTGTCATCTGCAAATTGAATAACACTACCTTCAAGATGATTGTTAGGATTAGAAATAATGCAAGTAGAGTGCTTATCACAGTGCCTGATGCACAGTACTAATGCAATAAATGATAGCTACTATGATTATGACAGATGCAGCATTGCTGTGAAAAGGATAGCAAAGAGTATTATCCCCAGGTCGGCTGACTAAACAGGCTCCAGAGAGACTAAAACACTGACGAAAGTCACATAAAGAGCCAATGACAGATCTATAACCAAACTCATAAATGTCACTTCCTAGACTCAGAGTCTCCTGTAAACATACCAAAATCTAATTTCTGCTTATATCTTTATGGGTGAATTCTATTTTCTAACAGAAATAAGACATTCTCAGCAGCTCATTTCAAGGGGATTTACTAAATTTATGATTCCAGGCATATAGTTCCAGGCTTTGTGCCTGAAACCATGTCCTTACATTTACAATCATACTTGAGGTGAGCCTATCAGACCAGTACAACAAAAACACCAGCTGTGATATTTTTACTGAGTTTATTTGTAGACAGGTTGGTTCTCAGAATCATAGACTATTAGTGGACAGTTTGTAAACAGATGGAGGGAAGTGCTTCAAGAATTCACATAGAGAAAGGAATGTTAGGAGCCCTTCCTCCTTCTGTCTTTCTGTTCCTCTCTCTCACACACACACATATTCCTTTTGATCTTTTACCCTCTAGGTTCTGGAGAGGTGTACACACTTCTGTATTTTCTCCCCAAAGTGGAGAAATGGTTTTTCTCAACTGTTTCCCCCCATATTTTACTGACATAAAAATACGTCATAGTTTCAGCTATCGTCTGCAGCTATTTAAAGGATGTAAGTTCTGCCTAAAAGGTAAAGGCAACTTCAAGCAAAAGCAGTGAAAATTGTATACAAGAAGCTTCCCTTTCTGTTCTAAACAGTTAGGTGAGAAAAGCGCTATTTGAAGCGGTTCTGGAAGGATGTACCTGTAACCATGGCCTACTGATATGACATCTCTTCTCATTCTGGATCACAATGTTACATTCTTCTTTTAGCAGGGATCGCCATAAGCAAGTTAGATCAAATCATGATGAATTACCTAGGAAAGAGTAAAAAACAGAGGCCATTGGAAATCCGTTCCTTCTTTAAAAACCTTCTTTAAAAACCGTTTCCTTCTTTATTGTTTCTTTAAAAAGAAACAATAAAGCTTCTTTCTCTTAATCTTTTTGAAAACCCTATTCTTTCATTAAGCACAGGGCATATTTGTGTTTCTACACCATTCCTGGTGCTTTATACATAGCAGGCACTCAGTAAATAATTATTTTTGATGCTGAATATATAAGTTGATACTAGTTGAGAATCTAGTATGTGACCTAACCTTGTTAGGTATGATATGGGCTACTAAAGAGGTATAAGTCAAAAATCCTGGCTTTTATTAAGCTTGTACTCTAAATGAGGCCATAGCAATTTTGAGAAGAGTTTGGCTATTATTTCCTTGAGTGTTTTGGCTACCCCATTCTATTTCACTCCTTTTGGTACTCCAATTGTACTTATGTTAAATCTTTTGATAAGGGCCCACAGGTTCCTGAAGCTCTGTCAATTTTTTTCCCCATCTTTTTTCACTCTGATCTTCAAATTAGATAATTTATCTATCTGTTAATCAATCTTCAAGTTCACTGACACTTTCTTCTATATCTTTATTCTGCTGTTAAGCCCATTCAGTAATTTTTTTTGGGGGGGTTGGGGGAGATAGAGTCTTGCTTTGTCGTGCATGCTGGTGTGCAGTGGCACAATCATAGCTCATTATAGCCTCGAGCTCCTGGGCTCAAGCAATGCTACTGCCTCAGCCTCCTGAGTAGGACTGCAAGAACTACAGACATGTGCCACCATGCCCGGCTAATTTTTCAAAATTTGTTGTAGAGACTAGGTCTGTCTATGTCACCCAGACTAGTCTCAAACTCCTGGCTTCAAGCAATCCTCCTGCCCCGTCTTTCCAAAATGCTGGTATTATAGGCATGAGCCATCACGCCTGGCCCCATCTAGTAATTTTTAAGTTTTAGATGTGTGTTTTTCAGTTCTATAATTTCTATTTAGTTCTTTTTTATAGTTTCTATTTACCTGCTGACAATTCTTATTTTTTCATTTATTAATAAGTGTATTTCCCAAGTGCATTTTCCTTCAAGTCCTTGAGCTTAGTTGTAATAATTGTTTCATATAACCCTGTGTACTAATTCCAATGTATGAATCATTTCAGGGTTTATCTTCATTGATTTTATTCTTTTTCTTGATATGAGTAGTGTCTTCCTGTTTCTTTGAATATTGAATAATTTTGAACTGTATCCTGAACATTGTCAATACATTGCAGAGATTCTGAGTTCTGCTATGTTTCTCTTAAGAGTATTTTTCTTTTATTTTTTTAATGGTAGGCAGTTAACTTGGCTGAATTCAAATGCTAAACTTTATCTTCCCTGCTGTGAGTGGTAGCTCACACTTCTGCTCAGGTCTTTTATTCTTCAAGTCTGACTCACACACATGTGGTTCCAGCATCAGCTGGACAGTTGGTCAGAATTTATACACACAATTTGGGGCTCCCCCTTTCTGGCCCTCTCCCTTTCAATTTCCCCCACTTTGCTTTCCAGCATCTATATTTCCCTCAAATCCCATCCTTTGGTTCACACCAGTAAGACTGGGTTTTTTTTCTGACTTTTAGCTGCCCTGCATAGTGCCATTTGGGGGCTTTCCCTCAGGATAAAAGCCATAAAAAATGGGATGCTCCCTTAGTGCCTTTCCCCTCTTTCAAATGTCCACTCCCCTCCAGCATCTACCTACTTTTGGTTGCTCTTTTGTGACTTTAGAAAGATGTTTTTATTTTCTGTCCAGAGCTCACTGTTGTTATCTGTGATAGGAGCTGTTAATACATGGCCATGACTGGGAGCAGGTGTCTTAGTCCACTTGGGCTGCTGTAACAAAACACCATAGACTGGGTGGCTTGTAAACAACAAACATTGATTTTTCAGTTCTGGAGGCTGGGAAGTCCAAAGTCAATATGCCAGCAGCTTTGGTGTCTGGTGAGAGCCTGATTTCTTATAGATGGTGTCTTCTTGCTGGGTCCTCACATGTTGAAAGGGGGCAAGGCAGTTCTTGGCACTAATCCCATTGATGAGGACCCCACCCTCATGACCTAATCACCTAATCATCACAATAGGGATTAAGTTTTCAGCATATGTATTTCAGTGGGACACAAACATTCAGATCATAGCAATAGGTATGTAGGACCAAAAAAATAGGGACAAGTAAACAAGTTACTATCAAAGACTCAGACAAAAGCATTTAGAAGAGAAAGCAACTTTATTTGTAGTGAGTGTTGCAAGGGAATCCAGGCTTTAGAAAGACAGGCTCATCCAATAAAAAATGCAAGTATTTAAAGGAAAAAATTACCAAATCACTGAGTTTACTGTTTATGGTAGAAAAACAGTGTTTTTCTTGTGTGATATTAATATTTACAAAGGTTGAGTCATATCTTCAGGCATTAGCATTGCAAAAGTTAGGGATAGAGATGTTTTTGTTAGGGAGTCACTACAGGAATGGTTCAGGGTTTCATATTTTGGGGACTAGAATTATAGAGAGTAATCCTGGTTTTTGTGTTTTGTTTTGTCTCTGGGTGCAAAGTGGTTTTCTCCCTCTACTCCCCCATGGGATGTGGCCCAGGAGGGTATTAGTTTAGTCGTGTTTTCACAGTTTTTCTTTATGGTCAAGTTCTTTTCTCACATGCAGATTTGACCTCCTAAATGGTTTTGAGATTTTTCTGATTCCATATAACTCGTTTGAAATTTTGTTTTATTTACATCATGTATAAGAGATGTTAATACACCAATACATCCTTGTTACAGACTTCAAAAACCAGAGCCTTCTGGTTTGAGACTTAACTTGTAAATCCTCCATATCTGTAATGTACTTTTATGTGTCAGATTATTTTATGGCCTGTTAAAAGAGAAGCTTCAGCCGAATTAAATTTAAAGGAGTTTAACTGAGCAATGAATGATTTGTGAATCGGGCAGCTCCCAGAATCACAGCAGATTCAGAGAGACTCCAGGGATGCCTCATGGTCAGAACAAATTTAAGACCAAAAAAGAGGGAAATGACATACAGAAACTGGCAGTGAAGTACAGAAACAGCTGGATTGGCTATGGGTTGGCATTTGCCTTATTTGAACACAGTTTAAACACTTAGCAGTCTATGAGTGGTTGAAGTATGGCCACTGAGATTGGCCAAGACTCAGCTATTGTTACAGGTGCATACTCCTAAGTTAGGTTCTTAATCTTGTCTGCCTATTACAAGGTTACAGTTTGTCCACAAGTACTCAAATATAGAAATACGGAGTCCTTCTCAGGCCATATTTAGTTTGCTTTAACAGGCCCTTATTAGTGTATTTACTGAGCTGAGGAACAAAAACCATCCAGTTTGCTTCTATGAGGTTTTGTTTGTCTGAGACCCCTCCAAATTAGTCATTTTCCTAACTTGCTAGGCAATTCTTTACTATCTGTAAAGCTGATATTCCATAAACCATAGAATAAGTTCCAGGGCAGTTTTCTGAGAATGGTGTGCTGGAACCGGCTCATACTGGTTTGCAAGAACTGATTGTTAAATTTGTAGGAATTTTGTAAGCTGCTTGTTAAACATGGCCATTATGAGAAACTAAACTTTATGATATACAATTAAATAAATTATATTTAGAACAATGGCAATAAATACTCAAAACTTATCTCTTACTAATTATTGTATGGCAGTTTATTTTTATCTATGCTCTTAAGCTTATTTGCATCTATTAAATAAATTCATTTACTTTATTTTTTATTTATTTATTTTTTTTGAGACAGAGTCTCACTCTGTCACCCAGGCTGGAGTGCAGTGGCACAATCTCAGCTCACTGCAACCTCTGCCTCCCGGGTTCAAGCAATTCTCCTGCCTCAGCCTCCCAAGTAGCAGGGAACTACAGGTGCCCACCATCATGCCTGGCTAATTTTTGTATTTTTTAGTAGAGATGGGGTTTCACCATGTTGCCCAGGCTGGTCTCGAACTCCTGACCTCAAGTGACCCTCCCACCTCGGCCTCCCAGAGTGCTGGGATTACAGGCATGAGCCACTGCATCTGGCCCATTTATTTACTTTATTTTTATTTTTGTAGAGACAAGGTCTTGCTATATTGCCCAGAGACTGTTCTTGAACTCCTGGCCTCAAATGATCCTCTTATCTTGGCCTCTCAAAGTGCTGGGACTGTGGGCATGAGCTGCTGTGCCTGGCCTCTCTGCATCTATTGCATTTATTTATTTAATGGTTCTTCATCATTCAACTTGAATATTGCATCTTTATAGTGGAAATACTTTATAATGGTGTGCTATTTCATGTCTTCTCAACTCCACATTCAGTGATGTTATGTTAACATTGGCCATGACAGGAATATTTATACCACAGAAACTGGCAAATGCAACAACACAGTGTGTTTTTTTCCTTTGCAGAGCTGGTTGTTAAACACTTACCAATACGTTACTGTGTGTAGGCATTCCTCCCCAACCTGTAAAGCATAGTTCTTGTTCCTTAAAAGTGGCTTGTCATATCTAATTAAATGAGATTTGGGTCTTGGTTATTGTTGCAAATTTGATTTATTCAGTTTAATCTTACAGGAAAGAGGATGGATTTTTATTGAGCCTAAGTAAATAACCTACATGACGTAAAGGTAAAGGAACTGAATAAAAGCACTTTGAATAATATTTAACCGTTGTTGCCATGGTTTTGGGTAGTTTATAGATAAAATCTATTAATATATTCTACAGAATCATTATTTTTTGAAGTTTTTCCTTTCAATTTTCTAGTTTAACATATATACAAAGAATTTTAATAAGAAGATTTTATTTTGCTGATCTTGGGGTAGACAGTCTGCTTTCTTGAAGTCATCTCTTTCTGTGCTAGACATCCTGGAAGTCCTGAGTCCCCAGTATAGAGTCACAGGTGTCTGTGGTAATAACATCAGCTCCTACTCAAAAGCCTGTGCTCCAAGTCTACCTGTTACAGTTTTTATTGCATCTTTTTTTGACGTTTCTTCAAAAAGTTCCCATTTTATTTCTGAGTTTGTAACAGAGGCCTTTAGGCAAGTATGAGAGAAAAGCAGGCACCATCTGTTGATAGTAAGACTGAATGGCTTTGGCTATTTTATTATAATCACCAACAATATCAGAATGGAGGACAGTGAGCTATGGAATCCATTTATAAGGATTGAGTCAACGATTTCCCTGGAGAGTGAGGGCATTGACCCAGGGTCTTTAATCATCCCTTGAAATCTTGTTTTATTTGTCACCAGTTGACAAAGGTACTTTAAGCCTAGAAACAAAATTTTCCTTCTTTTTATTTTTGTTTTATAAAGAAATCCATTTGTTGGAAGTTATTTGGCTAGTCTTTGTATATAAACTTGATACAGTGGGTAAGTAGGGTAGGTGACTGATTTGTGTAATATATATGCAGAAATTTTAAATTTGCAGAACATAAAGGAAGTTTGCAAGTCATTTTTTGGCTTTTAAAGTTGTCTTTAGCAAACCAAAAGGTCAGGGAAACATACCTGGGGTGCTGAACATTTGTGTGTGTGTGTTAATAGGTGTGTTTATGATGTTTTGGGAGTGGGGTAGGGAGACCTGGTGTGCTTCTTTAAATGTAGTTTCAACCTACCCCGAGGGCTCAAGGAAGGGGTGTGATTGCTGTTAGCAAAAATTATGAAAAGTAAACACCTGGGAGTGGCAGAGAGGGGAGCAGGTGGTTTCCAGTACAGAACAAAGCACAAAGTTGAGACGTCCCAATGAGTTGCAAGGCTTATCAAAGTGACTTGTTTCAGTTACAGTAAAAAATATTGGAATTTGGGGATGATTTACTTTTACTATATCTTGTAGATAATTCAGGTCACTCTCATTCAGTGGTACTCCCAAAAGCACATGGGAGAAACAAACAAAGGCAGGAATCAAGCTGTTTGTGTAGGTTGGAGGTGAGGAGAATGGCAGGGGAGACAGTGTGATTCCTTTCTCCTCTCACGCACCTGGAGGAGACTCAATAATTTCCTCTCCAGTCTGCAAAGGACAGGCCAGAGTCCCGTCATTAACACCACTTTGTGCTTATCACTGCCACAGAACCAATCGGGTATGTAAATTTGCTGCAGTACTGCAGCATTTTAACAGACAATAAACTTGAAGGTATTGATCTGATGAGAAAGGACGATGTAAGATCAGATGTGGTTCTTCAAATTAACTGCAAAATCAGTAATAATGTCTTTCAGTCTTTTAGCCTTAAAAGCCACCAGGTTTGATTTTTAAATATGTCTTATCACAGATGTCAGGTCAAAAGCTGTGGTAATATAATTTCTGAATATTTTATCAGCAGTGTTGGTATTTCACATCCCTTATTGATAAAATTGACTAAAGGAACCTTGAAACATTAGATCTCGTATCATTTTCATACAGGATTTCAGAAATCACAGAGCCTCTCAATGTGCTATCTAGTCCAAGGGAGTAGAATTAACTAATTCTGCTCACATCTTTCTAAGCATGCTGGGTCCTCTTGATTTATCCCTGTGTCCTTCTAATGCTCTCAGGCCAGTAGGCCCAGAGAATGTATGTCAGGCAGAAACCAGTGCTACATTTTGGGTTCCCCCTCAGCCTATATCTTGGAAGCAGGGAGGGGAGGATGATAGAGGAGACCAGAAGTAGTAACTGATTTATCAAGCCTGCTGCCTGACAGTCCTGATTTTTGAATTCACATTCCTGCCAAACCTTTGCTTGTGGCTGAAGCCGTGTGATAACCAGCTTGATGGTACTAAATACTGGTTTCTGTAGTTTAACTTCTATAGTTCTTTCGGGGTTCCTTTTGCAGCCACTTTATCTTAAAGACCTCTTTGGGATTCTACCCTAATTAAAACTGAATTCTAGCTTCCACCGCTCCAATAACAGGTGGCCCAGGTCAAGGCCTGGTAAAGAGAGTATTTTTGAGCCCTGAGGTGCCCACCAGATTGATTCTGAACTGGACTCATGCCCAATGCCCTCTGGATCTTTGTCTCACAAAATCAGATTATTACACTAAACTCTCTCAGTTGTTTTTGGAGGGATGTTTTGAAAGTGGCTTGCTTTCTTCTGCCCTCTCTGCCTACCTCCACTTTCCCCTATTCAGGGGCTGCGCCTGAGGCCCCCAAGCTGCTCCTTACCTGAATCTGGAGTACAGGACAAACACACACACACGTACACATACACGCATGCACACATGCACACACACACACTCTGTACCAGTTCATGCCTTAGAGGCCTGTTAGACCTTCCCCATAGTGAGGGTAGTTCCCGTGGTAGGCAGGGGAGACCTTCCTGAGACCCCTACCTGAGATTCATCAATTTTTTGGCTGTTCAATGAGCCTCCTCATGTAAGGACTTGAGACTACCTCACACAATGAGCCCAGTCCTGATCCCAACCCCCTTCTCTCCCATGCCAAGGTATTGTCCTTCCTGTGGCAGGAGGAGAGGGTCCCAGGACATGCCTTATATATACCTTGAGTTTTGTCAATCCACTATGATTTTTTACTACGAGATCAATGGGAAGGCCTTGTATCCTTAACTACTTAAAAATTGGACTTGTTTCCTTCCTGGAAAAAAACAATGAATTCATTTGTTCATCAAATATTTATTGCCCTGCTAGGTGTCAGGCTAGGTGCTGGGGATACAAAGCTGAGCCAAAATAGTCTCTACCTTAATGGAGTGTTAGTGTAGCTGGGCATCAATATGAATGAATTAATCACTCTATAGATGCAGTCTTACAGCAGTGGTGTCACAAAGACACTGATGCAGCTGTGAGGGCTTAGAGGAGAGGCTTTTACTGCTCCAAGGGGTCCTCCTGGAGGAAGTGATGCTGAGCTGAGATCCCAGGAGGAATGGGCATTCACCAGGGGAAGGGTATTTGCTATTGGAGAGAAGTGGCTGGAGGAGGGGGTCAGGGGAGCAGCAGTCCATGTGCAAACTCTCTGGGCAAGAGGAGCGGGCTGAGTGTGGGCATCATGGCTCACTCCTGTAATCCCATCACTTTGGGAGACCGAGGCAAGAGGAACCCTTGAGGCCAAGAGTTTGAGATCAGCCTGTGAACACAGTGATACCCCATCTCTGCAAAACACAACAATGAAAAAGACATCTATGAGCTATCCGTGGGCAGAGAGAGCACAACTAAGCAGTAAGATATGCTCTTTTCATGTGGAGTGAAACATAACCTGGGAAGTGAAAAATTATTCAAGATCTCATGTAGTGGCAGAGACTCAGCCCCTTGTCCTCCCAGCTGCACGAGTCTGTTGTCTCAGCCTCTCTGCCAGCCCAGCAGTTACTGAACAACTACATACCGTTCTCAATACCCCAGAACTTCTGCTTCCTCAGGGCTGCTGCTTGCTGCCTCCTCTCTTGTGTCTCTTGGCTTCTACCAACCACTATCCACTTGAGAAGGAGGGTCTAATTGATCCATTCCTGCCTGAGGAGCCTGTGGGGAGAACTTCCATGTCTGAGCACTTTCTGTGCTGCTGGCTGTCCCGTGGGCAGATGTCAACTCCAGTCCATTCAGCTCTGGCCCACCTAACTAGTGTTGCTGATGACACCCCTCCTGCTACCACCATTGCTCCTGCTGCTGCTGGGGCCTCCATGTTAGCCTGATACTAGGAGAGCAAGAAACTGAAGCCATCATCCTGATTTTCTCTTCCAGATGGTATAGCAGTATGAGCACAGGACAAACAAGACTGGCCTTGAGATGAGGAGGCCAGATGGTCCCTGAATCAGGGTGGTTTCAGCATGCCCAGGAAGGTGCTGCTGCTTCACAGACAGGTAGTGACTTATACTTAAGAAATTGTTTACAGTGAACAGGATGGGTCCCTTCCCTCAAAGAGCACCCCATGCAGTTGTGGAAACAGATTCAGTGTGACAGGTGCAGTACTACAGGTGGCATAGGATATCGTGGTGGGAATACTGCAAATCCTTATTGAAAACAGGCATATTATAAATACCTTGTAATGAATGCAATACCATAGCTGATACTCATTTCTTTTAGACTTACCTATGTTTTCAGATATATAAAAACTCTAGGAATTCCCAAGGTAATTGAAAACATATGTCCACACAAAAACTTGTACAATAATATTCATAGCAGCATTATTCACAATAGCTGAAAGGGGGAAGCAACTCAAGTGTTCTTTGATGGATGAATGGATAAACAAAATGTGGTATATCCATACAATGGAATATTATGCAGCCATAAAACGGAATGAAGTACTATTATATGCTACAACATGGATTACTCTTGAAAACATGCAGTGAAAGAAGCCAGTCACGAAAAAACTACATTTTATGATTCCATTAATATGAAATGTTCAAACAGGCAAATCTACAGAGACAGAAAGTAGATGAGTGGTTGTCAGGGAGGGGGTATAGGGAGGAATTGGGAGTGACTGCTAATAGGTACAAGATTTCTTCCTGGGGTGATGAAAATGTTCTAGAATTAGCTAGTGGTGATGTTTGCACAACATAGTGAATATACTAAAAATCACTGAACCGTATACTTTAACAAATGATAGATTTTATGTTTACTTTAAAAAATGATAGATTTTATGTTATGTGAATGATATGTTGATTTTTAAAGCCTAGGAATTAATCAATTATACTGTGATGGAATATGATATTTTAAGTCAGAAATTTACTTGTGGCATCATCTTCACTGTTCATCTGTAGAATCAGGAGAAGTGATGTTTCCTAGGTTGACATGAAGATTAGATAAGATAATGCATATGACAGACTTAGCTGCAAGAAGACAGGTTGGGAACCCTTTGTTGCTATAGATGCATTTCTAAAGCAACTTTTTTTATATGTTGCTGTTTGTTGGAGCCCTCCAGGAGGATCTTGGCACTGGGAGAAATCCCTAAACTAGAGTCATGGCTGAAGAGTGCTGAACACTTCCCGCACTGCTGGCTGTACTGTGGTCAGATGCTCCTGACTATGACCGTGCAGTGAAGCCTGGATCTGGGCAAAACTGAGTAGTTGACACTTGCATCTCTTTCCTGCCTCTCTTTTCTGGCCTGGTAGTCTTTTGGGTTATAATTCAGCATCTCTTCCATCTGCATCTCTCAAGTGATTAGTATTTTCCAAAGTGAGCTCATCCCATTAATCATATTAGGGTATGAGCAGCCCTTTTAAACTGTATTTGTATCTTACAGGAAGACCAGAAAAGCTCAGAAGGAGGAAGAATCTTCAGGCACTGTGCAAAGGGAGGGCAGGGAGAGGGGGAAGTTATTCTGCAGCAGCAGTGCCTTCCTGGGCATCCTGAAACCACCCTGATTCAGGGCCCATCTGGCCTCCTCATCTCAAGGCCAGTCTTGCTTGGCCTGTGCTCACTGCTGCCACTGCAATGCCATCTGGAAGAGAAAATCAGGACAATGGCTTCAGTTTCTTGCTCTCTTAGGATTAGGCTAACATGGAGGCCCCAGCAGCCCCAGCAGAAGCAGCAGTGATGGTGGTGGCAGTAAGGGTGTCATTAGCAACACTAATGAATCACTGCTGGGCCCGGTTCTCTTCTCTGACTCAGCTTGAAACTTCTTTCAGTTAACAGGAAGCCAGTAACCAGTGAAGTCAAAAGCTTATATGCAACTCTCTGGATTGGAAACCACTGGGGTGTTTTTTAAGCTTCTATTTCTAAAATAAGAAGGGAAACCAATGGACAGAAGCTTCCCTGTCTTCTTTGATGCAGATAAACTGTTGGTAGAGGGTGATTGTGAGCTGGGGCCCTTGTTTCTTATGAAACTAAAAAATTGTACAGGAGTTTACAAAAACAGGAAGCTGGCAGTGAAAGCTATTGGAATTATGTAAATGAAACAGTCAGTTTGGAATGCAGGTGGGAATGTGCCTGTGGGAAAGACTGGAGAATGCATCAGAATGCGGGCAGCCAGGTTACCATGCACTGCTTCAGCACAGGGGAAGATGCGGGGGGCAAGGAACCTTCGCTGCCCTGGTGTCATCAGCCCAGTGCTGTAACAGTGCAGCAGAAAGGGCAGCAGGGAAAGGCGACAGGAAGAGGGATCAAGACACTTACATTGCTCCAGGAGAGATTCGCATTTTTTTGTGGATCTGAGGATGGGAGCTCTGGAGCCTCTTCCTGTCCACAGGCACTGCAAAGCTTTAGCACACCAGTAGCTCCCCAGGGGGCTGGGAACCCATGCCAGGACTGGCACCCCCTCCAGGAAGGGGTGCTGGGAGTGCCATGATTTAGATCAGTGATTCACAAACTTTTGGTAGTGAAGACACTCCATTTGTTTTGGGGTTGTATCCTACTCCCCGCCTTTTAATAATGTTAGTTAAAAATTTAAATTAAAATTGACTTTGTTTTAAAACTAAAAATTTTCTGTTGTTTGAAGCTTCTATGACAACTGGGTAGCCTTCTGAGGTATTGTAATACAGTATTAGGATTTGGACTCTCTGCTGTATACACTAAGCTCTTAAGGGTGAAGGGCAGGCCATTGGTTCTGATAAGAAGAGAGGTTGCCATAGGTATCTCTGCTTTCTTACTCTTCCCCACTCCAGGCCATGTGGACATCTGGAGATATTTGATAAAATGTCCTTTTACCAGCCCAGACTCATGACTAATCAATAGTTGTTTTTGTTGTTTTGCTTCTAATCCCTTTCCCTTCCAGTCTATCATTCATCCTGCCATCAATTTCCTAAAACAGATTTGATCATGCCACCTCCCTCCTCAACAGTTTTCAATGGGATTTCCTACTGCCTACATAAAGTCTAATGCCTTAGAATGGGGCAAGGAAAGCCTTTCATGATTTAACCCTCTAATACCTTTCTAGTTTCAATTTTTTATGACTCTCTATTTCAGGTCGTTTTTGAACATCAAGAAACTGAAAAGCATAGCTCAAACTGGCTTATACAATACACGCCCTTATTTGCTTCTGGTACGAAAGAAGTCTAGAGTCAGCTGACTGGGCACTGTGGCTCACGCCTGTAATCCCAGCACTTTGGGAGGCTGAGGCAGGAGGATCGCTTGAGGCCAGGAGTTCGAGACCAGCCTGGGCAAAACATAGTGACATCATATCTCTACAAAAAAAAAAAAAAAAAAAGAAAAGAAAAAGAAATCTAGTGTCAGAGTGGGGCTTTGGGTAAGGCTCAACAATTCCCCAAGGATCTAATTCCTTTCTTTCTTTTTTCTTTTTGAGACAGGGTCTTACTGTGTCTCCTAGACTGGAGTGTAGTGGCACAATCATGGCTCACTGTAGCCTTGACCTCCTGGGCTCAAGTGATCCTCCCACCTCAGCCTCCTTAGTGGCTGGGACTACAGGCCTGCACCATCAAGCCTGACTAATTAAAACAAATTTTTTTTTTTTTTTTGTAGAGATAGTGTCTCGTTACGTTGCTCAGACTGGTCTTGAACTCCTGGTCTCAAGTGATCCTCCCACCTCAGCCTCCCAAAGTGCTGCGATTAAAACTGAGCCACTGTGCCTGGCCACAATTTCTTCCTAATTCTCATGGTCCCATGCCAGCAGCCCTTCATCTCATGTCTCTAAAGAAAGAACGACTTGGCCGGTGCAATGGCTCATGCCTGTAATCCCAGAACTTTGGGAGGCCGAGGCAGCCAGATTGCTTGGACTCAGGAGTTGGAGACCAGCCTGGCCAACATGACGAAACTCCATCTCTACCAAAAATACAAAAACTCAGCCAGGCTTGGTGGCATGCATCTGTGGTCCCAGCTGCTTGGGAGGCTGAGGAGGAAGGATGGCTTGAGCTCAGGGGGCGGAGGTTGCAGTGAGGCGAGATTGTGCCACTGCACTCCAACCTGCTGGGTGACAGAGTGAGACCCCATCTCAACAAAGAAAAAAAAAAAGAATGACTTTTCCCCAGCATTCCTGACTGATCTTTAATCTGAGTAGACTTGTTTCTGATGTACATCTGCCCCTGCATCAACCCCAGTCGCCAGTGGGCTGGGATGTGCTGAGTGGCTACCTGATGCACGATTTCCCTTGACCTCAAGATTCCCCACAATGCAGTGGATGCCTAAGTGGACAATGGGGCTGCTGGGATGGAAGAAGGGGGGCTGGAACCCGAGGAAGCAGCCGGCATCTGTGCATTCCACTCACCCTGCACCGTCAATCTCCATGCCTCCCCTTCTGCCACTTCCTGGAACCTACCATCTGCTTCCACTGATCAGAGCCCTGCTCATGCTTCAAAGCCTTGCTCGTGGGCCACCTCTACTGCTGTGCCTCTTCTGTTCTTCTGGAAAGAGTAATCTTTTTTTTCATCTCTCTACTCTCTAAAGCATATCATGTTTCTATCTCATGTGCATTTACTAATTCTGCTTTGTTTTCTGTCCACTTGTTTGTATATTTGACTCCTCTATCGAACAGAAAGACCCTTGAGGTAGGCAGATTCATACTTTGTTCATTGTAGGGGTTTAAGAGTGTTGAATAAATGGTCATGGGCAATAATACTGTCATTCTTGAGAGCTTACTGGGTGAAAGGCACTTTGTAAAGAATTCTTCTCATAATTTTATTTAATCTCATTTAATCTTGACAACAGCACTATGAGGCAGATACTATTATTATCGTATCCAGTTTACAGATGAGGGTCCTGGAGTTTAGAGTGATATAAGCCAACTGCCCAAGGTCACATGCTCAGCAGACAGCAGCGCAGGCTTGAACCTATATATATATATATATATATATATTTTTTTTTTACCCCAGAGTTAATGTTCTTAATCATGATAATGTTTTATACAGAATTTTTTTTTTTTTTTTTTTTGGAGATGGAGTCTCGCTCTGTCGCCAGGCTGGAGTGCAGTGGCGCGATCTCGGCTCACTGCAACCCCCGTCTCCCAGGTTCAAGCGATTTTCCTGTCTCAGCCTCTGGAGTAGCTAGGATTACAGGTGTGTGCCACCATGCCCAGCTAATTTTTTGTATTTTAGTAGAGATGGGATTGTACCGTGTTGCCCAGGCTGGTCTCGAACTCCTGAGCTCAGGCAATCCACCTGCCTCTGCCTCCCAAAGTGCTAGGATTACAGGCATGAGCCACTGTGCCTGGCCTTCATACAGAAATTTGTTTGTGACCAGCTACTTTCCTGGAAGAGGGGTCCCTGTTGGAGATGATTCTCTGGTGAGGAGGCTGGAGGAAAGTAGGGTGGAGGGGCAGAGGACCTGGAGGCTTCATGAGCAACTGGAGGGAGGTGTTGAAGAATGTGGGGAGGGCAGGTGAGCAGAGGAGCCTCTGGGCCTTGTTCAGAATGGTTTGCCCAGAGGGGTCTTCCCTGAGGATACCACTTGTGGGCAGAACCCAGGAGTGCTGCGGGTACGGCTCCCAGAGAGTGAAGCCCTTGTTTTCTTGGGGTCCTTAGAAACAGAGGGAATCAAGTCACTTTACTGGCCCAAGGGAGTGGAAATTAGGGGCCGAAACAAACATCTACTGGGATAAAATAAGTGGTGTGAGATTGCAGCCAGAAATGATCTCTGTGAACGTAGCTGGTCAGCGGAAGCATCTCGTGGTGGAGACTCCATGTGGACAGCATGGAGGAAAGAGGAGAAGGGCAGTCTTTAGAGCCGAAAGCCCAGCTCTCCTGAAAGGCACAGCCGTGGAGCAAGAGCCGAAAGCCTTTTATTTGGAGGCTGGCCTATTTCTTTATCACTAAACCCACTTTGCCTGGTTCCAGAGCCTCCTGGCTTGCATGAGCAGAACGAACAGCCTTCCTCCTGGTCTGGGCACTCTCGCACCAACCTAACCTGCAGCGTGGGGAGGTGGACTGCCATTCCACCTCTAGAGTTAGGGAGGGCGGGGCCCGAGCCAGGGGAATGGAGTCCAGTAATTACTGAGCAACCCCCCTGCTTACATTCCCTGCCGAGTTCTACATAAACAATCAGCTGAAAAGACTGTCCCCTTTTCATAGTTTTCACCACTGGGTGTTTTCAGAAGCAATTTAAACACTGGCAAACATAAAGGAAAGCTTTTATCCCTTCTCTAACCACTGAAAGGAAGCCGTGGATTTAAACACCATATGAATGGTGGGGAACAGAGCCCGGAGACATAAAAGGTGGAGGGAAGGGTGAGATGTTGAAAGCCTGTGAGTTGACAGGGGGTAGAACACAGGCTAAGGTGATGGGATCGGAACTTTGGAGGGTGAGGGAGGAGGAGGAGGGAAGAAACGGCTGGGTGCCAACCCCAGAAGGGCAGGAAGAAGGCAAACAGCTCTCCCCGGGAGGGAGGGTGGGAGGCGGGGGCAGGGGCTGAGGAAACCTGGGAGACTTCTGCAAGGATGAAGTCACCACCCTTTTGGGAGGAGGATGTGAAAGAAGGTGGCCTTTACTTTGTATTCAAATCCAATACACTATTTAGAACACAATGTACTAAATGTCATATACAATTTAATTTTGTGTAATTAAAATTCCTATCAGCTAGGGAGAGCCTGAGGAACGGGTGCTGCACTTGCTGAAAGCCAGGGCCGCAGAGTGTTCCACTTCTTCTTCCCTTGTTGGTCTTTTGGCCCTAATTCCTCTCTGTCTTTTCCTCCCTTGCTTCTGTCTTCGTTCCCCTTGTCTCTGTCACCCTCCCCCCTCTTATTTCCTTCCTCCTGTTTTGACCCCACAGGCAGCCTGGACTCAGACTCTGAAACAGCCAGGTGGCTCCCCTGCAGGAGGAGGGCTGTCGCTGCTGTCTGCAACCCCACAGGGCCTCCCAGAGCGGAGGTGACAGCCTGGGCCTCGGGGAAGCCCGTGTCTCATGGGCGGTTGTCCAGCTGCTCAGGCCTGCACAGGGGCGGGTCCCCTCCTAATCTTATCCTCACACAACCCTGGCAACCGCACAGGGCTGCCTGGTGTTTAGCAAGGGGAGGTGGAGTGTGGTCCTCTCCCAGGAGAGACAGCAGGCGACTTCCCTATTGAAAACACAGCTGTGGCAAGGGAGATAGACAGGAAACCCGACCCAGCCCTCTGGCAGGGATTGCCGTGGGAGTGCCAACTACTGTGGAATAACAGGCCCAGCCCTGCAGGCTCGGGCACGCCGTGCTGTAGGCCACAGCAACCACAGGCTCTGAAGCCTCTGGCCGCTCCAGGAGGGCGGGGTGCTGGGACGGAGACACCCTCAGGCCTGGGAAGGCAAACTTGGAGGTGGGGTGGAGGGGACTTGAGGACTGGGTGACAAAACCTGGTTTAGTTATTAGCGGAGTTAAGTTATTCATTTCCTTGCTCTCTTTAAGGCCCAGTTTCTTCATCTGAAAAATGGATACAATACTTGCCCTACTTACTTAAACAGGTTGTTTTGAGGACTGTATGGATGATGCCTTCCCGAGTTAGACCTAGGTTCAAACCTGAAACCCTACTGTTGCCACGTTAGCTGACGTTGGCCTCTGTTTTCTCACCTGGGAGGGACAAGACTACAACCTACTTCCTAGCACCCTGTTAAGGCTGGAATGAGCTAGTGTAGTGCCTGGTTTATTATAAATTTCTCAGTAAATGTTACCCATTGTCATCATCAAATGGAACAGTTTTGTGCAAGCATTTTGTAAACTATGGTGTGTTCTTTAAAAATGTAGGACATTATTCTTATGCAGACTGGCTGAAATTCTGGGCTCCAAGCAACATTTGGTAAAGGGATTCCTCTTCCAATTTCCTCTCCCCCTAAGAAAGTTCCCCTTTCCTCCTGCGGTACTCTGGAGGCTTCAGCAGGAGGCTGCTCCCATGACCCCCTCTCCTCCCCTCCCCTCCTGTCCCCCCCCCGCCTTCCATGTTTCCTCTAGAGCCCAGCTCAATTCCTCCAAGGAGTCCTGTGTCACTAGTCCAACCCCACCTTAATCCTTCTCTGGGTTCTCCTGTGATTTAGTTGTAACTGGTCTTTGCATGATGCTGCTTATAGATTCAGACTGCTTGAGTTCAAAGCCCACATATTAACTCTGTGACCTTGGGGTAAGTAATTTAACCTTGCTAGGCCTCAGTTTTCTCATCTGGGAAATGGGACATTGCAATAACTATCTCATCAGGCTGTTTAGAGGATCAGATGAGACCCTGTTCCTGAGGTGGTCAGCATGATGCCTGACACATTGTAAGTGCTCAATGGAGGGCAAGTATGGCTTTTATGCCACTGAGTGTTTAATATGAATGTTTTTATTCCCTGACTCTAGTGTAAGCTCTTTATTATTTTCCCTTTCCCTCCCTTCTTTCCTTCTTTCTTTCCTTCCTTCCTTCCCTCCCTCCCTCCATCCCTCCCTCCCTCCCTCCCTCCTTCCCTCCCTCCTTCCTTCCTTCCTTCCTTCCTTCCTTCCTTCCTTCCTTCCTTTCTCTCGTGAGAGACAGGTCAAGTGTAAGCTTTTAAAAAGTGGATTATGAGCCTAGGCAACATGGCCAAACTCTGTCTCTACAAAAAATACAAAAATTAGCCAGGTGTGGTGGTGCGTGCCTGTAGTCCAGGAGACTGATGTGGGAGGATTGTTTGAGCCCGGGAAGTCAAGGCTTCAGTGAGCTGTGTTCATGCCACTGCAGTCTAGCTGGGGTGACAAAGCAAGACCTTGTCTCAAAAACAAACAAAAAAAAAGTCTTTTTCGCCATATCATGAATTGTGGTATACACGTAGTGGGTACTCAGTAGATACCTTGAATACATTTTCCCCTTCGTTTTGGTTAAGTTGTCTGTAAATTTGCAGAATGACGTTACTTCACAATGATGACATATTACTTTTCTTTATTTTCACATGGGAGAGAACTAATATTTAGTAAACACTTATTTTTGCATCATGCTGAAAACTTTTACATATTATCTCCTTTAACTTTCACAGGAAAATCAAACCCCTAGGGTAGGTGTAATTATCCCCATTTTACCCACAAGAAAACTAGGGCTCGAAAAGATTGAGTAACTTGACTAGGATTACATAGCTGCCATAGCTGGAATTCAGACTCAGGTCTGTTTGACTCTAAGATCTTGTTTCATTTTATTTATATTGTTTGTGCCTTTCAGTAACACTGTCTTTGTAGAGCAGATTCTAAACTTTAATTTTATTTACTGTTTATACCAACACCATATGAACCCTTGGTGTTCAATAAAATTGGTAAACTGCCAATTGGTTACCAAAAAAATCTGGAGGGGCAAAGTCCTTTGAACAAGCCAAACCTTTAACCGAAAATAGTACATTGATCCCTGTGACCTATTGCACTAAAAATTTGGTTATTTCTCTTGAAATGATTGGCTTTAAGGCCTCATCTTGTTTGCCACTTTGGAAGTATACTCCCTCCCCTGCTCCCAGTTGGAAAGATTGCACCCAAGACCCAAGCCTTTTTATTTTAAGGAATCTTGGTTTATAGAATATTGAACAATAATGATCTTTCAAGAATGAATCTTTTGAAAATAGTGGATCTCTTAGGAATGAAATTCCTTTGTAACAAAGGCAGCTGAGTGTTAAATAAACCAAAAAATCAGCAGTGAAGTGCTGTTGGTGTGTCACCGTGCCTGGGGCCACATTCCCATTCCTTGCACTCATATGCACGTGCATGCATGAGCATGCGCGCGCACACACACACACACACGGTCACACGCGCGCACACACACGCACACACACGGTCACTCCTCTTTGTCCCAGAACCGTGGGATGTAAAAGACTTTAGGCACAGTGATGAAGCTAGCACATTCCGTTTTTACTGTCTTCCCTCCTTCCTCCTTCAGCCTTGGCTTCTGCTCTGCCAGGCCCCAGGGCCCTGCTCGGTGCCACCCTCCTGGCCCCAGTGGCAGAAGATCTGCTGGCAGTCCCCGCTGCTCAGTGGAGTTTTAGTCTGCATGTTACTCTGTAGGGCATGTGCAAGTGGGGGAGGATGAGTGAGAGCTGAGATTGCATCGTCCCTGTTCCAAGGGCTTCCCTGAAGTTGAAGTTAAACCTGATACAGCCCTTTTCGGGTAACAATGTGAGATCAGAAGGGCAGCCAACAAATCACGTGTCTAGCAGCCACTCTTGGGAAACGGAGTTGCTTGCTTTTCCATTAGACCCTTCTCCATGCTAGAATTTCACATATGTTAAGCAATTAGACCATGCCCAGAATTGGACTAGAGAGAAAGTGATCACATTTTAATTATGAACAAGCTCAGTATCTACACGTTGATGAGAAGTATTCATATTCATAAAACAAGGGAAGCACCAATTCTTTTTTTTTTTTTTTGAGACAGGGTCTCTGTCTCCCAGGCTGGAGTGTAGCAGTGTGATCATGGCTCACTGCAGCCTCAACTTCTTGGGGCTCAGGTGATCCTCCTACCTCAGTCTTCTGAGTAGCTGGGACCACAGGTGTGAGCCACCACACCTGGCTAATTTTTGTATTTTTTTGTAGACATGGGGTTTCACCATGTTGCCCAGGCTGGTCTCAAATTCCTGGGCTTGAGTGACCTGCTGGCCTCAGCTTCTCACAGTGCTGGGATTACAGGCATGAGCCACCGTGCCCAGCCACCAATTCTTATAAACATATCAACATGTATGTATCCCTTCAGATCCAACAAACCAAATAGAGAATTGTAGCAACCCAGAAAAGAGCTGTACACGAGGCCAGGTGTTGTTAAGACACAGACTTGGAGCCAGACAGATCAGGTTCAAGTCTCGACTCTGTCACTTAATAGCAATGTGACCCTGGGCAAGTGTCCTCTCTGCGCCTCAGTTTTCTCATTTGTAAATGAGGATAATAATAGTGCCTATGTTCTGGGGTTTGTTCTGAGAATTACATTAAATGGGTTAATATTTTTAAGGTGATTAAAATAGTGCCTAGCACATCATAAATTCTATTTAATGTTTGCCAAATATATATGCGTATGTGATCTTTCCCTGGTGTATATGTATCCCCATGACGTTAGATGCTGCAGCCTGAGGGCCCATAGTTAAATCAAAATGCTTTTGAATATAACACAGTCTAAACCCCAAAACTCACCTTCATCTCTGCTCTGTTATCAAGGGTGTGTGCAAGCAAGGGGTACCTGGTGTCTTGTCCTGTAGTTGGATTCTTGCTGAACTGTGGAAACTCCATAGACTTACCAGTGTGGGAGGCCAATTTATCTTTATACCTCAAGAGTTGAGGCTTCTTATTAAACTATGTATGCTCACGTTTAGAGATATTTACTATGTGCAATGCACTGTGGTGATATGAAGATGAATAAGACAGTCCCTGCTCAGGAATGCTGTTTGTATTCCATATACAGGTTTGATACCTGCGGGCAAGGGGTTAAGCATTTCTGCATACGCTAGACAACTCCTCATTGTTTTATAGGCTTTTCTCTCTGAAAGCAAAGTCCATTTCCCTGAATATCAGAAGAGGGCCATCTGCCATGCCAGAGTAGTGAATGAGAGGTATTTCCATTTGAGACTGCTATTTTCTGGTATAAGTATGTTTTGTGAGAATCTACTCCTGAGATGTATTTGGCAATAGATAAATTTATAAAATAGAAGCTAGGCGGCTTGAGATAAAACATATCCTTCTCTTCTTTTCCCCCCAAAGTTTTCCTTTCTCTCCAATCCTTCAGCTATGTTTCTTTTTAGACAATGATCATTAAAGCCAGATGTGGGCCTTTTCAAACTCACAACATGGCACAGGCTCAGATCTGGGAGAGTTGTAAATGCTTCTGGCATTTGAAGGGGCAGGCTTTCCCAGTAAAGACAGAAATATTCAGACTAGCACAGTTGGATTTTATACTGTATTTGTCTGTGTCTTAATTGGAATTCCTAAGATGTGATTTTTAACTTAATGGTCAATGTCTTAGGTTGCAGTCTGTAGAATGGGGCCATGGACCATTAGTTATACCCTGTGCAGGAACTCTTTATGATAAAATATTGCTGTAACTTTCTGTTAATCTTACTTCCAGTTCCTTCCTGCTTTATTCTGTAAAACATCTTGCCCAGTTTAGTTTCCTAAGCATAGCTCTGATAAAATTACTCTCCTCATGAAACTTCAATGATATCCCATTACTTAGAGTATCAAATATATCTTTAATTCAACATTCTTCAAAATATAGTACAACTCTAACTTCCAGCTTCTCCCACTAATCATATATGGTTTGTCATAATCATATGGATATAAATGTATGTATATATGCGTTCCTGTATTCTAGCCAATGAGACTTTGTTTATTAAACACGTGTTATATGTGAGGTACAGTATTAGACCCTGGGGGGTTCAAAGATAACTGTGATTTTTATTCTAAAGTAGTTTAGGGTTTAGTAGTAGAACTAGACATTTGAGTAAAAGCTAGAGGTAAAATGTGTTATTAGATACTAAAAGAGAGAAGTTGCCTGTATTGTCTACTCCTGGGCAAACCTCATGGTAAAAAAAAGCCCTGGCTGGGCATGGTGGCTCACGCCTGCAATCCCAACACTTTGGGAGGCCAAGGTGGGTGGATCACTTGAGGTCAGGAGTTCAAGACCAGCCTGGCCAACATGGTGAAACCCCGTCTATACTAAAAATACAAAAATTAGCCTGGTGTGGTGGTACACATCTGTAATCCCAACTACTCGGGAGGCTGAGGCACAAGAATTGCTTGAACCTGGGAGGTGGAGGTTTACAGTGAGCTGAGATCATGCCACTGCACTCCAGCCTGGGTGAGAGAGTGAAACCCTGAAGATAGAGAGCAAGAGAGAAAGAGGAAAGAAAATAAGAAGGGAAAGAAGAAAGGAAAGAAGAAAAGAAAGCCCGGGTTGTTGTTTGTTTATTGGCTGTGAGTCTTCCTCTCAGCTTCTCCTGTCTGTTCTGGCTCCGTGCTTTCCTCCAGCTCACATACAATCTACCCTCACCAGAGACCCAGTGCCCAATCCATGCAGCCGCCTCTCCCTGGCCCACCCTCCTTGCCACGGGTCGGGCTCTTGCTGTCCTGTTCTCTGGACTCTTGTCATCTCCCAAGTACCCTCCCTGCCCCAAACAGCTGCCAGAGCGGTTTTTCTGCAAACCTCAATCTGATCATGTTACTCCCCAGGTGAGATCCTCCACAGCTCCCTCTTGGCTACAAGATTAATCCAAACAAGCAGAAGTGTGAGGTGCCAGGCCGGTGACGATGAGACCCATGCTCAGTCTCTGGCACCTCTGTGCCCCCTTCGCCCGAAGTCCGAGTGCATGCTGGGGTGGTGTGCAGGCCTGAGGAGCAGTCCTGCAACCTCCTTCCCTCCTCAGAGCTGCGGGTGACAGTGTCAGTGTCTCCCAGGGGCGAGCCCCAGCCATCCCACCTAGAAAAAGGGCCCCAGAAAGTGGTGGTGTCTCCTCCTCAATGCTTTCCGGCCCTGGATGCAGGAACCATAGAGGAAGCTCCTTTGGCTGCTGGTTTCTGGGCTTCAGGCCTTCCTTTTCTTAGTGCGCTTCCCATGGGCTCCTAGCAGCGTGGACCTCGTGGCTCTGCTGCTGGCCTGCACTTCTCATCCTGCCTTGTTTAAACTTGATAACTGAACTCTGGACTCCTCCCTCTTGACTCACTGAGGGAAGTCTATGGATGTTCCCTTTGGAACTGCCCCCGTGAGAGGCTCTGTTACTGAGAAGGGGGAGCAGAGGTAGAAGAAGCTGGAGGGGTCAGTGGGAGCCAGTTTGCCCCATTCCCCATGTGAAGGAGCTTAAACTTCATCCTCAGCTGATGGGCAGGCATGGAATGTCAGTAGGGGCACCCCGTGGTCAGCGTTGTGTTTTAAAACGATCACTATCAGCAGTCAGGAGCCATGGAGGCCAGTTGGGAGACTCAGAGTTGAGGTGGGTGACAGCAAGAACCAGAAACAAGGCTGGGCCCATGGCTTATGGCTGTAATCCCAGCACTTTGGGAAGCTGAGGCAGGAGGCTTATTTGAGGGCAGGAGTTTGAGGCTGTAGTGAGCCATGATCATGCCACTGCACTCCAGCCTGGGCAACAGAACAAGACCCTGTCTCAAAAAAAAAAAAAAAAAAAAAAAGAACTAGAACCATATTAATATTCTCGCCAGTCAATGCAGTCATTGACCTTGATGCCGTGGGGCTCAGGTAGGCAGGTAAGAAGAAACACAGAGGAGCCGGGTTCCAGGATGGCACAACCAGAGTTTACTGACTGACACTCTAAAGGGGGTTCTGGAGCACATACTGTCTGTCCTGGCTCAGCACACACCAGGCCTCCCTGGCACTGAGGTCTGATGGTAACAGGTTGCCCCCTTCTTCCCTGGCTTTGTCCTCTGGGAGAAGGGGCAAGGGGGAAAGGAGGAGAGTTGTTTCATCCCACCACAGGCCAGCACTGAACACAGCCTGGCTGGAGATGCAAAATGTAAGCCAGAGGATGTGGTTTGGGTTGTCCCTGAAAAAGATCTGTGTTTACCATGGTAGGATATTTTCAGATGAGGCTTAATGTGAGGAAAGGGAGGCTGACCTCTTTGAAAGGCCTGCTTCTTAAAGGCACAGTGCATTACAATATATCACGAGAAGAATGGGAGCAGCAGATGCTATAGGTTTCTCCTTTATCAGTGATGCCGTCACAGTTGTGGTTAGGCCAGAGGGCTGCTTGTCGTTTCCAAGGCTCTATTCCCAATTCAGTCTGTAACTCATGGTGTGATGTTAGATAAGACACTTCATTTTCCCCAGACCCTATTTAATAATCTGTAAAATACTCCTCCATCTTTTAGGAGGTGACAAGAGGTGGAATTAATTTGTGTTTGTGAAGTGCTTTGAGGTCCCCAGACAAAAGCCACTGTGTAAATAGCTGAGTATTCTCCACTTGGATTGAACCTGTGGGTTCATAGTCAGACTCGCATGTGATTACAAAGTGGGTAGACTGGTTTTCATGATTTCATATTCAGATCCTTGGAGGATACTTATTTCCTTTCGGTTTCTTTCCTTCTTTCTTCCTAAATAAAAATATTATTTACTAGGCCAGGTGTGGTGGCTCATGCCTGTAATCCTAGCATGTTGGGAGGCTGAGGTGGGAAGATCATTGGAGGCTGGTTTGCAACCAGACTGGGCAACATAGCAAGACTCCTTGCCTATAAAAAATTAAGAAATTACCTGGGTGTGGTGGCATACACCTGTAGTCCCAGTTATTCAGGAGGCTGAAGTAGGAGGAGCCTTTGCGTTTAGGAGGGCAAGGCTGCAGTGAACTATGATCATGCCACTGCACTCCAACCTGGGTGACAGGACAAGATCCTATCTCAAACAAAACAAATTTAAGAAAATTTTTAAAAGTTTGGAGCTGGCCAGGTGCGGTGGCTCATGCCTGTAATCCCAGCACTTTGGGAGGCCGAGGCGGGTGGATCACCTGAGGTCAGGAGTTCGAGACCAGCCTGACCAACATGGAGAAACCCCGTCTCTACTAAAAATACAAAATTAGCTGGGCGTGGTGGCACATGCCTGTAATCCTAGCTACTAGGGAGGCTGAGGCAGGAGAATCACTTGAACCCTGGAGGTGGAGGTTGCAGTGAGCCGAGATCGTGCCATTGCACTCCAGCCTGGGCAACAAGAGCGAAACTCCGTCTCAAAAAAAAAAAAAAGTTTGGAGCTAAGAATGGGCATGGTGGCTCATGCCTGTGATCCTAGCACTTTGAGAGGCCAAGGCAGAGGATCGCTTGAGGTCAGGAATTTGAGACTAGCCTGGGCAACAAAGTGAGACCCCCATCTCTACAGAAAATTAAAAAATTAGTGAGGCGTGGTGGTGCACGCCTGTAGTTCTAGCTACTTGGGAGGCTGAGGGGGAAATCACTTGAGCCCAGGTGTTTGAGGTTACAGTGAACTATGATGGTGCCTCTGCGCTTCAGCTGAGGCAACAGAGTGAGCCCTTGTTTCAAAAACAAAAAAGAAAAAATGGAGCTATACAGAGAATACAATAATGAATAGCAAGGTACCCGTCAACCAAAATGAACAAATGTTGACATTTTTTACATTTAACAATTTTTATTTGCATTTAAAAGCATTTTTGTCTAACAACATACCATGAGGTATATGTGGGCTTTAAACCTTGTTTGTTTTTAAAATAAAAGAAAGAACACATTTGTATTTCCTTCATCCCACCCACCCTGCCACCCCTCCAGCCCATTTACCTTCCTCCATCCCCTGAGGTGGCTACTGTCACGGGTACATGCCCTCCCCGTTTGTGTGTGGGCCCACGTGTGGGTGGGTGTAGTTTATCTTCCCACGTGTATAGGGGAACTAAGCTAAAAATGATGTGAGTGAACACAGAATGGAGTTCAGAATCAGGCTGACCAGGGTTGGAGACCTGGCTCTCCCGCTTTTGGCCTCTGTCCTTTGGCCTCTTTGAACCTGTTTACCCATCTGCAACGTGGCAATTATTAGCTTACAGCATTGTTGTTAACACTGGAGATAATGGTAAAGTGGCTGGCTTAATAAATGGTAACTGACATTATTAACCATTTCTGTTTTTATCTCTTTTTCTAGATGGAAAGCCCTTTGAGAGCAGAGACCCTGCCCACAGCCTGTATCCCTTTGTATAATTTACAATTTGTGCTATCTAGCTTTTTTTTAAACAGTGTATCTTGCTCTGTCACTCAGGCTGGAGTGCAGTGGTGTGATCACAGCTCACTGCAGCCTAAACCTTCCAGATTCAAGCAATCGTCCCACTGAGTAGCTGGGACTATAGGCACATACCACCACACCTGGCTAATTGTTTTTTATTTTATTTTTGTAGAGTTGGGGGTTGGGGAGCGGGGGGGGTCTCTCTATGTTGCTTAGGCTGGTCTTGAACTCCTGGACTCAAGTGATCCTCCTGCCTCAGCTTCCCAAAGTGATGGGATTACAGGTGTGAGCCCCTGTGCCTGGCCAGCTTGTTTCTTGAGGAAATGATTGCAATGCCCGAGCCCCACTTCCCAGCCTCAGTTCAGATGCACGTAAGGGCTATTGCAAAAGCTAAGTGTGTTCTCAGTGCACCTGGAGAACACGGGGAACCATTTGGCTGAGGACAGAAGCAGTGATGAGAAGAGGCCTTTCGAATTTTCCCCCGGGTTCTGCTGTTGTCTATTCAAGTTACACATTAATTCAATATAGTGGCATGAAGGAGGAGACACAGAGCTACTTCATGGGATCTATTTTCTTAACAATCATGCATTATGCATTGCTGTTGTTTCAGGTGCATTTTTGCAAGACTGCGCACTCACACAACCATTGAGAGGCTCACTTTTCAGTGGTCTTCCCAGACCCTCCGTGGTTGGGTGTCCATCTTTGTCAGAAAAGGGCCAGCAGGGGGCACCAAACCCGCACGTTTCTGCCGGGAGAGGGCGTCTGGGTGAGCGACAGGGTCTGAGGCTCACGTTCCTTCCCTCCCTTTGCTGGTATTTGGACATTTCTTTCTACAGTAGTTTTAGACTCCCACAGCGGCAAGGCAGAGAGCTTTCTTTATTAAAGCAACAAACAAACAAACACCCCTCTGCTTCAAACCTCATCTCCAACAGCAGCAGGAGCTGTCACCACAAAAAGCCACTTTATTCATCTTCTTTGGATTTTCATTTGTTCATCTTAAATCAGGGGCCAGACACCAAGAGGGATAAAATGATCTACTGAACTGAACTGGAACATACTTGTCTAAGTCCTATTGTTTGCTATAAGGGCCTTACAATATTTTAGTTTATATGCATACAGGTTAAGAATAATCATGGAGTTTCAGACCTGGGCACTAGATAAATATCATGTAGCCAGGGTTTCTGAGTCCACAGTTACACTCCAGCCCCCAATTTTTGACATCTAAATCTGCCCACTAGCTATATTATTTGCTTAGTATTTTAATATCTACTCCTGTAAAACTTACATAAGTTGATTTTAAAAAGACCACCATCATAAATGGAAAATTGCTATTTTTCAAATACATATTAAGATAAAGAATTAACATTAAAATAAGCTGGGCATAATGGCTCACACCTGTAATCCCACCACTTTGGGAGGCTGAGGTGGGCGGATCACTTGAAGCCAGGCGTTCAAGAACAGCCTGAGCAATATAGCAAAATCCTGTCTCTACGAAAAATACAAAAATTAACTGGGTGTGGTGGTGTAAGCCTGTAGTCCCAGCCACTTGGGAGGGTGTGTGGCAGGATCACCTGAGCCCAGGGAGGTTGAGGCTGCAGTGAGGCATGATCATGCCACCGCATTCCAGCCTTGGCGAGAGTGAGACCCTGTCTCAAAAAATAAACAACAACAACAAAACCCCCATTAAGACAGAAGCCCCTTCTCTGCCTCCCATACTACCTCACACTTCCTTATTTTGCATGTGTGGAGCCTAGGCCAGAGAAGTGACTTGAATTGCCCCACATCTTGGTGAGTTGCAGAGCTGAGATTTAGCTGGGTACCTGTTCCTGTCTGGCATATGGCCGTGACTAGGAAGAAAGAGTTTGGTTAAACCAGCAGGTCTTACTCTTTGGAATGATCTTTGACAAAGTTTTAGTAGGCAGTGCCCCACTTTTAATGTTTTTAGTGTTTTTCTACTGCTTCTGGAAGGTGAAAACCAAGAACAGGAGGGTCTGGGCGGGGGTCTAGGCTATTTACAGTTGCATTGATTTGATTACCACTCTTCAAGAACAGGAGGGTCTGGGCTGGGGTCTAGGCTATTTACAGTGGCATTGATTTGATTACCACTCTTTAGCAGTGAAAAGTGTTGAGTATGCACTCCCAGCAGATGTATGCTCATTTATGTGTACTTTTATACATGCATGACTGTACCAATATATTATGCTCATTGTAAAGTATACACAAATATTAACTCAAAAAACAGTAAAGAAAATGAAAACAGTATTTTAAAATGTCTTGTTAACTGCAATGGTTTCATTACAGTTGTCAGCTAATATCTTGAGCACAGTTACACTTAGGGTTAGATTCCTCATTAGCAACAGCACACACTAAGCCATGTTTCAAAGAGTCTTTTGGTAATTTGAAAACTTTTTGGCTGGCTTGTGAGATCTGATTATATTGTCTTGTTTGCCCTTGAAATGTGGCTAACAACTTGTCAGGTCTGCCTCTTTCTTGCTGTTCATCTTGTTTTGCATTATTACTTCAATCCACAGTTTCTTTTTTGAAAAAAGCTTAAGCCTCTTGCCCACTTTGGGGATAGTTAAACGTGGGATCCTCTCTGTAGTTCCGCTTACCCAGGCTTGTCTATAATAGGCCACGTCATGCTGAACAAGAGCCGAGAAGTGGAATCGCCACTGTCAAGCCATCCAGTGGGATGCCCGCTGTTCCCCCAGGATCACTCAAGACCCTGTGACTTGTGGTCACTGATGAGCGGACCAAGTGAAGGTACGAAGGTTGTTGCTTAGAGTGAATATTAATAAAGCTTAGCTTATTATATATTTACTTGTACAAAAATAAATACATGAACATTTTAGTATTTTCTTCCTGTACCCTCTGGATTGTGTTTTATGACCCACAAATGTAGAGAAAAAAAATCCATGAACTGCCCGGGCGCGGTGGCTTACCCCTGTAATCCCAGCACTTTGGGAGGCCGAGGTGGGCAGATCATGAGGTCAAGAGATAGAGACTATTCTAGCCAACATGGTGAAACCCTGTCTCTACTAAAAATACAAAAATTAGCTGGGCATGGTGGCACGTGCCTGTAGTCCCAGCTACTTGAGAGGCTGAGGCAGGAGAATCGCTTGAACCAGGAGGCGGAGGTTGCAGTGAGCCGAGATTGTGCCACTGCACTCCAGCCTGGGGACAAAGCGAGACTCTGTCTCAAAAAAAAAAAAAAAAAATCCATGCACTTTGGCTTGGGACACATAAAGCCCTTCACAGCTCAACTTACCTTGCTGACTTCATAGTCAACTCCAGGTGCTACCACTGGGCCACATCTATGGGTTTCCCACGAGACTGTGAACCTTAGAGGGCAGGTATGGCATCTTATTCATCCTTGTGTTTTCAAAGCCTAGCTCAATGCTAGAGATGAAAAGTTCCTAGATCTCAAAGCAAAAGGGCTGCCATGAAGAGTCATGGGCTTTCTGCCTTTGGGGTTGGGCCTCTGCATGCCCCAGGCAGTGGTGCTGGCCCTCCATGTCTCTGTAGGCCTCCCCAGACAGCCTGGCCCCTGCATGGGTCTGCACTGCAAGAGCAAATAAGCCATTCGGCGCCTGCCATGGACAGAACAGCGCTGAACAGATGGGGCAGATTGTAAACTTTGCAGCACGTTTTCCTACCCTCTGCCATCATCGCATCATCCCCGCCAGAAAATCTGTCTCTATGCAGTGCTAAGGACACACTCTTTCCTCGTGAGCCCTTCCTGGCCCCCCTCTTTTTTTTTTTTTTTTTTAAGGAGATATAGGTATAAAGCCAGATGGCTCCACCCACTTCCCCAGCTCTGCTTCTGTTTCAGTGACAGGGAAGTTAAGGGCTGTTTTTAGGGGATAGGGGAAGATTTCACCTGGATCCTGGAGATGGGGCATCTTGCATACTGTGATGTCCAGGTATGACTGTTCTAGCCTGTGGGATATGGTGTTTTTGTTTGTTTGTTTGTTTGTTTTTTGGCATGTGTCTTTATCTCAGTTTCTTGCATTTTCCCCTATCTCTCTGCTCTCTTGACCTGATGGAGGTTGGTGGCAGCGGTAGGATGACCCCCATACTCCCATGGGACAGTGCTGAGCACGCCTTGGAGCAGGAGCCTGTTCTGCACGCCCCATAGTGTGTGCAGAAATGCTAGCTGGGAGCCTATTTAACGGAGCCATTTCATAAATCAGGATGCTGAAACTCTGATTACACACAGCATTTTTGTAGGCTGCGGTGGGGCTGATCTCAACCCCACAGTGTTTACTCACTCCCGTGGGGTGGCGTTTGATGCCTCGCCTTCCAGGATGTTTCTCTCTGAGGGGAAAGATATTCCTTTTTTTGTAGTTTATTATTATTATTATTATTTCAGTAGTTTTTGGGGAGCAGGTGGTGTTTGGTTACATGGATAAGTTCTTTAGTGGTGATTTCTGAGATTTTGGTGCACCCATCACCTAAACAGTGTACACTGTACCCAGTGTGTAGTCTTTTATCCCTCACCCCCTCCCACCCTTCCCCCTAAATCCCCGTAGTCTGTTATATCATTCTTATGCCTTTGTGTCCTTATAGCTTAACTCCCACCTATGAGTGAGAACATACGATGTTTGGTTTTCCATTCCTGAGATACTTCACTTAGAATAACAGTCTCGATCCAAGTTGCTGCATTTGCCATTAGGGAAATATATTCTTGTCTTTTTTATTTCTGAGCAAATCTTTGCTGAGGAGAAACACTAGGATGTTATTACTGCCAACCCAGTGGAGGTGTTAATGCTGTGTGCTGGGCCTTGGGAATGATGGGGGTGCCTTGAGGAGGGTAAGGAATGCGGAAAAGACCCTTTCATCATAAAGCTTGATAAACCGAGCGATCCTTTAACAAGTGGCAGGTCAGCATGCTTATGGTTCGCTACTGAAATTTGTAGACTGGATAATGGAATGCTGTTCATTTCTAGTGCTTAGAGGTCTAAGGTTTATGTACCTTAGAGATGAATTCTCTAGATACCCTGGGGAGGCTTTAGCAGCAGAGCCAGCCCTCACCCGAGGTGGCCACAGACTGCAGTGATTCATGAACCTCATACTTTATTATGCTCTACAGCTTTCTAAGCACTTTCAGATGCATTATTACTTCAATAAACATTAATTGAGTGCAAAATACTGGGGATGCCAGGCAGACTTGGTGCCTGCCTTCAGACCTTGTCTTATTTTTTATTTTTATTTATTTAGTTTTTTTAGAGACAAGGTCTCTGTCACCCAGTCTGGAGTGCAGTGGTGCAATCATAGCTCACTGTAGCCTTGGATTCTTGGGTGCCAAGGGATCCTCCAGCCTTCCTGGGACTACAGGCATGCACCAACACACCTGCCTAATTTTTGAAACTTTTTTTTTTTTTTTAGAGGCAGGGTCTTGCTATGCTGCCCAGGCTGGTCTTGAACTCTGGCCTCAAGCGATCTCCCACCTTGGCCTCCCAAAGCACTGGGATTACTGGTGTGAGCCATGGCATCGAGGCTTTTTTGTTTGCTTTTCAGCCCCTTGAGGTATCTTCTAGACCCCCCTTACTCATTCAGTCACTGTGACAACCTTGTGACACATGCAGGGTGGGAGGACTAGCCTCGTTTTATGCTGAGGAAACTGAGATTCAGAGGTACGCAACCATCCGTACAGCTCCAGAGGACAAGAGGAAGAAGGAGAACTAGAAGCCAGCCTTTGGATTTCGAGTTTAGTCCTCCTTTTGCTTCATATGGAGGAATAGTGGTTAGAAACAGGTTTTCTTAAGATCCAGGCTTGGTGCAATGGGTTGAATCTCTTGGTGGTACCAATAACGAGCATGTGATCTTGGTAAATTACCTTTTTAGCCTAAGTTTCATCATCTATAAAAGGAATTAATAATAATACCTACCCCACTGGGTTTTTCTGAAGATGAAATGAGATAAAGTTTGTAACACCGTTAGCATAGCACTTGGCATATATAAAGCACTTAATAAATGACAGTTACTACTATGGTTATTGTATTCGTCTGTTCTAATGTTGCTAATAAACACATACCTGAAACTGGGCAATTTATAAAGGAAAGAGGTTTTATTGACTCACAGTACCACATGGCTGGGGAGGCCTCACAATCATGGCAGAAGAGCCTGAATAGAACAGAAGGCAAAGGAAGGGAGAACTTGCCTCTTTTTCTGCCTGACTGCTTGAGCTGGGGCATCAATCTACTTCTGTTCGTGGACTGAGACTTACACTGTTGGCTCCCCTGGTTCTCAGGCCTTCAGACTAGGACAGAACTACACTACCAGCCTTCCTGGGCCTCAGCTTGCAGATAGTAGATCATGGGACCTCTTAGCCTCTATGATTGCGTGAGTTCTTAAAATTTCTCTTTCTCTGTATGCATGTATGTGTATGCTTGTGTGTGTGAAAGATACATATCACATACTATATATTTTATGTGTGTGTGTACATATATACATGTTATATATGTAATATTATATTAAATAATATATATAATATACACATCACATATTATATATTTTATGTGTGTGTACTCTTAATGCAGCAGTGGCAGGCAATATGTATATGTATACAATATATATGTACACACATAAAAATATATAATATGTGACATGTATAGTTTATATTATATATATTATTTAACATGTATCTCCTGTTGGTTCTGTTTCTTGGGAGAACTTTGACTAACACAGTAGCTACTAGCCACATGTGGCTATTGAAATTGAAATGAATTAAAATTAAATATAATTAAAATGGATTTTCTCAGTCACAGTAGGCCACATTTCAAGTGCTTACTAGCCAATGTGGATAGTGACTACTCTGTTGGACAGTGCAGAATAGAATATTTCCATCACTGTAGAAAGTTCTATTGACTAGTGCTAGTTTAGAGTACCCAGAGGCCAAGGCTGTGTATCCAGTTGATAAACAGCAAACCTTTCTCCCAGGGTGACTCAACAAAAGCTGCATCTTTGCTGCATCTCTCCTAGCACCATTTACTATTATTATTTTGTTCTCTGTTGCTCAAGGATTCACCATGGCTTGGAAATGAAGGAAACAATTTCTCCACTTCTACACTTTGTAAAAGTAAATAAAATTTTAGGACACCCTAAATTTATTATGCAGCACAACACCTCTCAAGCCTTACATAGAAAGGCTTGAGCACAACACATTAAGCCTTATATAGAAAGATGTTGAAATTCTGCTAAGCTTCCCTAAACTTTGTCGATATAAGCAATCCCACACTTCTACACTGAGGAACACTGACTTCCATTCTTTGGAATCTGTGCTTCCCAAGGAGGCTCATCCTCAACATTTGCTCTTGAATAAACTCTTTAAAATAGATTCTGACCTTTTTATTATTTTAGGTGGACGACTAGTTCACATAGAGATATGTAAGAGTTAGATTGAACCACATGGAATTGCCTTTTTTGTGGATCAGAAAAGGCATTGAATTGAATATTGTCAGTTTCATAAGGTTCAGGCTAATACAAAGTAAAGTGAGAAGAGTGATAGAGGTTCTGGGACAGGAAGTGCATGCATAGCTTGTGTTCCTTTTTCAGTCCCGGATTTGTGTACTGTGAGATGGGGATAATCCAGGTGGTTTCACTTTAAGGAAGGATGGCTGACTGAACTCCTGCTTATTCCTTGCCTGCCACAGCTGCATGAAGAGAGGCTCATGTGTGTTTATGGAGAATAGTTATGGGAGAGTTAGAGTATATACAGCTGTAAGAACCAGAAAGCCTGAAAACCAATGACTTTATACATACTGCATCCTGAACAAGCAGCCTGGAGGTGGTATTTCTGGATCTGGATCAGTAATTCCATGTCATCAGGGCACTAACTTAGCATCTCTGCTATTCTCTCCACCTTCCCCCTACAGTCCACAAGATGGCTGCTGTGGCTCCAGGCATTACGTCCACATACAACTCTGTCCAGAGGCAGGAACTGGGAATAGGCTTGGAGGTGGCCAGGACAGCAAGTGGGCTGTCTGCATAAACCTCCCTTCCACTTGGGAAGGAAAATCACCCCCCAAGTCGATTTTCTGTTCATCTTATTGATCAGAGAGTATTATAAATCCACCCATTAAATAATCTGGACAAGGGGAGTGTGCATATTGTCCTTGGTTTAGACTGGTTATGATTCATGCCCCGAAATTGGACATATTGCCAAGCAAGCGAAATTGAGATTCCATCAGCCAGGAAGAAGGGGTAAGGAAGATGAATATTGGGTAGGCACATGATAGGGGTTGTCACAAGTTTTTATTTATTTATTTATTTATTTATTATTATTATACTTTAGGTTTTAGGGTACATGTGCGCAATGTGCAGGTTAGTTACATATGTATACATGAGCCATGCTGGTGCGCTGCACCCACTAACTCGTCTTCTAGCATTAGGTATATCTCCCAATGCCATCCCTCCCCTCTCCCCCCACCCCACAACAGTCCCCAGAGTGTGATGATCCCCTTCCTGTGTCCATGTGTTCTCATTGTTCAATTCCCACCTATGAGTGAGAATATGCGGTTTTTGGTTTTTTGTCCTTGCGATAGTTTACTGAGAATGATGATTTCCAATTTCATCCATGTCCCTAGAAAGGACATGAACTCATCATTTTTTATGGCTGCATAGTATTCCATGGTGTATATGTGCCACATTTTCTTAATCCAGTCTATCATTGATGGACATTTGGGTTGGTTCCAAGTCTTTGCTATTGTGAATAATGCCGCAATAAACATACGTGTTCATGTGTCTTTATAGCAGCATGATTTATAGTCCTTTAGGTATATACCCAGTAATGGGATGGCTGGGTCAAATGGAATTTCTAGTTCTAGATCCCTGAGGAATCGCCACACTGACTTCCACAAGGGTTGAACTAGTTTACAGTCCCACCAACAGTGTAAAAGTGTTCCTGTTTCTCCACATCCTCTCCAGCACCTGTTGTTTTCTGACTTTTTAATGATTGCCATTCTAACTGGTGTGAGATGGTATCTCACTGTGGTTTTGATTTGCATTTCTCTGATGGCCAGTGATGGTGAGCATTTTTTCATGTGTTTTTTGGCTGCATAAATGTCTTCTTTTGAGAAGTGTCTGTTCATGTCCTTCGCCCACTTTTTGATGGGGTTGTTTGTTTTTTTCTGGTAAATTTGTTGGAGTTCATTGTAGATTCTGGATATTAGCCCTTTGTCAGATGAGTAGGTTGCAAAAATTTTCTCCCATTGTGTAGGTTGCCTGTTCACTCTGATGGTAGTTTCTTTTGCTGTGCAGAAGCTCTTTAGTTTAATTAGATCCCATTTGTCAATTTTGGCTTTTGTTGCCATTGCTTTTGGTGTTTTAGACATGAAGTCCTTGCCCATGCCTATGTCCTGAATGGTAATGCCTAGGTTTTCTTCTAGGGTTTTTAATGGTTTTAGGTCTAACGTTTAAGTCTTTAATCCATCTTGAATTGATTTTTATATAAGGTGTAAGGAAGGGATCCAGTTTCAGCTTTCTACGTATGGCTAGCCAGTTTTCCCAGCACCATTTATTAAATAGGGAATCCTTTCCCCATTGCTTGTTTTTCTCAGGTTTGTCAAAGATCAGATAGTTGTAGATATGCGGCGTTATTTCTGAGGGCTCTGTTCTGTTCCATTGATTTATATCTCTGTTTTGGTATCAGTACCATGCTGTTTTGGTTACTGTAGCCTTGTAGTATAGTTTGAAGTCAGGTAGTGCGATGCCTCTAGCTTTGTTCTTTTGGCTTAGGATTGACTTGGCGATACGGTCTCTTTTTTGGTTCCATATGAACTTTGAAGTAGTTTTTTCCAATTCTGTGAAGAAAGTCATTGGTAGCTTGATGGGGATGGCATTGAATCTGTAAATTAGCTTGGGCAGTATGGCCATTTTCACGATATTGATTCTTCCTACCCATGAGCATGGAATGTTCTTCCATTTGTTTGTATCCTCTTTTATTTCCTTGAGCAGTGGTTTGTAGTTCTCCTTGAAGAGGTCCTTCACGTCCCTTGGAAGTTGGATTCCTAGGTATTTTATTCTCTTTGAAGCAATTGTGAATGGGAGTTCACTCATGATTTGGCTCTCTGTTTGTCTGTTGTTGGTGTATAAGAATGCTTGTGATTTTTGTACATTGATTTTGTATCCTGAGACTTTGCTGAAGTTGCTTATCAGCTTAAGGAGATTTGGGGCTGAGACGATGGGGTTTTCTAGATATACAATCATGTCGTCTGCAAACAGGGACAATTTGACTTCCTCTTTTCCTAATTGAATACTCTTTATTTCCTTCTCCTGCCTAATTGCCCTGGCCAGAAATTCCAACACTATGTTGAATAGGAGTGGTGAGAGAGGGCATCCCTGTCTTGTGCCAGTTTTCAAAGGGAATGCTTCCAGTTTTTCCCCATTCAGTATGATATTGGCTGTGGGTTTGTCATAGATAGCTCTTATTATTTTGAGATACGTCCCATTAATACCTAATTTATTGAGAGTTTTTAGCATGAAGGGTTGTTGAATTTTGTCAAAGGCTTTTTCTGCATCTATTGAGATAATCATGTGGTTTTTGTCTTTGGTTCTGTTTATATGCTGGATTACATTTATTGATTTGCATATATTGAACCAGCCTTGCATCCCAGGGATGAAGCCCACTTGATCATGGTGGATAAGCTTTTTGATGTGCTGCTGGATTCGGTTTGCCAGTATTTTATTGAGGATTTTTGCATCAATGTTCATCAAGGATATTGGTCTAAAATTCTCTTTTTTGGTTGTGTCTCTGCCTGGCTTTGGTATCAGGATGATGCTGGCCTCATAAAATGAGTTAGGGAGGATTCCCTCTTTTTCTATTGATTGGAATAGTTTCAGAAGGAATGGTACCAGTTCCTCCTTGTACCTCTGGTAGAATTCGGCTGTGAATCCATCTGGTCCTGGACTTTTTTTGGTTGGTAAGCTATTGATTATTGCCACAATTTCAGCTCCTGTTATTGATCTATTCAGAGATTCAACTTCTTCCTGGTTTAGTCTTGGGAGAGTGTATGTGTCGAGGAATTTATCCATTTCTTCTAGATTTTCTAGTTTATTTGCGTAGAGGTGTTTGTAGTATTCTCTGATGGTAGTTTGTATTTCTGTGGGATCGGTGGTGATATCCCCTTTATCATTTTTTATTGCGTCTATTTGATTCTTCTCTCTTTTTTTCTTTATTAGTCTTGCTAGCGGTCTATCAATTTTGTTGATCCTTTCAAAAAACCAGCTCCTGGATTCATTAATTTTTTGAAGGGTTTTTTGTGTCTCTATTTCCTTCAGTTCTGCTCTGATTTTAGTTATTTCTTGCCTTCTGCTAGCTTTTGAATGTGTTTGCTCTTGCTTTTCTAGTTCTTTTAATTGTGATGTTAGGGTGTCAATTTTGGATCTTTCCTGCTTTCTCTTGTGGGCATTTAGTGCTATAAATTTCCCTCTACACACTGCTTTGAATGCATCCCAGAGATTCTGGTATGTTGTGTCTTGGTTCTCGTTGGTTTCAAAGAACATCTTTATTTCTGCCTTCATTTCGTTATGTACCCAGTAGTCATTCAGGAGCAGTTGTTCAGTTTCCATGTAGTTGAGCGGTTTTGAGTGAGATTCTTAATCCTGAGTTCTAGCTTGATTGCACTGTGATCTGAGAGATAGTTTGTTATAATTTCTGTTCTTTTACATTTACTGAGGAGAGCTTTACTTCCAACTATGTGGTCAATTTTGGAATAGGTGTGGTGTGGTGCTGAAAAAAATGTATATTCTGTTGATTTGGGGTGGAGAGTTCTGTAGATGTCTATTAGGTCCACTTGGTGCAGAGCTGAGTTCAATTCCTGGGTATCCTTGTTGACTTTCTGTCTCGTTGATCTGTCTAATGTTGACAGTGGGGTGTTAAAGTCTCCCATTATTATTGTGTGGGAGTTTAAGTCTCTTTGTAGGTCACTCAGGACTTGCTTTATGAATCTGGGTGCTCCTGTATTGGGTGCATATATATTTAGGATACTTAGCTCTTCTTGTTGAATTGATCCCTTTACCATTATGTAATGGCCTTCTTTGTCTCTTTTGATCTTTGTCGGTTTAAAGTCTGTTTTATCAGAGACTAGGATTGCAACCCCTGCCTTTTTTTGTTTTCCATTTGCTTTGTAGATCTTCCTCCATCCTTTTGTTTTGAGCCTGTGTGTGTCTCTGCACGTGACATGGGTTTCCTGAATACAGCACACTGATGGGTCTTGACTCTTTATCCAATTTGCCAGTCTGTGTCTTTTAATTGGAGCATTTAGTCCATTTACATTTAAAGTTAATATTGTTATGTGTGAATTTGATCCTGTCATTATGATGTTAGCTGGCTATTTTGCTCGTTAGTTGATGCAGTCTCTTCCTAGTCTCGATGGTCTTTACATTTTGGCATGATTTTGCAGCGGCTGGTACCGGTTGTGCCTTTCCATGTTTAGCACTTCCTTCAGGAGCTCTTTTAGAGCAGGCCTGGTGGTGACAAAATCTCTCAGCATTTGCTTGTCTGTAAAGTATTTTATTTCTCCTTCACTTATGAAGCTTAGTTTGTCTGGATATGAAATTCCGGGTTGAAAATTATTTTCTTTAAGAATGTTGAATATTGGCCCCCACTCTCTTCTGGCTTGTAGAGTTTCTGCTGAGAGATCTGCTGTTAGTCTGATGGGCTTCCCTTTGTGGGTAACCCGACCTTTCTCTCTGGCTGCCCTTAACATTTTTTCCTTCATTTCAACTTTGGTGAATCTGACAATTATGTGTCTTGGAGTTGCTCTTCTCGAGGAGTATCTTTGTGGCGTTCTCTGTATTTCCTGAATCTGAATGTTGGCTTGCCTTGCTAGATTGGGGAAGTTCTCCTGGATAATATCCTGCAGAGTGTTTTCCAACTTGGTTCCATTCTCCCCGTCACTTTCAGGTACACCAATCAGACGTAGATTTGGTCTTTTCACATAGTCCCATATTTCTTGGAGGCTTTGCTCGTTTCTTTTTATTCTTTTTTCTCTAAACTTCCCTTCTCGCTTCATTTCATTCATTTCATCTTCCATCGCTGATACCCTTTCTTCCATTTGATCGCATCGGCTCCTGAGGCTTCTGCATTCTTCACGTAGTTCTCGAGCCTTGGTTTTCAGCTCCATCAGCTCCTTTAAGCACTTTTCTGTATTGGTTATTCTAGTTATACATTCTTCTAAATTTTTTTCAAAGTTTTCAACTTCTTTGCCTTTGGTTTGAATATCCTCCCGTAGCTCGGAGTAATTTGATCGTCTGAAGCCTTCTTCTCTCAGCTCGTCAAAGTCATTCTCTATCCAGCTTTGTTCCGTTGCTGGTGAGGAACTGCATTCCTTTGGAGGAGGAGAGGCGCTCTGCTTTTAGAGTTTCCAGTTTTTCTGCTCTGTTTTTTCCCCATCTTTGTGGTTTTATCTACTTTTGGTCTTTGATGATGGTGACGTACAGATGGGTTTTTGGGGTGGATGTCCTTTCTGTTTGTTAGTTTTCCTTCTAACAGACAGGACCCTCAGCTGCAGGTCTGTTGGAGTACCCGGCCGGCCGTGTGAGGTGTCAGTCTGCCCCTGCTGGGGGGTGCCTCCCAGTTAGGCTGCTCGGGGGTCAGGGGTCAGGGACCCACTTGAGGAGGCAGTCTGCCCGTTCTCAGATCTCCAGCTGCGTGCTGGGAGAACCACTGCTCTCTTCAAAGCTGTCAGACAGGGACATTTAAGTCTGCAGAGGTTACTGCTGTCTTTTTGTTTGTCTGTGCCCTGCTGCCAGAGGTGGAGCCTACAGAGGCAGGCAGGCCTCCTTGAGCTGCGGTGGGCTCCACCCAGTTCGAGCTTCCCAGCTGGTTTGTTTACCTAAGCAAGCCTGGGCAATGGCGGGCGCCCCTCCCCCAGCCTCGCTGCTGCCTTGCAGTTTGATCTCAGACTGCTGTGCTAGCAATCAGTGAGACTCCGTGGGCGTAGGACCCTCTGAGCCAGGGTGCGGGATACAATCTCCTGGTGCGCCGTTTTTTAAGCCCGTCGGAAAAGCGCAGTATTCGGGTGGGAGTGACCCTATTTTCCAGGTGCCGTCTGTCATCCCTTTCTTTGACTAGGAAAGGGAACTCCCTGACCCCTTGCGCTTCCCGAGTGAGGCAATGCCTCGCCCTTCTTCGGCTTGCGCACGGTGCGCGCACCCACTGACCTGCGCCCACTGTCTGGCACTCCCTAGTGAGATGAACCCGGTACCTCAGATGGAAATGCAGAAATCACCTGTCTTCTGCGTTGCTCACGCTGGGAGCTGTAGACTGGAGCTGTTCCTATTTGGCCATCTTGGCTCCTCCCTCTGTCACAAGTTTTAAGATGCTTTCAATTAGTAAATAACTGTCGAGATTACCTTTTGTTTTCACCTGTCCAGTCTCCATTGTGCCTCCTTCAGAAATGCACACTGGGTTTTCTTTGGGTGTGAAGGGGCCTCTGTGTTCATCATTCCAGTGTGAGCACATGATCTGAGCCAGGTCCGTGAGGTTTAATTTAGGACTTCTGTTGGAACTCTTGGGAAAGACAAGTTCTCCCTGACCTGGGGTGTCTGAAAAGATAACATGCTAGCCTGGAATTGTTGGGGGCTATTTTACCTGCCTACCTACCTGAATGAATGAATGGATGAATGAATTAAGCTGACACAAAGGGGTGGTAGAGGGATGAGGAGAGGAGAACAGAGGGATGGTGAGAAACTTGGTCCAAATGAAATTGCTTGAGACCGGTATGCAGCTGTGCCAGATGATTCAGTTACATGACATAATAAATCTTTCCCTCATCCCCCACCATATTTTTTTCTTTTGTATGTAAGTTAGTTTGAGTTGCAAAAGATTACTGACAGGAATCGGTACCTAGCAATGGAGTGTTACAAGTAATAGACCCTAAAATGTGGACTGGCAAATTGAAGGTAGAATGGAAGGCAATAAAAGTCTCCTATCCCTGGCTAAGAAGTTGGCAGTCTTTGCTATGCTCCAATAAAGCATGTTAAATTGTTGCCTGTTCTCCCTTAGGACTCACAGCATGTGCCATTGGAGACTGGATCATTAAAGTACTTGATAGAACTTGTCAGGCTGTGGAATGTGTAGGCCACTTCCTGAAGTTCTTAGTGAGTTCCTATGAGAAAAAGACAAGCTTCTATCATCTGAAAGTTAAAAAAGAAGAAAAATGTGTTTTTGATAAAAGAAGTCCTTTCTCTTTTGGTAACTGAGAGCCAGACAACACTGTACTTTGCAGGGTTGGAAAAGATGAGTTCTCTGTTACATGATGAAGCTCATTCCAGCAAAGACAGAGACACTGGAAACAGAATAGAAGATACTACTAAAATTGGGAAGGAGCTGGAGCCCGATTTTGACTCCTCCAGGACAGATGACAACCATCCTCGGGGTTATCAAAAGTTGTCACTGCAGAGTGAAAGCCCAAGCCACAGGTGGGAGAAGGTATTGCAGTGTGTCTAACTGGCAAAGTGCTCCTATCTGGAATATACAAACAACTCCAGCAAATAAATCAGTAAATCAGAAAAGGACAGTCAGTTCAATAGAACAGTGAGAGGAAGAGATTGACAGGGCATTTCACAACAGAGGAGATCCAGATGACAGTGAACAGGAAAAGTGCTCAGCCTCACCTGTCATCAGGGACACGCCTGGAAACAGCAAGGAGATCCCACTACACATTCTAGGAGAACAGCTAAAATCTAAAAAACAACTGATCATATCAGTGTTAATGAATATGTGGAACTGTTGGAACCCTCATCCTCTGCTGGTGGGAGTATAAAGAGGCCCACATACTTTGGAAAACAGTGTGGCATTATCTATTCAAGGTGAATGTATGCATATCTTACTACAAAGCAATTCCACTCCTAGGTCTATGTGTGCATATGTGTAAGAAAAAACACAAAAAATGTGCTGGCTTGGCGCCATGGCTCAAGCCCTTAAGCCCCGTGTTTTGGGGAACCTGAGGCAGGAGTATTGTTTGAGGCCAGGAATTTGAGACCAGCCTGGGCAACATAGGAAGACTCCATCTCTACAAAAAATAAAAAATAAAAATAAAATTAGAAGAGCATGTAGTGTGTACTTGCAGTCCTAGCTACTTGGGAGGCTGAGGCAGGAGGATCGCTTGAGTGCAGGAGTTCAAGGTTATAGTGAGCTATGATTGGGCCACTGCACTCCAGCCTGGGTGACAGAGAGGTACCCAGTCTCAAAAAAAAAAAAAAAAAAAAAAAAAATTCTTAGCAACATTGTTTGTAATAGTCCCAAATTGAGAAAACCTAAATACCCATCAACAGCAGAGTGGGTAAATACGTTGTGGTGTAGTTTTGCAATGAACACTTTGTAAATACACAGAACAAACTATTGCTACATGCAACAACATGAAAGAATCTTGCAGATATAATTTTGAGTGAAAGAAGCTTGATATGATGAAATGCCATAGAGTCTCATTTATGTAAGATTCAAGACCAGGCAAAATGAATATATGGTGTTAGAAGTCAAGTGAATGGAGACCTTTGAGGACAGGGGAAAGGGTTGGTGATAGGAAGGGGAAAAGAGGGGCTTCTGAGGTCCTGGTTTTCTTCTATTTCTCAACCTGGTGATGGTTACACAGAGGTGCTTACTTTGTGATGATGTGTGTGGGCTGTAAGATATGTGATTTCTGCACTTCTCTATACGTGTGTTACATGTCAACAAAAGTCTTCTAATCATAGACGATGGAGGAAGAGATGGCTGTGAGAGTACAAATCAGTGCTTCATTAAAATAATAATTATCCCTGAGCTGCAGGGCAAGAGGCAGATTAGCAGGGCCTCCCCATTCCAGGCTGTAGTTTGAATTTCACTGATACAGAGGATAAAGTGGAGGCCATTAAGCTGAGAAGGAGGGTGGAGCCCTGAGGCTGCTGCTAAGAAACAGAACTCCCAGGCCAGAGTCTAGATAAGGACACTGTCTCTTGCTTTGCCTAATGTCCCATGAAATGACCAGATGCAAATGGACTGAAAGAGTACTAAGTTATAAACTTCTTAGGGAATTGCTTTGCCAGAAAACTCCCAGCATGATTAAAAAGGGCCTCTGACTGGTCAACCCAAGGTAAACCCCTGCTCCCAAATCTGCACCATCTGGAAATGGGTCACTAAAGGATCCTCCCAGGGTCCTACCTCAGATGTGGAAATGGAGGACGACTGGCAAAGGGGACCCTTTGAGAGAGCAGAACCAGGGTTGTCAGATCGGCTGGTCAAGGACCTCAGTCCCCTGCTAGTGTGAGTCCTTGCTCTTCTTGTCCAATAGACCGTGATGTACATAAAGGACTGGTGATCACAGTAGGCTGTTTCCCCTTCTCGTTTCCAAGTGGGAAATTCTATTATATTCTGCTATTTTCTCTTCTGTCATATATACTGAGTGTGTTGGGGTGGTTTACATTTATCATTTAGCCTCTAGGGTGTCAAACTATGAATTGCTATATACAGATCACATTGATAGAAATCTGTATGACCTTGAGATCTTGGTCTTGGAGCTGGGTGCAAAAACAGGGGCATACTTTTGGGTTATCTATGACTGTAGAGGGAATGACTTAGTTTTTGGAAGTATGCAGTATAGTTGCATTGTGTTAGGTAGGGATATTGCTGAAATTGAACAAATGCAAAGAAGGATGTGTATAGAAAATGAGAAGCCAAGGGGTGGGTTGTTGGGTGTATTTGTTATTTTTGCCTTCAGGTATCAATTTCTTCCTCTTATGATAATAGCTTCCTGATTTTCTTTTTGAGAAACAGTGTCTTCCCAACCGAGATTGTGTGGTTTATCCCTTTCCCTTGTTCACAGTGGTTGATTCAGAGATAGGCAAGTGACTCAGACCAGGAGCCCAAGCGATGAGATTGGATTCCAGAACGTTTGAGAATCTCCTGGGAGAGAAGAGTTCCCTTTGCACTGATGCTGTTAGACTATAGGATATAAATCTGTAGCCACTGGGTGTTCTCTTGCCATTCCATAGGAAGTATCCGCCTAAATGTAGCCATTCAAGATGAAAACAAGGCAGGAAAAAAAGAGAGACCAAGTTTGATGTTCTAATCTAAGCTCTCATGGCAATTACACTTCTGTATGTTTTAGTTGCACAGACCCCACAAATCTCATATTTTGCTTGAGATCACATGAGTTGGGTTTCTGAAACTTTTAACTGAGAATCTTATAATTGCGACCAGCTATGGGAAATGCATAAACACTTCCGTGTGTTTTGCATATATTTGGTGTCATGCAATTTTTAACTAAATGAAAGGAGAGTGGCTTTTACTGAAATGCGTAAGTTGCAGGCATTAACCCAGTAGGGGAAGACCTAGTTGAGTATATTCTTTCATTTCCGTGCTTTGGCATCCAAGGCTTGGGAGCAGTCCATATCAGGAATTCATTGCTCAGGTCCACATAGCTTGTTTTCCCCTCCTCCCAAGTGAAGAGCATCGGACCTTCCACAGTCAGGGTGTGTCCTTGGGAATTTCTAGCTGAGCCAGCTCACTGATGCATGGATGCCACAATGGTGGCAGTATTTTCTGCTTTACACGCACATGTGACAGCAGTGTGTTCTACCCAGGAAATGGGGGGTGGAGGCAGTAGCTTTGTGGGCCGTCACCCTTGAGCCTAGGATAGCATGGAATATAGCAAGATCTGTGGTGTTCAAAGGTCAGGGATGTGTATTAGATTCAGTCTGAGTCACAAGGAGGTGAAACAGTGAGATTAGGGAAGGACGGAATCCTGGGAGTAAGAATGGAAGGAGCCAAAAGCTGAGGAGATGGGGGTATCAGAATAGGATCCAGGAAATACAGAATAAGAGTTAGAAACTGGCCAGGCAGAGGAGCCAGGAGGCAGAGATGCTCTAAGGAGGCACTAGACAGGCCCGCCATATGCTGGAGAATGGAGTTTGTGCTGCTTGAAGGTATGTTGAAAGGTTTGCCTGAGCTATGTGCTACCACTAAGATATCACCATGCCTGGTGTGCTCTGCGGGGTTCTCTCTCATCCTCTCCTTCAGCTGGGCACTGTGTCACATGTATGTGCTCTAGATCAGAGACCAGAATGGGAGCACAGCAGATTCACTTAACTACAGTTACATTTGCTGGTTTTTTCTATTACAAATGTATGAATTTTATCCTCCTACAAAACTTCAAGTCAAAACTCCTCCTCAGCATCTGGCTAACCAGGCCAAAAGTAGGTGCTTTCTAGGGTCTGAATGTTGTTGTCCCCCCAAATTCATATTTGAAACTGAATCCCCAATGTGATCGTATTAAGAAGTTGGGTCTTTTGGGAAGTGAATAAGCCACGAGGGCAAACTAATGAACCGTGAATGGGATTAGTGCCCTCGTAAAAGACTGAAGGGAGCCTTTTTCCCGCTTTGTGCCATGTGAGGACACAGCAACAAATTACCATCTGTGAAGCAGAGAGCTCCAACCAGACACGAGAGCTGCTCGTGCCTGATCTTGGACTTCATGCCTCTGGAATGGTGAGAAGTAGATTTCTTTTTTGGGGGTGGGAGAGCAGATTCACTTTATTTATTTATTTATTTTTTGCAATGCAGCATGTATTTGGAGGGCTTTAGGTCTCAGTATTGCAAATTATCTCCATTGAGAAATAAATTTTTGTTGTTTATAAGCTACCTAGTCTAAGGCATTTTGTTATAGCAGCCTGTATTTGGTCATTCTTTCATTGCTACAAAGAAACACCTGAGACTGGGTAATTTATAACGGGTTTAACTGGCCCATGGTTCTGCAGGCTGTACAGGAAGCATAGCAATGGCTTCTGCTTCTGGGGAGGCCTCTAGAAGCTTCCAATTATGGCGGAAGGCAAGGCATGAGCCTACACATAACATGGTGAAAGAAGGAGCAAGAGAGAGGCGGGGAGGGGGCCACACACTTCTAAATGACCAGGTCTCATGAGAACTCACTCACTATCACAAGGAAGCACTAAGCCATTCATGAGGGCTCCAGCCCCATGACCCAGTCACCTCCCACCAGGCCCGCCTCCAACATTGGGGATTACATTTCAACCTGAGATTTGGCGGGTACAAATATCCGACAATGTCACAGCCCAAACAGACTAAGACAGGGCTGAAAAAACTTGATAAGCATGAGTGCTCACTGTGTGTACATGCAAAGTGTGTGGGGACAGGTGCTTCGGGGGACATGAAGATGAACCCTGCACAGATCTTGCATACCAGGGGCTTGTACTGCTGAGGGAGGCATCACAGGGGCTCTAGCCTGCTGTCAATCCTGTGCCCTACTGACATTGTAATAACCGCATTTATCACCTGTCTGTTCAAGGAGTTGTGTGAGCCACTGAGGTAATTTTTTAATTCCAGAAAGAGAGAAAATACTGTTTCTTACTGCAGGAAACTTTATTTTCTTCACTTCACAAAAGCACCAGTGAAACGGCTGTTGAATAAAATTGTGAACTTTGCCTATGGGTGTCACTAAGGCAGCAGATCCTAAAATGGGGGCTGATGTGTGCTCATATCAGGCTGTTTGATGAACACTTTGCTACCAGTTACTCCACTCTGTATTTATAGCACAACATGATTTTACTAAAACCCTACGATGGAATCTTATGCAGAATTTTATGCAAAGTAGTTTCTAAAAAGACTTTTAAAGTCATGGAAAATTGGCTTGGGTACAATGTTAGGCAATAAAAACAGGACACATATATAGAGTTTGTAAAAAAATATATTTGAGATGATGGATATCCTAATTACCCTGATCTGATCACTATACATTAGATGCATCAAAACAGTACTATGTACCCAATAAATATATAATTATGTGTCAATTACAAATATAAAAGTATCAAAATTATATATGTATATGCATATACATATATCTATATCTATACAATAATAATACTTCTTTTAAAGTATATCTGAATAGCTGGATCTATATCTGTATACGTACACACACATAAGAGTTAAAGGAAAATCCTGGGCTGGGTGCAGTGGCTCATGCCTATAATTCCAGCACTTTGGGAGGCTGAGGTAAGAGGATTGCTTGAGGCCAGGAGTTCAAGACCAGAGTGGGCAACATGGCAGGACCCCCGTCTCTATAAAAAGTACAAAAAATTAGCCAGGTCTGGTGACACATGCCTGTAGTTTGAGCTACTTGGGAAGCTGAGGTGTGAGGATTGATTGAGCCTGGGAGGTCAAGGCTGCAGTATGCTATGATCATGTCACTGCACTCCAGCCTGGGTGACAGTGCAAGGCTCTGTCTCTAAAACAATAAAATAAAATTAACAAAATGCCTATTTTTTGAAATTTTACTTACTTATTTATTTATGTATTTTTAAGACACAAGATCTTATTATATTATACAGGTTGGAGTGCAGTGGTGTGATCATGGCTCACTGTAGCCTTAACCTCCTGAGCTCAAAGGATCCTCCTCCCTTAGCCACCTGAGTAGCTGGTACCATGGTGGGCATCACACCTGGCAAATTAAAAAAATTTTTTAGAGAGTTGGGGGTCTCGCTTTGTTGCCCATGCTGGTCTTGAACTCCTGGCTTCAAGTGATCCTCCCACCTCAGCCTCCTGGAGTGCTGGGATTACAGGCATGAGCCACGGCAGCTGGCCAATGCCTGGTGCTAATAGTAGTTACCTTTAGATCATAGAGTTACAGGCACTTTGGGTTTTCTTTCTTTGTATTTTCAAATTTTCTATAATGAGTATGTGTTGTTTTTCTACATGATTATATATTATGGTCACAATATAAAGACAAATTCATTTTTAAAAATAATTACCTGAAACCTATGAACAATAATAATGTATTTGACAATGTCCCATGTGGAGCATATCACAAATATCCTACCTACATTTTAGAGACTACCCAACTTGCACGTGGCCATTTAGGAAGCTAATGGTGGGATTAAGGATTGAATTTGGAGAATGTTGAGGTTGTTTGCTGTCTTCCTGAGAACCCTTGCCCACGTGCCTATGGTAGGCAGACTGCTGGCATCACTATTTCATGGCCTGTGTACCATTTGGGGGAAGAGGAGATGGACACTGCGAGGGCGAGTCAGCCAGGGCAGCCTCCCCCAGGCAGCTCTCCCTGCTCCCACTGGAAATGGGAAAGCAGGGTGAGTCATAGGTCAGATGGCCTCCTGAATCTTGGTTTCCAGCTTGTTTAAGTTTGTAAGTTCAGAACAACTGTTCAGCTTTGTTCTTACTTTGTTTGTGTTACACTGGGATCCAGTCATCCATTGGCACAGAGGCACAGTTTCCACTTTGATACAATCTGTGTCAGCCTGGCAGTTAATTTATTTAGCAGCATCTTAAATTTTTTTTTTTTCATAAAATCCAGCTCCTGCAGGATATTTATCAGCATCTTTGCAAGACAGGATGAATTCAAAATAAAGTATAGGAGAAGAAACATTCAGGTATGAGCAGTGGAGGGATGCATAATTATATTGTTCCATCTTACCAGGCCGGGGGTTTGATGTGACACAAGGATGCTATCAAAGTAGTCAATATTAGCAAAAAGAGATGGCTGTTTTGGAGATGTGCTGCTCCAAATGACCAGAAGGACCTATAGCCTCCTCTAGATTCACACACAACCCTAGTGAACTTATGCTGCCCCTTCCAGGTGAAACTCAAATGCTAATGGGGGCAGTTGGTAGGATAGGACATACGAGGTGGGGAGGCAGAGAGGGAAGGTTATTTTCCAGTGCTCATCTGAGTGGGAACTGATAAGGGACTCCATGGGGAAAATGAAGAAATGCTTTGTATATTCCTCTGAACTCTAGTTAGGCCTAACCTGCTAAAAGCCAGACTTTGTTTCTGATAACGGGCTGTACCTTCATGCCCTTGTAGGTGTAATGGACATAATGAGAGGTTAGAGACTTTGTCCTGAATTTTTACATGCTGATGTAAGCATGGGAACCAAGACTTTTTGGCCAACATGGACCCGAAGATCCATGGAGGGGAGCCAGCTTGGTATTGCTGAGTGCTTGCTATGTACTGGCATTGCTGAGCGCCTGCTGTTTGCTGCCCTTACATCGTGCTGTGGAGGCATGGAAAACAGTCTGCCTTCTGGGGCAGGAGAGGGCTGCACTTCTGGGAAGTCTGGAACCTGGGCAAAGCTTCACCAAATGCATCCTCTGCAGTTCCCTGGGTCCCAAGGTAAGGTCGTTTCCAGGAGGAATGCTGGAGGGGACTAGAGAATATGCTGTAAAATCTTGTTTCTATAAATCATTATGTAGTATTATATTTTGTTTTTGCAGTTTCCATGTGCCTCCATTCAGGAATTATTTCTCAATTATTTATTATGTATAGAGTAAATTAAGTCCCATTAGTCAAGTCTCAAATTACATTTGGCTGTTCCATTGTAATTACTCCTAGGTTATCATTATCAATATTAATTAACATTTGTGTGTTCTAGGCTTTAGAGCTTAGGAACCACTTTCATGCACAGTATTACATTTAATACAGCAAGCCTGTGAAATGGGGATTAGTATCCACACTTTACAGATGAAAGGAGTGAGGCTGAGACACATCTAAAACTACACAGCTCTCAAGATGCTGAGCTGGAATTTTAAACCCTACATTTCTTTTTTTTTTCTTCTTTTCTTTTTTTTTTAGATGGAGGCTTGCTCTGTCACCAGACTGGAGTGCAGTGACACGATCTCCGCTCACTGCAACCTCTGCCTCCTGGGTTCAAGAGGTTCTCCTTCCTCAGCCTCCCAAGTAGGTGGGATTACAGGCGCCTGCCACCATGCGCGGCTAATTTTTGTATTTTTAGTAGAGATGGGGTTTCACCATGTTGGCCAGGATGGTCACGATCTCCTGACCTTGTGATCCACCCGCCTCAGCCTCCCAAAGTGCTAGGATTACAGGCATGAGCCACTGTGTGGCCTAAACCCTACATTTCTTACTGTAAACCCAGCATTATTTCCATCACATCATTCCATGACTCTCCTCTTTTGCCCCCTGGGATAAAATAAACTTTTCCTGGGCTAGCTGAATAGGGCAGACTTCCTAGGCATGGAATTGGGTGTTCAGGGCATAGGGCCTCTCTTCATCTTCCAATTTCCTCTTCCTATCATGTTGATTTGGAGACATCAAGGAGAAAGATTCAGGAATGTGGGAGTGGAGACAGAAAGAATAGTGTACTTCAGCTGTAGCCACATCAGTCTCTTCATTTATTTAGTAACCATTTACTAAATACCTGCTCTATCCCAAGTACTGCCCTAGGCACTGGGGGTACAGTGGGGAAGATGACAGGCATGAACCCTGCCCTCATGAATACCTGCTCTATCCCAAGTACTGCCCTAGGCACTGGGGGTTTAGTGGGGAAGATGACAGGCATGAACCCTGCCCTCATGAATACCTGCTCTATCCCAAGTACTGCCCTAGGCACTGGGGGTACAGTGGGGAAGATGACAGACATGAACCCTGCCCTCATGAATCCTGGAACTCCATGGAGCCTGGAACTCTATGGAGAAAACAGGGACTCAGTGAGTCATTAGTCACTCTACTGAATGTTATGAAGAGGTGTACTGTGTACCTTTATACAATACGGGGGTCTAAGATAGGAAGACCCCATCTACGGTGTCTGGAAAGGCTTTCTAGGAAGAGCAGTGTTAAAGCTGAGTGTGGAATTAGCGAAGTGAAGCTCTAGGTCATAGGGAATGTGGTACTTTTGAAGAGTTGAAAGGCCAGGACAACTGGCATGAGTCAAGGGAGGATTGTAGATCAGTGGAGATGTGTTGGAACCAGGTTATGCAGAGAATGAAAGAATTTTAGTCTTTATCCTAAGAGTAATGGGAAGCAATAGAAGGATTTTTAGCAGGGGTGTGACATGATTGGATTTGAATTTCAAAGTATGAATTTAACTGCACTGTGGAGAATATGTGTGTGAGTTCTGGACCCAACTGTGAGACATCCAAGTGACTGAGGTGGGTAGCTGGAGCTCAGGAGAGGGTCTGCAGCACAGAGGCAGATGAGAGACAATTGGCACAAATAAAGCTAATGAAGTGGAGGAAGTCTATTTGGGGAGATGGTAGAGAGGCGAGAGAAGGCATTCATTCACTCTTTAAACATTTATTGCTCCTGACTGCTGGTGTTCTAGGTACTTGGGTTGAAGAATAAAAAAGACAAAGATTCCTCCATTGTGGGGCCTGTCTTCTAGTAAGGAAAGGTAGAGGGTGGGGTGGGAGGGAAGTCAGACAATAAGTAACAGATCTATAGTAATAAAGATGTACTTATAAGGTATGGTGCAGAAAGGAAAAATAGAGGAGGGTAAGGGGAGTGGGAACTCGGGGCATAGGTGGATTGCAATTTTAAATAGAGTGATCAAGTTAGGTTTTTCCAAGAAGGTAAAGGAGAGAGCCACAAACAAGAGCATTTCCTGTGCAAAGGCTCTAGAGAGTGTGAGGAACAGCACAGAGACCCAGTGTCTGGAGCCAGGAGATGAGGTCAGACAGAAAACAGGAGGTCTGGGCACAGAGGGCCTTGTGGGCTTTGGATTTTAGTCTGAGATGGGGGAGCCTGTGGAAGGTTTGAAGAAGAAGGGTGGGATGATGTGACAAGTAAGAGGACCACCCTCATAACTGCGTTAGGAACAGACCTTGTCGAGGGCAAAGTGGAAGCAGCACCAGCAGAGGCTCTTGCAGTCATCCAGGTGAGAGGTGATGGCGGCTCCCATCTGGGTGGTAGTACTGGAAGTGGGCAGAAGTGGTTGGATTCTGGGCCTGAGATCTAGCTTGGAGCCCATAGGACAACCAACAGGTATTTATTAACATTTGCTAAATTAAGTGGAATAGAATCTACCTAACATAGTCACAATGTCAGATAATAGAAATATTTTTGTTTTCAAGACCTTTTAAATGATCTAGGAGATAAAACTAAATGGAGTCAAGAATAACTGCAGGAATAGCACCATCACCAAATTGTATCTACTAATGATAAATGCTGTAATAAAGACTATATATATATCAGGTTGACTGTTTCGCAGCTTTATGTGGTTCAACTTAATATTATCTAAGTTAACCATTGCAACCATCTTGTGAGTTTAGATTATTCCTATTGTACAGATGAGGACATTGAGGCTCAGGAAGATTCAGTAGAGAAGTGGTGGCAAAGACAATAAAACAAAGGGTATAATGAAGGACTAAATAATATCATTTATGTAATAAATATTATGTGAGTCTATTCAGGAGAAATTTATGTGGGCTGGCATCATTCAGGAAGCTTCAAGGAACAGAGAAACCTGAGTCAGGCTGTGAGGAAAGGTTAGACTTTGTTGATTTGTAGAGGTGGAGAGGAGAATTCCAAATAGAGGAAAATGCTCTGGCAAAGTCATAGAGTTGGGTTACAGATTAAAGTATCAGAGACACCAGCATAGGAAACAGAGCAAGACCATGACTCTACAAAAAAAAAAATAAAATAAAATTAGCTGAGAGTGGTGGTGCGCCCTTATATTCCTAGCTACTTGGGAGGCTGAGGTGGGAGGATCGCTTGAGCCTAGGAGTTCAAGATTACAATGAACTCTGAAGAGTGAGACCCTGTCTCAAAAAAAAAAAAAAAAAAAATCAGAGAGAGGACAGTCTGGCTGAATTTAGGAGTCTATCTGCTGTATCAGTTTTCTAGTACTTTTGTAACAAATCACCACAAATTGGGTGGCTTAAAACAACAGAAACGTATTATCTCATAGTTCTGGGGGCTGGAAGTCTGCCATCGAGGTGTCAGCAGGGCCATGCTCTCTCTGAAGCTGCGAGGGGAGAATCTGTTGTGTGCCCTTCTCTTAGCTTTTGGTGCTGCTAGTAATCTGTGGCCTTTCTTGCCTCATCCAGTTTCTGCCTTGTTATCATGTGGAGCTCTCCCTGCATGTCTGTCCCTGTGTTTCCTCTCCTCTTTTTATAATGACACCTGTCATACTGCATCAAAACTTGCCTCAACTCAGTCTAACCGCATCTCAACTTGATTACATTGGCAAGTTCCCATTTCCAAATAAGGTCACTTTCACAGATACTGAGGGTTAAAACTTGAACATAGGCTGGAAGCACATAGGCTGGGAGCAGTGGCTCGCGCCTGTAATCCCAGCACTTTGGGAGGCTGAGGCAGGTGGATCACTTGAGCCCAGGAGTTTGAGACTAGCCTGGGCAACATGGTGAAACCCCATCTTTACATAAACTACAAAAATTAGGTGGGCATGGTGGCACATGCCTGTGGTCCCAGCTACTCCAGAAGCTGAGGTGGGATGATTGCTTCAACCTCAGAGGTTGAGGCTTCAGTGAGCCATGATCATGCCACTGCACTCTAGCCTGGGTGACAGAGCGAGACCCTGTCTCAAATAAAACAAAACAACAAAAAACCCTTGAACATATCTTCTTGGGGAACACAATTCAACCATAACATCTGCTAAGCAAATTACTATGTGTTGAATGAGTGCATGAAATGGATGACATGTGATTGGATACGAAGAGTGTAAATGGTTGAGACTACTGAGAGTCTGAAATGTCTGGTGGAGTTTGGAAAATGCTTTACCAGGGTGGTAAAACTTGTTCATCAAAATGCTGGGAGTTGATTTTATAGGGTGAGGAATTGGAGGATTATAGTTTGTAATTTGGGATTTAAGACTTTTAGATCTTCAATCTGTCTATAGATGTCCCCAGATTTTTCTCTCTCGATTCTATAAAAAATGACTGTTAAAAATACCAGTTGTCAGCTTGGAACACCCAAGCAGCAAGTCTGTGGTCTTAGAACAGAGATTATTTTTCTTGAGTTAAAGTCTTTGGAAGAATTAGTAATGGACTCAGCAGAGAAAACATGGAAAAAATCAGTGGTGAGACTAGCATGAACATGGAGTCCTTTTCTATAACAGGAGAGTCTAAACATAGCTGCTATGATCATATATCACCACAGACAGTGTCTTCCACCTGCACCCCCTCAAGTTTTTTACAAACTTGACACATTACTTTCCTCACCTTTTCACAGCCGCATTACAGGGGCTGATCCGCAATGAACAAGTCCCGGAGGTTGGTCTGTTTTTCCTAAGTACCTCTTGCCAATCCCCCAGTGGCAGGTGCAGGTGCCACCCTGGCAGGTACTCATCAGCTGTAGGCAGTGTGCCTTGCAGATTCAGCCTCTTTAGAAACACCAGGTACTCATAGACACCTACCGGCCTATACTTCTATATCTGTCTGTTCTGGGCTGAATTGTGTTTCCCCCCAAAAAAGATATGTTGAAGTCCTAATCCCCAGCAACTCAGATGGGATGTTATTTGAAAATAGGCACTTTGCAGATGAAGTGAAGTTAAGGTGAGGTCATTAGGTCAGGCCCTAATCCGATAGGACTGATGTCCTCATAAGAAGAGAGGAATCTGGACGTAGACATAGCGAGGAGAGCATCAAGAGAAGACAGAGACACGCAGGGAGAACTCCATGCCATGACAGAGGAGGGCTGCAGCTGCAGCCAAGGATGCCAGCAAACACCAGGAGCTAGAAGAAGCGAGGAAGGCTCCTTCCCTGCAGGTTTTAGAGGAAGGATGACCCTGCTGACACCTTGACTTCAGACTGCAAGAGAATAAGCTTATGTTGTTTTGAACCATCCAATATATAGTACTTTGTTACAGCATCACTGAGAAACAAACGGACTGCCCCTTTCATCAAGGTTTACCTGTCTGAAGTTTCATTTTCTAATGTTACTGTACTCAACTGAATTGACTTAGCAAATTAATTACTGTGAAGGGATTTACAGCTGCTGATGGCATAACTGGGCCGTGGGGGACTGCATGCTCTGTAGCAGGGACCTTGTCTGGCAGGTCACTGTCGAATGTAGTAACTGAGGAGAGTGGAATGAAGGGACACTACAAAGATGTGAACAGGGGTAAGGGAAGCACCAAGGATGCAAGGGAGGGCTGCTGCCACTGGGGCTGGTAACAGTGGGCACCATTAAATCCACCTCTAGGCGTGAAGGAGGCAGGGAAAGGGCCTATTCCCAGAGCTGGGGACAGCGGTAGTGTGGCCGCAGGAGATGGCTGCCTAGTGGGATCTGTGGCCTTCTGTAGAGGCATGGGACCACTGTCACCTGCAGCAAGGCAGGGAGGGAGCTAGAGGATAAACACCTACTCTTTCTCTCACCCTCTGGCTCTTTTGTTAACATCCCTTAACCAGAAGCTGGAGGGTAAAGGAACCTGTGGATGTAGTTGTAAAAGTTGGCCTCCCTGGGGTACAAAGAAGAGTGGACAAAATTGGGGTCCCCAGCAGGGGTGAGGATGGGAAATGCGTCCTGACAATGTCAGATGGGGCAAGGCTCCATCTGTCAGCAGCCTACCCCACCCCACCTTTGATTTGACTTTCCAAGGCTATGCCTAGTAGAAAAAGTCCCCCTTTCAAGCCTATTTGCATTTTGGTGGCATCCCCTTTTTTTAATTGTGGGAAATAGCTATCATAATTGTTGTCTTTTTTTTTTTTTTTTTTTTTTTTTTTTGAGACAGAGTTGCACTCTTGTTGCCCAGGCTGGAGTACAATGGCGTGATCTCAGCTCACTGCAACCTCCGCCTCCTGGGTTCAAGCGATTCTCCTGCCTCAGCCTCCCGAGTAGCTGGGATTACAGGCATGTGCCACCATGCCCGGCTAATTTTGTATTTTTAGTAGAGATGGGGTTTCTCCATGTTGGTCGGGCTGGTCTCGAACTCCCGACCTCAGGTGATCTGCCCACCTTGTCTTCCCAAAGTGCTGGGATTACAGGCATGAGCCACTGTGCCTGGCCCATAATTGTTTTAATTGTGGGAAATGCTAAGTCATAATGTAGAGCCCTTTAATGCTCCAAGGTGACGGGGCAGAGATGGGACAGACAAAACAAAATGGGATAGACAGTAGTGGTCTTGTTAGCTCAGAGGCAATGATTGTCAGAAGAAAGACACTGACTAGGGACAAAGTTAGAAAGGAAGAATCATATTAAAGGAAAAGAGGTGAGGGGGATTCCAGTTAGTGGAGAGAAAGTGCTACAGAAAGACTTGGGAAGATGACTGGACTCAATCCTGAGGGAAGAGATTAGCGTAAGGAATTTCTGAATGTGAGAATTGGAGAGGGCAAAACAGTGTCTTCCTTACAGGATTGTGGTGAGGAGCAAATGAATCAACGCATGGGCAAGGGATGGTCGCATCTGTGAAAGGAAATTCAATCTCGGGACCCCAAAATCCTACACCAAAGAGAAAAGTCAAGCTGGGAACTGCATCAGGCAAACCTGCCTCCCATTTAATTGCTAAATAAGATAGCTATAAAGATTTTTTAAAAAAGAAAACAACTACATATCTCCGTCACAATTTGCCTGCAAGAAAATTTTTGTGGGCCTCAAGATCTTTACCCTAAAACGGTTTTGTTGAATTTCACCTTGGAAATGTAAGTTGATAGCTGATCTTCACAGCTGCGGGACAAAGGACAGAACTCAAAGTCATCCCTCTGCTCACCTGAGACAAATGCATATCTGATTGCTTTCTCTGCCTTACTGTTTATGCAAAACTGCAGATTCACTAAGGCTAAGTGACCATTCCTCTACCCACTCCTCACATGTAAATCGTGTATTCAGTGAAAGGCTGATCAAAGACTCGAAAGACTGCAACCATTTGTCTCTTACCTACCTGTGACCTGGAAGCCCCCGTTCCCGTGCTTTGAGTTGTCCTGCCTTTCCAGACCAAACCAATGTACCTCTTACACATATTGATTGATGTCTCATGTCTGTCTAAATGCATAAAATCAAGCTGTGACCCAACCACCAGGGCACACATTGTCAGGCCCTCCTGAGGCTGCGTCACGGGTGTGTCCTTAACCTTGGGAAAATAAACTTTCTAAATTGATCGAGACCTGTCTCAGATACTTTTGGTTCACACATATAAAGCACTGTATGCATATATAATGTATAACAGCAGCAGCAGCAATTATAAGAACAATAACAGCCATTTAGTTTGGGATACGGGGAGATGCTGGATTAATTTCAGCTTAACTGATAGATAGTGTGTGACTATTTATTGTCAGTACCATCCATAATAAGCAAAAGGAACTTTATTTTCTCAACTAAAGGTAGAGGACCCAGGATATGAAGTGGAGTAGAGTAGAAATCAGACACTTTTTTTTTTTTTTTTTTGAGACAGAGTCTCACTCTGTCACCCAGGCTGGAGTGTAATGACGTGATCTCGGCTCACTGCAACCTCTACCTCCCAGGTTCAAGCGATTCTCCTTCCTCAGCCTCCTGAGTAGTTGGGATTACAGAGGCCACCATGCCTGGCTAATTTTTTTTGTGTTTTTAGTAGAGACGGAGTTTCACCATGTTGGCCAGGCTGGTTTTGAACTCCTGACCTCAAGTGATCCGTGTGCACCAGCCTCCCAAAGTGCTAGGATTACAGTAGTGAGCCACTGCGCCTGGCCCAGACATGTTAATTAAAGCAGAAAAGTTTGTACCTTCAACTTTACCAAGCTTCTAGATTCGTTCTCTGCTTAATTCATCCCATAAGAGTCTCAGGAATGTGGTAGTTTTTTGCACCATAACTGTCTGACCAAGATGAGTCTCTTAGGAATATGGAGGAGAGCTTGGGGACAGAATTCTGTTCCTAAGGAGAGACCCTGTTTAAGTCCTTTGATGTGGTCATAGCACCAAATGAGATTGCTACATATACAGGTAGCAATCTTGAAGAGCTTTCAAACCCCATGCCTACCAGTACCCCATCCTTTAGCTGCGAGGAAGAACATCTGCCTCTTTACTACATCTTGGACAATGCCTCCTCTATGATTCTCCCTGCCTCCTCCTCCTTCTCTCTCTCTTTTTTTTTTTTTTAAGAGACAGGGTCTTGCATGTTGCCCAGGCTGGAGTGTAGTGGTACAATCAGAGCTCACTGTAACCTCTAACTCCTGGGCTTATGTGATCCTCCCACCTCAGCCTCCTGAGTTGCTGGGACTACAGGAATGGCCACCTAGCCCAGCTAATTAAATTTTTTTTTTGTAGAGATGGTGTTTCATGTTGCCCAGGCTGGTCTCGAACTCCTGGTCTCAAGTGATTCTCCCGCCTCAGCCTCCCAAAGTGCTAGGATTACAGGCGTAAGCCCATTATGCCCGGCCTCTACTTATTGTTTAAATGTACCTTTCCTCAAAGTTTTATCTTCCCACGTTTTCCTGCTCAGATTCTCTGTCTGAGGGGGCTCAGCTATATTCACCTCTAAATTTCTTGTGGCTAACACAGATTTCCAGTGGTCTCCTGGATATTTTCCCATGCATTTCTCTTCCATAACTAAAACTTAGCACATTTAATTTAACATGTCATCCTGCATACTGCTCCTCTTGCTGTATTTACTTATCATGGCTATTGGGACTTCTACACTTGCTTTCATTTGGGCCAGAAGCCTCAGTCATCTTCCATTTCTTGTTCTCCATTCTCTTTAAACTCCAGGGTCTCTTGACATCCAAATCATCAATTGCCAAGTTCTGTCCTTTCTTCCTCTGAACTTTCTTCCCAGTCCAATACCTTGATTCTGCTACAATTTAAGTACTTTTTGACTCTTCTGGATTATTTCAATAGCTTCATGACATATCAAATTTCCAACTTCGACCTTTTCTTCATTGTCGCATGAGTTATTTCTCTCTGATCCAGGTCAGATAGTTTTACCTCCTCAGAATCATCAGTGGCTCCTTGCTCTCCAAGATACGTGGTTCAGTTCCAGGCTGGGACTTTACAACCCTCTAGGATTCAGTCCCAACCTACCCTATGCCTTCCTTATGCACCATGCTGGTCACTGCCCCATACTGGTCACACTGCACTACTTGCCCTTCACTGAATATGCCATTCATACCTCCATGTTTTTGCTTATGCTATCTGTGAGAGGTAGACCCACCTCTCTACCTTTCCCTGTGCCACCTAGTTAGAACTAATCATTTCCTACTTTGTCTTTCTGTATTTTGAACTTTGTCTTTCTGTATTTTCTGTATTCTGTGTTTCTATATTTTGCTTATTTTCTATTCCAGTACTTCTTCTGAGAAGCACTATATGCTTTATATTATAGTTAATTGCCTTCCCTCCAGATTGTAAGCTCCTTGAGGGTGCACTGAATTTTATTCCTTTCTGTATTCCTGTAACATTGATCACACAGAGCTTTACACATAGTAAGGCTCTCAATAAATATCAATGAATGAATGGGTACTATTAACAGCACACAACGTGGGTAATTGGGAGGCTGGCCTTGAAGTATGTCTCATAGCTTCAAAATTTCTGATCTTTCTTCACCATAGCTAAAAGTTCAAAAGAAAATCATCTAGTTCCTGGGAAAGTATCCTATGGGCCAACCTAACATGGAAATGCAGCTGCACTCTCGTTTCATTTTGCTCCTGTGGTTTTGTCTCATGGCCCTGACTTGAAATTTCAGTTGGAAACTTGAAATGCAACCAAAGTAGTTTCTTCTGTGTCACCCAATAATAAGGCTTTCTAAACCCTTCAATTTTACTCAAACATTTCTCTTGAAAATCAGCTCTGCTACAAAGTGGGGCTAATTCAATCGCCACCCATGCAGATGTAGTTGTGAGGATGAGTTTAAATGGGACATTTTTAGACTCTCCAATATGTCAACAAGTTAAGAGTTTCATTCATTTAAAAAATGTAAATAAATGCAGCTGCATCTGGCTATATGGACATTACAGTGAGATCGTGGTGCTAAACCAAGTGACAGGATGCTGCAAACTGAGGGAGATACCCAGCTTTGAAGATAATTTAAGAAGCATTAATAAATATATTTAGAAAACTCATGCAGCCAAACCCCTACCTCCAGCTCATCTTTTTTTACTCTGTAAGCTAGCAGAATTCGTAATGACAGCTTAAGAACAACAAATAAAGAACTGGCTGCTTGCCAAAACCAATTAAGTGGTGAGAAAAGGAAGTCACATGCATTAAACTTGCATGTTGGAATTCTCCATTATTGGACTTAAAATAATTATACAATTTCATACTTAAAATAATTATACAATTTTGCATTTCTCATTAGAATATTTTTATAGAATTAAACAGTGTTCAACTTTCGAAAACTAGATTTCCAGAAATCAGCCTGCAAGTCTGTTTGCTTGAAGATAGAACGCATTTTCTTGTAAAAATGGTATTATAAATGCAGGTGGGTACCCAGGTTAGCCCACTAAAGTCATTCATACTCATTTATATTGATGCCATATGATGTATTTACAAGAAAAAATCAAGTAAAAATTCCATTGCTGTATTAGCATGTATGTAAGTAATTTAATCTCCCATCTCTGAAATTTATTAAGAAAGGTTTTCATTTTTACTAAATGGTGAATGAAAAGCACAGCGGAAAGCAGATTTAATTAAGGGCTGAAAATATAGATGAGCACCGTGGTGGAGATTCCGAAGGGAAATTTGGGCCCTTTCCAGGACTTTCTAATTTGATGCCACTGGCTCTTTATGACATTAAGTCTCACTTCCAAATTTATGGCTTTCCTTTTTCCTCATATGGTTGTATCACTGGCACTATTTTAGGCTTGTCATTCATGATTAGGGTCATTTTTCTTTGGCTTACAAATGGAAGAAAAAGGGGACAAAATGGGACATTTTCTTCTGAGATAATTGAGCAAAAGTTAGATAAGAGGAAAGAGGGAGAAAAGGCCCTTAAAAAGGATGTGCATGCATATGAAAAATAAATTTCCTGTAGTGGTTACCCTGAGCTGAGTCAGCAAAAATGTATGATTTCCTAAAGAAGAAAAAAGCTATTCATTAGATTTGAGAGTTCTTTGCAGTCCCAGGCCATGCTATTGCTTCTCAAAGGGTAGAGGCTACCAGAGGAACAAGCACAGAAAGAGCTCTGTATGCAACTGGCTATTCTTTTTTAGAGGAGATTCACAAATTGGGTGTTTATAGCTTTGCAATTCATGGTACTCTGTCATTAACTAATTTTGTGAGCATAACTATGATTTATTTCTCTTTCATTTTCCATACACAGAAAATGACTATCTTATCTTATTTTTTAAAAATCTTAATGTCTCTCACTTTTTGTAAGCATCACCTCCAATGAACTCCAAAACTCATGGCCCCTCCAATTCAACTTGCTACTGCTGTTTAGATAATACCTTTCAGAATCTTCCCCAGCCAAGACAAGTTCAGTGGCTTCCAATTTTCTTCACATGTTGAAACTTTTCTGCCGTATGTTCAGGGCCTCCATAGAATGGCTTCACACTTCCCAGTCAAGCCCACACCTCCTCCACTTCCTATCAGATGCCTCTGCGCTGGTTTGGCCAGAATCTGTCCTATTGTTTGAAAATGCCACAACCATTTCAGCTTCTATGCATCATCAATTCATGTTTTCCTTCTTAAAATTCATTCTTTTTCCTCCTTGGCTACCTAAATTCCATCTATTTGTAGGAAGCAACATTTGGGGTGTCTATTCTACATAAAAATAATTTTGGGCAGTGAAGCCCTAGCAATGATTTTGTACTACATGACCCTGCTTTCTTAGCCACACTTGAGTGGACTAACAGAGTACCTATGACCTAAAATGGAATGATCAAATTCTCTTCCCTAGGAATTCGGAAATGGAACTGAAAACCAGTGTGGGTGTCTGGAGATGGAATATGTGACTCAGGAACACGAAATAGAATAGCCACATTCTATTTTGTGGAAGAGAAACTATGGCAGCCTCATGGTAGAAAGGGAAAGAGAGAGTATGTAATAGTTAGAGTACTTGGTAGAAAACAGCAGAAACAAATTCTAGTTAACTTAGCAGAAAATATTTACTCTAAGGATATTATGTAGCTCATAGGATCAATGAGAAGGCTAGGAACCAGATTTGGAAAATGGAACAAGAGAGACTAGGCAGCCCAAAGACAGCCAAGGTGTCTTCCTAGGAACAGTCCAGTTAGAATGCCACTGTAAGCTCCATTCTTGCTTCTTCTCATCAATCCCTCCAGATAGTAGCTGCAGTGATCTTTCTAAAATTTAACTCAGATTATGATATTCTCCTGCTATTATATAATAATTTCTCTGGTCTTTGTCCTAATTCCTGGCATGGAGCCTCTAATACCATTGGAATTTCCCAAGTGATAAGAATGTCTTTGTTACCCATGGTGGGTCCTGATTGCTTATGCTAATGGGGTGACTCATGCTAGGCCTCTAGACAGCTTCTGCGAATGAGATGATTCAGGATGTGGGTAGGCTGAGCCAGAAAGACCAACCATGAGATTAGAAGGTTGGAGCTTTGAGCTATGTGATATCAGCCCGATCTCTGGAGAGGGGAGGGAAGCTGGAGATTGAGTCTAATCATGTGGGCCAATAATTCATTGAAACATGCCTGGGTAACGAAATCCTAATAGAAACTCGACACGGAAGTTTAGTGAAGCTTGCTGGTTGGTGCTGGGAGGGTGACATGCCCTGATTCTATGGGGAAAAAGGGCACAGGAGCTCTATGTGTGGGATCCTTCTGGATCTTGCCCTGTGTGTCTCTTTGTTTGCCTGCTTCTGATTTGTATCCTTTATCATAAAACTGTAATTACCAGTACTCTCCTGTGTACTTTAGTTCACGGGAGTTCTGTGAGTCATTCTAACAATTAACAAACCTGAGGGGGCCATGAAAATCCTAGAATTTGTAGCTAGTTGGTCAGAAGTGTGGGTGGTTTGAAGACCCTCAAACTTGCAGCTGGTGTCTAAATAGGGACAGGGTTGTTGGAGACCGTGCCTTTTGGCTTGTGGAGTCAGTGCTGACTCTGGGTGGTTAGTGTCAGAATTGTATTGCATTACACCACCTGCTTAGCACTTCCAACTGGTTTTTATTAGACCAGAATAAAACAACTGTTCACAATGGCCTGCAGTGACCTTGCCAGACCTGCTTCCTTCCTGTCTCCCTGGCCTTACCTCCCTCTACTCTCCTCCATATTCACTGCATTTCAGGATGACATTTCTCCTGTCCCTTGCACACACCAAGATGACTCCATTTCAGTGCTTTGCACTTGCTCTTTCCTCTGCTTGGAATACCTTTCTTCCAGATCTTTGTGTGGACTTCTTTGAGGGTAGAAGCACTGTTGGTCTTGTTCACTTTTATACCCAAGACCTACAGCAGTAACTGGATTGGTTGATTGATTATACACTCATAGGTCACATAAGAGATCTGGGTGGGTCTGTTCATTATAATTCTGCAACCTACAGGATCAGATTCTAGGTCTGCCTTTTTAGCTAAATTGGCTCTTTGGCTGTTAAGAGATAAGAGGTTCTTTTTGTGCTGTTATCAAAGCTTTTTGGTTCTTGGACCATGGCATTAGCTGAGATATTTAAGCCCCAAGTTTGTAGTTTTCTTTCTGTGAACTCACCAGTGCATTCAGAAACAGCCAGTTCATTCAGAGTCTTTATATTTATTGCTCTCTCCAAAATAGTTGCATCCACCACTTGGTCTCCATAGGGAGAAGGAAGCCTTACCTTCCATATGCACTTCATCTCAAGCAGTCAGCAGTGATAATTTAACTAACAATTTGCTACAGCATCCCATGGACTACCAGTATCTTATTTTCCACTGGCATTGAGGTCATCATCTCATGCACATCAACTCAGATAATCAATCCCAGATCGTATCTTCGAATCAGTTTCCTGGAGCTATTTTAGGACTATTTAGTTTATTCAGGGAAGCAAAACTACTCTATGTTTTTAAAATAGGGAGTTCAATTCAGGAAATTGGTAACAGAGGTCTTGGAATGGTGGGAGAACAAAGAGGAAGGCAAAATGACTCAAAGATTGGTAATTTTAGGACGCCACTCCACCTCTAGGGCTGAGTGCACAGAAGCGAACACCATGTCACCCAGAGCCCATGACTGCTGTGCTGCTGAGGCTGCTGCTGCTGGAACTTGACTGCCCAAGGAGGAACTCAAGAGCTCTCAGTTACTCTTGGCACTGCTACCACCACCACCATTGTTGCTTTTGTCACTGCCGCTGTTGCTATTGCTGCTGTCACTGCTAGAATCAAGAAAACACATGGCTTCTTCCTGCCTCCTACTTTCCAGTATCCTGCCAGTGCCTCCCATGAGCATAATCAGCTGGCAGATGAGTCTGGAAAATGTAGTCTTCAGGCTTCTGGCCTGAAGGAGGAAGTAGAGTGGGGCGAGTGTTAGCTAAGAGACCATGGATTCCATGTGGCGCAAACTCAGAGGTACTGCTCAGGTAAGCCTTCCTTGCCCACGATACCACAGCAGATCACGCTGAGCTCACTCTCAAAGCCATTGGCACTTTCTCCTCATAGAAGTTCCTACAGTTTGTGATTGCATATTGCAATGTATATGTACAAACGTATGTGTGTATCTCCTATGTGTGCAGAAGCTCCCCAAAGGCAGTGACTGTGTAGCTTTTGCTCTCCACCATACCTGTAGCTCCTGCACATGGTGGGGACTCAAATGTGTGTTGAACCAATGAACGGCTTCAAACAGCTCTGCCTTTCTGCCCATCCTTCACTCTTGTCTCTTCTCTCATCTTAATTCAGTCCCTTTCTATTATAACATTCAGATTCTACAATGAACTGTGAGACTTGGAGTGAGAAACGAGCTTTTAGATGAGTTCTCATCACCTTTAAAAATACATATTTCACAACAGCATCAATTAGGCTACCCAAATTCCTGGGCATTCTAGTCCTTTCGGAATTCCTGCCCCTCAAGATGAACATGCAAGTCTGTGTGTCCCTCCTCTTTTCAGGTCACATTAAGCTTAGGTGTCAGGTTGGAAGACTAGGTGCCATAGGAAGGATATAAAGGCAGTGGCTGTAAGAACAAACATCATTAAGTTCTTGGCAGAGGAAGAAGGGGCACAGAGGAGGGGATTTATGTGAATAAAGAGGCTGGGTCAGGGCCTTGTGGCCTTGAACAAAGTGTGATGCAGAGGGTAATTTCCCCTGAATCAGCTTGAACATCAGGCTTCTAGTCACTATTTGGCTCTTGCAACATTAAAAATTACTATGTGGCTTAGTGTGCTAGGGCTGCTGTAACACAATACCACAGACTGGGTGGCTTCACTATAGAAATGGATTTTCTACTGTTCTGGAGGCTGGAAAGTCCAACATCAAGGTGCTGGCAGCTTTGGTTTCTCCTGAGGCCCCTTTCCTTGGTTTGCAGGTGGCTTCCCATGGTTTCTCTGTGTGTTTGTGTCCTAATCTCCTCTTCTTATAAGGACACCGGTCATACTGGGTTAGAGCCCACTCTAATGACCTCATTTTAACTTAATTACCTCTTTAAATACCTTATCTCCAAATGCGGATACATTCTGAGTTACTTGGGATTAGGACTTCCAACACATGAATTTTAAGGGAACACAATTCAGTCCCTAACACCAGAGCAGCAAGCTTTGTTTCATTCTTGTATGTTTGGATACATCTTTTATGGGAGTTTTTCTCAAATGGAAATCCCAATATATGAACTCATATCTCCCATGCTGTTAATTTCCAGAAGGCTTACAGGGAGAACTGAAATGGTTTGCAAACAAAAATGACAATAGAACACAGTAAGATGCTGCACTTCCCGCTCTCCCAAGACACCTAGACTCCAAACTGCACCGTGGTGCCATCAGTTAGCATGGATTAGGAGAGACACGAGGTTAGACAGCCCAGCACGTTGTAGTCAACCTGGAGAGGGTAATGAATGCCGAGCAGTGTCAGGGGAAATTAGGAGGAGAGGTCACAGAGGTGTGGTGGAGCTGGAGTCTCATGCCTTGGTGAGACGTAGAGAACAAAGAAAAGGGAGGAGTTCCATTGTGACCCAGTGTGTGTCACTTGATTTAGCAAATTTATAATCATGGGTCCCAGAGGAAATTTATGTAACAAATCCCTTATCCAACCCACTGCTCCAGGAAGCACCTATTCTTCATGCCTTCTGTTGAGTTGTCAAAATGTATCTTCCAACTTTCATGAAACTCTAAGGTCAGCAGAGCCTCAGCTTTGACAAATAAAAGCATTCAAGTCTGTATCTCCCTCATTGTCCTCCAGTGATCCTCATGGAACACCTTTCCTGAAGAGATGATGATGGGGCCATTTGACATGGGACACAGCAGGTGCTGGAAGAAGCACATATTTTTAGTGACAAAGACTGTAACTATGGTAAGCCAGAAAGAAGACACTCAACCACTGAATTAGGACTTTTGAAGTAGTAATTGGTAGTGTGGTAAGATGGGTGAGTACCTAATGGGCCCACCTGTGTTCATACACGCACGGTTGTCTCCATGCTGGAGGCTGAATGAACAAAAGAATATTATCTCCAAAATTGCAAGATTTCCTAACAATTGGAGATGTTCCAGCTTCTCTGGCAATTTGGCAGACGACTGGGGAAGAATAAAGAGGGCCCTGTAATTCTCAATTAATCTGGAAACAATGCCAGAAATTCCTCCTAATATCACAGTGGGTGTACACCCTGTAATATCATTCATAATATCCGAAAGGAGATATTACTCTAAATATCACAGTGGGTGTACACCCTGTGACAGTATTCGTAATATCTGAATGGAGATATTACCCCTAATGTCACAGTGGCTGTATACCCTGTGATATTATTCATAATATCTGAAAAAAGATATTACCCCTAATATCACAGTGGATGTACACACTGTGATAGTATTCATAATATCTAACAGAGCTATTACTCTTATATCACAGTGGGTGTACACCCTGTAATGTTATTCGTAGTATCTGAAAGGAGATATACTCCAAATATGACAGTGGGTGTACACCCTGTGATAGTATTTGTAATATCTGAAAGAAGATATTACCCCTAATATCACAGTGGCTGTATACCCTGTGATATTATTCATAATATCTGAAAAAAGATATTACACCTAATATCACAATGGGTATACACACTAGTACACCCATTGTGAACTAGTGGTTCACTAGGGTGAACACACTAGTATTCATAATATCTAAGGGAGCTATTACTCTTAATATCACAGTGGGTGTACACCCTGTGATAGTATCAGTAATAATTAAGGAGCGTGAAACATCCTGTGTGTACACCCCTTGCGATATTCTTCATAATATATAAGGGAGATATTACTCCTAATATCACAGTGTGTGTACACCCCATGATATTATTTGTAATATCTAAGCAAGGTTTTACTCCTAATATTACAGTGGGTGTACACCCCATGATATTATTCATATATCTACTAAGGGAGATATCACTATTGATATCACATGGGTGTATACCTTGTAATATTATTCATAATACCTAATGAGATATTACTTCCAGGTGTACACCCAGTGACATTAGAAGATATTATTCCTAATATCAAAGTGGGAGTATACCCTGTGTGTACACCCCATGATATTGTTTATAGTATCTAAGAGAGATATTACTCCTAATATCACAGTGGATAGGCACCCTTTATGTACACCCGGTGATATTATTCGTAAGATCTAAGTGAGATGTTACTCCTAATATCACAGTAAGTGTATACCACATGATATTATTCATAACATCTCAGGGAGATACTACTCCTAATATCACAGTGGGTGTACACCCCATGATGTTGTTTATAACATCTAAGGGAGATATTATTCCTAATATAACAGTGGGTGTATACCCTTGGATATTTTTTGTAATATCTAAGGGATATATTACTCCTAATATCACAATGGGTGTACACCCTGTGATATTATAGGCAATATCTTAGGGAGATATTACTCCTAACATCACAGTTAATGTACACATTATTATGATATTATTCACAATGTCCATGATATTATTCACAATATCTAAGAGAGACATTACTTTTAATATCACAGTGGGTGTACACCCTGTGATATGATTTGTAATATTTAAGGGAAATATTTCTCCTAATATCACAGTAAGCATTCACCCTGTGTGTACACCCTGTGATATTATTTGTAATATATATGGGAGATGTTACTCCTAATATGACAGTGGGTATATACCCTCTGATATTATTCATAGTATCTATAAAAGATATTAATTTAATATCACTGTCAGTGTACATCCTGTGATATTATTCGTTATTTCTAAAAAGATGATGTTCCTAATATCATAGTGGGAGTACACTCTGTGTGTACATCCTGTAATATTATTTGTAATATTTAAGGAAGATATTACTGCCAATATCATGATGGCAGTACACCCTGTGTGTACACCCTGTGATATTATTAGTAATATCTAAGGGAGATACTACTCTTAGTATCATAGGGCGTGTACACCCTGTGCGTACACCTGGCACATCGTTTGTAGCATTTAAAGGTGACACTACTCGTAATATAACAGGGGGTGTACACTCCGTGTGTACACCCTGGGACTTTATTTGTAGTATCCCAGGGAGATACTACTTGTAATATCACAGTGGGTATACACCCTGTTTGTACATTCTAGGACATTATTCATAGTATTCAAGAGAGATACTCCTTATAGCATCACAGTGTGTGTACACCCTGTGTGTACACCCTGGGATATTATTCATAGTATCCTATGGTTATACTACTCGTAATATCACAGTGGGTGTACACCTTGTGTACACATTATTACGAATAATTATTACAAATATCAGAGCAATGATATTTCATTAATATCACAGTGTGTACACACTGGATATTATAGAAAGATCAGAGTGATGATATTTCATTTACATCACAGTGTGTACACACAGAGGGGATGTTATAAAAATATCAAAGCAATGATGCTTCATTAATATCATAGTGAGTACACACACACTGCATGTTATGGAAATATCAGAGCAATGATATTTCCTTAATATCACAGTGTGTACTCACACACTGGATGAATATACATATCAGAGTGATGATGTTTCCTTAATAACAGCGTGTACAAACACACTGGATAGTATAGAACTAGCAGACCGATTCTATTTCATTAATACAATATTTAATTAATATCACAGTGTGTACACACCGGATATAATGGAAATATCAGAGTGATGATGTTTCCTTAATATCACAGTGTGTACACACACACTGGTTGTTACAGACAAATGAGAGTGATGATATTTTCTTAATATCACAGACTGTATACACACACTAAATGTTACAGACAAATCTGAGCGATGACAATTCATTAATATCAGAGGCTGTAAATACTGAATATTATAGAAATATCAGAAATACAGTATGTAATACTGAATATTATAGAAATACCAGAGCGATGATATTTCATTAATACCACAGTGTGTAAACACTGGATATTATAGAACTACGAGAGCGATGATATTTCATTAATATCATGGTGTGTAAACACTGAATACTATGGAAATATCAGAGTGATGATGTTTCATTATTATCACAGTGCTTACATTTACAATTACAAATATTGGATATTATAGAAATATCAGAGCCATGATATTTTATTAATATGACAGCATATAAACACTGGTTATTAAAGAAATATCAGAGCGATAATATTTCATTAATTTCATAGTGTGTAAATGCTGTGTGTAACCACTGGATAATATAAAAATATCAGAGCGATTATATGTCATTAATATCACAGTGTGTAAACACAGGATATCATAGAATATCAGAGGGATGATATTTCTTTAATGTCACAGTGTGACAACTGTAGATATTATAGAAATATCAGAGTGATGATATTTTATTAATATCACAGTGTACATGTACTGTGTGTAAACACAGGATATTATAGAAATATCAGAGCAATTATATTGCATTAATATCACAGTGGGTAAACAGTGTGTGTAACCACTAGAATTTATAGAAAATAGGTGCGATGATATTTCATTAATATCACAGTGAGTAAACACTGAATAATATGGCAATATCAGAGCAATGTTATTTCATTATTATCACAGTGTGTAAAAACTGTGTAAGCACTGGATATTATAGAAATATCAGAGCAAAGATATTACATTAATATCACTGTATAAACACTAAGTGTTAAATAAATATCAGAGCGATGATATTTCATTAATATCACAGTGTGTAAACACAGGATATTATAGCAATAACAGAGTGATGGTGTTTCTTTAATGTCACAGTGGGCAAACACTGTGTGTAAACACTGAACGTTATAGAACTATCAAAGTGATATTTCATAAATATCATCAAAGTGTGTAAACACTGGATATAATAGAAATATCAGAGTGATGATATTTCTTTTCTTTTTTTAAAATTATACTTTAAGTTCTAGGGTACATGTACACAATGTGCAGGTTAGTTATATATGTATATATGTGCCATGTTGGTGTGCTGCACCCATTAATGCGTCATTTAACATTAGGTATATCTCCTAATGCTATCCCTCACCCTCCCCCCACCCCACAACAGGCCCCGGTGTGTGATGTTCCCCTTCCTGTGTCCATGTGTTCTCACTGTTCAGTTCCCACCTATGAGTGAGAACATGCGGTGTTTGGTTTTTTGTCCTTGAGATAGTTTGCTGAGAATCAGAGAAATGCAAATCAAAACCACAATGAGATACCATTTCACACCAGTTAGAATGGCGATCATTAAAAAGTCAGGAAACAACAGGTGCTGGAGAGGATGTGGAGAAATAGGAACACTTTTACACTGTTGGTGGGACTGTAAACTAGTTCAACCACTGTGGAAGTCAGTATGGCGATTCCTCAGGGATCTAGAACTAGAAATACCATTTGACCCAGCCATCCCATTACTGGGTATATACCCAAAGGTTTATAAATCATGCTGCTATAAAGACACATGCACATGTATGTTTATTGCAGCATGATTCACAATAGCAAAGACTTGGAACCAAGCCAAATGTCCAACAATGATAGACTGGATTAAGAAAACGTGGCACATATACACCATGGAATACTGTGCAGCTATAAAAAATGATGAGTTCATGTCCTTTGTAGGGACATGGATGAAGCAGAGTGATGATATTTCATTAATAACACAGTGGACAAACATTGTATGTAATCATCGAATATTATAGAAATATCAGAGGGACGATATTTCATTAATATCACAGTGTATTAACATTGGGTGTAACACCTGGATTATATAGAAATATCAAAGCGATGTTACTTCATTAATATCACAGTGTGTAAACACTAGATATTATAGAAATATCACAGCTATGTTATTTCATTAATATCACAGTGTGTCCACCCTGGATATTTTAGGAATTTGATATTAGGAGTAGTATATCTCCCTTAGATATTACGAATAATACAACAGTGGGTGTACACAGAGGGAGTACACCCACTGTGATATTAGGAGCCATATATCTCCCATAAATATTATGAATAAAATCACAGGGATTACACAGGGGGTGTACTCCCTCTGTGTACACCCACTGTTGTATTATTTGTAATATCTAAGGGAGTTATACTACTAATATCACATGGGGTATACTCCCTCTGTGTACACCCACTGTTGTATTATTTGTAATATCTAAGGGAGTTATACTACTAATATCACACGGGGTGTACTTCCTCTGTGTACACCCTGTGTGATATTAAGAGTAATATATCTCCCTTAGATATTATGAATAATATCACAGGGGGTGAACACACACAGAGAACACCCCTGGTGGTATCAGAAGTCATATATCTCCCTTAGATATTACAAATAATATCACAAGGTGTATACCCCCTGTGATATTCGGAGTAATCTATCTCCCTAAGATATTACCAATAATATTACAGGGTTAACACCCACTCTGATATTAGGAGTAATGTATCATCTGCTTTAGATATTATGAATAATATCACAGGCCATACACCCTCTGTGATATTAGGAGTAATATATCCTCTCCCTTATATATTACTCCTAATGTCACAGGGTGTACATTCCCTGTGATATTAGGAGTAATATATCATCTCCCTTAGATATTATGAATAATATCAAAGGGCGTCCATCCACTGTGATATTAGGAGTAATATCTCCCTTAGATATTACAAATAATATCACAGGGTATACACCCACTGTGATATTAGCAGTAATATCTCCCTTAGATATTAGGAATAATATCACAAGATGTACATTCACTGTGCTTTTAGGAGTAATATATCTCCCTTAGATATTATGAATAATATCACAGGGTGTACACCAACTGTGATCTTAGTAAAATATATCTCTCTTAAATTTTATGAATAACATCACAGGGTGGACTGTGATTTTAGGAGTAATGTATCTCGCTTGGATATTACAAATATTATCACAGGGTATACACCCATTGTGATGTTAGGAGTAATAAGTCTGTCTTAGATATTATGAATAACATCACAGGGTGTACACTCCCTGTGATATTAGGAGTAATATATCTCCCTTAGATACTACAAATAATATCACAGGGGGTAGACATTGGGTGTATACTCCTTGTGATATTAGAAGTAATATATCATCTCCCTTAGATATTATGAATAATATCACAGGATATACACTTCCTGTTATATTAGGAGTAATATATCATCTCTCTTAGATGTTACGAATGACATCACAGGGTGTACACACAAGGTGTACACCTCCTGTGATATTAGGAGCAATATATCTCCCTTAGATATTATGATTAATATCATAGGGTGTATACACAGGGTGTACACCCATTGTGATATTAGGAGTAATATATCTCTTTTAGATAGTATGAATAATATCACAGGGTGTACACTCCCTGTGATATTAGAAGTAATATATCATCTCCCTTAGATATCATGAATAATATCACAGGGTGTACACCCCCTGTGATATTAGGAGTAATATATCTCCCTTAGATATTAGGAGTAACATATCTCCCTTAGATATTACGAATAATATCACAGGGTGTACACCCTGTGTGATATTAGGAGTAATGTATCTCCCTTAGATATATCTATAGTATCCAGGTTATTTTCTGCCATCCTTGCCTGGTGATGCTACTTTGCTTGAAGGATGCAGATGGGGTTTCTCCTTTCCTGGCAAGAATTCCTCAATGTGCACTCTCACAACCCAATCTCACTGGGAGACCTCTGGTGTGATGTGGCCATATTGTGAGTTCAGTTCAAGGTTCTGGGACCCTGCTGGTTCACCAAATTTCATTCCCTTTAGATTGTGGGCATCCCTTCAGGCTGTTAGCGCCCTCTGCTTCCTATTGTGCTCCTGCTACAGCCCACTGTGGAAAATCTGCTCTGCTCCCCAGTGAGAATTAGCACTGCAAACAGTTTTACATGCACCCTCCAGTCTTCTGTGCATTTACACATGTGGTATAAACAAGAGTGGAATTTGGGTTTTTCTTTCTTTTTTTTTTTTAAATACAAGTGAGTTTATTCTACAAATTCTTTGGCTTTATGTCTCCCTGCCTCCCTCCCTCCCTCCCTCTTTCTCCCCCTACCCTCAGCCAAATAGATATTTATAGACAGTTATCTTGATCCTCTATGGGTCTATAAAACAGCGAATTTGCATTCAAATACTTTGTACCTCTGTAGAACAAATCCATTTGCTGCAGATCACCACTCAGTTTGCTGAGGATTCATTCATTACATAGCTTTGTAAAAATTCTCCTTTTCATCACCATAGACATAAATAACCCACCACAGGGGTGCTGGAAAATGATTTTTAGAACCAACATGGAGTAAGGGGCGCCATTCTGAACATAATGCCTGGGCCCTAGATTTCTATTAATAGCTCTCTCTGCTCAACTCCTGTCTGGTGCCTGACCCTGAACTCCTGCTTGGCTTCTGTCTGGCAGACCTTTTGCAGGAGGAAACTTGTTGAATAAGCATCTCCACCTTTGCACACACTCACCTTGGAAAGACATAAAAATGATTACACAGTAAGGCCATGGGGTGGGGTTCTCTTGGCAGATCCAAGTTTCTGTGAACAACTAACATTTATTCAACATTTACTGTGTGCCAGTACTGTACAGTGCTTTACATGTACAGTCACACCTCTGTATCATGGGTTTCACATCTACAGATTCAACCCACTGAGGATTGAAAATATTTTTTAAAAAAATGGATGGTTGCATCTGTACTGAACACACGCAGATGTTTTTTCTTGTCATTATTCCCTAAACAATATAGTATTATAGTATAATAACAGCAATTTTTGTAAGTTTTTTTTTGTTGTTGTTGTTTTGAGTCAGGGTCTTGTTCTGTCACCCAGACTGGAGTGCAGTGGTGTGATCACGGCTTAGTGAAGCCTTGACTTCCCAGGCTTAAGTAATCCTCCCACCTCAGCCTCTTGAGTAGGTGGAACTACAGTTGCATGCCACCATGACCAGATAATAATTACTATTGTTTTTGTAGAGATGGGGTCTCACTATGTTGCCTAAGCTGGTCTTTAACCCCTGGGCTCAAGTGATCCTTCTGCCTCGGCCTCCCAAAGTGCTGGGATTACTGGCATGAGTCACTGTGCTTGGTCCAGTGTAACAACTATTTACATAGCATTGTATTAGGTATTGTAAGTAATCTAGAGATGATTTAAAGTATACAGGAGGATGTGAATAGGTTATATGCAAATATATGGCACAATTTTTTATATCAGGGACTTGAGCATCCGTGGGTTTTGGTATTTGTGGGGGATAGTAGGGGAGGTGGTAGTGTCCTGGAATCAATCCCCCACGGTTACTGTGGGATGATTGTGTTAGCTCAGTTCCCCCAGCCTTTTGAAGTGGGTTCATTAATCTCCATCCTTCACATATAAGGAAAATGAGGCTCAAAAAGATTGAGCCACTTGCCCCAGGACACACAGCTAAGTGTGGAGTGGGGATTTGAATTGGGGCAGTCAGACTTCAGATCCTGTGCTGTCACAGAAAGTGTCGCCTGTAAATGTAATGAAGATTTAGTGAAGAACCACCCACATCTCAGACATTGTGTGAAAAACTTGAATTCATTGATGGCTTTAATGGCCCTTCTTTCCTTGTTCAGGATGACACTGTTTAAAGATTCTAGGAACTCATCCTTTTAGAGGCCCCTAACCTGCACAATTAAAAAAATAAAATGCTATATTAAATGTAACTTTTTCTTCTATAAGTATTTTGGAAGACTTTTAACAAATAACAATTTTGCCTTTGAAATGATCAGGCTATGAACAACTTCTTTAATTTTCAATTCCTGTGATTTCTCACCCACACTTGGAATTCTTGTGAAGTAAGGAAGCCTAACCTACAGATTGTTTACAAATGTAATGAAATACTTACGAATATTAATTTAACAAATGAGGTTGGCATAATGTTACTTTTGGTAGAGATTTCATTAAAAGTTATTGATTATGAATTAGCAATGTTCCTTTTAGAGTTTTGAGCTAATCCTTTTTTTTTCCTCGGTCTCAAACCTTTCCCTTGCCCTTGACTGACTTGCAGGTCCCGCACTGTGGCTGTGGGACCTAATGAATGAAATGGCTGTGCTCGCAGTCATCCTCCATGGTTCCTTGTTTCCTACAGCTGGCAGAATATTGACTCCCACCAGTTAGATGGTTGTAAAGATCTTCCTGCCCCAGCCAGCTTTGCTCACTGGCTGCTGGGGTTTTTTACAAGGGGAGCTGAGCGAAGACTGCTGAGGAAGGGTCGTACATTACAGCTGGCATGGTATATTGATGTTGTCTCAAAGTGCTCTCATTTACTTGTTTCAATTCTTTGCCTGCAGGCATAGGACATCCAGTTTGTTTCCTGGGATAACAGAGAACCTGCCATGCCTATAGCTTGGTTTTCCTGTCTTTTTTTTTTTTATCACTTCTTCTTGCTTGGTGATGGTGTCTGTCTATTTCACATGTGGTTTACCAGGTTATCTGGAATAGCATAGTTAAGAATCAGCTTGGATTCTCATCCTGTCTGTGGTACTTACCGTATGACCTTAGGCAAACCACTTAACCTCTCTAAGCCTCCATTTCTGGTTAGTAAAATGATAGTAATAGTACCCGCTTCATAGATTCTATTCCAAACTGGCTGGCTTTGTGTTCTTTGGAGCTGGCAGCTGTTTAAACCTTACTTTCTTCCATAGATTCCCTCAAACACTTTTGCTGGACCCTCTAGGCCAGCAATTCCCAGCCTTTTTGGTACCAGGGACTGGTTTCGTGGAAGACAATTTTTCCATGGATGGAGCAGGATGTATGGTTTCAGGATGAAAGTGTTCCATTTCAGATCATCAGGCATTAGATTCTCATAAGGAATGTACAACCCAGATCCCTTGCATGCACAATTCACAAAAGGATTCACTCTCCTGTGAGTATCTAATGCTGCCACTGATCTGACAGGCGGCGGAGCTCAAGCAGTAGTACTCTCTCACCCACTGCTCACCTCCTGCTGTGTGGCCTGGTTCCTAACATGCCATGGACAGGTACCAGTCAGTGGCCTGCGGGTTTGGGATCCCTGGTCTAGGCAGCAGCTCCCTGGTATAAAATTGCTCTCTAGACCTTGTGTCCCAAAGACAGCCCTCCCCTTTGATGTTTCATTTTCTCAAGCATGAATCTGAGGAGCTCCTGGACTACAAGGAGCACATCTCAGGCTCTCTGAGCAGCCTTGGTGAAGGACCCATTCTCAAACAGGCTTGAAGAGAGAGGGAAGCACTCTGCAGCCTCCCCTCTTTTGTATTTTTGAGAGAGGGTCTCACTCTGTCACCCAGTCTGGAGTGTAGTGGTGTGATCACAGCTCACTACAGCCTCCAACTCTCAGGCTCAAGCGATCCTCCCACCTCAGACTCCTAGTAGCTGGGACCACAGGCATGCATCACCATGCCTGGCTAATTATTTTTATTTTAGTTTTTTTGTAGAGATAGGGTGTTGCTGTGTTGCTCAGGCTGGTCTCAAACTCCTGGGCTCAAGCAATCCTCCCACCTCAGCCTTCCAAAGTGCTAGGATTACAGGTGTGAGCCACTGCACCCAGCCCACTCTCACCTCTTAGAAGGAGTCTTACAACAGTGCTTTCTTCAAAGAAAACCCCCTCACAAAATCCTTTCTCTGTCTTTACTCCCTTGAGGTGGAATTGAGGGGTTCAAGAGTCCTCAACCAGTTCTTTTTTTTTAAGACAGTCTCGTTCTGTCGTTCAGGCTGGAGTACGGTGGCACGATCTCAGCTCACTGCAACCTCCACCTCCCCAGTTCAGGTGATTCTCCTGCCTCAGCCTCTGGAGTCGCTGGGACTACAGGCACGTGCCACCATGCCCAGCTAATTTTTGTATTTTTAGTAGAGAGGGGGTTTCGCCATGTTGGCCAGGCTCATCTTGAACTCCTGACCTCAAATGATCCGCCCGCCTTGGCCTCCCAAAGTGCTGGGATTACAGGTGCAAGCCACCACACCTGGCCCTCAACCAGTTCTTAACTGTCTACTTTGAGAATTCCTTCAGTGGGATGTGTTCATACTCATTTTGGTATCTAGCACCTTTCACATCTTAGTGCCTCCACCCTGGCATGTACACATAATCCTATTCAGTCCTTACCACAGTCATCTGTAGAAAGTTCTATATTGTTATCCCCATTTTACAGATAAAGGAAAAGGCTTAGAAGAGTTAAGTGACTTGTTCGTGGTCTCACCGCTAAGAGGAAGAGCTAGGATGAGAACCCAATTTAGTGACTTCAAACAACCATTCGAACTGCTCAGAAATATGTGGGTCCACCATTTGGGCTGGGCTCAGCTGGAGAGTTCTTCTGCCAGTCTTGCCTGGAGTCACTCATGTGGCTGTAGCCATCTGATGGCTGGATTGGGGTCAACGAGATAAGATGGCCTCACTCAAATGCCTGATGATAACTGGTTCTGGCTATCAGCTGGACCTCTCTTTTCATGTGTTCTTCTATCTTCAAGGAGGCCATGCTCAGCTTCCCCACGTGGAGGTCTCAGGGTTCCAAGAGGACTACAGCAAAATTTGCAGATGTCTTGAGGTCTTGGCTTGGAAGTCCCAAAGTGTCATTTTCACCACATACTATTGGTCAAAGCAAGTCCCAGGCCTGCTCAGATTCAAGGGGTGGGGAACGATGGCATACCAAGCAGGGAAATGATTGGCAGTGGGAGAACAACTCCTGGGTGCAGACAGTAAGAGGGTGCATTTTCTGTAGAGAAGTGAAAAGCAATAATAAAACTAATGAAAAGTTGGTTGCTTTTTATTTTATTATCACTGTGTGCTAGCAATTCTAAACAATGCAATAAAATTCTCTTCCCCACTGGAGTAAACTGCTCCCACCACTCCTCCTCCTTAGTCAGTCCCTAGTGGGGAAAATGTCCCCACCCCTTGATGGGAGTGGTGACAAAGTCACATTGCAAAGGGGCACATGCACTGGGTTGGGAAGAATTATTACAGCCCACTTTGTAAGCAGTCACAGGGGAGAGATGTGGGGAGAGAGACTGTGAAATGAGGACACCTTTTCCTACTTCACATTTTCATTTAGACCAAATGCTGCAACTTCTGAAGGATGGCAGTATCATTTTCAGCTTTTTAAAGTCAGTTAATTATATTGCTGTGAACTAGTAAGATAATTAATAAATGTTAACATCTGCATGTCGTTTTAATTAAGAAATAAATGTATTTGAGTGAAAAAGTGCCTGCCAGCTTACCCATTAATTATCAGAGTACTTAAAAGCATGCTTTGCAAACTGGCACCTAAAGTACGTTGGTAAAATTAGTCCTCAATCATCTTTTGCCAACATGAGTCACAGTGTTTCATCTTTCCTTGCAATTCAAACTGCCAGCCAGGTGAAGGGAAGGGAATCTTTACCTGCTAGGAAGAGGCAGAGTAATTTCTACCCTTTCTATACAGTTTGGGTTCTAGACAGACAGTTTTGCTTCAGAGGATGTTTCTATTAATAATACCTTCTGTTTCCCACTTCTTTTGTTTTAAAAAAATGATAAACATGCTTTATCTTGTGATGAAACTAACTTATTTGTGATTAGTCTTCTATGTTTTGCTGGGTTTTTCACTTATTCTCTGTTACACTAAGCTTTTAGGTCTTGCTCTGTCACCCAGGCTGGAGTGCAGTGGCCCTATCATAGCTCATTGTAACCTTGTACTCATGGGCTTGAGGGATCCTCCTGCCTCAGCCTCCCAAGTAGTTAGAACTACAGGCACGTGCCACCATGGCTGGCTAGTTTTTTATTTTTAAAATTTTTGTAGAGATGGGGTGTCACTGTGTTGCCCAGGCTGATCTCCAACTCCTGACCTCAAGCAATACTCCCACGTTGGCCTCCCAATGTGCTGGGATTATAGGAGTGAGCCAGTACATCTGTAATTTTTTAAAAAAAGAATTCCTTTTAAAAAACATTGAGAAATATAACACAATTAAGATAAATGCATAAAATATGTTAGTAAAGTTTTTTGAATTATTGTAAAGCACACACTCAGGGCAAAAATAGTCTACTGCTAGCATTCCAGTAGGCCCTGCATACCCCTCCCCAATTGTACTCTTTCTCTCTCCCTAAAGGTAACCACTATCCTGGCCTTCATGGTTATCATGTCTTTGCATTTTTTCCAATAGTTTTACCACCTAAGTATGAATCCCTAAATATGATATTTTAGTTTCAACTATTTTTGAACTTTATATATTTATAACTTTATATAATCATAGAGTATGTGTCACTCAGCACTGTATTTGTGAAATTTATCTATATTGTTGGGTGTAGTTTTGATGCATTACTTTTCACTATGCTATGCCATGGAATGAATATGACCACAGTTTTACTGTCAGACATTTGCTTCATATTAATAATAGTGAGTAATGCTGCTATGAACATTCTTGGGCGTGGCTTTTCGTGTGTATATCCTATATCATGAAAAACCACTTCTAGGCACTTCCATACCTAGGAGCGGAATTTCTGGCTCACAGGATGAGCAATATTGAATAGCAGATTTTGCAAACAGTTTTCCAAAGTGGTGGAATCATTTTACACGCTCTTCAGTAGCACATAGGAACTTCTATTGCTCCTTATTCTTTTCAGCACTTTGTGTTATCTTTTAATCAGGACCCTCCAACCCCTGGTACCAGTCTGCGGCCTGTTAGGAACCGGGCCCCACAGCAGGAGGCGAGCAGTGGGTTAGCGAGCACAGTTTCATCTGCATTTAGAGCTGCTCCCCATTGCTTGCATTACCACCTAAGCTCCGCCTCCTTTCAGATCAGTGGTGGCATTAGATTCTCATAGGAGCGTGAACCCTATTGTGAACTGTGCATGCAAGAGATCTAGGTTACATGCTCCTTATGAAAATCTAATGCCTGATGATCTGTCACTGTCTCCCATCACCCCCAGATGGGACCATCTAGTTGCAGGAAAAGAAGCTCAGGGCTCCCACGGATTCTACATTATGGTGAGTTGAATAATTATTTCATCATGTATTACAATGTAATAATAGAAATAAAGTGCACAATAAGTGTAATGCACTTGAGTCATCCTGAAACCATTCCCCTGGGTCTGTGGGAAAATTGTCTTCCATGAAACCAGTCCCTGGTGCCAAAAAGTTTGGAGACCACTGTTTTAGATTTTAACCATTCAGGTGTGTGTTGAATGTATCTCATTGTGATTTCAATTTGCATTTCCCTCGTGATTAATGATATTCAGCACCTATATATGTTTACTGGCCATTTGCGTGGCCTCTTTTGTGGAATACCAGTTTGAGTTTCTTACCCTTTGTTCTACTGGGTTCTCTGTTATTTTGCTTTTGATTAACTTTTACCAGTTTTTAATATAGTCTGGTTATGAGCCTCTTAGTTATATGTATTAAAACGACACTTTCCCACTTTTGTTTGTCTTTTCACTCTTCTGCTTATCAAAACAGAAGCTCTTAATTTTGGTAAATAAAAATTCTTAACTTTAATGTATTCTAGTGCATCTCTCTTTTCCTTTATGGTTTACAGGTTTCCTTTCTCAGTCATGAATTTTCCTATATATAATTTTCTAAAAGTTTTATCATTTCAAACTTAGATCTACAATCCACCTGGAGCTGATTTTTGTGAATGGCATTAGAGGGAGTCAAGTTTCAGTTTTTGCCTTTGTCTATCTGTTTCACTTAGCACTTGAGGAGCTATCTTTTCCTCATTACTCTGATCTTTATGCTGGGGCCACACTTTCCCTGAGCTGCGTCTGTCCCTCATTGACATGTTGAAGGTACTAAAGCTGGGCCAATTCTGCTCAGTGTGGACTCTTCTAATGGGAACCTGGGCTTGGATACTACCCATCAGCCAAATGAGACTTTCTTAAAACTGCGGTGTGGTCTGAGGATCCTCCTACCAGTCTTCTTTCCCTCTTGTCAACGGTGTCAGACAGGTGTGGTCTGAAGGCTCCCTCTGCCTATGCATGCTGTCTCCCTCTCTATCCTGCCCAAGTATCTCCCCCAACAAGTATCTTGCATGTCTGGTTCATGTTAACATCAGCTTATTGGAGGACCTGAGCTCACATAGAGTGAGTAGACCCTAGAATAAGAGAGTCATCCTTCAGTGTCAAAGGGACAAAGGGCTGGGCTAAGTTCAGGGCAAAAGAGAATGGATATGGATAATGGATTGAAGGACTTTCTCGAAGAAGAGTGCATGGAAACTTGTGCCTAACAATGTAGAGGGCAAGGGAGGGGGTGGAGTTGAAGACAACTCCAACGTTGAGACTTGATCACCACGTCACTGAAAAGCACCTCATTTGAGGTAAATATAATGACACTATTTCTATGCTAATTAAGGGATTTTTGTGGAAATAATTTAATAACAATGTTGTTACTTTTCTATTGGGCTTCAACAGTTTACTAGATGAATTTATACATCATCTCATTTACTCCTTAACCGGCCTTTGGAATACAAGAGAAAATGGAAGCACTTAGGGAGGTCCTATTTGACTCTCCTTTCCTGGGGTCTTCACTGCTGACCCTTCCACTCCAGACTCTTCTTCACTTCTGTTTCCAAGGGATGAAATCACTAAATCACTCAGGTTAGGCCATCTCCAGTCAAGATAAAAGGTCGGGGTGGTGTTAGCATGTGGTGAGATGATGTATGGTGGAAGAGATATTAGGACATGAGAAGGCTGAAAAATGGGGGTTTAAGGGAGAAGGGTCTGGGATATACATTGGTTTGGTTGGGGACAGATTATTTTATAATATTTAGGGATGGTGACTGATATAGTTTGGATATTTGTCCCCCCAAATCTCATGTTGAAATTTGATCCCCAGTGTTGGAAGATGGGGCCTAATGGGAGGTGTTTGGGTCAGGTGGGCAGATCCCTCATGAATGGCTTGGTGCCCTTCCCATCATAATGAGTGAGTCCTCACTCTACTAGTTCACATGAGAGTGGTTGTTTAAAACAGCATGACACCCCTCCCCTCGCTCTCTCTCTCTTACCCCCTCCCTCACCATATGACACACTGCTCTCCTTCCTCTTCCACTGCAACTGGAAGCTTCCTGAGGTCCTCACCAGGAGCAGATGCTGGCGCAGTTCCTAACAGGCCACAGACTGATATCAAGGGTTGGAGAGTCCTGGTTAAAAGACAACACAAAGTGCTGAAAAGAATGAGGAGCAATAGAGGTTCCTATGTGCTACTGAAGAGTGTGTAAAATGATTCCACCACTTTGAAAAACTATTTGCAAAATCTACTACTCAATGTTGCTCATCCTGTGACCCGGAAATGCCACTCCTAGGTATGGAAGTGCCTAGAAGTGATTTTACATAATATAGGATATACACATGAAAAGCCATGCCCAAGAATGTTCATAGTGGCGTTACTCACTATTATTAATATGAAGCAAATGTCCAACAGTAAAACTGTGGTCATGCTTCTTATACAGGCTGCAGAACCATAAGCCAAATAAACCTCCTCTTTTTTAAATTACCCAGTCTCAGGTATTCCTTTATAGCAACACAAAATGAACTAAAACAGTCACCCCACAAAGGTGTGAAGTGTTGATTTTTGGGGGATCATGGATAAATTATGTCACTGTCAGAGAAGGGGAGAGAAGGACAACAGAAAGTAGAGCAATGTAGAGAAGGAATGATCGTTATGGGTGGGTTGGCAGAAGAAGGACAATAATACATCAAAATATTTTAGATGGTGTGTGTGTGTGTGTGTGTGTGTATTCTAGCCTCAGGGAGAGTAAGAAGAGGGGATTTAGTGGTTGGAAGAGAAGAGTGAAAGAGATATTGGAATCAGAAAGATTCTAAAGAACTTTAGAGTACTTAAGACTGGCAGCCATTAGCCTAGGCTCTGTCAGCTAGACAGTATTAAGTATCTCCTGTGGCTGCTGTTCACTACTGATGGGACAGATGTTGTGTCTTAGGGAAGGGAGCTAGACTTTGAAGCTCCTTCCATTCTAGGATTGGACAGACAGGTATTTATTTAAAAGAACCAGATGGTTCAAAGGAGTTTCTAATTTTATACTGTTGGGCATCAGGTTTCAAACTAAATTTGGGCTCTGCCTTCCAGCTTTCCTGTTGGCCCTGGATTGAGAATAGCCTCCTGTTTTACCAGCCATCTGGTCCCTCCAGATCTCTGCTGCTGAGTGACAACTCCAAATATCTCCCCACAGAGAGGACAGAATCTTAAACAAAATCTATAGGGTGAATATACATTTTTCTAATAGGTGAGATCCTGGAGAGGAATAGGTCCCCACATTGAAAGGACCCATGTGATGAGAGTCACACTTATGTTTGATTTGATAAGTGGCTTCTTGAGCAGTCACATATTGAAGTGTACTCTATACTGGATAGTCCATACCTGTGCTTCTAGATCTTTGATTTTGTAGAATTTTCGTTTCTAAATAAGCAGGCTTGTGTGCTAGTAATTCATCACATAGTATCAATAACTGTTTATAAATACCTGCTGTGTGCTAGGCACTGGTGGCACAGAGTGGTAGAAGAAAGTGTCACTACCAGTTTGAAATATATCTCTGGTTTTCTAAAATGACAAAAATGGAGAATGATTTAGCTCTAACCATGACATGAATTTTTTGAGGAATATAATCCATTATTATTTTCAGCAGGACCGTCTCTGGACAGAAGAGGCGAAGGCCATCGCCAGGGCTTGATTTGTCTCCAGTGCAAGACAAATCGTACTATGAAGTCTCTTTGCGTCCTGTTCTCAACCCCTCCCACTGGCAACCCAGCATTTTTATCAGGTCAAAGTGAATGACAAGGGTTAAAACTTGAAGAGGATGAGAAATCGCACAATGCATCCATGTGACCAGAAGGGCTGACGATACTTGGATGGAGGTGTTACCACTTGGTTTGGTGCAGTCTGGGGTTTAAAGGCTTTGGAGGCATATGTGAGCCTCAGGCCCTTCCTTCTAAGCAGCAGATGGCAGAGCCACCTCAATGAACTCTGGCAGCTGCCTGGTCCATGTGCCTGGGTGGGATTGTCCTGCTCTGCCTTCCACAAGGATGGCTTTGTCTGCCAGAAAGAATAATCGCAACTGAAACAAATGTGTAACGATACCTGGATAGATACAGCTCAATTGGCTCTTGACAGGCCTCTGGCTAGGAGGGCCTGAGCAGCTACAGTGGGAAGGTGGATGGTTTAGGACCAGACAGATGGTGGGCAGCTGTCATCCACTGCATCCCAGTCCCCTTCAGTCTCACATCACGAATGACCCTAAGGCTATGTGTGAGCAGATTTGAAAATAAAAAAGGTTCAGTTGATTCCATTTATCACAGGTTTTCTCAAGAACAGGCAGGCAATAAAACTGGTCACCATTCCCCCAAATAGATTTTGCAATGCTTGAGGTCTCCTCTTAATATCATAATGGAGGAGTTGCTAGGGTAGCTGATCTGAGTGTGTGTATGTCTCTGTCTAATAGGTTTTTCTTGCAAAAAGTCTTATAGTTGTGGTTTAAGTTCTCATTGCCCAACAGTATACTCTGAGTCACTGTCCTGTCACAGCCATATTTCCGGCTGGCATTGTATCTGCAACCAAGAGTGTGACTGCAAGAACACAAGGCATTGTGTAAAGATAGATGAGCTGTGTGAGTCAGGAGTTCTGCTCTCCAGGTCTGAGGCTGTTCATTGCCTGGGTTTGTCCAGTGGGCCTGAAGCCATGGAGAACATAATATTTAGAGGTGGCGAACCCGGCACCACTCTGCTTGCATTCTTTGCTCCAGGCCTTCTGACCTAGTTGTCCTTTTCCTGTACCCCATGCTTGCTCCCTGAGCCCTGACACTTGCTGTTCTCCAGATTGAGGCTTTCTCCTCTTGCTTCATACTCCCCTCCCTCAGCCCACTATGCACTATGTCAGGCCAACTGGTCTTACTCCGCAGGAGAGTCTGAGGTTCGCTGTTGCTTCCTGTGGGGAGGCTTTTCTGAGCCCCCAAGCCTGGTGCTGTGTGCTCCCGTGGCAGCCCCTGCTTCTCCTGTATACCACATATTGCCAACTTGCTTCTGACTTTCCCCTACTGAGCTACATTCTCCATGAGGTAGGGAATTATGTGTTTATTTTTCCAGCACAGAGCTTGGTGCACACTGGGTGCTCAGTGGTTGAGCAGATGAATGGACCATCTCGGTGATTCTTTGCTTCCCTCACACTGAGAAGGTCTGGCCAGCTTGTTTCCCTTTCTCCTCTCCCTTGTTTCTTGCTGACTCTTCTGGAGCACCAGTGAAAACACAGTCCTTGCCTGGCCTTCTGTTTTGTTTTTTTTTTTATTCTCTCCCCATTGCCTTAATTAACTTAGAAATTCAGTGGACTCTTAGACAAACAATAGAATTTGAGTATCTCTATAGTATACCTGGATGCCACTTCTCTGAAGTCTGTTTGAATGAAGTGATAAAACCTTGTATGTTTTGTTTGTTTTCCAGCTGCCTCCTGGTTATAAAGCAAAGCCAAACTGGAGAGAAGACCAGTGCCAGAGCCTTTATTACTAAAAGGTCAGCATTACTTGCAACTCTCTTTGGTTTGGGGCTCTTTTGTGTCACAGATGTTTTCTTTCCTTTTTTTTTTTTTTTTTCAGGATTAAGCATGAGTTTAATTCTTTTTTTTTAAAATTATACTTTAAGTTCTGGAATACATGTACAGAACATGCAGTTTTGTTACATAGGTATACAAGTGCCATGGTGGTTTGCTGCACCCATCAACCCGTCACCTACATTAGGTATTTCTCCTAATGCTATCCCTCCCCTACACCCCATCCCCCGACAGACGCTGGTGGGTGATGTTCCCCTCCCTGTGTCTATGCTCTTCTTCCTCAACTCCCACTTATGAATGAGAACATATGGTGTTTGGTTTTCTGTTCCTGTGATAGTTCGCTGAGAATGATGGTTTCCAGCTTCATCCATGTCCATGCAAAGGACATGAACTCATCTTTTTTTATGGCTGCATAGTATTCCATGGTGTATATGTGCCACATTTTCTTTATCTAGTCTATCATTGATGGCTATTTGGGTTGATTCCAAGTCTTTGCTATTGTAAATAGCGCCACAACAAACATACATGTGCATGTGTCTTTACAGTAGAATGATATATAATTCTTTGGGTATATACCCAGTAATGGGATTGCTGGGTCAAATGGTATTTCTAGTTCTAGATCCTTGAGGAATCGCCACACTGTCTTCTACAATGGTTGAACTAATGACACTCCCACCAACAGTGTAAAAGCGTTCCTATTTCTCCACATCCTCTCCAGCATCTGTTGTTTCCTGACTTTTTAATGATTGCCATTCTAACTGGCATAAGATGGTATCTCATTGTGGTTTTGATTTGCATTTCTCTAATGACCAGTGATGATGAGCATTTTTTCATATGTTTGTTGGCTGCATAAATGTCTTCTTTTGAGAAGTGCCTGTTCATATCCTTTACCCACTTTTTGATGGGGTTGTTTGTTTTTTTCTTGTAAATTTGTTTAAGTTCTTTATAGATTCTGGACATTAGCCCTTTGTCAGATGGATACATTGCAAAAATTTTCTCCCATTCTGTAGGTTGCCTGTTCACTCTGATGATAATTTCTTTTACTGTGCAGAAGCGCTTTAGTTTAATTAGATCCCATTTGTCAATTTTGGCTTTTGTTGCCATTGCTTTCGGTGTTTTAGACATGAAGTCTTTGCCCATGCCTGTGTCCTGAGATTTACAGCATTTGGACCAGAAGATACCCCAAAAGCAGGCAGTGAGCAGATCACTATCTTTACCCCTAGTCTGCTTTTTGTATTAGGTTGGTGCAAAAGCAATTGCATTTTTTTGCCATGAAAATTACTTTTGCACCAACCTAAATATAACATGTGATGATGCAGAGCACCCAAACGAGAGAGTGTGTGACTGTGCAGGCATCCACTGTGCCTCTATTTTTATTTCTTCCAGCTTAGGGGTGTGGCTTCTCTCATCATAGTTTCACAAAAGGATTATTTTCTAGTCAAAAAGAGAACCACACAGGTAGAAATCAAGGTGGGGGGAAAGGATGAAACAGTTGTAGATGTTTATTTTTAGTTCAGTTGGCATAAATGACCCCTCTGGGATGTTGTAAGATTGAGAACCTAGAGTAGGGGAGCCTTGTTAGTCTTTGACTTTGAACAGACCTGGAATCTGATCCTGTGGCATTCTTCCATCTAAGAGCAATTATTGGAGTTGAAAGAAAACCATTTAGTTTTACTCAAATTTGTTTTAAAATATTTATAATGAGGCCAGGCACGGTGGCTCACGCCTGTAATCCCAGCACTTTGGGAGGACAAGGTGGGCGGATCACGAGGTCAGGAGATCAAGACCATCCTGGCCAACATGGTAAAACCCCGTCTTTACTAAAAATACAAAAATTAGCTGGGCATGGTGGCACGTGCCTGCTATCCCAGCTACTCTGGAGGCTGAGGGAGGAGAATTGCTTGAACCAGGGAGTCGGAGGTTGCAGTGAGCCGAGATCACACCACTGCACTCCAGCCTGGTGACAGAGCAAGACTCTGTCTCAAACAAACAAGCAAACAAACAAACAAAATTTATAATGAAACAAGACTTAGAAGAAGAATGGACACCTAATAGATGCCAGCTACTGAGCTGTGTGTTTTACTTAGTCATCACCTCATTTAATTGTTTTGATTAGATATTGAGAATATTCATATAATATATATATGATGTGTAAGGAATTACAATATTGGCCAGGCATGGTGGTTCATGCCTGTAATCCCAGAGCTTCTGAAGGCCAAGGCAGGAGGATTGCTTGAGGCCAGGATTTCAAGACCAGCCTGAGCAACATAGTGAGACCTCATCTCTACAAAAAATAAATAAATTAGTCAGGTGTGGTGCACACCTGCAGTCCCAGCTACTCAGGAGGCTGAGATGGGAGGATTGCTTGAGCCCAGGGGCTTGGGGCTTTAGTGAACCTTCATCACGTCATTGCATTCCAGCCTGCGTGACAGAGCAAGATCCTGTCTCTAAAATATAAAAAGAATTACAAAAGAGTGAATACCTGTGTCCAGCATTACCTTTGGGTGCCCTGTAGAATCTGTCTTCTTCCCTTCTCAGATGTAGCTATTCTCCTGAAGTTTATTTTTCACTTTTTTTTTTTTTTTTCAGACAGAGTTTTACTCTTGTTGCCCAGGCTGAAGTACAATGGAGCGATCTCGGCTTACTGCAACCTCCGCCTCCCAGGCTCAAGCAATTCTCCTGCCTCAGCCTCCTGAGTAGCTGGGATTACAGGCATGCGCCACCATGCCTGGGTTTGTATTTTTAGTAGAGATGGGGTTTCTCCATGTTGGTCAGGCTGGTCTCGAACTCCCAACCTCAGGTGATCTGCCCCTCTCGGCCTCCCAAAGTGGTGGGATTACAGGCGTGAGCCACTGCACCTGGCCTTGTTCACTTTTTTTCTAAAATGCTTTTTTACTTTTTGCTATATTCCAAAATGACATGTTGTTTAGTTTTGAATGTTTTTGGACTTTAAACAAATGGAATCATACTGTATGAATTTGCTGCAACTTGTGTGTTTTACTCAGACATTTGATCTTGAGTTTCATCCGTGTAGTTGTGTGTCACTGTAATTAATTCCTATAATAAGAATTATATGGCGCTAGAGCATATAAATACACCACAGTGTGGTTTATTCATTCAGATGTGGGTGAATGTTTGCATTGTTTCCATTTTTAAAACACGATCTAGACAAGACTTTTTCGATCATTCTTGTATGAGTCCCTTTGTGCACATATACAGGAGCTCTAGGGTATAATCCTGCATGCGGACCTGCTGGATTACAGGACACGTGCATCTTCATTCTTGCTAGATTATTTCTAATTATTTTTCAAGTGGTTGTACCAATTGACACTCTCACCAGCAGTGTGAGTGTTCTGGTTTTTCCATCATAGCCAACACCTGATTTTGTCAGACTTTCAAACTTTTGCCAGTCTGGTAGGTATGAAATAGTATCTTATTGTGGTTTGTTCTTTTTATCTGATTATGAATGAGGTTGAGAATATTTTCTTTCTTTTTTTTTTAGACAGAGTCTTGCTCTGTTGCCCAGGCTGGAGTGCAATGGCGCGATTTCAGCTCACTACAATCTCAACCTCCCGGGTTCAAGTGATTCTCCTGCCTCAGCTCCAGAGTAGCTGGGATTACAGGCACCTACCAACATGCTGGGCTAATTTTTGTAGTTTTAGTAGACATGGGGTTTCACCATGTTGGCCAGGCTGGTCTTGAACTCCCAACCTCAGGTGATCCACCTGCCTCAGCCTCACAAAGTGCTGGGATTACAGGCTTGAGCCACTGCACCCGGTCAAGCATATTTTCATATGGATATGGATACTTATGTTTCTTCTACTCTAAAGAGATAAAGTCTTGCCAATATTAATGATTTTTTAAATAATTTCAATTTCTATTTTAGATTCAAGGGGTACATGTGCAGGTTTGTTCCATGGGTATATTATGTGCTGCTGCAGTTTGGGGTACAATCGATCCTGTCACCCATGTAGTGAGCATAGTACCCAATAGTTACTTTTTCAATCCTTCCCTCCCCCTCCCACCTCTAGTAGTCCCCAGTGTCTGTTGTTGCCACCTTTGCATCCATGTGTACCCAATGTTTAGCTCCAACTTATAAGTGAGAACATGTGGTATTCGGTTTTCTGTTTCTGCATTAATTTGCTTAGGATAATGGCCTCCAGCTGCATCCATGTTGCCAGAAAGGACATGATTTTGTTCTTTTTTATGGCTGCACCTATCTTTTTCTATGAAGATGTCTTTTTCTTATAGACTTATATGACTTTTTTATGTATTTTAGATACTACCTCATTTGTATGTTGCAACAAATAGCTTCTCCATTTTTAATTGTTTTTTAAATTCTCGAAGTTTCTTTTGGTGAACATATGTTCTAATTTTAGCTTAGCCAAACTTATCAAACATTTCCTTTATAGTTTATATTTTTGTATAAACTATTTATACAACAACTTTGTATGCAATCTTTCTTACCGAATGTTATAATCACATTGCCTATATTATCTTCTAAAAGTTTTATACTTTCGCCTTTCATGTTTAGGCCTACAGTCTACATGAAATTGATGTTTGTGTTCAATAGGATAGATCCAATAGAAATAGGATCATATTTCTTTTTTTTTTTTTCCTGTGTGAATACTCAGTACTCTCAGCACCGTGAATTTCTACACTGTGAGCAATGGCAGCTTTGTCATAAATGTACATATACATATGGGTCTGTTTCTGGAACCTATTCTATTTCATTGTTCAGTATACCTCTGTGCCTCCACTATCTTAATTCCTAGAGCTTTTTAATAATTCTTGATACTTGATAGGGCAAGGCCTCTTGTCTTATTCTCCTTTGATTGTGTCTTGGCTATTCTTGGTCCCTTGCACTTCTCTGTAAACTTTGGGTTAATCCATCAAATTCCTCGAAAACCTCTTGTTGTATTTTCTTCTCATTGGGTTTTGAGGTCTCTCTTTTGAGAGTGGCCCTAATGCAAGATTGTCACTCTCTAGGAGAGGCCTGCCCTGAGGAGAGCTAGGATCAGGTATGTCAGCCAGGTGAGACACGGAGGAGGTGGCACAGCAAAACACATGAAATAACAGAAGCAGTTTTTTAATTACTTAAAGATCGCAGAGAGAAGAGGGCATCATAAAACCAGCAGGGGCCAGGCAGGGTGGCTCATGCCTGTAATCCCAGCACTTTGGGAGGCTGAGGTGGACGGATCACTTGAGGTCAGGAGTTGGAGACCAGCCTGGCCAACATGATGAAACCCCATCTCTGCTAAAAATACAAAAAATTAACCGGGCATGGTGCTGGGCGCCTGTAATCCCAGCTACTTGGGAGGCTGAGGCATGACCATCGCTTGAATGTAGGAGGCAGAGGTTGCAGTGAGGTGAGATCACATCACTGCATTCCAGCCTGGGGGACAGGGTGAGACTTAATCTCAAAAACAAACAAACAAAAAAACCCCAAGCAGGTCCAACAGGAAGAGGGGCGCTGACTGGGACCTGCAGGGGCAACCAGAGGGTGGAAAGCAAAAGAGAGAGGGTGAGGGAGGGACCTGAGGGCCAAAGCCTTTTTTGGTGTCCAGGAGATTGCCCAAGCAGGTTTTCCACAGGGAGTTCTAACTGGTGGGTTTAAAGCAAGCAGGCATGAGTTCCATGGGGTCATGCTGTGACTGAGAGGTGGTCACTGCAGCATATCTGCACAGACAATGCAAGATGTGGGGGTCAGCAGGGCAAGTCAAGTAGGTTACCTCTAGTTGTCTTATAGGGAGGTGGTCACCAGGAGGTAGTTGTATAAGGAAGATATCTGGATTAACCACACTGCAGAACTAGGAGGTGGAGAGCTAGAAATTGTGTCAAAGGCAACTAAACTCTACTTCTGGTATAAGGAAGTCCAACTTATATTTAAAATGGATGCCAAGGCAACATAGAATTATAAGAATTCACAGCCCAGTGTGGTGGCTTATGCCTGTAATCCCAGCACTTTGGGAGGCTGAGGCGGGTGAATCACCTGAGGTCAGGAGTTTGAGACCAGCCTAGTCAACATGGTGAAACCCTGTCTCTACTAAAAATACAAAACTTAGCTGGGCAAGGTGGCGCACGCCTGTAGTCCCAGCTCTTCGGGAGGTTGAGGGATGAGAATCACTTGAATCTGGGAGGTGGAGGTTTCAGTGAGCTGAGATCATGCTACTGCACTTCAGCCTGGGTGACAGAGTGAAACTCCATCTCAAAAAAAAAAAAAAAAAAAAAAAAAAGAATTCACTACTACACCCCTGATCTAATTGAGTCTACAGCAATCCTGTTAGAAGATTATTGGAGATTGATCCCTTGATGAATTTTAGGATAGGGTTTTTTTTTTTTTCAATATTTCTGCCCCAAAAAATGCTGTTGGGATTTTAATAGTGATTGTATTCAAGCTGTAGATTACTTTGGGTAGTCTTGTCATCTTAACAATGTTAAGTCTGCCAATCCATGAACAAAGGATGTCTTTTCATTTATTTATATCTTCCAGCAATGTTTCATAGTTTTCAGTGTACAAGTTTTTTGCTTCCTTGGTTAAATTTATTTCTAAGTTGGTTTTTTGTTGTTGTTGTTGTTGTTAAGACAGGGTCTTGCCCTGTTGCCTAGACTGGAGTGCAACACATTGAATAACCTAGATGAAATGAGCAAGTCCTAGAAACACATAATCTACCAAAACTGACTAATAAAGAAATGGAAAATTTTACTAGACCTATAACTATTAAGTAGATTGAATCAATAATAAAAATTATTGACATACAATTGTTCATAATACTGCCTTGTAATCCTCTTTACTTCTGTAATATCAGTAGTAATGTTCCCAGCATCGTTTTGTATTTTAGTAACTTGAGTCTTTTCTCTCGAATTTTTAGTCAGTATCATCAAAGATTTGTTAATTTTGTTGATCTTTTCAAAGAACCAGCTTATGGTTTTGTTGATTTTCTTTATTGTTTTTCCATTCTCTATTTTCATTATTTTCATTCAATCTTCCTTTTCTCTTAGTTACTACTCCTTCAGGAAGAGAGTATGTAGGAAGTGGGGGCTTAAAACACAAGGTGCAAGGTACAGCCTTTTTTTGGAGATGGATGAAAATGGGTCTGACTAGGCATAGAGGAAAAGCCAAGCTCAGCCCCTGCCTTTGCTGTGGAACTCTAAGCTGGAATTTAGGCAGTGTGCTACTCGGAGATCTTCATAAGGCTGGAAGTTATTGACACTTAGCTTATCAATACGAGGAAGTCCAAGAAAAGTCCTTTTCTAAGGCAGAATAAGGAAAATTAGAATGAGATTAAGTGGAACTAGGTAATAGTAGTTCAGCAAATTAACCCAGAGTCAGGAATTCAGCAGGGCTCTTTGTGTGAAAATATAACACCCCATATCAGAACTCAAGCATGAGAAACTAATTCTTGGGGAGCTGTTTGTCTTTTTTCCATGTTTCCTTTGTGAAGGGAGTAGTCTCCCTACCTTTTCCCAGGGTAGGAAATGTGTGATAAAAAGGTAAAGGAGAGGTAGCTACAAGTGAGGCCTTATTAACTAGGAAGGTAATTCACTTGCATTTAGATGCTTTGTAGTTCCTTCCATCTTTTTTTGTAAATGGTATTTCCCTTTTTCATATGTTCTTTTAAAAAAAGCATTATACATTTATAGAGACAGGGTCTCATAGTGTTGCCCAGGCTGGTCTTGAACTCCTGGGCCCAAGGATCCTCCCACCTCAGCCTCCCAAGGTGTTGGGATTACACATATGAATCCATTTTTTATGTGTTCTAATTAGAAAATATATAGTTTATTTTTGACATTTTAATAGTATATTTATATATAAAATGCATGTAGACTAGACTATATGCTACTTCAGTCTCTCTACCTATCCATAGTTGGGAAAATCAGGTAGGTCCCTGTGGCCATAATAAAAGGACCCACTGCTTCACATCAGGTACCTACTAGAAAATAAGCAACCTCCCACTTACTGGCTTCGCAAATCCAAATCTATTAAGTGGCTCCACTGTCACAGTAAGTATTTCATTGCTGATTAGACCAGGCATTCTTAAATACATAACTATTTTAATATTATTAAGTTGCTTAAAGAGTCACTGAGGTACATGGTTCTGGGTGGGGGTCTGGAGAGTGCAGCAGCCACGGCCAGCCACCTTGTGCTCAACAATGGCGCCAAGATGCCGATCCTGGGGCTAGGCACCTGGAATTCCTCTCCGGGCTAGGTAACTGAGGCTGTGAAGGTGGCCATTGACGTTGGGTACTGCCACATTGACTGTGCCCACATGTACCAGAATGAGAATGAGGTGGGGGTGGCCATTCAGGAGAAGCTCAGGGAGCAGGTGGTGAAGTGTGAGGAGCTCTTCATCTCCAGGAAGCTGTGGTGAGCATACCATGAGAAGGGCCTGGTGAAAGGAGCCTGCCAGAAGATGCTCATTGACCTGAAGCTGCACTACCTGGACCTCTACCTTATTCGGTGGCCAACCAGCTTCAAGCCCGGGAAGGAATTTTTCCCATTGGATGAGCCGGGTAATGTGGTTCCTAGTAACACCAACATTCTGGACACATGGGCGGGCATGGAAGAGCTGGTGGATGAAGGGCTGGTGAAAGCTATTGGCATCTCCAACTTCAACCATCTCCAGGTTGAGAGGATCTTAAACAAACCTGACTTAAAGTATAAGTAGGCGGTTAATCAGATTGAGTGCCACCCGTACCTCACTCAGGAGAAGTTAATCCAGTACTGCCAGTCCAAAGGCATCATGGTGACTGCCTACAGCCCCTTCAGCTCTCCCGACAGGCCCTGGGCCAAGCCTGAGGACTCTTCCCTCCTGGAAGATCCCAGGATCAAGGCGATCACAGCCAAACATAATAAAACTACAGCCCAGGTTCTGATCTGGTTCCCCATGCAGAGGAACTTGATGGTGATCCCCAAGTCTGCGGCACCAGAATGCATTGCTGAGAACTTTAAGGTCTTCAACTTTGAACTGAACAGCCAGGATATGACCACCTTATTCAGTTACAACAGAAACTGAAGGGTCTGTGCCTTGGTGAGCTGTGCCTCCCACAAGGATTACCCCTTCCATGAGGAGATTTGAAGCTGTGGATGCCTGCTTGTCCCCAAGTGACCTATACCATGTTTCCTGCCTCATTTTTTTTCTCCTTGCAAAGGTAGTATGGCCTGTGTCACTCAGCAGTGGGACAGCAACCTGTAGAGTGGCCAGAGAGGGTGTGTCTAGCTTGATGTTGGATCTGAAGAGCCCTGTCAATAGAGTAGCTTTGCTTTGCCCTTCTTTTTGCCCAGCTGGGGAAAGTACAACCTGAATACCCTTTTCTGACCAAAGAGAAGCAAAATCTACCAGGTCAAAATAGTGCCACTAACAGTTGAGTTTTGACTGCTTGGAAATGTAATCCTTTCAGCAAGACTTCTCTTTGCCTCAAATAAAAAGTGCTTTTTGTGAAGAAAAAAAAAAAAAGTCACTGAAGAAAAATTACGAAGATCTATGAATGTGTAGCAAAGTAGAATAGCCTTTGTACTAGTTTCAAATCATGTCTCTATTACTTACCAACTGGGAAACTTTGAGTAGTGTATATATCTTCACTGTTTTTCTCAGGGCATGTTTGGGTGCAACAATTAGATACCCACTCAAGCTAGTACATATAAAAGGGAACTTTATTAAAAAGATATGGATCTTACAGCATCCAAAGAGCAGACGAACAACTGCATCCATTCTTGGTAACATTTATGGGAAACTGAGGCTTAGGTAGGTTAAGTCTCTTAACTACTAAACCTTATGGGGAGAGGAAATCCATACATGTACTGAGCACTGCTTAGGAATGAATCAATTACGTGTTTTGTACTTACATGAATCTACTATTTTTCTAATGTATGTAAATGCTACTCTGAGTAAGGAAGTTCAAATATATTTTAAAGTGTGGCTTTTATCATGTTCTTTCTCAGCCAAGAGACAGTAAATATACATGGGAGTATCCATAAACTTTCTTTTTACTTTAAAAATAGTTCCTTTTAAAAAAAAGTTATGTATGTACATAGTTTAAAGAGTCAAATAGTAAAAGTGAAGAGCTTGATGGGAGTCCCCCTTCCATTCCCAACTTTGCCCTCCATTTCCTGCCCTTCAGAAGTACTTATAATTTTTTGGAATTTACCTACATATCTCTAAATAACATGCTTGTCTTGCTCTTTCTTGACTTTTTTGGTAGTAGGAATAATCTACTTATTTCCCACTAAGGAAGAGAGGGATTCAATTTTCTTTATACACTTCACTTTCACATGTGGTTAGTAAACATTCAGTGTTTGCATTCTTATGACCTATGTAAATGCTGTTCACAACTGAGCCATGTAGTATACTATGATTACTATTTCTTTCCTTTAAAGTCTTTTGTTTTTTCTGAAGGTAATATTTGCCTTTTCTAGAGCCCACATAGTGAAAACAAGAGTAAGTAAGCAAGCAAACAAACAAACCCACAAAACTCAAAAACAAATCGAGAGGCATCACACATTACCTGACTTCAAACTATACTACAAAGCTATTGTTACTGAAACTACATGGTACTGGTATAAAAATGGGTGTGTAGACCAATGGAACAGAAAAGAGAACCCAGAAATAAAGCCAAATACAGCCAACTGATCTTCAGCAAAGCAAACAGAAACATAAAGTGGGACAAAAGACATCCTATTCAACAAATGGTGCTGGGATAATTGGCAAGCCACATGTAGAGGAATGAAACTGGATCCTCATTTCTTACCTTATACAAAAATCAACTTAAGATGGATAAAGACTTAAATCTAACATCTGAAGTCACAAAAATTCTATATGACAATATTGGAAAAACTCTTCTAGGTAATGGCTTAGGCAAGGACTTCATGAACCCAAAAGCAAATGCAATGAAAACAAAGATAAATCGATGGGACCTAATTAAACTAGAAAGCTGCTACACAGCAAAAGAAATAATCAACAGAGTAAACAGACAACTCACAGAGTGGGAGAAAATATTGACAAACTGTGCATCTGAGAAAGGACTAATATCCAGAATCTACAAGGAACTCAAGCAAATCAGCAAGAAATAAACCAAATAATCCCATCAAAAAGTGGGCAAAGGACATTAATAGACAATTCTCAAAAAAAAAAAATATATATACTAATGCCCAACATGAAAAAATGCTCAACAACTGTAATTATCAGGGAAATACAAATCAAAATCAGAATGCAACACCATCTTACTCCTGCAAGAATGGCCATGATTTAAAAATAAAAAAAATAACAGATATTGGCATGGAAGTGGTGAAAGGGAAACACTTTTATACTGCTGGTGGGAATGTAAACTAGTACAACCACTGTGGAAAACAGTATGGAGATTTTTTGAAGAACTAAAAGTATTGTAGAACTATTGTTTGATCCAGCAATCCCACTACTAGGTATCTACCCAGAGGAAAATAAGTCATTATATGAAAAAGACACTTGTACATGCAGGTTTATAGCAGCATAATTCAGAATTATAAAAATACGGAACCTGCCTAAGTGCCCATCAACCAACAAATGGATAAAGAAAATGTGGTGTATACATATACCATGAAATACTACTTAGCCATAAAAAGGAACAAAATAATGGCATTCAAAGCAACCTGGATGGAATTGGAGACCATTATTCTAAGTGAAGTAACTCAGGAATGGAAAACCAAACATCCTATGTTCTCACTTATAAGCAGGAGCTTGCAGGGAAGGGTGGGAGGGAGGTGAAGGATAAAAACTACATATTGGGTACAGTGTACGCTGCTCGGATGAAGGGTGGACCAAAATCTCAGAAATCACTACTAAAGAACTTTTCCATGCACCAAACACCACCTCTTCCCACAAAACTATTGAAATAAAAATTTAAAAAATAAAAACAACAACAATGATGACAACAAAAAGCTATTCCAACTGATTAAAAAAAAGTTAAACATTTGCCTTTTTTGTTTGGTGGTTAGCTTTCTTTGTACTTACTACTAATTTATTCCCCTAACTTGCTCCCAAGATATAAATCTGCCTTCAGTACTTAAACACATTAGGTATTTCCAACAATTTCATCTTCTTGATGATTCCAGAACCTTCTGACTTGCTCCAGGCTGGGCTAGTTATGCTCTATGCCTACTGCACAGCTGCCATCTTAAGGGTTTCCTTCACCATTATCCTAGAAATTCCCTTTGCCTCCCTTGTTTTTGATCCCCTGTGTCCCGTATCCATTGTCTTTCTCTTTCTCAGTGAGTCTCTCATTTTGGTGACTGGTACTATTATTTGATGTAGGTACTAGTACCTAGTATCTCCCTGATAAAGATTGCATGAGAAGTGTTTTGAGATCTTACATGTCTAAAAATGTCTTTATTCTGCCTACACACTCAATTACAGTCTGACTCTATAAAATTTTGGATTAGAAAACACTTTCTCTGCCTCATTATTGTCTAATTTCCAGTGTTGCTGCTAATTCAATGTCTTTCTGATTCTTTATACTTTTGTTGAAACTCCCTTCTCCCTCTTTCTCCTCTTTCTGAAAGCTTGTAGGATTTTCTCTTTAGTTGTCTAAAGTTTCACAGAGTATTTTTGTATTTTCATCTGTTGTGCTGAGAGTTCAGAGCGCCCTTTCAATCTGGAAACTCATGTTTTCCATCCCGAGATATCTCAATTATTTCTTTGTCGATGTCTTCTTTTTCATGTAGAGAGTAGAGAACAACTCTATTGAAATTTTTTATTCAGATGTTGGACCTCCTGAACTGATTGTGTTTTTGTTTTCTTTTTTTTTTTTTTTCTATTTTCTGTCTCTGCCTTTGGCTCTATTTCTGAGTGATTTCTTCCATTTTAACTTCTTGCCCTTGGGATATTCATCTTGTCATCTTTTTTAATTTCTAAGAACGCCATTTTTGAGGTTCCTTTTTGTCTTTTCATAAGCTCTGTTTCCTCCAAGTTGCTGTTTTCTGCTTATTTATTTTGGCCTCTGTCTTTCATTGTAAAGGTTTTTCTCAAATGCCCCAATGAGTCTCAGCCCATTGTATTTGAGTGGTGTCTCCATAGAGTCCATTGGAAACTCTGAGTGTGTTGGGTGTGACTTGTCAAATGTGGGCTTTACTAGGCTGGTCTGGCTGAAGAACTTCTTTGACAAATCTCTTTATGTCAGTATCTCTAGGTCATTTGTATTGGTATCTGATTCTGCAAGGAAGGCTCCTCCAGTGTTCCATCTAGAGGGTAAAAGTCTGGCTGACAATGTCTAAGGACTGAGTGTACTATGGTTTAGATATTTGACCCCTGCAAACCTCATGCTGAAATTTGATCACCAGTGCTGGAGGTGGAGTCTAATGGGAGATGTTTGGGTCATGATGGTGGATCCCTCAGGAAGGGATTGGTGTCATCCTCATGGTAATGAGTGTGTTCTTGCTCTGTTAGTTCCTGAGAGAGCTGGTTGTTAAAAAGAGCCTGGAACCTTTGCCCCCTCTCTCTTCTTTCCTCTCTGGCCACATGAGCTTTGCACAGACCAGCTCCCGTTTGCCATTTGCCATGATTGGAGGCAGCCTGAGGCTCTCACCAGATGCCCAGTGTTCCAGTCAGCAGAATTGTGAGTCAAATAAGCCTTTTCTTTTCTTTATACCCAGCCTCAGGTATTCCTTTCTAGCAACACAAATGGACAAAGACAGAGTGAACATAAGCCTGGGGTGGATGTTGGTGGGGAGTGTCTCAAAATCAGTCTGTAAATCTTCAACAGATTCCTTGCTCATGTTTTTAATATGTTATCCCTACCCTCAGCTGTGCCTAGAATCCTGACATTTTACCCCAATAAGAGAGTAAACATCTAGTCTTCAGCCAAGTGCTGAGGGAATGACGGGCTGGGGAGTATCTAACTATATCTTAGATAGACTTTGAGTCAGACCCCTTATATTTGGCCCCCACTTTCATCCCTACTCCCAAAGGTACCTGGGCTGGTTTAGGATTCAGCCTTCTAAGTCAGTGATCAGCCACTCATCCATCTGCTTTCCAGTTTCCGTTACCATTGTAAACCAAAAATATCTGACACAGGCCTCCATCAATGTAGAGGTTTATTTTGCCAAGGTTGAAGACATGCCTGGGAAAAGGAGACTTAAGCCACAGTAGGATCTGTAGCCTGTAGGTTTTCTGAAGAGGATTTTGAGGGCTTCAATATTTAAAGCTGAAAAGTGGGCAAAGGGGGAAAGGGCAAAGCAAAAAAAGGAGGTCGCATTCTTGTGAATCCACATGTTACACATGAAAAGGAGGGGTAGGCCAGTAATCCCAGCACTTTTGGGAGCCCAAGGTGGGCGGATCATGAGGTCAGGAGATCGAGACCATCCTGGCTAACATGGTGAAACCCTGTCTCTACTAAAAATACAAAAATTAGCCAGGCATGGTGGCGCATGCCTATAATCCCAGCTACTTGGGAGACTGAGGCAGGAGAATCGCTTGAACCAGGGAGTCGGAGGTTGCAGTGGCCACAGCCTGATGACAGAGCGAGACTCTGTCTCAAAAAAAAAAAAAAAAAAAAAGAAAAGGAGGGGTAGAGGGAACAGTTAATTATGTATTCACCTTGTGCTTAATGAATCTGCACTTTACATGAGATAAACATAGAGTAGAGAAAGCAGTCAAATATGTATTCATCTTGGGGTAGATGAGGACAATTCTAGTCTCCTCTTTTCCCATACCATGAGGATAGGTTGTTAATTTACGTCGTCAGGGTGAGGGAGGCCCCCGGTGGAGACATATAGCCTCTATCTGTGGCTATCAGTTTAGGAACAAAAGAAAATGCAATTGTTTTCTTTGTTTGTTTTTTTTGTGACTTGGCTTCCAAGCTTAATTTTTCCCTTTTGGCATAGTGAATTTGGGGTCCTGAAATTTTATTTTCCTTTCACACCATGTTGCTTTTGTCTTTGTCCTTTTCACTTTGTTCTGGGGATTTAGGCTTTACCCAAGTCTTTTTACGGTTTTGATGGTTTTTTTTGGAGAGATTGGAGCTGAGTGTGTTTAGTCTTCCATCTTTAACCAGAACCCTAACATTTCTTGAAGTAAAAAACGCATCATTACAGGGAAAAGACTGGAAATCATTGCTTAGTGATTCCTAATCAGTTCTCTTACTTTCTTCTACCCTTTTGAAAACCTTTTCCTTTCCTGTTTCTTTTTCACAGGTTTCTACTATGTCTTGATTAATCTGATTGTCTGTATTGACTAATTGAGTGGTACAAATAATAATCAGACACATGACAAAATGCTCCTTGCTCTTGAGAATACAATATGAAGAGCCCAAAGCATGTTGGATACCTGCTCCTGGGCTCCCTTTAAGAGAAGTAAATTGTGCTTCTTTTGAAAACAGCGCTATTGCATATAGTTGGCATCATGAGAGAAAAAAAGAATTGTCATTCTTATGAGCCCATTATTTTCTTATTGATTGGTTGGCTTTTTAAAGGTGACAGGCATCATTTTTCTTTTCTCAGAAGATGATTTAAGGTCATATTTAGCTCATCTTCTTTGCCAAGGATCTTTGGGGATAACATTTAAGTCACTTATAAACCTAGACTTTGAGAGACAGACTCCTCATACCTAAATTACAGGGGGATAAGGAGGACTCTGGGAAGCCTGGAGAGCAGGTAGCTGCAGCTGCACATCCTGGATGCCTTTTCACATCTCTGGAATCAGACTGAGTGTGTGAAAGGTTGTGACATTAAACATTTATCTGTACAGGTGATGGGGGTGGACATGCACAAAATAGGGAAAGAATCATGATAACAAAAATTGGACAGAGAGGGTGTAGGGAGGGCTGGGGAAGCTGGTTCTTCTTCCTGACAACCTTTGCATTTTCTTTCATAATGTTTACATACAATCCAGCTGTTTGCTTTGAGATGCTGAGGGCCTGGGGTTCCCTTCATCCTTTCTTTGTGCCTCCTCCGCCGTTCCTGGGTTTATTTATTTCTTTTAACTGCTATTTATAGTCCATAGGTAGCCACAGATGGCCAGGCCTTAAAGTGTGTTGGTGTATGAACAGAATTTTAGAGGTAAACATTTTCTTATTATGTGCAGAGACAGATGTGGCTGGGCTTTTCTTTTGTAGGGTTTGTCCATGACAAGTATGTTACATAAAAGAACAGAACATTTTTTTTTTTCCTCCCTGATGTAGCTACCAGCTAATTTTTAATCTAAAATAATGGTGATGGATCTTGAAGTGCTTGGGGCGGTAGCCTGTGTGCAATACACCTGGATCAATCACTGCAGAACTTCCTTCTTACGTGTACATGTAATGAAATGGAAGACTCTTTATTCACCCAAATTCCTCTTGGAGAGAAGGAGTATGAGTTTGGAAGAAATATTTTGAGAAGCCTGTTGAAATCAGGGTGGGGACTCCAAGTGGCATATTCAGGAATCAGAAGGTGTTCCCAATACCTTCTAAAGAGGCTGAGACCTGCCATCTGGAAGACTTTGGTTTTCTGATATTAAGATGGTCAGGTCTATAAGTCTGGAGGTTTGAAGCTGCCATGTATCTAAATTGCTCTTAATAATAGAGGGGAGAAAGAATTTGACTTTGTTGATTCATTTATCTATTCATTATTTCAGACATCTTTGTTGAGTCCTTTCTCTCCATGGTAATTGGCCATGTTACTTAAGCGGATGTGTTGCTGGGGGTTTACAGAAGCTTCAGAACATACATGGGCCATCTTCCAGGGGCATTAGTGGACTCCATAAATGGATTATGGAGATGCAACATTCATCTCTGTTTGTAAAAACATGACATTTAAAGAAGTTATTCTGGCTCCACTTGAGTCTGTGCTCTTAGATATTTCCTCCTCTTTCCTGTTATGTACTTACTGTCCCCAGGCACATGCAAAGTGCTGTAAGAATTCACAGGATGGAGAGAACATCTGTGGCAGTGGACAGAGTCATGAGTGACCACAGAAGGCTTTCTGGAGGCAGGACTTGAGGTGAATTTCAAAGGACTGGAAGTGTGTATTAGGGAGCAATTGGTGTATGTATGTTAGGGAGGGGGCCATGCCGGGTGAGGGAATGTCATCAGTCCCAGCTCAATGGTGGAAATGTCAACCAGAGTGGACCAGTTTGGCCAAACTATATGAGAGCGAGGGATAAAATCTGAATTGCATATGGAGATCAGTAGGTAAGAGACACCCATCAACTCTCCTGTTCATTATTAGAAATTTCTCATGATTTTGGACACCATCAAATAGACAGTTTAGGGAAGATAACAAGAGGATGGTAAGCTATGGTGGAGGGTGAGTTTAAATACCAAGTTGTTTGGTTTAGTGATTCCTAATCAGAGATGCACTTCAGACTTACCTGCAGAACATTTTAAACTAACAATGCTGGGACTCCTACCATTGGAGACTCCAGTTCAGTAGGTCTGTTGTAGAGCCTGTGGAGTCTGTATGTGGAAGAGCTCTTCAGCCAATTTTGTTATATTCCCTGGCTAAAAATCTGTGAAATAGGAGGTGATTGCAATGGCCTACTTTTAATGTAATGGAACTTGGATTTCAGGTGGTGGCAATGGAAATGGATAAGAAGGGTTGAATTTGAAAGACTTTGTAATACAAGAATAAGCAAGACATGAATTGATATTAGACCAGTCCCTGTTCCAATGTATGTGATGTTCTGGACCATACCCCACTTCCTGTCATATCTTCCAGATTAGCATAGCTAAGTTCTGCAACTCACTCACCACTGCATTAGCCTCGCTTATAGCCCTTTCTTTGGAAATAATTTCACTGACAGCATAGTTCTTTGAGAATTTAGTGGACAACTTTTAAAAAGGATATTTTTGCACATCATTATTGCTGACACTATTATTATTCATGTTTTAAAAGCTATTTTATTATAAATCTCAGCTTGAGTTTTGTTCAATTCTGCTCTTTAAAAGAAAGTCACAATACACAGAACAAAGGCATTAGAAAAAAGAAATTTTCAAGTTTCTATTGCATAGAGAAGTATACAGTCCCCATAAACATTCCAGGTCTAATTTGTCCTTGAACATCCTTAGAATAATGGGAGACTTAGAGACAATATTATGCCTGGCAGTATTTAAGATAGCAAGGCACTTCTTGATTTTGAACAAACTGGATTTAAGTTTTGTTTGGGGACTAGAAAAATAAATAACCAGTTCTATCACAAACCCTTTATGCCAGAGTAGACGATATTTCATTAAAAGACAGAGAAAAAGTGCTGATGTAAATCCTTCCTTTTTGGGAAGCTGATTCTTTTTGTCTTGGAACAAAGACTGGTAAAAATATTCACATTTGCAGTCATCAGGATGGCAAAACTTGAATTTGATGCAGAAATGCATTTATCATTTGATATATTTTTTCTGGCTGCATGATTCAGCATTTTGATTTGCATTGACCATTTTGGAAAAATGAAGCATTTCTTGGTTGTGAAATAATTTGTTTCTTTGGAATATTCCAGTTTGTGGCCTAGTTGACTATGTAGTGTTTTCCCCAGACTTAGTGTAAGATAAGAAAATGAGAATCTCAGCAATGTCATAGTGGGTTGGCCCAGCATTAAGTCTATGAGGATAGACCAAGGGACATCTTTAGGAATGGGAATGACACAGCTACATCTGCTGACATCAGCTTCTAAAGAACCCCTGAAACGTGCTGACTTATTCAATAATCTGTTAGAGACCAATAAAGCATGAATTCATGTGAAAAACTCTTGAAGAGCATTCAGTTTTCAGCCTGCATCACCTCTCTCCATTTCCCTCCCATTGAAACCCCAGCTCTGCAGCACATCACTTAAGTCCTTCAGGGTTTGCTGCAACTTACTTTTCCTTACCATTCCTGAGATGTCATTTTTGTTCATGCCTCATTGCCTTTGCACTTGCCCTTTGTTCATAATGCCTTCCTTGCCTGTTTCTCTAGATCAAATCCTACTCGCTTATTTTTCGAGGCCTGTCTTAACGTCTCCTCTACCGCAAAGCCTTCCAGACTCCCCAATCACTCAACACACGTAATGAGCATCTGCCATATGCCAGGCACTGTGCTGATGTTGTGACTAAAGATGCATAGGACATAGTCTCTTCAAGGGACCACATGTGTGCTTCCAGAGCCATATCCTATACATGCCCAGTAATATACCGGTGATATTAAACCAAAGCACAGCTCTTTTATTCTTTTTTTAAAATTATTTTTGAGACAGGGCTCTGCTCCATTGCCCAGGCTGGATTGCAGTGATGCAATCATGGGTCACTGCAGTCTTGAACTCCTGGGCTCAAGCGGTCCTCCTGCCTCAACCTCCCAAGTACCTAGGACTACAGGCACATCACCACACCTGGATAATTTAAAAACTTTTTTTTTGTAGAGATGGGGGTCTCACTATGTTGCCCAGGCTGGTTTTGAACTCCAGGGCTCAAGTGATCCTCCCACTTTGGCCTTTCAAAGTGCCGAGATTACAAACCTAAATGAGCCACCGCACCCAGCCCATTCATTCTTAAAAGTCTCCAGTTCCTGCACATACACATGAATCAATGGCTCAAAGGAGGATGTAGATAGCACAGGGGTCATGGTTTAGCTTTCAACTCCAAACTAGATTAGATTTTTAAAAATCCACAACCAGCATTAGTCTTGAAAGCCATACTTCGTTGAAAGAGAAAAGGGCTTTCTAGAGACACACATTTTCCCCTACATGGCAAGAGCCATGAATGAAGACAGAACTCAGGACATCATGGAGGAAAAAGGAAAGACTTCCTTCCCCTAGTACTGCAGAAACGAATGGGACTGAGTGGGAAGTTTTCATGTGAATGATCTGGTTCTCCCCATGGGATCTGAACCTTGAAAAGGGACCTGGTAACAACCAGATGATCTGGGGACTTTGGGAACTTTAGGGCCATGTATTAGCCTGTTTTCATGCTGCGGTTAAAGAGATACCCAAGACTGGGCAATTTACAAAAGAAAGAGTTTTAATAGACTTAAAGTTCCATGTGGCTGGGGAGGCCTCACAGTCATGGTAGAAGGTGAAAGGCATGTCTCACATGGTGGCAGACAAGAGAAGAAAGCTTGTCAAGAGAAACTCCCCTTTTTAAAACCATCAGATCACATGAGACTTATTCACTATCATGAGAACAGCATGGGAAAGACCTGCCCCCATGATTCAATTACCTCCTACGGGGTCCCTCCCACAACATGTGGGAATTCAAGATGAGATTTGGGTGGGGACACAGCCAAACCATATCAGGCCAGTACTTTGCTTCCCTGGGAGACTTTGAGCCTTAGAGAAAGTCTGGATTTGGCAGGACCATTGTCTCAGCATGATGTGTATAGCGGGTTGAATAGTGTCCCCCAAGTTTGTGTTCACCCAGAACCTCAGAATATAACCTTATTTGGAAATAGGGTCTTTGCAGATGTAATTAGTTAAGAATCTTGAGATAAAATCATCCTGGATTCAGGGTAGGCCCTAAATCCAATGACTGGTGTCCTTATAAGAAGAGGAGAGGACACCCAGAGACACAGAAAAGAAGGCCATGGGCAGATGGAGGCAGAGATTGGAGTGATGCTGCCACAAGCCGAGGAAACTGGAGAGCTGCTAGACATTGGAGGAGTTGAGGAAAGATTCTCTTCTAAAGACTGGCAGGGGAGCATGGCCCTGCTGACACCTCGATTTTAGACTTCCATCCTCCAGAACAATGGGAAGGAGAATAAAGTTCTGTTGTTTGGAGCCACCTAGTTAGTGGTAGTTTGTTGCAACAGCCCTAGAAAGTGAAAATTGTGTGGAAGCAGCAGGGCAGTGCTGGAGCTTTGGGTCATGCGCCTGGTTGCCTATACCCACACGCTCTGCCTGTGGGATTCACAATTTACACAGGCCTGAGTGAGAATGCAGGTGCGCTGAAGGAGCAGGCGATAGTGAAGAGTCAGGGTTCAGGAGGGGAACCAGAGACCCAGGACTTCAGAACTGCAGCTTTTGGGGTCAACACAACATCCAAGAACATCAAGACACCAAGACAGATCAGCTAGGACCCTGCAGTAGGATATCAGTGTCCAGATGAGACCAGAAGCCAAACCCAGTAGAAGCCAGCGGACAGTGTGTGGACCGCAGAATTCATGCTTGATGCCATCAAGGTAGGAAGCTGCTGCCTGCACTGAGGTACCCTCTTGGGAAGGAAGCGGGTGCCTGGCCAGAGCTCCTTTGGGAAGGGAGGGCACACCTGATGGAGAATTTGACCTTGGAAAATGAGTGCATGTTTATCTGAAAGAGGTATTTCTAACCTAGAAGAGCCTGGGCTACTTTTTATTGAAAAATTTAAGATCTGTGTGGTGTGCGTATATGTGTGTGTTGTCATTAAGGATTGATCACAGGCCGGGCGTAGTGGCTTACACCTGTCATCCCAGCACTTTGGGAGGCCAAGGTGGGAGGATCCCTTGAGCCCAGGAGTTTGAGACCAGCCTAGATAACATAGGGAGACCCCATCTCTACACAAAAATTAAAAAAAAATAGCGGGGCATGGTGGTGTGTGCCAGTAGTCCCAGCTACTCAGGAGGCCAAGGCGGGAGGATTGCTTGAGCCAGGAGGTCAAGGCCTTAGTGAGCTGTGATCGCACCATTGTACTTCAGCCTGGGTTACAGAGTGAGACCCTGTTTCCATTAAAAAAACAAAACAAAACAAAACCTAACAACTAACAAATAATTAATTACAAGATGAGACCAGTTATGGAAATGCATTTCTAGTTTTTGCCTATTTTAGTTACAGTATCTAAATATCAACTCCCATCTCACCCCATTCCTAGATATTTGCTGTATTCTGTTGTGTTTCCTCCCCACCCCCATGTTTGTTCCCTCCCTTGAACTGTCAGCCTCTTGTGGGTAGAGACGACATCAACTATCTTTTGACATATATTTGGATATCTGTGCCTGCAAGACCTAATAGGACAATTCTAACGCACGGTGTCATCTCACTGAATATTTGTTGAATGAATGAAAAAATTCAGAATGTATGAATAATTTTTAAAATTTTTCCTCAATAGCTTTCTTTTATATTTTAAAGGCTGTCTGGATTTTCTTAGGGCCTTTGCCTCAGACATGCATACAGCAGGAGTGTGAGATCTATGGAGTGGGCTCAGGTCATGGAGTAAGGAGGATGGCAGGGGCTCCGATGATGATGTCTGGGTAAGAATTCCCATTTAGGATCTTTCCAAGCACAAGAGTCATGGCCCAACGGCAGAGTGTCCTATGCCCACGAATAAATCAAGGACGAAGAGGATGTTTTTGAAACCAGCATAGTTTCTGGTAGGATCTTTGCCACTACTTAAAAAAAAAAACAACAAGCATTTAAACTCCCATAGTGTAAATTAATTCAGATGTAAATAGTCATTCAGAAAATCAGGAATCTGACAAGCAGAGGTGTCTGCCAACATGTCCTGAGTAATTAGCTGGATTTTTGCACTTTTTTCATTTTGCCGGCAGCAGTAGGCAACACTTACTTATTTCTTAGCTCCACTTGATGGTGCTGATTCTAGGAGTTAAAAAAAAGACTTTGGATAATAAAGGCCAGCTTCTCAGGCTTTGGAACCTGTTGTGGGAGTAAAGGCTGGGCTTCAAAGTTTCTGTTCTTAAGTCTGGAGGTGATTAGCATTAAGCCATGGGCCAAGCCACTACCTTCTTCCTGACCCCCTGTTTTTTTTTTTTTTTTTTTTGGAGCCATTTTACTGAGAATCATGACATCTATCAACTTCCCAGATCCCTGTGAGACTGGATTGAGGAGTCTGAGCTCCGGAGATCAAAGTGGCTAAGCGAGCACCATTATTGCGGTTAAGAAAACCTGCAATGCATGAGTTGAAACTTTCTAAGTTTGGATCTGCTTTTGCCTGACCTCTGCCTGGATGGTAAGGCAGCTGAGTGATTCACAGGCACAGAAATGCACCACGTTGCTATTCCCAGACCCTGCCACAAAAGACTGTTGAATTCCCAGTGTCTCCATGCTCACTTCCTGTCCTCACTGTGAATATGAGGCACTTTGAAGATTTAGCACATTATAGAAACACACAGCATCATTTTTATACTAAGTCTACATTCCGAATCAAAATAATCGTTTAGTCTTCTCAGATGAGAGGGAATATCTGGGGCTAAATGAGGGTAAGTCACGTACTTTTCTATGTGCAGGCAAAACTGATTTTGTTCTGAGTGAGCTGCAGCCTGCAGCCTCTTTTCAAAGCTGACTCCTAGGGGGTTTGGCCAGGGCTGCTTTTTGCATGAGTTGTTGACATTCGAACGCTTTTATCTCTGATGGCTGCTCTACAGCTTAATGTGATATTTCTGTCCAAACTCAACTTTTGATGAGAAGAAAAGATTTTTAATCCAAAGAATACACAAAACTCCCCAGCCCCAGGGAAAGGACTTCTTTGACTTAGTGAGAGCACTTCTTTGAGTGCTCTTTGGGTTGCTCTGTAGCTCACTTGCAGCATGGGATTGAGAAAGGAAAAGTGGAGCCCAGGGCAGGCAGGGGGTTTTCCAGCTCCTCTAAAGAGGGTGCTTACCAGTGGGACCTTACTGTTTTGCTTGGAAGTTTGAGAGTTACCAGTTCATCAGGATATCCACTTTTTTTTTTTGAGATGGAGTCTCGCTCTGTCACACAGGCTGGAGTGCAGTGGCACAATCTCAGCTCACTGCAACCTCTGCCTCTGGGGTTCAAGTGATTCTCCTGTCTCAGCCTCCCCTGTAGATGGGATTACAGGCATGAGCCACCAGGCCTGGCTAATTTTTGTAATTTTAGTAGATACGGGGTTTCACTATATTGGCCAGGCTGGTCTCAAACTCCTGACCTCATGATCCACCTACCTCGGCCTCCCAAAGTGGTGGGATTACAGGCGTGAGCCATCACACCAGCTGATATCCACTTTTAAATGCCAGTGCTGTACTTGGCATAAAGTAGACCGTGGATAAATGTTTGTTGAATAAGTGAATGAATGATTAAAGCCCAAATTCCACTATATGGCTGTATGAGAGATTTTTGGCTTATTGGTTCCTTTGGGTTGTTTTGCCTCTATAACTTCCTCCCTTTTTTGTGTAACTGCTCTCCAGCTTAACCTGAGCATGGATGTGTATGTGTGCCAAACAGTCTCCTTTTTCCCTGTTATCTTAGTTTGTTTGTGCTGTTATATCAGAATACCTGAGACTGGGTAATTTATAAAGAACAGAAGTTTATTATCTCACAGTTCTAGGGCTGGGAAGTCCCAGAGCATAGCACCAGCATCTGGTGAGGGCCTTCTTGCTGTATCATCACATGGCAGAAGGTGGAAGGTCAAGAGAAGGCAAGTGACCAAACTTGCAGTCTCAAGCCCTTTTTGTAATTGGCATTAATCTATTCATGAGGGTGGAGCCCTTGTGACCTAAACACCCCCACTTAGGTCTCATCTTCCAACACTGTTGCATTTGGGATTAAGTTCCTAACATGTGCTTTTTGGGGGACACGTTCAAATCATAGCTAATGCCTTTGTGCCTTTGGCCCTTGTTCCCCACCACCCCGCCCCCCCAACCCACCCAAGAGATAGATCCTGGTTATATTTCTGGCCTCTGTGTCCAGAGCCTGGTCGGACTTCTGGGGCTTCATTTGTACATTCCTTTTTCCTGTAAGACTTATAGGGTTCTTGCCTCAGAAACAGCTCCCACCCCTAAAGTTACATATATAGAAACATAATGTGGGAGGCAGTTGGAAAAGGTAGATCTAAGCTTCTCTTGAACTTGTTTTTATTTAATCCAGGTTAGCATTCAAGGCTACCTGATCTTACCTTTCTAATTATATTTCCAGTTTCACTTATTATTCACTCTAGCTAAGCAGGTCTGTTCAGTGATCAATGAAAACAACATGCACATTGACACCCTGCACTGCTTCACATATCTAAATTCTACCTGTTCTTCTAGCTGTGGTTGAATGGTTAGGTCCTCTGTAAAGTTTCTCCTCTATTCCAGCCACTGTTCTCTCAGTACTGGGAAGTCATTTATATTCTGCACTGGCTCCTTTGTGAAGTGCAAAGTTTGAGAACCCGCTCTTCAGTGGGACTCCCTGGGTTTGAATCCTAACCCCACTGTTTACTAGCTGTGTGTCCTTGGCAAAGTTACTCAACTTCTCTATGTACCTCTGGGTCTTACAATTGGCAGCTGAGAAGAGCTTGGTCTTACTGAAGAGATGAGTTTCTTGGAGGCCCATTTACATGATAAAGAGAGACCACAGACTGATCAGGCCCAGCTATCTTGGCAACTGCTCCTTCCCTGAACACCAAGACAAAAAAGTTGGAGAATGGTTCCAACTGGAGGACTTGTAGTTTTATAGGTTTCAGATACTATACCATAAAACAGCCCATTTTTATTCTCAGAGGCTTAAGCTGTCAGGTTGCTTTTACCTCTCTCCAGGAAGCCAGCATCCCTAGGCCTCCACCTCTGGGGTACAGGGAGGGAGGTTTAGAACTCAAGCTTTAGAGTCAGATGGATTTGGGCATGACTGCTAGCTGACTCTGCTATTTACTATATGACCTTGGTGCCTGATCTGTCTATCATTTTCTCATTGGTAAAATAGGGATGATAATACCCACGTTGCAGAGTGTGAGAATTAAAAAAGAGTGCAAGGCAAGTGCTTGCACAAGGTCTGATACCAGGAAGCAATCAGCATAGATTATTAATAGCCACTAATTATAAACTGCTTTTGTGGAACATAAAGAGTGGCTGTTGTTGTGGTTGGGTCATAATGACATCTGATGCTCATTCAGATGACACAGGCAGGACTTTTTTTTTGTTCCAATGTGAAAGCTTCTTCATTCCATGTGTCTGTATGTGTGTATGTGTGTGTGCATGTATGTGTGTGTGTATGGTATGTGTGTGTATGTGTGTGTGCATACATATATGTGCACAGACAGATCTTTATAACTGTTTCAGGCGTCCTTTACATGAACTGAGAAAAATGGAATAATTAAGCACCTCACAGCTTTTAAAAGCTGAGATTCTGGTCGAGCTTAGAGAAGTAAAAGACAAGAGAGCAGAACTCAGTGAGCAGAGAGGGCACTCTCAGGACATATTGAAGTCAGTGCCTAACAGGTAGAAAAAGGAAGGGAAATCACGGCAGTAATATTCAGACTGTAATATTAGATTTGACATCAGTCTTGTGAGTTGTGGACTTGTTAGTTGTAGGGTTAAACTTAGTAGCCTCAGATTTTCAGCAGGATGCCTGAAACAGTAATGAAAAATGGCACACCCGCTCATGGCTGATGGAAGAGCAGGAATATATTTCACATCTGACGGGAAAGCTCAGGACTTTAACTTTCCTACTGGAATTAGCAAATCAGAAAAACATGGCATCACAGAGTTATCATGCCCAGCCCTGTCTATTGACTACCTATGCTTTAGGATGGCAGAGGGCAGAACTGGGGATCTAGTGTTGACAGCTGAAGTTGGGAGGTATGGGCATTTGGCATGCACCAGGAAGCTCCCCTACTCAAGCTCCACGGGTTCTGAGTAGGACGATTCCCCTGACAGACATCTGCTTCTTAAGCAGTACCGTGAAAATAGATGATACATCTCCAGGTGTGGAAGGAGCCAGGGCCCAGAGCTAAATGGGGAGTTTCTAACAAAGGCTCATTGTGATCTGTTTACAGTGCCTGTTTAGTGGTGCTAATAATAGGAAAATCACTTAATTTTCATTGGTGGGAAGATGACATTTAGATGAGTGGGAAATGCAAGCAGGAAGCTACATCCCATTACTCTGTCTCCCCGGCCCGAGGACTCTCTGAAATGGTCAGTTCTGTGGCTAGAGGTTCTCCCCGATTCCCATCCCCAGATTGGCTATGTTACTTCTTCTTCTTTTTTTTTTTTTTAACTTTTTTTTTTTTTTTTTTTGAGACAGGGTCTCACTCTGTTGCCCAGGCTGGAGTGCGGTGGCATGATCTCAGCTCACTGCAACCTCCACCTCCCAGGCTCAAGCTATCCTCTGGCTCAGCCTCCCAAATAGCTGGGACCACAGGCATGTGGCACCATGCCCAGCTATCCACTCTGTTGCTTCTTAGGCAAAAACATGGCTTGCTGATTTGCTGCATCCGGTCCACACAGGCCAAGCTGGCCCATACCTGGTTTTCAGGTCATAACTGCTACACATCTGCGGGGCAAAGAGAAATTAAGTGGCTTGCCTAAAGTCACACAGCTTGAAAGTGGGAAGCTCAAAGCTTCCCAACTAGCTTGTCATCTGATTCAGTTCAGCTAAAAATGCCTCTGTTGATATTGAATGTTCCTAACACAAAGAAATGATAAATATTTGAGATAATGTTTATACTAATTACCTGATCTGATCACTGTACATTATATGTATCAAAACATCATATGGATCCCACAAATAGGTACAATTATTGTCAATTTTAAAAAAATTAAAAAATAAAAATAATGTCATTACAAGATGTGAGCAAATTTAGGAAAAAAGTACTTCCATTGAACACACACTCTATCCAGAGCCTTGTGCTGGGTGCATCCATAGACATTTGCTCCCCCCTGTTGCTGTTCTTATCAAGATAATAGATGGCTTCTGTGCATCTCTGTTAGATTTCAAGCTCCTTATAGGCAGGGATTGTGTTCAGTTTATTGTGCCTGCCAAGTAATAAGTGCTCTAAAGTGAATAAATGAAAGGTAGGCACTGCCCCTGCTAACCAGGTTACCAACGGCTGCGAGAAGGGGGAAATAGGAATTATTGTTTAATGGGTACAGAGTTTTAGTTTCAGAAGTTGAAAAAGTTCTGGAGATGGATAGTGGTGATGGTTGCACAACAATGTAAGTGTAAATAATGCCACAGAACTGAACACTTAAAAAGGTAAATTTTATGTTATATTTATTTTGCCACAATAAAACAAAACAGAAAAGTGCTCCACAGCCTGAGGATGAGTGACCCCTAGAGCCCAAGCCTGGCCCAGGTGGCCTGGACACTGCACGCTGACCCAGTCTCCGGAGCCCTTGCACCCCGGCTTGTCTGGAAGGGGCTGGAGCAGGTGTGGGAACTGGAGCAAATGGAGGTTTATGATTTGGAGCAGATCTTATCTAAGCTATAAGAGCTTCATTATACACATCCCCTTTCCAGAAGCCATGAGTTCTGTCTATAGTGGGTACTGTTCTATGTTATTTTATGTGATGGTTGGTCCAGTGCAGCCACATGGGGCAGGCTCTGGAAAAGGAAGTTTATTACACTCACAGGTCCTGGAAGCAGGAGGTGTGGCACACAGGGCCACAAGGGAAAGCACCAGTGTAGGTCAGGAGGCAGAAAGGGCCAGAGCGAGGGAAAATCTAGGCCATGGCCTTTACTGGGGTTTGCACAGGAAAGGTCAGGCAGAGCAGCGTAAACAGTTTTGGATTGGCCAATTTGCATTATAAATGGCAGGCTTTGGGCTCTCTAGGGATGGTCTTTAGTTGCCTGGTACCTGGCTCTGGGATGACTGAGGCAGAGGAATATTGCTTCTTGTAATGTACAGGTCCCATAGAAGAGATGTGACTACATAGGGCAGCCCCTGTAGGGGCAGTCTCTCTCTATCCAGAAAGAGTTTTAAGATAAACATCAAAATATACTGAAAATAAAAATATAAGCACACATTGTTTTACTGCACTTTGCTTTATTGTGCCTCGCAGATATTGTATTTTTTACAAATTGAAGGTTCATGACAACCTTGTGTTGAGCAAGTCTGTCAGCACCATTTCTCCAACATCATGTGCTTGCCTCATGTCTCTGTGTCACATTTTGGTAATTCTCACAATATTTCAAATTTGCCCTGTTGTCAGGCTGGAGTGCAGGGGTGTGATCACAGCTCACTGCAGCCTTGAACTCCTGGACTCAAGTGATCCTCCTACCTCAACCTTGCAATTAGCTGGGACTACAGGTGTGCACCACCATGCCTGGCTAATTTAAAAATTTTTGTAGAGTCAGAGTCTCACTATGTCACCCAGGCTGGTCTCAAACTCATAGGCTCAAGTGATCCTCCCACCTCAGCCTCCCAGGGTGCTGGGATTACAGGTATGAGCCACCATGCCCAGTCTGTGATCAGTGATCTTTGATGTCACTATTGTAATCGTTTTGGGGCACCACAAATTGTGCCTAAGAAGGCAAAGTTGATCAATAAATGTTGTGTGTGTTCTCACTGCTCCATCAACTAGCCATTCCCCTATCTGTCTCCTTCTCCTTGGACCTTTCTTTTCCCTGAAACACAGTAACATTCAATTTAGGCAAATTAATAACCCTACAATAGCCCCTGGTGGTCAAGTGAAAGAAGAGTCGCATGTCCCTCATTTTAAATCAAAAGCTGGAAATGATTTAGCTTAGTGAGGAAGGCATATCGAAAGTTGAGATGGGCCAAAAGCTAGGCCTCTTGTCAGTTAGCCAAGTTGTGAATGCAAAGCTGAAGTTCTTGAAGGAAAATAAAAGCACTACTCCAGTGAACACACAAATGAGAGGAAAGTGAAACAACCTTATTGCTGATGTGGAGAATATTAGATGGAAGATCAAACCAGCCACCACATTCCCTTAAGCCAAAGCCTAACCCAGAGCAAGGCCCTAACTCTCTTCAATTCTATGAGGGCTGAGAGAGGTGAGGAAGCTGCAAAAGTTTGAAGCTAGCAGCGGCTGGTTTACAAGGTTTAAGGAAAGAAGCCATCTTCATAACATATACGTGCAAGGTGAAGCAGCAAGTGCTGATGGAGAAGCTGCAGCAAGTTATCCAGAAGGTCTAGCTAAGATCATTGATGAAGGTGGCTACACTAAACAACAGATTTTCAATATAGATGAAACAGCCTTCTCTTGGGAGATGCCATCTAGGCATCTTTCATAGCTAGAGAGGAGAAGTCAATGCCTGGCTTCAGAGTCAAGCTCACTCTCTCATTAGGGGCTAATGCAATTGTTGACTTTAAGTTGAAGCCAATGCTCATTTACCATTCCAAAAAATCCTAGAATGCTTTATAATTATGCTAAATATACTCTGCCTGTGCTTTCTAAGTGGAACAACAAAGCCTGTGTGACAGACATTTGTTTATAGCATGGTTTACTGAGTATGTTAAGCCCACTGTTGAGACCTATTGCTCAGGGAAAAAGATTCCTTTCAAAATATTACTGCTCATTGACAATGTACCTAGTTATCCAAGAGTTCTGATGGAGATGTACAAGGATATGAATATTGTTTTCATGCCTGCTTGTACAACTCCATTCTGTAGTCCACGGATTGAGGAGTATTTTCAGCTTTCCAGTCTTATTATGTATTACATACATTTTGTAAGGTAATGGCTGCCATAGATAGTGATGCCTCTGATGGATCTGGGCAATGTAAATTGAAAACTGTTTTGTATATGTTTTTGCCTATGGTTCCTGGCTCATAACTCCCAGAACCCTTGTTATTTCCCAAATGACTAAAACAAGAAGAATATATTTTATTAAAGTATTTGGGCTTTTGTCCATGGGTCCCAAAGCAGCTTTGGAACAGCTCAGAGTGATAAAGGTGAGAGATAGTTTTTTGCTGTAATGTTGGGGCACTTTAGGCCACAGAAGCAGGCATCAAAAAACAGAATCTTGGCCAGGTGTGGTGGCTCACACCTGTAATCCCAGCACTTTGGGAGACCAAGGCAGGTGGATCACCTGAGGTCAGGAGTTCGAGACCACCCTGGCCAACATGGTGAAACCCCATCTCTACTAAAAATACAAAATTAGCCGGGCGTGGTGGTGCATGCCTGTAATCCCAGCTACTTGGGATGCTGAGGCAGGAGAGTTTCTTGAACCTGAGAGGTGCAGGTTGCAGTGAGCCGAAATCACACCGTTGCACTCCAGCCTGGACAAAAAGAGCAAAGCTCTGTCTCAAAAACAAACAAACAAAAAAAAAAAACAAAAACCAAACCAAACCAAACAGAATCTCTAACTGACCTTCTGCTCTCCTTTCACCTGCTCCTTTTTTACTTCAAAGGAGGGATCTCCCCGACCTTTCTGTCTTGGAGCTGGCCATAAAGAAATTATCTGACCTACCTTGTCTGATTGTGGATTATGAGACCTCCATTTCAGAAGAGGTCCCAGACCCTCAAGGAAGGAATGTTGCTCAGAGAGACCAAGAAGAATCTTAACAGACAGGCCTTGCTAGGTTTCCCTGCTCAGTCTATTAATATGAAATCATCCTCTTTTGGTCCAATCACATTTCTACACAGTTGTCCATGCTTCAGTCATGCCTACCCAAATAAGTCTTTATAAAAACCCCAAGAGTATGGGGGCGGAGGGTACAGAAAGCTTCCAGACAGCTCAGCTTCCAGACAGACTTGTGGAGAGTCCTAGAGGGTGATGTGTCCATGGAGGGCATGGAAGCTCCATCCCTTTCCCCATACCTTCCCTGTGCATCTCTTCATCTGTATCCTTTGTCATATCCTTTCTAATAAACTGGTAAATATAAATAAGAGTTTCCATGAGTTCTGTGAGCTGCTCTAGCAAATTAATCTACCCCAAGGAAAGGAGTCATAGGAGCCCTGATTTTTAGCTGGTCAGTCAGAAACACAGGTAAAACGACCTGGGGTTGGTAATTGGCATCAGAAGAAGGGGGTGGGGACTGAGCCCTCAACCTGTGGGATCTGATGCTATATCCAGGTACACAGTGTCAGAATTGAATTGAAGGACACCCAGTGAGAGTCCACGGCAGAACTGATTGCTCCCTTGGTGTGTGGGAAACCCCCACCCCCAACATTGTGTTGTGAGAGCAGAAGGAAGAATAGTTTGTTTTTGCCATGCAGAAACTTCCTGGAAAGGATTCACCATTCTAAGATGCCATTAAGAACATGTGTAATTCATATGAGGAGGCTGAAATATCCACATTAACAGAAATTTGGAAGAAGCTGATTGCATCCCTCATGGATGACTTTGAGGGGTTCAAGACTTCACTGGAGGAATTGACTGCAGATGTGGTGGAAATAGCAAGAGAACTAGAATCAGAAGCGGAACCTGAAGATGGGAGACAATTGCTGCAATCTCATGATCAAATGTGAATGTTTGAGGAGTTGCTTCTTATGGATGAGCAAAGAAAGTGGTTTCTTGAGATGAAATCTACTCCTGGTGAAGATGCTATGAATATCATTGAACTGACAACAAAAGATTTACAATATTACATAAACTTGGTTAATAAAGTAGTCACAGGGTATGAAAGAATTGACCCCAATTTTGAAAGAAGTTCTACTATGGGCAAAATGCTATCAAACAGCATTGCATGCTACAGCGAGATCTTTCATGAAAGCAAGAGTCAACTGAGATGGCAAACTTCATTGTTGTCTTATTTTAGGAAATTGACACAGCCACCCCAACCTTCAGCAACCACCACATTGATCAGTCAGCAGCCATCAACATGGAGGCAAAACTCTCCACCAGCAAAAGATTAAGACTTGCTGAAGGCTCAGATGACTGTTAGCATTTTTTAGCAATAAAGTATTTTCAAATTAAGGTTTGTACATTATTATTTTAGACTGAATACTATTGCACATTGAATGGACCACAGTATAGTATAAACATAACTTATATGCCCTGGGAAACCAAAAAATTCATGTGACTCCACTTTATTGTGGTGGTCTGCAACCAATCTCACAGTATCTCCTAGGTGTACCTGTATAAACAATACAGGTATCAGATAAAAGGTCACTTGGGGAATAAAGAACTTTTGCAGTTATCTATTGCTGCATAATAATATTTATTATTAACAAGTGGGACTATAAATCTGGACTGCAATGTATGCTTAATGTAGACATTATTATTTTATTGGCTACCATGCAGCAATAGATAACTGCAAAAACTATTTTAGATGCTCCAATTTCAGTTTTAAAAAACCACCACCCTTTATTTGCTCATAGTTCTGCAGTATGAAATGGGCTCAGCTGGGCACTTGTCTCTCCTCCAAGTGGTGTTAGCTGCACTTACCTATGGGTTTGTAATCAGTTGGCAGGCTTACTGAGCCAGGATGGCCTTCCTCAAATATGTGGCATCTTGGAAGCAAGACTGGGACAGCTAGGGGCTGGATGGGCCTCTTGTTCCTTATGGAATATCATATTTAATGAATTAGCTTTTATTAATTTTTGATTACCTTCAATCCATGGAGGTTTGCTAACAGCTTTTGGCAAAGTTGAAGCATTTAATAAATAGAAACAACTTAAAAACTCATTATGCCTTTTACATAATTTATTGGACAATTTAATAATTTGTCATTTAAATTATCATATTTATATTATATAGATTTATATAAATAAGTTCATAATTTATTTGATCACTTAATCATTTTACATAATTAGATATTCTAATAATTTTCTTATAATTTATAATTGCTTTGTTTCAAGTGGCATATTACATTTCTTTGCTTCTATAGTTTTTAAATTTATCCTTATATGCTTAATAACTTTTATTGATTGTTGAATTAAATTATTGATTTAACAGAAACATTTCTTGTAAAGACAGAGAAAGTATAGCTATCACTATTGGAATATTGTTTATTAAGGCTAATTCTCTAAAATATGGTTTAATTTTCCAAATGTTTACTCCCATTTCACAAGTTATGTTAAAATGAATATAAAATTTCTAAACTCTCTTTGCATTACAGCATTACAGGTTTTCTATTGGGGCTTCATAGAAAATTAATGAATGACATTTTACTGTATTGGTTCATAACTTCTCAAATAACTTACTTTCTCATTTTAGTAATGTTTTCCAACAAGTGGGTCCATAAATCTAGAATGCAATGTATGCTTATATAGATATTATTTCTTAATGCCTATTGAATATTTCATGTTTGAAAATGCTACTCTCAATTTTTAATTTCAATTCCAAGATTATCAGATATATTATTTAGTTCTCTGTTTTTCTCATGCACGGTTTTTTTTTTTTTTTTTTTTTGAGACATAGTTTCACTCTTGTTACCCAGGCTGGAGTGCAATGGTGTGATCTTGGCTCACCGCAACCTCCACCTCCCAGGTTCAAGTGATTCTCCTGCCTCAGCCTCCCAAGTAGCTGTGATTATAGGCATGCACCACCATGCCTGGCTAATTTTTTTGTATTTTTAGTAGAGACGGTGTTTCTCTATGTTGGTCAGGCTGGTCTCCAACTCCCGACCTCAGGTGACCTGCCTGCCTTGGCCTCCCGAAGTGCTGGGATTACGGGTGTGAGCCATTGTGCCGGCCATCTGTGGTATTTTTTAAAAGAGATGGGGTCTTGCTCTGTCGTCCAGGCTGGAGTGCAGTGCAGTGGCTATTCACAGGCACAATCATAGTGCACTGCAGCCTGGCCTCAAGTGATCCCCCCACCTCAGCTTCCTGAATAGCTGGGACTACAGGCACCTGCCCCTCTGTGCCCAGCCCCATTTATGGAAGTTTTTATGGGCTGAACTATGTTCTCCCAAAATTCATATGTTGAATACCCAACCACCAATGTAACTGTATTTGGAGAAAGTCCCTATAACGAGGTAACAAAGGTTAAATGGGGTCATAAGGGTGCAACCTTAATCTGATAGAACTCCTGTCCTTATAAGAAAATATACCAGAGATCTCTCTTTCTCCCCATGTGTGCACAGAAGAAAGGTTATGTGAAGGCACAGAAGGAAGGTGGCCGTCCACCTGCTAGTGTTACAGGCAGCGAATCCAAATGGGTCTGCAGCAACCTCAATTCTTGCCTCCTCAGAAGAGATAATTTGACTGAGAGGAATAAAGCAGAGTGAGAGATGGAGGCAAGTTTTAGAGCAGGAGTGAAAATTTATTAAGAAAGTTTTAGGACAGGAATGAAAGTAAAGTACACTTGGAAGAGGGCCAAGCGGACAATTTGAGAGATTCAAGTGCGCTGTTTGACCTTTGACTTGGGGTTCTATACGCTGGCATGTTTCTGGGGGGTTGCGTCCCTTCTCCCCTGAGGCTTCCCTTGGGTTGGGCTCTCCACATGCTCAGTGGCCTGCCAGCACTTGGAAGGAGCTGCATACAGAGTGTGCTTACTGGAGTTGTGCATATGCTTACTAGAGGTGTTTTTCCCTTACCACTCCAGAGTTCCCAGAGGAAGGAACACTGTATACCAGTGAACGCCGCCATTTTGCCTCTTAGTGCGCATGCTTGAGCCCATTCACCCAGCTCCTGAGATCTTATCGGGAAGCTGTTGATTGCACCAGTTTCAGGTCTTTTCTATCTATTGGGAGACTGGCTTTCCCTGGAGCTGGCTGCGACCAGTTATTATTTTAGAGAGACAGTGTGACAACTGCCTGACCATCACCTGATGGTCGCCTGACATTCCTAGTGTAGGGGGGTCATGTCTGCCTGACTACCTACTGTAACACTAGGATGAGCGCCCTCAAGAAAGACTTAATTTCACAGTACCTAGATAGTGGATTTCCAGCCTCTAGAGCCATGAGAGAATACATTTCTGTTGTTTAAGCCACCCAGTCTGTTGAGCTTTGTAACGGCAGTGTGAACAAAATAATATAGTAGTGAATAGAATGCTTATGAAGAAAAAATTAAAGTGATTTATTGGATTAACATCTTTCATTGTATCATCCAGTGGTGATTGAATACAGTGACTTAGTGCCAAATTAAAAATATGCAAAAATGTTTCTAAAACTTTGGCTGAAATGCCAAACTTCCTGTGTAGCATGCAAGCACTAGCACTATCTGAACAATATGCTTCCATGAAATATTTCTTGCTGGTACCATTCGTTTCCAACATTGACAATATAGTTTGTATATTATTTTGGATATTATTCCTTCCATGTTCAAAAGATCAACAAAGTTTTAAATGTCTCATTTAAAATACATTATTAAATGCTTTTATGTGAAACCATTTCATAGAAAATGAATGACATTTTACTGTCTTGATTTATAACATCTTAAGTAAGTTGCTTTCTCATTTCAGTAATGTTTTCTAAGAAGTGGGACCATAAATCTAAAATGCGATGTGTGCTTGCATGGATATTATTTTTTAATGGCTATTGAATATTTCATGTTTGAAAATGCTTATGTTTAAGTACATGCTGTATAGCAACATTTCAAAGGTTACTTCTATAATATTTTAAATTGTTTTATCAATATTTTGTCAAATTTACATTTTTTCTTTAAAATGCATTGTTTTCTGAAATTGATATTTTGATTGTTTTTGTCATTGATATTTACAGTTTAAAAAATTAAACTGTGAGCTTTGATAGAATGTGATTGCCATTCTGAAGAATATGTAAGTTGTCTGGGAAGAATAATAATTTTTCCTTCAACCCTCATAAGTCCTTACTTGGAAGTGACCCCTGTAACAAAAGACAGATTTATAAGAGAAAACAAAATAGAAGTGTATTAACATGTATATTTCATATGCACATGGGAGACACTGAGAGAATGAATAGTTCTCAAAGAGGTGGCTTTGAATTTCAGCCTATATAGAGTCTTCAACAAAAACCAGTATATTTTTAGAGAAGTAACAAGAAAAAGGAAAAGGACTTTGAATCTCTAGAGGTGGCAACTTCGGGAAAGGCAAATTAATGGCAGATAAAGGCTGGTTAGTAAAGCTTGTTAATGTAGCTTCCTTGGGTACCATCTTGGGCCTGTAAGGGTCTACAAACCAAAAGATACCTGAGACAGGTCTCAATAAATTTAGAGTTTATTTAGCCAAGGTTAAGGACATGTCTGTGGGGAAGAAAGCAACACAAAACCACAGAAACAATCTGTGAGCTATGCTTTTTTCCAAAGATGATTTTGAGGGCTTCAGTATTTAAAGGGGAAAAGCAGGCTGGAGGGGAAAGAGGGAGGGTGTAGTCACATTACTAAATCCACATGTTGCGAAAGAAAAGAAGGAGGCAGGCAGAGGAATAGTCCATTATGTATTTGTCTTGCATTCAGTAAATCAACACTTTACATGAGATGAACATAGAGTAGCTCCTGTGGAGATACCTGGCCTTTTATCTGCAGTTTATCTGCTTAGGAACAAGGAAAGGCAGTTTCTTGCATGACTCAGTCAGCTTCTGCTTAATTTTTCCCTTTGGCATAGTAAACTGGGGACCCAAGATTTTATTTTTCTTTCACAGTTTCAATGCTATCTTCAGTGATTAACCTTTGTTCTTCCTGGTAGAAGATGGGCCAGGATACCTTTTGTCTTTGTAGATCTTTGTCCTGCTTTTAGGCCAATAGAGGAAGGGCAGAGAGCTTTACCTGGATCTGCTTCTTCTTGATCACCTTCAGCTCAGCAGTCCATGTTTTGGGGTGGCATATGTTGGTCTCCCACAAAGCTTTTAACAGTGAACTCTGAGTGCCATTTGCATCTAATATTTACATCAGTAGCACCAGTGAGACACTTTTTTTAATGGTTTTTGTCAGTATGCAAGAGACACTTGTATTTTTGTTAAAATAATAAAATTATTTTGTATTGAAGAAATAAAAAGCATTGTGTTATTTTGTACTGACGCTTGCGTGGTGTAAAGGATGTCCGAGGTGGTTTGGATGATACTCTAGGCTGTGGTTCCTTATTACTATCACTACTTGTACTCTGTACAATCAGAAGATTGAGGTGTATGATCTTTAATGGAACATTAATACGTGTATCCACAGTTGGTTGTCTCTTTATTCTGAGAGTTCATTTTTAATATTTTATTCATAAATTCTTAAATGTATAAATATTGAAACACTGCCTTTGCAACTTACCCAAGAATTACAATGCACAGACAATACAAATAAAGTAACAACTATGTAGAACCAGTGGCAACCACATGATTTCAGTAGAGTGATAAAAATGTGATGTATATACGCAGTGCTTTGTGATTAATAAGCACACAGGAGGCCCATTTGTCAGTGGTCCTTGTGACATCCTATGACAATTAGCCTGAATTAACGAGTTTAATTTTGAATTTAATTATTAATAAATTCTACTGATTACTGCAATAGCCATTATATGATTTGCCAATCAGAACAGAAATCTTTCAATAGTATAGGAATTGCTGCAGTTATATTAATGAATATTGGCTGAATAAATTATAAGGTGGAAAGTAGAGCTTTAAAAACAAAGATTCTTTCTGGTTTGGCGAAAGGTTTAGGTTTTTGAAGAGATTCTGTCTCTGATGGGGAGGGGTGGGAGAGGAGAGAGAATGCCTTTGCCAACAGTCAGAGGGAAGTGAGAAGCAGCTTCCTGTGAACTGGACAGAGGATGAGGTGGAGCCTCTGAAGAAGAGGGGACCCCTACGCCGCTTTGTGCCAGTGACTTGTGGAAGAGACAAGTCCTCAGAGATGTGGTTATGTGGCACCAGGGAGGCTGGAGCCAGGGATGGGGCTCCCAGACTGCTTAGCTAGAGGAGAGCAGAAGGCCAGAGGTGAAAGGAACAAGGACCAGTCCGGCTGGTGAAACTGATGTAGGAATTTTCTTCTCGGTCACTTTGCAAGCCAGGGACCCTTGCCGGTGACACCTGGCCCAGGCGTCACTTGGCCATGCTGGCATGCCCCAGCTCGCCTGTGTTATAGCTTATACCCACATTCGGTGGTTCCTGAGCTCCTGTACTGTGCCCAGGAAGAATGAGGACACACTGGACATTGAACAGTGACGAGGGCAGAGAAGAGTTTTATTGAGTGACAAAATGGCTTTCAGAGGAGAGGGGACATGGGGTTGGTCCTGCTACCCAAAAGCAGGAAAGTTCCCTGTGTGGTTGGGTCCAGGGCCTTTTATGGATTCAGAATGGGGAGTGTGTGTGACTGGCTTGTGAGTAGGCAAAAAAGGCTAAAGCAAAGACACCACTCAAAGGTGGGCATGACAGTGTAGAAAACCAATTAGGAAAGAGTAGGTGTATGTAAAATAGGTGAAGGGTGGGGATCAGTCGGAAGAAAGTGCAGCAAACAGGAAGACAAGTTCTCAATCCTGTCTGAGAATTTAACTTGTAGCTTGGCTTTCAGGCTTTAAATTGTCTTTGGCTTGGAGGTGGGGTTTCACCAGGGACCCACCCTATCTGCCTCGGCATTTGGCTGCCTCCTGTTGCTATCAAAACTGCCTTTGCAAAAGTATGCCAGTAAGAGAAATCTGACATGTCTGACTCCATCTTGCTTCTAGCCCCACAGGCTGGCTGTCTTTGCTCATTCCTGGGGTGGGCCAAGCTAACTTTGGTAGAAATGCAGTTTATAGTTTAAATAATAGCCCTTCCCCAAAACTAAACTGTCCTTGTAAAACTAATGAAAGGCCACCAAGTTATGAGGATGAGAGAGGCCTGAATTCTACATAATTCCCAGCCATTATTCCAGAGGTCATAAGATTTGCAACTGCCCCAATTAATCTTGCAGATAACAGCACTACTACAGAACCTAAGATGGCCTTTTGAGATTTCTTTTCAGGTTTTTGCATTTCTGACAACTGGATGGCCCCACCGGGACCCGTGACTCAACCAGTCCTGAGGCCCTCCCCCAGAAGGGGACTCAGTGCATGAGGACTGTTTTCCACATCCCTATGATCGCCTCCCCTACCAATCAGCATTTTCCCTACCCTTGCCCCCTGCCCACCAAACTATCTTTGAAAAACCCCTAACCTCCAAGCCTTCAGGGAGATTGATTTGAGTAATAACTCTGTCTAATCTGTGGCTGGCCAGCCTTGTGTCAATTAAACGCTTTCTTTACTGCAATGCCAACGAGACAGGATAGTTCCCTTGACCACTCTGCAGGACTTGCAAAGGGGGTGACTCGTTTACTCAGCCCACAGCTCTCAATGCCTCTCAGGAAGGGGAACACGTAGGTGAGTGGGTGCCAGGGCCGGGATGAGTGCTTCTGGGTGCCGGCACGAGTAAATACTGTGTGGTCTCGCAGCAGTGTCTGGGGGTGGGTACTTGCGACCCCCCAGATCCCCAGAGAGCATGTGTTACAGTGTGCTCTTTTAGTTTTGCCATCCATGAATGGCTTAAGTGTTTAACAGCTCAGTGGAGGGTCAGGGTGACAGCCTTTGTACCTGCCCTCTTGGTACCTGAGTTCTTGTCTGGCATCCAGGAAGAATCAGGTTGTGTGAATGAACTGAAGGGTGGTGAATGTGGAGGATTTTACTGAGTGGTGGAAGTGGCTCTTAGTGGGATGGGGAGCTGGAAAGGGGATAGAGTGGGAAGATGGTCTTCCCCTGGAGTTTGGCTGTTCCCAGTTGAACTCCTCTCCAACCATAGTCTCCAATGTCCAGCTGCATCTTCTCCTCTTGACATTCAGTCACTTCTCTTCTCTCCTTCTCTGCTGCACCTCTGCCAGTGGAGCCTGGAATTTTTATAAATACAGGATGCAGGGAGGGTGGGCCAGAGTGGTTTTGGAAAAGGCAACATTCAGGTGGGAAAACATAAGTGCATGTTCTCATTTTGGGCTACAGATCCTGGCTTGAGGGTGTGGCCCTTGCTGGGGACCGCCATCTTCTACCCAGGATTTCCCTTCCTCCTATCCATATTGCCACGGTCTTGGTGAGTTGATTTTGTTTGTGCAGTGGGCAGGAGGAACCTGTTGGGCAGTTACACTGGGATGTCTCAGGAGGAACCAGTGTGGACCCAGGACCAATGGTGGAGGGAGGTGCTGCCAGGTGCTTTGGTGCTATGAAAGCCTCCCAGAAGATTTTCCCAACTTCTGGGGAGCCCCAGTGCAGGCTGATACTGAATTTCCTGCCAGTCAAGCGGGAAGGGAGCTCAAAGTTAGATTTAAGTTATTTTAAAGAAAAAGGTGATTTAGCCAGCACACATAAATCTGCAATTCATAGCTTCCCACACATGTGAATGTGTGCTAAGCAAGTTAAGTAAACAGAGTCCTAAGCCAGACAGTGCCATCTTAGGTATACAGGGGCATGCAGAGCAACAGACATTGGTTGGCAGTGAATTAAGTCCCTGTGCTTCCACACAGCTGACTGGCCCTTGGTCCTTTCCAATGGTACGCGCTGTAAATAAAAGAAAATGGTGGGAGGCAAGTCTCAATTGTTTTTAGAAGTTGATTTTGCCAAGGTTAAGGACACACCCAGGGAAAAGGCACACATAACCACTGGAACATCTGTGGTCCCTGCCTTTCCCAGAGGGTCTGAGAGCTTCAATATTTAAAGGGAAAAGAGCAGGCGGCAGGGGAAAAAAGAAGAAGAAAAAAGGGAGGATAGATAAAAGAGGCAAGCGGTTGCATTCCTTTGAGTCTTTTGATTAGCTTTACTGAATCCACATTTTTCATTTGAAAGGAGTGGTGGGGAAAGAGTCAATTATGCATTCCTCTGGTGCTTAGTTGGAATCTGCATTTTTACATAAGATAAAATAATCACAGAGTATAGAAAGCAGTCAGATATGCATTTGTCTCAGGTGAGTGAAGGGATGACTTTTAGGTCTGTTCATGGTCCTTACCTGTAAAAGTAAGTGGTTAATTTGCATTGTCAGGGTGAAATTCAACAGAACTGCTTTAGGGTAAAAGTCTTGGGGCCTACAAGAAGTTTCCTCATGAGCAGAAGGTGAGGGAGGTATGTAGCTATCTATTCAGGAAGAAAATGGGAGGTTGGTGTGTGTGACCCAATTCCCAGCTTGCCCTTCACCCTTTGTGTGATCCAGTTCCCACTAAGCCCTTCAGCTTAGTGAGTTTCTGGTCCTGAGATTTTATTTTCCTTTCACAGCACTCAAAAATTTTAAAAAGTTATTGCGTGGTAAATTACATGCAAGAAAAGGGTTAACATGTCCTGGTGTTAGCAGTTAGGGAATGTATCCAAGTCAGGCGGCACCAAAGCATGGGTCTGCAGCAACCTCAATTCTTGCCTCTTCAGAAGAAATGATTCAACCAAGGGGCATAAGGCAGAAGGAGATACTGACACAGGCTTCAGAGCAGGAGTGAACGTTTATTAAAAAGCTTTAGAGCAGAAACGAAAGGAAGTAAAGTACATTTGAAAGAGGGCCAAGCTGATGACTTGAGCCAGTCAAAGGCACGGTTTCACCTTTGACTTGGGGTTTTATATGTGGGCATACTTCTTGGGAGTTGCATCCCTTCTCCCCTTGTGGCATGACAAAACCCCTCAGACACTGAGTAAACAAGGAAGGGCTTTATTCGGCTGAGAACGTCGGCAAGACTCACGTCTCAAAAACCGAGCTCCCCAAGTGAGCAATTCCTGTCCCTTTTAAGGGCTTACAACTCTAAGGGGGTCCGCGTGAGAGGGTCGTAATCGATTGAGCAAGCAGAGGGTACGTGACTGGGGGATGCATGCACTGCTAATCAGAATGGAACAGAACAGGACAGGGATTTTCACAATGCTTTTCCATACAATGTCTGGAATCTATAGCTAACATAACCGGTTAGGTCAGGGGTCGATTTTTAACCAGGCCCAGGGCGCGGCACCGGGCTGTCTGCCTGTGAATTTCATTTCTGCCTTTTAGTTTTTACTTCTTCTTTCTTTGGAGGCAGAAATTGGGCATAAGACAATATGAGGGGTGGTCTCCTCCCTTACCCTGATGCTTCCCTTGGGGTGGGCTGTCCGCATGCACGGTGGCTTGCCAGCAGTTGGGAGGGGCCACGTGCACAGTGTGTTTACTGAAGTTGTACACGTGCTCACTTGAGGAATTCTTCCTATACCCAGTGTTCATATACCCTTTATACTCTGCCATTTTGCCTCTTAGTACGCATGTTTGAGCCCACTCGCCCAGCTCCTGAGATCTTATTGGGAAGCTGCTGATTACTAGTTTCAGGTGTTTCTATCTGTTGGGAGACTGCCATTCTCTGGCACCGGGCCACAACCAATTATTATTTTAGAGAGACAGTTAATCACCTGACCATGACCTGATGGTTGCCTGGCATGCCTGTTGTTGGGGCGAAGGTCCTCTCCTGCCCTGCTCATCTCTGCCTGCCTAGCTGCTGTAACACTGAGGGGTGAGAAAATCTTTAGATCCTGGTTTGAACAAACCAGCTGTAAAATACAATTTTGAAACAAAACAAAGCACAAAAATGCTAACAGTTGCTGAATCCAGATAGGTAGATGAATGTTCACTAAACTCTCTATTCTTCTACATCTTTTAAAATTTTATAATAAACACTCAAAGAACCCCAATTCTCAGGACATTCCAAACATCCAAACCCCACCAAGAGAGAAACAGTATTAGGGGTGGTTGCTTAGCCAGGGCAGAGTATCTTTGTGGTGGGGACTGGAGGGAGTGTTTGGATGGGGGTGTTGAGAGGTGGGAGTGAGAACTTGGTGAGCTGGATTTAAGCTGGAGGATGGGGAAAGCTTTCTGGGATTTCAACAGGGCTTGGCTGGGAAGCAAGAGAGTAACTTGATATATCATACCAGTTATTTATGGCACTGAAAAGTTTACAGAGTTCATTTATGGGGGAAAATACTGTTTAGGAGATACTCTCGAATTTTGTGTTAAATGAAACATATGGTCAGATTTTCCTGTGGGCAGAACAGGATGAGTGATGGGGCAGGAGGAGGCTCACAGCCCACTTAACTGAGCTTCCCATGAATCCAAAGGCATTCCCCTTTATGCTTTGACCATTTCTCTGATGGATGCTTGAGGGTAGGGTGGAGACAGGAATGTAAGGGGAGAGCAGATAGGAGATAAGGTTGGAAAAAGCTTCATGATAAACCAAGTCTTTAGTTGTGTGGGTACACTTTACAGACAGTCCCCGACTTACGACTGTTCATCTTAAGATTTTTCAACTTCACAATAGTGCCAAAGCGATACACATTCAATAGATATTATATTTCAAGTACCCATAAAACCATTCTGTTTTTTCACTTTTGGTACAGCATTTAATAAATGACATGAGATATTCAATACTTTATTATAAAATAGGCTTTGTGTTAGATGATTTTGCCCAACTGTAGGCTAATGTAAGTGTTCTGAGCACATTTTAGGTAGGTTAGGCTAAGTTATAATGTGTGATAGGTTCGATGTATTAAATGCATTTTGATGTACACTATTTTCAATTTACAAAGGGTTTATTGGGATGTAACCCTATCATAAGGAGCATCTGTGATATGGTTTGGTTCTGTGTTCCCACCCAGATCTCATCTTGAATTGTAATTTCCACGTGTGGAGGGAGGAATCTGGTAGGAGACGACTGGATCACGGGGGTGGTTTCCCCCCTGCTATTTTCCTGATAGTGAGTTCTCACAAGATCTGATGGTTTAAAAGTGTTTGGCAATTCCCTTTCACTCTCTCTCTCTCTCTCTCTCTCCTGCTGCCATGTAAGATGTGCCTTGCTTCCCCGTTGCCTTCTGCTGTGATTGTAAGTTTCCTGAGGCCTTCCCAGCCATGCTGAACTGTGAGTCAATGAAACTTCTTTCCTTTATAAATTACCCAGTCTCAGGTAGGATTTTCAGCACTGTGAAATTTCAGGTAGGATTTTCAGCAGTGTGAAAACAGACTAACGCAAACTGTATTTGCCTTCACCTTCAATAAACAGAGGTATTGCTATATATTAGGAGAAGGCAGAAAACCAAAACTAATTTATGTATAACAACTCAGGAGGACCAGGAATAGGTTAAGAATAGGTCAGGAAAACATGGAACATTCAGACTTACTTACAAGCAGAGAAAAAGTGTGATGTAATTTGTCTTAGGTTGCCACTTTGTGAACTTTCCCTGATCATACTAACCCCAAAGCACTGTATCTCTTATACACCAAGTTGTCAGCACAACTTGGGGCACCTGGAAATTGTATTAGGCTGCTGGTAATAGAAAACCTGACTATAGCAGTATAGCAAAAACGTGAACTGGCTGTTCAAAAGCTGCTCAAACTCCCCTTCCTTTGCCTTTCTATTTCATAAAGGCTGAAATGAGAAAACACTCACCTTCTCAGATTCACTTGCAACTAGGTAGTGGTGGCCAAATGTTAAGAGTTCTGGCCAATGAGATGTAGCAGATCTCTGGAGAGGGCTTCTTTTACTCTTCCCCAAAAGTTATGCCTTCAGACTGGGAGAACAAAATCCACATACTGAGGCTAGCAAGTCAGGAGGGCAAAAGAGCTTGGGACATTAATCATGTCTTAGAGCTGCTACAATAGCCATAAACTGATTATCTCAATTTCCTGTCATACCAGGATCCCTATTCCCGTTAAACCATGGCATCAGTTAAGAATTGTGTTCACCCATAAGTAACAGAATGCCTTACTTCCATGGGTTAAAACAAATGAGAAGTGTTATTGTCTGTTTCAAAAAGAAGTCAGGGAATAGGAAGTTAAGGCCTGGTAGAGTGGCTTGATCATGTTGTCAGTGGTCCTTGCCCTCTGTATCTTCTTAGCTTTTCCCTTCTTAATGCGTTGGTTTCCTCCTTATGGTCACAAGATGGCTGCTGTACCTCCAGGCATCAGGTCTGCATTTCAGGCAAAAAGAAATATTATCTAAAGAGTTCAAACTGTGTCATATGGCCTCTTCTGGCTGCATGGCAGGTGGGGAAAAAATCAAGTAATTGGCTTTTCAATGTCTACAGTAGAGAAAACAATGTAGGTTGGTCACTCCACTCAACATCCATTCCCAATCACCTTCTCCCTTGCCTTCCTCTACTGTGTCACTAGTACTTTTAGATTTTTTTAAACACTGCCTTGTGAAGGAATTACTGCCTCACCAATTAGACTAGAAACCTTGTGGATCCCTGACAGTGCCCAGAACTATGGACACTAAAATATTTTGAAATAACGAGCAGTAACTGCCTGGGGTTCTTATTTTCTGAAGTTTTGCAGTAACCTTTGCCAAGATACCGTTCTGTAACTAATAAAACAAGACAAAGCAGGGCCAGGTAAATGGCGAGAAAAGCAGTGGCTGAATGGAGACTTGAAAGTCACAGTCGTAGGGTAACGGATTCCATTTTTAAATTTGAAATTTTATTTTGATGTAGAGACTCCTGGTTCTGGTGATGCTGTGCTAGTGAATTCAGACCAGTTCTCCCACTGAGCACAACTTATAAAGCTCAATGAAATATAATAACATCTTCTTGAAAGCATCAGAGACCTAATAAGAGAGTATGGAATTACTGGGATCAAAAGCTGAGAGTGATTCAGAATCTAGAGGGGTTGGTTTAGCTCTTGGGGCCAGTTTTTTTTTTCTAGGGGCATTTCTTAATCTTGAGGAGGTGACTGAGGTATGCTTTTAGGGGCATTTCTTAATCTTGAGGAGGACACTGAGCTATGCCTTTAGTACTCTGTGGGGCTAGGGGCAAAAGTCAGAGTCCAAGGACCATCAAGGGTTGGGACTTGATAAGCCCTGTGTTTTGACTTGGGATCCAGAAGGACTGCTCCATGTGAGTAAGGCTGAACCAGAAATAAAGCAGCCCTCACACAGACCACAGTTATCTTGTCATCCTGGAAAATCTCAAATGCTGAATTTGGATTAAGGTAATCCTGAGCACTAGGTTCCCCTAGACACCTGGAAAAAGAAGTTGAAAATCCTCCCTGGAGAAAGATGACATCATTTTAGGCCTCAAATGACTGTAAGAAAACTTCAAAACAAGGCTGGCACAGTAAAAATCTACTAGATGGATAAGAAGCAAGGACTCCGTAAACAAGAACCAGCAGAAACAAAAGATCAGATTGGTCCCAAAGGGACTCAGAATTTTGGTGTCACAAAATTTTATGCAGTACAATTACAACAATAAAAAGAAATGATCTATATAAAATAAAAAGCAAAAAAACAGCTAGAAAGAAATATACCAGGATTGTGTTGGTGGTATCTGAGAGCAGCAAACTGTGGTGTTTATGTTTTCATTTTTAGATTTTCCAAATTATTTTATATTTTTGAGACAGGATCTCGCTTTGTCAGCCAAGCTGGGGGGCAGTGGCATGATCACAGCTCACTGTGCCTTGAACTCTTGGGCTCAAGCAATCCTCTGGCCTCAGCCTCCTGAGGAGCTGAGACTACAGGTGCGGACCACCATGCCTGGCTAATTTTATTTTCATTTTTGTAGAGACAGGGTCTTAATTATGTTGCCCAAGCTGATCGTGAACTCCTGACCTCAAGTGATCCACCCGCCTCAACCTCCCAAAGTGCTGAGATTACAGGTGTGAGCCACGGTGCCTGGCCTCCAAATTTTCTTTAATGACAATTTATACTGGAAGAAATACCTATGTAAAAGAGAAAGCAACATAGGGTATAACCCAGAGCAGGGCTAGATTCACAGGCATTCAGCTTCTACAGCTGTCCAGGGTCTTGTGCTCAGAAGGCCCTCATGCTTGGCTTAATGTTCTGCTGTTGCTGTCTTGAAATTATTAATTTTTAAACAAGAAGCTTGATATAGTTTGGGTATTTGTCCCTGCCCAAATCTCATGTTGAAATGTAATCCCCAGTGTTGGAGGTGGGGCCTGGTGGGAGATGTCTGGGTCATGGGGGTGGATCCCTCATGGCTTGGTGCTGTCCTCACAATAAAGAGAGTGTTCTCGCAAGATCTGGTTATTTACACGTGTGTGGCACTTCTCCACAACCCTCTCTTGCTCTTGCTTTTGCCATGTGACATGCCTGCTCCTGCTTCACCTTCTACCATGAATAAAAGCAGCCCTGAGGCCTCCCCCGAAGCTGAGCAGATGCTGGTGCCATGCTTGTACAGCCTGCAGAACGGTGAGCCAATTCAACCTGTTTTCTTTATAAAGTACCCAGCCTCAGGTTTTTTTTTTTTTTTTTTTTTTTTTTTTGGGACAGGGTCTGGCTCTATTGCCTAGGCTGGAGTGCAGTGGCGTGAACACAGCTCACTGCACCCTTGACCTCCTGGGCTCAAGCAACACTCTCACCTTAGCCCTGCAAGAAGCTGGGACTACAGGTGCATGCCACCACACTCGGCTAATTTTTGTATTTTTTGTAGAGGTGGGGTTTCTGCCATGTTGCCCAGGCTGGTCTCAAATACCTAAGCTCAGGTGATCTGCCCACCTCGGCCTCCCCAAGTACTGGGATTACAGGTGTAAACCACCATGCCTGGCCAGGTATTTCTTTATAGCAATGCAAGAACGGCCTAATACAAAGTCCCACATTTTCATTTTGCACTTGGCTCTCTAAAGTATGTAGCCAGTCCTGACCCAGAGGCAACAAAACGTTGATCAGTTAATTGTTCTGGTCATCAGCCTCTGGATTTGTTCTAGTTTCTCCACTTCTCACTGAAAGGCATCTAGTTTCTAAACTGGAGGAAGATATGAGGCCAGGCACTGTGGTGCACACTTATAATCCCAGCGCTTTGGGAGGCCAAGGCTGGAAGACTGCTTGAGGCCAGGAGTTTGGGACCAGCCTGGCCATATATTGAGACCTATGTCTGCAAACAAAACAAAACAAAAATTATCTGGGTGTGGTGGTGCATGCCTGTAGTCCTAGCAAGGAGTTTGAGGCTGCAGTGAGCTATGATAGCACCACTGCACTCCAGCCTGGGCAACACAGCAAGACTGTCTTCAAAAAAATAAAATAAAATAAATTGAAGGGCCGAGAGCGGTGGCTCACACCTGTAATCCCAGCACTTTGGGAGGCCGAGGTGGGTAGATCACGAGGTCAAGAGATCGAGACCATCTTGGCCAACATGGTGAAACCCCGTCTTTACTAAAAATACAAAGATTAGCTGGGCATGGTGGTGCGCGCCTGTAGTCCCAGCTACTCAGGAGGCTGAGACAGGAGAATCGCTTGAACCAGGGAGGCGGAGGTTGCAGTGAGCCGAGATCACGCCACTGCACTCCAGCCTGGCGACAAAGTGAGTCTCCATCAAATAAATAAATAAATAAATAAATAAATGATGTGGCCAAATAGCTGCAGGAATGTTGGGGCATAGTAGAAAGAGCCCAGGATTAGGAGTCCGCAGACAGGATTCCAGTTCTGTCACTGGAAAGCTGTATCTCTAGCTTACTGGAATTCATCCCTTCCAGCTCTCAAGGCATCGGAATCACATCTGTGAGCATGAAAGCTAGCACACCAGAGTCAGAATCAAGCCATAGTTATTTATCTAGTTCCCACTCTGTGCAAGGTACCAGGTGCTCTAAGATTCACTCCAATCCATGAGGTGCGTCTACTCTTTCACCGAGATTTGCCAGTCATCTTTCAGGGTATTTTTCTTTGCTTTCTGGATTTGATGACTTGTCTGAAACTGAAGTTCTATCTGGAATGACTGGACCTCTTTCACTGCAGCGTCAGGAATCTCTTGCAAAGCAAGCATGGGGAACTTCCAAGATGCTGGGCCACTGGGGGAAAAGGTGCAATTAATAATCCCTACCACTTATTGAATGTATACCAAGTGCTAGGTTTTTTACTTATGTTCCCTTTTAATCCTTTGAAATGGCTTGACTCTACTCTTATTTATGTTTTTCTGATAACGAAACTAAGGATTAAAGAGGTTAGGTAACTTGCAGCCAGAAAACGGTCTACCTCCAAAAGCATCCTCTTGACAATTCCACTAGGACCAACACCAATACCACCGAGCCCTCGTTGCTGCCTCTTCAGGCAGAATAGTCCACCAAGTCCACCTTTCCCTAGTCCCAAGGTCGGATGGCTGGGGAGGGTAGAGGATGCAACGGAAGGACGTTAATGGAGAATTTTGCAGGGTCTGGGAGCAGAGCAGTAAACGCAGCCCTAAGCACTGAGTATGCTACAGTTTGGTAAAATCCACCCAAGCAGCTTTGGGATCCAAGGCTTGTACTGTATCCCCAACCAACACCAGGCAACGCCCCAAGTCCCCACACTTCCCACTCCGATAGGCGAAACTGCAAGAACCGGGAGGGGCGGCTGCCGCGTTTAGGCGCGAGGCACACACCATACCCTTCCGCAGCTTCCCACCTCCTCCAGACGCACGTGTTTAAAGAGTCCCTGCTCCAACCGGTCCCGCCCCACCTCCGCTCGGCCTCCAGCCCTGTCTGTACTGCTGGCTTCAAGTTTCCTCCGAGAGGCGGGCGTGCACAGCTGCAGTGGCGGCGGCAGCGGCCACCAAGCGCCCGGCGGCGCTTCGCCACCCACCTTTCCTCAGCCCCCGGCGCTGCAGTCTCCGCCCGCCTGGGAGGGCGCGCTCAGCGGAACAGGAGTCGAGGGTGGGGCGCCGAGAGGAGGGAATCCCGGGTCGCACCGCTACAGTTCTCGCAGTGGCAAAGGCGGCGGCGGCGGCAGCGGCAGCAGCAGCAGGTGGAGCGAGCTACAGCGTTTGGCCTGAAACCCACTGCTACAGCCACCCGGGCGGGAGTTGGCCCGCTGGGTGGAGCCAGTGCTCGCCCCGGTCCGACCCCCAGTTTCCGGGACACTTGGGTTGCGGAGGCTGGCTGGCCAGAGTCGCAGTTGGGGACGGGCGCGCCTCGGAGCGCACGGCTGCGCTGGAAGCCGCGTCTGGGGCGCAGGACCAACGGGACCTACCTCCTCCCGGCTACCTAAAGACCCCTTCTCTCGGGAAAGAGCGCTGCCGGCTCTGGGATTTGGGAGGAGCTCGGAGGCCGCTCGGGCACCTCGCTGGACACTATCTGTTTGCGCCCCGGTGGCGCGGGAGGGTCCGGAGCGGAGCGCTCGTCTCTCCTCTGCGGTTTAGTGGAGGAAAGCAGAGAGTTCTTCCTGGGGCGGACGGGACCTCCTCCCTCTGTCCTCCTTGGAGTCGTCGCATCGCTTGTCGTGTTGGTCTCGAGGGGCTCACAGCTTGGCACTAATTTGCAGGTGTTCGCTGCTGATTTGGTTTCTTCTTCGATTTGCGGACGGTTCCCGCCGGCGACACTTGACACACATTTTCCTGTCTTCGCCGCAGGGCCGGGTCTGGGGTCGCCGGAGCCTGCGGGAATCCAGCGCTTATTCGCTGACCCTCGAGTCGCTCCGCTAGTTGTGCGCCCTCCTGGGCAGTAGCCTGGAGAGGAGCGTGCAGACGCGGCTCCTTTGAGGGATTGCGGTCCTCTAGGGAGACATCGGGTTCCTAGGGGCTTCTTGGAGTGTGTGGTGGGATTGGGGTCCGCCGGCCATGGCCTTCACTTTCGCTGCGTTCTGCTACATGCTGTCTCTGGTGCTGTGCGCTGCGCTCATCTTCTTCGCCATCTGGCACGTGAGTAACTCACTTTGGTCTCTCTTCTTTCACCCCAATTTCGCTAAATTTCCCCGATTTCACCCCACCTTTTCCACCTTGCGGGCGTGGGCGGACCGGAAGGTTGGACCTTCTGCCGCTCCTCTGTCCCGGGGCAGGAGGCAGTTCGCTGCATCCCGCCGGGCGGGCCTTCGGTGCCCTGGCTGGAGGCGGGGGGCCGCTGGTGCCCGGGTAGGACACCCTCTGCAGGGCCCGACCGCGGCTACAACCACATCTAACCCCTTCCTCTCCCGCCGCCTCCTCTCCTGCCGGCGGGAGGCGAAGGAGAAGCGCCGCCGTCGGTCCCGGCAATTAGTCAAGTAGCTATAATAACTAAACATTTAAAATGTCAACATCTGTGGTGGGTTGCATTTAGACATAATTGGAGACAAAGTGGAAACACGACGGGAGCGCCTTGTAAGAGGTAGGGAGAAGCCGAGCCCACGGAGAGGAAGGAGACCAGGCGATGGGGGTCGAAGTGGAAGGCGGTGGGGGAAAGGCGAGGAAGAGAAGAGCAAGGAGGCGAGGGAGACTGGGGAAGGGCAGGCATCATTAAGGCCATGGAGGAAAGTCACGAAGAGAGACCGTGGAGAGCGACGACGGTGTCCTCCTCTGCCCTCTTGGCGTCTGAAGTCCGACACCTGAAGACCCCCTGCAGCTGGCGAACCTCCGCTAGGCCCCCAGCGTCCCCAGCCCGCACAAGCTTCCTGTCACCCTTCCCGGGGCTACGCCAGGTGGAGGGCAGCCGTGGATCCCAGTTCTTTAGGTGTGGGTGGGAATAGAGGAGCGAAAGCTTCTGAATAGGGGAAGAGAAGTACTGAGAGAGAGCGCAGGAGTGCGTACGCCGGTCCTCTCAAAGACTGTGCAACATTTAGCGAGTGCATGCAACTCTCGAGCCTTCCTTCTCTGAGGTTGTTTAAGCCCCCTATCCTCACCCTCAGAGGGCTGGTGAGAAGAATGGCCAAGGCCAAATGTTTAGAAGGAGCACCCCAGTGCATAATTTCCCACCTTTGACAACCTTGCCCTGTCCAGCGTCTAGGTGACAGGGAAGGACCCTGAGACGAATTCCTGGAGGCATGGTTCTGGTGAGCATCACAGACTCTCATACTGTGGGGATGACCCAAAATGAAGACGTGAAGAAAATTGCAGGGTGGGTGAGATGCCCTTGTTTTCTATAAGTGGTTTGCAGAGTGAGAGTTTGTCTTAAAATAGAACTAAGCAGCTAGAGCAGCTCCTGCTACAGGGCTCTGACACAGAGGAGAGGGGAAACTCGGGGAGGAAGGTGGCTTCCGATTATGTAACCTTAGGAAAGACCCTTGCTGGCTTCCTTCCACGTCTCTAAAGTGAGAAAATTGACCTGGATAATCGCTAAGCTTTCCCCCATTTCTGAGATTGTGTAAATCCGTGCATCAGTAGACTTAGGAATCGGGGGGTGACAGGGAATCCAAACATAGATATTTGGGGGATGATTTAAAAAATTCCGCTGTTTAGAAGTAATGGGATTTTACACCGTCCCTTCTCTGCTCTGCAAGGCTGGGTCTAATCTATGGTAGAAAATTGAGGCTTGAAGTTGTTGACAGTTCTTAAGGGAAAAGGAAACTTACCTGATTTAGAATAGAAAGGAGTACAGATTAGATCATGCCCAAGCAGTGCAGCAAACCTCTGCTAATGTGCTTTAAAGGAACTTTCTCAGCTTCTTTGGATATGGGGAGTTACTTGGATTCTAGAAGGCCAACTACTCCCTTTTCTTCTGCAATACTTCATTTCCTGTTTTCTGTTTTTGCCTTGGCCAGAGGGTGTCAGGTATCAGAGAGCTCCCTCAAACTCGAGTCTGGCTTGGAGTTGTCTGAATTGGTCCCTGAAGCAGAGCAAGTAACCAGAAAGAATAATTTTCTCTCATTCAGGGGAAGATGATTAATAATTCAAGAACAGCTTAATTGAGTGGTTTGTGCAGCTGGTTGACATTTGAATGAAAATCAGGTGTTCCCTCATCCAGCATTGGCTCTGTCCTCCAGCTTCTCAATGCTCACCCCCTTATCGAGGGGTGGCTGAAGTGCAGTCAAATCCCAACTCAGGTTTTATCCAGATTCCTCGTGGAAGTGGCAAGATTCTTGTTTCTAATAATGAAAAGAATTTGTGCGTTTTGATTTCAAATTACAGTAATAATTTCATAGTCTCAGTCCCTCCTTTCCTAGTCTTTTCCTTCTCTGTCCCTTTCCCTCTCTCCAAATCAAACAACCCAAACCCCATCACACTGATTTGGTTCCTGAACATCGAACTGGGAAACCAGAGACACCCTGATTTCAGGGCACGGTTTGTATGTCTGGGTGTTAGTTACATGGTAGTAATTATTTCGACCAAAATTGAGGAGACTTGGTTTTATGTTAGACTGTTTGCCTTCTTTCCAGCTTCTTATATTCGTTATGTACTTCTTGATCGGACAAGGCATATTGATTGTGTGATATATATCAATACCCCAAAAAATGAATTGGGCACTTAACAACATATAGCAGTTAAAATGCCTGCCATGCTGCCATGCCTAGGCTGTAAGATATGAAGATGGCGTGCTTTTCTTGTTGAATTGTACGTACCTACTTAGGGGTAATGATGGTAGCTACTATGTATTGGCTGTCTGCTGTAGGACAAGTTTTAAGTACTTTACAGAGGATCTCTCAGTCCAATCGTTTTCCTCCCCTTTTTTTCCCACTGGATGTCTGGGAGTAAGGATAGATGTGGCCAGCCTTTCTTTCAAGTCTTGTTTTTTACTTTGAAAATTTATCTGCATTTGTTTTCAGTTGAAAATATTTCAAGTTACCCATTTATTTTATTTCAGCTACTATCTCTGAGTACATTTATCACATTTGGAAGAAGCAGAAGAAAACTGAGTTTTTTCTGTGGCTTTGCATATCCTCAGGCACCTGGCCTCTTACTGCCCAGGCAGCCCTTTAGTCCTCATAACGGACATTTCCCAGATGAGGAAACCGGATCAGAGAGATTACAAGGTTGCCTAAGGTTGCACAGCTGATATGTATTGGAGCTGGTATGCATGGACTTGAGCTAGGTCTGTGAGACTCTTAAGCCTAAGCCCTTTCTCTAACTGTAGTCACTATTTTTGGATTCATAACTTAGATAATAATTTATATCCAAAGGATTACCTTTCTCTGTATAAATGAAATTTTAGAGTTGGAATTTCTGATTGGGGTTACAATGGCAACAGCAACCAGACTCAAGACATGCTATATATCCTTTTTTAGAAGAGGAAAATTCTATTTATTTAAATTAGACTTCTGCTTATAAAATGGTACAGGTTCCGTGTCCAAAATTCTGAAAATACAATGATTTGTAATTAAATAAAATCATCAGTAATCTTATCCAGAAAAGATTATCTCTTGTGTACTTTAAAAAATTGCATATGGCTGGGCCCAGTGGCTCATGCTTGTAATCCCAGCACTTTGGGAGGTTGAGGCAGGAGGATCACTTGAGCCTAGGAGTTTGAGACCAGCCTAGGCAACATAGTGAGACCCCATTTCTAAGAAAAAAAATTGCATGTGGATGTTTAGAAGGAAAAAAAAGTGTTGTAAAGGGTTTTTGATGTGAAGTGATGTGTATTTCCAGCCAGTTTAAAATGAACAGTGTTTACTCACAAGAGCCTTCTCTGCTCCAGCTTGGTTAAGCCTGTTTGCAGCGTGTCTCGTTTATATAAACACAGATGAAGCTATTCTTTGAAAAGATCAAAGATTCATTACTGAATTTCAGGTTTTTAGCTTTTGAAGTTTTTATATTTGGAATCACTGTGAGTTTTGACAATTTACAAATAAAATTAATTCCCAATAAAATTCCCTAGAAAGATCTGATGCACCATCTCACCTTGAAATTTCTTTGGATTCACAGCAGCATTTGCTGTTTGAGGGTTTAAATGGCCCTGGACAGGGATGACATACATATTTGCTGAGAGGCAGTTTTGTTAGAGAAGATGTCTTCATGGTGGAGCCTTTTGCCAGTTCCACCTTGTCACAGACTCAGCCTCTGGAAATCTAGTAAACATCTCAGTTTCTCAGAGTACCCACCTGGAAACAAAAAATGGGTTTATGTGAAATGGTAGGATGCTTGGGGTTGACAATAAATAGCCTGTTTTTTTTATGACCCTGCCTTGGCCTACTCAGATGAGGGTACTGCACTCACTGCCAGGTCTTACTTGGTCTCCGCTTTTTGTTCTACTTGTGATGCCCCTGTTCGTTCTGGCATCTCACTTTCAGGTGGGATGTCTGCAGCTCCAGCCTGCTCCATCCCCCTTTTATCTCCTCCCTCCGTGACTGTCCATTGCCCCACAGCTGAAGTGGAAGGAAGCTCCATGAGAGCAGGGACGTTTTCTACTTTACCACTGTTTCTCCAGAGCCCAGAACAGTGCCTGACACATAGAGAGTGTTTGGTATAAATACTCGTAGGACAAATTCTTGTTTCCTTCTGGCTTGACGCATTTCCAGTTGACATAGTGATATGTTTTGGCTATGTTCACACCCAAATCTCATCTTGAATTGTAGCTCTCATAATCTCCACGTGTTGTGGGAAGGATCTGGTGGGAGGTAATTGAATCATGGGGGATGGGTTTTTTTTTGTGCTGTTCTCATTGATAGTGAATAAGTCTCATGAGATGTGATGGTTTTATAAAGGGCAGTTCTCCTGCATATGCTCTCTTGCTTGCTGCCATGTAAGACATGCCTTTGCTCCTCCTTCACCTTCTGCCATGATTGTGAGGCCTCCTCACAGCCATGCTGAACTGTGAGTCCATTAAACTTCTTTTCTTTGTAAATTACCCAGTCTCAGGTATGTCTTTATTAGCAGTGGGAGAACAGACTAATGGTAACTTGTTTCTGATTTGGCTTCTGGCTACTTTTTAAGGACTGCTTTCTAGGTAGTTTGGACAATGTGCATTTTCCCCCATGCTTGGCACTTTGAAACTTTGGAAGCTAATTATTGCAAAGAAGACTGGCCATTGCCATGGGGTACAGGACCCTTCTTGATGAGAGTGGAGCTGGTTCTCTTTCAGAGGAGCAGGCTGGGGAGAAGCACTGGCTATCCCTGGAGAGAACACCTGGAAAATGTAATGTCTGGGTTGATGCATGGCACCTTATCATTGTTTGCATTGCTTGCCACTTTATCCTTGTTTGCATTGCAATAACTCCCCCTGAAAAAGAAAGCTTACGTCATCATTGTATTTCCACTGCAGTCATGTGGGAGAGGAGAGGAGAGAAGTGTGCAGAATTCACAGGTCACCTAAAACAATCAGGCACCAGCCCCAATCCCAACTGTTTGGTGAGGTTTCAAGGCCTCACGGGTTGGATGTTAGAGACACTAAAGTAACTTGTCTTTGACTTTTGAGTTACTGAACAAACATTAAAGGCAGTGAATGTTGTGAGGCTCTTGCCAGGCAATTGGAGCTCTCGCCTACACTGGCCCTGAAGCTGTGCCCGGGCCCTTGCCTCACTCAAGCCCCTCTGGCTACCTGGTGCTTTTGCCTTCTGTATATCCACACGGCTCTGCGCTTTGCTCTCTGGACTTGTTTTCTGCTGTGGACCTCTCTCCCAGTAAGTCTGCAAACAGGTTCCTCTGGGGCCTCATTCTTCAGTAGCTGTGCTATCTGGATGGTGCCCTTGCCACCGTCATCTGACTCACTCCCATGGGCCCCTCCACTGGGCACCACTGAGGACTTGGCTCCTGGTCACTGTCCCACTGGGCACCACTGAGGACTTGGCTCCTGGTCACTGTCCTGTCCTTGCTGTCCTGCAAGGTGCTGAGTGCTGTTGGTTGTCTGACCTCCCCTCTGGTGACCACTTCCATCTTTGTGGTCCCTGGGCCCCCTGACCTGCCCTGGACCTGCCTCTGCAGTGAGCTCCCTGTTCTCTACTCCCGCACTCTGCTGCCCCAGGGGCTCTTGGCCCTCCTTTGACTGTGGCTTTTCCTTCTCTCAATGCATCGCTCCTGTAGGATTTACTTCCTCCTCTGTGTCATCACCCCTCATCATCCACCACTTAGCTCCTGCTGCTGCTCTCCACTGCTGCATCCTGTTTCCTGTTGCTCCTGTAGTGGATGCCTCAGTCTCCCAGGAATCCACTCTCTTCCCTCTCTTCTCTCACCCCAGGTACCCAGGAGCTGCTGGGACCCAGGTGGATGCACGGTTTGACATTAGCTGGCCTCAGTATTGCCTTCTAACTCATCAGCTGGATGTGAGTCAGTTCCTTCAGCTTCCACAACACTGTTCTAGATTGTTGTCATTTTCTCAGAGCCCCCTGAAGCTCCCCAAACTGCCCCCCACCCCTGGCCACCTCTGAGCAGATGACTTTAATTCCAGCTCCTGGAGAAGATAGAGATGATCAGACAGGGATGTCTTAGGATCCTGCCCCTCCCCAGACTTCTGATTAATGATTTATCTTTCCTTCTCAGACTCAGAAGCAGCAGAGTCTCTCCCTCATCTGAGGCCACTTCCTCCCCTCCTAGTTATCTGTGGACATTGCTCCATCACTTTTCCCCACCTGTCTGTGTCTTCAGCCACTGCCCTTCGCAGGTCCACCCGTCCCCACCCCCTGGCAGATTCAAAGGCTGTGGTGTCTCTGGGCTGCAGACAAGCCTTTGGTCCCCAGGCCCTCTAGATGCTGCTCAACCTCTCTTCCCTTGCAGAGCGGTTTTGTCTCACCACATCCTGCCTGCCATCACCTCTTTGGATTCTTACATCAGACACTCGGAAACCACAGAGACTAATAAAACAAAGCCCTCTGCATCCACCACTCAGAATTGGCAAGTGTCAGCATTTTGCTATTTGTGTATCTTATCTCTTTTCCAAAGACACTTATTTCCTTTCTGGCCACCTGGCTTGTGCCCCTGCCCCTTCTCAGCTCAGCACTTGATGATGACATCAGTGGTCTCCTGTGGCAATCTCTGGGCACCATTTAGTGCTTATCTTGGCCTCTCCATGGCTTTGAGACTGCTCTCCGTGTCTTCTTTGCAACTGTTTTCAAATGTTGTTTTTCTGGGGCCCTGTTTCTCCTCCATCTCCCCTGTGGGTTCTTCTTTCTGCACCTTCCTTTCCATGTTGGTAGTTTCCTGGCCTCCCAGACCTGTCCCCCGACACTGACCCGTGTGTCCATGGGGCCACCTGCCCCATGCCCTGCAGTTGGATCCCAGCCGAGCTTGTCTTCATGCCCTCCTCACTCCTCACGGCCCTAGTGGGTTTAGTCTTCACCCAGAGACCCTCTCTACCCCATCTGCTCCTTCTGTAGTCACCAGCCATGTCTGTCCCCTTCCTTCCATGCTTCCCTTCCTTGCCTTGGTTCAGGCCCCCATTTGCTGTTTCTCAGAGCATCGTGGTCCCTTCCAAGCTGGCCTCCTTGGTTATCATCTCCCCTGGACTAATCCTCCCCACGCATGGCTACCAAGAGTGATCTAATACCTGAAAGGATCCTTCCATGTTATTCCCAGACTAAAGCTTTTTCTGGTTTCTCTCACTTTCAAAGTTTAGAAGAGGGCTGGGAGGACCAGGTCCCAGTTAACTGTTTAGCCACATTTTGCATTTTCTGTGTTCCAGATATCCTCACCTTCTTGCAATTTCCAAATGGGCTATTCTGTCTCCCTGGAATGCTGTTCCCCACTTCATTCTTCACCTGACTGGCTCTGCTGCAGCCTTTGTCCTCTAGGAAGCCCCATTCTCCCTGGCGATCTGAGTCCACTTGTCCTCTGCACCTGTCCCTTGGTCTGAGTCCCACTGTTGTATTTGTCTCTGTGCTTGGACTGTAAGCTTCTGGAGGGCAGAAACTGTTGCCCTCACTTGTGGTCTCAGTGTCCAGCATGGGGCAGTATGGTGGGAACTCAGTGATTGCCGATAAATAAGTTAAGGATCTGGATAATTTATTACAGCCAGCTTAAGCTTGACAGACTCCTCCTGAATGAATACTTTCCAAGACTTACCTGGTTATGACGATCATCTGGATTCTTATTAAAAATGCACATTTTTGGCTGGGCGTGGTGGCTCACGCCTGTAATCCCAGCACTTTGGGAGGCCGAGGCAGACAGATCACAAGGTCAGGAGATGGAGATCATCCTGGCTAACATGGTGAAACCCCATCTCTCCTAAAAAAAAAAAAAAAAAAAAAAAATTAGCCAGGCGTGGTGGTGGGCGCCTGTAGTCCCAGCTACTCGGGATGCTGAGGCAGGAGAATGGCATGAACCCAGGAGGCGGAGCTGGCAGTGAGCTGAGATGGTGCCACTGCACTCCAGCCTGGGCGACAGAGTGAGACTTCGTCTCAAAAGAAAAAAAAAAAAAAAAAGCACATTTTTGGGCTCTGCTGAAGGCCCATGGAATCCTAGACTTGGTGGCTCTCTCTGTGTAAGGGAGGCTAACTGAGCTTCAGTCCAGAATTAAGTGGAGGGGAGATGGTGGATAGGATAGATCAGGGTGGTTGAAGGTGTGGAGGAGGGCACTGCTGGGGAGAGGCTGTGAACAACAGACACCAAAGAAGACAAGCTGTGACAGGAAAGGGCTGTCAGATGGTGACTGCAGCCCAGCAACCCATGTGTACGCCCAAAAGCAGAGGATGATGTCGAGGCTGACGCAGGGGGCTGCACGCTAGTCTCTCCAACATCACATATGTTGATTTTGTGCTTCAAGATAGCGATCCCACTGCTATCTTGTGGTACCCATTTTTTTTAAATCATAGATTGTGAAATACACCTTTCTTCCATCCTTTGACAACTAGGTGTAGATAGTCCCCTTGTGGGTTAGATAAGGCAGATATTAAATTCCAGGTTGAAATCCTTGCCATTCATATTGCTTCTGAGTTGCTTCTTCTTCTAGGACCTGGAGGGTGTTTAGAAAAATAAGCTGAACTGTTTTAATCTAGAGAAGAAGCATTAAATGAGCTCTGCTACAAATAGTGAGGTCATTTGCATGAGTGACCAACTCAGATCTGCAGGGTTGGAAGTGGTTGCTGTTTGGGATCATTCATAGCCAGAGTGTCTGCATCTTAACAGGGTTAGCTGAGGGTTGCCTGCATTTCTTAATGACACTTGGAATCTACGTAACTCCCAGAAACTGGTCACTGAAAACTCTAAATGCACAGCTAGATCCTGAACTGGTTTCTGAATACAAATCCAGGGCATAATGATCAGACTCGCAAATATTTTTAATTTGGCATAGAAAGAGAAGCAAACAGGAGACATTCTTGCATATGCTAAAATAAAGCCTAAATAAAAAACTAAAAAATATATCTAAAGATTAGGGTGATAGACTGTAACGGGGCCACCACCATTTCTGTGTGCACAGTGTCCTAGGCATTAAAAGACTTGAGAATCTTGGTTAAGATGATCCCTGCTCTAGGGCATGAGGATTGAAGACTAATCTTGGGGTCTCATGGGATCGACGTAAACTGCCTGTAGGATAACGTCCAAACCCCTCAATCTGGGGTTGGAAGCCTATTACAACGTAGCATTGACCTACCTCTCCAGGCAGTCTCCCACAACTCCCCATCTCACAGCCCCAACCCCACAGGTAGACTTTATTGCACCGTAGATATGTCTATTTATTCTTCTTTCTACAAGCAGAGCCTTCTTGCCTCTTGGATCTAAGTTTTCCATGTGCTGTCACTGACGAGCCTGGGTCTCACCATCAGCAACTTTACTCACTCCAACCTACCACAGGTTGTATGGGTTGTTTGTTCTTCTCCAGGTACAAACCTGTGTTCTTACACACTTCTGTGTGCCTGTGCCTGGACTTTCTAAGTGAAGCAGGGGTGGATGGAGAACAGGGCCCTTGGAGTCCAATATATGTGTTCACGGGACTCAGGAGGACTTGGTGGACACGTGTTGAGCGCATGACTGGTGGTGGCTCTCAGACTGACCATGAAAGCAGAGAAAAGTCACCTCTTTGGTAGCCTCATTCTGGCTTATGAACCCAGAAGCTTGTGGGTCTTATTCTTTTTTTTTTTTTGAGACGAGGTCTGGCTCTATCACGCAGGCTGGAGTGCAGTGGTGCGATCTTGGCTCACTGCAGCCTCTGCCCCCTGGGTTCAAGCAATTCTCCTGCCTCAGCCTCCTGAATAGCTGGAATTACAGGCACATGCCACCACACCCGGCTAGTTTTTGTATTTTTAGTAGAGGCGGGGTTTCACCATATTGTTCAGGCTGGTCTCAAACTTCTGACTTCGTGGTCCTCCCGCCTCGGTCTCCCAAAGTGCTGGGATTACAGGTGTAAGCCACCACACCTGGCCCGTGGGTCTCATTCTTTTAAAGAAAAGAGGGAGCTTGTGACTTTGGGGACGGTGGTGGCTGGCTGCAGGAGCCATGTCTGGCTAGGACGGTCTGTCTGGCAGTGTGCAGTGGGTCCTGTGTGCACTAGCAGACCCGTGGGGACTGAGGCCCGCTCCTGCAAATCTGCTCTGTGACTCTGGAAAGGGAGTCAATGCAGTGCCATCTCGGACCCACGAGTGAGTCTGATAATGAGGCTCAGAGGCCCAGGGTGCCATTGTGAGAGGAAATGGCTTCTCTCTCCAGGGGTTGCCTGCTTTCTGCCACTGCCACCATGGGCCTTGGCACTCCTGCTTGGGACAGGGGCTCTGAGAACAGAACCTTTCGTCACCACCTGAGTCTCAGAGGCCATTATCTTGAAAGAACAATTAGATTACTCCAGCCGAAGGACTGATACAGGCCCTGTTGCTGGTCAGCAAATGGAGGGCAGGGGCTGTCTCTTTTACCTCTGCCTCTGGAGTATGTATAGACACTAATTGAGTTTGAATCAGACTGGGTATTTCTGTTCAGACTCTATTGTTTAATAGTCTAGCCCAGGTCTAGACTTGACTAGACTTAGACTTAATAGACTAAGCCAGGTCTAGACTTAGCCCAGGTCTAAACTTAGACAAGTTATCCATTTTCTCTAGTTCTATCCTGCTTCTACGCTTCTCTCAACTGTCTCTATTCCCCTGGCTACCTGAGAGCGAAAGGGATCTCACCCTACCTTGCAGTTTCTACTTGGGGCTCAGTCTGGCTCCCTTAACTTAAAAAAATTTGTTGTAAAATACATATATGACATTTACTTTTTTTAAACCGTTTTTAAGTGTACAGCTTAATGGCACTAAGTACATTCACATTGTTGTATAACCATCACCACCATCCATCTCCAGAACTTTTTCCCTTCCCAAACAGAAACTCTGTGCCCATTAAACAGTAACTCCCCATTCTCTCCTCCCCAAGCCCCTGGCCACCACCATTCTACATTGTCCCTCTAAACTGATCTACTTCTAGACACCACGTATAAGTGGAATCATACAGTATTTATCCTCCTGTGATTGGCTTCTTTTACTCAGCATAATGTCTTCCAGGTTCATCATATTGTAGCCTGTGTCAGCATTTCTCTCCTTTTTAAGGTTGAGTAATATTCTGTAAACCAAAAATAAAACTCAAAGCCCACCCCCCCCACCAACCATCTGAATGGGCTCCCTCCCTGGCCAGGGCACTCAAAAGTTAACCTGAAAGGCTGGTTTAGGCCATGAGGGGAAGGGAGGTGGGACATGTGTCATTATGCCCTCCTCTCTTTTGGAATTCAGGAAACACCAACTAGCATTTAACATCAACACAGACCTTAAGTCTGATAAGCAATATTTACAGTCTGTTCTCTCTGAAGCCTGCTACCTGTCAATCAGAAAAAATTTAAATCTACCCAGGACCTGGAACCCCCTGCCCCAACCACCTGCCACCCCCACTTTGAGTTGTCCTGCCTTTCTGGACTGAAGCAATGTATATCTGTTTTTTTCTTTTCCCTCCCTGAGACAGAATCTTGCTCTGTCACCCAGACTGGAGTGCAGTGGCACAATCTCAGCTCACTGCAAACTCTGCCTCCCGGGTTCAAGCAATTCTCCTGCCTCAGCCTCCTGAGTAGCTGGGATTACAGGTACATGCCACCACGCCTGGCTAATTTTTTTGTATTTTTAACAGAGATGGGGTTTCACCATGTTGGCCAGGGTGGTCTTGAACTCCTGAACCCATGATCTGCCCATCTCAGCCTCCCAAAGTGCTGGGATTACAGGCGTGTGCCACCACGCCCGGCTGCAATGTATATCTTAAATGTATTTGATTGATACCTCATGTCTCCCTAAAATATGTAAAACGAAGTTGCACCCTCACCACCTTGGGCACGTGTTCTCAGGATCCCCTGAGGGCTGTTTCATGGGCCATGGCACTCATATTTGGCTCAGAATAAATCTCTTCAAATATTTTACAGAGTTTGACTCTTTCTGTCGACAGTTCCGTTGTATGGATAGACTGCATTTTGTTCACCACTTTGTCGACGAACACTGAGTTGCTTCCACCTTTTGGCTACAGTGGATAATGCTGCTGTGAATGTGGGTGTACAAGTATCCAGGGCTTGAGTCCCTGCCTCTAGTTCTCTTGTGTATGTATTCAGAGGTGGAATTGCTGGATCAAGTGTTTAATGTTTAATTTTTTGTGGCTCCTGTGATATTACAGGCAGAAACTCTTGTTCCTCAGTCTATGCTGCACAGACCCTCTGCTGTTTCTTGACCCTCTGGCCCCTGATGGTTGCTGTCTCTCTGCTGTCCTCTCTAGGCTAGAGCAACAGCAGGACCCACTTCATGCATTTGCTAAAGTATCTGGTCTGTTTTACTGCATTTCTTAGAACCTTCATGTCATAAGTGAACAAAATAGTTATAAAATCTTTATTGAAGTTTTTGCATTAAGGTCTAGTTGTGAGAAGTTACAAATGGTCCTTAAACAGAGATTTTATTGAAGACAACTCTTGGGCTTTGCCAGGGAGTTTGCCTCATGATTACAGTTGTTTCTTCCAGAGGATTTCACCAGGAAGAGAGTAGCGGTGTTTCCCGTGATTTTAGGGCTGTGAATGTTTTTGGCTTTGCGAGAACTGAGAAATGCACCTGCCATTAAGCACAAAGGGCATCTTGCCAAGAATTTTGTTATTGTTCATTAAAACCTTATTTGCATTTCTGTTCTCAGATCAGTGCAAAGGGTTAGCACATCCGTGGTTGAGGAGGAGAGAGTGTGGACCAGGCGGCCTTACCTGTGCTGCAGAGGAGCTGAAGTCTTACACTTCCATATTTGCCCCTAAGCTGGGGGTTGTTGGGGGTATGGAAATGAAGTAGGTTGTCAGCTCACTGGGAGACAATTTGGGGGATGATTTATTTTTTAATGTTTTTCAGCTGCCTTGAGTCACAAACGTGATTTAAAAAACAACCAGATTTGTAAAAAGGTAGTTTCTCTCTCACACATGTACACAATTACCACCACAACAAAAAATTCCATAGCAATGCACATCCCACACTTACCTGGCCATATATTTTGTGGAGGATAGAATTTGCTTTTCTTCTTCCTCCTGGGGTGAGGGTGGGAGGTGGAGAATGCTTATGTGCCCATTTGCAGTTAGCACTCTTTGGGCTGAATGCCTTAGTGGGAACAATTAATCACACATTTATTCAACCATCATTTGCTTCTCACTATCCAGAGGCTTCTGGCGAAGGGCTCCCAACTCTGTTTTTGTGGTTGCTTGTGAGTGTAATTAACACCTGAAACTGCCTTCACGTGAGTGAGGTGGGTGGTTTCTGCCCTTGGGGTATGTTGTCTGGCCAGAATGGAGCTGTAATTTCTGATCGTTTGCAGTGTCTGTAAAAACCGAATCCCAGCGCTTTGGGAGGCTGAGGTGGGCGGATCATGAGGTCAAGAGATTGAGACCAGACTGGCCAATATGGTGAAGCCCCGTCTCTACTAAAAATACAAAAATTAGCCAGGCATGGTGGTGCGTGCCTGTAATCCCAGCTACTCGGGTTGCTGAGGCAGGAGAATCACTTGAACCCAGGAGGCGGAGGTTGGTTGCAGTGAGCTGAGATTGTGCCACTGCACTCTATCCTGGGCGACAGAGTGAGACTCCGTCTCAAAAAACAACAACAAAACCAAAGGTGCATGCTCAGGACATGGGGATGACAGAATGACTCACTGATTCTCTTTTCACTGGATCCCTTTCATCCTAGTAAGGGAGGAATGGCAGGCCATGCCACCGTGAATCCACCTAGCGTTCCTCTCCATTCATCAGCTTTCCCATTCATATTCTTTCAAGGTTTTGGTTTCCAATTTGAACTCAGCTCCCACCACTGCTCAGTGGCTTCTCTGGGCAGTCTGGCTGGTTCAGAAGTCTGTGGTTGTTGGTGAGTCCCTGGCATTAGGGATTTCCCAGCCCTTGGGTATTCATTCTTTCTTTTCTCTCATTTCTTTTTCCCTCTTGTTCATCTTCCCTTCTTTCTCCCTTTCTCTTTTGCCCTCCTTTTATTCCTTTTCTTGTGCATACATCTTAGATCTGTGGAGGCTACACAATATTACTTAGCTTAGCTGGTGGGCCCTAGGGCTGGGAAGTAAGCTGACACCACCTCCCACCTCCACAGTGTCTCGAACCGTGGGCTGACATTTCCAGAGCATCAGTCTTAAGTATATTTTCTGGTTTTGTGTTCGCATGGTCCATTTTGACTCCGGGATGCAGCTCTCCTGCTGGGGAAGAATGCAGGGGAGGGAAGCAGAGTCTTGGCACTAACTACTTCTTTTTTTTCTTATTGGCAACTGATTCATGAACTCTAAAAAAAGAGTTGATAGCAACATAGCCAGCTAGCTGTAGCAGCCCAGATGGTCCCCTATATAATAGAGACATTTGTATCTTGGATTAAAAAAAATTTAACTGTGTTCTGTAAACCTTTTTAAGAAAAAGGAATTAGTAACTGCATTCCAGAGTTGTGGCTATGGAAATAGCCAAATGATTAGGTAGTTCCCCGGCATGCAAAGAGTAGGAAATAGGACTTGGGAGGTCCAGGGCCAGGGAATAAGGGGACACACATTGCGAGGGCACTGCGTTGTCCGTAGGTCTGAGATAACCCACTCTCGAGTGGGGCGCAGGGAGAGAGGTCCTGTCTGAACACACGTGCATGTGGATGTGGATGAGGAGCTACATATCTGGGCTTCTGTGTCTCCCTATGGCTACTGCAAACTGGGAGCCTTTAGAGCAGGTATAGGCAGACCGGGGTGGAAGAGAACACATTGTGTCAATAGCTTCTAAATTCTCCACTGAACAGATACCTAGGTTATCCTGCTTCCTTTCTCTGTGGTCGTTGGGAAATGGTACAGGCCACATTCTGCTACAGTGAATCCCATATCTAGCAGAATCTCATTGTTATTGTCTTATGTCATCAGCACGCCTTTGGGTGTAGCTTGAAAGTCCTTGTCCAATGGGGTTCTAATTGCAGTGGTCATTTCACAAGAGGATTGGGTAGGGGGCAGGTCTGGGAAGGGATTTGGAAGAGCCACTGGGATGCAATATGTGAGGGCGGGGTGGGGTGGTGAGGAGAGGTGGTCTCCCAGCTCATGTGAAATCATCTGGATCTGGGAACTGGCCCAGATGCTGTGGGATTTCAAGCCACTCGGTCATAACGAGATCATGACTTATCCTGGAATAATTTTTCTTACAGGTTCCGGAGAGTGATAAGAGAATTGAGCGGAGGCCAGCCAAGCATATGTGCGGACTGGAGGAAAATGTGTTCAGTTTTGACATCCTTTCCTCTTATTGGTTGGCAGTTTTAGTACCAAAAGTCATGCCCTAGAAAGGGGCTGGCAGCGAATGGGGCTGGTGGTGCTGCTGAGGGGCACTCCTTAGCAAACCTCTCTGTCTTAGCAAACCTCCCTGCATCCCCCTGGACCTTTTGTTTCCTTGTGTGTGAAATGAAGGAGCTCAACAAAGTGACCTCTAAGATCCTACCAGTCCCCAAATGCTGTGGTTCTCTATTGCTTGCTCCCTGCCCCTTATTCTTTCGTCTTTCTCCTGTTGTGTTTTGTTTCTTGATAGGCTTCCTGGTTATGAGGTGTCAGGTTTCTCAGTAAGGAATGTATCAGTTAAGATTTTTTTTTTTTTTTTTTTTTGAGACAAGTTCTTGCTCTGTCCCCCAGGCTGGAATGCAGTGGCGCAATCTCTGTTCACTGCAACTTCTGCCTCCCAGGTTCAAGCGGTTCTCCCATCTCAGCCCGCCAAGTAGCTGTGACCACAGGCGCCCACCACCACGTCCAGCAAATTTTTGTATTTTTTGTAGAGATGAGGTTTTGCCACGTTGCCCAGGCTGATCTTGAATTCCTGGGCTCAAGTGATCCGCCCGCCTCGGCTTCCGAAAGTGCTGGGCTTACAGGCATGAGCCACCAGGCCTGGCAGTTAAGATTCTTAGAAATCAGTTCTGGTCATCATAACCAAAAAAGGAACTTATGGGAAGGGAATTGGAGTACTCATAAAATGGATGGAAAGTCCAGAAAACAAGGCTTGAAACAATAGAATAGCCAGATTTAGATCTCTGTCCTTGAATCACTTTGAACGTCTAAGGCTGAGCTTGGGTGAGTGCTGCCTGTTGGCTGTACACAGTGGGAACTAGAAGTATGGCAGGGTCTCCAGGCATCCTTTTAATCTCTGCAGTGGAAGGGCAGGCCCCTGGATTATCCCCTCACCAGGAGTGCACTCAGTGGGAGAATTCTCCAGAGGAAATCAGACTGGTGTGGAAGTGTGGCATAAATGTGGGTGACCAAAAAATGCCAGATAATCACTGCTTCGGCTCTTTGGTTTAATTTTTTAGCTTGTCACCTCACCTGTGTTCAGGGAAAGCAAGATTTTCTCTAAAGTCAAGATTAACTTCTTGGTGCCACAGACTCTTTGATGTGTTATCCATGTGAGCTACAGAAAAACATCTTATTTCTCTTCCTTCTCAGCTTGATGAGGAGCAGCTGTGGTCTGGTGGGGGAGTATGGATTTACTGGACTTGTGGCCCTGAACATGTTTCCCTGAAAGGGGATGACTACCCACTGCCCCTTAGGAAAATCTCCACTTCTCATGAAAACATCCCCTGGCCGTGGAGGCAGTGTAGCATGCTTCCGTGGCACGTGTTTGTCCTTCTGAGCCTGCAGCTTTCACAGAATCCGCTTGGATGAGGGCTTTGCAGGACTTTAGCAGAGCATGTGCTCACTTGGAAGGAACAGCAGTTGTGTGAATTAAGAATAAGAAAAAAGAGGCCGGGCGTGGTGGCTCACGCACTTTGAGAGGCTGAGGCGGGTGGATCATGAGGTCAGGTGTTCGAGACCAGCCTGGCTAACATAGTGAAACCCCGTCTCTGCTAAAAATACAAAAATTAGCTGAGCATGGTGGCACGCGCCTGTAGTCCCAGCTACTCGGGAGGCTGAGGCAGGAGAATCGCTTGAACCTGGGAGGTGGAGGTTGCAGTGAGCCGAGATTGCACCACGGCACTCCAGCCTGGGCAACAGATTGAGACTCTGTCTCCAAAAAAAAAAAAAAAAAAGAAAAGAAAAAAAAGGTTTTTTGCTAGCTTGGTGTCTCCCAGTCAGTGCAGGCCCAAATTCTAGAGGATAAATGGTAAAGTGAAACCTAGCTCTTCCTTTCCTTTTCTTCTTACTGTCCCCCATGGAGCATAAGCCCCTGCCTCGCAACTCACTCCTCTTCCTAAGAAATGCCCCCCCGCCCAGTTACCCTGCATCTAGTCTGTGTTGAGCAGAGGTGCTCAATTTCACGTCCCTGATTCACACCAAGCCAGGGGTGGAGGCCCCTCCTCGGCCCTACCTGCACCACTTAATATGCCCCGCTGCGTCCCCGCCAGGAGCTGCTCACTCATAATTAGCAAAGTTGGTAGCTTCCAGCACTGTTCGGAGTATAAGTTGTTTTGCTCCATAAATGGGAGGCAGCATCCGTTGTCTCACGAGGGGTGTGTTAGTTCGTTTTCACACTGCTATAAAGAACCACCTGAGACTGGGTAATTTATAAAGAACAGGTTTAATTGACTCACAGTTCCGCCTGGCTGGAGAGGCCTCAGGAAACTTATAATCATGGCAGAAGGTAAGGGAAAGCAAGGGACATCTTACATGGTGGTAGGACAGAGAGTGAGGTGGGGGAACTGCCCTAAACACTTTTAAACCATCAGCTCTTGTGAGAACTCACTCACTATCATGAGAACAGCATGGGGAAATCCACGCCCATGATCCAATCACCGCCCACCAGGCCCCTCCCAGGACACGTGGGGATTACTATTCGAGATGAGATTTGGGTGGGGACACAGAGCCAAACCCTATCGGGGAGAGGTGATATTATGGCTCAGAGCTATACTGTGTGCTGGCACCTCTGTTAAAATGAGTTTCTTAAAGAAGCCAAATAAAGTTTGGTGTGGCAAGATTATTAAAATCAACAGAGAAATGACTGTAGGAACAGCAAGCATTTTCAAGAAGTGAGTCCTGCTGAGCAACAGGGAGGAAAATAAAGTGCCGGGGGCTTTGCTAGGACAGGGATGCTGACTCAGACCTCACAGCACAGCCGAGCCGGCCTTGGCCTTGGACATGAACAGTCAGCCCACAGCATGCAAAAGTTTGGTTGTTTCTGAGACCTACTTCTTAGCTTAGTCCATATATTTCTTCACTTTTTCCTCCCTTCCTTCCTTGTTAGAGACAGGGTCTCGCTTTGTTGCCTGGGCTAGAGAGCAGTGGTGTAGTCATAGCTCACTGTCACCGTGAACTCCTGGGCTCAGCTGGGCTCAAGCATTCCTCCTGCCTCAGCCTCCTGAGTAGCTAGGATTACAGGTGTGTGCCACCACACCTGGCTAATTTTTTTTTCTTTCTAGAGATGGGGGGGGTCTCACTCCGTTGCCCAGGTTGATCTTGAACGCCTGGCTTCAAGCGATCCTCCTGCCTCGGCCTCCCAAAGCACTGGGATTACGGGCGTGAACCCTCTTTTTTATATCAAAATACCAAGGGGAATGTTTCGTTCAAGAAAAGAAAAATCAACAATACAACGAGCCAAAACCCAAGACAGTAAAACGTCTGGGGTCAAGGGCTTAACCAGGAGCAGCTGTGGCACTCCGTTGTTAGAAGCGTTGGTTGCTCTGTGTTGGCACACCAGGTCTTAGCTGATGGCACCATCCTTCTGGTAATGGGGTTGGGTTGGGTGAGTTCGGGTTGCAGATTTGTTTTCTTTTAATTTGACTACATTGATGAAAGAGGATAGAGTCATGTAATCACATAGTCCTGGAATCCTGACACCTAAAGGGACCTAAGATCACCTGGTTCTGTCGTCTCATTTGGAAATGAGGATACTTTAACCCAGAGAGGTAAAGTGACTTGGCCGAGATCACGGCCTATTCAGGATGAAGCCCAGAGGGGAATTCTGTTTCCTAATTACCAGACCGGTGTCCAATCCCAGGAGCTTTCATCAGACAAGCTAGTGTGCTTTATAGCAACATCAATAAAGAACAAAAACTTGATCTTTTTGAGCTATGCTGTGTGCTGGCAGCTCTGTTAAAATGAGTTCCTTTAAGGAGCCAAATAAAGTTTGATGTGGCAAAGTTGTTAAAGGAGTCAAAGTTTGATGTAGTTACTTGATCTTTACAGCTGTGTGTACTTACTATTCCTCCTTCCTCCACGACTCTTAATTGGATTTTGTGGCATTGGTTGTTTTCTGGATGGGCTGAAGGAGAAAGACATTGATTGAATTAAAAAAAGAGGTACACATATAATATTCAGCCAATCTCCATATTTAAGATATTACTTAGCCCTGAGGAAGATGTGAATTAGAAGGTTGCTTTAAGATTTTTATTTATCTATCATCTATCTACACTATCTAATCTATTATCTATCATCTATCTGTTTTTGAGAGATGCATTCTTTTTTTTTTTTTTTTTTTTTTGAGACGGAGTCTCGCATGGTCACCCGGGCTGGAGTGCAATGTTGTGATCTTGGCTCACTGCAACCTCTGCCTCCCGGGTTCAAGCGATTCTCTTGCCTCAGCCTCCCGACTAGCTGGGATTACAGGCACATGCTACCACACCCGGCTAATTTTTTTTTGTATTTTTGGTAGAGACAAGGTTTCACTATGTTGGCCAGGCTTGTCTCGAACTCCTGACCTCGTGATCCACCCACCTCAGCCTCCCAAAGTGCTGGGATTACAGGCATGAACCACCACGCCCAGCGAGAGATGCATTCTTTACCAGTGAGCAGATGTTTCCATCTGAGAGGTCCCTGCACACACATGCAGCCCTAATTCAGAGTTGCGAGACAGGCAATGTGCTGCACCAGGATGCCAGTCTCCAACCCCCTCCCCCCGCCCCCAAAGTCAGTTCTCCTGTCTCTGCGTTGCATTCTCTAACTGTCAAACAAGGGGCAAAACAGTTGCTTCAGCCTCCTGATGTTCTGAGTCGGCGGGGTCACCCTCTCCTGCCTCAACATAGCAAGATGAAGATCGTGTATTTTCAGGAGCTGTTTAGCACTGGCCCCCTGACTTGCCTTCAGAAGATCTTTGTTAACCACCAACAAAACCACACCCTTTCTCCCTTTGTCATAGTGTTGTCTGGCTCAGTACAGTCTCACAGGAACGGATCATGAACAAGGTAACGGCTGGCTTATTACCAAGTGGCCAGTTGAGCTCTTATTGCTCACATAGTTAGCATGTTATGAATGTCACCAGCCGCTGGGTACAGGCAGTGCTCTGTGGTGCTGTCTTCTTGGGTGGCCTCTTGAGGCCCTTTCTATCCTCAGTGATCCCTTGGCCAGTCAACATCTTCTGTCTGCACCCCACCCCCCAGTCCCCCTGTCTGGCACTCCCTCTCTGCCAGTGGCACCTGTGACCCTTGCCTTGCGGAAGACAGATTTGCTGTGGCTTCAATGCTTTTAAAATTGATGAATAAGAAAAGTAAAATTAAGCAAATGGGCATTTCCTGTTTATAATGTCTCCAATGTAGAAAGCCTGCTTTTGAATGTAACTGAAATATTTCCTGCCCTAACAATAAAAGAAAGAAAAGTCTCATGCAGCGAGATGGAAGAATGCCTTGTGGCTGTACCTGTGAGCAGGTGCCAACATCCTAGAGACTGGGCAAGGCTAGCCTGCACTTTCCACTCCAGATTCCTTAGTGGCTGACCCGGCCCTTGGATGGCTTTACAGCCTGCGCACCCAGGGAGAGGCCGGGCAGTGTCAGCAGAGGATGCAGGTGAAGAGTTGAACACCATGGGGAGATTCCCAAGGGACAAGGGATGTTGACAGGGTTTTGGCCCAGCCCCTGCCTCCAGGATCAGCCTTTTTCAGGGGCCTCCAGAAGTCTCTGTGGATACCCCCGAGTCCCTCCCAGCAGGATGTGCATCCTGACAGGTGGATTCTCCTGTGGTTCATTCTTCCCCATGCCATTGTCAGACCTGAGCTTCTGAATTTGGGCTCTAGAACTCTCCTCTGGTTTGCCTTTCCTGACTTTACCAGCGGTGCCGTAACATTCTGGGCCCCAGTTTCCAGCTCTGTAAAAGGAGGGGTGGCAGGGTTAGTGGTTCCCATAGCTGGCACATCCCTAGATATTATCTCTCAGGAAGCCTTATGGGGGTTCAGGACTCTGAATTTTTAGCTCCCAAGTGATTAGAACATGCAGGTAGCATTAGGAAGCTTCAGGAAGCACTGGCCACGGGATCTCTCCAACATTCCATGATACTCCGTCTTATCCTCTCACGATCCTGCCCTAGGACCTCGCATTAAATGAAGTTCATCACCTTGTCAATACTTTATACTTGGTGTCACCTCTGTACCTGTAACATGCCATTATTTATTTTATTTGCAGTTCTACTTTTTACCAATCCATATTTCCAATTTCCTTCCTCCTCCAGGAAGTTTCTCATGATTTGCTTCTTAACCTGCCGGTTTGCCTTTTGACTGGGGCCTCCTGTACATCCTTAAGGTGATATGTATCTCTCGCTGTGGAAAGTGAGCCTTACTGTTTTGCTCAGGAATTGTATTCTTATGGTTGTTTGGTCTGCAAATTCTCTTTCCCCGATAGGAAGGTAAATTCCCGAGCAGCCTTCTCCCCTCCCAGCAAGGACCCCAGGGTCATGGGAGGCTCAGTACATACTATTGACCTTTGAGCTCTCTCTTCCTTAGGAAATTGGCAGACACTGCCTAGCATTCTCTTCAAGTGGATTTTCAAATACAAGAAGCCCCATTACCTGATGATGATGTGATTCAGACCTGGATGGAGTCCTCATGTCCCCCTCCTCCTTCAGGCCTTGAAGGAGATATGGCTGAAAAGGAGAAAGACCTGGTGTCTGTCTTGTGAGCCCTCTTAGGGGCCTGCTGGTCCCACCCTTGCAAGCTTGAAAATAATGGAAAGTCTTGAGTTCCTTCAAGGAAAATTCCAAGTACCTAGCTAGCCTTGAAAAGTAAAGGAACAGCCTGATAAGCAAGAAGGTGATAATAGCTTAAAACAATAGCCAAGGAAATTAGAGCCAGAACATGTTTGGTTCCTTTTAGAAAGTAAAGATAACATCTTAACATATGTCCCTGAGTTGTTTTTCAGAAACCTGGACCCCTACCAGATGGAAAATGGAAAATGCCATCCGCTGGCAGGTAGACCTCAGATAAAGGGGAACTGAGGACCGAACTCTGTCTGTCATTCTTTGTTCTAAATTTCTTCCTGAGGGCCTGGGGGGAAGTCACCCACAGGCCAGAGCTTAACATTCCTTTCTGCTGACCCCAAGATTATAGACAAAGCCTTGCTTCCTTAACCCGACTGCAGATCAGAGAACCTTTAATTCCACTCATGACCCATAAGGCTCCAAGATATCCCACCTTTTGAGGCCGAAACCGTGTATCACCTCCATGCATTGAATTAGGATTTTGCCTTTAACTTCTGTTTTCCTGACATGTAACCCTGCCTTTAAAAACCCTTGCCTGTAAACTGTAGACGAGGCCGGGTCTTGAGAGTGAGCTGCCCAGTTTTCCTTGCTTCGTGCCTTGCAAATAAATGCCCTCCTTTCTCCCACTGCAAAACCTCGGTGTGGATGTGAGATTTTACTGTGTGGGGCAAGTGGATTCTAGTTCAGTAACACCTTTCCATTTCCTCTCGCTATTCATGTGTGTGTGTGCAAACATGACAGGACACCCTCTGCTCTGCGACAGTGAGTGTGTGCTCTTTCACCAGCCTCCCCCACCTCTCTGAGCGGCACTTTTCTCATCTGGGTGGCTGGGCAGGTGACAGAACAGCCCCTTTCGGCTCTTGTGCTGTAGAGACGCTGTGACTCCCTCTTCATTCCTCACTGCTCCCAGCCCTTCAACAACAGTTGCCTTGAGAGGCAATTTGAAGCACGATGCTTGGAAAAGCCCTTTCTTTGCAAAGGAGGTTGGTGTCAAGTTTGGAGAAGGCACATGTGATCTTGGGTGATTCAGAGCTTAGCAGACTCTCAGACCCCTTTGTGTCTCTCCTTTTCTGTGATCTGAATAATTTATTTACTCATCAGCATCACCACTTCCTCTTCTAGCTATCCTCTGCTCATTAGTGTCTATGTCCAGTGTCTGTGCAGGCAGGGGCTGGAGGAACAAGTGAAGTGAAAAGCCCTTCACTGGCTCTCTGGCTGCTGTGTTGTGAGTTGGTGGGGGTCATGGCAGAGCCGAACCCAGAGGTGTTTGGGAGATAACAAGGGATCTCTGCCACCATCTGCCAAGGTTCCCCTTGTGTGTGTCACCCCTGAGACATGGCTGAGTGGTCGTTAAGGGGCAGGGACTGTTTGGGGCAGGCTGCAAGCCAGCTGCTTGTTGTGTTCTAAGCAGCAGATCTAAAGGTGAGGGAAGAAGGAGCACTTGATCGTGAGCAAGTGTGGAGGTGATATGTTTCCGGGAAAGAGTTGACATTCAGCAAAGATTACACTATAATCTTTTACTTTGCATTTGCTATATTTGCTTTTCCGATCAGGCAAGTGCAATTCCTCAGGGGCTCTGAGGTTCATTTTCAGTATAATTGGGATGTGAAGACGCTGTGATTGGAGTCTTCAGCATGGTAGCAGAGGGACCCAGGGGAGATGCCTGGGCTAAGCCTCGTCGGCATACGTCGGCACTACCCTGCGGCTGCCCTGAGCTGCAGCACCTGCTGTACAGCAAGAGGTTTAGCCCCACCTGCTGGGGAGGGGAAGAGAAGTTTCCCTTCTGAGGGAATGCTCATCCTTGCCCACCAGTCAATTCCCCGGGGGAACAGTGCCTAAGCTTGACATGTATGACTGGGCTGGGAACCCTCCCCTCCATCCTTCCCCACCTGGCCTCTTTGGATTCCCCACTTTTATTCACCGATGCCCCCTTCATCCCAGGCACCCAGGTGCAACACCCTGGGGTCATCTCCAGAGAACTCTTCATCTGGAGAATCGGGGTCTGGTTTGTACCTTCCAGCTATTGCTTCCCATTCTAGTCACCAGCCCAGCCCAGACCCTGAAGAAAGCCAGGAACCACCAGCCCTGGGACAAATCAACATCCTGGTGTCTGAGTGGACGATGTTGCTAAGAGCACAAATGCTGCAGATGTGGCCTCTGCCTAGGCAGCTCTATCTGGACTCCAGGGTCTATTTTGGGCACTGGTACACTTCTCAAAGGAAAATCGGCCAACTCTCAGAGGATGGGGCCTCTACCCACAACACACTTCCTTTTTTCTTTGTCATGTTCTGATTCCTTAGCATCTGTGTCATAGGATCTAGGATTGGGATAATGGCTTGCAACCATGTCTAAAATTTTCCTGATGCTCCCAGGCCCCCACCTTGGAAACTCGAGTTGTATTTGTAAAACTAGTGAAAACCATTGGTCTGTTCCTCATGCATTCAGGGTATTCCTTGAAGAGAAGTTTGTACACTTCAGCATGTGCATATGAATCACCAAAAAACATCTTCAAAATTCAGACTGTAATTCCTGCCCTTAGGATTCTGGTTTGGGAGGGCTGGTTATGCTCAGGTTGGACATAACAAGATTTGTTACGTGGTATTTTACTTATATTGCTATTTTGTTCAAGGATGTGAAGGATGGGCACCACCATAGTAATAGCTGATATTGATTGCATATTTGCTGTATCAGGCACTGTTCTAACTGTAACAACTCGTTTAATTTTCCCAGTGTTCTATTATGCAGATACTGTTTTTTTTTTTTTCCTTGAGGGTAGGGTCTTGCTCTGTCTCCCAGGCTGGAGTGCAGTGGTGCGATTATGGCTCACTGCAGCCTCAAAGCCCTGGGCTCAAGTGATTCTTCTGCCTCAGCCTCCTGAATAGCTGGGACTACAGGCATATGCCACCATATCCAGCTAATTTTTTATTTTTTGTAAAGACAGGAATCTACCTATGTTACCCAGGCTGTTCTCGAACTCCTGGCCTCAAACAATCCACCTGCCTTGGCCTCTCAAAGTGCTGGGATTGTCGGTGTGAGCCACTGTACCTGGCTGTAGCTACTATGATGGTGTCTGTTTTTCAGATTAGGAAGTGGAGGCACAGGTAGTAAATAGCTGAGCCTGGACTGATTCCCGGCAGTCTGACCCCAGAGCATGGCTCCTTACCACAGTGCTCCTCTACCTTTCTGCTGTATATTCTGGGTGACTCAAGCTCTCTGTGCTCTGTAGGTAGAGATTTTATTTTATTTAAGAGAATGCTTTGCGTTTCTGATTTCTCATTGTCTTAGAACTGCACATATATCAGAGAGGCTATTATGAAAGAAAACCCAAAGATATCTGGGTCTTGCATCTCCGCATTGAAAGCCTGGCCTTATGAAGTAAGATGCTAGAGAGCTAGGCAGGAGGAACAGCCGGGACACTGTGAACTGTTGGTGCTCTGAGCTGTAAACTCTCTGGAGAGAGCTCTAAAGGAGAGTACATTGTATCTGAGCATGCAGGCCAAGGTGTAGTTCTCCTCTGAGATTACTAAAGGGTCCTCCATTTCTGCCTGTGTCAACCAGCTAAGATCTGGCAGTGTGGACACATCTGCAGCCCTTCTGTGGCCTTGTTGATGGCCGAGGCATGTGTTTGGAGTGTATGCACTTTGGTATTCACTTTGTATTCCTGTCCTCAAACGCACCTGCTTATTTCACAACTATCAAATACCTGCCAAGGATCCTGGGCCTTGGGAATAGAGGGAGAAACAAAACAAGGCCTGCTCTGAAGGAGATGGTAGTCGACTAGAGAAAACAAATGTAGTATGAGAAATTACACTCCAGTACGGTGGTTTCTGTGTCTACAGTGCATTTTATTTGCAGCATCTTCTGGACATCGGTTCCAGTCACATCTACATGAGGCTCATCTAGATTTAAGGAAACTAGGGAAAATGCAGCGAGGTGTTCAGTGTAACCTGGGCCCCGCAGCCCAGTCGGCTTGGCTGGAGAGACCCTGGCAGGACAGTGAGTGGGTCATGAAGGCAAGGCCTGATGTGGTGGGTCTGGTGTGTGAGGAGAGAGCCTGCCTTCATGGAGGCCGGGCAGCCTCCCTCCTGTTATGGGACTTTTCCTTAGTTCAGCTAAAGATGGGGTCCTTGTCACACAGCCACAAAAGATTACACTCACAGACAATTGGAAGGGTGAGAATAATGGGATTTATTGGGCAAAAAGGAAAAAAAGCGGGGAAAAGGGACTCAGCAGAACGAGAGTCCTTCTAGTACAGGCTTCCTGCGTGATGGATGAAATCCCAGGTTCTACCCAGGAAGAGGAGGGGCCGGGCTCCTTCCTGCTGCACATGACGGGAACTTCTGAGGCTCCACCCCAGGGTGCATTCCTCCCAGTGCGCAGGTCGGCTGGAGTTTCTCTGGGGACCCCTTCCTCCCTGGCTGTCTCACTGCTATGGCTCAGACCAGTTGAGGCCGTCCTGGCGTTTCTGAGACTGCAGGTTGGGGGTTGGCAGCAACCCTGGTGGATCTAGTGGGGTATTAGAATTGTAGTAGAGGCCAAGTGACCTTGGGGACCTCTTAGACTGAAAGCTTCATGAAGGCAGGGCCGGAGTGGGGCTTATTCGTAGCCGTTGCTCCAGCACCTCAGCAGGGCCTGCACATTCAATGCATGCTTGGTGACCGAATGTGTTGAATGCCTTGGGGAGTGTTCCCTTTGGCCTTTGTTACAAGCATGTTGTTTGTTTGTTTTTGGTTTTGGTTTGAGACAGTGTCTCACTCTGTCTTCCAGGCTGGAGTGCAGTCATGGCACAGTCATGGCTCACTGCAGCCTCGACCTCCTGGGCTTTAGCAATCCTCCTACCTTAACCTCCCGAGTAGCTGGGACTACAGGGGTGTGCCTCCACGCCCAGCTAATTTTTGTATTTTTTGTAGATCTCTAGTGGATGATTCCCCATCCAAGGTGGCAGCTATGGAGCTAGACTACAGGATATCGGGGAGTGTGGGGTTGGACCAGGTGATGTCCGAGGCAATGTCTGGCTCTAATATTCTGCCTGGCATGCAGCAGGATGTATTTGTTGAATTAAACAAATTCTACAAATCAAGGGAGCAAAAAAGCATCCCTATGACCCTTATACCTTTAGCTTTGTTTTCATCCATTCTTAAATTTCTCCTGGCTGCCACAAGCAACAGTCCTTTATCCCACGGACACCTGACTGCTGTATGCCAAACAATTTTTTTTCTTCCACCAAGCTGTAATGCTCAACCATTGCCACTAGAGGGCTGAGGTTTTGCACAGCGGTGGTGCTGAAGACGCCTCCAAGTTCAAGGTCTTCTGAGATACCCAGAGAGGCTCAGGCAAATGCCAGTGCTGGAAACTTGCTTAAGCGTAAGCAGCCAAGTGCATGCACCTCTGAGCTGGGGGCACTGGAGAAGGACAGTGGCTTCTGTACTGCTAACAGACCCCGTGCAGGTAGTGGCTGAGATCTCTGTGTGGCCGACTAAGGACTGTGGAAGCATTTCAGACCCTGGGTGAGGATGGTTATGGAAGGCAATAGAGGCTGCCTCACCACTGGGAGCGGCGAAAAGTGTGAATCTCTGCTCGCCTTTTCTTTGAGTGCTGGGCATCTTTTATTTCAGTTTTAAAGATGCAGAAATACACAAGAGGGAGTGAGGTCTCTACCAAGGAAAAACTGTATGCTTACCTTGTGCCTCTCCCTACCATGTTTGATCAGCTCTCTCTCTCTCCTCCCACCACCTCCCCACTGCCCTGCTCTGCCCCCTCTCTCCTATGTTACTTTCTTGGGTCTTGCCCTGTTTGGTGTCTGGCCATTGCTTGGTGCTGCAGAGGAGACTCAGCCCCCAAGAGGCGGTACACTCACCTCTCGAAGGGCAATCCCCAGAGAAGTGGCAGAGAGACCTGGCTTGGCCTCCTTTCCCCTGCACCTCTGTTTAGCGTTGTACTGGATTGCACTCCTGTTACAGAGCGTGCTGTGGAAGATGCTGAGCCAGCGGTGCCGAGCGTTTCCAGCTCTCTGAAGGCAGGGCTGCGCAGCCCCCCATCACGTGGTGACGCTCCCTTTGTGCTCCTGATGTGCTTATTTCCAAAATATGGTGGGTGATGAGGTTTAGGCCCTGTTCCAATTCAAGGTAACATGTGGAGCAGGCTCAGCCCGGAAGGCTGTGCTATGGCAGCAGGTGCAGCACTCATTGTGGCCAGCGGATGTTCACATCTGTTGGAGCCTAGAAACCTAAAGAAAACCGCATCCAAGCTCCAGTCATTTCCACCACTCCCTACTGCCACTCCCCACCCCACAACATGGAGGAATTTATGTTGCAGTACATTTTCTTTCTGTGGCCATCTTGCTCCAAGGGAATTAATAAGGACCAAATGGCCAAAAGGCAGGAAGCAGTGGGGAGATGCAGTAGAGAAGCGTGGCCCATGTTTAATTTATAGATCAGATCATCTCTTCCCCTTGGCAGTATGCGGGCTATTTTGGGCATTGTGCTGGGTAGCCCTTTAGGGAATCCAGTTGTGTTTAATTGTATTCATATTTATTGAACACCCATTGATCAGTCACAGCAAGCACATAATTATGTGGGTTATAAAGAGTTAGATAAAGGCCCAGTCCTCAGGGTCTCACAGTCTAAGATAGTAACTCTAACATAAGACAGCAGAGGTTTTCAGTGGAGGTTCAATTCAAGGTCACGTTTGATCGGAGACATCACAGAGAGGTGGCACTTATATGGGCCTAACAGCATTTTGACAGATGAAGAGAAAGACAGAGGGATTAGTTCTGCCAACCTAAAGAAAGAACTGAGGCAACGTTAATACAGACAGTTTATCTGAGCCAAGGTTGAGGACAGCTGCCCGGGACACAATTCCAAGTTGCCTTGGGGAGTGCTCCCTTTGGCCTTTGTTACAAGCATGTTGTTTGTCTGTTTTTGTTTTTGTTTTTATTTTGAGACAGTGTCTCACTCTGTCTTCCAGGCTGGAGTGCAGTGGCACAGTCATGGCTCACTGCAGCCTCGACCTCCTGGGCTTTAGCAATCCTCCTGCCTTAACCTCCCGAGTAGCTGGGACTACAGGGGTGTGCCTCCACGCCCAGCTAATTTCTGTATTTTTTGTAGAGACAGGGTCTTGCTCTGTTACCCAAGCTGGTCTCCAACTCCTGGACTCAAGCAACTCTCCTGCTTTGGCATCCTAAAGTACTGGGATTACAGGCATGAGCCACCGTGTCCAGCCTATTACAAGCAGGTTTTTAAAGGCAAAAGGGGACAAGGCTGAGCCGATACAAAGTTGTTTGACAGAAGTTCTCACCGGTTGACAGAAATAACATTTGTTAGTGATTGGCCCTACACTGGTGAACTATAGAGTATGAGTGCTGGTGTCCAGTGTGTGACATTTTATGACAATCTGGTGTCAGTTAGCCTAGAGCCCATATAGCACGTGGCCTCAAGAGGAAATGATTTAGCTCAAGAGGGGAATGAGACATGACTGCTGTCACACATGGCCCTGTCACTTTTTTTTTTTTTTTTTTTTTTGAGACGGAGTCTTAATCTGTCATGCAGGCCGGGGTGCAGTGGTGCAATCTTGGCTCACTGCAACCTCCGCCTCCTGGGTTCAAGCGATTCTCCTGCCTCAGCCTCCTGAGTGGCTGGGGTTACAGGCACCCGCCACCACACCTAGCTCACTTCTGCATTTTTAGTAGAGACGGGGTTTTACCATGTTGGCCAGGCTGGTCTTGAACTCCTGGCCTCAAGTGATCCGCTTGCCTCGGCCTCCCAAAGTGCCGTAATTATAGCCGTGAGCCACTCTGCCCATCCTGCAGTGACATTTCAGTGCCTCTCTGGGCTTGATAATTAAAGGGGGCTTGAATTCCTCTGATAAAAAGTTTATTCTTCAGACCAAATAGTGAGGGTGTCTTGTGGAAACCCTGAAGTAGTCTGGCTTGCTTGTCCATGGAGGTGGAACAGGAGTGTCTGACCACCCCCCTGCCTGGGCCTGGGTGTCTGGGTAGAGACTGGGGATGGGCAGAAGCTGGGACAGCAGTCACTGCCAGGGACTGGGTTCTGTGTGGCCAAGGCTGTGGCAGGAAATTATTACCTGAGACCAAATGTTCATGATGAGAACCAAAGCAGTGAACTGGGTTAGGACCCTGTGGAGAAAGTGAAGCCTGGAAACTTGGGAGAATGTGTGTTAACCCCGCTTCTGGAGAGGACAGAGGCTGGGACAGAGCGAAGGATGTGTGGCTGGGCGGCGCAGGGGAGAAGAGAAGGTGGGCTGGGAGCCAGCAGGGCAGAGTGGAGGGAAGGACAGCAGCTGTGGTTCCCAGATCGGCATAAGGAGCCTGCAGGCACAGGGGCTGGGTGGGCCAGGCAGCTGGACAGATAGTGGCAGGTCGGTAAGAACAGAGTTAAAACTCAGCCAGGCTTTGGAACTGTTCTATCTTAGGGTACTGGTTATGGGAACGGGCAGGAATTTTTGGAGACATATACTGATGAATTCTATTTCGGGCATGTTGAGGTTCTGGAGGAACCTGGGATGGAAACTGGATCTGGAGCTAGGGAGAGAGTGAGGAACCAGCCATGTCCAGGTAGGAGTGAAGCAGGCTAGAAATGGTAGTGGGCGGCCGGGCGCAGTGGCTCACGCCTGTAATCCCAACACTTTGGGATTCTTACCAAGACCCCTAGGTGGGTGGATCACCTGAGGTCAGGAGTTTGAGACCAGCCTGGCCAGCATGGTGAAACCCTGTCTCTATTAAAATACAAAAATTAGCTGGGTGTGGTGGCGGGTACCTGTGATTCCAGCTACTAGGTAGGCTGAGGCAGGAGAATCACTCGAACCCGGGAGGCAGAGGTTGCAGTGAGCCAAGATCATGCCACTGCACGCCAGCCTGGGTGACAGAGTCAGACTCTGTCTCAGAAAAAAAAAGAAAAAAAAAATGGTAATGGGACCTGCGGGAAGGGATGAGTTAACCAAAGAAAAGAGCACAAAGGGAGAATATTTTCTGCTCATTTACTCATACATTAAATGTCTGTTTCATACCAGGTACTGTAATAGGCAATCTTCATTCTTCAGAGTCATTTAGGAGCAAAGTACACTGTTTGGGCTTGGGGAGTTTGCATATTGAGGCGAGATTAGAGAAGGATATTGGAATACCGATTTTGCCTTGGCCCAATTACTTCCCACCATGATGCTTCTGAAGATGGTGTAGACATAAGGAACAACCTGTAAGGCCTTATGAATATCTTGGTGCACAGTGATCCTGCCCATCAGTAAGCAAGATCTAGTCTGCAGTCAGATTAGTAACTATTCCTTCCTGGTAGGACAAGAGCAAAAGGAGGTTCTCAGTCCTGCTACAAGCATGAACTCCAACTACTACTAAAAAATCCCCCTTAGCAGAGAGGGAAATAGAATACCGAGAAGGTGTGATTTATCCTGAGTTGTGAAGAATCTACCACCCTTTGTTCCTAGAATTTCTTCCTTTCTGAATCCCTGGCTTCTTCAGCCAGCCCATCAGTGGTGGCTCCTTCCTTATTTATGGGGCTCACCAGTTGCACTAGGCAGACTGTGGGACCCCCAAAGATGTTCATGTCCTAATCCTTGGAACCTGTGACTGTTACACCTGGAAAGTCCCTTCTGCCATATAAGGTGATTAAGTCAAGGGTCTCGAGATGGGGAGATTATCCTGGATTATCTGGGTATAGCCAATGTAATCACAGAGGTCATTATAGGTGGCAGAGGGAGGCAGGAGAGACAGAGGAAGAGATGTGACATCGGAAGCAGAGGTCAGAAAATGCCGGTGGTCTCCGAGAGCTGGAAAAGGCAAGCAAACGGCTTCTCCCCTAGGGCTTCCAGAAGGAAGTAAGCCCTGCTGACACCTTGATTTTAGCCCTCCAAGACCCATTTTGGACTTCTGACCTCTAGAACTGTAGGATAATAAACTGTGCTGCTTTAAATTACTAAATATGTGGTAATTTATTATAGCAGCAGTAGGAACTAATACTATAATGTATACCTAATTTCCGGCACAGAGCCTGTTACACAATAGGTGCTCAGTGGAATTTATTGGATGAATTATGAATCCCATATTTAACTCTAACCCCCAAGTAGGGCTCTCTACAGTGGTTTTTGAAATCTACTTGGCTTCATTTGGATAGCTAGAAACTTGGGGAAAACTTTGCCCAAGGAAAGAAATCCCAGCGGTTCCTCCTCTGTAAATTGCAAAATGATCCATTCTCCAGCCTAGTCCACCAAATGCAGGGTCTGCCTGGGCAGTATTTACACCTGTGAGGATGGCTTTATTGCTTTGCATCTAGCTTGCTCTTCACTGTTTGTATAATCTCTCTGTTGTAAATCCAAATCGAGGAGAATGCGTGCAAGCTTAAACAGCCAGACAGAAAGACAACTGCACTAAATTGTTGTTCTTAACAGAATCTTAGAGGTCTTAGAGGTCTCTGAAATAGCGGAAAGCTTAGAGGTCTTTGAAATAGCAGGAACTTTGAAATAGCAAGCTGTGGTTTCTGCTTTCAAGGATGGTAGGTGTTATGCACAATTATCTACAAAAATGCTCTTCCTCAGGCACGAAGTTTTGTGTGTCAAGTGCAAGAGCTGAAGTTCTGCATTATACACAACCTAAGTGTCCTAAAAGTGACTAATTCTCCAACAGCAGACCTGTGGCCACACTGACCACACCCTTAACTAGCTTTTGAGGCTGGGGCGCATCTTCAGGGGTGGCTTGGGAGACTGGATAACCTATTCCAGGCTAAGGATGGAACCTCCACTGTGAAGACTGAGGAGTATGGGGCCAGGGCGCTCTCTGCCTAAGTAGTATTTTTCCACGGGATACAAGTTTCTCTGGACTCGATCAAGCAGGGAGACTGAGTACATACTTCCTGGAGGTTGCACAAACTAACCAGTTTGATTTTAAATATTCATACTTAGAGTAAGGCTTCTGGAGGCCAACATGCAAATTTATGTAAAAGAATGTGCAAATGAACACCAGAGCCAAGTGCCTGGCTCTGTTCCCTCACACAGGATAGCAGCCCCTGACCTGGCTGACCTTGTGTGTAGTTCTGTTCTTGGCTCTGGGACTTTGGGGCTGTTGTGTTGGCAAAACTTGGTGGGGGTGGAGGGGTGGGCAGTGGAGGGAAGGACTCCTCCAATTTAAACACCCGCAACAACAAAAGTTGTTTTAGCAAATTGGCATGCTGTTCGTAAACGGCTTTCTATGTATGCGAGGATTTAGAGGCTTTATAAACTCTCTTTTTGGGAGTAAAAGTCAGGAAAGATTCATCAGAACCCAGCTCGTGAGAGGATGACGGGGGAGAAGACTCCTTGGCTCTCTGGTGGAGCCCCCTGTTGTTGCTGCTGGAATTCAGGCAAAGCTCCTCACAAGGTAAAGATCTGGACTCCTTGGGCAAGGGAAAATGAGGTAAGTACAGAGCCCAGGTGCTCAGTGTAGACACTGGCTTGATGGGGTCTTTTGGAGCAAGTCCTCAGTTTTCTGTGTGGTTGTTCTACGTGGGGAAGCTCAGTTTTCCAGTAGATAGTGAGCTGGAGTGAAAGTGAGAAACAGAAAGAGGGACATGGACACACACGCGCGCGCACACACACACACACAAACACACACACAAACACACACACACGCACACACCCGAGCCCCAGTGAACATCGAGCCCAGTGCAGTGGGCAGCTGTTTCTATGATGTAGTTAATTTAGTGGGAAGTAGTGAGTTTGTAGTGACCATAGAGTTAGAAAAGCAGGGAAATAAAAAAGAAAACAGTGGTAACATAGTGTGGGGAGTATTTTCCTGATTATAGGAAAAAACATCACTTGTGCAGTGCAGGAATAAGGAAACTATGTAGTGGTCACCTCTGTTAGCATTCTGGTGACTGTACTTTCATGTGTCTTTTTACGGGCACACACGTAATTTTACATAATTGATAAGGGATTACATCACACATTCTGGTTTTCTTTACCATCACTTTAAAAAAGTTGTAGTTTTTGTTGCTGTCATTGCTTAACTCTTTCCTCCAGCCACTGTCCCCTCCATCCTCAGGGTTGCCGGTGTTAGCAGCCTGGTGTATATCCTTCATTTGTTTCCTCATGTTCATGTAATCTTACATAAACACTAATGCTTTTTAGAGTGTGTCTTGATTTTGGTTTTGCATCTCTGCATCTTGCTTTTCTCACTGAATAGCTCAGGGAGTCCCTCTGAGTTAATCGGTAAAGGTCTAACTCAGAACTGCGTAATATTCCAGATTTAGATGTGTCACTGTTTATTCAATCATGCTTTTTTTGATTGGACGTTGTGTGTTTCTAGTTTTTTGTGATCTCAGAAAGTACCTGGGCATATATTCTTACCTAGTGGTGTCTATTTCCGTGGGATAAATCCTCAGGGAATTGCTGAGTGAAGGATATATGTATTTTCATTAATAATAGATATTATTAGATTGCTTTCCAAAGGTTTTAGCAGTTCACATTTTCACCAGCCATGGGTGGGGGCTCCTTTTTCCCTGCTTCCTCAACAGTAACTTATCACAAAATTTTTTTAGTCCGTTAGGTGTAAAATGATATCTCCTTGTCACCCTTGTCGCACTCTCTAGCCAACCAGTGAGGGTGAGAAACTTTCATAACATTATTGACCTGTTGGATATTCTTGCAAAGCAGGGATACTGGCCTGAGATTTCGACCTGGAATTTCTGGGTTTTGAGGGATGGCAGGTAATGGGCCTTGTGACCTCACCCAGACTTTTCTTCCCTGTGTGCTGCCTCTGGCCAGAGGCATGACCAGATGGGAGCAAGCAGATCTGTATGGCGGACTGGGGTAACTTTAACATTCCTGGACTGGGACTGGACATAAGGTGGGGGAATATAACCTGGCTGCAATCCAGAGAGGCTATGGAGTGGTCTGTGCACAAGAGCTAACAGGTTTGATGAGTTTAGCAGGCAGGACTCAGACCTAGTGGTAGGGGAGTGCTATTGAAAATTTGGTTGGCAGAAGTGTCGGTTCCAAGCAGTGAGTCAGCTTGCCGTCAGCTGGACTCTAGCCAGTTGATTAGTGTAGGAAGAAAGGAAGTGAGGGAAGACGAAGGGACTTAAGGCTCCTTAGGAGAGGGGTAGGCAAGAGCTAAGTGGAGTGTCGGGCCCCTGATAGGTGTTCCAGCTATGGCGAGCCAGTCCTCTACTAGGTGGGCGGCTGGTGATGTAGCCTGGCTGCACACACCACATCAACGTAGAAGGAGCAGGAAGGACAGCAAGGGGGCTCCACAGATGCCCAGGGCTCATTTCTGGACTTCCAGAAACCAAGCCCACGGAAGCAAAACTAAATCCAGGTTGCACGAATTGGTGGGGCTGAGGCTGCTAATGGGTTTCTGTCCCTGGTGAGGGTTGGCACAGCACATGTGGGCTTCTTCTCTCTGCCTAAGCCCACATGTGAGGGTCTCAGCAGCTCTAGCTGCACAGGTGTTCAGAGGGTGAAGGTATTGGGAACGCGGCAGGAGCACAACTCACCGGAAATTCCCAGCTGGAGGGAGGCCACCGGAAGGCCAGCTGGAGGAAGGGGGCACATTTTGTGCCAGCCCTGGTGAGTCACTAGCCTAGGTTTGACAACTAAAATAAATTATTAATTAGGCTACATATTCCTTGTCAACCATATTTTGGCTCTCATTTTTCAAACTGGGAGGACCTCATCGTTAACAGACTGTAGTGGCTCATGCCTGTAATCCCAGCACTTTGGGAGGCTGAGGCAGGCAGATCACTTGAGGCCAGGAGTTTGAGCAGCCTGACCAACATGGTGAAACCCCATCTCTACTAAAAATACAAAATTAGCCTGGTGTGGTGGCGCACTCCTATAATCCCAGCTACTTGGGAGGCTGAGGTAGGAGAATCACTTGAACCCAGGAGGCAGAGGTTGCAGTGAGCCAAGATTGCACCATTGCACTCCAGCCTGGGCAACAAGAGTGAAACTCCGCCTCAAAAAAAAAAAAGTGACTATAGTTTATTAGACATTTCATCTAAATTTTATGTTTTTCTTCCTTGAATTTTGGAATCTGTGTTTCTCAGTCCAGTGTTTTAGATGAGGAGCAATGGGGTTTTGGGTATTTCTGTATTTTTATTGATCATTTTTTATATACTTCTCCTGTGAAGAAATCTATTAAGGAAAATACAAGTACTTTGCAGTCTCTCTTTAGTATTCACTCTGTGAACTGGTGAAGCTGTACAAACTCAATATAAATTCTCAGTTACTGTTGCTTTTTAATACTACCTCAAGAGTCAGTATGGCCTCCTATATCTGTTTTGAACAAAGGAAGGCAACTGGGCCTTAGCCTCTCTTCCTTTAAAGAATTTGAGGCTGGGCATAGTGGCGCGCACCTGTAATCCCGGCACTTTGGTAGGCTGAGGCAGGCTGATTGCTTGAGCTGGGAGTTTGAGACCAGCCTGGGCAATATGGTGAAACCCTGTCTCTATTAAAAAATGAAAAAATTAGCTGGGACTGCAGGCATGCACTACCACACCCAGCTACTTGGGAGGCTGAGGCGAGAGGATCACATGAGCCTGAGAGGTCAAGGTTGCAGTGAGCTGTGATTGTGCCACTGTGCTCCAGCCTGGACAACAGAGTGAGACCCTATCTCAAAAAAAAAAAAAAAAAAAAAAAAAAGATTTGGCTGGATGCAGTGGCTCATGTCTGTAATCCCAACACTTTGGGAGGCCAAGGCGGGCAGATCACCTGAGGTCAGGAGTTTGAGACCAGCCTGGCCAACATGGCAAAACCCTGTCTCTACTAAAAATACAAAAATGAGCTGGTTGTGATGGTGCACACCTGTAATCCCAGGTACTTGGGAGGCTGAGGCAGGAGGATCACTTGAACCCAGGGGGTGGAGGTTGCAGTGAGCCAAGATCACACCTCTGCACTCCAGCCTAGGCAACAGAGCAAGACTCCATCTCAACAACAACGAAAAAAAGATTTTAAGTTGCTTTTGAATAGCCCAGATACATGCCTCCTTGCTGTAGAGTTGGGTTTTGTTTGTTTAATAAAGAAGATATTCTATATGCTGATAAACAGCTTTTTCTTCCTTTCTTTGGTCATAAACTAGGTGTGACCTCAGTAGACACTGAGTTTAGCCACTGTTGATGCCTGTTTCTAAAAACTGAATCAGCAAATGCCTTGCAGGATTTAATTGGCTATACACAATAACTCCATACAGCAGGTCACTTCGTTTAGTTACTTAGGGACACACTTTGCAAATAATTCATTCTGGAGAATTCATTAAGAAGCTCTATTGCCCAAAGCCAGATAGTCTACAGGAGCATTACCAAGATTTTTAATAAAAAATACCTCTGCTTAATAACTAGTAACAAGTAGTACCTGCTTTGAAACTTTTCTAGGCCAAACTAATTCCAATCCCTATGGTGTAGAATGTTGAAAACTTTGATCGGCCATCCCTTTACATGCTGGAATATATCCGGAGTGTTTAGGAAATGCAACTTGACCTAACCTTCAGGTCTCTCTTTGGCTCATGTATCTTTTAGGGTCCCATTAGAAAACAGATCGCACATGCAAAGGGGGTAATTGAGGAAAGTTTAATGAAGGGACTATTTACAGAGGAGGTATAGGGTTAAGAAACCACCAAGGATGATGTGGCGCCAGGATCTAGCAACCCATGAAGCTGTTACCACCCCTGGGTGTGAAGGGGTGAGGGGAGGAGGCTGTTACTAGAACTTCATGGGAGCTGTAGTGGGTGGGGCTGTCTTCTGAAGGAGCTAGGGCCTCATGTGGAGAGGTAGAGACACCGTGAAGCCACAGTAGCAGGAAGGGAACTGGGCAAATAAGTACCCTAATAAGATCCTTGTGTCTTCAGCTGTTGCCTCCTGTTGGCCTAATGTAATGGGAAGCAAGAGGGCAAGGAAGGCCAGATGACGCATTCTTCAGAGCCTGCCAGGGCCGTGGGCAGGGTGGAGAAGGGTGAAGAGGATCTGGAAGGGTAAATGGAGGCTTTTCAGCACAGTTAACTTTTGGGCTGAAGGAAAATGGACATGCAAGCAGGAGGGAGAATCCTAGTTAGACTCCTCGGTTTTCACAAGTCATTGTCAATGTCACTGTCAGTGTAGTGGGCCTTCAAGCTATAGGGAGCCACTCCTAATGAGCAACACAGAACACTAGGCCTTTTCTGGAGAACCTCACTTCCACTTGTTTGTTCTCCAGCTTTCCAGACACCTAGTGTTAGCAAAACACCCAGGGATCCGTTGCTCACTGCATGGAAAGCCAATTACTGAGATAACAAGTATTGCCAGGGAAGAAGCCTTTTTATTAGGGTGACATCAATCAGTAAGATGAGAGATCAGCCCCAAACCCATCTCTCTCTACGGACTAAAATTGGAGGTTTGTATAGTGGGGAAGGAGTGTAACTATGCATGGGAAAGCAGGAATTAGGGAGGGGTAGTATGGAAGCAAACATGAAGGTTGTGGGGACTGGCGTCTCACTGGACGTGGTGATTGTGTGAGTTTCAGCTTCTTGTCCGATGGTCAGTTTCCTGAGGAAGGAACTCAGATGAGACAAATGTAAATTTCACATGTTAAAACCCGGGAGTGTCAATTTCCATGTTTATTCAAAAAACCAGAAGCATCAGTTCTGTTGAACAGTTGGGGCAGTTTCAGTTCCTCCCCTTTCTATTGATCAATTCCTCAATCATGGGGAATCTGACCATCAATCCTGGATGCTTCATGCCAAGGAAGGTCGTTGTGGGATAATGAGAAGGAATGAAAGCATTCCACTTATAATGGGAAATACTCAGAGTACCTGGCTGGCATCTGGCGCACTGGAAGACCATGATCTGTGTACTTTTATTTTGCTTTTTGAACAACATTTGAGGCCACATTGAACGAAAGTGATTAACAGCATAGATAAACCAAATTTTAAAATATCAGAATATGGAGTGAATCCACTGGGGAATCCAAGAGAACAATCCTAAGCCTACCAAAAACATCTTCCTGATTCGTTACATCCCACATGCAAAAAGCTAGGGTCTAGGGGAGAACAATGACTGGAAGAGTGCATGTTCCCTTTATGATTTCTTATCTAGGATCTTTGGTTGGGTATAAGGGTGGCGGGTGGCGGGGGGGCGGTGGTTGGGGGGCGGTGTTCACAAGACCATGACTGTTTACTCCAGAGGGATCCCAGAGGGACTGACTGGTTTCACCCAATCTGTGCTGGCTAACTTGACAGATGAGTGGGTGGTCAGCAGCATTTCAAAAGGGCTGACTTATTGTGCTTGTGGCTGGTCTTCAGCCTGTTGGGATTTCCAGGTCTTCAACCAGACTGGATCCTCCAGTTTCAAAGAGTGGAGAGGCACATCTATAGGGAACTGGAGCTTGTTGGGAGCAAGCTCAGAGACAGTAGTTAATATATTTCTTAATTATTTTATATATGATCTAGAGTTAGGAGTTGGAGAAATGGTCTTCCATACATTTCGAAGGGGCTAAGAGCCAACCCACTTCTGGGAGCTACTTGTATCTTCAGCAGGGCAAGAGGCAAGACCTTTTCCTAGACAAGATTTGTCTCTTGGCAACTGGAGTCCCCTTGGCTACAAGTGGATCCATTCAGTTGATGGGAGGCTTAGGACTTTGTTTTCATTTTGGTCTCTTTCGGTCTGGATATGCCAGAGGCAACATGGCCAAGCTTTTATTTTGTCCCATATCATTGCCAGGGTGGTATGGCTACCTGCCCTGGGTCCATCCTGTCCTTCAGTAGGATACCTATAGCCAATGCTTATAGCCAATTAAACATTCTAGGCCAGACAGGAATGGAGGTGAGCACACAGTCCTTAACCCTTAAATCAACATAAAAGCCAAAACCCCAGAGCCAAAAAATAAGGTTAATATGCTTGTCATCATAAAGCCAGTCCCCTATGGTTTGCGTACAAAGCATATATTAAGCCATAAAGTAAGAACACCACAAATAGTTTTCAAATTCTGGAGAAATAGGGGAGAGAGAGAGAGAGAGAGAAATATGCTTCACATTTTATTGATAAGAGTTTATTTTACTCAATTGTTAAAGGCTATAAATAGCCCCAAAGAAAAAGTGTTCTTGACCCTGAAAACCAAAACAAAAACAATTGGCAATATTTCAAATAAAAGACATAATAAAAAATTATTTCAGTCCTCTACTAGTTCAGTCCATGCAATTAGTCCTGTTCTGCTTGATATTGGGCCAGCAATCCTCATGAACACATCAGCCCTCCAACGAGAGTCCTGGATGTTTTCTCTCTAATCCAGTGGCACAATCTCCAAAGTTGTCAGAAATCTGCATTCAAGAGTCCTTTTCATGAACTCCCCTAAAGAAGCAAGTTTTTGACTGTAGCTGATTATAAACTGCTTTTTGAGAAGAATCAAAGTAAAACAATTGTGGATGACAAAAGTCTTAGGACAGTCAGGGTTGAAGACACAATTGACAAGGAAGATTGGTTATTTCTGTGGCATGCAACAATTTAACATAATCATAATTATTACTGATAACATATACTAAGATCAGAAATTTAGGAATTTCACATAATTTTGGAATATACATTAATAACACATTTATATAAACATAACCCAAAGAAAGTTAAACATTTACTACATGACAATGCTTTGTATATAATTTTAACATACCAAATAAGCCCAATATGTCTCTCTTGGAATTCAAGGGACCCTAATAGCTAAAAAATTAGTTTGTGGTCAAAAAGACTGAATGTATTTATTTATTTGTTTATTTTTGAGATCAGGTCTTGCCCTGTTGCCCAGGCTGGTGTGCAGTGGCACAATCATGGCTCACTGCAACCTCAACCTCCCTGGCTCAAGCAATCCTCCAACCTTAGCCTCTCAAGTAGCTGGGACTACAGGTGTGTATCACCATGCCCGGCTAATTTTTGTATTTTTTTTTTTTGTAGAGGTGAGGTTTTGCCATGTTGCCCAGCTGGTCTTGAACTGGGCTCAAGCAATCAGCCTGCCTCTGCCTCCCAAAGAGCTGGAATTACAGGTGTGAGCCCCTGTGCCTGGCCAAAAAAACTAAATTTAAAACTTGAAATTTTGCTTTTGGAAAATTTGTCAAATATCAAAGGTTTAATACACCTGATTTCACAAAATAGGGTCACAGTCACTATAGAATAGTTATTCATTTAGCCAGAATGGTAATTCAAATATTAAAAAACCCACCAATTCCTGACCTTTACTTTTTGATAGGAAATCCACTTTCCCAGATAATAAGACAGCAAAGACAGCGTGGGGCCAGCTAAACCTGTCTCTCTCTCCCCTCTTTTTTTTTCCTGCAGCTAACTCAAAAGGTAAACAGAAATCTCCCATTATCTCTTATTAATATTACGCATTTTGTTCAAAAGAGAAAATCGAATTTACCTCTGTATAGTGTATTATTAATGTTAAAGCTAAGTTCAATAAAACCTTATAAACAATTTTATCTAATTTTAATCAATTTGACATTTACATAAACCTTTTATAACCTTTTATAATTTTCTATTAGAGCAGATCAATGCTTCAAGAAAATCTTGTTATTCTGACACAGAGGCCCAGATGCTGGCCTTGCATCAGTGTGCTTTTGATGTTAATGTTTAGTTTTGAGAAAGACGGAACTAATTTTACTCCTCAAAATTGGCCTTGCAGTCTCACGTGCCCACCTCTTCTGCTATAGTCCCTGGGCCTAGAGGGATTGAATAGTTTTAATTTCTGGCCCTGTGTCTCATGAAAGCAGTTTGTTTTGTCACCCTCTCCTGGGTCTGAAGACGAGGCTTTGACTGGTGTCAGTGTTTAGGATGTAGCAGGAGTAGGTGCCTTTTTCAGACCCAGGAGTCAGTGCCCTGTAACTTAATAGCACAAGGACTTTAAAAGCAATACAGAAAGTTACATGGATATAAAAACCTTAATTCTTTTAAATTTCGGTTTTCCTAATTAATCAAAAACTTAATAATGATGAGATAGAAGCAGATTTACATTTTACTAAGAGAATTCCTTAGGCCAGTTACCCAAAGGCAAAGAAAGACCTTCTGCAGCATGATTGCTTCTCCTTATGGGAAGCTCATTTAGATAACCTGAAAGCCAAACCTGATGGGAAAAGAGTACTTGAATTAATCAGACACAGGAAGAGTGTGTCCAGGGTCATGAGTGAACCTTACAAAGGAAAGAAGAAACCGGGAAACTAGTACTTTGAGCAGGGGAACAACATGAGAAGTTTGCCAGTTACATGGAACAATTTAGACATAATCAAGAAAAGCCAAGAGTGCAGAATCAAGTTATACTGGAAGAAAACATTGCTTTTCTAGATCTTACAGATAAACATTTCAGCATCAGGCCACTGCAGTAGTTAGAACTGGAGGAAAAAAACTTAAAAGAGCTAGCAAAAAGGTTGAAGGAGAGAGTTAGCATCTCAGGCCTTTTCATGGGGAGAAAAAAGCTGAAAGCAGCAAGACACATTCTGAGACATGAATATGAGAAGTTTTCAAAAAGAAACAGTATAGAATCAAAATCAAAACCTGTTGTGATTTTATTAAGAGCAAATCGATATTTTAAGGGAAATTTTTTCTAACATAGGAGACCAATCTTAACTTTTTCACATCTCTCTCCCCTACCACTGGTTCCTTTCTACCTTGTTTCATAAATAAGCTTTCCAAGTCCATAATTAAACCTTTAGATAATGTATTAGTCTATTTTCATGCTGCTGATAAAGACATACCTGAGACCAGGCAATTTACAAAAGAAAGAATTTTAATTGGACTTACAGTTCCACATGGCTGGGGAAGCCTTACAATCACGGCGGAAGACAAGGAGTCCGTCACATCTTACATAGATGACAGCAGGCAAAGAGAGATCAGATCTCGTGAGACTTACTCACTACCACGAGAACAGTGTGGTGGAAATCACCCCCATAATTCAGGGATCTCCCACTGGGTCCCTCCCACAACACATGGGAATTATGGGAGCATAATTCAAGATGAGATTTGGTTGGGGACACAGCCAAACCATATCAGATAACTTCTGAATTAAACAAAATTATTACTTTTCTCAATAAGAACACATCTTCTTTGGCACATTTTATATACAATTTTTTTTTTCAGGAAAGAATGCACTGAACACATTTGTGTTTCTTTGTTTTAAAGCAAATGACAAAGACCCAGCTTACCAGCTTTACTTTTTTAAAACCCAAGCTTAACTTTGCATGTTTAAACAATTGTCAAGACCTACTAAATTGCCAGCATTTATGCACAAGTAGAAAACATCGTTAATTTATATTAAGCCAGAAGTATATTACCATTAACGCATTAATATCTTTCACTACTAAACACTGAAAAAAAATGAAATTGTTTCTATAGAAGGCTTGTCCTGGCAATATTAACGTCATAACAGGCTGACACTGCTTGCCTCACATTTCCAGACGTGATGGAAAAGCAGATCCATGCTGGTGTTAGTGTACAATCTTGTCCTACCACTGAAGAGTCAAGGCTCACCTTGGAGTATGTTTAATAAAAAAGCAATGTGCATACAGAGATTTACATTGATTTTTAAAACAAAAAGTCCTATTTTGTTGTCCCAACAATAAACTCAAAAGTCTATGACAAATAGGAGCTCGAGAAGCTGTTTATAAATACTTTAGGTACAATTATACTGAAAGTCGAGTTCATTGGATATCTTCAAAAACTGTTTTTGTTAATCCTCTAATGGTGCTTGTTATAGTTTAACATTTCTGTTAAGTGTGTGCATTGAATTCCTGGTTATCCAAGCGCAGCTGCTGCTCCTCACCATGTATCGTTAAGGACTTTAATTGGCCCTCTTCTTCAACTTCTGCTCTTTCTTGACCATTCTTGACAATCCTTTTTTTAGTAATTTTTTTGCCATTAACCATTTCAGTAGAAGTTGATACACATTTGAAGTTGCCCATCCCACTACTACCAAATGATGTGGAAGAGAATGAGTCCACTGTGACCTAGTGACCAGAATGAAGTAAATCCTGTATCAAAAGAAGAAAATCCACTTCCAAGGTATAGAAATCTACTGAATGCTGAGAAAAACAACCCATCCCTCAGCTTCTGCTCCCTCGGGGACCCCTTTGATTCCCAAAAAAGTCCTCAAATAGGTTTTCAAAGTAGTTGAATGGAAGTGGGTCTCTTCCACCAAAAAATTCACTGAAGACATCATCTACATTATGAAATGTGATGACAAACTCAAACGACTGTCAAAATGACTTCCGCCGCCTCCTCCACCATTTAATCCTCCTTCTGGTTTAATATAAATTAAGCTATCTTGTTTTCTAGCATCTGACACCACCTCACATGTCTTGGCTACTTGTTTGAATTTTCTCTCTGCTGCTTTATTCTCAGGATTTTTATCTCGGTGCTACTTCAGTGCCAGTTTCTGGTATGTCATTTTAATATCCTCCGGTAAGGCACATCTGCACACCTAGAACTTCATAGTAATCCACCACGTTTTATCAGATTGTTGGAACAGGTCGGAGGATGTGGGCAACTAGTGGGAAGCAGGGGAGGTGGGGCGGCAGCATGGCTGTGTTGGTGATTGTGGCCCAAAATTATATATTAGCTAGAATTCCTATTCTTAGTAACCTTAAATTTGAGTGATGATCTAGGAAGCAAGTAATTCTGAACTGTCTATCAGATGTTAGCATTTTATAGGTAAGAACATTCCATAATTTTTTACAAAAACATGTTTTGCCTATATTATAACCCTTTCTTAATTGGAAATGACTTAGACATCTAGTGAGCATCCAAAATAATTCCAAGATTTTAAATTACATAAAAAGTTCACTTATAGCAATTACCCCATTTACATTTCACTCATTTTTAGCAGTCTAGATTCTGTATGAGAGCTGAGATACTAGACAGAGCTAGTCATTATTTCCTTGTTGATTATTTTTATAACCTGTGCATATTAAGTGCTCACTCAAGAACCTTAAATATATGGGTATTTTCACCAATAACTCAGAAGATTCAGCTCTTTCTATTAAACTAATGATATTAGTCTTATAAAAAAATCACACAAAGATCATTTTGTTTTGGCTGGGTTTATAGTTTTATAACCTTCTGTGCCAAACTCTGACACTTTAAAATATCTAACAGAGACAAATATAAAACCCAGAAAAAATATGTTGACAATGCTGAAAACATTTCTATTTTAATCTTACCAATAATTTTAAAGCCCGCTTGTTTAGGATTTACTTAAGTCACATGAACTTGAAAAAGGCTTGGACTTATTTACTTAATTTGTGGGTTCCTTTTTATTTATAAGCCAATTTGGTACCATGTAAAGACAACACATGATATCCAGACACATATGTACACATATAAACAAAGATCCAATAGCTTTTACCTTGGAATTCTAGCCGTGAGATAGTAGTGCAGACTCACCAGTTTATGAACATGTTCATGTGGCTAAATTTTGCCCTGGTAGGTAATCCAGTGAAGCCTGTGAACCAAAATTTTGGGTTAAGCAATTTCCAAGGCAGTTTGATTTTTAAAGGCCAAACCTTCCCAGACTCCAAAGAACACTGGGGCCAAACAGCACCACAGAAGAACATCATGTATGAGGTTGGCGCAAAAATAATTGTGGTTTTTGCCATCTGAAAGCAATGGCAAAAACCGCAATTACTTTTGCACCAACTTAATACTACTCAGTCCTGACGCTTTTTAGATGAGCAGCATACAAGCCTGGATACAAGGAACTCCGACCCAGTTTCCCATTTAACAGTAAAATGAATCCAATTGTAAGACAGCCCTATGATTCAAAGACCTTCCAAGATGAGATGAGATCAGGCAGTCTGGGGTGGTATGGGTATGGCCGTAGACTTTCCCTTGCTCTCTTGGCCCACAGCTACATTCATACCAACCTTAAGAATGCATCCAAGCAGGCCGCACTGTGGGATTGAACCTCGACCTCCCACAGCTATGTTGACATATGCACAATCACCAATACACAATCCAACTGCAGCAGCAGCCACCATGCCCCAAGAGTGTCCAAACTGAAATAGTTGGGGTGCTTTCCTCCCTTGGTTGGGCTCATTCAACCTGCAAATGGAAATTTCTTCAGAATTCCCAAAATTGAGAGGAGCAGTTGTCACTGTTTGGCCCCACAAAACATACTTGTCCAGGCACAGATGTGTATACACACAAACAATTACTAACAGGCCCCAAGAGTGTCCAAACAAATAGTTGGAGGGCTTGCCTCTGTGTTGGTTACACTTGTTCAACCTGCAAATGGAAATTTCTTTGGAATTCCCAAAATTGAGCCATTCCCCTCGTCTGGTACCCACAAAAGACACTCACTTATCCAGATGCAGATGTCAAATTTCAAAGGCTGTTCTTCATAGGCAATCAGAAATGCAGTAGGGGCCACAGTAACAGAGTCAAAGAGAGAGACAGAAATCCACCTCCAGCCAAAAAAGGGCCAGGCAGCTGCTTAGGAGGGCCTCTGAAACTCTCCTGGCCCACGGCTGCAGAGCCATGAACAGGGCCTTCTGGAGGAACCAAAATCTGTTACTGAAATGCTAGGGGTTTGGTCTAGTCCTGTTACTTGCTGCACAGAAAGCCAGTTACTGAGACAACGAATATTGCCAGGGAAGAAAGCTTTATTTGGGTGATGTCAGCCACAGTGATGGGAGATTGCCTTAAATCAATTCCTCTCAGCCAACTAAAATTGGGGGTTTATATAGTGGGGAAGGAATGCAACCGCGTGCAGGAAAATGGGAATTAGGGAGAGGTATGGAAGCAAGCATGATGGATGAGGGATCTGGCATCTCACTGGATGTGGTGGTCTAGTGAGTTTCAGTTCCTTGCCTGAGGGTCGGTTTTCTGAGGAAGGAATTCAGATAAGACAAATGTAAGTTTCAAGTTTTAAGACCAGGGAGGGTCAATTTCCATGTGTATTCAAAAAACCATCAGCATAAGTTCTATGGGCAGTTGGACTGGTTTCACTAGTTGTGAAATAGATTGATGGAAGATGACTCAAGCACATTCAAAATTTGGACCACATTGCCTTGTCTTGCCTCCTCCATCAAATATTTTTGCTGGGTCATATTTTGTATTCAATACTTAGTCATTATTGAGGAATGCTACAACAAACAGTTTAATCCCTATTGCTGTGTGTGCTATGAGCGTGCAGTATTCTCCATTGTAGTTAAAATTTGTACAGAAAATAACTTTTAAATATGAGTTTGGAGAATAGTTTGTTTCCCCTGAGAAACTGGTATCCTTTTTCTTTATGGACACGAACAGCTAAGTAACTGATTTCTCTTTTCACTTCAGCTTCTGGGAAACTTATTTTTAATTTTTATTTTGTTTTAGAGACAAGGTCTCACTCTGTTGCCCAAGCTGGAGTGCAGTGGTGCAATAATAGCTCACTGCAGCCTTGAAGTCCTGGGCTCAAGCGATTCTCTTGCCTCAGCTTCTTTAGTAGCTAGGACTACAGGTGTGCACCACCACACCTGGCTATTCTGGGAAATTTAGATCCAAATTTTCAAGCCAAGGAATTTGGCTCTTCGGGGGCCCTGTGGTCTTGGTATCTCTCTCTCCCTCCCACCTCTGTATTTATTCCTGGGTCAAATTTTTATTTTCAATTATTTTTCTCTATTTTGTGTATTTCTGATCAAACCATCTGAAATAATTTTTTATAAGGTAGAGTGTTACACACTCTTGAATATGTATACATTCACTTAGTTAATTAGTAGGTCTTGGACAGCATGCTCTGGATGGAGGTTCTGAATCCTGGGACCTGCTGTGTGATGGATAGACATGTGACTGGGCCTCAGAACTGCCCTCTTGTATGCTGGATACTCCCAGGCTTTATCTTTAGTGAAGAGATAATTTGCCCTTAAGCACACTAGGAAGACAGTCTGGTGTAGAGAAGGAGCTAACCTACTTCATCTAAATGAAGAACTGGGTGAGTTGCTGTGATCAACTAATGAGGGATTTATGAAAGCATTTTAAACAGTTTAAAACGTTTTATATTTGCTCATTTAACATTTATTGCAAGCACTGGGCCAAGGATATGAAGATGGGTAAACTCATTCATTCTTTCAATAGATACTTATTGAATAAACACTGTGTGCCTTGCTCTGATCCAGGTGCTTGGAATGCAGCAATGAGCAAAACAGTGTCTCCTTATCTGGAGCAATACCTCCTGCAATCCTCAAGGCACTCATAACCTAGTGGGATTCTTTGCATGTGTTCTTTGCATTCTTTGCATCTACTCATATGTGGTAGGACTCACTTATGAGATCAAAGCTGTGTTTTAGATTTAGGGTTTATGGACCTAAGTTACGACATGGAAGATGTTTGTATTTGCAAAGAGATTTACAGTTCCTCCCTCCCCACTCTCTTTTTCCCAGCACCGTGGAATGATATCTACAGGTTAGAGTCGATAGGTTTAGTGATAAGCCCGAGGATTCTGTCTGTAGGTTCCCGAGGAGCCTAGTGTGCTAGGGATGCTTCAGGTGATGTGCAAACAATCCCCAAGTCACGTGTAACCGGTCAGGTGGCTCTCAACCGGCCTGGCCAAGCCACCCTCTGGTTTTGATTTAGCAGGTACAGGGCAGGGTGTGTGCTGCCTTTTATTTTGGCAACTTTCCCAAGGAGTTCTGAAATGTTTCCCACCCCTGTTCCATGTTCAGAGATACTGATGCAATGCAACGTGCTAATTTTGCACATGAGGACCTGAGACATAGGGAATAAAGGGATTGTTCAAAATCACACAAAGCCAGAACCCAAATTCAGGTTCCTGACTCCCCCACGATGCCCTTTTGATGAGCCCAGGTGACGGACCTTTCTCTGAGCATGCAGACAGCTGGTACTGTGAAGTGTTAATGGGCTGTGAAATAATCCATCCTGCTTTCTGACTGGCCTTGGCTCAGGTCTGGTAAGGGTTCCAGCAGGGTTGTGTCCTTTATGCTCTGGTTGTACTCAGAGTTGATACTGTGGTTGCTATTTTTCCATTGAAGTATTTTAATAAATTTGTAATGCCTGGCTCTTAAAATTTCCCAAAGTGGATAGTGCTATTTAGAAGAATCTTAATAAAGTACATAGGTATCCTCCTGGTTGGGGCGAGTTTTTCTGCAGGTGATCATTAGAGAGGGCACTTGTCTTAGGAGCCCATGGAGGTTTTTACAAAGGGCCATGGCTCAGCCTTCAATCGCCAGTTTGTGGGTTTCTGCAGGTTTGGAGGAAACTGCTGCCAAAGATTGTCTTTATACAGAAGGAGTCTGTCCATTGGGTACAACATGGAGTCTGAACCACTGCATTTTAGAAGTTTCTTCTTAGTAGTTGATTCCACATTTGGTTTTGAGAACTTTAGCCTTTATCATTCAAGTCCTAGTATAATTCTTCTAGACTAGGAAAGGAATTCTAGATCCCCCAACAATAGTCTTCTCCACTCTTGGGCTACCCCAAATGTTTGCATGGTTGTCATGTCACGTGCATGCGGTTGACATATGCCTGCTGAGATTGTGGTCTCTTCCTCCTGGGCAGTTTGCAAATTGAAATTTCATTCCTTCTACTTGAGGTTGCCCTTTCCTGACCCCTGTCATCTCCTGTCACATGGAGTTCTTAGTCACTTCTGTCATCCCGTCCAGGGACTATGCCTTGCCTTCTGTCTGCAGCTCCCAGAACAGGGCCTCATACGTAATACGTGCTCATTAAATATTCACTGAACGAAGTAACTCTGACTTGTGAGTTGACCTGGCACAGTCCCAGATACTGGCATCTGACGACAGGAGAGGACTAATTAGAATCCTCGAATTTCATAAAGAAAATATAAAATAATGTAAGAGTCTATCTTTGTGTCTTAGGGGCAAGGAAGAACTTCTTAAATAAAACTTCAGAAAGTATAAAATATGAGGCAAAAACGAGTGCAATTGATTTTCATTCAGTGAAGGACACCATAGCCACAGTTAATTAATCAACAGGTGACTGATGAGAGAAGGTGTTTAAAATGTCTAAAATTGAAAGGGGATTCACATCTACAACATACCAGCAACCAGTACAAATCAAAAAGAGAAAAAGGCAGCGATCTTGTTGAAAAATGATCAGAGCATCTAAGCAGACAATGAGCAGAAAAGGAAACCCCAAAGGCTAACGCTTTATTTAAAGAGTTGCTCCAACTCATATCTGGAGAGTTGCAAATTAAAACAAGACAGAGACTGCACTTTACCTATTAGACTGCAAACGCCAGAGAGCTGGATTCTGCCAAGTGTCTGAGGGGATGTGGGACAGAATCCGCAGCTCTGCTGGGGGAATGTAACCACTTTGAAGGGCAGTCAAAGAGGGCAGTCAGTCCAATTAAAAAAAAAACAACCCATGACCCTACAGTTCCACTCCTAGGTATAAATCACAAAGAAATTGGCATACCAATCCCTAAGGTGACATGCATTAGGGTTTTGTGACATTATTTGAGGTGACATGGTCAAGTCTGTGTTTCTCACTGGTAGCATGGATAGACAAAGTATAGTGGCCGCTCCCACAGAGCCCTGCAGCTACACTCCTGAGGGCAAAAGGTAAGAAAGAATGGGATACAAGTTAGGTAAATTTAAAATCTATGCACACATACAGAATACACATTTTGTAAGAACACAAGGAACAGAAAGATACACATGATACATAAACCAATAATTGCCAAGGATGGAGCAAAATGGCTAGTGGGGATAAAAGGAAATGAATGAATGAATAAATGAACAATTATATATGTAAGAGAGGGCCTTGCTCAGATCAATGATGATATCTCAAAACAAACTACAAGCAACCGGTCATCTACAACTTTTAAGTTGTTTTAACTTTTAAGTAATGCCGGAGCTGGCATTACTGCGTTCCTTTATACATATTCTGTCTTCAGTTTGATTAAAATAATCCATATTTAGGTGAGCAATTGATGCCTTGCTAAATAGGCTACCATGCCCAGAAGCCATTGTGTTTTCAGAGTCAACACAAAATGAACGGCAGCTGGTAGAGGCCAGCTCCTGTCTGCCTTGCTTTTTGTTGTATCTCCAGCTGCTACCACAGTGCCTGGCAAATGGTAGATGCTTAGTAAGTATTTTTAGGAATGAGTAATGATGGATCTTCTTGGAAGATACTTTGGGGAATCTTTCTGATGCACATCCACACTTGGGTGCATGCTCCCCCAGAGCTGGGCTAGGCTGGCCATGGACCCTTGAGGCCTAGGTGTCGGAGAAATACCCAAGGAGGTAGAGGACGCTGGACCAGAAGAAGGAGGGAGGCTGAAAACAAGGATCCCAAAAGGATGTGTGGAAGGTCACCAAACATTTGGGCCAGAAGTTGCTCCTGCATTCTTATGTTTGAGAACCAAGGATGCCAGAGGACGCACAAGTTTGGTGAGAGGAGGGGGAACCTGGGGCTGGGGGTGGTTACCTGGGGTAGGCTCTGTGGCCCCAGTGTACTTCATGTGCAGGGCCAGATGTAGTGCTGGTGGGTTGGCTGAGTTAGGGGGCTGGTGGAGCGGGGGGATTCTAGCCTGACTGCCCCAGGGAAGGTCCCAGCACACTGCAGGCTGCCCCCACTTCTTCCCAACCCCTCCCTCACTGCTTGAGCTATTCAGAGTGGCTGCCCGGCCTATGCCTATGACAAGTTAGCAGAAAAGGGCCTTCTCATTCCCTTCTCCTCTGTGGATTTCACCCTGACCCAGATGGCTGCTGGCTGGAGTTGAGGACGGCTGTGCTGTCACCTGAAGCAAGTCAGCTGGGGCTAGGTCTGCCTGGTGTCCTGCTCATTTGGCTTTAGTCCCAGAGTTGCACAGCTCTGGGGTGTCTTTGTTTCCTGTTAACTAGACGGGAACCAGGGAAGCTATGTCAGAACCAGCTGTGTCTGCAGATTCTGGCACACGATGGCAAATAAGCCAACGTGTCCCGTGTTTCCCAATTTGTACTCATCATTCAGGTCTAGGGACTCTTCCAGGGGCAGCTGATGCCTCTCTCCTCAGCTCACCTGCTGGTCTCCAGCTTCCGTCCTGGCAACCCTGAGTGCATGTTTCCACCTGTAACAGGATGGGCCATGCTGGCTTTATCATCCACCTGAGTCCTCAGAGGGGCTCTGCCGTGGCTTTTACCTACCCCCTCTACCCCAGCTTTCCCCTGCAGTGACTGGATTCTCCTGATTCAGAGGATGTGTTGCTAATGATCATGCTGAAGGCCAGAAAGGGGAAGAGAGCCCTGAGACCAGAGGGTTGGGCCTGAACATCTGCATGGTAATAATTATGGAAATAAAAGTGATAATATTAATGTTTTAACTTTACATGCTAGGCATTGTGCCCAGTCTTGTTGTACATTATTTCATTTAATCTTCAAAGTATCACTATGAAGTAGGAACCACTACTGTCTCCTCTTTATACTTGAGGACACCGAGGCTTGGAGGGATTAAACACCTTGCCCATAGTCACACAAACAAATGAGGTAGAATTTGGATTTGAACTGAGACATGCCAACTCGTGTGGTATGCGTAACAATGACACTGTTGTGCCTTTTACACAATGGCATTCCCCCCACCCCCGCACCCAACAGTCTTTATTTCTCTCTATCCTGGTGCTATAGTCTGTATCACCCCATTTTGCATTCATAGGAACCAGTTGAGGTGGAGATTATTCTCATTTTATGGATAAGGAAGCCATGACCTGGAGGAGTGAAGTGACAAGCTCCAGGTCACAGAGCTGGGAACTGGCAGGGTCAGGATGCAAGTGAGACCTCCTTCAGATCCAGGACTCTTCACTCTAAAGAGGCAGCACCTGTTAGGGGAGAGAGGTGTGGAGCCAGGGGTGGTCCATTTTGTGATGGTGTGAGGAAGGGATGTAGCAATGCAAGGACTTAGAAGATGGTGGCATGGGACGATCTGGACACTCGGGGCTGCTGCTCAGGTGTGGAGGGCGTGGTGGCAGAAGGGCTGGGTCTCATTTTCCTGACCAGCGGCTCTCCTCCTACAGAGTCTAAGAGACTCTTTATCCTTAAGGCTTAGCTTTGGAATTTGCCCAGCCCCATCCTTTTGTGGAGCCTGTTATGGGTAGCCCACAGCACAGATGGTCCCCACTCATGATGAGGGTGGACACTGCTCTTGAGACAATGATAAGCTACCCTGTGCAGGCTCTGAGGGTGAGAGTACCAGGACAGGTCTTCTTCTTCTCTGGTCCTGAGGCTCCTCATCCCTAAATGGAGGAGGCTGGGTCACACACTTTTCCCAACTTATTGTAAGGCAGCTTCCTTCCTAAGATGAGTGTGTGCCAAGATGTGGGATGCCATGACTCATGATGGTTTCTCACACGTGAAAAGGACCCATTGGTCATCACTCTGCCATTTTCCCACCAAGCCCCACTGGCCAGGGCCCAGCCTGGAGCCTGTGACAGTCCCTAGTATTGGGGGTTTGTGGTGGTTAACTTTGCATGTCAATGTGACTTGGCTATGATGTCTAGATATGTGGCCAAACGTTGTTCTGGATGTTTCTGTGAGGGTGTTTTTGGATGAGATTAATATTTAAATTGGTAAAGCAGATTGCCCTCCCTAACATAGGTGGGCCTCATCCAGTCAGCTGAAGGTCCAGATACAACGAAAGACCAACTTCCTCCGAGCAAGAGGGATTTCTGTCAGTAGACGGCCTTTGGACTTGAACCACGGCACTGGCTCCTTCCTAGGTTTCCAGCCTGCTGGCTGATTCTGCAGAATTGGGACTTCTCAGCCTCCATCATTGCATAAGCCAATTCCTTAAAACAGATCTTTTTCTGTGCATATATCTACACATATCCTGTTGGTTCTGTTTCTCTAGGGAACCCTGACCAATACAGACGTGAAATGGGGTGGAATTAGGGCAAGACTCTGAGCCTCTCCAACCAGAGCCTCTGTGCTGGTTGGACGTTTAACTTCCTCTCCTAGACTCTTGGTCATACGGGGATAAGCAGACCATTCATTTGATTGGGGGCCCTTAAAAGGCAGGACTCTGGTGCTAAGCCTGCTGTGTCCTGCCCTGCATGGCACCCCGTGTGGATGGATGCATTAATGAAAGTTCCTCACTCCCCCTTACATAAGAGGGTGAGACTGCATGGCCCAATGGAGTAAGCACAAGGAAGAGAAATGGGGAAGGTGAGGACTGGCCCCAGCTCTGCCCTCTATAACCAAGTAGCCCTGGACATTGCTAACGACCTCTCATTCTTCTTGATTCTTCATTTGCAAAGTGAGTGTCACATCATTTGGGATATTATATACAATGAACATAAAATCAATAAAACATGTGAAAACACTTTGGAAAGCTTCAACTACTCCATGACGTCTGGCATTGCACTTTTTAGAAAAGGGAGTGGGTTGAGAGACCCTGAGTCTTTTTCTAGACCACTTGGTGATGGGAGCTGAGCAAGGACTTGAACAGGTGGGTGGTACCCATGTAGAGTCCCCAAGAGGCTTTTGAGTTTGGAGCCAGTGCCACTTGCTTCTTGGAGGCTCAGAGATGACTAAGCAAACACTTGCATGTAGCAGTTTAGAATCAGTGTACAGAGAGACTTTAGGACTCTAGGCTATACTAGTTTCAGGCATAAAACTTGGACTAGATATAAGATGTATGTTATAACCAATAAAATCACTCTCATCTCTCATTTTTTTTCTCTCCAGTGGAGCTCTTTGTGCTTTAACAGGACCTTAGAAAGGGTCCCTAAAACTTGGGCTGTGGTTTGAAGACATTGCTCTTTGGGGGACAAGACAGAGGAAGTAAAAAGCAGAATTCTCTCTAAATTAGAATTGTATTCTGAGCGTGGGTTTGGGGGACTTACAGCAAGGTTTGGGGTGAGTATAAAAGCCTGCTTCCCTGGGGAGGTGTGTATTTTGGGTCAGAAATGCTCTTGTTTGCATCTTTCATGCTAACATTCTCAGGTAGCACCAAAAGCCATTCCTTCCAGATCTTAGATAACAGCAGCAGTAGTTTCAGGTATTTTGCAAATGGAGTGTATTTGTTCCCTAGGGCAGCCTTAACAAATTACCACCAGGTGGGTGGCTTAAAACAATAGGAATTTATTCTCTCAAAGTTCTGAAGGCTAGAAGTCTGAAGACAGATGGGCCATGTTCCCTCCAAATGCTCTAAGGAAGAACCCTTCCTCACTTCTTCCCAGCTAATGGTGGCTCCTGGCAGCCCTTGATGTTCCTCGGCTGATAGCTGTGTCCCTCCAATTGCAGCCTCTGTCTTCACATGGCCTTCACTGTGTGGCTGTTTTTCTATCTCATAAAGATGACCCCATCTTTTCTAATTACACCTGCAAAGACCCTATTTCTAAATAAGGTCACATTCTGAGGTTCCACGTAGATGTGAATTTTGGGGGTCACTATTCAACACACAGCATGGAGAAATCAAGAGAGAAAGGTCCGTTCAAAGTGGCCCTAATGCAAATAGGAGTATGAGCACAGAACTGGGTGAGGGAGCTGTCCCTATTCACAATTGGACCTGTAGTCAGAGTTTTTAGGAGGTTTGGGGCATGTGCCCACTCATTAGAAAACTGCGCAGCTTTTCTCAGTGCCCAAATGCTCTCTGAGAGGGGTTAACCCAAATCCGTCCTCCGAGTCCCTGGGTATGACTTGCTAGGATTCATGATCTCTTTAAATATTGCCCCTGAACATTGAGTTTTCATTTGGGTCAATTTGCTACTGCTCAGAACGGACTTGAAAACTGTCAGCCCAGCACCTGTTCCTCAGTCTGCACAACTGACACCAGTTTCACGCTGATCAACCTGTATCAGCAGTGGCCCCCTCGGTCATGTCCATGCAACTCCTTTTGTTAGAGTGAGAGACCACAAGCAGCAAACACAGTCCTGCAAGTCACGTAAGGGCCGCATCACCAATGGAATAGATGGGCTAAATGGCTTCATGCCACACCGTCTATTTTGGGGAGCTGCAGTTGGATGAATCCCGCACAGTTGGGATCCTGGCCAGCCCTGAGCCTCGACCTCCCCTCCCCCTGCTGTCTGTCTCACTCTCTGGCTTCCCCTGTGCAGGCCTTTCCGTGCCTCACACCTGCCAAGCTTATTTCCTGCTCTGGCATCTGCAGCATAATTTCTGTCTCTGGAAATTTCTTCCCAGACCTTTCCATGTCTGGCTCCTGGAAATTTCTTCCCAGACCTTTCCATGTCTGGCTCCTGGTCATTCAGTCCTCTCAGCTTAAAAGATACCTCATCAGAGAGCCTTCCTTGATCACTTCCCTCTCTACTCCCAATTCTGTTTCTTCCTATCAGCTGTTTTATTTTCTTCACACAGTCTGCCATTTTCTGATGCTTTTCTTACCTATTTGTTAATTATCTCTTCTGCCCTTACCATTGATTATAACTTCTGTGATGACAGGGACCTTCTCTTCTTTCTCACTCCTGTCCTAGAGAACCAAAAATGGTGCCAGGTACATCGTGGGTACCTAGTCAGTATTTGTTTTTGGCCTCTTCAGTAACCCAACATTTTCTTTTTACCCGTTCAAGTCACAGAGGGGCAGCACAGCATGCTGGATGGAGCACTAACCAGTCAAAGACTCAGAGACCTGGGTCCAGTGTGGGTTGTCCTTCATTCATCATGCAAGGTAAAGTACATCATTCAAACACTGTAACTGGGTCTCGGTCTCCTGAACTGTATGCTAGGGGGAGATTCCTATCCAGTTCACAAGAGTTCTTATGCAGATCAAGTTATGTTAATAAGATAGTGCAGTACACCTGCAAGGTAGTGAGGTCTCAACCATTTAAGAGCTTTCAGAAATAAGAAGAGCAAATGCAGGGAAGAGAAAGTCCCAGAGAAAACCAGCCTCTCCTAATGCTAAGCTCTCTGATGGGGCAGCCCTGGGGACTCATTAGCTAATGCATGTTGACATTTCAATTGTTTCTTCATCTTCCAGGAAGGTTTTTTTTTTTTTTTTTTTGCCATAGTACAGCATGGTTATTTTTAGCAAAATAATGATTTCAGACAAGTGAGATAACTTTTAATCTCCTAATTATAAATTCTGTGGACCCAAAGACAGAAGCATGAGATGCTTAATAGAGTGTTTCTATAGTTTCCCACCTCTTGAGGTGGGTCCCCCCTGCTTCCCTGCTGGTGTTCAGGCTGGATGGAATCCAGGCAGTCTAGACCTAGGGCAGGCCCAAGCAGGACTGACCTTGTTGTAGTCCTTGGTGAGGCTCCGCACAGTGAGCTTCCATGGATAGTTGCTTCATGGTCCTGTGGTTGGGGGAACAGGGAGGGGCAATAGGCTAGAGGGTTGGAGCAGCACCTTTTGGGCTGAACTTGCCTAAGCCTAGTGGTGGTAGGGATAGGGTTCAGTGTTCATAGAAACAGCTTCACTTCTAGCGTGTTCTCTGTTTGTAGCTGCCTTCCTTTCTGGACTTCTCGCTGGCTTCCTCTGGCTCTGCCTCTCCTGCAGCCTCCATCCAGGCTAGTACTCCACTAAGTTCTAGTTTGCCCATGTATATTGCATTATCTTACTGATATAACTTGATCCTTCTGTCTTCCTCTGGTGCTGCATCTCCTGCAAGACCTCCAATTTTCTACCCCAGAGCCTCACCCTTGCTCCACTTTTTCAGGCAGGGCCGGGCTCCAGGCAGCGTAGAGGCAATCTGGCTTTCAAGGACCTTAGTTATGCGGCTTGGGGAAGAACAATAGCCCTTGCTTTGTTTCCACTGCTTTGCTGCCAACTTTTCTTACATTTTCTGTGATCACTTAAACCTCCATCTCAAAAGTCTGGTGAGAAAAAAAGCAGGGGAGATGCCTGATGAGGGAGGATGAAATACAAAAATAGGGTGGCTCTGAATATAAATCTGCAGATTTGACAACTTTGATGAAATGGGCCAATTCTTTGAAATCACACTGTTAAAGCTCATGTCATAGGAAATAGATAACTGGAATAGTCCTAAATCTATTAAGTAAATTGAATTTGTAGTTTAAACCTTCCTACAGAGAAAAGTCAAGTTTTAGAAAAATATGTAAGTGAAAACCTCTGTGATCTTAGAAGTTCTTAGATTCAAAAGAGTTCATAGGTTGAATACCAAAATATGATCCATGAAAGAAAAACTGATAAATGGGATAAACTAGTGTTAAAATGAAAAATTTTTGCTCTGAGAAGCATACTGTCAAAAATGAAATGACAAGCCACAGCCTGAAGACAATATTTGCAAATTACATATTTGATAAGGGACTCGTATCCAAAATTTATAAAGAACTCTCAAAGATCATCAATAACAAAAAAATCAGCTAATTTTGTTTTAAAAGAGAAAATGATTTGGACACACATTTCATCAAAAAAGATGTACAGATGACAGCTAAGCCCATGAAAAGTGCTCAGCGTCGTTAGTCACTGGAGGAATGCAAATTACAGCTGTGACGATACCTTGACACACCTACTGAAATGACTAAAAAACCAAAACTAGGCCAAAAAACCCCCAAAACTAAACTGACAGTACTTCTGGCTAGGGTGTGGAGTAATGGGAACACTCATGTTGCTTGTGGGAATGCAAAATAGTGCAGCCACTTTTAAAACAGTTTTGTCAGTTTCTTATAAATTAAATCTACACTTACCACATGGACCAGCAATCCCCCTATTTGTCCAAGGAAATTGAAAACTTATGTTTAGATAAAAGGCCTTGTGTAGATGTTTATAGCAGCTTTATTCATAATTGTCAAAATCTGGAAACAACCCAAATGTCCTTTAACAGGTCGATAAATAAACCGTAGTTCGTTTGTATAATGGAATACTACTTGGCAGTAAAAAGGAACAAACCATTGATATAGGCAACAGTGTGGTTTAAACTTAAACACATCGTGTGTTTACATATGCTTACAAAAGAAAGCAGGCTCAGAAGCCTCCATACTGCATGATTCCATTTATGTGACTTTCTGGAGAAGGCAAAACTAGAGGGATGGAGAACAGATTAGTGGTTGCTGGGCAGGGGACAGGGGTGAGACATGGCGGGGGAGTGTCTTGATTTTGGAGGTGATCACATGACTGCATTTGTCAAAATTCACAGAACTTTTCACCAAAAAGAGTGAGTTTTACTGCATTAAATGTAAAAATGATTTTTAAAACGGGTGAGATATGAAATGATCTTATCGTTGGTTTAGCAGTTAAAGTTCACCTAAAGTTCAGCAGTTAAACCTGTACTGTCAGTTGCTGGGCTGAAGGGTGCAATGGAGCCTTGTAGGACACACACAGAGGCTGGTCTGTGCATTCAGCTGAATTAAACTATGTTGGCCGTTCATCTGCCCATCCTTACATCATTGTGTTTATCACACTCGCAGTCCATTGCCGATGCTAAGGCTTAGCTCTACATAGAAGTCTGCCACATTCAAAGGATGATACTACACTGTGGGGCCCATGGCTTCTATCCTCAGACAGGTCAGGAGGCTGAGACTGGGAATCTATTTATGAATTAGTGCTAAGTGGGGGGTAGCCTAACCCCTGCCTCCTCGGGGAAGCTTTGCTTTGTTTCCATGGGGACAGCTGTTCATTCTTCTGAATGTCTTCTGACTCCTTATTTACTTTTCTCTGTATGTACTTGGAGGCAGAATAACGTAATGGTAACACTCAGGTTTTAGTGTTAGGCAGGCCTTGGTTTGGATCCTGGCACCAAAGAGTAATCGTGAGCAAGTAACTTAACTACTTTGGGCCTCAGTTTCTTCTTCTCTGAAATGGGACCAGTAATAGTGAGGTAGGTACTATTAGTGGTTCCATTTAATCCTTTGGGTGGTCAGAGGATTAAATGATAAAAAAGCATGTGCAGCATATAGCCAGGCAGCTGACATGGTGAGCAGGCAATACATGAGAGCTGTCATTACAATCATCTTGATAGCCCTCATCACACTGTAGCACAGTGGCCTATCTACATGGGGGTCTTCCCCTCTAGACTAGGAAGTTGGTGAGGACAGGCACCGATCTTGTTGATTTTTGTGTCTCCAGTGGTTAGCCCATTGCCTGTGTATAAAGGATGCTGGCTGGATGTTAGGTGAATGGATGGATACGTTAGCGAGTAGCCACTGGGTGCAGGGACGCTGAAAGCCTTTGTCCTCATGGGTACACTGCCATCACATCATCAGAAAGCACCCATGAAGGACCTCTTATCTCATGGAGCTCAAAGGCATAAGCCACACTTCAGGCCTCCTTCCTCTGCGCCATCCTCTAGGTGAGGCGATGAGGTGGGCCAAGGTAGGGGTTGCCGGCTCTCAGCCTGGCTGAACAGCCCCAGATCCCATTGGCTCCTCTCTGCTGCTTCAAGCTCCAGCTACTTTTGCTCTATTCAGTCTAGACCCACCTCCCTGCACTCAGACAGAGACACAGGCCCTAGAGCAGGACTGGGGTTGGGGATTGCCCACAATGTGGGGGCTTGGCTCCCTTTCCTCCATGGGTGCCCAGTCTCTTTGTGGGGGGCCTATATGTGGAGCACTAACAGTTGTGGAGTTCTGCAGCTGTCCAGATACTTGCTTTCAGTGACTGGATCAAAATATAGTAAACCGTCTTTATAACTGGATAGATAATAGGTGCCAGGAAAACCGATGTCAGCCTCACAGGAGCTAGGAATGGTGAGCTCAGAGCTCTGGCCTTGGTCCTACTTGGTCTACATTTATATCAGGGTGAATGTAGATGTGGGTATTGATGATACTGTGTTTATTAGGATTTATATAATAGTTGGGAGATAGGTCATGTCTCAAAAGATTGGACCAGTAGACCAGATTGAATAGGGAGGAATTAACCAGGATAAATATTAGTTCCTGCTCTTAGGCCTCCAAATCCAACAATGCTTGTGCAGAATGAGGTGTACTGAGTTTAACTGAAGAACATGAAAAGACCTAGGGCTTTTAGTTAATGCGAATTCAGTATAAAACCAGGAATGTGATATAGCCACATAAAAGCTAATGCAATCAGATTGTATTAAAAGAAGCATAGACTATAGAACAGAGAAGGTGAGTGACATCTCTACTGTCTGTGCCAGCCACCCTCACCTTGAATCTAGTGTTTGGTACTGACAGTCACACTTTAGAATGGACATTTACAACCCGAAACATCCGTGGTGGACAATCAGGATGATGAGGCAACTTAGCGCCAGTTTATGTAAACAATGGTTGGAGAGATTTAGCTTGAAGAGGAAAGATTTGCTGGGTTCCCTGTAGCTGACAGTACTTAAAGGGGTTCTTTGTGGAGGAGCGATTTGACCCATGCTATGTGCCTCTAAAGCAGTGCTGTCTGATAGCACTTTCTGTGGTGATGGGGATGTTTTATATCTGTGCTGTGTAATAGCTACTAGATAGATAAGGTTGTTGAACAACTGAAATGTGTCTATGAACTGAATTTTAAATTTAATTTTAATTAATTAAAAGTTTAAGCTTCAATAGCTGCATGTGGCTAGAGGCTACCGTAGTGGAGAGGATAGCTCTAGAGGGCAAATGAAAGAATAGGCTGGGGTCAGCAGATTTTTTTCTATAAAAGGCAAAATAGTAAATATTTTGGGTTTTGTGAGCCTTACATCCTGTAACTACTACTCAACCCTGCCGTTGTGCAAAAGCAGTATCGATAAAAGAATGAATGCTACTATATTCCAATAAATCTTTATGGATACTGAAATTTGAATTTTAGTATAAGCTTCACATGCCACAAAATATTCTCCTTTTGGTTTATTTCAATTATTTAAAAAAATGTTAAAAACATGAAACCCCATCTCCGCTAAAAATATAAAATTTTTTTTTTTGTATTTGTATTTTTTTTGTACATGGTGGCACACGCCTGTAATCCCAGCTACTCGAGAAGCTGAGGCAGGAGAATTGCTTGAGCCCGGGAGATGGAGGTTGTAGTGAGCCGAGATCTCACCACTGCATTCCAACCTGGCTGACGGAGTGAGACTCTGTCTCAAAACAAAAACAAAAACAAAAAAACAAACCAAAACTTTCTTAGCTCACAGGTTGAACAAAAATGGGTAGCAGGCTGGATTTGGCCTTCAGGCTGTAGTCTGCTGACCCTGGCTTAGGCTGTGGGTGGAAGCTTCAGGGAGTCAAAAATTAGTTTAATAAGGAAAGTAATGATCAATTAGAGGAAGCCAGAAATGGAATGAGCATCCTCAGTAAGTGGTGAGTTTCTTATTACTGAAGCGTTTAAGTACAGGCTAGATAATTATCTGGCAAGGGATGATATAGAAATGTGTTGGTTTAATACAAGTTATACTGGAATTTTCTTTAAATTCTGTAGGAGGATTGAAATCAAGATGACATATGACTGCTTTAAAATTCTACTTGCTTTGTAGAGGGAAGTTGTTTTCTCTCACTTAATGCTTCCTCTCAGCCCCATGTTGCTGGATTGGGGACATTTGGGGGTGGGAAGCTGGCTTCCTTGCTTCAGCAATTCTACCAAGTGTTTGGGGACCCCTGGGATGTGCCTTCCTGGGGAGTTGGTTATGTCTGTTTATTTTATTTTCCTTTTTTTCTCCTGCCTCAGCCTCCCAGATAGCTGAGATTACAGGTGCATGCCACTACACCCAGCTAATTTTTGTATTTTTAGTAGAGACGGGATTTCACCATGTTGGCCAGGCTGGTCTAGAATTCCTGACTTCAGGTGATCCACCCGCCTCGGCCTCTGAAAGTGCTGGGATTACAGGTGGTCATGTCTGTTTATTTTCAAAAGGAGAGACTTTACTGGGAGCACCCAAGGCTTCCACACCCTAAGAAAGGACACTCCCCTGGCCAAATCCCACCTTGTTCTATTATGTATTCCTTCTGTAGCAGACAAGGTAGCTGTGGTGAGGATGTGGGCTTGTGAACCTTCGCCTGTCAGTTAGGTCCTTCTGTGGAGGGCCATGCCTCGTTCTGTGACTGGAAAAGGTCCTCTCCAGCATTCTTTCCGCCAGGGATATTGGGAAACTGTTGTTCTCTGGGGAGTTCTGAGTCTTCATCCAAAATGAACTGTAGGACCGAAGTCCAAAGGACTGTGCTTTGAAGCGCTGACTGCCCAGGAGCTGACCGTCCAGGCTTGTGGACATCTAGAGATTTGGTTATTTCTATTACTGTCAACTCTACTGCCTTGTTTTTCTCTTTTCCCTCTCACCTGACTTCTGTCTGTCTCACTTCCAATCACCTTTTCTGCCCAAATACACACAAATAAAAAATAAATAGTACTTCCTGGAAGGAAAGGGGCTAAAAGTAGTGGTTTGAAGTTTTAAATTTTTTGTGCTTTTATCTAAATCCCTACCTGCCCTCAGCACAGTAGACTTTCTGTACATCTTTGTAAAGCACAGAATACTTAAAAAAACTTACTGGGGACAATTTTAAGCATACACAGTAGATAGAAGAATATAATCAACCCCATGTGCTTATTGCCAGCTTCGACAGTGACCAGCTGCTGGCCAATCTCATGCCATCTACAGCCTCTTCCTTTCTCTTGTGTTATTTGGAAGCAAATCCACAGAAGCTTTAGACACGGTGTATTGATGCATGTGTGCACTAACACCTCAAATCTCTGTATTCTGTTTCAGATAATTGCCTTTGATGAGTTAAGGGCGGATTTTAAGAGCCCCATAGACCAGTGCAACCCTGTTCATGCGGTAAGTAGCCGGGTACTGGTGAGGGGAAGGTGCTGTCACCCCAGGCTACCCAGGGCCTGGGAAAGAGGGCGAGAATGTGAATGCTTTGAATGGGTAAAGAACATGCTTGCCCTCACTGTGCCTCTCTACCTGGCTCAAGGTTGTGGAGGAGCCTTCTCATTCTTGAAGTGTGCTGAGGTCTTGAGATATGTTGCAAATCAGATGTGACTGTCCCAGTAACCCAGGGGAATAGTCTACTGTGCTGTGGCCCTTGAGTCCTCAAAGCCTGGTGCTCATGTGTTTTGGTTACTCATCCTTAAACAAGGGGAGGCTCCATGTTGGCCAACATGCTTGCAGGCACGTGAGCACCATGAGTGGATGTCCGTGTTGCACTCTCCACTTGGGCACCAAGTGGAGATGTGGAGGGTGGGTTAATGCACAAAGTCCCTAGCACCATATCCATCACCCAGAAAGCATTCATCTCAGGTGGTTCTGTGGGCCTGAGGTCAGCTCACCTCTGCCTGGAGGATTTGGTGCAGTCTGATTTTCCTGGTCTGGGTTCGGGATGTGAAAGGCCACCTACCCCAGCATGCGTGGCTCCTGGCGTCTTCTGCTTGTCTGGCTTGGCAGGCCCTACATGCTGCCCTTCGCCTGTGCCCTGGCTGTGCCTCTGACTGGGAGCTTCTGAATGGATGCTGGGTGGGGATGGGTGTTTTGGCTGTTTGTTTCCCTGGTCAGTGTAGTCCATGTCCCGGAGCCAGAGACCAACCCTGTATGTGGACAGAGCCTTTTCCAAACTTACACCAGACCTGCACTTCTGAGTTCAAAGGGTGGTGCACATATAGTTCATTCAAGTGTGTTTCTCAGTCCAAATTCAGTGGTTCTGTGTTTAGTTGAAGTTCCTTCCAGGCCATGGTTTCCAGCGCTAAGGCAACTTTTTGCCTCTTTGAGTAGCTTTGTTGACCTTTTCAGCCAGAAGTTGTAGAGAGAACAACAGGCTCTGCTAGCATGATACCATCTTAGCTTGGAATGTTTATGGCGTCATTCGGCAGGGACAAAGAGGTCTCTTCTCCTTAGCTGCAGGCCCTATGAAGAAGGATATGCTTTTAGGGAAGTACCAGAAGACCATATGGAAGAACCAGGATTCAGTGTCCCTTTCTATAAATTAGAGAGTTATTACTGGAGTTGTCATTTTTTTGAGTTTTTATTATGTGCTAGGAACTTTATATACATAATCTGTAATCCTCACAATAATGCTGTGAGACAAGCATCATTAACCCAATTTATGAACCACAAAATGGACTCATTTGTACAGGGATTTATAGCTCATGAGTGCTGCAGCTAGGACTTGAACCCAGGCTTGCCTGTCTCCAGAGTCTCTCATCCTACCATCTACCCTGTGTTGCCTCTTTAAGAGACCTGATTTGATAATATCTGAGGCACACTTTGGCATCATATTTTTTGATTCCATGAAATAGAGATGAACTTTTTCAAGGCAAATTTTAATGCAAGTTTAAAGAACCTGCAAGATCCACTTGAAAACTTGCTGTATTTCATGAATTTATAACTATTAAAATCCATTTTGTTTCCATCTACCAGCCTCACCATGCATCTGGGATAATTTGGATCTGTCAGGCCTGAAAGGTTTCACTCTGGGTCTCATGTCTTTCTGGATGTTTTTGTGTTTGGCACCAACATTACACGCCTGGCCTGTCAATATCTACCAGGTGCAGTGAGCGGCTCTAGTCTGAGAGACACCTTCATTTAGGAATGCCAGGGAAGACAAGAACCTACTTTCCTTCCTTCTAATTGTTTGGGCTCAAATTAATAGGCAGCTCACTGAGAACACCCAGAGCTTTCTTGTCTGATTCCAGGGCAAATGCTAGGGAAGGAATTTGTCCTACCGCTCAATTCTATCATGCAAATTCCATGCTGGGTTGCAGGTGATTGGTGAAACCATGAAATATTTTTGTGGAACCCTTTCCATCTCACCATGGCAAAGAATAAGGAAATTTAGACAGAATAAAGAAAATCAGGACTAGTATATGCTCTCCAGGGAGCTTCTGTGAAAGGCCAGTGCAGGAATACAATTTGCACATAGTAGGTGCTCCATAGCTATTTGTCGATTAAACAATGGGTGAATATTGAAGTGGTGGCATAGAAGTTAAATCTCAGTTCACTTTTTTTTACTCCTATTATTAAAGGCATACTTCTAATTAGTAAACTGATTAATTAAGGAGCCTGGGCCCTATGAAGCTCATGGACAGAATAAAGACTTTAGGTGTCCCATGGGGAAAAGACTCTTGTCTCAGATTAAAAACAAAAACAAAAACAAATAAAAACCCTAAATGGAAGACTGCTAGACACATTTTCCCAGTTCTTATGCTGTTACTCCCTGGCAGGAAGTTAAATGCTTCAGATGCCTCATTTAACTCTTCTGCGAGCTCTTAGACCTCTATAGAGCCCCCAAAGCAGCATTTCAGACTCAGGTGGCTTAAAAAAGCTACTTCACTGATTGGTGACTCCAGCCCTGGAAGGACTTGTGTGTCACAAATAATTCCTGATCCGTAGGATGCGTCTCTCAATGAGGGCATGAGGCTCATTTGGATTTAAGATGCCCTGAAGCTCTCAATATTGTTGGACCCTCTGGGATGGAAAGGAGGAGGAATGCTCATTTTACTCCTCGTTTCTCATGTTTTCCCTTCCTTTTACCAGCTGGGCATTCAGTATTACTTTAAAGTAATGGTAGATGTTGTCCTTCAGGGGCTCTGGCTTGCTGGAGAAGGAGCTAGTGCGTGTCTTGTAGCATTCCCTTTTGTGTGTGTGTGTGCACATAAGTATGTGTGCTTGCGTGTGCACACATGTGAGGAGGATGCAGTGTATCTTTCCAGCCGTGTGGACACTAATTTGTCCTGATGTGGGCTCCTTCCTCTGGGCTTACAGGATGCACAGGAATCACTATATTTATGATTTAATTAGGGAAATGAAGTCCCAGCCACCTGTCCTTTCCAGATCCACGAGGAATCTCATTACCATTCCATCTACAGCAACCAAATTGCCTCAGTAATGAAGCACCGGGAGATGCCACAGCTGTGTTCAGTGTGGCTTTGGAAATCGTTAAAGTCACTGAAAGAAAAGGGAGGCAACGGCATTTAGTGCAGGATGCGGGCATCATCACCTGCCCAGCCGTGGGCCATCATCTCATCTTCCCTTGGCAGTGAGCCAGGCCTTGATAAACTCGAACTTCTTAAAAAGCCTTAGCCTGGGGGCATCATTGGTGTCTAATTTAGTAGGGAGATTACTTCCTCCAAGTAGACTCACTTTAGAAAAATAAAACCAGCAGGCAGAGAACTTGTCTACCTTAGATACTAATGAGGGCACATACTGTCTTCGAGACCTAAGTGGGAAGGCCTCCTGGGAGGGCCGGCTGCAGGCTTTAGGATGCTCCATGAACACGAGGTCCCATTCAGCAGTTTGACCACCTTATATGTACATGGAGGCTGAGAGGGACTTTGACTGTAGATAAAAGAACAGAAATCCGTGCTGGACTGAGAGGGCAGGTGAGCCCATGCTGTTTGCTGGGAGAGTTCTGTTAAGAGCAAATGACCATGACAAGGTACAGGAAAGAAAGTCAGAAACTCTGTTAGAAAAAGCCATTGGGTGGGAGCATGCTGGCCATGTGCCCAGGAGGGCTCTCTGGTGGCTTCTGCCTCCACTATTGGGGCTGATTGCGGGGCCTTCTCATGCTGTTTTAGCAGAACCCCTAACCTCCCTTCTCATTTCTTTCTTGTGCATCCTGATAGAGGGAACGGCTGAGGAACATCGAGCGCATCTGCTTCCTTCTGCGAAAGGTCAGTGTGGCAGCTTCATGCCGAGGAGGGAGGATCGCATGGTGGTGGGTGGGCACACAGTGAAAGAGGCTGGTGAGGCTCAGTGCCTGCTCCAGTCCTGTCCACCGGGGAGGCAAATGGTGGCAGGGAAAGGGGGAGGTGGGAGCAAGTGATCAGTTCTTTGGAAACCTCCAGAGACAAGAGGAGCTAATTAAAGGAGGTGGCCATCAATCAAAGTGTCAGGACAGCACTGGATATTTGCAAGTGCCCTCTGGTTGGAGTTATAAGCTCTTTATCTTTGCATGATGATGGATGGCATTTCCAGCTGCTATTGCCACAGAGCCTTTGTTCCTGTCTGGGGCTGGGCTCAGGAACACTCCCTGCCGACCTTGGGAAGTTTTTAACTAGATGCTGGGTTTCCTTTGAGGTTGCAGCCTGTCACGCAGCTTTGCAATTTGATTGTCAGCATCACTGGGAGTGCTGGATGGGTGGGATGAGGCGGTGTTATTAAAGGCAGAGTCACGTCATTCAGAGAGTTGCTCTGAATGGATGGGTAGTATGTTACACCTTCCCCAGACTCATTCAGGAAGCGCATGTGGGCACACACCGTTCAAACTTGGTATTTAGCGTAGCTCTGTGCCATAGCTGGGGGCCCCTGTGTCTCTTTCCCAAAAAAGTGTGTGCTTTTTGCAGCAAAATATGGAGAACGGCAACTTGAGGGTAAAATAACCAAAGGACATCCCTAACCTCTGTACAGAGTGGATGAACTACAGGCCATAAGAAAGCCACCGGTCAGCCCAAAAGGAGTTTTTGAGCCTTACATGAATAGGACAGAAATAAAATGTTATGCCAACATTGATAGAAGGGGAAAATACTTTGCAAGCTTTTAAAGTTTTTTCTGTATTTCAGTAATGATACCTTTCATTGAGAGAGAGCTTAATCAAGCAGCCAGTTATTTTTCTAGCTAACTACTTGTCTTTTAATATCTTCTAAGAGAGCCAGTGTGTTAGAATCCCATATCTTGTATGATACAGCAGGGAAATATGCTTGGATAAAACCTATATATGAAAATATTTGTGATCCAAGGAATAAAGAATGATTAGGAAAATAATGTAATATGAATTCACAAATTTATAAATTATTTTTCCAGATAATATCTTGGAGACCCATAACCTGCTCCAGCTAGTACTACTTTTTTTTCATACTTTAAGTTCTAGGGTACATGTACACAACATGCAGATTTATTACATATGTATACATGTGCCATGTTGGTGTGCTGCACCCATTAACTCGTCATTTACATTAGGTATATCTCCTAATGCCATCCCTCCCCCCCACCCCATGACAGGCCCCGGTGTGTGATGTTCCCCTTCCTGGGTCTAAGTGTTCTCATTGTTCAATTCCCACCTATGAGTGAGAACATGCGGTGTTTGGTTTTCTGTCCTTGCGATAGTTTGCTGAGAATGATGGTTTCCAGCTTCATCCACGTCCCTACAAAGGACATGAGCTCATCCTTTTTTATGGCTGCATAATTTCCATGGTGTATATGTGCCACATTTTCTTAATCCAGTCTATCATTTATGGGCATTTGGGTTGGTTCCAAGTCTTTGCTATTGTGAATAGTGCCGCAATAAACATACGTGTGCATGTGTCTTTATAGCAGCATGATTTATAATCCTTTGGGTATATACCCAGTAATGGGATGTCCAGCCAGTATTTCTATAGTCTCTGGTTTGTTTTTTAAGACTTGATGCCTAAGTGACATAGAATGGATCGAGACAAAATCAAAGTTTTGCCTTTCAGACTCCAAATTGCCCCTTTTTCTCCCATCCTGAATATACCATCCTGTATTCTCTGGCAGAACAATGTTCCATATCCATCACCTTTTATCCTTGCTTATTCTTTTATGATGCTTAACCACTGACTCCAGCCAGGCAGCAGGCAATGGCTAAGGTCCTGTGGCCCACAGACTTGCAGCCCAGAGCTAAGGGTATGAAAGTAAGCACACTATGCAAGAATTAGCGTTGCTTTTTGCAAATTTGCATATTGTTTGTATAAGCTTCTATAAACAATAAACTGAGGCATTTTACTCCAAGGAACACTGTACTCTACCTTTTCCTGCCTTTTGCCCCTTTCATTTGTACATGCTCGTTTTCCCCATGCCACTGCCTCTGCTGCAGCTTCTGGGAGGTCAAATGCAGTTGCTGCTCATGGTCATGGAAAATACCAGGGAGAAAAGGTAGACATCAGAGGACATGAGACAGTGACTTCAAGACTTTAGGTGTTGTGGCTGCGTGATCACACCTTCTGCAGCCTGACAGTTTTCTAGCTCCCACGGGGAGTGGCACTGGAGTGGCCAGCACCTCTTCACTAACTCAAGGCAGAAATAAGCCATGTACCTACAACTTTATTTATTTATTTGAGATAGGGTCTTCTCTGCCACCTAGGCTGGAGTGCAGGGGTGCAATCATAACTCACTGCAGCCTTGAACTCCTTGGGCTCAAGTGATTTTCCCACCTCAGCCTCCTGAGTAGCTGGAACTGCAGGCATGCACCACCACGCCTGGCTGACTTTTTTTTTTTTTTTTTTTTTTATTAAGTATTTATTGATCATTCTTGGGTGTTTCTCGGAGAGGGGGATATGGCAGGGTCATAGGATAATAGTGGAGAGAAGGTCAGCAGATAAACACATGAACAAAGGTCTCTGGTTTTCCTAGGCAGACGTCCCTGCGGCCTTCTGCAGTGTTTGTGTCCCTGGGTACTTGAGATTAGGGAGTGGTGATGACTCTTAAAGAGCATGCTGCCTTCAAGCATCTGTTTAACAAAGCACATCTTGCACCGCCCTTAATCCATTTAACCCTGAGTTGACACAGCACATGTTTCAGAGAGCACGGGGCTGGGGGAAAGGCCATAGATCAACAGCATCCCAAGGCAGAAGAATTTCTCCTAGTCAGAACAAAATGGAGTCTCCTATGCCCACCTCTTTCTACACAGACACAGCAACAATCTGATCTCTCCTTCCTTTCCCCACACTTCCCTCTCTTCTCTTCAACAAAACCGCCATCGTCCTCATGGCCCGCTCCCGATGGTCGCTGTCTCTTTGGAGCTGTTGGGTACACCTCCCAGACAGGGCGGCCGGGCAGAGGCGCTCCTCACTTCCCAGACGGGGCGGCCGGGCAGAGGCGCTCCTCACTTCCCAGACGGGGCGGCCGGGCAGAGGTGCTCCTCACTTCCCAGACGGGGCGGCCGGGCAGAGGCGCTCCTCACATCCCAGACGGGGCGGCCGGGCAGAGGCGCTCCTCACTTCCTCCAGACGGGGTGGCGGCCGGGCAGAGGCGCTCCTCACCTCCCAGACGGGGCGGCTGGGCAGAGGCACTCCTCACTTCCTCCCAGATGGGGTGGCGGCCGGGCAGAGGCACTCCTCACATCCCAGACGGGGCGGCCGGGCAGAGGCACTCCTCACTTCCTCCCAGACGGGGTGGCGGCCGGGTAGAGGCGCTCCTCACCTCCCAGACGGGGCGGCCGGGCAGAGGTGCTCCTCACTTCCCAGACGGGGCGACTGGGCAGAGGCACTCCTCACTTCCCAGACGGGGCGGCCGGGCAGAGGCGCTCCTCACTTCCCAGACGATGGGCAGCCGGGCAGAGACGCTCCTCACTTCCTATACGGGATGGCGGCCGGGCAGAGGTGCTCCTCACTTCTCAGACGGGGCGGCCGGGCAGAGGGGCTCCTCACATCCCAGACGATGGGCGGCCAGGCAGAGACGGCTCCTCACTTCCTAGACGGGGTGGCGGCGGGGCAGAGGCTGTAATCTTAGCACTTTAGGAGGCCAAGGCAGGCAGCTGGGAGGTGGAGGTTGTAGCGAGCCGAGAGCACGCCACTGCACTCCAGCCTGAACAACATTGAGCATTGAGTGAGCGAAACTCCGTCTGCAATCCCAGCACCTCGGGAGGCCGAGGTGGGCAGATCACTCCAGGCCGGGAGCTGGAGACCAGCCCGGTCAACACGGCGAAACCCCATCTCCACCAAAAACACAAAAACCAGTCAGGCGTGGCGGCGCATGCCTGCAATCCCAGGCACTGGGCAGGCCGAGGCAGGAGAATCACAGGAGCCCGAGGCAGGGAGGTTGCAGTGAGCCGAGATCACGGCAGTACAGTCAAGCTTCGGCAACAGAGGGAGACCGAAAAAAGAAGGAGAGGGAGACCGAAGAAAGGGGGGAGAGGGGGAGGGGGAGAGGGACCTGGCAGACTTTTTTATTTTTTGTAGAGATGGGTTCTTGCTTTGTTGTCCAGGCTGGTCTCAAACTCCTGGCTTCAAGTGATCCTCCCACCTTGGCCTCTCAAAATGCTGGAATTACAAGGATGAGCCACCATGCCCAGCCCAGCTTGCTTTCTTTCTTTGTGGAATCTCCCTCCTCCTCCAGTCCTCTTGCCCTAAGCACATCCACTTTTAACAATTAGTTGTTAGTTCTTCTGTGTACCCTGGATACCTGAGATTGTTTTCAGTGATGTCATCATTGTTGCAGGACCACCAGCTTCATACCAGGACCACCAGCTTTGCACCCTTGCACAGTAACAGACCAATACACTGAGACGGTGGGAGTTGCAGCAGAGAAAGAGCTTAATAATTGTATGGCAGCCAAACGAGGCATGAGGGAATCTCAAATCCACCTCCTTGAGAAGTTTTGGGCTGGGATTTTAGAGGGAATTTTGGTGGGCAGTGGGCTGAAGAACTGGGGGTTGCTGATTGGTTAGGACATGGGAGATGAAATCATAACGACATAGAAACTTCATTCATGTACTAAGTCAGTTCCTTGGAGGGAGTCCGCAGACTGGCTGGTGTCAGTGGGCCTGATGGAATCAGGATCTAGAAAATATCTCAAATGGGAAACTTGAGGTTTTTTAATGTTAAAGATGTTACCTATAGATGTTAGGACCTTGTGACAGAGGCAATGGGACTAAGCAGTAAGTGGCTATGAGGAGATGGGCTATAGGGCAAGCTGGCTAATGCTTAGTTATGCTTCTGTTTAAAGCTTATGCTTTTGTTAAAAGTCAAGCAATTTTGTTTTCTTAACTTTATGAGGATGATTTCAACATAATGTCTTTCTGAATGTAATTTCAAATTATAGGTGCTTCTGTCTGTCTGGCCCTTGAGGTCTGGCTGTAGCTCACATGTTATTTAGCTTAAGTTGGTAACACTATTCTCCCAAAGGCATTTAGGTCCTGGGCATGCAGGTCTGTCTTCTCTCACTAGAATGCCAGTTCTGGATGGTCAGCAATTTTGTTTCATTCACCAACACGGGCTGTGACATAGGATGTAGAGGAACGCATAGACCACTGAAGGTGCTCAGTGAGTATTTACTAAGTAAGTGAATGAATGAGTGCCAACTTTCTGGCACTTCCGTCATCTAAATCCTTCTTCTTGGGAACACTGGCTTAGTCAATAATCTTTCCATTTCTTCATTTCAGTACTGTCCGTGACATACTACAAAATTTACATATTTTACTACTTTTACTCCTTGTATAAGATTTATAGGCCAGGCGCGGTGGCTCACACCTGTAATCCCAGCACTTTGGGAGGCTGAGGTGGGCAGATCACCTGAGGTCAGTGACCAGCCTGGCCAACATGGTGAAACCCCCACAAATTAGCCGGGCGTGGTGGTGGGCGCCTGTAATCCTGCTACTCGGGAGGCTAAGGCAGGAGAATCACTTGAACCCTGGAGGTGGAGGTTGCAGTGAGCCGAAATCGCGCCATTGCACTCCAGCCTGGGCAACAAGAGCAAAACTCTGTCTCAAAAAAAAAAAAAAAAGATTTGTATTTAAAAATTGAATTTAACTCAATATTGTATTCATTATTGACACAGAAGATCTCTGACCTACAGTTTCTTCTGTCCGATTTTCTTCCATAATGCTTATACCCTCTGCCCCCTTGTAGTCTGTATTTCAACCATCCTAATATCTGCTCTCAGCCACTTCCGGGACTTTTATATTTGGAAGGTTTTGGTGAAGTGTGCAAACGTCTACTGCTTCCAAATCCTGCCTCTGCCCTTATTATCCATGTAACCCACGGTGTGTGCCTCAGTGTGACTGTAAACTGGGGTAAAAATAATAGGACCGTGCTCATAGAAGTGTGTGAGAATTAAATGAGGTAATATGGTACATCTGGCTCATAAGTGTGCAATGCATATTAAATGTTATTATTATCATCCTGACCCTTAGATTCTACCTAAAACCCTTTATAACATCGCTAAGCACACACTTGGCCAGCCGAGATAATCCTCGGCTGGTTGCACCCCCTCTTACCATCCCCTCCCATTTTCTTAGGTAAGTGCTGTTTGGTGTTTGAGAAGCATCACAAGGTGGGCCAGCCTGGGCCTCCTCCCTCTTGTCTCTCTCATTTTGAATGGGCTTCTGAGTTCCGATTCCCAAGCTGTGAGCACATGTTGGGGATGGCGGGGAGGGTTAATGGGTCTAGTTAGCAGCACCACCTTCTGGGAACTGCACCTTCCAAGAATTTCTTGGAACTAGCCTCCTAAACACCCTAGAATGTGATGCATCTCAGCAGCTGATTGTTGTTAAACCACCTCCTCAGCTTTCTTGGGAGAAAGGAAGGGATTTTCAAAGTGGATCCGTTTTTAGCTCTGTAATTATCAGAAAATGTGTTCTTTGGGTAATTGTCTGAACTGCAGGATTCTTGTGTTGACTTGTGCTCATGATTCATTTTTTTGTGGCAAAAGCCACTTGCCTCTTGAGCAGCTCTCCCCACCAGAGCACATCATAAGCTCTGTGGGGCCTCTATAGAGTGCAGGTTTGGGAGCAGGAAGCATCCTGGAAGGCAGAGGTTGGTGTGACTGCCGCTTTTGGGCATATAAAGGGTTCTTGTGAGGAGGAGGCTGACTCCTGTTGCATCTGCAAGTTTAGCGAGTGGTTCAAGGAAATTAACTTAAATGTGAGCCCAAATGATTGGTATGAGAATAAGGAGAAACGTGCTTCATCAGTGGTAGTCATCAAACTTTGGGACTGGTTGTGAAATGTTCACATCCCTTAGACCAAGTTAGTTATTTTCATTTTTATTTTTTATTTTTTGAGACAGAGTCTCACTTTGTTGTCCAGGCTAAAGTGCAGTGGCAAGATCTCGGCTCACTGCAACCTCTGCCTCCCAGGTTCAAGTGATTCTCCTGCCTCAGCCTCCTGAGTACCTGGGACTACAGGCATGCACCACCATGCCTGGCTAATTTTTGTATTTTTAGTAGAGATGAGGTTATGCCATGTTGGCCAGGCTGGTCTCGAACTCCTGACCTCAGGTGATCCAGTCTCCTCAGCCTCCCAAAGTGCTGGGATTACAAGCGTGATTACAGGCACCCGGCCCCTTAGATCACATTAGACAAGTTCATGTCTGAGATGATTTTGAGTTAGACTGAGGCTGCCCAGTGTTGGGGACATTTAGTTGCATAGTTTGGGATGTCCCTTCTGGTTTGACAATTCTGTGATTCCCCAATTCATGTCCCAATTTCCCCAAGGATTTGTCCAGTCCCACTGCAGGTTTTCCCTGACATTTGTGAATATAAAAATCTGTAGTGGGTGGATTATTTTCATTCTTCATTGGGCATTCTCATCACCACATGGAGGAGAAGGGTGTGTGGGTAGGGTTTGAGGGTGAGTGGGCTGTTGAGTTCATTGGAGAGCCTGGTGGGAAGGGGCAGGTACTCCAGGTTTAGTACCAGAAATGCAGTGGCGATATGACCACAGGTGTTCCCACTAATGGGCACCTGTGTCTGTTCCTTGTTAAAGCTTCCCAGAGCCACAGCTCTGTCTTATGGAGGAGTTGTGATGTGAAGTGAGGCTGCCAGTAGCAGCCTGAACCCACTGCAGAAATTCCATGATGTGGTTCTGAAAGCAGGGGTTGGAGGAGATGGGGAGTGGATATGACACTTTCACAGTGAAAAGTCAGTCTTGTTAAATGAGGAGATTGCATTATTATTAATGCTTCCTTACCCTCCCCTCTCTCCAGGACTGTCTACATAATTGGCAGGGCCTGGTGAAAAATGGCAATGTGAGGCTCCATGTCAGAAGCTGATGCCAAACATTCAACCAAAGATGGGGCCCTTCCCAGCTCAGGGCCTTGTGCAGCTGCACAGGTCACAGGCCCCTGAAGCAACTCAGCCTGGTCTCCGTGACCTTTGCACTATGATTTTGCAGTTCCTCCTCCTATAAGCAGAGTATGTTTCCTCTCCCCACTGATACTTGGCTCTTCCAGGTGACAGGACTTGTCCACTGCAAAGTGGGCAGGCGTGGGAGTGTGTGTCAAGGCTGTGAGAGTCATTGGATATTCCTGTTCTCCCTTCTGAAATTCTGTCATTGGCAAGACCAATGCACTGGTTCAAGGAGGATGAGAGGCATGGGGAACCTACCTGAGCCCACCTGTATCTCAAGGCCAAGCCTGCTAGAGCCAGTGACTGCCAACCATCCTTTAGAAGTGTGAGCAAGTATAAATGGTTATTGTTTTAAGGCACTGTATTTTGGAATGGTTTGTTACATAACATTCTTATGGCAACATTCCTGACATGCGTAGATGTAAAAAGCTGTAGTGGATGGATGATTTTCATTCTCTCATTGGGCAGAGTATCTTAGCTCCTGGTATCTCATTGATACTGTAAGCATGTGGCACTTCTAAAAGGGGAAAACTTTTTTCTTAAAGTGATTTTATTCTTTGCCAGAGGTCAGCCATTCAAATTTATAAATAGATGGTTTGTAAAAATTTACAAATAGATGGTTTCAAGCTTTGTCCAAATTTCTTTGACCTAAGTGGGGGCTACTAAGTACATTTATAAACCAGAACTTAGAGAAAGATCCATGTTGCTTTGGTGCACAGTATTTGTCATATGCTAACAACTGGAAAGGGCAGGGCACAGTGGCTCGTGCCTGTAATCCCTGCACTTTGGGAGGCAGGAGGATTGCTTGAGCCCAGGAGGTTGAGATCAGTGTGGGTAACATAGTGAGACCCCCATCTCTACAAAAAATTAATAAATTAAAATAAAATTAGCCAGGCATGGTGGTGCACATCTGTAGTCCCAGCTACTCAGGAGGGAGGGTGAGGTGGGAGGATCACTTGAGTCCAGGAGGTTCAGGCTGCAGTGAGCCAAGGTCATGCCACTGCACTCCATCCTGGGACAGTGTAAGACCCAGTCTCTAAAAACAACTGGGAGGAATGGAGAAGATGGTGCCTTTTTTCTCTAATTATTGGCACTCCTCGCCACAAGGGATTGACTTGATTTCAGTTCTTTTTAGCTGTTAATATGGTTCTTCCTACAGGGCTCTGGAGGGAATGGCATATTTTAATTGAGGGACATGATACAGTGAAAAGGGATACGTAAACTCAAAGGCAGTTGTGTGGAGTGCCTTAGAGAGACCATCCTTGACGCAGAAGTTTTCTAGATCAGAATTCTCTGTTTCTTGGGAGGGTTTCTAAAGCATGGAAATAGTGATGCTGACTACTGTATGCCTTTAAAAGTATTAACTCCTTTAATCTCAAAACAACCCTATGAAGTAGTCATTATTAAAAGCCACACTTAACAGAAAAGGAAATTGAGGCTTAGAGAGGTTAAGTATATATCCGAGAGTCTCCTATTTCTTAAGTGGTAGAGCTGGGATTTGAAGGCAAGTCCATGTGACCAGAGTCCACATTTCTGATCACCACATTATAAGGGAGATTGTTGCTTCTTTTCAAAACATGCTCTTTAAGGACCACCGCTACAGTAACATGGCTCAGCTGTTTTAAAGAGAAGCTACGGATACCGAAACCACATAGGGCCTCAGGGAGCCTGTAAGATGTTTGGCTCACTGTTGATGGGTCCGAGTGGATTCTTTTAAGGCTCTTTTTCTAATTTCATTTAACTTCTTGGTAGGGTAGTTCACTCCTGGAGGGAATATTTGAAGAGAAGTAAAAATATCCTGGAACAAAAGTTGTAACTAGTTCAGAAACCATGTCTCATGTATAATTTATTTTCAGACGCTTTCCGTGGCAAACTCCTTGTTAGTCAGAGGGAAAGAGGGAACATTTTCCTTGATGCGTAAACTGTGGTGCTGTCATGGGGTTGCTGAACCAGAAGTTGGAGGGGACTTGTCCTCACCTCACTCCTTCCCTAGGGCCGCAGCAGGTGAACTGAAGGACTTTACAAACAAATCCCTAACACATGGGCACTGGCTTTTCACTGGGGATCTGGGTAGCTGGTTGGCCCTATCCTTGTTAGTTCTCTATTGCCCTGGTAATAAGGTATCAAACCAGCTTACAGCAACCACCATTTATTTCTCATGAGTCCATGGGTCATGTGGTCAGTTCTGTTGACCTTGGTTGCGCTTGGGCAGGGGAGATGTTCTTCTGGTCTTGGCTGGAGCTCATTCTTGTATCTGGTGGGCAGAAGGTCATTAGCTCATCTCAGTCAGCCTCAGACAGACATATCTCGTCCTCCAGTGACCACGTGAGGCTTATTCTCCTGGTGTCATAGAGAAGCAAGAGAAGACGTGGAAATGCGCAAGCACCTTTTCAAGCTTTGGTCAGCATGGGGGGACTACAAAGTTAGGGGAAAAGGGTGTGGATATTCTTCTGTCAGACCTTGCTGCCTTGATTGTGAAAATTCCTGTGCTAGGATCGTATCAGGAAGTAGCAAATGTTAGAGTCTGCTGGTCTCCAGTATTCGTCATTAGTGGAACTGGTGGTTTCTAATTTTTTTGCATATCAAGATCACCTCTGGAGATGTTTCTACATATATCTGCTTAAGAATCACTTCCAGAAGATCTGCTCCAGCAGTTCTCGCGAGGGTCTAGTCATCTGTATTTTGAAAATGCCCCATGGGGGGCCACGGTAGAGAAACACTCTGGGAAATATTTGGTGACTTGAGTGTTTGGTAGATGTTCTGGTGATTCCTAAGCAGTGCCAGGATGGCTCCCCAGGGTCTGGAGAACTGGATCTGTGGAGGAGGAGAGGAGAGGGACAAGAGCTTCCACCCAGAAGGTTGACAGCAGACAGATGTTGCCAGCTGCCAGCTCCTTTGCAGACAGCCCAGGATGAGCTGAGCCCTGGACTTGAGGAGCATTTCCACAACTTGCTATGTCCTGGCTGTGTGTGGAGAGAACACCTTCCTCACCTGAGACACAACAGAAGGTTGGTTTTGAGATGAATGTGGGGCCGTCACAACCAGTTTCAAAAAGTAAAGAAGTCTAGCAGGCCTCATGGCAGCAGGAGGAGAAACCCTAAAACTGTCAGGGACTTTAGGATGTGTCATTGAGAGGGTCCCTAAACCTGGCTGTGCCTCACGTTGAATCTGGATTGATGATTAAACATACGACTCTGAAAGGTACATTCCTATCCACCCAGGATAGTTAATTTTATCTGTCACCTTGGCTAGGTCACGGTGCCCAGATATGTGATCAAACATTGTTCTGGTTGTTTCCGTGAGGGTGTATTTTTTGGATAAGATTAACATTTAAATCGGACTTTCATTATACGAAAAAGACACATGCACACACATGTTTATAGCAGTATAATTTGTAATTGCAGAATTACGGAACCAACCTAAATGCCCATCAGCCAACGAGTGGAAAGAAAATGTGGCATGTGTACACCATGGAATACTACTTACCCATGAAATGGAATGAAATAATGAAGTAAAGCCCTTTGCGGCAACTTGGATGGAACTGGAGGCCATTATTCTAAGTGAAGAAACTCAGGAATGGAAATCCAAATATCATATATTCTCACTTATAAGTGGGAGCTAAGCTATGAGGATGCAAACGCATAAAAATGATATGCCTTTGGGGATTTGGGGGGAAGGGCGGGAGGGGGTGAGGGATAAACGACTACATACACATTGGGTACAGTGTGCACTGCTCAGGTGAGGGGTGCACCAAAATCTCAGAAATCACCACTAAAGAACTTATCCATGTAACCAAACACCACCTGCTCCCCAAAAACTATTGAAATAAAATTTAAAAAATAAATTGGACTTTGAGTAAAGCACATTATCTTCCCTTCTGTGGGTGGGCCTCACTCAATCAGTTTGAAGGCCTTACTGGAGCAGAAAGACTGAGCTCTCCTGAGCAAGAGTGGATTTGGCTAGCAGTCGGCTTTCAGACTTCAACCACAACTTGACTCTTCCGTGGGTCTCCGGCCTGCCAGCCCACTCTGCAGATTTTGAACTTACCAAATCTCTACAGTTGCATGAGCCTGTTCCTTAAAATCTCTCTCTAACACACACACACACACACACACACCCCAGTTGGTTCTGTTTTCCTGGAGCACCCTAACTAATGCACTCCCCTCAATTCTGGTAAGTTCAGGTTCAGCAGGTTTACAGAGAGGCCTGGAATTGCTGTGAACTGAACCTTCACAGCAACCCTGTGAGTTGGGTGAAATTATCTGCTCACCAGATGGTCAGTACCTTGTTCAAGGTCACCCAGCTTATAGGTCTGGTCCCAGAGTCCACGTTCACAGTCCTCAATCCTTGCTGCTTCCAATTCCTCACATTCATAGGAGTCAGTTATTTTCCATAACTTTATAGAGCTTCTTACCACTACCCTAGGGGCCAATCTCTGCAGGGCCAGCGAAAAGAATGATGATCGCTCAGGCTCCCCTGTAGTCTGGACCAGATGAAAGTAGGCTGGTCCCCTTACTGCATTCATTGGCAGAGGCAGAGCATATTGTCACAGCCTGACCTTCTCAGCAATAAAGATTTATGGACTCTTGGGAGTTTTGCTATGATAAGTCACCAAATCATTGATTGTTCTGACAGAAACAATTTGGGTTTTCATAATATCCTTCTCCTCTCATTAATGTAACAAGGAACTCTGGGATTGTAGGATGTGTGAGAGGCAGGAAAGCGTATTGGGATATGGGTTTGGGGCTGTGAGTAACAGAGATCCACTATAACCGTGACTGAAACATGATGGGGCTCACTCTGCCTTGGGAGGCCTGTCCAGGCTGGAATGGGGTGGGTGGGACTCACAAAGCTGTCTAGAGACCCAGGCTCCCCCTATCTTTGGAGCTCTGTCATTTTTAGGGAATTTCCTTGTCCGTGTGGACCATGAGGACGTCACATCATGACCTCCTTTCAAGTAGCAGGATGGAGGAGGCAAGAGGAAAAGGGCCATTTCCTTGAAGGAAGTGACCCAGAAGTCACACACACCACTTCTCCTTAACTCTTTGGCCAGATCTTAGGCAAATGGCAGAATGTAGTCTTGATTCTATGGGGCTGTGTGCTCAGCTCAACATCAGGGACTTTATTCCAGAGAAATGGGAGTGAGGACATAGGAGGACAGCTGCAGATCTCTGTCTCATGGGGGAAGTCGGTCAGCAGCGCAGCCTGTAGGGCACACAGCCACTGATGTGCACTTTGGAAAACTAAGGCAGGAATGTGAGGTGGGAGAGGAGCAAGACGAGGTGTCACAGGTTGAATGATATTAAATGGGACCTGGAGGAGGCTGGGCATGGTATGGGTTGTGGGGAGCTGAGAAGTGCTGGCTGTTGGCTTTGCTGGAACAACCCAATAGGTACCAATCTGAATTTATTCATTCATTCAACTGGAATTCATTTAGCACCTACCATGTACATAGTTGGTTGTTATGTGCTGAAGGGGATTTGTGTGTGTGTGTGTGTGTATGTGGTGTGTCAGTTGTGAAGACATGCTCAGTACAGCTAAAAGAAATCTTGCTTTTTCTCTGCATTCCTGCCTGAGAGTCCCTCAAAGCCCTGATCACCTAACACCTTATATGATAGTTGCCTGTACACGTATCTTACACAGTTGTATTCTTGAAGACAAGGATCCTGTCCTTCTGGTTTCTGCAACTGCTACATTGCTTAGCATGGTGTCAGATTCATGTTAGCTAGCTGCAAGGATTAGTCAACATGAGACTGGCAACCACAAATACCATGGGCTATGATTTTTGTAATGCGTGAGCAGGAATTCCCACTGTTGAGCATGGGATAAAGGCATGTGGAGAAGACCAGAGAAAGGCCATGACAAGTGTGACGTGCTTGTCACATCAGAGCACCCTCAGTGCCCAGTGGGTGAGCATTGCAGTGGACATAGTTAGAGCGCTAGTTTTCAACCTTGGCTGTATGCTGAAATTGCTTGCGGAGGTTAAAAAATCCTGTTGCCTTTGTCCCACCCGCCGGAATTTCTGAAGTGCAGCTTGGCACTTGTTTTTTTAACAGCTCTCCAGATGATTCTAACGTGTAGCCAAGCTGAGGTTCACTGAGTAGGAGAATAGTGCAGGTGGGGAGGCATTTTCACTTTCTCCGTTCTCCAGGGTATGATTTAGAGAGCCATAATTTTCAAAATGGTAGCAGAGTAAAAGCAATAATTTGCCAACAGGTGCCCAAGTGGACTGAAGGAGTTACTTCCCAAATTCCAGGGAGATGGTCAGCCCGGCAGGATGACTCATTACGAGTCATCCACGAGCCACGTGCTTTTCATAGTGGGAACTCTGCTTCCAGATGCTTCATTTTCCAGAATGTGATGAGAAGTAAAGATTCTGTTTTTCAGCCCCCAGAATGCTCACCCTTCCAGGCACTCATTCTTGCCCTTTTCCAAATCGCTGAAGAAGCAAGAAACATTTCTGCGTCCTGTTTCTGGGCCACAAAATGGGCCAATCTTACAAATCCTAATAACCTCTTATTCTCGGTAGCATTATCTAGTCTCTGCCTCTCACTCTTTCCAACTCCTACTGCCTCTCTCTAAAGGTAAAACCATGCCAGCCTGTACCTAGGTGGGGACAATAAGAGAGAATTCCTCTGAGCTCCCGGCTTGTGCTGAATTAATTCGCATGCTCCAGACATATCTTCTCCCCGCGGAAAAGCTGCGTTGCCGAGTTATCATGCTGGCTCCATTTGTAACTTCTATGGGACTTGTTATTCCTTAAGCGATTTGGGACATTGGTCCTCCTCCAGAACTGAGTTTCACTGGCTCTGATTTCTAAGCTGTCTCTGCGGCACAGACAATTACACAACTCATGGAGTTTTGTTTCATTAGGATAAGACCCGGCAGTAGACAAGAAAATGCACTGAATAAGTTAAATGTGCTATACAAATGCAAAGTGCCATTATTATAAAGGGACAGAAAAGCCATCCTGTTTCCTTTCTGTATCAGCCAAATGGTCAAAGCAATGATGAGATTCTGGAGGACAATGATCACCAATTATAACACAAGGAGGTAGGTGGGGAACACGCAGCAAGAACAGCTCTGCTATTGTGGCCTTTTAGTGGTGACATCACTGCTGTTACCACTTAGCGCACCAGCATAAGGTAGCACTAGTGCCACTGGTGTCCTGGTGGGAACCAAATAAAGGAACCATTTAGGCAGGATTTACTGATAAATGACAAACTGTATGTCTTCTGAGAGAAACTGTAGAATTCTCCGCATGAGCTAGACTTTAATACATGCCATTGGGTACTTCACGTTTTTTGACAGCGGTGATACCAACTGCCAATGTTGGGTCGTTCTGAGTTATTGATAATGTATTTCAAGCACACATATTCTGGGCTTTAAAAGGAAGGTGGGTATAGGCAGAATTCAGAAGGTATAATAATTTGTAAAAAGTGTGCTTTCATTAGCAGACTAGAAGATGAGTAAGGGCACTAATTGTGAATCTCGTTCACTTGCGGAACTCTGCCTACAGCCAGCGCAGCACATAGCCAGTAATGCTTTGCTGATGGAATGAATGAATGAATGAGTGGAACAAACTCCATGGTGACTGCTACATGCTTTACATGTGCTATGTGCTTTACAAGTGTTTCACACTTGTTCTTACCACACTGCTGTGATGTGGAGATGGGGAGCTGAGACTCGGAGGGCTATGGGGTCACTTAGTAAGTGCAGGGTCTGGATTCACACCCAAATCCCTGCCCTTTCTAATAGTCCTTATGTTTCCATGCTCTAGGGATTAAAGACACGTTTCCCTACTTTTCCCAGAATACTTCCACATCTTTGAGTTTTTCAGACCAAGCTTGGCACCATCCCTGGACATTCCCGGGCATATCCATTCCCAGGATCCACCATTAGCCTCATGCGGATGGGCCCTGTTCTCTTCTCTACCATCTCTTCTCCACTGATTCTCACCCTCCAAGTCAAAAATGGGCTAAGAGGTTTTGACCAAAGGCATTGTTTCAACCTCAAGAGACTGTTGAAACTGATGTCTTGAGAGAAAGAACCTTCAGAGGACACTGCACCCTCCTTCTCCTGGCCCTTCGGCAGCTGCATGTCAGCCAGGGCTGCCATAACACAGCAGCTAGGTGGCTTTAGCCACAGGCATTCATCTTCTCACAGGTCTGGAGGCTGGAAGTACTAGATCAAGGTGTCAGCAGGGTTGGTTCCTTCTGAGGGTTCTCCGCTTGGCTTGTGGATGGCCACCTTCTCACTGTCTCCACATGATCATTCCTCTGTGTGTCCGTGTCCTAATTTCCTCTTCTTTAAGGACACGAGTCATACCAGGTTAGGGTCTACAGGGTAAATCCATCTGACAGCAATAATTTAAGCATAGCTTTAGAATGGCCCTATATGGCAGACGCATCTGAATGTGTGTTCCAAGCTGGGGAACCTGTGTGTGGCCAACCCAGAGACTCATACCTTATCTATGATAAAAATCTGAGCCCCTCAGCCCCTACCTGTCCCACTTGTCAGGGACATGCACTGCACAGGGGATTGAGGCCCTGAGCTTTGGGTTGAATGAGGGTTGCCATGTGGGGGTCATTAGGGGACAGTGTTAAGTGAAAATGTCTTATAAGCTGCATGATGTTTGCAGGAGGTTGTGGTTTTCTTGCCTACCCTGCTGCCACTGGGCCCTGTGGTTATCCTGTCTGGCCCACCGCCTACTGGACTGTAGGAAGGTGGATGTGTTGTCCAGCCCACTGCCACTGCACTGTAGGAAGGCGGATATTTTGTCTAGCCCATCACTGCTGGACCATTTTTGTATATAAGGCAGTTCTCCTGTCCAGCTTGCCGCCACTGGACTCTCTCCCCTGTATGGAGGCCCCTAATAAAACCCCATGTCTCATTTGCTAGCTCTGGGTCTCCTCTTCAGACTCTTGAATCTGGTACCCTCCCTACTGAGGTTAATAGGGTTTTGGCATAATAGGGCCCACCCTAATGACCACATTTAACCTAATTGCCTCTTTGAAGACTCTGTCTCCAAATACTTACTGTCCCATTCTGAGGTACTGGGGGTTAGGGCTTCCACATATAAAATTTGGGAGGACATGTTTCAGTCTGCAGCCAGATCTCTGCACCAGAGAAGAGTTTTCATGGAAACAACATCCCATTGGTTAGGAGAAATGATTTACCTGCCCTTGAATTCTGTTCTTTGGTGAATGGCAAATAGAGTGAATAGTGAGCTTCTGGGTTTTAATTTTCCTAGCACTTTCTCATTATCCCAGATGTGCTTCAGAGAAAGAAAGGGCAAGACTTGGATGCTCTTTCATTGGGTTTTATTGTGTTTATCAAGATCAAAAGCAAAGTTATCCTCAGTAAAGTCTGTGAAGACTTTCCCCCACCATTCTCCTGGAGAAAGGGCCCAAACAGAAGGGACTGGGTCCCGCCTCTCCATGCTACCACACCTCTTGCAGGGAGCAGAGTGCAGAGCCTGTGCCTTGGACCTAGATGGTTGGCTCAACACATGTTGGACAGGGCATGGGTCATTCGTCATTCTAATTAGCTCCAGTGCCTGTCTCCCCAGCAGGCACAGAGTCAGGACAAAATCCACATCTGCCATGTGAACTTCTGCAGAGGTGCCAATTGCTGAGTAGGGCCAAAGTCATGTCATTATTGTAACTATTTCTGTTTATAGGATGTCACTTCCCAGGAGATCCCAGGCACTTCATTGCCCAGAAGTTGTCACTTGAGAGCAGGACAGCATTGACCCATGCTGGGGCTGAAGGAAGTGATGAAGGGCCCTGACCACCCGTGGTGCTATGCTGGCTGCCCGGAAGCCATGGCATGCATAAGCTTCTGGAGAGGCCACTGGGGGGTGTCACACTGCTATGCAGGGAGTGGAAGGGGGGCTCGGGTTCTTTTTTTTTTTTTTTTTTTTTTTTTGCTGGAGGAGGCGAGGTTAGCTAGACGTGGAAGATTGGTTCTCAGTGGCTATCTTTGTGCTGCTATAACAAAATACCCTAGACTCAGTGGCTTAACAACACAAATGTATCTCTCACAGCTCTGGAGGCTGGGAAGTCCAACATTAAGGTGCCAGGCAATTCAGCATCTGTAGAGGGCCACTTCCTGGTTCATAGACAGCTGTCTTCTTGGTGCAGCCTTACGTGGTGGAGGGGCAAGCTCTCCTGCACCCTTTATCAGGACACTAATCCCATTCACGAGGGCTCCACCCTCACGTTGTCATCTAATCCTAATCAACTCCCAGAGACCCCACTTCCTAACACCATCACATTAGGGGGTAGCATTTCAACATGTGAATTTTGGGGGGAGATGAACATTCAGCTCGTAACAGAGGCTTAAGTGTTTTTTTCTATAACAACATTTATTAAGGTCTTATATGTGGTATAATATGCCAGACGTTGTACAAAGTGCTTGGTTGGATGATCTTACTCGCGACAGCCCTGGGATGTAGACATCATTATGGTCCCCTTTACACTGAGGAGGAAATTGAGGGACAGAGAAGTAACCTAAGCTAGTACATGCAAAGCCGGGGTTTGAATCCAGGCAGTCTTTCCTTGGGGCATGCTATTTCATTTTTTGTTATTAATTGTTTTAGTTATAAAAATAATGTGTTCATATTTTCACTAGTAAAATGGTGCAAAGTTGATATGAAGAAAATATTAATAAGCTGCCCCACCCTTGTCCTTCCCAACTCTCTGACACAAAAGCTGGGTTTGTATCCTCCCATCATGCTGTATCTCCACGCGCATTTAGACAGACAAATACGTGTATGCACAGATATACACTCCAGCTCAGTTTTTTTGTTTCTCTTTCCTAATAATGGAAAAGTTGTTTTCTTATAACTAGTTTTTTCCCCACATACCATTATATCACCGATACCCCTGTAGGTCAATAGCTATAGTTTTCTCTTAAAAATAATTATACAAGCTTTCATAATATTCCATAGTACACACAATTTATTTAGTCATTTTCATATTTATGGACCTTCTGTATATTTTCAGTTCTGTTTGTTTGGCCCCAACCCTGCAATAAACACCTTTGTGGGCTTATATCCCAGGAGTGACATTGTCAGGCAAAAGGGTATATGAATTTACACTTTTCTTTTTTTTTTCCTTTTTTTTATTATTATTATACTTTAAGTTTTAGGGTACATGTGCACAATGTGCAGGTTTGTTACATATGTATACATGTGCCATGTTGGTGTACTGCACCCATTAACTCGTCATTTAGCATTAGGTATATCTCCTAATGCTATCCCTCCCCCATCCCCCCACCCACAACAGTCCCCGGAGTGTGATGTTCCCCTTCCTGTGTCCATGTGTTCTCATTGTTCAATTCCCACCTATGAGTGAGAACATGCGGTGTTTGGTTTTTTGTCCTTGCGATAGTTTGCTGAGAATGATGATTTCCGGTTTCTTCCATGTCCCTTTATTGCGGCACTATTCACAATAGCAAAGACTTGGAACCAACCCAAATGTCCAACAACGATAGACTGGATTAAGAAAATGTGGCACATATACACCATGGAATACTATGCAGCCATAAAAAATGATAAATTTATACTTTTCTAAAAATTGTCAGATTACTTTCTCAAAAAGGTCAAAGCAGATGTATTCCCACCAGCAGTATAAGAGGGTGTCTTTTTCCCCACACCAGCATCACCATGACTGGATGCTCCGGGGTGCGGGCTGGCCTGTCGCAGAGGCAGCCTTCTGTCCTCAGCCCCAGGTGCAGCCCGAGGTAGATGCAGAATTGAGCAGTCAGGAACTTCTTCTCAGAGACCAGCTTTCTCAGTCTCAGCAGCACATTTCAACCCACTGGGGGATGTTTAAAACCCAAGGATCCAGATGCAGGACCCCACCCCCAGAGAGTCTCACCTGATTGGTCAAGGGGGCACAGACAGTGGTGTTTTCAAAGGCTCTCAGAGGATTCTGATGGCCTGCCAAGGTGGAGACTTCTACTAGAGACCTTGCAGACACCAAGATCCTAACTGCTCTTTCCCCTCTCTTCCCTTCCCCCTCATTTCTTCCCCACTCCTCGGGCCCTGTCCTTGCTGGTCAGGGGAGACTTCGATGATATAGCATCCTCTACCTTTACTGTCCTGGGCCTGCGGAAACACATTGGTTGTAAGGGCTAGCTTTTAATTTCCAAGTCCGAACCTCATCATTGAATTGGAAACTCAGAGGTGAGATTAGGGCCTCAGCATTTTATAAATGCTGCCAAGATAGCTCCAGTGTGCAGGCAGGGGCAAACCATTGCCCTGTTTCTTTCCAGAGCAGGAAACACTTCTGACCTCTCAAGGTCCATCTGTCCTGGCTGGTCAAAACCTTTTTTCTACCTGTTGGAGGGGCCAGGAGATTTTGAGGAGCCAGTGACCTAGTGTCTGCATCCCACATGGGCCTGCACTCATGAGGGGAGAGGGCTGGCCAAGGTAGACGTGACCACCAGACCAGCTGAGCCACGATGGGCAGCTTGAATGTGTTAATGAACATGAAGCCTGCTTAGCAGAGGGGCTCAAACTTTGCTGCACATTACAATCACCTGGGGGAAATTTAAAAAATCCTGATGCCCAGAATTCATCCCAAGCCAATTAAGTCATAATCTCTGGGGATGAGACTCAGCATCAGTATTTTACAAAACTCCCCAAGTGACTCCACTGTGCAGCTAAGTTGGAAAAATCAGTGCCCTAGGGAGCATTTTGCAATGTTAGTTATCATGGTTAGGGCACTGAGTTTCATCAGCCTGGCTGTGCTGATGGGCAGCTACTGCTTTCCTATTAGCATTGCTGCCTTTACCTGCCTGGTTGCCTCTTTCAAGCCTCCCTACCCAGTTCTTGAGCTAAGAATAGAGTTTCCAAAGCAATTTATTTCCTAAAAGATAGAAGTTCATCTTTTTTCATGAGGCAAAAATATTCCTAGTATTTTTATACATGTGAACATTTCCTGGTTCTGCAGGAATCTGTTGACTCTGTTAGCCCCATCACCCACTGCCAGCTCATTCAGCACGCAGCAGGTATTTAGGCAGAACAAGATGAGCACCTGCATATTCTCCCTGCAGCACACCTGAGTCACTGCTGCTCTGCAGGCCTCCCACCTCAGCCTGCAACGTATTCCAACTCAAAGCGAGCAGCGGTGTACCAATCATGTGATGAATGAGGCCAGAGTTTCAGTGGATTGGATTCTGTAATACACCTCTCAGAGGTGCGCCTTTGGTGGAGTAAGAACATGAACTGCTGTTCAGGAGGTAGGGGCATGGGCCACACCAGTGCACACTGCAGGTAGTGAGGAGGTAGGTGCGTGGGTCACACCAGTGTTTAGGAGGTGGGGGCATGGGCCACACCAGTGCACACCGCAGGTAGTAAGGTGCAGGGTGGCAGGTGGAAGGACGGTGTGTGTCCCGCCTGGTGTGAGCAGGCTGCATCACCTACAGAGCAGGACCTCCATGAGTCTCAGGTCATCAGAGAGGAGTGGAGACACAGCCCCTTTTCTCCTAGAAGCAGCGGCATGGGAACAATGAGAAGGCTCTCTCCAGGGCAGCGTGGCCCTGCAGGGTCCTAACAGCTCTGAAAGCCAGCAGGGGCTTTCTGCAAAAGCTAAAGTCAGCAGCAGATAATATGATGCAGGATTATGCACACTTGAATCCCCTGGGGAGCTTTTAAAACCCAGGGATCCAGAGGCAGGGCGCCATCCCCTGAGTCTCATTTAACATTTTATTTTGAAAAATGTCAAATATAAGGGGATGTTGGAAGAGCGGCATAATGAACACCTACGTAGCCTTCACCAAGATTCGCCGCTTATTCAGTTTGCCACATTTGCCTTCTCGGCTCTTCCCCATCCCCCGTGTATGTACAGCACATACTTTTTTTTTTGCTGGACCATTTAATTGTACACATCATGGATCTGCATCCCCAAATACATCCTCCGACATAACCACAATACCACTGTCACACCAAAGAACATGGCTATAATATTGTCACCTAGTCATAGTCACATTTCCCCTAGTTTCCCTATAGTGTTCTTTATGGTTGTTGTTGTTGTTTTTTAAATTCAGGATCCAATCAAAAAATCACACATTGCACCAGGCACGGTGGCTCATGCCTGTAATCCCAGCACCTTGGGAGACTGAGGCAGGTGGATCACCTGAGGTGAAGAGTTCAAGACCAGCCTGACCAATGTGATGAAGCCCCATCTCTAGTAAAAAATACAAAAATTAGTTGGGCGTGGTGGCAGACTACAGTAGCCTGTAGTCCCAGCTACTCAGGAGGCCAAGACAGGAGAATTGCTTGAACCTGGGAGACGAAGGTTGCAGTGAGCCGAGATCACACCACTGCACTCCAGCCTGGTCAAGAGTGAGACTCCCTCTCAAAAAAATAAAAATAAAAAAAATCACACATTGCATCTAGTTGTTGTGTTTTCCATAGTTTCCTTTAATCTAGAACCATTTCTCCACTTTTTTTGTGACACTGACCTCTTCTGAAGAGTGCCGAATGCGGGTAGTTTTTAAAAGTTCCCCATGTATTTCTAATGAGCAGCAGGATTAGGAAGCACTGCAATCAAAGGCTGCATGCTTTGCTTTCCCCATATAAATATGTGGGAAAATGAACAGGAAGCAGGGCGCTGGCCTGGGGCCCCCTTCATTCTTGGGAAGAGCCGCATGTGCCTTCCATGCACAGCCCTGGCCCCTTTCCACAGTGGTGTTTAGTTTTAGTTATGCAGAGTCACAAGCCACTCTGATCAATACCTTTTCTGGTGGCTCAGCACCTTCGCCTCTTCTTTTCCCCTCCCTCCTGGGATCCCCGGCTCCCATTCTGTGATTTTTGTGCTGGATGTTCAAGGTATTGAGCCTGTGACAGGAATCGCTTGAGCAACCTCACAGAGGACGGTGAAGGGAGGGGACATGGTGGTGTCTGCTCTCTCTGTAGCAGCAGCAGTGAGGGGTTGTTGTGAATGTTCTGCAGAGAGGGATATCTCTCCCAGGCTGCCACAGTACCCTACTCCAGCCATACTGAATTAAGCACCATTCACTTGCCCTTCGTCTTCCTTCTTCCTTCACTTTTTTTCTCTTTCTCTTTTTCTTTTCTTTTCTTTTCTTTTTTTTTTTTTTTTTTTGAGCTGAACCTACCCATTCTTTAAGACTCAGCTCACATCATCACTTCGGGGAAGCCTTTTGCTTCCTTCCTCAGTTGGAGTCTGTGTACTTCTGGGGCTCCCCTAGTACCCCAGGCTGATGACTACCCTAGCACTTACTAGGGAGCACTGCATTTTTCTTTCCGCAGCTAGACCAGGAGCTGCCGGAGGACAGGGACTGAGTCTGTTATGAGTCCAACACCAGTGCCCACACATTGTAGGTGTCCAGTAAATGTTTGGTGAATGAAAGCAAAAGAGGTGTGTTCAGTTCTGAGAATTCTACAGTCACAGTTCTCCAGGTTACAATAATAGAATATTAGGGCTAGGGTGGGGACAAAAATGACTTCATCTTGGATGCTGATCCGCCATGTTCACTTCTGATTAGCCCTAGTCCCAGGAATGGCTCTTAATTCCCACTTTACTTACTGTCTCCACAGTAAGAACATGTCAACCTTGATGTCATCAGACAAATTACAGGCAATGACGCACATAGCATCCTTGCCTGTTCTGGAGGGTCACCTTTGATTGTCTTGCTAGAGCACGTGTACCCTCTCCCTGTGGTATATAAGCCTTGGGTCTGAGGAGTAACAATGCAGAGATCTACCTGTCTTGTGGCTGCCCAAGACCACACTTTTATCTGTACATTCCCTCAGTCAATGACCCGATACCAACAAACTGGATTTGTCTGCCCCCTTCTTTGGTGTCTCAGCTCCTTCAGCATTTGGGAGGTTTGCATGTATGTCTCTTTAATGGAAAAGCTAGAAAGGATCTTAGTGAATTCTGGCCTCGCTCTTTCATTGAAGGTAAACAAAAGTGCAGAGAGAGAGACCTGCCTCAATGCCACAAAGTGGTAGAGTTAGTCAGGACTAAGCCTGTCTCGTGTTTCCCTGACACCAGTGTTTTTTCCCTATGATACCATTCACCTTTATTTCATTAGACTGTTTATTGATTTCATATGTCCAAATCCTATTGACTTTTCATTATTCACATGTGGATAATTTTTCATATTATTATGTACTTTAAAAATCCAACCTCTAATTGGCTGCCTCTCCTTTCCTTTCTTTTTTTTTTTTTGAGACAGAGTCTTGCTCTGCCACCCAGTCTGGAGTGCAGTAGCGTGATCTTTGCTCACTGCAGCCTCTACCCCTCTACCTCACGAGTTCAAGCAATCCTCCCATCTCAGTCAGCCTCCCAAGTAGCTGGGACCACAGGTGTGTGCCACCACACCCGGCTAATTTTTGTATTTTTAGTAGACATGGGGTTTCACCATGTTGTCCAGGCTGATCTCGAACTCCTGACCTCAAGTGATCTGCCCGCCTCAGCCTCCCAAAGTGCTGGGATTATAAGTGTCAGCCACCGCTGCCTTTCCTTTCTGACCACAAGAAAGAAAAGTTCATTTGAATCAAAGTTTAAGCACAATGTAATCAGGAGAGCAAATCTATTGGATGAAAAGCAATAAGCCCAAAACACACTTCAACCACCCCCAACCTCAAATAAGGAATTCTGTACTGCTTTGAAACAGCATGGAGAGACACCCCCTGCCCCCGCCCCACCCTCAATTGGTGTGGATGATTGAGAGTTAACCACAAAGTTCACAGAAGCAGCTTTTCTTCTCTCTCTACCCCATTGTGGGCTTGGCCAATGAGCAATGTGGGTCCTGGGATGGTCCGAGAATATTGCTATTCAAGTGGTCCATGACTTGAATAGCTTAGTGAACCAGCAGCTTTGGCATCACCTGGGAGCTTGTTATAAAGGCAGAATCTCATGCCCCACCCAGACCTGTGGGATCATAATCTGCATTTTAACAAGATCCTTGTATGCACATTATTTTGAGCAGCATGGCCGAGAACCCCAGCTGTCAAGTTCAGAGCTGGTAGGCTGTACCCGCTCTTCAGCACTTACTGGGCATCCACCTTGTGTGGCCTTTTTAGACGTCACCAAAGAAATGAACATCCTGCCCTCATTGTTATCTTGTCCTTATTGACATACCTTTCCCACCTCATCAGTTTCACTCCTCTGGGTGTGCCCCTGGTGCTGCTGAGACCCTCTCTGTCCACTAGAATTCCCACCATCTCACTGTTGCAGGGTCCTCCTGCCATGCAACTATCCTCTGACTCACCCCATCCTGCTCCCTGTCTCTGGTCATGCTGCCTCCATGGGCAGCTCTGGTTTTCTCTATCTTCCTTAAGTTCCCCAGCAATCCTGCCATCCCTCAACCCCTTCTCTCTCAGCCATGGATGCTCTTGAGTAAGTGGAGGTTGTTGATGCTGAGTTCCCTATTTCCCCCTTCCACTTCCTGTCCTCACCTCTCCAATCCTCTCCCATCTCAGGGCCCCTCTCCTCTCAGGGCCCCATTTTAATGCTGCCTCATGATTCAGTCCCCCTCTGACTCACTCTGGAACATATCCAGACCAGCTCCATCTTTTGAGTACCTTCTCTCTCTCATTGTTATCCAGCTCCTCTTTTCCCCTGTCTTAAAACACATTTCATCTTCCTTGTTCTAAAAAATTGCATTGGCCTTAGTAACCCTTCACGCTACCAACCCACACATTTCTTTTTTCATATGTTGCCCAATTCTGGAAAGAGTCCCTTGCACTCCCTGCCTGCGCTTCCTGACTCCTACGCATCTCAGAATCCCTTGCAGTCCGGCAGATGTGCCTCTCCTTCTATTGAAACTGCTGATTGAAGGTCACCAGTGACGTCCCAATTGCCAAATCCGATAGACTGACTTGTTTGTCCTGTTCCCCTTTGACCTCTCTGTAGTATGAGATGACTAGTCTCCTGCTCCTCTTTGGCTTCCTGGCATGAGACCATTTTAGTTTTCCTCCTGTCTTGTGCACTCATGTCTCTCCTTTTTCTCTCCTCCTTTCTCACACCCCAAATACAGGTGTTCATGCACCTTCTGCCCTTGTTTTCCTCTTGCCCTGTACTAAGAGTTTCTACTGGCAGCCTGTGGATCAGAGATGTCCTGCAAATTTGTTTTCATTTGACTCATTTAATATTTTAGGAACCTGAAAACCCCACACAAAAATCTGGGTTTCAAGCTGCTTTTGAAAAAACAAAACAAAACAGAACACAGGACCTGGAAATAGTGGATTCGTATTCTTCAGGACAACAATCAGCTGGAGTGGGTAGCTGATTAACCCTTTAGATGGGGTGTCTGCCCTCAGATCACTTCCATGACCACCATGTGCGTCTGTCTAGCACCACATGCTTTTGAGTGTGAGCCACTTGTGCTCCTGAGTAAGTGTGGGCCCTCGCCTAAGTGTGGGCCCTCCCCAGGGCTCATCTCCTCCAATGCCGAAACATCTATCATCGTTCATCTTCTAGCGGCTCCAAATCTATGCATCTTCTCCTGCTTTCTCTCTCTCTTGAACTCCAGGAATGTGCTTCTAACTATCTTGGGCATCTTTACCTGGTTTTTCTTATTGTACCTCAAACTCAGTCTTGGAGTTAGGAGTGCTTATGAATCACACTTACCCACCTCTTTGAGTTTTGAATCAATTGAGAACAGACACAAGAGACTAGATGAGAGCCGAAGAACCATGTGGTATCCAGCCAGCTGCATGGAAGGGCATGGCAGGACTCCAGCACCTTCAAGTGTAGGAGAGAGAGAGTATTGAAGAGGGGTGGGCCCGCTCCAGGCTTGTGTTGCCAAGGAGGCAGTCTCTGGACCTGACCACGTAAACCTACCACATACTTGCAGGAGTAGAGAAAGAGGGTGCCTGCAGTTTAAGGGCAGGCAAGTCCAGGAGCAAGAGAAGCCAGGCCACAGGCTTCCTGCCTAATACTTCCCCAAGATGTGGAAAAGTTGGTGGAAATTCCTATTTTATGGGTTGAAGCAGGAATACAGAAAGAGGAAGAGAAGGGTTCAGGGTTCTCTCTTCCTCCAACCTGCCGTCTACTCATTACAGTAGTACCCCCTTATCCATGGGGCATATGTTCTGAGATCCCTGGTGGAGATTCCTGAAGCTGCAGATAGTACCAAGCTGCGGTATATCCTATGTTTTTCCTATCCATACATATCTATGATAAAGTTTTACTTATAAATTAGGCATAGTAAGTGATTAATTTTATTAGTTATTATTAATAACTAATAAAATAGAAAAATTATAACAATATACTGTGATAAAAGTTATATGAATACGGTCTCTCTCAAAATGTCTTATTGTACTGTACTTACCTATTTTCAGATGTGGTTGATCACAGGTAATTTAAATAGTAGAAAGTGAGACTACAGATAAGGGGTACTGCTGAATTGCTTTACAGCATGTTCGTTCACCCATTTTAGTTAATTGAGACACTGTCTTCCATGTTACTTGGGATTTACACCACATCTCTTGTCTTTCTGTGGATTCTATTTCCCGAGTGCTTCGTGAATTACAGCCTCCTCCTCCAGGCCACTGCTCGAAGAGCTCAGACTCTCATTTCTTTGCCTGGACTATTACAGAGGCTTCCTAGTTTGTTTGCTTTTTGTTTTTCTTGGTCTTTGTTCAAGTCCTTAGGTCTCCTCCTCCATTCACCCTTCACATTGTTGGAATGATCTAAGCAAACCTTGATCATATATAATTTCCATACCCAGAAATCTCTGGATCCCAGTTTTGGAGAATAAGTGACCACTAAAGGACTTGGCATGGCTCCTAAGGTGCTCTGTGACTTCCCCTAACATATCTTTTAACCTTATTGCAATCTGCTTTCTTTCAAACACCCATTTTCTCAGCCAGCATTTATCAAGTATGTATTTGCTATGTGCCAAGGAGGGTGCCAAGTGCTGGGAAGAGAGATGCATAAGTTACAGTCACTGCTCTGTGATTTGCGATCCTCATGCCATTACTGACACCATTTTATCACTTGGAATGTTCCTCTCTGTTGGCTAAAATGTTATCTTTACATTTCAACTCAAGTGTCTTCTCTTCTATGAAGCCTTTTCTATTCCACTAAAGAAATAATTTCTGCCCTCTCTATTTTACTGGATTTTTTAAAGCATCTTCTTCCTGCATAATGATATCTTGTGTACATGCTTTATCTCCCTTACCTGGCTGTAGTCTTCCTGAGGGCCAAGGATATATCTTTTTCAACCTTGAGTTCCCCACACAGCCTGTGCAGTCCTTGCGCATTTGGGGCACTCCATAGATGAGTGTCTTTAAAATTGCATCTCCTCTGAAGCAGAAAATGAAACAAACCCAGAGAAAAATGTTTTAACACACAAATAGATTAAACGTGATCCTGGGTATTACTAAATATAGCTGTACAGAGATGAATATGTCATAATTAATAACACATTTGTGAGCCATCTACTATCCCTTTTGAAACAAAATGGTATTTAACATATTTAAATAACGTTTCTTCATCTCTTCCTTTTCATTCCTACTGCAACCAACTTAGGTTTTTAATCTTTCTCTCTCTCTCTTTTTTTTTTTTTTTTTTTTTGGAGACAGGGTTTTTGCTCTGTCGCCCAAGCTGGAGTGTCATCATGTGATTTTAGCTTACTGCAGTCTTGAGCTACTGGGCTCAAGTGATCCTCCCACTTCAGCCTCCTGAGTAGCTGGGATTATAGGCATGAGCCACCATGCCTAGCTCTAATCATTTTACTTTTAAGAACCAGAGGGTGGGCGCAGTGGCTCACATCTGTAATCTCAGCACTTTGGGAGGCTGAGGTGGATGGATTGCTTGCATCTAGGAGTTTGAGACCAGCCTGGGCAACATGGCAAAACCCTGCCTCTACAAAAAATACAAAAATTAGCCAGGCATGGTGATACCCGACTGTAGTCCTGCCTACTCAGGAGGCTGAGGTGGGAGGATTGCTTGAGCACGGGTGATCAAGGCTGCAGTGAGCCTTGATCATGCCACTGCACTCCAGCTTGGGTGACAGAGCCAGACCCTGTCTCAAAAAAAAAAAAGAACCAGGAAGTTTTGTTGGCTTCTCTAAAGCCTGTTGCCAACTTTTGCCAATCCATTTATCACGACTCCAATAATTATTTCTGCTAACACTACTGTGCATGTCACTCTCATGCTTAGGGGCCTTTGATGGTTCCTCACTGCCTGTTGCATCAGGTCCCAACTCCTTAGCCTGACCTTCATGGCT